>NC_061798.1:47463591-49863591 GCF_021462225.1 Girardinichthys multiradiatus | reverse complement strand
CTGAGGTCAGCAGTTCCCCACCCCCATTGTAAATAGTGTTGGCGAAGCACTGATTCCCTCTTCTGAGGTTCTGGACGGTTTGCCAGAATCGCTTTGCGGCTGACCAGTAGTACTTCTCCATGGCCTCAGCAAACTCCTCCCAGGCTCAAGTTTTTGCCACTGCCATAGCCCGGGCCACAGCCCGCTTGGCCTCATGGTACCCGTCAGCTGCCTCAGGAGTCCCACAAGCCAACCACAGCTGATACAACTCCTCTTTCAGCTTGACAGCATCCCTTACTGCTGGTGTCCACCGCCGGGTTCGGTGATTGCCACCGCGACAGGCACCACAGACCATACAGCCTCAGCTACGGGCGGCAGCATCAGCAATAAAGGTGGAGAACTTAGTCCACTCAGATTCTATGTCTCCAACCTCTCCCGAAATCTGATCAAAGCTCTCTTGGAGGTGGAAGTTGAATACATCCCTGGTCAAGGGCTCTGCCAGATGTTCCCAGCAGACCCTCACTTTATGTTTGGGCCCACCAAGTCTGTCCAGCCTCCTCCTCTTCCAGCAGATCCAACTCACCACCAGGTGGTGATCGGTGGACAGCTAAGCCTCTTCTAACCCGAGTGTCCAAGACATGTGACTGAAGGTCCAAAGACATGACTACAAAGTCGATCCTCGACCTTATACCTAGGGTGTCCTGGTGCCAACACAACCAAACCCACCCTCTCCCCTTGTGCCACTCCAGAGTAGAAGAGAGTCCAACCCCTCTTGAGGATCTAGGTTCCAGAGCCCACGCTGTGCATGGAGGTCAACCCGACTATTTCTTGCCAATATCTCTCGACCTCCCGCACCAGCTCAGGCTCCTTCCCCCCCAGCAGGGTGACATTGCATGTCCCAAGAGCCAGTTTAAGCATCTGGAGATTGGGTCATCGAGCTCTCCACCTTTGTCCGCTGCCCGATCCTCTTTGCACCAGTCCGTCATGGTTCCTCCTGCAGGTGGTGGGCCCACTGGGGAAATGTTATTAATTTGTTAATAACACTATTTAATTTTTAATGCAATGGCTCTCCATACTTACTTTGCAGGTATCATTGCACTTTATGTGCACATACTCAGTATTAAGGAGCAAGCATAAAGCAGCATAAAGCTGGCAGAAAGTAGCAGAAAGCAACAGTTTTGTCAGCAAGGACACATTTATATTTTAATACTAGATTATAAACCCCAGATAAACGGGGTGGTTTGTTTTAGAAAGGGCATCTGATGTAAAACTTACATTTTTTAAATCAAACAAGGATAAGTGTTTCTTTAAGGTTCCATCAGGACCTCCTTTAGTACTACCTGTAGTACAGCCAGTAGTACTGCCTGCAGCACTGTAGGAAAACATGATGCTAAAGACAATGAGATAGGGAAAATGGAAGGTTGATTAGGATGCAGCAAGAGAAAAAGAAAAGCAAAAGTAAGACTAAGTTGAAGGTTTAGGAATATAGTGAATTTAAATAATTATATTATTTAGAGAAGTTGTTTGTGTTTAATCTGCATATGTGTCGGCTTGTTGTTATAAAACAGCAGTATGTGAATTTACTCTTTCTTGTATTGTTCTATAATACCACAGCTCACCAGACAGATATTCATAAAACAATAACTGATACAAACTGAGAGCTGATTAGCTACAAAGTCTTGATAATCAGGTGGAGCCCCGACTCAATAACTTTGATCTAAATTACTAACTTTGTTAATAATTGCCTTTGGCACTCATTAAGTTATTGTTGCCCAAATCAAACCTATTGGTGCATAACACCATTGAGCAGATAAATATTCATAAAACAAATTAATAGAAATAACATAAAAACAAAATTAAATAAACAAAAACAAAAAACATCTTTAAATTGATTAATTTGACATAAAGATCCAACCAGCAAATAAGTGTTGTTAAACTGGTCCAAGCGTTTAATATTTATCTGTCCAATGACATGACAATGGTCTGTAGTCCAGAACCTTCAAAAAGATCATGTCCAAGATTAAGCCACAGAAATAGTGTCAGACAATTTATTCCTCTAAGATGGTCATGGTTGAACCAATTCTCAGCTGGTCAAGGTGTTTAAGAGGTTGCCTCATTCTAAAGACTCAAATTCAGTTTTCTCTGAGCCAGGATGAGAGTTTCTTAGGATTCCTGTTCAGTTAGGAGTAGGCTAGAAAAAAAATGTTCACTTCTCAGAAAGAATTTCTTTTAAATAAGTGCATATTTCAGGATGATGTTACCCTAATGGTAACACATTTACTTCCAAATTTACAGCACTCGACCAGTTTGTCTTTTTTGTGACAGACAGATTTATCAGATGGATTTTATGTCTTTTATGTTCTAATTAGCATTAACCCCCTATTTTAATATTTTACTGATGTCCTGTGATTTTTATATTCTTTATGTCTTATGTTGTGTTGCACTTTGTGACTAAACTTGTGAAAAGGCATCATTCATTCATTCATTCATTAGTCATGATCAGTAGCTAATTCATGTGTCAAAGGTCCTTACATTACCTTCTAAAAAAACTGTCACGGTCTGAACTAGTTTTGGACCATGATGCAAACAGTCTCTTGGGCTCAGCATTTTGAAAACAGATCTTCTTTAATTCAGGCTCAAAGATAAGCACTTACAAAGTTGTAAGAGATTCACAGGCAACATAATCCAAAGGAACTCCAGGACAGACGTGACAACATGACAAGCATGAAATTAGGAACCAGCGAAGAATAATTAGAAGAACCAGGTATAGAAGCGGCAGGGGGGAAAGTATATATATATATATATATATATATATATATATATATATATATATATATATTTTTTTTTTTTTTTTTTTTTTTTTTTTTCCCCCAATTGTTAAAGAACTGCCATGTATGAAGCAATGATAAACCATTTTCTGATGCATAACTTTTCATCTTCAGTTTCCGTCTTTTCTTTTGAACAAATAAGTTATTGTTCTCTGCATTGTGGTCAAGTTTTGATTTCATTTAAATAAAAAATAAAAAATGTCTGTTTGGTTGTTTTCGCAGTTTTTATATAAAAGTCTGTAGATGGTAAGTGATTTATTGTTCTGTCCTAACGCAAGCGGCAATTTTTTATGTCTGTGCACCACCTGTGTAAAATCTCCCAGTCCATTAAATCAAACGCACCGATCTCCTTGGCAACCACTCTGTTTTGGAGGTAAGCGCGCATGCGCTCTCATGTAGTGTATGTGAAATCTCTGGTCATAAGCGGTGTCTTCGAGCTGCACTGTGTTTTTGTAATTCAGCAAAATAACATGAAACACAACTAGTTACTCTCCCTTTGCTTTTAACTGGGGTATTTAGCAGCGAGCAGACAGACATTAAACGTAACGGTGCTCGTTTTAAAGGCTGGCCGTTCACAAAAACCTCGAGCTCCTAGGGGAGAGAAGCAAAGCAAGAGCATTGAGGCTCCAGCATAGCAGAACAGTTCAGAAACTATTTGGAATGAGTGGAAAAAAGCTATATTTATAAACAGATTAAGCCGTGTTTTAGACGGCCTATTGGTATCTTCTTTGTGTGCTCGTGAGTTTTTGCAGCCGTTAACTGGTTCTGGATGACGGCTTCATAGCAGACAGCCGTTCTTCCCTCTTCCCAGTACTGCATACTGGCGCAAAATCTTTTAGTGGTATGGAGTACCGGACCGTACCTTTGACCCCTGATAGCAGGGAGAGAAGGAAAGTGGACCAATGAGGGTGAAGCTAGGGTAATCAGAGGAGAAGTGGAAACAGGTGCAGGAACTGGCTGTGGAAACTGAGGGAATGAATGGTTACTACGGTGACAAGAACTAGGAAACACAGGGACACGAGACAAAAGAAATTATAAATAACCAAAGGGAAACTAGAATCTAAGGATAACAAACACTAACTGATAAAGAAGAGCAGGGAAGCAAAAACCAATCACAACAAATACCAAATTAACCGGGGAAAGCAGGGAAAGCGAAGACCTAGAATCACTATTAACTAAAACATAAACAATAAGTGGAACTAACCCTGGCGAGGAAACAAATAACTATAAACTATAACTTGTCGGAAGTAACTTAAACAGTAGAGACTAATACGGAGAACTATACTACAAATAAGGCTGGGGAGAACTACTAATATAAAAGGGAAATGAAAACTGAGTAAATAACAACTGAAGACAAGAGGAGAGACTACTAGGGGAACAGTGAAGAGGAAAGGTAGAACAAAGTAAACAGAAGGAATCAATAAACATAGCTATTAAACCAGTAGAAATACTAAACAGCCCAAAAAGAAAACCAACACAAAACCCACAGATCCTGACAAAAACTTTAAATTAAAACAAAACACGAATAGAATATTGAAAAAACAAAATCAGCAAATAAAAACAATATATATCAGAAAATACTAAGCCTTTACATTTATGCATTTGGAAGGAGTGAAAAATGTGAAATTGTGAGTCTTACAGTTAAAATAGACTCGGGTAAAATTTCAGCCCATGGCCATTATCAGGGCACCGCCCTGCAGAGGCAGTGTAAACGCTCTTATTGGCCATAAAGGGAGCTACTGCGGAGACTGGTACTGTTTATATTGTGTCAAAATAAGGTGAGATCTTTCTATGCAATCCATGCAACATTTAGTAACTGCTCACAGTTAACTCCATAAAAGTTACAATAAATATCCTTATAGCCTTATGTGTAATCCATGCAATAATTAGTAAAACACACAGTTGAAGCAGTGAGGAGTGAAACAAGCATGTTCTCATATTCTGGAGCTGAGAGACTGGAGAGGCCTGTGTGGAGCCACATATTATCTGCCAAATGTTATCTGTCTTATCTTTTGCAAAAATATAAACAAGTATATCCAAAGAAATGATGTATGATGATTTTACATTCTTTCATAAGTATTGAATAGAATTAGTAGTCTTTGATTAACAAGTTAAAAGATGTATGATTGAAATGTGGTTAAGAACTGAGAATTAGAGGAAAAACATTAAGGTTTGACATTCTCAATCAGCTATATATGAAAGAAATATAACATTAATCATTTGTAAAGCATGAATAAAAAGAATGAAGTGATGGTTTTGCAACAGTGTTTTAAAGTGAATGCTGAAAGCTGAAGAATGAAATGTATAATACTGTGTAAAGTTTAAAACTGAGCAGATTAGGGAAAGAACTGGAGGATGACTGGGAGTGATGAGAGCTAGCTGCATGCTGACAGTGATGGGAGGATGCGATTACAGACCAGCGTGGCTATTTTTGGCATCTCCAAGGCTGAGAAGCAGAATCAGTAGGTCACAATGACCATGACGAAAGTATTGAGCAATGATCAAGAAGCTGAGCTGAAAAGGTTGCGCAATAACTAAGAAGCCTAATAAGGGCCTGACCGGTGAAAGCATCAAGTGCTATAAAAACAATGCTGAGAGCAGAAACAGGGTTGTTTCCTCGCAGAAGACCAGCGAACAAGATTGGACAGAGAAGATAAGCTTGGATGGAAAAGGAACAGAGACACAGCCCAACTGATCGACTGCATTAAAAAGAGGATCAACCCGTGAGCCCAGAAAGGACTGTGCCTCAAAATTAAGAATCTGATTTCATCTAAAGCCTTTTTATCCAGACAAGAGAAGTGAACTTGATCAGTGAACAGCTGATTGATCTAAGTTTCAGATTTCTGGAAGTCCTGAATCAATCTCATTTATGTCTCCGGGTTTCTTTCAACTCTTCAGCCTCTGGAAACTACTGTCTTCGGAGACATATAACAACAAAGATCCTGTTTAACCATCAAAGCATGGAGCATCCGTGCCTGCCACCTAAAGGAAGAAAACTGAAGATTAAGTCGTATTCCCTTCAAGAAACCACTCGTTACCAGAAGAATCTTCTCCATCAGGTGCATGGATGAGCCTCCGTCTTCAAAGCCTCTCCAAACTCACCAATTTCAGCATCAGGGAAAGACAGGTTGAGTTGATTGATTCATTTCTATTATTGAAATTATTTTGTGTTGCCGAATTTAAGCTGTTACTGACCCCTGCAAAAGCGTTACTAATTAAAGAAAGCATATAAAATTCTAGTTAAATCATGGACATTCAATTATTTGAGTCACCTTATTTTTGGTTTTTCATTGGTGGTAAAAAGTCTTGTTGCCTGGTTCTAAGATATTTTAGGAGGTTTTTATAGGTTTCCTTAGTCAAGTTTGTTAAAACAGCGCCCTTGGGGCTCGTGCTGAGTTCCTCCCTTGGCCTCCCATCAGATCTGGAAATTCACAGCAACTCTTTTTGGCCTTCTATATATTTTTTCAATGTTCCCAAAGCAAAATCGCAAATGTAGTGATATTTGTTGCAATTACACTAAACTGCTGCTCATCTACCTTCTAAACCTGGCTTCAACACCTTTCCTATACCTTCATGGTATGGCATATGAGTTTTAACTCTCCATATTCACTTAATTGGGCAGAGTAAATTCCTGATACAAAACAATCCTGTATAGCTGCTTGAGTTATCTGTTTCTATTATGCTTATTTCTGTGACAATTTATTATGCCACAGATGGCAGCCGTGGTACTTCGCTCTCTTGTAATTTACATGTTTTTGTGTGTTTATTCTCTGCCACCAATCTGCAGTCACTTTCACTAGAGAGGAACTAACATAATGAGAAAGGTAACAGAAAGGTAACACCGGTTGCAGGACAGGACAAACCCCTACCACTTTCGCCCCCTTGATCATGTTGTAATTATGAATATGAATATATATTATTTAATATTAATACTTTATTATTTTATTAAATAATATTTCGGTCTGTTAAGGGTTGTCCTGTGAATACCAGCCCAGTAAGGCGATGATATTAGGACAAAATAGAAAGGTGTGAGACGAGCTCTGACATTATTGAACAGCAAAACTCTGCACATATATGGAATGAATTCACACAATTTCTTAAAATACAAGAAATTATTAACAAAAATAAGTCAACTCAAAGTCAAACATATTTCAATCAACAAAGTCTTTACTTTGCTAAAACAATCCAACTAAACTACCAAGCAGAATTAAAGGATAACGAAGACTAATGGACTATGTACAATATAAACAAAGTGATCAAAGATGGTTGAAAATCATGACCAAAAGAGTGATGCAACATTACCATGTAATGTTATTTATGTTTTAGAACCAAGAGTTATCTCAAAGAATCTGGAAGTGAAGTTAAGTTTGTCTTGGAACCAACTCAGGCAATAATCAGCAACATTTAGACAACCATTCACAATGTAAGATCAGATAAAATAGTATTTTAATAAAATAATATCTTAAAGATTGATTTGTTGAATAAAACCTTCTGGATGACCAATTCTCAACAATGTTTAATTAGCTGCTTTTATTTATTAAAATAATATTTAAAAATATATTATTTTGAATAAGAAATTGGCTTAATGGTGTTTACTTAATTTTCTAGTTTGGTAAAATAATATTTAGGGAAATATTATTTTACTGGTTTGAAAACTAACAACCTTTTTGGGTAAATGAACTTTAGCAGGCAAGCACGTGTTCTTAGCTGTTAGTAGTTAAAGCTAACAAAAGAAGCTTATAGCTTATCATCAGAATCACACATATACCTTTAAAATACCACTAATAAAAAGGGGTTCAAATGCATAAGCTTGGATGGCATGTTATGGCCAATCTTCTTTGTTTAAAATCACCCTTTAAATAAAGTTTGTCTTAACTTTAAAAAATACACAAACACAGAACACATAAACCGAGCACATGTGCTTACAGCTAATCTGCTAGCACTAAGATGGCTGAGTTTAACACAAACAAAACGAAAAATGTTTAGATTATTTCATTCTAAATTACTTCTCTCTGCCCAAACCTAACCTCTTACGTGAACCGTGTTGAGGAAAAGTTGTCCAGAGCGACGAAGTTTGAAGAAAGCATCCACAGTGAACAAAGGGTTAATTGCAGCTAACCTTCGTAGCTGTGCGGTGGGGTGGCTCGTTCTGTCGGCCAGCCAAACTGCACATTACAGCTGTAGCCACGGTGATGCGATCCCATTGTCCTTCCTTCTGACCGGGAAAACTGCTCCACTCGGCGTTGTAGAGACAGGGTCTCTGCCGGGAACTCTCTGGAACACCGTTTGTTTCTGTAGACCTCAGAGAGAAAGTCAAGCAACGCTTGTACCTTAATTACCCCGTTCATGAATGAATACCGGATACACAAACAGCAATTCATTCCTACTTAACTTAGTGCATATGATCGCGTGATCGTGTGACACTCTTGGATCCAGTTTGAAGATTTTTGTCTGTTTGCCATCAAAGAGACATTAGCGCGCTGTGTCCCTCAGTCCAGTTCCTCTGGGGAAGCATGTGGAAGAGATCAGCTTGTTGCAAAAGCGGTGATTTTATTTGGACAGTGACGTCACGGGAAATCCGCTGTTACCCCTTTTCCTGGCTGTGCTGGAAGTATATTAATATGATTTATTTTGAAATTTCAGAAAAGCTCATACTGGCCATTTATGCTGTCCCCATGGCAATATTTATCTATCTTTTAATCTAAAGTTTATATATCTATAGTTAATGTTGGTGCAATGTGAGTGCTTGAAACCAAAGTCAAATTTATTTTTTGTGCACAAAAACTTGGCCAATATTGCTGATTGTGATTCTGATCACTCCTATTTTATTTTTCATCACAATGGCTGAGGCATTTTGATGCTTTAGGTGATGTACAGGTCCTTCTCAAAATATGAACATATTGTGATAAAGTTCATTATTTTCCATAATGTTATGATGAAAATTTAACATTTATATATTTTAGATTCATTGCACACTAACTGAAATATTTCAGGTCTTTTATTGTCTTAATACGGATGATTTTGGCATACAGCTCATGAAAACCCAAAATTCCTATCTCACAAAATTAGCATATTTCATCCGACCAATAAAATAAAAGTGTTTTTAATACAAAAAACGTCAACCTTCAAATAATCATGTACAGTTATGCACTCAATACTTGGTCGGGAATCCTTTTGCAGAAATGACTGCTTCAATGCGGCGTGGCATGGAGGCAATCAGCCTGTGGCACTGCTGAGGTCTTATGGAGGCCCAGGATGCTTCGATAGCGGCCTTTAGCTCATTCAGAGTGTTGGGTCTTGAGTCTCTCAACGTTCTCTTCACAACATCCCACAGATTCTCTATGGGGTTCAGGTCAGGAGAGTTGGCAGGCCAATTGAGCACAGTGATACCATGGTCAGTAAACCATTTACCAGTGGTTTTGGCACTGTGAGCAGGTGCCAGGTCTTGCTGAAAAATGAAATCTTCATCTCCAAAAAGCTTTTCAGCAGATGGAAGCATGAAGCGCTCCAAAATCTCCTGATAGCTATCTGCATTGACCCTGCCCTTGATAAAACACAGTGGACCAACACCAGCAACTGACACGGCACCCCAGACCATCACTGACTGTGGGTACTTGACACTGGACTTCTGGCATTTTGGCATTTCCTTCTCCCCAGTCTTCCTCCAGACTCTGGCACCTTGATTTCCGAATGACATGCAGAATTTGCTTTCATCCGAAAAAAGTACTTTGGACCACTGAGCAACAGTCCAGTGCTGCTTCTCTGTAGCCCAGGTCTGGGGAATGCGGCACCTGTAGCCCATTTCCTGCACACGCCTGTGCACGGTGGCTCTGGATGTTTCTGCTCCAGACTCAATCCACTGCTTCCGCAGGTCCCCCAAGGTCTGGAATCGGCCCTTCTCCACAATCTTCCTCAGGGTCCGGTCACCTCTTCTCGTTGTGCAGCGTTTTCTGCCACACTTTTTCCTTCCCACAGATTTCCCACTGAGGTGCCTCGATACAGCACTCTGGGAACAGCCTATTCGTTCAGAAATGTCTTTCTGTGTCTTACCCTCTTGCTTGAGGGTGTCAATAGTGGCCTTCTGGACAGCAGTCAGGTCGGCAGTCTTACCCATGATTGGGGTTTTGAGTGATGAACCAGGCTGGGAGTTTTAAAGGCCTCAGGAATCTTTTGCAGGTGTTTAGAGTTAACTCGTTGATTCAGATGATTAGGTTCATAGCTCGTTTAGAGACCCTTTTAATGATATGCTAATTTTGTGAGATAGGAATTTTGGGTTTTCATGAGCTGTATGCCAAAATCATCCGTATTAAGACAATAAAAGACCTGAAACATTTCAGTTAGTGTGCAATGAATCTAAAATATATGAATGTTAAATTTTCATCATGACATTATGGAAAATAATGAACTTTATCACAATATGCTAATATTTTGAGAAGGACCTGTACTGCTGGCAAAACGTTGTTCCATGTATCACTTACTTAAGACCTGTTGAGGATCATATACACTGATAGAAACGGCATTCTCTAAAGGGTGTGGTCCATGTCAGCAAACACAAAACAAAAATGGTGCTAGAAGGGTTTGATGAGCATTTCAACCAGTTTGAGTTGTTGACTAGGCTTCCTGGGCTTAAATGATCTGTTGCTCACATTGTGGTACCAAAAATCACAAGACACATGCAGACGATTGCTAAAGTCCATGACTTCACAGGTCACTGCTGGGCAGGTACTTTAATGAAATAAGAAACATATTTAGTTGTGGCTTTTCACACATTGAGTCAAGCTAATTTAAGGCATCAGTCATCTTGACATCTAACCATAATCATAGAGCCATTGTTTGTCTTTCCTTTACAAAACATTACTCTAATAATTCAGATTATGCCTCCAATATTTCAGCTATCAGTCAGTCAGACCACAGTTAATTGCTTTTTCAGTGCAGTTTTAATGCCACTTGGCATCTGGTGGGCTAATTACATTTATTGCTTTTGTGTGATATTTTTTTTTTCCAGTGGAGAGAAGCTAATAAACTCAATGTTCAATGCAGCAAATGTCATTAATTAAAGAGGACAGAGAAATAGGACACAGGGAAGTTTTGTAAACTCAGCTCCTGCAGACATTAGACCTTCCATGTAGGTGCAGCATGGTGAATGGTGGCAATATTGATTGCTGTTTAATTCTAAATAGGACTGACAGTTCAGGCAGCTAATGGATCCCCCAATGGCTGAGTCAGTGCCCTGTCGCTGTCACTGATGTGTTGCTCTGTGGCAGGTTTGTTCCCTTATCATTGGATAAGGATATCCATCTTCACACCTCAGGATCCTCAGCAGGCAGCTGCTCTCTCAGATGGACAACTCTGCAGAATGCAAACAGGCCCATCCATGTAGCCAGCCTCTCACTGCAGATTCATTATTTAGTCATACTTCAGAGATGTTTTTAGTGTAGAAACAGAGTGCTTTGAACTTTTGGATAGCTTCCTCTTGTGCATGTGATATATTTTATGAGTTACCCAGCATGTCCGAATCACCGCAGTGGAAGAAAGAAAAAAAGCCTGTTGTGACAGAGGTGCAGAATTAGAACAGAAATTAGCCAGGACAAGTAGGCCAAAGAATGCTGAATGGATTCCTGGATTGTAAATGCACCACAGTCACCTCAGGAACACAATTATACTATCTATGTAGGAGTTGGTCCATCAGAACTAAATGTGTCCGATCAGATCTACTTCATTTACAGTACTATTAAAGTATTTTCCTCCTTACACATTTGTTTTGTCTTGAACATTTTGTCACACAGTTAATCACAAAGTTAGTAATAACTCTAGCAGAGCTAGATATAAGATTACTTCATTAAACAAAGAAGTTTATTTCAACAATGTAAATGGAGTATTAGTTTTCGCAAATAAAATTAATTATACCTTTAATAATCAGTTGGACATCTTTGTTGCCATTTCAGCAATCACACCATTTCTATAGTTACTTAGCACCTTTTTGTTTGTTTCCTTTGGTATTTTCATGATTTATCTTTAGTTGTCTTTGAGCTCCAGATTTCTGAGGTTGGAAACCCTTCTTGCCATCTTTAGCTCTCTCCACAGATTCTCTAAAGGCACTTTCACACCGCTGGTCCGTTCCAGGGATCAGCCCAGGGATCGGTTAAAGTAAGAAAATTCACTCCTTCAGTTGGCCCGCTTTGCTTTCACACAGATTTCTAGACTGGACCAAACAACATAATGCAGTTCCAATGGATTATTTTGGGGGCAGTATTGCTCCAGTATTACGCTGATCAAGAAGAAAAAAAGCATGAAGAAGAAAGTTTGTCTCATCTGGGTTTCTGTTGCTACTTTGGTGTTCAAATGTAGTTGTGTGCCTGCATCTCTTCACTACTCCACGCAGCCCAATGAGGCATTTAAAAACTCTTTCGTCTTTGGATTCATGCTCTCACTGTCTTTTTCTTCTTTTACTCAAGTGCTGCACTTATATCACATTGTATGGCATGCTCTGAACAGCATTTATTCACATTGAACCATTCCAGAGTATGGATAAACCATGCAGAGACTGACAGTTGGAACTATGCCAGATTATGTTTCTCCATTTTAGGGTCCAGGATGGGTTCATACCGGCGTGATCTACTACAGAAACAAGACTCTGGGACAGTACAAAGTGTTCCAAAGGTTTGGTATGAAAGCACTGAAACAGATTTAAGGCAGGACTCTGGCTCGGCCGCTCCAAAGCAATGATAATACTTTCAGGCAGAAGCAACATGTTCATCAAATAAAAAGATCCCTTTAAACCTAAATCTGCTAACATGAATAATTTTGGGGCTTAACAGTAAATTTCAGATCATCAAACAAATTCTTTCTGATACTAGGCTCAAATATACTTGGTAAATCCAGAAGGACAATAATCCCTTTTCCATGTCTTTTGAAAAGCCCAGGTTGCCGTTTAATTCAAATTTACCCGGGTAAGTGGTCCTGGTCTGTACGTGGTAGGACTTTCAGTCTTGGAATTGTATAGAGATGAGGTTGTATGCAGGGAGGCATTGCGTCACCAGCACCAGTAATGGAGGAGGTAAGTGTCAGGTTCAAACAACCTAAAATACTTATAACATCACAAAAAGAAGAGAAAGACAAAGAAGTAGTTTCTCGCTGCGAGGAGAACGGACAGAGATGTGCTTTCAGTTACAAATCTCCTACCGCTCTGAAAACCATCTGTCCGCACGTCTCTTTTTATTATCTTTGGGGCTTCCCTAGTTACAATGCTCTGAAGGATGGGAAAGACAGCTGCAACGTAACCAGGTCATGTACATCATTATCTTGTAACAACACACTTCCACAGTCTCCCCCCATCTTAAGATCAGTGTGTCCTTTGTTCAGCACAAACAGCCACCATCTTTATAACCTCCTCATCTGTGACTGCTTCCTTCCCAACTCCACCTTTGATCCTTGCCTGCAGACAATAAAGTTTCATTAAAGTTCATTCTTGATTTAACAAAGTGGCAGTTATACACTGCCTGGCCAAAAAATGTCACCACCTGGATTTAACTAAGCTAAATAGGTACGAGCCTCCCATTGGATAATTACTGCATGGGCGATTATGTTTTGGCTGGCAACATGTTATTTAATCCCAACAGATGCAATGAGTTGCTTCTCATTTCTTAAACGACCATGTCAAAAGACATCCTGTGGTCGTGGAAAAGATGTCTGTCTGTTTCAGAAGGGTCAAATCAGTGGCATGCATCAAGCAGAGAAAACATCTAAAGAGATTGCAGAAACTACCAAAATTGGGTTAAGAACTGTCCAACGCATTATTAAAACTGGAAGGATAGTGGGGACCCATCGTCTTCAAGGAAAAATGTGGCTGGAAAAAAATCCTGAATGATTGTACCGGCGATCACTTAAACGTTTGGTGAAATCACATCAAAGAAAAATAACAGTAGAACTCCAGGCTATGTTTAATAGTGAAAGTAAGAAAATTTCCAAACGCACAATTTGAAGGGAACTCAAGGGATTGGGACTGAACAGCTGTGTAGCCTTAAAAAAAACACTAATCAGTGAGGCTAACTGGAAAAAAAAGGCTTCAATTTCCTAGGGAGCATATAGATTGGACTCTGGAGCAATTGAAGAAGGTCATATGGTCTGATGAGTCCAGGTTTACCCTGTTCCAGAGTGGTGGGCGCATCAGGGTAAGAAGAGAGGCAGGTGAAGTGATGCACCCATCATGCCTAGTGCCTATTGTATAAGCCTGTGGGGGCAGTGCTATGATCTGGGGTTGCTGTAGTTGGTCAGGTCTGGGTTCAGCAACACTATGTGTGGTCAGCTGACTACCTGAATATACAGAATAAGCAGAATTTCCCATCAATGGATTTTATCTTCCCTGATGGCACGGGAATATTCCAAGATGGCAATGCCAGGATTCATCGGGCTCGAATTGTGAAAGAGTGGTTTAGGAAGCATGAGACATCATTCTCACACATGGATTGGCCCCCACAGAGTCCAGACCTTAACCCCATTGAGAATCTTTGGGATGTGCTGGAGAAGGCTTTGCACAGTGGTCAGACTCTACCATCATCAATGCAAGATCTTGGTGCAACACTGGGTGGAAGTAAATCTAGTGACATTGCAAAAGCTTTTCGAAACAATGCCACAGCGAATGTGTGCTGTAATCAAAGCTAAAGGCGGTCCAACAAAATACTAGAGTATGTGACCTTTTTTTTTGGTGTCAAATTTTTTTTTTGCCCAGTGTATTTTCACCCAGGACCAGGTTAGATTGGATAGCTTTTTTCACTTAGTATGTTAAATCATCATTTAAAAAGCTGCTGTCTTTGTTTACTTGGGTTACCAAAGTCTGATGTTGTTTACTGATATGAAACCAGTAACTGACAAAAAAAAAAAACAACTCTCAAATAATTTTTCATGGCACTACAGCTCCCGTTTAAATTGGGGCTTTAGACGTCCTACTCACTAAGTGCTTCGCTTTACCGTGGATGTTCCCACTAAGACATTTTATGCTACACTGTAGGGAAGCCAACAGAAAAGGAATCATGCACTGTAGTGTGTTGGACAAAACTCATGAGAAACTCAATGTGTTAAGCTTGCAAGGTTAGGAAGACTTGCAAAGTTTTACTTTACCGATTGAAGACGTGGATTTAACACGTAACCCAAGCAAAACCCACGGAGGTTTTCCAAAGAGACGAAATTTTCCTCTTTGTTTTTGTTCCAGTCGACTGCTGACGGTCCGTCATATTTTTTCCCCTTTTGCCAAAGGAGGAAGGCCGGCCGCCTTTGAGTTTGTTACGGACGTGTAACCCACCCCAAGTTGTATGTGCATGCGATGTCTTATTGAAACTTTGATTGCTGTTGGACTCTGAAAGCCGCTGCACTTTGAACCTGTGCGTGTCTCACTGTGTTTGAACACCTGAGCGCAGACTCAGGTGGACTTAAAGTTGGACTGCTAGAACCTCATGATGGAATACTCACTATTCCTTGTCTTCACTCTTCGTGTTTTTCCACTGGTTGCCACCTAAAAGTTTTATGACCATTTGTGTTTCACTGAGCTCCAACTTTGGGGGTTTTATGACTGCAGCCTGGTGGAGACCGCTCCAAAACCTTTGCTCAGTACTTTATTTTCTCTTGTTTTGCCATAACAGCCGGTTTGACATTCATACACATTAACTGTTGTTGTATCTTGTTTAGTTAGTTATGTTACCCCTTTTGTGTAGAATTTTTGCATCCTTGATTAGGTGAAGATTATTTAATCAGAATAGCGAGGTATATCAGGGCTGTTTATTTAATAAATATTAACGTAGATAAAGAGAAAGTGTTTGTGTTTATTTTGAGCAAGAGTGATTTGTCTGTCAAAATAGGGTCAAAGTTCCCCCACCTTCGGTGAAGCGGTTGATTAAACAGTGACATCTAGTAATAGTTATCAATTATTACTGAGAATTTAATAATTGTAATTATCAAAGGCCTTGAGCCAGAATTACAACACCAGAGGTCATCTCTGATTTTGATTTGTAAGTACTGATTTTTGGTTAAGAAATTAATCTCTTTCAAATTATGATTTTAAATTATAATTCTTGATAAATATTAATTAATCACTAATCATAATTCTTTCAAGTGTTTGTAATTAAGGTAACTTCTTTGGTAAAGATGAATCTTACTTCTGCCTTTCTAATTTATCTGTTTCATTCAAGGTTTACCGAACACTGGAATGAGCTGTGCAAATCAAAACTTTTAAAAATAAGCTCACAATGCTAATGTGTGGAAGTCATTTTTGGCAATCGTGAGCATTAAACAATCAGCAGCCTATAGTCATCAACATAAGAGCAAGCAGTGTTGCTGCAGCAGATTTTAAAAATCCCCATTACTGCTTTGTGCTTTGTCAAAACCCAAATTGTTGGAGACATTTTTATTATTTTTTCTGACATGTGTCTAGCTTTGTTCCAATCCTGTGTCATTTTACTTTGGTTGTGTGCTGATTGAATTTATTATGATAAATCTGTAGTGTTACAGTCAGTTCTGGAATTACTAACAATCTTTAGAACCTTCTCCTTTTGTATATTTAGGCGTTATTACCACATTGTTTCCACCTCCTAATCACATGATATTCAAAATAACTCAGTTATTAATTCCAAAGCAGACAGAAATGTGAAAAATACTAAATGCTTTAATTCTGGTAATTACAAGTCACGTCATTCTTTTCATTGATCTGAATTAAACTTTGTTTTCTAAACTGTGTCAGATTCCACTTTCTGTTGGAGCCTAACAACTAAGTCACAACACTGAGCCTAACCCCTGCAACTCTCTAATTATGTTCTTTCATTATAAAATCAGAAGAATATGAGTTTGGTCAATTAAATAAGCAAAAAATGATCACACTTTTCGAGAGCCAGTCATTAATTTGATTACCTGCTCATGTAGCACAGTGGCTCAGTTTCTGACCCCAGAGGGAGTTTCTTTTGCACAAAATAGGTCATTTGTGTCCTCTTCATTACAAGTTCTTGCAGAGCTTGGCCTGGAGAAAAGTTTTCTGGTTAAAGCTTGCATTGCTATTTTAAAATGTATGCAATGCTCATATTTAAAAATGACAATAATCAGTGATGGTCATTGAATGAATGCTGCCCTGAGCAAGTATCCCCCTCTGCTGCCCCCCAAAATTATATATGTGTTGACAAATAAATAAATAATAATCCTGTTTAATGAAATTGTTTTTAATCTTAAATAAAAATTGAAGCTACTGTGTTCTCTGTTATTGAAGTCATGACTTTCACACTTTCACTAAAAACTGGTGTTTTCAGAACAATTATGTTCCATAAAAAGGGAGCATACTGACAAAAAGGTCAAATGTATTTATATCAAGGGCAAATACTGCTTTTTTGTTTTCATATTACTTCTTCTAAAAAATAGACAGATTTGCAGATCAATTTTACCACTGACAATGTAACTTTTTTCAAACAGCACCTCTACTGAACCAAAGGAGGATTTACAATCTGAAAACTGCTGGACTTTACCAAAATTAGTTGAACAAATATTAGATCATAAAACAAATTAATGCAAACAACAAACAATCAAAAGGCAGCAAATAGAACAGATTAAGCTTTGTGTAACATAAAATCAAGTAAATCAGGCTTCTTTATAATAAAACCTGCAGATTCATCTGTTCCACGGAAAACACCAAATCACCCATAACCTGGCTTTAAAACTAGCAAAGTTAATAAAAAAAACTGGCTATATGACACACAAACATCATCTTACCTTGAATATTCTTTTTACGTTTTGTGTAGCCTCCCTTAAGGGGCTTCCCAGATGTGGAATTTCTAACAGCTGGATTTGAAGCTTATTTTAAGGTGGAACTAAACTTGATGTAAAAGCATAACAAAAATGCTACTAAAGTGAGCGGTGCCAAGAGACACTGAAGGGCGCGACCAAGTGTGGGGATGAGCGGAGGGAGTTAAGCGGGGGTGTGGTAAGGAGGACGAGGGAAATTGGCAGCTAGCTTAATTTGACATAATAAAACATGGAGAGTACCCAGAGCGACGCTGGTAGTTTCGCCATAGCTAGCTATTTTGAGGCGGAGGATTTTTCACACACCTCGTCACTGAAGGTTAAGGGAGGCTTTATGGAGCCCAGCGGATCAGCTCAAGCTCCTGACTCAGCAGTGCCTGAAGCCTGGGCCACCGAGGCAGTGGAGAACGGGTCTGTTTTCTGGTATAAAGCTTAAAATGCATAGAAAGCTATGATCAGTACTCACAATTCCAGCTGCTGACTCCTTACAGGGGCGTGTGCCTGAGTGAGATAGTGTTATACCAGAATGCGGGGCTGTGGCATAGATATGTACCAAGCTGTACCTTTTGAAGCAATAGGAAAATTCAACTGCAGTTGTCACCATTCAACCTAAAAAGGGCAGCACTAAGACAAATATTGCAGAATTAAACAAGCTTACATAACAATTTATATAAATGGAGTTTAAATGACTGCGATGGACTGGTGACCTGTCCAGGGTGTACCCTGCCTCTCGCCCATAGACTGCTGGAGATAGGCACCAGCTCCCCCGCGACCCACTATGGAAGAAGCGGTAGAAAATGACTGACTGACTGACTGAGTTTAAATGAAAATTCAACATGGAAGACTCACCATCACCTCCAGCTTCGCCTAATTACTCCTCCATGCGGCTCTGCTCCACCAATCAGCGTCAAGTCTGCATTTGTCCCCGGCCAATCATCCTTCAAGGATTTGCTTTAAAAGATCTTCATCCATGAATCCCTCCGTTCTGCAGCTGAACTTTGACCCTCCTCCTCCCCATCTCCACCATTTGGCTTGCAAACTCCTTCCAAATCTCCTCAGGCAACCACTCCACTGCCAGGATTGGATCTCAGGGGGAGAGACATCTCTAAATCTAACCCTAAGATGTTCATTCAAGCATATGTCATTCTCAGCATTCACGTCTTCTGCTGGGGTCCAAGCGCCAAAGAAATTAACGTTCACTAATAAACTTTTCTAATTGCATCCCTGTCTTCTCTTTGTGAGTCTTTCCAGGTTGAATTACACATTAACATAAAGATAAGTTAAGGGCCAATTTACAGTTTTTCTGCAAAGGTTCATATCATGACTAGCAGAAGGTCAGAAAGTTCGGTCCTGCTGCGTTTCTCCGTTCGAGCTACATTTTCTCTTTTTCATGACCGTTTTCATGCTGCAGACCTCCACAGAAACCATCCGTCTACTGCACCGTCTGTCATGTCAACAGCAAACACTGTGCCAACTCAACATGAGGGGAGGCAACTCCCCACCAACTGTATGTGCAAATGAACTATAAAACACTCAATATGGGTGAAACAGAGAGTAAAAAGGCATTTCCTTTGTGCTCATACAATCCCCCCAACCCCTCTTTTTATGCCACCCTGACACAGAAGTCAAATGAAGGCCAATATGCTCCAGGATAGGAGGTTGTAGAACTTATTTGAGAATCTGTGCAACATTCAATTTCAATTCTGTTTTTTTTATATAGCACTATTCACAACATGTGTCGTCTCAAAGCAATTTACAAAAATATTTCTTTTCAATCATGCAGACACATTTAAACTCAATTATATACACTCCAAATTGATCTTAGCTATCAAACAATGTAAAGGTCAGTTTTATTATTTAGATTGGTTAAAAAGTTTTCTATTAAAGGAAACCCAGCAGATTGCATCGAGTCATTGACTTTGCAGCAATCCCTCATACTGAGCCTTCATGTAGCGACAGGAAGAAACCTCCAGCAGAACCAGAACCTGGCTCAGTGTGAGCAGCCATCTGCCATGACCAAATTGTGGGATGGAGAACCTGAACAGCAAAAATCTGAACTTTTGCAGCAGTATGTGTGTAAAATGTTCTCATGCAGAAATTAATTTTAACACTAACTTGGTGGGTAGTGTGTCAGATTTCCTTTTATAAAAACAAATTAAAGCAAAGTAAGTCCATGACTTGGTGGACTGCAGCTTAAAAATTATAAAGGTTTTAATGAAAATACAACAAACCCCAGTATCAAAATTGGTGGAAAGTCACAGTTTCTCTACTTTAAAGCCCAATATTGTTGTCTCGTGCATAAAAAGTGGCTACAGCTACAGTAGTCTTTTTTAATAATAATAATAATTTTATTTATGAAGCACTTACAATCAAAGTGCTGTACAGGCAGAATAAAAACAGACAATAAAAAAACAAGTGTCAGATATTTCAGTCTAGGTTTGAAAATTGGTTTGAACAGAAACTGCCCTGCTGGCTTCAGACTGATTCAGAATCACTTATAGAAATGGTCCATAAATAAAAACACTTTTCATGTATTCCAGGATTGCCCAAGTCCAGTCCTGGATGCAGTCTTTCTCCAACAGACCTGCTTCAAATTAATGTCTCATTACCAGGCCTCTGTAGATCTGAATGATGGCTGATTCAGAACAGTTGGAGAAGGGATGCATCTAAAAGTTGCTGTATAGTAGCTCTTGAGGACTAACCTTCAGCACCCCTGGCAGTCCTTTTCTTGGGTGTAAATATATTCTGATCTACAACATGGTTTCAACCAGCTGGTGCAACTTTTCCCTGAGCGTTTCTGGTTTTAATATGGTCTTTGATAACACAGCTCGGGCGGAGAGCCCCGCAGGGATTTCATTGAGCCAGAATAGTGTTGGACTCATTTTCATAGGCTTTTGAAGGATCAGTCTTAATTATCTCAGGTTCTGACATATGATCTGATTCCTGCTCATGTGTCTTGGTGCCTTCTGTGTCTTTACACATCATATTGATTCTGTCAAAGCTTGTGGGTGTGTGCTTTATGAGAACCAAATAACACAGTTGAATGAAGGGAAAAAAAATAAAATTCCTTTTTTTAGTCATTCAATTAAATTCTTGGTTATTATGGTTCAGTTCTGACCAATATAACATTGATAATAGTTGCTGGGGATCTGTTGAAGGAAACTTGAATTACTGTATCCAAGCAGAAATCCTACAGTGGTTCAGTGTTTTGCCACCAGCATGTTTCACCTTAGGGATTTTGTGTCTCAGCATGGGTTGCAGTTGTCAATTCTCTTCTGATCATCAAAAGGTTTGTGTGTATAAAAACAGGCGCAAACTGGATTGCAAGCTGATCTACAAACCAGGTGCAAATCGAATTGCGTGTGTAAAAGTGTGAAACAGCAAGCACAAACTTTTGGAGCATGTTTGCCTTCATAAATTGCTAAACATATGCTAATGACCTAAATGTGCAAATTTATGGGAGGAGGACATGCAAATGTATTTCCTTACCACCCAAAAAGCGTTTTATCAAACCTGAAACGGATTGCGGGTGCTGTTTCTGTGTCTATATTTAGCACATTTGAAAGGCAGGTGCAAACTGGCATGCAAAACTGTCTGCTGTCACTGTACCCATGCCTCCTCACCACAGTGACAGAGAGAGATCTTTCTGTGTGCATGTCAACATATTTTTAACATCAGAAATAAAAATAGTTAAGATATTATCTGCAGGATTATTATTTCAGTGCACGATCACTTCATGGGATGACATCATTTTGTCTGAATGCAGAAGAGCAGCACATGTATACAGCCCAGAAAAGGTGGTGCCCATTATAGTTGTCTGCTGCATGTTTGCAGCAGGACTGCATATAGGTTTATGCAATTAAACAAAAACTGAAAAACCATGACTGTTATGATTTGTGGGTGTTTTTTGGTCTTTCTTGGTCTTATTTCACAGGTGAAGTTTTGAATCATGTTTCTGTTATTTTTCTGGTCATGTTTTAGTGTTTGTTTTGTTCATGTTTTGTCAAGTTTGGTTTTTGAATCTGGTTATGCTTGTTTCATGTTTTTCTGGTTTCTATTAGTTTGTATTCAAGAGTCTCTGTTTTGTTCCAGTGACGTTTTGTTCTCTCCTGTCTGTTAATTAACTTAATTCAGTTCACCTGCTCCAAGCTAATCTGGCTCATTTCTTCACCTGGTTAATGCTCCATATATACACCTCCGATGTCTTTATTCCTCGCGGAAACATTTTCTGGATCATGCTCATGTCTTGTTGTTCAAATAATGCTATGCCTGTCTTGCCTACATGTTTTTTGTTTTGTTCACACCAAGCCTGTTTTCCCTGCCTGTCCATGTCTGCTTCTGCTTTCACCTGTGAGTGAGTTTTGTGTTTTTCAAAATATTAAATCAGTTCTGCATTCTGGGGTCCTACGCCACACTCAGCCTAACAGAATGTTTCCGCCAAACATGGACTTCGTGGACAGTAGGCAGGAGAGTGCCAGGGATCGCTGGGTTCAGCAGCAAATGGAGGAGGCAATGAGACATCTGCTGGCCAATCTGGAGGTTCTGCCCTTTCTACTGCTGCTGGAGCAGATGGAGCGTGAGGAGGTTCAGCACTATTCTCTGTCTGCTCCCCTGGTTGTGCGCCCTAATATGGCAGTGAAGCCCTCGCCCTCCTCCCGCCACAAGAAACGCCGCTGTGGAGCACCTTCCTGTGTTTCAGCCGTCGAGAAGGAGTCTCCCATGGCTGCTGCTCTGAAGTCTGGAGCGATGGTTTCCCTGCCGGCTGACGTGAGGGCTGCAGCGAGTAATCCTGCATCTTCGTCTGCCACAGCACTGTCTCTCAGGCTCGCTGCAGCTCCGCCAATGCCGTCTTCGCTCGCTCCAGCCTGGTGTTCTTAGGCAACACCTGATGAGCTGGCGTTTAAGGTTTTATGCTCATCAAATAAAGAGCTTCAGGAGGACAAGTCTCCTGTATTCCTCTCCTGAGCTGATGGAGAAAATCAGGCAGATGGAGGGGGATTACCGGACAGCAATAAAGCAGTTCTACTGCCGTTCACCTTTGCCCACGTCAGGTCTCCAGAGCGGTGCTGCAGCCTAGCCCACGTCATGTCTCCAGAGAGGTGCTGCAGTTCAGTCCACGTCTTGTCTCCAGAACGGTGCAGTTGCAGTCCAGCCCACATCATGTCTCCAGAGTGCTGCTGCTGCTGCAGAGCAGGCCACGCCAGGTCTCTAGGGTGCTGCTGCTGCAGCTGCTGTTGAGCTGTACACGGCAGGTCAGCCTACTGCAGAGTTTCCAGGGGGGTCCGAAGATGGACCGCCTCTATTTCCTGTTCCAGAGGGGTCCAAGGATGGACCACCTCTATTACCGGTTCCTGAGGGGTCTGAAGGTGGACTACTTCTGATTCTGGCTCCGGGACCCACTGACTATGTTCCAGTGCCCACTGACCGTGTTCCAGGCCGATCTGATGCACCGTCTGGCTCCAAGCCTGACCCTCCAACTCCAAGTCTGCCTCAACCTCCTCCACACGCTGCAGAGGACGTTGTGAGAGGAACGCCTCGGCTCAAGTCATCGGGACAGATGAGGGACCCGGCGCTGCCTCTGCCTCTGCCTACGCCACTGAAGGTCTTGGCGACGCCTTAGCCTCTGCGCACACCACTGGCCGACGCCTCAGCCTCTGCGCACGCCAATGATGGTCTCGGCGACGCCTCAGCTCCTGCGCATGCCACTGAGGGTCTCGGCGACGCCTCAGCTCCTGCTCACGCCACTGAGGGTCCGGGCGACGCATCAGCTCCTGCGCATGCCACTGTGGGTCCGGGCGACGCCTCAGCTCTTCCTCACGTCACTGAGGGTCTCGGCGACGCCTCAGCTCCTGCTCACATCACTGAGGGTCTGTCCGACGCTTCAGCCCCTGCTCCTGGTCTCAAGGTCTTCCAGGGGTTCTCTGAGATTCTGGTCCTTGTCCTGGTTCCTGAATCCCCTGATGTAGGGTTCGAGAACAAACTGCCCCTGGACCCTGTTCCTGAGGGCTTCAAGGAGCAGCTTGTTCTTGTTCTGGCCTCTGAACCCATAGACGAGGGTTTCAATGAGGAAGCACTGCCTGATCCTGCCTCTGGGGAGTTCAAGGAGCAGCTAGTCCTCATTTCATTCTGGTATCCGAGGGTTCCCCAGACTCTGTTCCTGTCTCCGGTGGTCCTGTTGGCTCTGTTCCTGTCTCTGAGGGTTCGCCAGGCGCCGCTTGTGCCTCTGAGGGTTCGCCAGGCACCGCCTCTGCCACGGAGGGGTTCGAGGACGAGCCGCCACTATACCCTGTTCCAGAGGGGTACGAAGACGAACGGCCTCTATACCCTGTTCCAGAGGGTCATGTGAGTGGACTGTCTTTGATCCTGGCTCCAGGGTCCAGTGACTGCATTGCTGGCCTGACTGACTATGTTGTAGGCCTGACTGACATTTTGCCTAAGGCGCCAGACTCCACACCTGACTATGGGGCGCCAGATTCCACACCTGACTATGGGGCGCCAGACTATGAGGCGCCTGACTCTAAGTCTGACTCCAAGTTCTGAGGTTCCTCTACTCGGCTCGGCCGACCTCTTGACGGAGGGTCCTCTACTCTGCTCGGCCGGCCTTCTGATCAACCTGCAGGTTCCCAGTGCCGTATCCGGTCGTCCGCTTGTACTCTGTGCCTGCTCGGGATGACCTCCTGGTCGCCCGCCTGAACTCTGTGCCTGCTCGGGATGACCTCTTGGTCGCCCGCATGAACTCTGTACCTGCTCCTGCTCGGGACAACCTCCTGGTCGCCCTCCTGAACTCTGTGCCTGTTCGGGACGACTTCCTGGTCGATCGCCTGAACTTTGTGTTTTTGTTGCCTACCCGTTTTTTGTTTGGCTCACGCCAAGCCTGTTTTTCCCTGCCTGTCCATGTCTGCTTCTGCCTCCACCTGTGAGTGAGTTTTTGTGTTTTTCAAAATATTAAATCAGTTCATTTACCATCATGCTGCCTGCTCGTCGGCATTCTGGGGTCCTACGCTGCACTCAGCCTAACAATGACTGAACCTAAATAGTGTTGCATGCTTATAGGCAAACATATCTGAACATCAACAGCCAACAAGAACTAGAAAAAGGGACATTGAAGGAAAACTACAGTTAACATAGAAAGGAGACTTCAACTCCGCGCAAGAATAATGTTATGTACAATTTTTTTATTTGCATATGTTCAGCATCTGCGAGTGTAGCAGAAACGAGTAGTTATACAATGCGTGTTTAGTGTGTTTTTCAAACATATAAATGATGTTTTATACGATACGTTCTTCGTCTTTGCCCCCGTACTTCTTTCTTCTGTGGTCAGCAGCTGCGACACGCTCAAAGGTGACGTTGCTGTTCGCACAGAAAAACCAAATACCAACTAGCCAGTCATATTTGGATTTAGATCAGCAGACATTGTGTCAACATGGTAATCTAGCTGGCCTAGTAACGGGTATTGTTGGAGATGGAGCTTTCGCTGGTGATACACGTTCCAGGACACTGACATTGCCATCAGGTGATTACAAACGTACTGCCGATTTCTTTGTTCCTTTTTAATTAAACCATGAAACAATATCATTTATTAATAAATCTTAATGTAGGTCATGTTTCTATCCTGGATTTTTTGCAATTTCCATTTTACTTCCAGACGTTTACAATTCAGCTTAGGAGGTTGCTGGAAGAAATATGTGGACCGAGGCAGCTGCATGGAACTGGAAAGACTTGGAAACTCTTGGATGTTTAATTAAAGCTGCACTAAACACAGAAACGCAGGAGGTCGTCTTAAGTAGTTGTGAAGTAAAGGATTATAATGAAGATTTTGGGACCATATGGTTGCATTATTGACAGATTCACCAAAATTCAGAAAGCAATTATAGTTTCAATTTTAAAAACTGATTTTTTTGTGTTGTTTTTATTGCAGTAATTTTAAGAGGATCTTTAATCTGGCTCATTGAACATTTCCATTTTCAAGGCTTGTTTCTGATCGGCTTTTCATTTCAACCCTTTAACTCAAAATTTTTTATCTCGGTCTGCTCTGGAGTAGAGGCTGACATTTTTTCGGGAGTCCCACGGGTCACGGGATTCCCACGGGAAACCCGCGGGACGGGAGACAGCATCAGTAAAGATCCCGTGATTGGGACGGTACAGGATAAAAAATGAACGGGAGCAGACGGGAGCGGGAGCTAACCAATAGGAGGGAAAATGAACTAGGATCAATTGTCTTTGGAAATGTAAAACTGAGACTTTGTTATAAACTTTAAGAAAAAAAAACTTGAATCGACGCTGCCATTGTGTAGTTTTTTTTCCAAGAAGCCTATACTATAATGCGAGTCAAACGAACTACATGACCCACAAGCCAACAGTGCTTCTGATCGATGTTTTCCACCTGCGTTCAGGATGGAGGGAGCAAACGCAGGTGAAGAACTGGACGTGGTAAAATTGGATTTGTAACGTAAAGTCAGAAATAAGGACGTATCTATAAAACTCATAGAGCTGACAGGAAAGTCGCAAATATGACCGAACTTCAGGAGAGTTGAATGTAGCGGTTTTAACACGCAGTCTGCTGCTTGTAAAACGTGTTTAGTTGTAATCAAGTTCACCAGTAATTAAGGGAGACTTATAAGGCAGATTCTGGATTAAATCAACCCTGCATCTCTTCATTCATCAAACCAAAAGTACCAACATGTGTCAAGTCTCATCTGACCAACAAAATTGCTGCATGTGCACCAAAGATTTAAGAGGTAAGGTACGGAAGCCCGTGAGGGGACATGGGGAAATTTATTACTTTTGCGTCTCCACGCAATCGTTCGGCATTTTGGAGCAGCAGCACAGATGACAAACTGGTCATAAAACAAACAGCACTGATATGGCATTGATATGGTTTATTTGTCATATGCAGGTTAACACGCAGTAAACAATGCGATAAAATGCTTAGGATAAGAAGAACCGTTCAAATCACGATAAAAACAAAAACACTAATGGCGTACAAAAAAAAAGTACACATCATGCAGCAGTAATAAGGAAATAAAGTGTCACAGATGTGGTTTTGTGCAGCATTATTGTTCAGAGTTCAGTAGTTTGACAGCTTGTGGATAAAAATTGTCTTTTAGTCTGATTTGAAGATAATTTTATTTAAGGCTGATTTCAAAATAAAACTCAATAAATCTCAAAACGGGTGTAGTGTTTGTTTCATTTTTGCAGTTATCTGGTTTGGAAACTATCCCACAAAGTATTGCGAAATAACGCAAAGACTATTGCGTGGGGACACAAAAAAGAAAAAAATCCCCCCTTGTCCCTTCGCGGACCTCGTAGAAAGGCTTCATCAAGGGAAGATATTAAATAAATATGTTGTGGAAAAAAAAATTTGAATGTACCATTAAATGTACAATTTATTTAATACATCATTAAATATTAAGTGTACCACTAATTACGTCATGTCGTCTTTAAAATTATACTTAATTATTCAGTGGCATATTTAATTGCATAATATTCCATTTCATGATATAATGGTACATTTATTGTTTCTAATGATGTATTAAATAAATAAATGGTACCTTTAATTTAATGGCACATTTAATGTTACATTTCTTTCATGTTACATTTACTTCACTTATGGGACATTCACAACATTTATTTATTTAATGATGATTTTATTGTATTAGTTTTGTCCAGTTTGACCCTCCATTCTTGATGCCTGTATAGGAGGTCATGTCAGAATATGAATCAGGTGTTCTGGAGCAGACAAACATCTAAAACTTGCAGGGAAGAGGTCCCTGAGGACCAGGGCTGTGAACCATTGAGGTACAGTTTCTAAATTGTGAAGGTAATACCTTTTTGGCCTTTTGTTCAACAAGTACAGTTCTCTTACTAGGTGCATTTTTCTTTCGTTTCAGCAACTTGAAACATAAAAGTGATGTCATTGTTCAAAGGAAACAGTCACTTAATAAATAAGTAAAATACAACTATGTACATTTTGTTTATTCAACTAAGATAGGCATGGTCTGTTTCCTTGTTTGATATTTTATTATTTCTTCATTATTATTCTTTTTACTTTAACTGGCCTTTACTACAGCTAAAAACAGGGACCTAACTGGTCCTTCAAAGAAAGAAATTACCAAAAGACTAAATGAAGAAAACAAAAATGGGAGTGGCACAGGAGTGGGAGTTGTTCTGAATGGGAGCGGGATGGGAGTGGGAGTCAGTTTACCAGGAGTGGGACGGGACAGGATTTTTTTTGTTATGCTGGCCTGGGATTGGGATGGGACAAGACATTTTTCTGTGGGAGCGGGATGGGACTGGAGAGAAAATCCACTCCCGTGTCACCCTCTACTCTGGAGTGATAACTGAATGGTGCTTGTGCTACATTTGTTTAAATTAAGTTAGAAACATCAGAAGGAAAGTAAAAAAGGAATGGATTTTTTATATTCATGTTTGAGGATTGTAGAACCACCATTTGGTATTGCATGTTTACTTAAAAACAACAAGCAACTTTGACCCTGACCTGTCTGCTACATTCCTCCGGACTTAGAGTCACACAGGTCTACATGCTAGTTAGGTTACTTCTGAAGGCAGCACAAACTGAGTTTTATTTAGGTATATCAGCGTATAGGGATCTGCTAAGATTTTATATGCAAAACATGCAAAAACAATGTAATCTTGTTGCACTTAATACCTTATCTTGTTTTATCGCAGGAAATCCCACATAAACCCATTACAGTTTGTGGTTGCCATGTAATGAAATAAAAATAAATTTCAGGGGTTTAAATACTTTTACAAAAGAAATTTAGTCAGCAGAACACACTTTACTTCAATACCCAGTTTTCTTTTTTAAATAAAGAGCACTTCTTCACCCGAAAGTGATTTTTAAAGCATGGTCAGTTTAGAACAACTTCTCTCCATTATGTACTGTAGCTCTGCTCCAGCAGCAGCTAAATATTAGTTTGGGTTTAGAATTTGTCTGAAATGGGGATTCTTCTAATCACATTTAAACATTGTCTTTTACTTTATAATGAAGCATGATGAAGTTTAAGCAATGAGGGGCCACTGAGAGTAGCTTTTCCCTAGTCCTTTAACTCAGAGCCTTGACCTTTTTAACTAGCAGAATTAATTGGGTTGAGCTAACCTTTCAGAGCCTATAGCTGGAAAGTAAAACTAGCATTCCCGGGTCACCTCATTATACTACACTGGCTTTGGAGTGTGAGCGATCTTTTTCCAATATAGTTTGAGAACATACAAAGGCCATTCAGCAGTTCAGGTGGGGAAAGAATTTCAGGTCAGTCCAACTGAGTAAAGATATTTTAAGAAAGACAGTTCTTTAAGACTTTGTGGTGAATGGAAGGGAGGTGGGGGGTGTTACTTTCTGCCAGTCTTCTTTGTGTTCATTGTTAGAAGTACCTTAAGTTTAAGAAGCCTTTCTGGTGGAATTGCTAACCATGCTAAAACAATTACAAAGCTTTTTACTGATTTTTTTGTACGACTTAGAATAAATACAGTAAACCTTAAGTCTTCAGCAGACAGGTTAAAGCTAGTAAGGCAAAAGGTCTGAAACTGTGTTGCTGAAAGAAGAGGATCCTTGTATACATGGCAATAAAACTAAAATCACAAAAGTACATAATCATGAACTGTACGTATGGGCATAAATTCCAGTCATATATATTTTGTGTTTGTAAATCAGACTGCGTAATGTAAATTAAGGTTGTAACCTTGCAAGAGCTAAAAAAAATCTGCTTTGTGCATCTGTAGAGAGGAATGTACACTACTAGTCAAAAGTCAGCTTATAAAGCTAAATGACTGAGAATCTCAGCTTTGTGCATCCATAGATGAAAGGTATGTGCGAGTAAAAAACAGTGGTACTTGGTAAAATGGTAAAATAGTTACAAAAGTTACAATATAATTTTTGTTAAGATTTGTTTACAGATACTGTCAGAGACTGAGGTTGTTGTGGACCAAAATACAACGAGGGACTAGATCTCGGCATTTTGTAAAGTAAGATCTGTTTTAATAAAGGCTTGTAGTCAGCACTTACAAAGTTGCTGGACATTCACAGACTAAAATCCTGGTTAGCACAACACAGGTAAACACAAGGAGCTCAAGGAGAGACGTAACACTACATGGTTTGCATGACGTGAGGAACCAGTAGAGAACAATGAACATACACCAGGTTAAATGCAGGGAGTGGAGGAGAGTGTACCAATGAGAGGAAAGCTAAGGTGATCTGATGATTACTGAAAACAGGTGCAAGAACCGGCTGTGGAGACTGAGGGAATAGTGGTACTATGGTGATTAATGCTGAGGAACGCAGGGACATGAGGAACTAGACTAGACTGAAAACGTAAACAAACTAGAAACCAGGAAGTATTAGACTGGGTAAGAAAGAGACAATAAATACAGAATTAGCAGGGGGGAGCAGAGAAAGCGAAGACCTAAGATAACACATAACATTAACAATAAATGGAAACTAAACCTAGCAGGAACAAATAATGAAATACAACTAACTGTCAGGGAGGAACTGCAACACAGAGAACTATACTAGAATTAATAAACCGAGGAGGACAAATAAATACCAAGAACTAAGCGGGAGGGAACTCTACTACAAGCAAGGCTGAGGAGAACAATTAATCATTAATTAAAAAGGAAAAAATGGAGAGAAGGATAAAGGAATAGAGGAGAGAAAGAAGAATGAAGAGAATACAAGATAACACCCTAGAATATTGCTTCTACACCTGCAGAAACCTAAAGCAACCCAATCAACGGGTCCGTATTACCCAGTGGCAGCCCTGAAACCTGATGGATCTAGAGAAGATTTGAATGGAGGAGTGGTCCAAAATTGGCATCATGGTCCAAAATCCCTACAGCAGTTTGTGCAAACCCCGTGAAGAACTACAGGAAACCTCTGATATCTGTAATTGCAAACAAAGGTTTCCACAAGAACTTTGTTTGCAAACCCCAACACGAAACTTACCTATCTCATTTTGGGGTTTACCCCAGTGCATGAGAGGGTCGCATCCCTGTGCCTTCGCGTCGGGGACAGGTCTCTGTCATTTCAGCGGTAGTGCGGAGTACCTGGCCTTCTTGGCGTCCCTGTCGGGGATGCTGCACAGTGCCACTCCCGGGGACTCCATTATTCCACTGGGGGACTTCAGCACCACATGGGGAATAACAGTGACACCTGGAGCGTTATTGGGAGGAATGGCCACCCCAATCTGAATCCGAGTGGTGTTTCTTTATTGGACTTATGTGCAACTTACGGATTGTACGTAATGAACACCATGTTCAAGCATTAGGGTGTTCATTAGTGCACTTGGCACCAGGACACCCTAGGCAGGAGGTCAGAGATATAAAGACACCCTTTTATCAAACTTTTGACAGGTGAACTTGTGAACTTAAGAGGGGTCATGGGGGTGGGGACATCATGGGTCAACGGGGTGTGGGCGAGGGCATAACCGTACATGCTGATTGGATGTTGTCATTAGGGGTAAGACCTTAAATGAACCAATTAAAACCAAGGGTGTGTTTAAGGGTGTTATTATTGAATTGTATGTTTTTCAGGCATTAATACATCTAAAAAATACATGCAACCTTTATACTTTAAAGGTATACTCAGCTTAATGCTGAGTATATATATTTATTTTCTTTGTAGGTGAATGTGTATTATTATAGACTTGTTTAACTTTGAGATAAAACTGTTTACAGATTTGACGGAGGACATATCTCTGAAAGAAGAAGAAGAAGCAGATTTGATCAAGCAAACTAAAGCCAATAACAAACTTGGAATAAACAATGGACACCCATCTGTTGTGGAACGGCAAGGTAAGGTAATAAATAAAATAGAAATAACAATAATATCTATGCATATATATTTTTAAGCAAGCATAATTTCCTATAAAGACTCGTCTTGTTTTCTCCATAGCTGATATGTACGTCAATAACTGGACTGTCTACAGTTCAATAAAATAATATCATATACATTTGTTTACAGATTCATCCAAAGATGCAACCCTGAACCCGGCCCCAAGAAGCTCACTTTTCAAAGATGAAGACAACGTCTCACACAAGCGCATCAGTTCAGTGCAACAAGAAGCGATATCTGGAGCTATTAATATTCAGCCCCGTCTCCGGAGTAAGTAAAAAAAAAGTTATAGTATTTCGAAATTTGTTTATAAGCCTACAAGTATTAAAGTTATCGGGGTTCACTTCCCCATTAAAAACTCGCTTATTTTAAAACTATTATTATTGTTTATTTATGAGCGCTGTGCTGCGCAGCGTAAGGTAACTTTATTTTATGTTATTTTGTTTTCACAGAATATCTAACCCCAGCCAAAAGGCAGCAGCTGTCTGCTCTGCATACCAGGGCAACGCTTGTTAGAGGTTCAATGAGCGGTACCTACTGGATTAATTTGAATTCCCTTTTTTTTTTTTTACTTAAATGTTTTTATTTCAATATATATATATATTTTTTTGTTGTTCATTCTCTTTACAGAGGTAACGTCCATGGTAGGACAGATCTGATCCAGACCTGGACAACAACAACAGCGCAGAAAGAAAGTTTCTCCGGCTGCACGGGACCGTCATAATGAAGCGTCATCCTTAACGCCTTTGGCTGCATGCCAGACTCTGTTACAGAAACTGTCTGGTGATTTCAAGGTAATTCTCAACTGATCCCTCTGTTTTTTTTTTTTTTGTTGTTGTTGTTGGTTTGACTTTTTAAACTCACTGATCAGATTGAGGGAGATCCTCCTGCAGTTGTTGAACGTGAACGTTTTAATAACATAGAAATAAGGAGACCTTTTACTATTCCACCCCACTGTCCGGGCAATGTGCCCGATCTAGCAACATTCTATACAAACATCATGCAAATTCTCATTGAATTAGCCGCTGCCGCAAGATCTTTAACCTGACGTAACGATGTTGTACAGCTAGAATTAGTGGGTGAAAATCTCATTTACTGTTAATGATGATGGAAATATGATCCTGCCCACTTTTGAGGACTTTATGACAAGTTAGTACATTCAAATGCTGATGTGCCTGTAGACAATAACCAGGAATTTGTTCTTCAGGTAGTTAATGATCCAGCAAGAGGATTGAAACGTAAGGCTACAGGAACGTTAGACTATGAACTGATTAATAAGAAAATGCGTCAACTGTATTATGGTAGCAAATCGTTACCATATTTCAAATGAAAAAGCATTTTCAGAAATGCTTTTTCATTTTAAGAATGTGGCTGCATTGTTTGACTCATAAATTAAATTAGTAATCAATAATCCTATTTGCATTTTGATTTTCTTCAAGACTGCTCATTCTTTCACTTAATTAAAATGGAAAAGAAATAAATATTTGAGATTTATTTTTCAAAATATGCCCCAGCAAATTGATACAAAAATTCAATTTGAAATGTAAAATTTGAAAATGAAAAAGCATTTCCAGAAATGCTTTTTCATTTTAAGAATGTGGCTGCATTATTTGACCCATAAATAAAATTAGTAATCAATCATCCTATTTGCATTTTAATTTTCTTCTTCATGACTGAACATTTTATGCCGTAATCAAAAAGAAAACAAAGCAGACATTGCTTTTTCGTTTTCGTGGTCTGCCCGCAAAGTACTGCCCAGAACTCGAAAACGAAAAAACATTCCGAGCAGCGGGCGCAGGAGAGTGACGTCAGCAGCCGCTCTTCCTCAGCTCCCTGCTGACCGAGCTACCCATCTTGTTCGGTAGGGGGCGCTGTGCACGTCTGCATTGCATTACATTGCAAACGTGCCGAGAAATTGATTGAATTGCAGCAGAGCCGAGCTCAATTTGTGGCAGTGGCAGGCAGAATTGATAGTTCCGGTGGCAGCCTTATGGCCTGGGACATCCAGTGTGTTTTTAAGCATTTATTTATAATTTTCTGTGAGTGACAATTCAGGATAGCCGCTCTATAATAAACCGGCTGTTTTTGCAATAAATCTTCGTCATCCTTTCAACACGTCACACATAGTGCTATTTATTTTCCATGTCAAGTAAATACAATCACCTTATGTTATGGGTCTAAAGCTGTTTATTAAATAATAATCAATAATTAAATCATTATTTAAGGGTAACAGGCTATAACAACAATGACATCCCATTTGCCGATAATCAGCATTAGCTTCCACAAAAACAGCGGCAACCGCATTGGCAAACTTTTACGGACGGTCTGGCACCTTCTGGCATCCTCGCAGAATCCCCTGCCACCCTGCGGCAGCCTGTGGCAGTTCCGGTGGCAGCTCCGGTGGCAGGCTGTGGTAGAACTGCCACAGCCTGCCACCGGAACTACCAGTTCTGCCTGCCACTGCCACAAATTGAGCTCGGCCCCGCTGCAATTCAATCAATTTCTCGGCACGTTTGCAATGAAATGCAATGCAGACGTGCACAGCGCCCCCTACCGAACAAGATGGGTAGCTCGGTCAGCAGGGAGCTGAGGAAGAGCGGCTGCTGACGTCACTCTGCTGCGCCCGCAGCTCGGAATGTTTTTTCGTTTTCGAGTTCTGGGCAGTACTTTGCGGGCAGACCACGAAAACGAAAAAGCAATGTCTGCTTTGTTTTCTTTTTGATTATGGCATAAAATGTGCAGTCATGAAGAAGAAAATTAAAATGCAAATAGGATGATTGATTACTAATTTTATTTATGGGTCAAATAACGCAGTCACATTCTTAAAATAAAAAAGCATTTCTGGAAATGCTTTTTCATTTTCAAATTTTACATTTCAAATGGAATTTTGGTATCTATTTGCTGGGGTACATTTTGAAAAATAAATCTCAAATGTCTTTTTCTTTTTCATTTTAATTAAGTGAAAGAATGAGCAGTCTTGAAGAAGAAAATTAAAATGCAAATAGGAATATTGATTACTAATTTAATTTATGAGTCAAACAATGCAGCCACATTCTTAAAATGAAAAAGCATTTTCAGAAATGCTTTTTCATTTTAAATATGGTAACGATTTGCTTCCATACTGTATGTTGTAGATAATACCGGTAATCAGTTATGCTCTGACACTAACCGTACTGATAATCAGGCTTTAGAGCTGGGGAGGGTGTGGCAGCACCAGGCAGGCCTCAATAAACAAACAGCAGTTACTTTTAGTGATATTGGTAAATTTGAAAACATTCTGAAGAGAAACATTTTATTGTTTCACAGAACCACAGGCTCTACAGCTCTGTGTAAATTTGAAACCGGTTTCCCTGATCATTCAAACCCTCTGTTTTTACTGTTATTTCAAGGTCACTATTATGGGATAAAAAATCTCAAAGGTTTTATAGGGTCCAGATATATCTGTGGATATTGTTACAGCAGTTATCAAAATCCAGACACACACTACTGCTCAGGCTATTGCCCCATTTGTCACTCATACCAGTATATGCAAGAAATTAGCAATCCTGTAATCTGTGCAGGTTGTCACAGAATCTGTCGTAACTCTTCATGTTTTGGGAGACACAATGAACCCCGCAACAGACCTAATTCTGACAGGCCTATGAGTGACTGTGAGTTGGTAAAACTGTGCAAGGTGTGTAAAAGGATATATACGTTATCCCAATCAGCAAACCCAAGAAACCACACGTGTGTCATGTAAAATGCTGCATTTGTGGTGAGAATTTACTTCCCGGCTTAGGCGTGACCTGCGATCAACATAAGTGCTACATTCAGCCTTGCAAAGCCAGTAATCAGCTTGATGATAAACACATTTTTTATGATTTTGAATGCTTCATCAATGAGAACAGTCTGTGCTAAAACGTTGAAAGGTGAGGAATGGCACGCTTATGGTTTGAATTGCACCCAAACATTTCTTCTCCATTTCAGGAGACTGATGTATAGGGGCTTCACCTTAATAGCGCACAACGCACGTGGTATGACAGCTACCTGATTCTCACAGCTATGCTGGAGTTAGGCATTAAACCTCATCTCATCATGCTAGGAAGTAAAGTTCTCTGTTTAACCGACCCTGATTACAGGTTAAAATACATTGATAGTCTTTCTTTCATGTGTACGAAGCTTAGTGCAATGCCAAAAGCATTAGGTTTTACCGATCAAAGCAAGGGTTTTTTTCCCCACCTATTCTCCTCTGAACAAGGTCTCCAGTACGTGGAGTCCTTTCCTCCTCAATTCAACTACGCTGTAGAACGCATGAGTCTTCAAGGACAACAGGTGTTTAACAGCTGGTACAGAGAAGTGAGCAAAGGGGTCTTTGACTTTGAGAAAGAAGCTATGCGTTATTGTAAAAATGACGTTGAAATTCTTTATCAAGGCTGTTTAAAATTCAGGGAGGAGTTCTTTAAGGAGACAAGTGTGGATCCGTTTAAATGCATCACGATAGCATCAGTGTGCATGAAGGTTTTTGTAACTAATTTCCTTCTCCTAAAACCTTGGCTATGCCCTCACCTTTGGATTACAGACGTAGCAGCAAAATGTTTTCTACCGTGTCTATTTAATGGCTCGGGTGTATTGCAGACAGCAGAAAAATAGACATCTAACCTACGTTAAACATGGGGGAAAAGAAAATCGGCCCATATTCAGTGGATGGGTTTGCAGAGATTAACGGTGTCAAAGTTGTATTTGAATTTTATGGCTGTTTTTTCCACGGCTGTAAAAACTTTTACATGCCTCATGACAAGTGCCCTTTGAAAGGGGTAACATTCGAATAGTTGTACGCAGCCACTTTTGAGAGAGGCAAGGTACTCCAAACAGTGGAGCACAAGGTCATCTGGGAGCATGAGTGGACTGAAATAAAAAAATCCCTGATCAGCTTTCTTGAGAAAGTTAATGCACCCGAACTGCTATCACCCCGAGATGCTCTGTATGGTGGACGCACCTGCGCTATGAGGTTGAGATACACAGCGGGGACGGGTGAAACTGTGCATTATGTGGACTATGCATCTTTATACTCCTATGTAAACGCCAACACCAATTTTCCCCTCGGTCACCCCACCATCATTTACAAAGATTTTGATGATCCCGGCAGCTACTTCGGTATCATCAGAGCTGTGATGTACCCCCACGAGGCCTCTTTTTCCCCATTTTGCCTTACAGAACTTCCAGAGCTAAACTAGTGTTCACTCTCATGCACTGAAATAAATAATCAAACAGGTCCCTGCATGCATAATGATGATGACAAAGCTCTAACAGGTGTGTGGGTGAGTGAAGAGTTTTGTAAAGTGTTGCAGTGTGGTTATCACCTTGCCAAAATCACAGAGGTGTGGCATTTTGAGAAAAGCAGTAACACAATCTTCAAAGGGTATATCAACACCTTCCTTAAGGGTAAACAGGAGGCTTCAGGCTACCCGTCTGAAGCAGTGGATTAGGAGAGCAAGTCGAAGTATGTAAGAGACTACAACTCCATCAGGGTATCCAATTAGACCCTGAGAAAATCGAGGTGAATCCTGCCAAAAGGCAGGTGGCAAAACTGTGTTTAAACAGTTTTTTGGGGGCAATTTGCTCAAAGAAGTGATCTGTCTCAGACCACAGTCATCACTAGCACTGATGAATTTTTCAGCTTCATGTTCTCGCGTAAATACAGGGTTAACTACTTTCATTTCTTCAAGCCTGAAATGTGTGTAGTGCAGTGGAACTACAGCAAGCGAGTCATCTCTCCTCCAAACAAGGTAAACAATGTGTTCGTTGCAGCATTCACCACCGCTTATGCACGTTTAAAACTTCTCAGCAGCATGGAGCAATTGCAGGACAGACTGATTTATATTGACACAGACAGTTTGATTTAAATGACAAAAAGTGGTGAAACTCCTTTGGTACTGGGAAATTATCTAGGTGATCTTACAGACTCACAGGAGACAGCATTTTGGAGTTTGCATTGACTGGACCCAAGAGTTATGCATACCAAACCAAAAACCAGAAAAAGGTAGTGTTGCGTCTCAAGGGCATAACTCAGACGCATGAATGCAGCGAGAGGGTCAATTTTGACAGCATCAAAGGGCTGGTTGAGGGTTACTTACCAGGATCCAGTGAGGGTGTCATTGAAATTCCACCGCACACCATCAGAAGGGATAAAAAAAGATTCCGCCTAAGAAACGCAACATTTCTTAATAAGTTTCGGTTGGTCTATGATAAGAGACGTCTTTTTTCTGACGGGATAACTCTGCCTTTTGGTTATTAGAGCTTAAGAAGAAGAAGAGAATATAAAATTAAAAAGTCACATTCACATGGATTTATAGGAGATTGATTTTGATCCTAGATTTAGAGCGCCTTTCTCATGTTTGATTGTAGGTCCCAGCGGCTGCGGGAAAACTTTCTTTGTAAAAAAGTGTTTTGCAAAATTGTAATCATGTCATGGATCTTGCTCCTGAAAATATTGTATGGATTTACACTTCTTTTCAACCCATGTATGCTGAATTGCAGAAGATTAATAAAAATATTACCTTTTGTGGAAGGATTGCCTCATTCTTTTGAAGATTAAAACCTGTTTCCTCCTGATCAAAATTATCTGATTATATTAGATGACGTTATCGCTCAAGCCTCAGATGATGAAAACCTGATGGAGGTCTTTACCCAGTTTTATCACCATCGTAATATGAGCGTCATTATGTTGACTCACAATGTATTTCATCAGGGAAAGTACAGTCGCACCATCAGACTGAACGCTAATTAAATGGTGTTGTTTAAAAACCCGAGAGATAAACCGCAGCCGAATATACTGGCCCGACAAATGTTCCCTTCACAAAAGGGTCTCTTCCTGGAGAGTTTTGAAGATGCGACAAGAGAAGCTCATGGATATTTAATCATCGATTTCACGCCTACCTGCCAGGAACATTTCAGACTGAGAACGTGCATACTTGCTCACCAGTGGCCTGCTGTGTACGTGCCCAAAACAAAGTAAGTCATCATGTCTGCTCGTATAAAATGAATGTCCCATTTTTCAGAGCTCTGTACCAAGATACTCCTCAGAAACGTAAAGATACTCTCGCACACTGCTCTCCCGACTTTCTTCAGGCTCTGTGTGAGATTGCTCTGAATATTTTAAAAGGTAACATTAAACTATCTCCTTCTCAACACCGGAAATTGAAGAAGCAGAGAAAAACCATCAGACTGTTGCCTGATAAAAGAACCAGTATAAAACGTAAACAGCTGGCTCTCAAAAACCAGGGAGATGGTTTTATTCTCCCCATCTTAACAGCTCTTGCTCCCTTGATCGGTGATCTAGTGGGTGGAATCATCAGGAGATAATGTCTCTCAGAACATCGCAGAAGATGTTTCTCATTTTCCCTCATCAATTCAAGCGTCTGACCCAGTCAGAGACGTCCATCAGACAGACAGCGGAGGAGAATTTGGAAGCTGACATGAGAGTGATAGTAAACGAGCCTGGTTTGACTTCTTATGAAAAAATCAAGAAATATGAAGCACTTTTGCAGAGGTATCTGAGTCTACTCAAGCAAGGTGTGAAAGAACAGCGGGTGAGTTTGATGCTAAACCATGACACATCAAGCGAGGTTCCTGAGGATGAGCGGTTTCAAGAAAAACAAGGCCCAGGCCAGGACCAGGCTCCTTCAGATCAGATTGTTATGGAGGTACTGAAAAGCCTACCGAAGCATAACCGTAAAAATGCTGAGTACATTTTGAAGAAATTATCCGAAAGAAGTGAGAGTTGGACTTCGCGAGGAGAATTTATATATAAAGGAAATGTTTTGAAGGGGTCCCACATGACTGACTTGTTGAAAAATCTCATGCTCCCATTTAAAAAAAAATCTGGAGCACCGCTACCCCGAGGATGGTCAGATTTTCTACATACCTTGTCAGAAGTAAACATCCCCATATCTTCAGTCAATAATCCTTATGCTCATGATAAATATAGACGGTTCAAAACAGAGGGAGAGGGATCATCTATTGAAACTGCTGAACCACCTCCCAGCGTTAAGCAGAGAAGAAGAAGAAGAAGACAGATAACTCTTTCTCCCTATTGGTCAAGATCCGAGCTGGAAGAACCAAAAAATTCTGATGGGAAGCCAAAAAAGTCTCTTCGTAAGACGACACTACCTCCCCCATGGATTACATTTTCACCATAAACCCTTATAAGAAAATGAAACATGTAGCCTATTTCTTTTATTCAATAAAATCTTTATTGATTATATTTTCAAGACTAGCTTCGTTCTCTACTTCACACACTGACAAATTATGTTGTTTGACAAATACTGAATCAGAAGAAAAACAAACAATGAGAAAAAAAAAAGACAATTTAAATTCCATAAAAATCCAGAAACATCTCCAAAGAGCATGTTCCGTGACTATAAAATGTAGAACTTTAATTAATGACACATTTCTGATATTTTTTCACAAAGTTAGACACCATTAAATCATTCTTAACCACATCTCCGGTGTATTTTGACAACACTTGCTGCAGTGTTAATCCGCATGCTCTATGACATAGATAAAAAATGGAATGGTTGAAGCTTTCATTGTCCTCAGGAGAGAAGTGGATCTCTGCTCGCTGGTTGTAGAGATCCCTGTATGGTGTTTTATTGTGTGCCTCACTCATTCTCAGGATTCGGTTCTCAGTGTCTGTGAGCTTGCTGTTATCCCCCAAATATATATATCATAGAAGATGGCGGGTCCTCAGAAGAGGGTTTAGACGTAAAACAGGGAACGTCAGCGTTTTTTTCACTGACATGACATCAATCCAACAGCGTGAGTTGTGGAAAAGGTTGGAAAGACGCTGTCCAATTTCACTCATCTTCTCTGCCCAAGCTTCAAACGGCAGAGCCAGCATTGTCTTGAATATGCCACAATCCTGGTTGAACATCTCCAGCACAAACAGATCTGAGGGGTTCATCCGGTTGTTCTTGCGTCTGCTTGCCTGAAAAGACCAGAGACCATTTGCTGTGGTTTTTGACCCCCACACTGCACTAAAGAGAGGTTCTCTCTCAGCTTTTTCAACATCGGATGGAATATGAAACATTCTCCCCCGTTTTGCAGTTCATTTTCCTCTTCATTCTCCCTCTTCTGCAATGAGACTGTTTCAGGGCTATCATTAAGGTGCGGGATTGTAAGCAACACAGCCCAGTCATTGTGGGTGAGAGTACACAGAGCCAATGATCCATGAAATACCTCGTCCACATCCAATTGATACAGGCAGAGCCTCCTATTTCATACATGAAAATATACACCCAGCTACCACTCAGGCCATATGGCTCCAATGACCACTCTTCCTGCAGAGTGTTCAACGGGGGTCTTTGTACCTTGCAAAGGTAGTATGTTAACTTCTTTCGGGTATTCAATTCACGGGATGAATGCTGGTAGACTGTCACTGGGGTTTTACACAGAACTGACGTACCTCTTGGCTGACCCGAGGTCTGATTTTCATCCATTGTTGTTGGTGAAGTTGGATCATCATCATCGGTATATTATGACGGGAATTCCGATAGGTATCTCAGATGAGGAAGTAGATGATGCAGTTGCTTCATCATCTTGGCACGTGTTGCATTTCTCCTCTGCTTGACGATTAACTCTCTTAACTAACCATTGCTGAACGGATGTTCTTTTCCAACGAATGCTGCATGTAAAGTGCAGAGTTTTATGCTAGTATTTAAAACAAGCACTAAAGCATACCCTTCTGTTTTCATTGGGTTATTCAAGGTTTAACAAGGCTTACAAACACACCCCTCTATTTGAATTGGTGCTGATGTCATACAGTTTCTGATAATACCATATTTGTCTTGTTCTATTTATATCATTCACATCCCTGTGTTTCAATTCGTTCATTTAAGGCCTTGCCCATAACACCCTTAAACACACCCCTGTATTATAACTGGTTTATTTAAGGTCTCACCCCTAATGACGAGATCCAATCAGCATGCACGGTTAAGCCCCTCGGCCACACCCCGTTGACCCCATGACCTCCCCACCCCCATGACCCCATGACACCCCTTAAGTTCACAAGTCCACCTGTCAAAAGCTTGATAAAAGGGTGTCTTTATATCTCTCCGAGGTCGATGATCGACTTTTTTGTCGTGTCTTCAAACCTTCGGCCGCATGTTTTGGACACTTGGGTGAAGAGAGGGGCTGAGCTGGTCTGCTGGAAGAGGAGAAAGGCAAACACCAAGCCCAAGGGTATAGTGAGGGGCTGCGGGGAACGTCTGGGAGAAGGATGTATTCAACTCCCACCTCCGGGAGAGCTTTAACGAGATTCCGGGGGAGGTTGGAGACATAGAATCCGAAGGGGACCATGTTCTCCATGTCTATTGTCGATGCTGCCTCCTGTAGCTGCGGCCGTAAGATCTGCAGTGAATGTCGAGGTGTCGATCCCCAAACCTGGTTGTAGACACCGGCAGTAAGGGATGCTGTTAAGCTGGAAAAGGAGTTATATTGGCTGTGGTTGGCTTGTGGGACTCCTGAGGCAACAGGTACCATGAGGTCAAGATTGACGTGGCCTGGGCTGTGGCAGAGGCAAAAACCCGGGCCTGGGAGGAGTTCAGCCATGGAGAATGACTGCTGGTTGGCCTCAAAGCAATTCTGGCAAACCATCCGGTGCCTCAAGAGGGAGAGGCAGTGCTTCGCCAACACTGTTTACAGTGGGGGTGGGGAGCTGCTGATCTCGACTGGGGACATTATCGGCCGGTGGAAGGAATACATCGAGGATCTCCACAATCCTGCCGTCATACATTCCCTGGTGGAAGCAGAGGCTGGGGACTCGGGGTTGGACTCTTTCATCACCCAGGCTGAAGTCACCGAGGTGGTTAAAAAGCTCCATGTGGCAAAGCTTCAGGGTTGGATGAGATCCGCCCTGAGTACCTCAAGCCTTTGGATGTTGTGGGGCTGTCATGGTTGAAATGCCTCTTTGCAATGCGGTCGGGAACAGTGCCTCTGGACTGGCAGATCAGAGTGGTGGTCCCCCTTCATTAGAGGGGTGCCCAGAGGCTGTGTTCCAACTATAGGGGGATCACACTCAGGCTCCCTGGTTAGTCCCTAACCAGGGTATTGGAGAGGAGAGTCCGGCCGAGATTCGGACCTTGGCCTTAGAAGGAGCAGTGTGGTTTTCGTCCCAGCTGTGGAACACTGTACCAGCCTCTACACCCTCTGCAGGGTGCTCGAGGGTTCAAGGGAGTTTGCCCAACCGGTCCACATGTGGTTTGTGGACCTGGAGAAGGCATTCGACTGTGTCCCTCGTGGTGCCCTGCGGAGGGTGCTCCAGGAGTACGGAGCTGGGGGCCCTTTATTAGGGGCCATCTGGTCTCTGTACAAACGGAGCTGGAGTTTGGTCTGTATTGCCAGTCGGACCTGACCAGCTAGAGCAGGTGTCTGGGCAGAGGGAAGTCTGGGCGTCTCTACTGAGTCTGCTGCCCCTGCGACCCGGTCCTGGATAATGCGGAAGACAATGAGTACGAGTACGAGTGTATATATATATATATATATATATAAATATATATATATATATATATACTGTATATATATATATATATATATATATACAGTATATATATATATATATTGGATGAAGCGGAAGACCACGACGAGTACGAGTACGGGTTTCTGTACCAAATATTAGGTTTTGTTTTTCTGATGTATCAAATACTTATACATACAGTAGAATACGATAAAATGTAAATAAATTTCTTAAAAATCACACTCGCAGGATGTGTGTGTTTGTGTGAGTCTCTGCTTCTCCTGAGGAGATCTGCTGCTGAAAGCCGCACACCTGCGAATAATCTTCAGCTGTAGTGTTTAAAAGGAGTTGTCTGATGAGCATTCTTCTGCTGTTGGTCCATGTTAGTGGTAAAGTCAAGCCTCCGAATCCCCAGTTCCAGTTTTGTAACTCTTGTGAAATTTAGATAATCTTTTCATCTCTGCCTGCCTAAGCTTGCCTCCTCTGCTACTACCCTCCAGGTCTAGAAGCTGACTGAATCCTGAATTTCTCCTGCCAACTCTGTGATGACTGTGTTCATAGCAGACAAACTACCCACCAGCCGTCTTCTGCAGCATCTAGTCACTCCAGCCTGCCTGCCCACTCTACGATGCACCTACGGACTCACAAAACCGGACTTGCCCCCAGACAACCAACAAGCCTCACCACCAGGATAGCTACTCCACCTCAGAGCTGTTTCCCACACATGGTAAGCTACCATTCTTTCCCGATAAACATTTCTGATCAGCCTTCTCTGAGAGCTCTACTAACTATATATCTACTTCACAGAGGACTAGGCCCCAGTGTTCCCCAGTGAGTTTTTCCCCCACGGTGTAAATAAATCTTTAAGAAAACTTATGATATTCATTTTAGAGTCCGTCACTCACAGTTGAAGAGTACCTATGATAAAAATTAAAGTCTTCTATATGATTTGCAAGTGGGAAAACCTGCAAAATCTGCAGTATATCATGTATGTATGAAAATGGTAAATGGACAGAACTTATATAGAGCTTTTCCAGTCCTACAGACCACTCAAAGCACTTTACACTAGAGCCACATTCACCCAATCGCACTCACTAATGCACACACATTCATACACCGGTACACAGATCGGTGGGCAACTTGAGGTTAAGTGCCTTGCCCAGGGGCACATCAACATATGGCAGGAGGAAGCTGGAATCAAACCCACAACCTTCTGATGGCAAGACGACTACTCTTCCTACTGAGCCACAGTCGCCAGTATGTGTGTATGTATGTATGTATATATATATATACAACCTAAACCAGCTAGAGAAGGAGACATGCATGGGTATCAGAATATGAATGGAAAATATTTTCGTCTGAGGGGTCCTTAACCATTTCTTATGATTTGTATTATAGCTGACATGATGATATACATTGGATTATTCCAGATTAAAATAAAACCAACGAAAACACAGCTCCTTTTTATTGTACTATCCAACCTCCACACCACAGCTTAGAAATAGGCCACATCAGCTATCTGTGACTAACTGAGTTTAGCCCTGCTGATTGGATGTGGTTTGAAATTTGTTCTGTGGTCGTGACAATTTAATATGAATGTTAGTAGTTGCACAAAGTGTTTGCAAATGTGCACGAGGCTGACATGATCCATGATGGCTGAAGGCTGCACTGAAGCTACAGCATTTCTAAAACTCCTGGGGTGTGTTGGTTACACATCTGTCAAGTCTTTGGAAAACAGTGCATAGTCCAATCTGTTGTGGCACAATAATGTTTTGTTTTTTCCATGTTCAGAGTGCAAGTACAGGGCAGACACAGTATGATCTAGTATATACATAGCACCATGGATTCACTAAACGCAGCTTCTCTCTGAGAAGGAACAATAATCAACCACAGCTTCAGCAGCTACAGATTTGCTCACAGTTGGTGCATTCTTGTCAGAAAGATTTCAGAAGACAACTGTGCAAAAAACTCATCCAAAGTGTAACGCTCTTACTCCCGTTATTTGCATCTGCAGAGCCATTCTCCAAACTGGATGAGAAGGAATATTTAGCTATAACTGGCTTAAAGAATAATTATTACATTACAAACACCATGCCAAATTTAGTAAATAGAAGAAAAGGAACATAGAAGTAGCTTAAATTTGCTATTTGGTGAGAAAAATTAACATTTAAATATTAGATTTTTATTGCAGAATAGTTGTGTTTTTGATGTGGATTAACAAAGAACCAGGAACAATCCGGACACTTTTTGCTTTTTCAAGAGAAAAAACCAAAATGCATGTTTTCAAACAGTATTTTATTAGCTCCTGTATAATATAATCAACGAATATTGTCTTGAAGTGGTTATTTTTTTACACAGCTGGCTCAAATGTTTGGTGCATTTTTGTCTCAGCAGCAAACAAAAAACCCTTTACCAAGGTGATGTATAACTATGGTTTGCAAATGTAGTAGGAATTTAAAAATATTTTCACTATTACAACTGGAGAAATCTTTTAAATGTAAAGTGGATGCTTATCTAGTGTACTTCACATGTAACTGGTAAGATCCATTTATTAATTCTCAATTTATCAGGAACATGCATAGAAAAACTAGGTAAATGGAAAGAACAAAATCAACACCCTAATCTTTTACAAATCCTGCTGTGTGAAAATTTTTCAAGCAACATAATTATTGTCATTGTAACTGAAATTTACCCTGAAAATGGTCTTATTTAAGTCTTGGGAAACATATTTGAGGCAAGTTAACAGTTAGCATAAAACAGTTATTTGAACTCTAAGAATCTGTGTATTTTTATTTTTCTACAACTTGCTACTAATATACATTTTTCTCTACTGTGAGACAAATAAAGGAACACTCTAATTCTAAATATACTTTTCATCATGTTATTATTAAGATATCAACTTTTTGTGAAGAAAATGGCGGAGATTATGTAACAAAAATGTGTGTGGCCAAGAGAGCACACAATAGTTTGGGGTATTCATAGAATTTTTGCCTTAAAGTAATTTTTTTTTCCATAGGTATAAATCAGTGATATCACATAAAATAAATAAGATAAGCGGGAAGTAACTTCATTGCTGTTAAAAGTGTGACCTTTAGGTGAAATGATTCCAGATTATGTCCTCATGAAATTTCCTTTCATTCTTCCATTAACTTTTACATCATATTGATGTTTTCTAAATATATAGAATAATACAATTAAGCTAAATTCTGAATTAAGTTTGTTTCCTCACTTCTTGGTGCATTGAGCAGATTCTTGTAGATTTTCAGCACTTTATCTGCAGCTACAGGTTTTTAAATCCCTGAAACAATAAAATGTCTTATCTCAGAAACATTGTCAATAAAATGTAATTGCTTTTCAAGCAACAGCAACTTCAGCTGCACCTAAATATGATCAAAAATTCAAAACATCACGGCACAGCACCCCAAACAAAGGGCATCTTCTCTGTCTGGGGTCTGAAAGAGTTTGAAGCTGGAGCTTGACTGGAAGTGCAGATTTTTCACTGGGCATCTATTTCACGTGACATTTAATTATGCTGTGTCTTTTTTTTTTTTTTTTATCTAAAAATAAAAAAAAGTCTTATGATCATGAGAGTTGACACAAAACTGACACAGCTGAACAAATCTTCAGCTTTGTCACCAAATCTTGCCCTATTAAAATTGAACAGCAGCCAAAAGACAAAAATGTTAGCCTGCATTAAGGAAACCAAACCTCAGTCTTGAAAAGTTGGATCTATTTTCGCGGAGTTCATTTTTTTGAGGAAAATGGGAAAAGAAATGGCCTCTAGTCCTTCTGCTAACATATAAGTGACATCTTATCCTAGTTATGCTACTCTTCTTCTCCAAACACACATGCAACCTCCATGTCTCATAGGAATGCAGTCCCACTTTCACCTTTTCACAGTAACACTGTTTAAAGCCAAAGCTTCACTCTTGTCACTTGTTCATAGGTAAACAGGCTTAAATGAAGTTGGCTGTCTGCATCTGATAGTGTCACGGGGAGTCAGGGAGCATTAAAACCAACAAACTTGTGGAAATACCTACAGCTTTGATAGACCTGATAGACCTGCAGACATTTGATGCCTTAGGAATGAGAACAGGTTGTCATGGCATCTATATACAGGGGTTGGACAATGAAACTGAAACACGTCATTTTAGTGTAGGAGGTTTCATGGCTAAATTGGACCAGCCTGGTAGCCAGTCTTCATTGATTGTACATTGCACCAGTAAGAGCAGACTGTGAAGGTTCAATTAGTAGGGTAAGAGCACAGTTTTGCTCAAAATATTGAAATGCACACAACATTATGGGTGACATACCAGAGTTCAAAAGAAGACAAATTGTTGGTGCACGTCTTGTTGGCGCATCTGTGACCAAGACAGCAAGTCTTTGTGATGTATCAAGAGCCAGGGTATCCAGGGTAATGTCAGCATACCACCAAGAAGGACGAACCACATCCAACAGGATTAACTGTGGACGCAAGAGGAAGCTGATGCCAATGCCACACATTGGTTTCAATGGTGCAAGGAGTGCAAATCTTGGGCTGTGGACAATGTGAAACATGTATTGTTCTCTGATGAGTCCACCTTTACTGTTTTCCCCACATCCTGGAGAGGTACGGTGTGGAGAAGCCCCAAAGAAGCGTACCACCCAGACTGTTGCATGCCCAGAGTGAAGCATGGGGGTGGATCAGTGATGGTTTGGGCTGCCATATCATGGCATTCCCTTGGCCCAATACTTGTGCTAGATGGGCGTGTCACTGCCAAGGACTACCGAACCATTGTTGAGGACCATGTGCATCCAATGGTTCAAACATTGTATCCTGAAGGCGGTGCCGTGTATCAGGATGACAATGCACCAATACACACAGCAAGACTGGTTTGATGAACATGAAAGTGAAGTTGAACATCTCCCATGGCCTGCACAGTCACCAGATCTAAATATTATTGAGCCACTTTGGGGTGTTTTGGAGGAGCGAGTCAGGAAACGTTTTCCTCCACCAGTATCACGTAGTGATCTGGCCACTATCCTGCAAGAAGAATGGCTTAAAATCCCTCTGACCACTGTGCAGGACTTGTATATGTCATTCTGAAGACAAATTGATGCTGTATTGGCCGCAAAAGGAGGCCCTACACCATACTAATAAATTATTGTGGTCTGAAACCAGGTGTTTCAGTTTCATTGTCCAACCCCTGTATTTACTATATGTATTAACTATATAGATATTTTCAGTATAAATGCATCATATGCACCTTGTTGTAAAAATGAAGCAAATTGATAATGAAATCCCTCGTATATGCAAACATACTATTGTTATAGGTATGTTTATAGGATTTGCTGAAAAGCAGATGACATCTATACGGCATAAAACAGGGTATAACAGCTGTGGTGCCATCTTCCATCTGAATCAGGCATGAAACAAATCAGCAGGAAGTAAGATAAAGAAGGGAAACAGATCACAAACCCTTGGACCATAACTGTAAACACGTTTCACAAACACAGAACAAGAACAGTTGCATTCTTTATTAAGTTGAAAAAAAAAACAGTTTGTAAGCAGTGACCCAATCTGGCAGAGAGCATCTGAGGTATGAGGTGCTAGAAGATCCAGCAAAATTCTATAAGATCCAGCAAAAGTAATATGTTGTATGTTTTTATGTTCTCAAATTAGGTTCGCTGTTGGTTTAAATATTTTACTTCAAATTATTGATTCCTTGAGAATTAATTAACCTCTTGGGGGACATGTCCTGTCAGTTGGAAAACATTGCATTACATCAGATCAATAGTTTTACATTCATAGCTACAAAACATCAGGGCAAAATCCTTTATTTTTAAAAAGAATAATAGATTTTTCAGATGACTTGCAGAATAACTGAATCACATTACAAAATTGGGTTCATTTTTTTTTTTTCTTTAATGTTCCTAAACATGTGGGCACATCTGCAGTACAGGAATATTTCATTCAACGTCACGGTCTCCATAAGAAAGAATGATTTTGACTTTCTGAGTCAGAAAGTGTCAAAAATAACAACAGTCTCACAGTCAGTCATATCCTGAGCCCAATAATCTGCAGAACCTTTACTGAATTCAAATGGTGCCACCAGCTTCTGCATTATAGATGTCGCAGCAGCACCTGCCTTCCAAGTGTTGCTTCTCCAAATCCAATGTGGCTCTTTGCTGATAATTTTGAAAAAAATATACAAGTACCTTGGGACAAAATACATATTCAATTCCAAAACAACGACCTTTTTAATTGTTTTCGGCATCTGGTTGAATCCTATAGGGAATATTAACAGCCTATTTTGAATGGGAACATTACTCAAATAAAGAATAAGGAAGAATGGAAGAATAAGGGACAATTTGGGAACAGTTTTTCACCTGGTGGCTATTTTTCTCTTCTCATGCAGCTGTTGGCTTGACGGTGTGTTATCAGTTCAGTTAGCGATATATTAATAAGGTTGTACAGAGCCCGATGAACTCATTCCTACCAACACAACCTGAGGGGTTTCTTTAAAGATGTTTTCCATTTCAAGAAGGTCACCGCTGACTGAACAAAAGCAGCAGCAGTGGCATGACACACACAAATCCACTCACTCCGACTCCAGCTTTAAGTTCATTTTTAACATGTGAGCAAATTCTTACTCTGCATGTTGGTACTGTTTGCTCAATTGATTCAAGCTGGAGTCATCCTGGAATTAGAACTATTAATGGGTTGAATTCAGCCTGACTTGGTAATGATGGGGTAGACATTGTTTATCCAAACAATGAAAATGCACTGCTCTGTTTGCATGCTCTTTAAGGCCTAATGACTATTTGTCATGTGTAATTACACTGTCAAGTGGCTCACTGACAGTCTTGCTTCAAAATTCCAAACTTTCACACAAGCACTGGAATCAATCCTCTTCCAAATTGTGTGCCAGCTTTTGTCAGAACAATTTGACTTGAAGAAAAATAAAAAAGCACAATTCTACTTTATATGCTAAAGATTTAGTCCAGGTAAGAATGCCTTATCTATATGCAAATTATAAGTTATCAACTTCAATAACTGTTGAACGAGGTGTCTCCAAACATGCTCCTGCCTTCATTTGTCAGGCTGCCAGGGTGGCCCAGTTTTTAATGCAAAGCATTTAATCTTTAGAGAGGTGGCAGCAAACACAGACAAATAGTCTGTTGAAGAAGGAGTGGGTAGTTAACAACACACATTGCCAGCGATGATAATGAGTTTTATTTGTGTTGCCCACTTCATCTTTTTAACAAATGCTAAAAAGCATTGAGAAACACCTCTGTAATGCTAATTGGAGTAGTTTTCCCTGTGCTACACTGTGCAGCTCTGGAAACGAACAAAGGAGGTGTCCTTGAGAGGATGCTGAGACACAATGTTCAAAGATCTGCAAAGAAATAGCGTCTGGTGTAATTTCAAACTAATGGTCCCCAAACAATGATGACCTGCTTTATATTGTACAGGTCATTTCTCATGGCCTCGGGGCAGCCTTTTTTACTTTGAAGGCATAAAAAAGACAATGACATCATCACTGAGCTCAGAGGAAAAAGAATGAATCATATTTAGACTTTATTTATTGCATGTTGACCCCATCAGAGACATGTACTAGAGCTGCGCAGTATATCTAATCCAGTTGTCATCACAAGATCAATGTGCAAAAAAATCACAAATGACTGCTGGGATGCAACATTATGTTTTAAGTACCATGCATGTATATTTTGTGTTTCAATAAAATGTTTGGACTGTTGGATGGACTTTCCCTGGGGTCGATGATCATACAGGTCCTTCTCAAAATATTAGCATATTGTGATACATTATTTTCCATAATGTCATGATGAAAATTTAACATTCATATATTTTAGATTCATTGCACTGAAATATTTCAGGTCTTTTATTGTCTTAATACGGATGATTTTGGCATACAGCTCATGAAAACCCAAAATTCCTATCTCACAAAATTAACATATTTCATCCGACCAATAAAAGAAAAGTGTTTTTAATACAAAAAACGTCAACCTTCAAATAATCATGTACAGTTATCAATACTTGGTCGGGAATCCTTTTGCAGAAATGACTGCTTCAATGCGGCGTGGCATGGAGGCAATCAGCCTGTGGCACTGCTGAGGTCTTATGGAGGCCCAGGACGCTTCGATAGCGGCCTTTAGCTCATCCAGAGTGTTGGGTCTTGAGTCTCTCAACGTTCTCTTCACAATATCCCACAGATTCTCTATGGGGTTCAGGTCAGGAGAGTTGGCAGGCCAATTGAGCACAGTGATACCATGGTCAGTAAACCATTTACCAGTGGTTTTGGCACTGTGAGCAGGTGCCAGGTCGTGCTGAAAAATGAAATCTTCATCTCCATAAAGCTTTTCAGCAGATGGAAGCATGAAGTGCTCCAAAATCTCCTGATAGCTAGCTGCATTGACCCTGCCCTTGATAAAACACAGTGGACCAACACCATCAGCTGACACGGCACCCCAGACCATCACTAACTGTGGGTACTTGACACTGGACTTCTGGCATTTTGGCATTTCCTTCTCCCCAGTCTTCCTCCAGACTCTGGCACCTTGATTTCCGAATGACATGCAGAATTTGCTTTCATCTGGAAAAAGTACTTTGGACCACTGAGCAACAGTCCAGGGCTGCTTCTCTGTAGCCCAGGTCAGGCGCTTCTGCCGCTGTTTCTGGTTCAAAAGTGGCTTGACCTGGGGAATGTGGCACCTGTAGCCCATTTCCTGCACACGCCTGTGCACGGTGGCTCTGGATGTTTCTACTCCAGACTCAGTCCACTGCTTCCGCAGGTCCCCCAAGGTCTGGAATCGGCCCTTCTCCACAATCTTCCTCAGGGTCCGGTCACCTCTTCTCGTTGTGCAGCGTTTTATGCCACATTTTTTCCTTCCCACAGACTTCCCACTGAGGTGCCTTGATACAGCACTCTGGGAACAGCCTATTCGTTCAGAAATTTCTTTCTGTGTCTTACCCTCTTGCTTGAGGGTGTCAATAGTGGCCTTCTGGACAGCAGTCAGGTCGGCAGTCTTACCCATGATTGGGGTTTTGAGTGATGAACCAGGCTGGGAGTTTTAAAGGCCCCAGGAATCTTTTGCAGGTGTTTAGAGTTAACTCGTTGATTCAGATGATTAGGTTCATAGCTCGTTTAGAGACCCTTTTAATGATATGCTAATTTTGTGAGATAGGAATTTGGGGTTTTCATGAGCTGTATGCCAAAATCATCCGTATTAAGACAATAAAAGACCTGAAATATTTTAGTTAGTGTGCAATGAATCTAAAATATATGAATGTTAAATTTTTATCATGACATTATGGAAAATAATGAACTTTATCACAATATGCTAATATTTTGAGAAGGACCTGTACATGATGTATGTTTTTAGCGGCCAAAATGGGACATTCTGTTGAAGGAAAATAAAGAAAATAGAGAGGTGTTTTAATTGTAATCAGTCTCATCTTTGCAAAATTCACCAATAGCATCACCGTTATATTTTTTTCTGATAAAGTGCACCCCTAGTAGCTGTGAAGGTACAGTAGCCTATCTCTGTTGTGTTTTATGTCTCAGAAAGTAGCATGTATTAGTAAAGCAACATGTTAAAACATTTTTAAAATCTCTTTTTAAACAATCCATGTCTGTATCAACAACCAAAAGTGTCTGTTTGAGTCTTCATTTAGTTTAAATCCAGTTTAGTATTTATCCAACTCTTAGCAAAGCTCAGAGATAATCAGAGGTTTGTATCACTGAATTTTTATTCCTTCTGCAAAAAAAAAAAAAAATAATAAATAATCATTGGCAGAAATTCACTTTTTGATCGTTTTATACTTCCATTTGGGTCTCTAATACTTCTATAAACAGTCCCATCGCAAAAAACAAACAAACAAAAAAAATTCAGATGTTTTTTGGCTATAAATTAATGTTTCTTTTTTCTAGAAAATGCGCGGTTTCAAAAGCTGTGTAATTTGGACATCAAAATTACAAGGGCACTTAGCAACGTTACTTAAGTACCATGATGAAGCGGAGCTCCAGCCACTTTGTTTTCTGTTTTACTTCAAAAAGCCAGCTTTTATTTTAGAAAGGTGATTTTTCCCCATGGTCATTTATTTCATAATGCCACTTTACAACTGAATGACTGTGGGGCCAATCAGCCTCAACGGGCTGGACCTGCATCCTCATTGGCTGAGCCTTACATAGAGATTAGTATCCTGGGTAGCTGCTCACGTCGGCTCACGTGACCGCAGTGAACTGTGCTGGTTGATACAGAAAACATAATAGTAGAAACACTGATGGTTATGCCAGACAGCACAAAAGTCTTGGGTGCTGTACTCTACATTTTCCATGTGGACACGGTGCTCAATGGCTCTATGGTATCCAGAATAGCGTCGTCGATACTAACATTCTGGAGAGCAATTGTTATCTCAATCATTTGAAAGATGTCATCCAAACAACTCAAAATGACATCATATGATACATTATTCCCCTCAGTTTGATGTGCTAAGGTAACCAGAGCTGAATGAAGTCAAAGAAACTCCACCATCCTTCCTAAACTTTGAGCAGGCGCAGTACCTGCTCAGGGAGCAGCTACCCAGGACACTAATCTCTATGTAAGGCTCAGCCAATGAGGATGCAGGTCCAGCCCGTTGAGGCTGATTGGCCCCACAGTCATTTAGTTGAGCATGATGAAAGAAATGACCATGGGGAAAAATCACCCTTATAAAATAAAGCTGGCCTTTTGAAATTAAAGCAATTTTTTTTAAAATTACATTTTGAAATAAAAAAAGCTGCTGGAATTCAACAAAAATAGACACAGCAATAATTTCAATTATTAGGTAAAAATTGTATATGAAAATGTTATAAAGCTGATTTTTAATGTAAAATGAAATATATTTCATAATAATGAGCTGAGAATTGAATATGCATTCAAATATTTTACAATTTCTTTGTCACATTAAATCATTATCTATTATTTATTTTTACAGATACTTATTTCATAATGCTATATTTATTTATTTAATTTTGAACACTTTGGCATTCCACAGGTTTTACCTTACATGCACTTTACAATGGCCACCCTCTAAGGCACATGTGCTGTTGTTGGCTGCAAAGACTCACTCCATGCACATTTTCGGCCAAATGTGTGCCTGCTATATGAAATGCATGTGGTTTGTTGAGTCTGGATATTGTTTTTTGCTAAACAAATTCAGTTGCTGCTTCAAAGATTTTCAATCCCGTTATCTAAAATTCAAGAAACCTTGAAAATACATTAAAATTTCCAACATTTTGATTTTGATGTCTATCTATATATTCATCTAAATGTTAAGAATTGTAATACGATGTACACTCTTTCTCTAACATTGTATTTCTCTCAGCACCATTGACAGATTCTAACAAACAAGACAGTCTCTGTGCAGATGTTAGTAGTTGTTCCAGAATAGAATAAGTAACTAAAATTTACTGTGAACTGTGGGTTCATGGAACTGTTTGCTGAAAGAGGCCAGTGTGATGTAGATCTTTCCTTCTACACCAAATACCTCCATGGTCAACCATGTAGAGTGCAGAAGTTTGTGACATATACTCTTTTTTTTTTTAATACACTGTTGACAAACCAGGGCCCATATTCACAAAGAATCCTAAGACTTAAAGTAACTCCTTGTGATATCATTTCCCCCGGTGAAATAAAAGTTATTCACAAAATACCTTAGGCCTTTAGAGAGCTCCTAAGGTGAGGAAATGTTAAGAGTTGTGAGGAGGAGTTTTAGTGAGCTTAAGAGTTTCTTAAGCAGAGAAGATGGAGGAAAGACAGAGACAAAGGTGAGATATTCTCCGAACAATGAACAAAAGCAAATTAATAAGACGCTACCGTCTCGATCGTGCGGGGATCATGTTTGTGGTTGACCTCATCAGGGATGAGCTTACTTGTCCCTCACAGAGTAGTAACGCCATAACGCCAGAGTAAAAGGTAATCACAACATTGTGATACCTGGCTCTGGGCAAATGCAGGTGTGTAGCGGTGATGACTTGGGTCTGTCATAACCCATTGTCAGCAGAGTGATCAGTCAAGCCATTACAGCGCTGCCACAGTCTCATATTGTGGCGCAATTTGTCCACTTTCCACAGGACGCACAATTATTGCATGCCAATAAACATGCATTCATTGACATAGTCGATTTTCCTGGTGTCGTTGGCATTATTGATGGGACGCACGTTAGCATCACTGCACCGTCACAAGGCGAAGATATTTATGTAAATTGAAAGCGGTATCACAGCATCAACACTCAGTTTGTCTTCGATGCAAATAATTTCATTTTGGACATTGTGGCAAAATGGCCTGGCTCAACGCTTGATGCCAGAATATTGTCTGAGAGAGGCCTGAGACAGCTGTTTGAAGGACACCATGTACCAGCTGGTTGCCACCTGTTAGTGGATATCCACACAGACTGTAGCTTTTAACTCCGTACCTCCATCCAGACATTGGACCACAGCTGGATTACAAAAGGTAATATGTGTATGATAACGCCTATTTTGTATGGGAACCAACATCAAAAATCAGTTGGAATTGCGTAGATCATCCTACATATATCCCTTACATAGTTTACTGTCAGCTATGATTCTTAAAATCAATAGTAGTGTGATTGTCAACATGCTTTTTTGAGTGAAACTGCACTATTGTCTGAATCTGCATAGGGCCCTAAAGACAACATGGGCAGTAGTTGAGCGAGTTATTGGACAGCTAAAGGTGAGAGGTGAGGCTCTCGCAAGGAAAGGTGTGTAAGATCATACTAGCCTGTGCAATACTTCACATTTGTAAGGCCAGGAAACTCCCTGAAGCTCCAGAGGATAACCTGGACATTGTTAACAGGGATGATGATGGTGATCCTCAGAAAAAGGGGACCTTTGCTCTGACTGTGAATCGGTACAGAGCTCAATTTACACAGTTGCACTTGAGGTCATTTCCAATCAGTGTATTGATAAGATGTATTAAACCAACATATGTGATTATTAATGTATCACAGTCAGCACAGCATTTACAATGTTCTATTGGATTTTGTAGATACCGCATTTTGAGTTTGAGAAAAATGAGGATTTGCTGTATTGTACATGATGATGTCAGTGGCCATAGCCTCAATGGCCATCTACACCCACCTGTCTGCGAAGACATTTGCTTGTGTGCTGCAATCTCTCTCGCTTTTGATTACAGGACATACAGTGCTTCTCACATTCCACGCTGGTGGATTTCAGCATGGGAAACGATGCATTAATCTGCAGGGTTAACAAGTTTATTGAAAATAAACATAGATCTGCAGGAACCAGAAACTTTTCACTGAGTGGAAGGAGAGGAGTAAATGGTGAATCGAAGTATTGCTCCAGAATGTGAATATTTTGAAGGTTAATAAAGTAAGCTGCTAACGGCAAGGCTTGAGACGATTGTCCGGGGGGGGGGTTGCAGCTGAGGTCCAGGAGTTTTGGCAGGAGATGAGATTCTGTCTGAAGCACTGGTGATATAAAGTTTGATCTGGGAAAAGTGGAACGTGGGATGGATGCGGAGCGCCGATGGTAGCTTCAGCCAAACAGCTGTGGGACTGATCACTGTCAGAATCTCGTAGGGGGCGATGAATCTGGGGGTAAGTTTCCTGGAGACGGATTTTAGGGGAAAATCTTTTTGTCCAGGCTGATACTGAGAGGCTGGTACACCTTCTGTCTGCAAACCTTTTATTTTGAGTGGCTGTGCATTGGAGGGCTTGTTTGGCAGCGTCCCAGATGTGTCGACATCTACGGAAGTGGTAGCAAACAGAGGTGACAGATATCTCTTTCTTGTCTGCCGAGAACAGAGGAGGTTGATAGCCCCAAGAGGCTTCAAATGGGAAGAATCCAGTAGCTGCAGATGTGTGTGAGTTATAGGCGTTTTCAATCCAGGGGAGAAACTGGCTCCAGTCAGTGGGGTTGGTTGAGGTGAGGTATCTCAAAGCGGATTCGAGCTCTTGGTTCATTCTTTCGCTCTGACCAATTGACTGTGGAAGATATCCAGAGGTTAAAGAAACCTCAGCCCCTAAGGCAGAACAGAACTATTGCCAAACCTGTGCAATGAATTGTGGCCCCCTATGGTTTTCCCCCGAGTAGTTGGAAAACGTGTTTGACCAAGAGTCGACCAGTCTGGAGGGCTGAAGACAGTTTTCTGAGGGGGATGAGATGACAGGTCTTAGAAAAACGGTCAATGATGGCGAGAATATTGGTCATACCTTTGGAATTAGGTAGTCCAGTGACGTAGTGGAGAGCAACGTGTGACCAGAGACGTTTGGGGATGCTGAGAGGCTGTAGCAGACCAGCTGGAGGTTGATTAGTGGATTTGTTTCTTGCACAGACTATGCAGGCTTGTACATGTTCTTGTACATCTTTATGTAGCAATGGCCACCAATATCTTCACGGGATAAGATCAACTTTACGGCTGGAACCAGAGTGAGCAGAGAACCTTGCTGAGTGGAACCAGTAAATCAGACGGGATCTTACAGGGGTGGGAACGTAGATTCAGTTCCGGGGTCCTGTTCCAGGGTCAAGCTCATTTTCCAGGGCTCGGGACACCAAATCCTCAATTTCCCATGTGACGGCTCCTACTGTGCAACTAGGGGGGAACATAGGAACAGGCTCTTTCTTTGAATCATCAGATTAAAATTGTTGGGAGAGGGCATCTAGTTTCAGGTTCTTAGGTCCGGGTCTGTATGAAATGGATAGATTGAAACGAGAGAAGAAAAGAGACCAGTAGGCCTGGTGACAGTTAAGGCGTTTGGGGGTAGGCTAGATTTTTATGATCAGTCCATACCACTACTGGGTGTTCCGTGCCTTCCAGCCAGTGACGCACTCTTCTAGGGCCAGTTTAATAGCCAAGAGCTCTAGGTCTCCCGCATCACAGTTTCTTTCAGCTGGGCTCAGTCTGTGGGAGAAAAAAGCACAAGGGTGACGTTTGCCATCTGAGTCAGACACTTGTGATAACACCGCCCCCACTCATATGTTAGATGCATCTACTTCCACGGTGTACTAGATGGGTTAGGATGGCTGAGGATGGGGAGTTTGAGAGAACTTTCTTTTGAGATCCAGGAAAGCAGAGTCGGCTTCGGGGGTCCATTTGAAAGGGTGTTCAGTGGAGGTTAGGGCCGTTAGAGGTGCTGCTGCCTGGCTGTAGTTCCTAATGAATCTTCTGTAAAAGTTGGCGAAACCAAGAAACCGTTGAAGCTGTTTGCGGGAATCTGGAGTGGGCCAGTTGGGAAGTGCTTTTATCTTGTCTGGGTCTGAACAAACCTGCTCACCCTCTAAAAAGCCAAGCAAGGTTATCGAGAACTTGTGAAACTCACATTTCTCTGCCTTTACATACAACCTATTTTCGAGGAGACGTTGCAGGACCAGGTGGACATGTTGGCGATGCTCCGAGATGTCTTTTGGGTAAATGAGGATGTCATCCAGGTAGACGAAGAGGAAGCTGTATATGAAATCTCGCAGAACGTCATTCACCAGGTTTTGGAAAACAGCTGTGGCGTTACAGAGGCCAAAAGGCATGGCAAGGTACTCAAAGTGGCCCAGTGGTGTCTTGAAAGCTGTTTTCCATTCATCACCTTCATGGATTCTAACAAGATGATAGGCATTGCGAAGATCGAGAGACTTGTACAGGCTCGAATGCTAATGAGAGGAGAGGAAGAGGATATTTGTTTTTGACTGTTATCTGATTGGACCTCTGTAATCAATGCAAGGGCAAAGGGAACCATCTTTCTTCCCCACAGAAAAGAAACCTGCCCCCAGGAGAGATGAGGAGGGATGGATTATGCCAGCTGATAAAGAGTCACTTTTGTAATTCTCCCTAGTTTGATGTTCAGGACATAAGATATTATATAGCCTACTTGATGGTAACGGGGCACCGGGTAGGAGATCAATGGCACAATCGTATGGTCTGTGAGGTGGTAAGGAGAGGGCTTTAACCTTACTGAAGTCCTTCTTTATGTCTAGGTACTCCTCAGGAACTGCCAATAGGTCAGGAAATTCTGTGTCCTTGACTTCAGTGACTAGTTGCTTAGGGGAGACGGCAGACTGTAGACAGGATGATAGGCAGCTAGGGGACCAGGAATCAATAAGACAGATAAACCAGTTGAGATGTGGGTTGTGTTTTTGAAGCCAAGGAAAACCTAGAACAATGGGGTGTTGAGAAATGGGAAACACTAGGAAGGATATGGTTTCTCTATTATTACCAGAAATTATGAGTTCCAGGGGTTTGGTTCTATGAGTGATGCTTTGAAGTCTCTTACTGTCGATAGCTGATACATGCTGCGGACTAGGTAGCGGTTCTGTGTCAATTTCTGCTTGGTCCACCAGACGCTGGTCGATGAGGTTCTGCTCGCTCCCAGAATCAATTAATGCTGACAGGTTTAGAGACTCTTGAGAGAACAGGTAGCAGGAATAGTGAATCTGTTTATTTTGGGGTTTAACTGATTGTCCGCCAGGTCACTCCCATCTACTGACGGACGCTGTCTTTTGGTCACACGGGGTAGACAGCAATGAAGTATCCTGACGTCCCACAGTATAAACATTGTTTTAATTGCATTGTTGGTGTTCTTCCTATTTGCATGGGTGTGAGTTCGGGATGAACAGGATTTGGATCAGAAGGTGGAGAAGGACCGGATGTATACTGGGGTGACTGAGGTCTCACAACAACTCTCTCAACCCGCGACCTTCGTCTATCTCTGATCCTGTTGCCTATTTGTGTGGCTAATGCTATTAGCTCATTTAATGTCTCATGTTCATCTGATATTGCTAGTTCATCTTTTAAAGATTCATCCAGGGAATGGAAAAAGGCTGCTTTAAGAGCACAGGAGTTCCAAACTGAAGCAGCTGCTAGAATTCGGAATGCAATTAAGAACTCGGAGATGGGTCTATTTCTTTGTTTAATTGCCCAGAGACGGCAGGCAGTATTGGTCTGGTTAACCTCAGTGGCAAATGTTAACTTAAATTCACGTAAGAATTCATCATATGTACAACCAAACTGGTTATAGTCAGTAAAATGGGCCTCAGCCTATTTTAATGCCCTCCCTGTGAGAAGTCTGACAAAAAAGGATATTTTTACATTGTAATGTGGGAATGATTGAGGAGAACGATTAAATACTAGAGAACATTGAAGGGGGAAACCTCCACAACTACCGACCTCTTCGGGGAATCTTTCCGGGTTTGGGGAAGTGACGTCTCGAGAATGAGGAAGTTGTTGTGAGACAGCAGAGTCAGTTGCGCCCTCTGGTGTGGTGGGGTTTAGGCTGTTCAGGGCATGTTGGAGAAGGGAGGACCTGGTCTATCTGTTGGTCGGTATGACGTTGTTGTTCTAGCAGGGATCATTCGTAGGAGAGCCAGAGGAGCCTTGGAACCAGAGACAGCCAACTGGAAACGACATAAGAGGATAATCCTCTTGAGAAGTGTAAGCCAGAACTTCTGCTGGATGGCAGAACTAGATACTGGGTACAGGACCACAAGATAACCTGGAAGGAGGACACAAGAAGGTAAGTTCTGGAAGTAACTTTCACAGAGGAGAGTAAAGAATCAGCCAGCTAGAGTCAAAACTCGGGCACTGGATGTTGGCTGCTCCTCAGCAAATGATCAGGATGGAGAACACCTGTGGCTCAGTTCCACTTAGGTCCTGGCACCATCTAGTGACTGAAGAAGATAATTAGAAGGCATAGAAAACAGAGAACTCTAGGACCCTGACAGTTATTTGCCAAAAGAGTGTAAAAACAAGCATCTGACTATGACATTTACTCAATAACACATGTAAACTCTCCATCTAACTCTTTAAACCTGCAATTGCTTTAGCAATTAGCTGCAGTGTAATGGATTACCTCCAACTCCAGCTCTCAAGTACTCTACTGAGTGGTTCATCATAACCAGCAGCTCCACAGGACAAGCCATTTTATGTGTAGCCATTAAGATGGACCAGTGGGTGAGCTGTTCCTTTTTCTACACAGAACTAATATGTTTAATATTAAATTTAGATCAAAATCTGATCTTGGTGGTATCATTATGCAAATTTTAACCCAACTTCATTTTTCATTTGTAACAATATAGGAAATGTTATTAGTTTCCACATCTAGGAATGATATCTATGATCCTGAATTACATACTGCCAGTTTCTTAGTGAGGAAGAAAAGAGTCATTCCTATTTTTTGCATTGGAAAATATTAAATCAGATCCTGATTTTAAAATGTACTGATCAGATTATCACAATAATGCATATACTTACTATAAACACAGCCCCCACCACTGGTGGACTCACTGATGTCACTCCTAAGGGCATCTAAGAGTAACTGAATATCCCCTCAGTCATGCTTTTGGACTGGGGGAGAAACCCAAAGAGAACCCATGCATGCACTGGGAGAACATGCAGACTGCATGCAGAAAGAGGATGGTCAGAATTTAATTCTCTACAGAAGTACCAGTCACTGATCAACAAAAGGCCATTGTTTAGAGTTCTGCTCTCTCTTACCTGTCTTTGTCTGGCAAACGTAATTAAATAGTGTAGTGAACCACCACGCCCCAAAAATCAGAATTCAGAAAAAAAGAAATCGCAATTGAGCATCAAGACCTGCTGTGTGAATGCAGCCTAATGCCCTTTTTACGATCCATTGAAAACTGATTGTTTTCTGTTGCGTTTAAACATCTACATGACAATGGTTTAATTAAAATCTGTTCACACAGCAACAGTGGAGATGTTAAAAAAGTGTAATTCCATAGTTGGTGGTATGTTCTTTGAAACACATCAACATGTGCAAACACTTCCTGCTCATACAAAATGGGGGAGAAAATGAGAACCAGCATAGTACTTGCTTCAAGAGTCAGTAAGTACTATGCAATCCGCTATTGCTATTGTTGACATGTTGGTATTCTGTGGGTTTTAAGCTGGTCGGCAGCCGCTATGTTGTGTGAATGCATATTTATTTCTACTGATTTCCATCATACTGTGCATGAGCTAGGACTTCCCCATTAGAAAGGTACAATTTCTTTCCATCTACACAACACTGGAGACCCTACTGCTCTAAAACCTGATCTCAAATTGTGCAAATTTCAGAGTAAACGTGCGCCTTTCTTGTGTAAACAAACAATAGAATGCAACTAAACTTCTCCATTTTCACCGGAAAGTGTTGTGTAAATAAGGCCTAAATCTCACTTGATCAGCTGCTCTGCTTTTCACTCCATCTCAGCTGCAAGTCATTCCTACTCATTTTCTAGCTCATCTGGTTTGCTTGACATTTCTCCGCCCTGTCTCAGAATATAACTCTGGTTATATCTCTGGTTGTCATTACTCTCTACTGGACCCTTCTGTTTCCATACTGTTTTTCTAGCTGTTCAGTCCAGGATTTCGTCTGTGCCCTTCGCTGCGTTCACCCCATGTTTGCCTGTAACTTTTTGTACTTTAGACTCAATTGGCTTTGCTCAAAACATTAACAAATCTACCCACCTTTGTTTTCATTCTCTGGACCTTGTGCTGACATATGGCATTGAGTGTAAAGACATGACAATATTTTCTCATAATCCTGTCCTGTCTGACCATTTCTTAATAACCCTTGAGTTTAATTTAACCGAGTACTCCACACCTGAAAGAAAATTTTATTATAGTAGATCATATCAGACAATGCTGTAAAAACCTTTAAAGAATCTGTTCCACTTCTAATTTCCTCATTATCACAGAAAAACACATTGAAGGGCAATAATTTAGTTTCTTCTCCTACACAAATTGATTCTATTGTTGATAGTGTAACTTCCTCATTGCGTGGTGCATTAGACAATGCAGCCCCCTTGAAAAAGAGGGTAATTATTCAGAGGAGGCTGGCTCCCTGGTTTAATTCATAGCTGCGTACTTTAAAACACAATGTTAGAAAATTGGAGAGAAAATGGTGCTCTACACACCTAGAGGATTCCTACTTAATCTGAAAAAATATCCTACTGTTGTATAAAAAGACACTTCGCCAAGCTAGAACAGCTTATTTCTCATCATTAATAGAAGAGAACAAGAATAATCCTAGGTTTGTCTTTACTACAGTTGCTAAACTTACACAGAGTCATAACTCTGTTGAGCCATCCATTCCCTTAGCTCTCAGCAGTCATGACTTTATGGGATTCTTTTTAAATAAAATTGATTCTATTAAAAATGAAATCATTGGCATACGCCCGAAGATGATTACTTCATCCTCAGCAAGTGAGACAACATTGGAAGTAACTGTAGAACCTGATCTGTGTTTGGACTGATTTGATCCAGTGGAGCTTCCTGAGTTATCAGAAATATTAGCTTCATCTAAACCTTCAGCTTGTATGTTAGACCCAATCCCAACCAAATTATTTAAGGAAGTGCTCCCTCTGATTACCAGCCCCATTTTAGATATGATTAATCTATCTTTAGTAAATGGATATGTACCACAAGCTTTTAAGGTAGCTGTAATTAAACCTTTGCTAAAGAAACCATGCTTGATCGAGATGACTTAATGAATTACAGACCTATACCAATCTTCCATTATTATCTAAAATTCTTGAGAAAATAGTTGCTAATCAAATGTGTGAGCATTTACACAGCAATGACCTGTTTGAGGAGTTTCAGTCAGGTTTCAGAGCTCATCAATGCACTGAAACAGCTCTATTGAAAGTCACTAATGATATTCTCCTAGCCTCAGATAATGGTCGATCACAATATTCTCTTAGAATGGCTGGAATATGCTGTAGGGATCAGGGGAACAGCGCTAGGCTGGTTTAAATCCTATTTGTCTGACAAATTCCAGTTTGTTCATGTAAATAATAAATCATGTTTAAACTCCAGGGTTAATTGTGGAGTACCACAGGGTTCAGTACTTGGGTCAATTTTCTTTACAATATATATGCTTCCAATAGGTAAAATTATCATGCAGTATGGGATAAACTTTCACTGTTACGCTGATGATACTCAGCTTTACTTATCAATAAATCCTGATGAGCCCAACCAGTAAGACTGACTACAAACAAGACATAAAAATTTGGATGACTTTACATTTTCTGCTTCTAAATTCAGACAAGACAAAATTTGTCGTCTTTGGACCGGAGTCTTTGAAAAAGAAACTGCTTAGTCAATCACTTAACCTGGATGGCATTAAATTTATCTCTAGTAATAAAGTAAAAAACCTTAGTGTTATTTTTGACCAGGACATGTAATTTAAATCCCATATTAAACAGGTTTCCAGGATTTCCTTCGTTCACCTCCAGAACATTGCCAACTTTTCCTTTCCATAGAAAGTACTCCTGGATCAGTGCTTCTGTGTTCTTTTTCCTTCTCTGCTCTGTTCTCTCAAACCCCCAGTCGGTCATGGCAGCTGGTCGCTCACACTGAGCCTGGTTGTGCTGGAGGTTTCTTCCCGTTAAAAGGGAGTTTTTCCTCTCCACTGTCGCTACGTGCATGCTCAGTATGAGGGATTGCTGCAAAGTCAACGCCAGTGACTGTCCACTGTCACTACATGCTCATCCAGGAGGAGTGAATGCTACAAGTCACTGACTGGATGCAAGCTGCTGGGTTTCCTTAGATAGAAAAACTTTTTCTCCAATTTGAATAAATAACTGAATCTGACGGCACTGTTTGATGGTTAGGATTCATTGGAATGCATGTACCTGACTTAAAATCTATATGATTCAATTGAATTGGCCCATTTTAAAGTTACCCACCTTTCACACAGTGCAACAGGAAACAACACTCTACAATTATTTTTACCTCTGCCTTCCTCCCTCCCTATTGGATGGAGTAAGTGGGAGTCAGGTTTAGCCTAAACTGACTCAGTTATGGTTGAGGTGCAAACACACCCTTCATTTCTGTTACCTGTGCGACCCTTTCTCTTTTCCAATGGTTATAATGAGTCTGACAGAGAGAGGTACCCCCAATCCTTGTGGTTTTTAGTAATACAATGGCTACTGACTTTTTCAGTTTATTATTTTACTTAGTGCCCCTACACATAGCCCATTCTAAAATGGCCAAACTCTAGCACTCAGTAGTGTATTCTAACCTCTCCAACAACCCCGCACCATTCCAAACCCTTTGTGAAGTGCATGCCTTGAGACGACATGTGTTGTGAATTGACGATATATAAATGAAACTTAATTTAATTTAATTGTAGTTTTTATCATTAAATCATTTAATATACCATGCTCCTTCCCTGTTCCTGTGAGCATTTTAGTGCAGCTCTAACCTCACCAAACAGAATACTCATTGTCTTTAATAATAATTTGTGACATTTTTACAGTTTTCAGTTTTACATTATGCTAAAGGAATATATTTTAGTAAATCTCTAGCACATATGTGTACATCAGTACTTCTAGGCCGTATTTTAAGTAAAATATTTTTTCAATGTTCTTGTAATTGCAACATCCCTGTATCTATTTCTCTCTGTTTATGACTGAGTGACTAAATGAATCAACTTAAAAATTTCATTGCAGCATTCACGTTGGTGTTGAACCTTACCATTCTCCATAGAAGCGCCTAAAACAAGCACAAATTTCAGCTTGAAATGAGCTCTGTTTTAACTTAATTTCCCCTCTTCTTGGACATAAAGGGTTAGTGTGAAGCTGTTGAGATAGACCTGCCAACATGTGCCTGCTGAGAAGTGCCTGGCTGCGTATTCTTCCATCTGTCTGCCTGTAGAAATCCCATCCATAAAGGCAAATTGTCACCAGAATCTAGAAGAGGTCTCTTTGTGAGTTGCATATATCTAATGCACTTGAAGGCAAAAGTTGTTGAGACCCAATGAGTCCAAGGCTGATGATTTAAGCCTTAGAAGCCCTGAGAGCTATAGTCCTTATCTAGTCCCTGTTCCCTCAGCAGACGGAGACTGTATGAATGTCTCATCCAGTCGTCTGTGCTGCAAACACTCTTATCTCTGCCTTTTTGCATACCTTCTCCATGCACTCAGAAAATCAAGTTACATTTCATTTTACTGCATATTGACATTTTATCTCAAAATGTGACGTATGATGTATGTATTTGGGATAAAACTGTACTTTAGATCCCTCTAAATCTGTATGTTAATGTTTTGCATGTAAAAATCAGGTGATCATTGAAAATATAAAGTTAAACTTTATTCCTTATTTTTAGTATAATACTATAATAATAGTAAGTCAGCCTTGACGTAAACATTGCTTTTGCACACTTTAAGAAAATCCCTCATGCAAATAGTTTTTGCGATGAAATTGCCACTCTTGAATGTTCCAAGAGCTCTTCCACAACAAAAATCAATAGTATAAGAAAGATAACTGCCTCACAGCTGAGCATCAGCTTAAACTATAATTTTGTTACAGCTGCCTTAAGTTCCCTCCATGTTTTCCACACTGCTTATTAGCTAAGGCGAAGTTTATCATGCTGCAGCACACTGCAAAACTTAAAACACATAGCAGATTGTGTTTGTGTAGCAATGAAATACACTACATCATTGTAATTGCAGGTAATTGAATGGACCATGAATACCTCACAAACACGCTCCCACATACACGTAGAGCACAAATCATTTAAATGAACTTTAAAATGTTTGGAGACATCTCTCCTCATTTTCTCTGCAATAAAACGAGGAAAACATTAGATGTGATTTGTCACTTAACACATCAGTGACGGTATATTTCTGAGGCGGGAACCCGATGTGTCTAAGTCCCCTTACATATGGTGTTATCTAATGAACTTGTCATGTATTGTTAAGTGCTATGGCTAAATGTTACAAATACACCAAATTAGATCATGCTGAATTCAATAAAAAATACAGCCTGCTGGTAAAAAACGGTTCATCTTTTCCCCTCCTGGATGGATGAGAAGTTACTGTTTATTTTTCTTTAATTTGATCACGGACGCGTGATTCCCCCCCACTCCATTTTTCATCAGACCTGATCCCTCCTCGACCGGTGGAGAGCAGAAATCAACTTCAAAGTAATTTCGTTCTTTTCATATTAAACCGGATAGGTGCATTTAGAAGTCTGGGCAGGATGATGCAGTTAAGGTGATGTAGGATCACCAGTAGTTAATCTAAGGTATTAACTTGTTGCGTGCAATACCGATTGAATTATGTTATGCTGAGCTGTGTTTTGATTTGGTGCGCAAGCGCTGCTGAATTGTGCGTGGTTAATGTTTTGTCCGGCTGATCTCAAATCAGCCAGGAGTTAGAAGTTGGACTTTTACAAGTTTTCATTCAAAGCAACAGCGGTCTGGGCCTCGCCCGACCACTCTTTGTTCCAGTTTTATTGCTGGAGATTTTGAACTGAGTTCCCGCCTTTGTCAAGATTTGAAGCGATCGCTGCGATCGAGACATAAAACTGCTGGTTTGATCTTCATAGACACTAAATGCGCATATATATATATTTTTATTTTATTATTATTGTTAGGTAGTCATTTTTATTCCCTTTGTGTAGAATAGTGCTTGTTAGTTAGGTGAAGGTTTTGGACCAGAATAATGGTATATCAGGATTATTTGGCTTCAATAAATCTTTATATATATAATTTGTAGGATCTCAGCTCCTCTCCTCCTGTTTGGTTCTGGCAGCTCATTATCAGCAGCTGCCACTCATCTCCTGATGAGCTCACGGGGCTTCTTAAGGCAGCTTCTGGTACAGGCCTTTGCTGGAACATAACCTCTGTTATGTGGACTGCCTGTCTGCCTACCTGCCTATCTGCCTACCTGCACCTGGTAATATTCCCTCCTAAGGACTGCACTGTAAATATACTCACCATCAACAATCTCTCCTTGGATTCCTGGATTCTGGCCTCCTCCCCTGGTTCCTGGACTACTCCAACTTAGTTTCCTAGGCAAGCCTACCCTAGAAATAAACCTCACTTACCGTCTATATCCTGTGTGTTGAGTCTGTTTTCATTCTCTGGTTTGTTCTACTTTGACTACCTAAGTGATTCATGATATAATTAAGAGAAGCGTTTGTGTTTACTTTGTGCAAGAGTGATTTATCTGTCAAAACAAGGTCGAAGTTGGTGGTTTTGGTTAATAATTTGAATTATTAAAGAGCTTTGAGCCCATAATCACAACACCAGAGGACATCTCTGATTTCTATTCGTCAGTAATGATTTTTGGTTAAGAAATTAATTTTTTCAAATTATGATTTTAAATTATAATTCTTGATGAATATTAATTAATCAATATTCATAATCCGTAGAATTGTCTTCCACTTATCCGGGGTCAGGTCGAATGGGCAGCAGTCTAAGCAGAGAGACCCAGACTTCCCTCTTCCCAGCCACTTGGGCCAGCTCGTCCGGGGGAATCCCAAGGCGTTCCCAGGCCAGCCGCAAAACATAGTTCCTCCAGCGTGTCCTGGATCTTTTAGCCTTGTCCCAGTGGGACATGCCCCGGAACACCTCACCAGGGAGGCATCCAGTAGGCATCCTAACCAGATGCCTGAGCCACCTTAACTGGCTCCTCTCGACGTGGAGAAGCAGCAGCTCTACTCTGAGTCCCTCCCAGATGACCAAGCTTCTCACCCTATCTCTAAGGGTGTTATGATTTGGGGTTGTTTGGTTTCTGTTTTTTTTTCATATATCCTTCTCACAGTTTTTGAATCATGTTTCTGTTTGTTTTCCTAGTCATGCTTTAGTTTTTGTATTCATGTTTTGCTAAGTTGTGTTCTTGGATTGGGCTTCTGGTTATGCTTTGGTTTAATGTTTTTCTAGTTAGATTTCTATTTGTTTGTATCCTTGAAGTTCCTTTTTGCCCCTGTCATGTTGTGTTCTGTCTGTTAATTATCTTTATTCGGTGCACCTGCTCCAAGGTCTCTGTCTCCTTGCTCCACCTGGTTCACACTCCATATATACACACTTGTTCTGTTTATTCCTTGCGGAAACATTCTCAGATCATGCCCATGTCTTGTTTTATCAAATTATGATGTCTTGTTTTTTGGATTATGCCATGCCTGTCTCGCCTGCCTGTTTCTGTTTTGTTCCTGCCTCCTCCATGAGTGAGTTTTAGTTTTTTGTTAATTAAATCCTTTTCCACTTACTGTCATGCTGCCTGCTAGTCTGCATTCTGGGTTCCTCCGTTGCTCAAAGCCTAACAAAGGGAGAGCCCAGACACCGTGTGGAGGAAACTCATTTCAGCCGCTTGTATCCGTGATCTCGTTGTTTCAGTCACGACCCAAAGCTCATGACCACAGATGAGGGCAGGAACGTAGATCGACCGGTAAATCGAGAGCTTCGCTTTCTGACTCAGCTCTCTTTTCACCACAACAGACTGATACAGACGTGCACCACTGCTGACCCAGCACCAATCCGTCTATTGATATGCCGCTCGATTTTTCCCTAATTTGTGAATAAGACCCCAAGTTACTTGAACTCCTCCTTTTGAGGCAGGACCCCCCCAACCCGGTGAAGGCACTATACCCTTTTCTGGCTCGAGACCATGGCCTCAGACTTGGAGGCACGGATTCTGTTGTAATGAATGAATGGTGTAATGAATTGTGTGGGTTAATACACCCAACTACCGAACCAAACTTATCCTCTTTCAGCATAGGCATACTTGACCTTGGACTACAAAATTGCAGCAAGAAATAAATATGGCTGGTACGCGAAATTGATCAGCTGGAAGTCCATGACCTTATTTAGCTGTTCCGCAGCAAATACTGTGACGTAACAGTTGGAAAAACTTAACAGATGATAGAGAAAACTGAATGGACTGAGAAATATAACCAAAACAGGATGTAGATATATCTCTGCAACACCTGAAGAGACTAAATTAAACTTTTCTGTACTCCTACAGACTCCAAGTACACAAGAAAATGTATTTAAAGGCTAAAAAAGTGGATTGATATGTAATATGTCCCCTTTAAACCCAACTTGGTAAAACAACATCCATGTAACTCAATTCCGAGTCACTAAAACTAATCCAGCCCAGTTACCAAGTGCAAGTTGTAAAATAAGGGAAGTGAGCAGCCTTTAACAGAAGTGGTCGATGGGACCTGGCTAACTGCGGGGCTACTCAATCTGGCCAATTCAGTGGTTGAAAAAGGCGTATCCTTCCCGACACCAGCTTGAATAGGTTCTTCGGTAATTCTGTTCAGGGTAATACTCATCAGGATAGGGAGATCCGTTTCCATTGTATGGAGAGCGGGTTTGGGCAATCCTCTCAGAATTAGGGAGTAGGAGGGAGACATTTAGCTTAGTGGACAACAAAACATCCAAAAAACTATTTGCCTGCAGTCCTAAAGAAAACATTTTTGGTTTAGTTTCACAAAAAGTCATACAAATTATTCCCTGTACCTTGTGTTTCATTTTATTTTTGCTAAAACATGCTAAAACTAGAGGGTTTTTTTTATTACCTTTTTAATTTGACTTAATGTCTCCTCTCAGGACAGTCTCTAATCAGATGTCCTTCTGTCCTACAACACCAGCACCCTGAGGTGTATTGTCTGTAGTTTCCTCTGCTCACTCCTCCTCTCTCTCTCCTACGATTTTGTCCTCTGCCTCTAAATCCTCCTCTTCCTCTGCTGTTTTAATAATAAATCTGTTCTTCTTGCTGGAAAAAGGTGTTGACTATCTTTTTTTTTTGTTTTATATTTTTTTTTTATCCTTCATGACTCTTTCTGCATGGAGGGCATGATTAATATAGTCTTCTATATTTGCTGTGGGGAACCCTATAAAATGTCTCCTTACCCAGGTATTAATTGCATTCCTGGAACCAGCATGTAGTGCATTTTTTAACTGCTGTTAATAAGCTCCTTGCTCGTTTTCATCTTCTTGTAGACCACTATGTATTTTAAACACTTTTGTCAGTCTAATCCTATATTCTTCAAAAGGTTCTTCCTCTTTTTGTTTCACTCTGGCTATTTCTGCGTAGTCAGCTCTGCGTCTGTATCTAACTGTAAGCCTATCGATTCATCCCCTCACTCTGTTTGTTCTGTTGTTAAAAAGAGTAAAATATTTTCTAAGGTTACACAGAGAAAAAATCATGTCAAGCCATGAACCTCCGTGACAAACTGTATCAACAGCCTTCAGCGTCTCAAAACAATAATAAAAAAGAAAATAAACACAAATAAAACATACATGAGGTACAGCCATGGTGGGGATGGATTTATTCACCAAAGGGACTCATTTTAGTCCATCCAATCCTGTCAAACCTCATCAGATCTTTGGTAGAAAACAAAAACTTTCCACCTACTCTTTTTACTCCCTTTCTTCTGTCCTGCTGTTCTACTTTGCAAGTCCATCAAAAATTACTTCTTAGCCCTCTGACCTTTTCTGCTTTCCACAAAAACGTCCATTCTTATCTCCTGCATCACATCTCTCTTTTTAGTTACTTTTAACCAATAATCTACATCATCATAACTTTCTTTGTCCATTTTTCTTAAATCACATTTACTTTTATTGTACTTTTAATTATTGCGTCTTATAGATCAACTAATTTTTTAGAGTTTAAACGACCATCATAATGATATGTGGTTATCCATTTATCTAAATATTTAAATTTTAATATTTAAATTTGATCCTGTGCTTCCATAAATGTCCAATCTTTGCATTATTATTCATTATTCATTTATTTTACTCACCCCTTTTCCCATTTTTCTTTTATTTTTTATTTAGATTTGGTCCATCATATAAATACCTAGGGTATTCTAAATACTGGATTATTCTGCTCAGTAGGGTGACAGAAAAATCTCCTTTTGTGGTAATTCTCACTTCAACTCTTTCGAGTGGAGAATTCTTGCCTTTGCTTCCACAAAGGTTAGTCACTTTCAATCGCACTGCTTTGGTATGAGGCAAAACCTAGTGGTTTAAATCCTCCATTCATTTCTCACATGCACACATTTTTAAACGTGGAATTTTCTTCGTATTTTGTTTAAATACTTAAACGCGGACTCCACCGTCCTTGAAACATGGAATTTTAGTATTACTTCTTAATACCTTAAACAGGACTCTGCCGCACTGTTTTTACCTGTTAGGGCCTAGGATTTACAGTTTTTTTTTTATTTCACGCAATGACCCCCAGTCATTCATCACACTTTTTAAATCCAGATTCACTCACCACTTTGTCTTCTCCTCTCTCTCAGAGTTCCGTCAGCCGTCAGATCCCACCGGGCGGGCCGAGATCCAGTCCCGGAAAGGGTCTGTGTGTCTCCCTGATGAAGACAGCCGTGCGCACGGTCTTTCCTGGAATCTACCGACCCGCTGGAATCCTCAGGCGTAGTTGGAATCCGGCTCTCGAAGGACCAAATTAATGTCAGGTTTAAACAACCTACAATATGTATAATAACACAAAAAGACAAGAGAGACAAATAATTAATTATATTCTCGCAGCGAGGAGAACGGTCAAGATGTGTTCAGTTACAATTCTCACACCGCTCTGAACATCTTCTGTCCATACCTCTCTTTTTATTATCATTCGGGGGTCCCTAGTTACAAAGAACGTTGCTCTCTAAGGATGGAAAACAAAAGCTGCATCGTAAACAGGTCATAAACACTATTATCTTTCAACAACACACTTCCACAATCGCACTGATCTTTAGGATCAGTGCGTCTTCTGTTCAGTGCAATCAACCTTCATCTTTATGACCTCCTCAACTGGACTGTCTCCTTCTCAGCTCCATTTATGATCTTTGCCTGCAGACAAACTCACACATCCTTTACTCACACAAACATCATGAAAGGTTATAAGATCAAATAGTCAAGTTAAAGAATAGGAGAAAATATAAGATAAATCTATATTCAATTATTCCAACATTTAGGCTATCACTTTCAGCATCAACATGAATGTTAAAATCCTCCACTATAATAACTTTATCTGTATTTAACACTAAATCAGATAAAAGGTCTGAAAACTGATCTAAAAATTGAGAGTAAGGACCTGGTGGACGGTACAAAACAACAAACAGAAGTGGTTTTAGTGCTTTGCAATTTGGATGAGGAAAACTAAGGATTAAATATTCAAAAAGTTGTAGCTATTGATTGGTCTGGGGCTAATCAATAAATCGGACTGAAAGATGGTTGCTACTCCTCCTCCTCGCCTAGTATTTCGAGGAATGTGAAAATTTAAATAATTAGTAGGAGTTGGCTCATTTATAGTAACATAATCTTCTTGCTGCAGCCAGGTTTCTGTGAGGCAAAATAAATCAATCTGATTGTCACAAATCTGGTCACTAACTAGCAATGTCTTTGAAGAGAGAGCTCTTATGTTCAGTAAGCCACATTTAATTGTTTTATTTTTCTTTTTAGTCTGAGTTGTGTTTATTTTTATTAGATTTTCCTGATTTCCTCCTTTTAGATTATTATTTTTTTAAATCTATTCAGTTTTGGCTGTGGGCAAGACACTGTCTTAATAGGGTAATGGGTGGGTAGCAGTACAGAAGCTGCAGAGAGGAGTGTTAAACTACGACCCTGCTTCCTGGTCTGAACCCTGGGTTGTCAGAGGTTTGGAGAACTAATAAATTCGGCCGGATTCCTAGAAAGAAGAGCAGCTCCATGGATGCCGTCTCTCCAAATCAGACCAGGTTTTCCCAAAAATGTTCGCCAGTTATCAATGTAGCCCACATCGTTTTCTGGACACCACCTAGACAGCCAGCGGTTGAATGACAGCATGCGGCTAAACATGTCGTCACTGGTCAGATCGGGGAGGGGACCAGAGAAAATTACGGAGTCCGACATTGTTTTGGCAAACTTACACACCGAAGCAACACTAACTTTGGTGACCTCCGATTGACATAACCGGGTGTCATTACCGCCAGCATGAATAACAAACTTACTGTATTTACGCTTATCCTTAGCCAGCAGTTTCAGGTATGATTTGATGTTGCCCATTCTGCCCCCTGGCAGACATTTGACTTTGGTCGCTGGTGTCTCTAGTGCCACGTTTCTGACTATGGAGCTGCCAATTATCAGAGTTGGCTTCTCAGTGGGTGTGTTGCTGAGCGGGGAAAATTTGTTAGAAACGCAGATGAGTTGGTGTTGACTTGTGGGCTGGGATCTAGGACTATGCTTTTTACGTACCGTCAACCAGCCAGCCTGAGGCCCCGGCTGCGTGGGCTCTGCTGGAGGACTGCTACGGGGAGCTACCCTCGGTGGCTACGCGCTGGCTAAGGGGCCTCGGCTATCTGCTGGATTTTCAACATCGCAGAACCGAGCCTCCAATTCCGACACCCTCGCCTTCAAAGCTAAAAAAATGCTACACTTATTACATGTACCATTATCACTAAAGGAGGCAGAGGAGTAAGTGAACATCTGACAGAGACAGCAGGAGAGAGTAGGAGACTCAGAGAGAGAAACAACAGAACGGTTAGCCAAGGTGGAGCTAAAGCTAAGCTAGTGACCACTTACCACTACTAGAAAAATCAGTGTAAGACACAGAGTCCTCAAATGTTGAATGCAGCAACAGAAAGTATGTGTTTTTACGTGCTTATGTATTAGAACAAGTAAGAGATATCACAGTAGAGAGAAATCAAACGAGATCAAACAACAGAGCTCCACACACCAAACAATACACAGAGTGCAACAGCAAAAACAGGAAGTGACGAATACGCCTTACAAAGCCTTCCAGCAGTCGGAGCTCCACCAATATGAATGAGTAAACAGAGAAGAGAGAATGAAGTGATACATCTCACCCTTAGAGATGAGCCAGGATGAGCATTGCGAGGGTGAATGACAGTGGGAAGGGGCCAAGGAGCGGGTTGAAGGTCAGCAGAGCAGAGAAGAGGAAGTGCTGACGAGACAGAATTGGAGGCTAACTCCCAGAACAGCTGAGTAATGGATGATATGAAGCGCTGGAGAGAATCCATGGACGAGATAAAGCAGAGAAGATTGTGGGATGACTGGAGTAGAAGAAGATGTCGAAGCCTGGGGTGTGGGAGGAAGATCGGAGGAGAACCGCTGCAGAAGTCTGGCCAGGTGATGCAGGAGCCGGGGTGAAGGCAGGGCGACCTCGACGACGCATATAGCAGGAGGATTGGAGGAGTTCTTAAGGCGTTTTCCACTTGCCCGGAGCTGAGACGAGGGAAAAGGGGCCATCAAGGCAGGTGGCCAGTCAAATGCTGCTATGAGCGGAAGAGGAGGAAGGAGGGCGAGATCTGTCATGAAACAGTGCGAGGAACCGGCCGAGACGCCAGAGACGTAGTTGGACATGACACGGCTGATCCTCGAAGCTCAGCTGGTGTGCGGGGAATCCATGACTGGAGTTGCTTAAAAGTGAAGCCTCAGAGGATGATTAATTGAAGACACATGCGGATCTGACGCTGATTGGATGGAGGAGAGATGCACTGTGGAATCATAGGATGGTCGGGGGAAGAGGTGAGTCTTTCAGTTTGAATTTTCATCAAAACTCAATTTAAAGATGAATGTGTGATGCTTTGTTTAAAAGTGGGTGTCAGTGTACAAGGATAATATTTGCTAAGCAGCTCAATCTGAGCATACATTCCTTTTTAAAGCTCTTTGTGGAATAAACAGATGCAAAAATACTTATTTTCACCAGTTTTGCACAGACAAAATGTTTCAGGAATTCACCTGAATTATTTTCTTTCCTTAACCCTCCTCCAGTAATTGTCACATCCTTTCACAGAGCGGCTATACTTTCCTTAGATAAAACTTTGGAACTATGTGTTGGCGTAACAAGGAAATGGGAGCCATACAAAATAACTGGAGGGAGCATTATAATATGAAGTGATATGAAGGCATCCTTATGTAACATGACTGTGGCTTTGAGATCTTCCAGACAGACTTTATAAAAGGAAGATCTTTATGGAAGATCTTCATGAAAGAACCCAGAGAAATGCAACATTTTCTCTGGGTGTCTTGCTGAGCAAACTACCTGCTAACAAGACAAATAAATGAATAAGTGTGAATACATCACATGCATTTACAGTGAGTGATTGTGAATACTGGTGGTAAGAGTCCAATTGCACACCTTTTTTTCCTAATCTTTATGTAGATATAAATTTTGCTTGATGATGTGCATACATGTATTATTATGTCACTCAAGAAAATGACTTTTCAGACAGTTTGTATAATATCCTGCATCCTTTGCAGCACTTTGCACACATTAATCTGAAAGGATTCATTTTACTTCATTGCAACAGCAGAAAGTGTAATGAAATTAAAACAGACAACACTCTCTAATGTTTGCTGTTTTTCTAGAAAACAAAGTGAATTTATAACAGATCTTAAAACTGCTGTGTTTGCATTTTTTCTATATTGTTCTGTTTTCTGCATGAACAAAGGGAAAGAATATTTAACTGTACATAAGTATTGTAAAACTATAACAAAGTATGTATAGATGTCCATATCCAGAACTCAAATGAATTTTACATGCTTTTTTTTTTACATGACAAACATTAAATGAGCACAGCTTGTCCTGCCATTATTATGACGTGCTCTATTCAGGACTGAATGAAGTGTGTAAACTGTGATCCTGTGATCCTTGGTGACAGTCTTGTTTACTTCATACAGAAAAAAGCTGCAACATTTAGGTTTTAAGGCAAGAGCTTAATGACAGCTGTATCTGCAATTAGGCAGTTTAGGGTGTTACACAGACTCATATCTGTCTTTAGGAACCTGTTACTGATCATGTATATATCAGTCATATTGAATTGTTAAACATCTCTGAACATCTGTAAACATTGAATTTTCAAATCCTAAAACAGATTCCATAATTGGATTTAGGTCTGGGCTTTAAGTGGGACATCTTAACACATGAATTTATTGTAGCTCTGGCTGTATGTTTAGGGTTGACCTGCTGGAAAATGAACCTGCACCCCAGTCTCAGCTCTTCTGTTACTTCCAACAGGTTTTCTTCTCTGATTGTTCTGTATTTAGCTCTAGCCATCTTCCAACCAACACTGACCCACATCCCTGTCCCTGCTGAAGAAAAGCATCCCCACAGAACATTTTCAGGGTTTGGTGTGTTTAGGAAGATGAAGAGTGTCAGTTTATTCACCATGCAGAGTGTTTGTCTAAGAGTCCAAAAAGTTCAGTTTTTATATTATCTGATTAGAGCAACATATTGTTTCTATCTATCTCTTACATAGCTTATGGCAAATGGGATTATAAGGCCTTTCTATTTTGCCACTCTTCCAGGCCAAATTTGTGGAGTGCCCACATATCAATGTCAAAAGGTTCTTCCACCCGAGTTCTGAATCCCTCCAGCTCCTTGCAAGTACCCACGGGCCACTCTGATGACTTTAGTTTAGGTTAGGTTTGTTACTATTGTGTTGTTCAAAGCTTGAAATATTGTAGAACCTAAACCCGCTTTAAACCTCTCCAGAACTTTATCCCTGCAGTTTTTCTCTAAATTTCTCTAACAAACTTTTTAATGAATTAATTAAAGAAAATAAAATGTGTTACAAAAATGACTTGTGCAGAATTTCAACGCACATTCCAATTGAACTAATGTTTAGTAAATATCAGATGTCCCAGTGCAGGTGAAAGCAGCATATAATGATCTGTGACCAGTGACAATTGCTCTAAGACTACAAGGGAAGCTCAGTTTCCCCTAAAATGTCAAAAAATAAGTGATCAAATATATACTGTTGTGTGTACATGTCATTGACTAAATATGTGCTACAACGCGCTCAACTTTTGTTCAGAATCAGCTTCTTATCACTGGTAATGACACAACTTTCCTCTCACTCATTCCCGCAGCTTCATAGTGCTTTAAACAGTGAGTTCAATAGCGAAGCAAAAATGCTGGGCTTTGTCCCACCCATTGGAGGCTCAGCGTCTCTGGGGGTCTATGGGGCAGTGGGCTGGCCCAGACGCTCAGCTTCTGCATGATGATTGGATGATCTGTCTGAGGCTGAATCCCTTTATGATTGACCGTGAAATGAGCGAATCAGCGATCTTGAAATTGAGCTTCCCCTCCTTGAAAGACCAGCATCCGCCACTGTCTGTGACCTATGTAGCTCTCTCTAACATGTCAACACTTGCTGTGAGAAACTTCCATCAACCATGTGGAGCCCAACTGAAAAAAAACACAGATGTCGCTGCGCTCTGTTCATCCACAGCCTAATACAGCGCAAAAGAGGCAGAGATTTCTAAAATACAATTACATAAGGCCGAAGTTTTATCGCCAAAATTGCGCTATACCTTGTGCTAAAACCAGCATTAGAATAAAACTTGGTATAGTGAGACAAAAAGGAGGAGGAAAAAGTCATGTCAGAATATTATGATTAAACCTGTGATTCAGAGAGCAGTGTTGAGCTTGAGGAGGAGGCTGCTTTGTGCTCGCTCCAGTTGTGCCCTGCTCAGTGCAGCGCAAAGCTGTTGTTGCACAGAGAATGCAATACAAGTGGATGGGTTTCAGACTAACACAGCTGGTGCCTTATTCGGTGTTCAATGTGTGTCCCTTGATGATGTTATGTGATCAAACAGAATTGGATAACAGGAGTAAAGGTAATTTAAACACTGCTTTTAAGAGAAAACTTTACTGATGGTTGATACTACAGAGGCCCAACACTGATGAGGTGAGAGGAAGTAAAACAGCTGAACATGTGTCTTGTTGCTATGCCAACCAACTTTTAACATAGAAAGTTTGTTTTTTTTGTTTTTTATTACCTTTTTGTACAGACTGAAGGGTGAAATGTTAAAACAATAATCACAAAAAGTGACAGTTGAATAGTTCTACTTACAGAACTAAATGAAAAACGTCTGTTTTGTAAAATTTAAAAGTATTTAACTTTTCTCCCAACATAGTTGCATGACTTAGGGGAGCACTGGTGCTAATAATAAAATAATAATAATAATAATAATGCTTATTGTATGTATATGTATTTATTCTATAAATCAAAATGTATTGGAAGTAGAAAACGTCTATGTCAAACCTGATAACTGAGTAATGATCACTATTAAACACCAATAAAAAACATATTTTCTGTTTATCTCTGTCAAAAGATTCTCACACAAACAGAGCAGTGCGTACATGCACTTATTTACTGAGTGTAGGAATGAGTCTCAACTTTTCTGCTTGACTTGGAAGAGTTTACATCTCAAAGTAGAATGTGGAACCAGATATACAATATGACATAAATGCTATGCTCACATAACAATCACAAAATAAGTTCATTTGGCTGGAGGCATTTCCTCCTTGTTGTATGGATGGAGACCCTGATGGAGACCGGTATGGACTCCCTATACTCTATCACCAGGAAAAATCATTCAGGCCTGACCGGGAGACAAATCTGCAAAGCCGGGTCACCTCAGCCAACCTTTTTATTGGTATTCTAATGCTTTCACTGCTTGAGTGTTTTCATAGTGAGATTACTTCTGTCCGTTCTGCTCACTTGCAACAACTTGCTCTTTTACACGTTACACGTTAAAATATGCTCTGTAGCTCCTTGTTGTTGCCCTTTCCTGCACCACATGCACTACATGTGGCATATCATAACAGTGGGATGTCCATCAAAAGTGCTTCCGTCTCAGCTCCAGTATTTGCAAGAAAAAAGTTACAACATGAACCTCTTAAATGCCATTCAAACGTTAAATTGACTAAAACTGGAATAACTTAAAAGTTTATTGCATTTCTGATCTTGATACTTCCAGGCATCTTTGGGATTAATGAGTCATTTATATTTCCTTATTGCCAACTTTTCCAAAATTACTCATTTCTCCTGAGAGCTGAGGCCCAGCACTGCCTGATTCCTACATTGATTATAGAGGCTGATAAGCACCGAACCATGGGAGAGTTCGATCTACAGGGTCAGCAAGCTTTAACACTGAGACTGTCTTGTTTCATCCTGCTTTTCCTTTTTGCTCCTGTTTGAACATCAGTCTTCTTTTGTCTGTATATCCTATTTTCCCACATTTTTTTATGATGTTGCTTTTCTGTTCTGTTCTGTAAACAAACTTCAATATTAGGTGCAAAACTGTACATTTAGGCTATATTTTATACACATGAATTGTTCTTGCTATCCAAATTCACATGTTTGCAAATATTGGATATTATGTAGATTTCTTGTGTGTAAATATGTATTTATGTGATGTTAAAATCCAAACAATTTTTCTGAAGCACAAATGAAAAAAAATAGAGAAATTGGCAATGAAAGTTATGTGTATGGAAAGAAAACAATTAATTAAATATAATAATTTTTCATGTTTTGCTGAAGAGCAAGGTTTAATTTTACAGTTTTAGAAAATAATTAGGCAATAGTTCCTCAAAACAAAAAGCAGTAAGTCAGCGTGAAACCACTTTGTTAGATTTTGCATTTCATCCTTCATAACAAATTCAAATTTCCATTATTTACTAAGCTGTAGCTTCAGGTTTAAGTTATCATTGCCTGTTGTGTAAATGCTAAAGCATAAAACATAACTCAAAATCTTCAAAACATGAACTTTCTACACTGAGTTGAACCTATGTGCTATGGCATTGTACTTTGTTCATTCTGTATGCATTATCAACCAATAATCCTGTGAGCATCAGAGTGTCACTTAAATGTCATGGTTGTAAGGGCCTAACCTGAATTTGTGGTAAAGACTGGCAATTACCCTCAGCAATACATTATTTATTACAGCTAGAGGTATTGCAATTTTCATGAAATTAGAATAAATGACAGTGGCACAAAAAAGGTATGTGTTTAATATATTCCCATTCTGGGAGCAAATGTAAGTCTGTAAGCACTCTGTAACTAAGTAGGAGAGCAGGGGGTCGTTGCTGATGGGACTCAGCAGCACTTCAGTTGTTCATCCCTAGAGGTGGTCCACTGTGCAGCTTAATTTGTAGCATCAACTGTCTGAATGCACAGCTTGTTAGCAGCTCCAGGCAAGCAGGCATGCTGCAGTGGAACAGGGATGCAAGCGGGGAAGCAATAGGCCCTTCGGCACCACCGTCCCAGCCTTAATGGTCATCACAGCAGACAGGTCAGAAACTGTTTTGAGGGGGAGAGAGGGAGGGACTGGGGAGCTTTGGAGAGGCAAGAGTCAGGAAGCAACGAAGACAGAGACACCAGCAGCAAGTCATATCTTTGATAGTATTAAAAAAACTAAATGAAAAAACAGACATTCAGGGGTTTCCTGTCCATCACAATTCTGCTGTCTGCAGAAAAGGCTTGGAGAGCTGTCAAGTTAATGTGGGCACTGGGATAAAAAGTGCTGAGGAAAAGTGAGAAATTAGTGAATTTTGATGGAGAACTTTCTCCATTGACTCCCAGATTGCCGTGGATTGTTTCATATAATGTAAAATGTTTTGATGGACAGTGGGAGCAAACCTTAAGTGTTCTGAAAAAAAAAAGAAGTATTTTTGTGTTGGGTTGTGTTATTGCTGTGACGTACCAATAGGTGAACTGTTTGTTGTACTGTTGAGAAGGGAAGAAGAGAAGAATAAGAGAACAGAGAATAAAAGAAGAGAGGTCTAAGGCATGCATTAGTCTCTTGCTTTTTCTGCTCTATTTTAACGCTGCAACACCACATTATTGGCAACAAGGATGGCTATTTCTGTGCCTTTACCTGCTTCCTTCATGCCCTGTCTGGGGAAACCAGCTCTGCCTTTTTTAATGGGGCTGAAGATGTTCAACAATTTCATACTGGTAATAGCTGCTTTGGTGGATGGCTGGCCCAATTTGAGTGTGTTGCTAATACTTGTATTCGAGACAGACCTTTACTAGAACCAGACCTTACGGTTGCTAAGGCTACTACAATGGCATTGCAAAATGAAAGTGGATTGCAACATGCTACCATTATGTCTGATGCTAATGTTACAGCCGTCGCTGCTGCTTCGGTTCAGGCCATACACAGGCAGCCATCTTTAAGCCGTCGAGGGGAGACAAAGAAAGCTTCTTTGGCTCCTGCCCCTGCCAAGGCCCCCTTCACAAGTTACAACCGCAGTTCTTGAGTTTATTGTGGATCTCGCTAACAAGCCGTCAGTGCAATAGCTGTGGAAATGTAGGACACTTTTCAAAAGTGCGCTGATCATCTCATAAGGAGGTGTGTGAAATAGTCATGTTCCTAAAGGATCATCAAAATTCTCTGAGCCCCTGACAGTGATCAGGAATGTGGAATCAAAAACTTACCTCCTAAGTGATGGACGTAGATGGAATGCCTCCAAACTGGCACATTTTTCTAAACAAGCACTATCTGCTGCCGAACAAGACAAAGATGCAATCTTTGATGCTCTTATACTGCCTGAAAATGTAAATCCTAGTGTACTTCCAGGTCCTCTCCCTAGGCATACTCTGAGGTCCAGAAATGCGTGGTGGTTAACAGGGTTTTGTAAGGTAAAGAGTTTGCTATAAGTCTCACCTCTGGTTATCATCCCCAGTCAAACAGTCAGACAGAGCGTCTCAACCAAGAAATAGAAGCCACTCTCCGTGTCTGACCTCATTCAACTCGTCCGACTGGAACTAGTATCTCCTATGGATTGACTATGCCCACAATTCACAAGTATCTACTGCCATCGGTTACTCTCCTTTTGAAGTGTCTCTAGGTTACAAGCCGCCCCTCTTTCCATCTGATGAAAAGGAGATCTCAGTCACATCGGTCAATCATCACATCCATCGCTTTTGAAACATCTGGACAAACACCATTGCAACCCTCAACCAAACCGCTGCTCAGAATAAGAGAATTACCGACCACAAACGCACACCAGCACGCAAATACCGACCATGGCAACAGGTTTGGCTTTCTTCACGAGACATACCACTAAAATCTATTAAACTTTCCCCTAGATACATCAGCCCAATTAAGATATAATCAATCATCAGTCCCACCGCTGTCCATCTTCAGCTGCCTCCCAGTTTCAGGATTCATCCCACATTCCATGTCTCCCAGATTAAACCAGTCTATTCCAGCACCTTGAGCCCTCCTTCTGAGCCCCCCTCCACCCGACACTAATGGGCACCCAGCGTATATTATTCGAAGGATCGTGGCCTCCCATTGACGAGGTCTGGGATACCAATATCTCATTGACTGGGAGGGTTACAGTACTGAGGAGCGTACCTGGGTGCCCCACTCATTCATTTTGGATCCCTCGATCATTAGTGACTTTGAGGCTTCTATGCCATCTACTTCCTCCGTTGAGGGGGTTGATGTCAGGAAATGAGGTTGTTGGCTCTGTGCTCTGTGTTCTGTTTGGTTCCAGTTCTGCAGATCTTCCACCAGAGGGCTTCCTGTAGTTGGCTGCTGGGCTGGGCGTGCCACCTCCTGCTGCACCTCCTCACAGGTGCAGCTCATCAAGTGCAATCATCCTCATTCTACTGTCAGCATAAAAGGAGCAGAAAGCCAGTTACTCTTTGCCTGAGTATTAACCATCACTGGTAACATCAAGTCTCCTTCCGAGCATTATCCTGAAATTTTCCCTGAGCATTATTCTGAGCTTTTTGTGAACGAACCTGAGCACCTTACCAGAATCATCTGATCTTTCACCTAAAGAACCAACAGTAATCCTTGTGTCTCTTCTCTTCTGAGGGTATTACCCAAGTTCCAGTTCCTATGTATAGTCTCTCCTGTAAACTTACCTCCGCCATTACAAGGACCACAGTTGTTACATGAATCACAATCCCACTACTGGCTTCTGTCCCACTGACCAAACTATCCATGTTATAAGGAGCTGTTTCAGTGCTATGATGAGCTCTGAAGCCTGACTGAAACTCTTCAAACAGGTCATTGCTGTGTAAATGCTCACACATTTGATTAGCAACTATTTTCTCAAGAATTTTAGATAGGATAGAAGATTGGATATAGGTCTGTAATTTATTAAGTCATCTCGATCAAGCGAAGGTTTCTTAAGCAAAGGTTTAATTACAGCTACCTTAAAAGCCTGTGGTTCTGATCCATTTACTAAGGATAGATTAATCATATCTAAAGTGGGGCTGTATCGGAAGAACGTGTGCCATCAGAAACTGAATTTGAATTGGTCAGGCTGAATCTGTAATTGTGTAATTTGAAATTAAATGCATTGGTTTGAAAATGAATTTCACTAAACTGAAACTGAATATAATGGTTTAAAACTGAACTTGTTTGCTTTGAAAATTGCTTTGCTTTGTATTGGAAATTCAGTTTGATTAATTTCAATTTCAGGTCTGAAATTCAATTTCAGTTCCAAAATTCATTTTATTGTGTTACACATCCGGGTTCTTGAAGCCACAGATTAATCAAACACAGATTTACTGATTCACGGATGTCATTCACTGTTGCTGGGTCCAAATTAAGGTCTGCATTCTTTTGAAGGACGCATTTGTAGGCCGATAACGTCCTGGATGAGGCGACGAATGCTGTCCAATCTCCAAAGTTCCAAAAAATGCGTCTTTCTTATCCCCTGATTTGAAGGATAGGTCCGGTGTATCCTCCGTGTCCCACCCTATCCCATGATTCATTGCTGGTCGAAGTGGATTGTTCATACGGAAATAGCAAAGGCCGAACGAGACAGAAAAGTTTTGAATAAAATTGGATATATTGCGCATTCTGTGAAACAACAATGTTTGTAGTTGTGTAAACCTAAAATATCTGACTAGTTTATCAAGATATCGCTTAATTACACAAATGCCCCGATGTGTTCGCCCGCTGCCCCGGTTGCCGCTCGCCTCGCCAGCTGTCAGCTGACCGGGTGGTTGAGGTGCGCTAAACCCCCAGAGAACAGCTGGCTCATTGTTTTCAAAATCCCGCTGGGTTTCCCCAGTGGGTGGAAGTTAAATGGATATAATTCAGTCAGATGAAATTTAATATTAATGTTTGGTTTATTTATTATAGTAATAATAATTATTATTATGCTCTGCAAATAAACTGATTTAAACTTTGTTCCTAAATTTAACATGTTAGTGTTTAAGTTGTTGAAAGCTTTATGAATAAATTGAACAAATGGTATTTGTCTAGTGTTAGATTTATATCTATGAACACAAATAATATTTTCAACTTTTTAAATGGCTAAATAATGAACAAGATCATAAAACAATAACATTTTAAAACAAAACAGCATTATAAGCCATCAGCAATATGTAAAAGGGTAAATAAAAACCGTGTAGTCATTTACAACAGAGACAGCATTATTAACCTTCAGGCTCCATTTGTTTGGCTTCACAGCTCTGCGCTTCACGGTTAGGCAACAGAAGTTACTCTGAGGTAAGGGCAAGAGAAACGCAGACCGACGTAACACCGGCGGCACACTATGCTACAGTTAGCATAAGTGTTGCTGTTTGACCATCATCTGTTTACATGACGCTTCTTATAGACGCTCATTTGACTTGGTGATGGACATCCGCTAAGCTCATGTAGCTGCACTGCTCTAGCTCAACATGCCGTAAATGAAGTTTAACCTTATGTGAAATGTAAATCGATGAATTTGTGTTTGATTAATCTTTTGCTATCCTCAAGGACCCGGATATGTGACACAAAAAACTGAATTTTGGAGCTGAAATTGAATTAGAGAAACTGAAAGTAATCAAATGAAATTTTTAATACAACGAAATACATTTTAAAAGCAAATGAATTCAGTTTCAAACCATAAAATTCATTTTCAGTTTAGTGAAATTGCTTTTCAAACCATTGCATTTAATTTTAAATTACACAAATACAAATTCAATCAGAGCAATTAAATTCAGTTTCTGATGGCTCAAGTTTCTTCCCGTAGGGCTGGTAATTGGAGGGAACACCTTCTTAAATAATTTGGTTGGGATTGGGTCTAACGGTCTAACATACAAGTTGAAGGATTAGATATAGCTAATATTTTTGATAACGCAGGAAGCTCCACTGGATCAAAACAGTCCAAACACAGATCAGGTTCTACAGTTACTTCCAATATTGTCTCTACAATGTAAATAGTCATGAAAATAAAGAGACCCAATAAGTGAGAAAGTGTATCTAAATTAATTCAATTCAATTTAAAGATACTTTATTGATCCCTGAGGGGAAATTAGAATTCCAGTACAACCCATCCAAACATACATCATGACACAAGACAAGAGTGGGACGGGTCACCTAGGTTTGCTGCCCACTCACAGGCGTTGCCCTTGCTAGATGAGAAAAGAGGCCACATTAGGTAAGTAGAGGGAAAAAAATCATATTTCACACTTTGTCCTTAGCAGGATACAGTTTGAGATTGCAAAAAACCTCAGCACAAAGAAGCAACAAGTTGACAAAACAACATCATGCCAGGAACCGTGAAGGTGGTGTGAGGGGTGCAAATGTTTATCTTGAGCATGTGTGTGTGAGCAAGTAAGTCCATGAAGCACTGTCACAGAGGCCATTGTCCTTGTTGGTACGTTGGAATGTTCATCAACCGGCCGTTCTGAGCAGGTCCACATACAGGTCCTTCTCAAAATATTAGCATATTGTGATAAAGTTCATTATTTTCCATAATGTCATGATGAAAATTTAACATTCATATATTTTAGATTCATTGCACACTAACTGAAATGTTTCAGGTCTTTTATTGTCTTAATACGGATGATTTTGGCATACAGCTCATGAAAACCCAAAATTCCTATCTCACAAAATTAGCATATCATTAAAAGGGTCTCTAAATGAGCTATGAACCTAATCATCTGAATCAACAAGTTAACTCTAAACACCTGCAAAAGATTCCTGGGGCCTTTAGAACTCCCAGCGTGGTTCATCACTCAAAACCCCAATCATGGGTAAGACTGCCGACCTGACTGCTGTCCAGAAGGCCACTATTGACACCCTCAAGCAAAAGGGTAAGACACAGAAAGAAATTTCTGAACGAATAGGCTGTTCCCAGAGTACTGTATCAAGGCACCTCAGTGGGAAATCTGTGGGAAGGAAAATGTGTGGCAGAAAACGCTGCACAACGAGAAGAGGTGACCGGACCCTGAGGAAGATTGTGGAGAAGGGCCGATTCCAGACCTTGGGGGACCTGCGGAAGCAGTGGACTGAGTCTGGAGTAGAAACATCCAGAGCCACCGTGCACAGGCGTGTGCAGGAAATGGGCTACAGGTGCTGCATTCCCCAGGTCAAGCCACTTTTGAACCAGAAACAGCGGCAGAAGCGCCTGACCTGGGCTACAGAGAAGCAGCACTGGACTGTTGCTCAGTGGTCCAAAGTACTTTTTTCGGATGAAAGCAAATTCTGCATGTCATTCGGAAATCAAGGTGCCAGAGTCTGGAGGAAGACTGGGGAGAAGGAAATGCCAAAATGCCAGAAGTCCAGTGTCAAGTACCCACAGTCAGTGATGGTCTGGGGTGCCGTGTCAGTTGCTGGTGTTGGTCCACTGTGTTTTATCAAGGGCAGGGTCAATGCAGCTAGCTATCAGGAGATTTTGGAGCGCTTCATGCTTCCATCTGCTGAAAAGCTTTTTGGAGATGAAGATTTCATTTTTCAGCACGACCTGGCACCTGCTCACAGTGCCAAAACCACTGGTAAATGGTTTACTGACCATGGTATCACTGTGCTCAATTGGCCTGCCAACTCTCCTGACCTGAACCCCATAGAGAATCTGTGGGATGTTGTGAAGAGAACGTTGAGAGACTCAAGACCCAACACTCTGGATGAGCTAAAGGTCGCTATCGAAGCATCCTGGGCCTCCATAAGACCTCAGCAGTGCCACAGGCTGATTGCCTCCATGCCACGCCGCATTGAAGCAGTCATTTCTGCAAAAGGATTCCCGACCAAGTATTGAGTGCATAACTGTACATGATTATTTGAAGGTTGACGTTTTTTGTATTAAAAACACTTTTTTTTTATTGGTCGGATGAAATATGCTAATTTTGTGAGATAGGAAATTTGGGTTTTCATGAGCTGTATGCCACAATCATCCGTATTAAGACAATAAAAGACATGAAATATTTCAGTTAGTGTGCAATGAATCTAAAATATATTAATGTTAAATTTTCATCATAACATTATGGAAAATAATGAACTTTATCACAATATGTTAATATTTTGAGAAGGACCTGTATGTCCTCAGGAAGGGAGGGGGCAGAGGGAGCAGAGCATCATGTTTACATAACTTCCAGGAGAGGTCGATGATAGCCAGCCATCAAGGCCGTGCAGGCCGTAAATCTTTTGACCAGTAGTGTATGTTAATAAAAAAAATCCAGTTTTTATTGATTACTTAGAAATATTAGTTCTTCCAATAACTTGTAGAGACAAAAACAATCTATTTAATGCAGTAATCAGCAGAAAGCGACTTAGTCATATTGAAGTCCAAATACGCAGTAGGAGAAAGGAAACAGTTTGTTTTGTGAGGAATAGTGAACCAAAAACTTGAAGCAAGCAGCATCTGTTCACAAAAGCAAACTGTTTGACCCACTTAGAGCTGATCTCTGAATATAGAGGACCTCTAGTCTGTGTTCTCTACACTTCAAAGTTCCTCTCTCATTACTCCCATTTGAACTGAACAAGACACTGTGCTGACTCACTGCTCAAACTGGGCTTGTTTGCAGTCATCTACTGAGTCCAGATGGAACAAAACACAAACCACGCGATTTCAGCAGGGTCCTGACTTCACTTTGAGGATTCTTCCTGACTTCAAGAAAAACACAGAAACTGCAAATAGCTGCTACAGTACCAAATGTTTGCAGAGAGAGTGCAGTGACAGATCTTGAATCGACCAATTAGGCCGGAAATAGAGAAAATCAGCTGCCCTACTGGTCCTAAATGGGGAATTTTTAACAGTTCCCACCTGGAGCTGCCTGCAGCTTTTAGGTGGAGCTAACAACCACAGGTTGTTCAAACAAATTTAGTCCTATTTAAAGCCTGTGACATGGCTGAGGTTGGTTGCACAGATGGAAACAAAAGTATGGGAGACAGAGCAGCAGGGATGTAAAATGGAGCATCTCTCAAGGGAGCAAGAGGGAATATTCGCAGGGAACAAAGGAAGCCTAAAAGAGATTACCAAATAAATAGAATAATTATTAGCAATGAAGAAAATGGCTGCTAAAAGAGAAAAACATTTTCCTACACTGTGTAAATGTCCCTCAGATGTCTTGTTTCATGGGTGTGGATGTGAAGGTAACTGAATGAACAGGCCAAAACAGGTCACCTGAGTATAAAATGTGCATAAAATCAGACAACTACACAAAAAATAGGTTTGGCTTTCCAGACATGTATTGCATCTGGAATTTATTTTACAAATCTATGGCCTGAGTCAGGTGACCTATTCCTTTTCCAACTTGCCAGGAGTACATCACAATACCTGCATTTGATTTATTTTACTGCTCCCAATATGAACTGAGAATGTTTAATGTTTTGTCTTGTTGGTGTCATTGATTCCTGTACTTACATTTGCAATACATGCAATACAAATTTAAATTTAAATTTGTATACGACACTGATCACTGTAGACAATACTGCACCTCGGAACTGAGATGCATGTTTGGCTGGTTATTTACATAGCCTGTGCTTTTTGCCTGAAGCTGTTGTCTCTTGTTTTTGCACATTTATGCTTCTGGGTGGTTTAAAGAACTTCAATTCAATTTATTTAACTTGTGCCAATTCACAACAAATGTGGACTCAAGGCACTTTACAAGACAGAGTTTATATGCAGACATACTGTATGGAGTCAATTAGGTCAATTCAATTCAGATTATTTATATAGCGCCAATTCACAACACATGTCGTCTCAAGGCACTTCACAAAAGTCAGGTACATACATTCCAATTAATCCTAATCATTGAACAGTGCAGTCAGATTCAGTTGTTTATTCAAATTGAATAAAACGTTTTTCTGTCTAAGGAAACCCAGCAGATTGCATCCAGTCACTGACTTGCAGCATTCACTCCTCCTGGATGAGCATGTAGAAACAGTGGAATGTCACTGGCGTTGATTTTGCAGCAATCCCTCATACTGAACATGCATCTAGCAACAGTGGAAAGGAAAAACTCCCTTTTAACAGGAAGAAACCTCCAGCAGAACCATGCTCAGTGTGAGCAGCCATCTGCCACAACCGACTTAGGGTTTGAGAGAACAGAGCAGAGACCCAAAGAGAACACAGAAGCACTGATCCAGGAGTACTTTCCATGGGAAGGAAAAGTAAATGTTAATGGATGTAGCTCCTTTAGTCATTTTACCTAGAAAGAAAGAACAGATAAACTCTGAGCCAGTTTTCAAGGTTAGAGTTTGAAAGAGAGAACATAGAGTTAGTCACAGTAAAAGCTCAGTCAATTTCCATGTCTAGGAGAGAGAAAGGGTTAAACACTAAAAGACAGGGCTATGTGGATCATCAGTAGAGGGTGAGCATTAAGTTGTTGCCAGCAGAAGCTCGGACGATTCCCCTCTCCAGAAAGGTGTCACAGGTAGACACAGAGTCAGGCCAGTTGTAGCTTCTAGGAAAAGAAAAGAGAGAGAACATAAAGTTAAAAACTGAAATAACAGCAAATAATGCAAAATTGGAGAGTAGTGTGAGAATGTAGCGAAGAATGTGATAGTGGTCATTATGTCCTCCAGCAGCCTAAGCCTATAGCAGCATAACTACAGAGATAGCTCAGGATCACCTAAGCCACTCTAACTATAAGCTTTATCTAAAAGGGAAGTTTTAAGCCTAGCCTTAAAAGTAGACAGTTTGTCCATCTAGAGACAACTGATGGCCATTGTTATACTAAAAACCAAAACGATTGGGATACATCTCTCTGTCAGATTGACCATAACCATTGGAAAAGAGAGGGGGTCTTAAAGGTAGACAGGGTGTCTGCCTCACAGACTAAAACTGGGAGCTGGTTCAACAGGAGAGGAGCCTGATAACTAAAAGATCTGCCTCCCATTCAGTGAGCCAATGAAGGGAAGCTAAAGTAGGGGAAATATCATCTCTCTTTTTAATTTTCATTAGAACTCTTGCTGCAGCACTTTGAATGAGCTTTAACTGCATTTTGTGGACATCCTGAAAGTAACAAATTACAATAGTCCAGCCTTGAAGTAACAAATGCATGGACTAGTTTTTCAGTGTCACTCCTGGATAGGATATTTCTAATTTTGGCAATGTCCAGAGGTGAAAGAAGGAAATCCTAGAAACCTGTTTAATATGGGATTTAAATGACATGTCCTGGTCAAAAGTAACACCAAGGTTTTTTACTTTATTACCGGAGGTCGATTTAATGCCATCCAGGTTAAGTGATTGACTAAGCAGTTTCTTTTTTAAAGACTCCGGTCCAAAGACGACAACTTCTGTCTTGTCTGAATTTAGAAGCAAAAAATGTAAAGTCATCCAAGTTTTTATATCTTCAAGACATGCTTGTAGTCTATCTAACTGGTTGGGTTCATCAGGATTTATGGATAAGTAAAGCTGAGTATCATCAGCGTAACAGTGAAAATTTATCCTATGCTGCCTGATAATTTGACCTATTGGAAGCATATATATATAGTAAAGATAATTGGCCCAAGTACTGAACCCTGTGGTACTCCACAATTAACCCTGGAGTTAAAAGATGATTTATCATTTACATGAACAAACTGGAATCTGTTAGACCAATAAGATTTAAGCCAGCCTAGCGCTGTTCCACTGATCCCTACAGCATGTTCCAGCCATTCTAAGAGAATATTGTGATCAACTGTATCAAATGCAACACTGAGACCTAACAGAACCAGTACAGAGACAAGTACATTATCTGAGGCTAGAATAATATCATTAGTGACTTTCAGCAGAGCTGTTTCAGTGCTATGATGAGCTCCGAAGCCTGATTGAAACTCTTCAAACAGGTCATTGCTGTGTAAATGCTCACACATTTGATTAGCAACTATTTTCTCAAGACTTTTAGATAAGATTGAGGATTGAGGAGATCTTCGAAGTACTCCTTCCACCGCCCTATAATGTCCTCAGTCGAGGTCAGCAGTCTCCCACCCCCCCTATAAATAGTGTTGGCGAAGCACTGCTTCCCCCTCCTGAGGCGCCGGACGGTTTGCCAGAATCGCTTCAAGGCCAACCGGTAGTCCTTCTCCATGGCCTCACCGAACTCCTCCCAGGCCCGAGTTTTTGCCTCTGCCACAGCCCGGGCTGCAGCACGCTTGGCCTCACGGTACCCGTCAGCCGCCTCAGGATGCGTGATGGCAGGATCTCCTCAATCCTGCCATCACGCATTCCGTGGTGGAAACAGAGGCTGGGGACTCGGGGCTGGACTCTTTCATCACCCAGACTGAAGTCACCGAGGTGGTTAAAAAGTTGTTGGGCTGTCATGGTTGACACGCCTCTTCAACATTGCGTGGCGGACGGGGACAGTGCCTCTGGACTAGCAGACTGGGGTGGTGGTCCCCCTTCATAAGAAGGGGGACTGGAGGGTGTGTTCCAACTACAGGGGGATCACACTCTTCAGCCTCCCTGGTAAGGCCTACGCCAGGGTATTGGAGAGGAGAGTCCAGCTGATAGTCGAACCTCGGCTTCAGGAGGAGCAGTGTGGTTTTCATCCCGGCCGTGGAACACTGGACCAGCTCTATACCCTCTACAGGGTGCTCGAGGGTTCATGGGAGTTTGCCCAACCGGTTCACATGTGTTTTGTGGACCTGGAGAAGGCATTCGACTGTGTCCCTCGTGATGCCCTGTGAGGGGTGTTCCAGGAGTATGGAATCGGGGGCCCTTTATTAGGGGCCATCCGGTCCATGTACGAACGGAGACGAACGGAGCAGGAGTTTGGTCCGCATTGCCGGCACTAAGTCGGACCTGTTCCCGGTGCATGTTGGACTCCGGCAGGGTTGCCCTTTGTCACCGGTCCTGTTCATAACTTTTATGGACAGGATTTCTAGACACAGCCAAGGGCCGGAGGGGGTCTGGTTTGGGGACCAGTGGATTTTGTCTCTTCTTTTTGCGGATGACGTGGTCCTGCTGGCCCCCTCTAGCCAAGACCCACAGCATGCGCTGTGGCGGTTCGCAGCCGAGTGTGAAGCGGCTGGGATGAGGATCAGCTCCTCCAAGTCCGAGGCCATGGTACTCGACCGGAAAAGGGTGGCTTGTCCTCTTCATGTTGGAGGGGAGTTCCTGCCTCAAGTGGAGGAGTTTAAGTATCTCGGGGTCTTGTTCACGAGTGAGGGAAGAATGGAGCGGGAGATCGACAGACGGATCGGTGCGGCTGCCACAGTAATGGGGGCACTGTGACGGTCCGTTGTGGTGAAGAGAGAGCCGAAAAGCAAAGCTCTCAATTTACCGGTCGGTCTACGTTCCTACCCTCACATATGGCCATGAACTTTGGGTCATGACCGAAAGAACGAGATCCCGGATACAAGCGGCTGAAATGAGCATCCTCCGTAGGGTGGCCGGGCACTCCCTTAGAGATAGGGTGAGGAGCTCGGCCATCCGGGAGGGGCTCGGAGTAGAGCCGCTGCTCCTCCACATCGAGAGTATCCAGTTGAGGTGGCTCGGGCATCTATACCAGATGCCTCCTGGACACCTTCCTTGGGAGGTGTTCCAGGCACGTCCCACCGGGAGGAGGCCCAGGGGACGGCCCAGGACACGCTGGAGGGACTATGTCTCTCGGCTGGCCTGGGAATGCCTTTGGCTCCCCCTGGAGGAGCTGGAGGAGGTGTCTGGAGAGAGGGACTTCTGGGTGTCTCTGCTGAATCTGCTGCCCCCGCGACCCGGTCCCGGATAAGCGGAAGACGACGAGTACGAGTACTTTTAGATAAGCATGGAAGATTGGATAAAGGTCTGTAATTTATTAAGTCATCTCGATCAAGCAAAGGTTTCTTAAGCAAAGTTTTAATTACAGCTACCTTAAAAGCTTGTGGTACATATCCATTTACTAAGGATAAATTAATCATATCTAAAATGGGGCTGGTAATCAGAGGGAACAATTCCTTAAATAATTTGGTTGGGATTGGGTCTAACATACAAGTTGAAGGTTTAGATGAAGCTAATATTTCTGATAACTCAGGAAGCTCCACAGGATCAAAACAGTCCAAACCCAGATCAGGTTCTACAGTTACTTCCAATGTTGTCTCACTTGTTGGGGATGAAGTAATCATCTTCGGGAGTATGTCAAAGATTTTCTTTTTAATAGAATCAATTTCATGTTGGAAGAATCCCATAAAGTCATGACTGTTGAGAGCTAAGGGAATGGATGGCTCAACCTAGCTATGACTCTGTGTAAGTTTAGCAACTGTACTAAAGAGAAACCTAGGATTATTCTTGTTCTCTTCTATTAATGATGAGAAATAAGCTGTTCTAGCTTGGCGAAGTGTCTTTTTATACAACAGTAGGCTATTTTTCCAGATTAATTAAATAAAGCCTTTAATGCTATCTTAGACTCAATTGACTTTGCTCACAACATTAACAAACTTACCCACCTTTGTCTTCATTCTCTGGACCTTGTGCTGACATATGGCATTGAGTGTAAAGACATAACAATATTTCCTCATAACCCTGTCCTGTCTGACCATTGTTTAATAACCCTTCAGTTGAATTTAACCGAGTACTTCACACCTGAAAGAAAATTCCATTATAGTAGATCATTATCAGACAATGCTGTAACAACCTTTAAAGAATCTGTTCCACTTTTAATTTCCTCATTATCACAGAAAAACACGTGGAGGGCAATAATTTTGTTTCTTCTCCTTCACAAATTGATTCACTTGTTCATAGTGTTACTTCATCATTGCGTGTTGCATTAGACAATGCAGCCCTCTTGAAAAAGAGGGTAATTATTCAGAGGAGGCTGGCTCCCTGGTTTAATTCAGAGCTGCATATTTTAAAGCACAATGTTAGAAAATTGGAGAGAAAATGGTGCTACACACCTAGAGGATTCCGCAGTACAGATGCTGTAGAGAGGAGTGTTAAACTACAACCCTGCTTCCTGGTCTGAACCCTGGGTTGTCAGAGTTTTGGAGAACTAATAAATTCGGCCAGATTTCTAGAAAGAAGAGCAGCTCCATCCAAAGTGGGATGGATGCCGTCTCTCTGGATCAGACCAGGTTTACCCCAAAATGTTCGCCAATTATCAATGTAGCCCACATCTTTTTCTAGACACCACCTAGACAGCCAGCGGTTGAATGACAGCATGTCGTCACTGGTTAGATCAGGGAGGGGACCAGGGAAAATTACGACATTGTTTTGGCAAACTTACACACCGAAGCAACGCTAACTTTGATGACCTCCGATTGACATAACCGGGTGTCATTACCGCCAGCGTGAATAACAATCTTACTGTATTTGTGCTTATCCTTGGCCAGCAGTTTCAGGTAGGATTTGATGTCGGCAGACATTTGACTATGGTCGCTGGTGTCTCTAGTGCCACGTTTCTGACTATGGAGCTGCCAATTACCAGAGTTGGCTTCTCAGCGGGTGTGTTGCTGAGCGGGGATAATTTGTTAGAAACGCAGACGGGTTGGTGGTGACCTGTGGGCTGGGATCTAGGACTATGGTTTGTACGTACCGTCACCCAGCCGGCCTGAGGCCCCCGCTGTGCGGGCTCAGCTGAAGGACTGCTACGGGGAGCTACCCTCGGTGGCTCCGTGCTGGTTAAGGGGCCTCGGCTATCTGCTGGATTTTCAACAGCGCAGGGCCGGGTCTCCAATTCCGACACCTTTGCCTCCAAAGCTACAAAAATGCTACACTTATTACACGTACTATTATCACTAAAGGAGGCAGAGGAGTAACATCTGACAGAGACAGCAGGAGAGAGTAGGAGACTCAGAGAGAGAAACAGCAGAACGGGTAGCCATGGTGGAGCTAAAGCTAACGCTAAGCTAGCGACCCCTTACCACTACTAGAAAAACCGTGTGAAACACGGAGAGTCCCCAAACGTTAAAAGGTGCAACAGAAAGTATGTGTTTTAACGTGCTTATGTATTAGAACAAGTAAGAGATATCACAGTAGAGAGAAATCAGACGAGAGAGCCTTCACACACCAAACAATTCACCTGTGTTTTGAATTGGCGCTATATAAATAAAACTGAATTGAATTGAATTGAACTTTACTGTTTTCCCCACATCCGGGAGAGTTACGTGTGGAGAAGCCCCAAAGGACTACCGTACCATTCTTGATCAAATCTTCAGCTGTGGACAATGTTGTCAGGTTCAAACAACCTAAAATACTTATAACATCACAAAAAGAATAGAAAGACAAAGAATTAGTTATTTTACTCGCTGCGAGGAGAACGGACAGAGATGTGCTTTCAGTTACAAATCTCCTACCGCTCTGAAAACCATCTGTCCGCACCTCTCTTTTTATTATCTTTGGGGGTTCCCTAGTTACAATAAACGTTGCTCTCTAAAGGATGGGAAAAACAGCTGCAACGTAAAAGTCGTTTCAGTTTTTACTTCACAAACAAAAAGGTCAAGGTTTGGGTCTGACCTTGAAACCCAGGACCACAAGAGAAAACCCCAAATTTTCCTCCTGATGCAACGTAGTCGGGAGGAAATAGAGAGTTATGTGTGAGGTTAATTGTTACCTGGATTGCCTTATCAGCTTTCTGGAGTTTAAACAACTTCTTTTGATGACTAGCATAAGCAGTGGTGCCCCACTTTGGTGTCCAATTGTTTCCTTCATCAACTACCATCGTGGACCATGAGGTGTCTCTTCTGTCATTAGTTAAGTACCATTTATAACTTCTATAATCCTGTCTTTTCCTTCCTAATTTGGTCAAGCTAATGAGTGGGATCAGCACCAAAGCTGTGGTATTAGATTTCACGCACACTTGAATGCCATAAGTATAAGAAGTTTGTTTAGTGCACATAGTTAGGTTATCTTGCCTTCCTTGGTTTAGCGCTCCTCGTTTCATATGACTCATAGCAGGTGTTGTTACATTTTGATTTATCTTGACTGGTTCCCAGAGGTACCAGAAAAATAAGAAATCAATATGAGCAAAAATATAAATGCCCAGCAACGGAAAGCATTGTTTATCCATCTAAGAGTCATTTTGGCTGAAATTTTGACTCCTCTAAGTGGTTCCAGTGTCTTAATTTTCTTCACTGACTTTCAGGTCTCTCCAGCCTCTAAATGTCTGGGTCCACCCTATTATCAGTCTGTAAATCACTTCCCCTGACGGAGCTTTCAACCGAAATGATCTTTTTACAATGTGTAAGGTGTATCCAGGTTGATCTCTCAGCTATTTTTACTGCTGTGGGAGTGGTTAATAATACCTGATATGGGCCCTCCCACTTAGGTGAATACCAATGTTTCTTCTCTACACTCCTTATTAACACCCAGTCTCCTGGTTCCAGTAGTTGATTTTCCTGCTGGGAAATAGAACATTCTTCATTAGTTTGATTTTGTTTCTGTTGCTTTTCTAACATACTCCTCATATAATCAGCTAGGTTAGCTTCTTCATCTAACTCCCACTGATGTTTTGAACTGTGGTAATCTGTATGGTCTTCCAAATAACGTTTCAGAGGGTGTTAGCCCTGAGGTGCTTGTAATGTTTATATATAGTTTTACTAGATCCAGGCACTGCGTCCATGCTCTTCCTGTCTGTTCAATACACGTTTTCAGGCGGTTCTTTATAGTCCCATTCATTCTTTCCACTAATCCAGCACTTTGAGGGTGGTAAGCGCAATGCTTTCTCAAATTTATGTGAAACATAATTCCTATTTTCTTTATTATTTGATTTAGGGTGTTAGCCCTGAGGTGCTTATAATGTTTAGTTGGAAATAGTTCTATCCATTTAGAAAATGCATCTATAATGACTAAACAGAACTTTTTCCCTTCACTGTGGTTTAACTCAATAAAATCCATATGAATTGTTTGAAAGGGGTATCTTGGCTTTGGAAATTGTCCCTTTCGTGGTCTTAAATTCCCTTGTGGATTATGTTTTGCACATGTTTAACATGTTTTACAAAAATGTTTTGAATAAGAATTAAATCCATTTGTTGTATAATATTTATGTATCTCTCCTACCATTCCTCCCATTGAGACATGTGAAAAAACATGGCTCAATACTGCTGCCCATTTGTATAGGTTTTTTGGTAAGATAGGCTTATTATCTGGTCACATATAGATTTCATCTTTTAATGCAGCACCATGTTTTTTCCACATTGCTATCTCCTGTGGTGGTCTTTGTTGTTGCATCTCTTTTAACACAATATTGTCTCTACTATGCTGTTCTTCCATAACTAATATTTTGATTTGTCCTGCTGCAGGATGTCTAGGGGTGGCTTGTTCGGAACATCCAGTGAATAGTGATAATAAGGTGGTCCCACTCCTTTTAACACGAAATAATCTCCTTGGCTGAATTCTGCTTTTCTCTTTACTACAATATGTCCTTCTGAGGTCGGAATTAATGCTAACTCCAGATGTAGTAATCCATCTCGTCCCAATAGATTCACCGGACACTCAGGGAACATTAGAATAGATAGCTGACATGACTGTCCATTGGGATCTCTTATCCAAACTGGTTCAGACTCACAGACTTGCATCAATTTCCCACTAGCTGACCTTACTGTTATTTGCTGATCACTATGTCTGGAATTTGGGATTGTTTCTCTACAGGTTGTCCTGCATGCTCTGGTATCACAAAGAAAAGTAATTGATTTTCCATTCAACAGTAAGGTAACTTCCGGTTTAATGCTATCTAGAGAGAGAAGGTCCTGGAAATTTAGGAGGACATCCTGCCCTTGTGTTTTTGCTTTTTTGTTTTTATCGGTGTCTGAGGTACTAGGAACAACTTCACTTGTTTTATGTCCTAGTCATGCTAAATTATTATTTCTCCTTCCAGGACAGTCTCTGGCCAGATGTCCTTCTTTCCCACAACACCAACACCCTGAGGTGTATTGTCTGTAGTTTCCTCTGCCTACTCCTCCTCTCTGACCACTGCGATTTTGTCCTCTGCCCCTAAATCCTCCTCTTCCTCTGTTGTTCTGATAATAAATCTGTTCTTCTTCTTCTTCTTGCTGAAAAAAGGTGCTGGCTATCTTTTTCTGTTTCTTATCCTTCATTACTTTTTCTGCATGGAGGGCATGATTAACATAGTCTTCTAGATTTGCTGTGGGGAACCCTATAAAATGTCTCCTTACCCAGGTATTAATTGCATTCCTGGAACCAGCATGTAGTGCATTTTTTAACTGCTGTCGATAAGCTCCTTGCTCGTTTTCATCTTCTTGTAGACCACTGTGTATTTTAAACACTTTTGTCAGTCTAATCCTATATTCTTCAAAAGGCTCTTCCTCTTTTTGTTTCACTCTGGCTATTTCTGCGTAGTCAGCTCTGCGTCTGTATCTAACTGTAAGCCTATCGATCAATGCCCTCACTCTGTTTGTTAGTTCCTGGTCATTATGTGCAAGTACTACGTTATTGTGTATAGGGGTCCAATTTCCCCTAATATGATGCCAGTCAGTTCCTGTGACTGTCATCCATACTTGTTGAACTTCCTCACCATTCAAATGATAAGATCTCCTAAGACTCTGTAAATCTTCTCCACACTGAATGGGATCCTCTCTGGGGGAGGTTACTTCCTCCACAGCCTTTTTAACATCCTCCATTGTCCATGTTCTATTTACCAAAATGGCAAGAGTTTGATTATCTCCAACGTTTGGATTGGCCACCTGTATCATGGGATATGTTTCTGCTAGACTAGGGTTTTTGCCATGAGATAATTTAGGAGCTGTGGGGACTACTCTTGGGGAGTGAGTTAAAGTTGGAGAAAAAGTTATCCCATATTGTCTAGACCATCTTAGGGAGATCTTTTTAGATCTAGTCTGCGGTGGAGTGGGGTATTCAGGTGGTGGATCTTGTAGGGGCAAACCTGGATAAATAGATGAGGTTACAGCTGTTGCATGTGCCTGTGGTTGCTCATCTATCTGTTCTTCCTGCTCTTGCGTTCCTTGTGGTTGTACAGCTGCATTTCCTGGTTGTCTCCATCGAGCCCTGACACACGCAGTCTCATTATCTTCTGCTCTATGAAACATTAATTCTTTCCAACAATTTTCTTCTTCCTTTTCTTTCTCTTCCTCCTTGCGCTTCTTTACTCCTTCCTCTCTCCTTTTAGCTACTTTTAACCAATAATCTACATCCTCATAGCCTTCTTTTTCCATTTTCTTGGGTCACGTTTTGTACTTTTAATTATTGCATCCTTTAGATTAACAAAGTTTTGAGAGTTTTATGGACCATCATAATTATATGTGGTTATCCATTTATCTAAATATTTTTATTTATTCGGATCTTGTGCTTCTATAAACTTCCAATCTTTGCATTGTAATTCGTTTTTTAGTTTATTTTTACTCGCCTCTTTTGCCATTTTATTTATTTTTTTATTTGGTCCAGCATATAAATACCTAGGGTATTCTAAATGCTGGATTATTCTGCTCCATAGGGTGACAGAAAAATCTCCTTTTGTGGTAATTCTCACTTCAACTCTTTCGAGTGGAGAATTCTTGCCTTTGCATCCACAAAAGTTAGTCACTTACAATCCTACTGCTTTGGTATGAGGCAAACCTAGTGGTTTAAATCCTCCATTCATTTCTCACATTCACAGTTTTTTAAACGCAGAATTTTCTTAGTATTTTTGTTTAAATACTTAAACGCGGACTCCGCCGTCCTTGAAACACGGAATTTTCATTATCACTTCTTAATACTTCGAGGACTCGGCCGTCCTTTAAACGCAGAATTTTTAGTATTACTTCTTAATACTTTTTCAGGACTCCGTCGTCCTACTTTTACCTGTTAGGGCCCAGGATTCACCAGGTTTTATTTCACGCAATGACCCCCAGTCATTCGTCACACTTTTTAATCCAAACTCAACTCACCACTTTGTCTTCTCCTCTCTCTCGGAGTTCCGTCAGCCGTCAGACCCCAGCGGGCGGGCCGAGATCCAGTCCTGGAAAGTGTCTGAGAGTCTCCCTGATGAAACCTGCCATGCGCACGTTCTTTACTGGAGTCCACCAACCCGCTGGAATCATCAGGCGTAATTGGAATCCGGCTCCGAAGGACCAAATAATGTCAGGTTCAAACAACCTAAAATACTTATAACATCACAAAAAGAAGAGAAAGACAAAGAATTAGTTATTTTACTCGCTGCGAGGAGAACGGACAGAGATGTGCTTCCAGTTACAAATCTCCTACCGCTCTGAAAACTGCTGCATCTGTCCACACCTCTCTTTTTGTCAGGTTTAACCAACCTAACAATACTTATAACAACACAAAAAGAAAAGAGAGACAAAGTATTAGTTCTTTACTCGCTTTGCGAGGAGAAACGGTCAAGATGTGCTAAGTTACAGATCTCGCACCGCTCTGAAGCCTATCCGACCGCTTCCTCTTTTTATTGTGTTTCGGGGGTCCCTAGTTTACAAAAACATTGTTCTCTAAAGGATGGGGGAAAACAACAGCTGCATCGTAAACAGGTCATAAACAGCTTTATACATTAACAACACATTTCCACAGTCCCCTTTCAGCTTCCAGGGCCAGTTGCCTTTTGTTGAGTGTAATCAGCCTTCATCTTTATGACCTCCTCAACTGGACTGCTTCCTTCTCTGCTAGCTCAGCACCATTTATGACCTTTGCCTGCAGACAAACTCATCACATCCTTTACTCACACAAACATCATGAAAGGTTATGAGATCAAATAGTCAAGTTAAAGAATAGGAGAAAATATAAGATAAATCTATATTCAATTATTCCAACGCTTTTTATTATTTTTGGGGGCTCCCTAGTTACAAAAAACGTTGCTCTCTAAAGGATGGGAAAAACAGCTGCAATGTAAAGAGGTCATAAACACCATTATCTTTTAACAACACACTTCCACAGTCTCCCCCCATCTTAAGATCAGAGTGTCTTCTCTGTGCAGGACTTGTATATGTCATTCCCAAGATGAATTGATGCTGTACTGGCCGCAAAAGGAGGCCCTACACCATACTAATAAATTATTGTGGTCTAAAACCAGGTGTTTCAGTTTCATTGTCCAACCCCTGTATATTGCTATGTGATGTGTGGCTCATTAGAAATAAAGTCTAAGGAAAAGAGAAACTTTTGGAAATTATTTTATATGCTGATACTGTGAGTTTTTCCATGACTGATCTGCATTTTTAATTAATATTTCTGTATCCTGGGCTCTTGATGCCGTTCTTGCAACAGGCATTTTGTTGCCTCTCATTACATGACTTAGTTTACTTCGGCACAACATAGCTATGTTGTTATTTATTTATTTTCATGCTCGATATGCTTCTGTATTTCTTAACATTCCAGTGGTACTATTGTTTAAAGTGATAACCTGGCTACAACCCAAAATCACTTTTAGTTTGTGCACAGTTGAGATCTTTTGGTAAACATAAAGTACAAAAAGCTAAAAAATAGACATTTAAAATTCCCCCAAGGCAGTTTGAATATTTCTGCTGATAGAAAAGCTTGTTTACAGAAAGACAAACCCATATGGGAGCAGTTAAAATTTCACTAATTAGCTATTGGCAAATATGATGAGGATGTCTGTATTGGCAATGATAATTAGTTCTGAGGTATTTTTTCTGTGTTTAACATGCACTTAAATTTCTGTTATAATGGTGAAATGTGAAAAAGTAATCATGCTGATCAAAATATAATGATTTGTTTCCTTCCTAACATAAAACTTTATTGTTTTAGTAGCGTACTCTTATTCCTGAGAAACTGTCACCTAAAACATTTTAAAAATAAGTCTCTTAAAATATTTCACAGATTTTACAAAAGAGTTAAAAGGGATAGAAATGTCCATCCATCCATCCATCCATCCATCCATTCATCCATCCATCCATCCACTCATTTATCCATTTCTTCCTCGATCTTCTAGCTCCTCAAGGTGGAGCATTTCCAAGTCAGAGCAGAGAAACAATTATTTTTAGTGTCTTGTGGGTTTGTTTTGGGGTTTACCCTCATGGTAAAGGCCAGCATAACTTGCAAAGTGGAGTGAAATTCCAGGATGCAACCTGATCACATGGCTGAAAGACTGCCATGAGGACTGGAGGACTGGAACACCACTGGACCAGTAAATTGAAAGCATAGCATGCCCAGTCCTTACTGTTCTGCATGTTCTAGATGTCTTCCTGCTCTAACATATCAGATAGTTGAAGTATGTTCTCAAAGCTTTTTCTCTCAAACCTCTGCATTTGTCTTGCAAGGACACACTGATTACCGTCAGGAGGGATCAAGCAATTTTAACCACAAAACCTCTGGCCCTAAAGGACTGGAACTGCCTCAGCTACAGAACTCAAAACAGAGCCCTCTTAATACCAAATAAAGCCTTGATTCATCTTACCATCTCTTATTCCATCTCGTCATTTGAACAAGACAATGTACTTGAACTCTTCCTATTTTAAGCAGAAATCCAAAGGAACATTTTAACCTTAGTCCAGCTAACAGCCTCAGTCTCAGACTTAGAGGAGCTGACTCTCACTGCAGCTGCTTCAATACTCCATTGTGTAATAGCTTAAAGACAACAACAGATCATCTGCAGAATGTAAAGATGAGACTCTGAGGGTTCAAAAACTGGACACCCTTATCACCACAACTCTATCTTGACATCATGTCATGGGCACAACAGATGGGATCAGTGAGAAGAAGCAGCATGCAAATAATCCCTCTTTCTCCAACAACACAAGTGATCTTATCCTTAAATCCCTCTAACGGGATCAAACCATGTTTGAATAAACCCACATGGGAAATGAACTTTGACCTTTGTACCTAGATGGTGGACACATCTCTTGCTTGTAAAGGTGATCCTGGTTCTTTCTCTTACTGTAGAGTTTGAGGTTCACCTTTTGGGTTGCAAAAATGTTCTCCAGGTTTGAGTTTGTGCATTATTTGGTTATTTGGCTCCTATGTCTCTGTGTTGTGCCTGTGAATGACGTAAGAGCTCCACTCTGGCTGGCGTGTGAGTTTTGTTGCAGCTCTTTCAATTCAATTCAGTTCAATTCAATTCAATTCAATTCAATTCAATTCAGAAATTCTTTATTAATTCCAAAAGGAAATTAAATGCTGTTGAAGCTCATTGTGAAGGTTTCTCCAAAGAGCCATAGTAGATGCTGATGGCTGTGCGCAGGAAGGATCTCCTGTAGCGCTCCGTTTTACAGCAGATCTGAAGAAGCCTCTGACTGAAGACACTCGTTGTAGGACAGTCTCATGAAGAGGATGCTCGTTGTTCTCCATAATGTTCTTCATTTTAGGAAGAATCCGTCTTTCCACAATGATCTCCAGAGGTTCCAGAGGAGTCCCCAGAACAGAGCCAGCCTTCTTTATCAGCTTGTTGAGCTTTTTTAAGTCCCTGGCTCTGATGCTGCTTCCCCAGCAGATGATGGCAGAAGAGATCAGATTCTCCACAACATACTTATAGAAGATATGCAGCATCTTGCTGCAAACACCAAAGGACCTAAGCTTCCTCAAGAAGTACAGTCTGCTCTGTCCCTTCTTGTAGATGGCTTCACAGTTGCATCTCCACTCTAGTCTGTTGTCCAGGTGAACACTGAGGTATTTATACTCCTCCACCACCTCCACTTCTTCTCCCATGATAGAAATAGTTTTTGACTTATTCCTGTTTCTCTTAAAATCTACAATCATCTCCTTTGTTTTAGTCACATTCCACATTCAGGATGAGATGATTGTTTCCACACCATGCCACAAAGCGGTCCACCACCTTCCTGTACTCAGCTTCTTGTCCATCTCTGATCCACCCCACGACTGCAGAATCATCCGAGTATTTCTGCAGATGACAGGAGTCTGTCTTGTACTGGAAGTCTGAGGTGTTCAGAGTGAAGAGGAATGGTGAGAGTACCGTCCCCTGTGGTGCTCCTGTGCTGCTGACTACCTGGTTAGACTCACAACCCTTCAGTCTCACAAACTGTGGTCTGTTTGTCAGGTAGTCTTTGATCCAGGAGATTGTTGAGGCCTTCACTTGAGTCTCTGGATCAGAGATGGTCCTTCTCTCTCTTCTCTTAGCTCCTGCTCTGCATCCACGGCGTCTCCTTTTCAACTCATCAGGAATTTGGGGTTGTAGTTGAAGTATTGTTTGAGCTTTTGAGATATTAATCAGCTGCTCCCGGTTGTAAGAAACAACCCCGTTGCCATGGCAATGCATCATAACAAATGTCCAAAAATAGAAAGTATTAGGAAAAATTCTCCAAGCTGCACAGCATCTGACACCGGAGAGGACAGTTGTCAAAAAAATAAAAGAAATAAATCAACTGTATCCACCACAAGAGGAGGAGTTCCCAAAAAATAATAAATCAGAATCAAAAGTAACAGAGCTACTCCAACATGCTGCCACCTTGAGCGGCGCAATTCTAGAATTCTAGAATTTCCTATAGCTAACTAGTGTTGAGAGACAATACTGCTGGGTATAGGCATCAATTTGCTGATTTATAAAAAGAATAGATGGACAATAAGTTATTGTGCTAGATACCATTGTGTAAATATCGACTTTTAAGAACTTCATGAACACTAAATAATACCAATCTACAGCTGTTGCAGATTCTGGACAAACCTCAGGATTAAATTTGATCTTAAAAGCCTTGTGATAAGAGCGGGGGGAGGATGCCGGTGACTAAAAGTACACTGTGGAGGAACCTATCCTTATCTACAATTTTCAGTCTCGAGGACCTGACTGTTAATTAAGACAATTTAAGTTCCAAATTGTGCAGCAATTAGTGTCACTATATGCAGAAAGTGAGTTATGTAGTTATCTCTAACCCTCGTCTTTCAGTCACTTCTGCTTTGCTTCATAAAAACACAGAGAGCTCATGACAGTCGGGGCTAAAGAGCACAGGAATTAAAGCTTTGTGAAATGTGAAATTAGTTGGCTGACATTTACAGAACATTTAGCATGGTTGGAGCATGTACAGGGGTTGGACAATGAAACTGAAACACCTGGTTTTAGACCACAATAATTTATTAGTATGGTGTAGGGCCTCCTTTTGCGGCCAATACAGCGTCAATTCGTCTTGGGAATGACATATACAAGTCCTGCACAGTGGTCAGAGGGATTTTAAGCCATTCTTCTTGCAGGATAGTGGCCAGGTCACTACGTGATACTGGTGGAGGAAAACGTTTCCTGACTTGCTCCTCCAGAACAACCCAAAGTGGCTCAATAATATTTAGATCTGGTGACTGTGCAGGCCATGGGAGATGTTCAACTTCACTTTCATGTTCATCAAACCAATCTTTCACCAGTCTTGCTGTGTGTATTGGTGCATTGTCATCCTGATACATGGCACCACCTTCAGGAGACAATGTTTGAACCACTGGATGCACATGGTCCTCAAGAATGGTTCGGTAGTCCTTGGCAGTGATGCGCCCATCTAGCACAAGTATTGGGCCAAGGGAATGCCAAGATATGACAGCCCAAACCATCACTGATCCACCCCCATGCTTCACTCTGGGCATGCAACAGTCTGGGTGGTACGCTTTGGGGCTTTTCCACACCGTAACTCTCCCAGATGTGGGGAAAACCGTAAAGGTGGACTCATCAGAGAACAATACATGTTTCACATTGTCCACAGCCCAAGATTTGCGCTCCTTGCACCATTGAAACCGACGTTTGGCATTGGTATGAGTGACCAAAGGTTTGGCTATAGCAGTCCGGCCGTGTATATTGACCCTGTGGAGCTCCCGACGGACAGTTCTAGTGGAAACAGGAGAGTTGAGGTGCACATTTAATTCTGCTGTGATTTGGGCAGCCGTGGTTTTATGTTTTTTGGATACAATCCGGGTTAGCACCCGAACATCCCTTTCAGACAGCTTCCTCTTGCGTCCAAAGTTAAACCTGTTGGATGTGGTTCGTCCTTCTTGGTGGTATGCTGACATTACCCTGGATACCGTGGCTCTTGATACATCACAAAGACTTGCTGTCTTGGTCACAGATGCGCCAGCAAGATGTGCACCAACAATTTGTCCTCTTTTGAACTCTGGTATGTCACCCATAATGTTGTGTGCATTTCAATATTTTGAGCAAAACTGTGCTCTTACCCTGCTAATTGAACCTTCATACTCTGCTCTTACTGGTGCAATGTGCAATCAATGAAGACTGGCTACCAGGCTGGTCCAATTTAGCCATGAAACCTCCCACACTAAAATGACAGGTGTTTCAGTTTCATTGTCCAACACCTGTAGAATAAATGTTCAGATAAGAGAAATATGAAGTTCTTGTTTACAGTTTTATCTACAGACAGTTATCTCAGACAGTAAAATTAGCAAACAATAGTTTGCTGTTCTGTCTTCCAAGGGGCCAGGAAGAAGTAACAGGAAGTAAAACAAATCAATAAAAACCGCCAATAAACGTGACAAACAGAAGTTCTTGATTGGCCAAAAACCACCAGGTGGTGCAGACATCATCTACAGGTGGACCACTACTGCATCCAGAGCTGAGGGGACATAAAGGATTTTATTTTGATTGGACAGACTCCTGTCCAATCATGTTCTTCTATAAACAGTTTGAAATCAGTTCATCTGATATGTTCAGACAGAGGGTAGATAACTCTGCAATATAAGGAGTAGCTTCAAAATTAAGCAGGTTTTTATCATACCCATCTAAATCTAAACTTGGTACAGACACAATATGTGGCCATTAAGTATTTCAGACAGAATCCTTGATCCTGTTTGTAAGGAGAAAAATTAAATGTAATCAAATCCAGAAGACCAGGGTTATAATAGGTCAGCAAAGCAATCCAGAATAATATAACCTTCACGATGACATCACTGCAACACTTTTATTAATATCTGTAATCTAATGAATGTTCAGCTGTATTACTTACTGCCCTAGATCACTATCACTGACACTGGCAAAAAAGGCCAAGAAAAGCACAGCTGTACATAGAGAAGAAAGTGACTGAAAGCAGATTAAAATATCTAATACTATATTTATTGATGCACTTAACATTTAAGAATATAGATAAGAATAGAATTTTAAATAAAAAAATGCAAGAAATACAAACTAAAGTGAGAGAGAAACAAGGAGTGAGAGATAAGTAAAAATGTACATGAAAACATCACGTAAAGCCGGGTCTCCTCAGTATAAAACTAAAATTAAATATTGTACTTTCTGAAAACAGAACTGAAGGTGAGATAATAAAGAGGAGGTAATTAAGCCACGAGGAACACCACTGGTTATTAGAGAGGGTTAAAAAATTGTGAAGGTTGTGCAACGCGAACAAAGTTATGAAGTTATGTAAATCTAGGAGATGATTTGTTGGTGGAAACTACAGTATGTCCATCCATCCATCCATGCATTGTCTTCCGCTTATTGCAAGACAATGTATGTATGTATGGATGGATGGATGCGCCGCCGCCTCCTCCGGGGGAATCCCAAGGCGTTCCCAGGCCAGCCGAGAAACATAGTCCCTCCAGCGTGTCCTGGGTCTTTCTCTGGGCCTCGGAACACCTCACCAGGGAGGCGTCAAGAAGCTTTAGGCAGTCGATATATACATAAATAAACTGACCTACGACAAGATCTCACAAATCTCTGCCACTGAGGAATGGAAGTCTGGATAGAAAGGGATATTTCTACTGTTTCTACTGTTAGTGACTACTTTCTCTCCAGGAATAATCTCAGCAGTAAAACCAATGAAATAGTTTAGATTCTCTTAACCGGTTCTCTTGTGCTTAACTATTTAACGAGTAATTATAATCGAATTAGCAGATAGTCAAATTAACACAGTTCATTGTTACTCCTGTAAAAATGGTAAATGTTATGCCGGACTGCCACATGCCATTAATTACTGTTTTACCTTCTCTATATACAAAATGGGGTAGTTCAGCTCTGCTAAAGCTAGTTCGCTTTTTAATCTACACTAAATGCAGTACAGCCAAATCTCCAACTAGAAATAGAAATATCCTTTATTGTCCCACAGTGTGAAAATTCAGCGGCAAAGCAAAAAGGGAAATAGAAGCATACAGGTTCACACATCACTAAAATACTCTAAACAAAATTACAAGAATAAAACCGATAAAAATCTGAATCAAAAACATTAATCAAAATTTGAATTTGCTGTACAGTAAAGAAAAAACCCACATCACAAAAGGGAAAATACTGTGCAGTTACCAAGATGGCATACTCAGATTAAACTAAATTAAATTAGGGGTGCAACATAGTCGGATGACAAGAAACCCACAAAAAGCGCTGAGCTTGAAAAAAAAGAAACAGCTGACCATTCACAGAAAAAAGGGGAACAACTGTGCAAATATCAACATGGATTTAAACAATTATTAAGTTTGTTAGCAGTGATTGTTATAACGTCTAACAGCTGCTGGGAGGAAGGATCTATGGAAATGCTCCTAGGATGCAGCAGTCTGTCACTGAAGGAGCTCGCCAGTTCTGCAACAGCTTCATGCATGGGGTGGGAGACATGTCCAGCAGTGATGTTATTTTTGCTACATTCTGTCTCCTACTATCTGCACTGTGTTCAGGGGACATCCTAGGACAGAGTGAGCCCTCCTAATTACTTTGTGTAACCACCTCCTTTCTGCTATAGACATGTTGCTGCTCCAACTAACTACACCATAGAAGATGGCTGATGCCACGACAGAGACAGGAGTGCCTCCTGCTCTCCAAAATATCTCAGTTTCCTTAGTATGTAGAGTCTGCTTTGACACTACTTGTAAAGAGCATCAGTGTGACTCCAGTCCAGTTTATAGTTCAGGTGAACACCCAGGTACTTATATGATTCACTACCTCAACATCAGTTCCCTGGATATTTACTGGTGTAAGTGTGGTCGGTCTGCGCCTGTGGAAGTCCAGCTCCAAGTTGGGTCATGCTGGTATCATTTGTAAAAGTGCTGATTCAGCTCATTCACCCAGCAAGTCTCCTACAGCTTTAGAGTTTTGTTTGTGACCTGAAATTTGTTTTAGGCTCTTCCAGACTCCACTTATGTTGATCTGTTTCAGCACATCCTCCATCTTCTCTCTGCTGTTTTTCCCAACCCAGACCTTTTTCCTCAGTTTCTTCTGCACAGCTCTCAGCTCCTCCATAGTTTCTTGACCCAATGGTTCTCTGCATCTCCTTGAGGAGAGCCTTTATTTCAGGGTTGATCCAGGGTGTGGTATTGGAGAAACACGTGAGGAGCACAGTGTTGTCCACACAGAAGTTAATGTACTCTGTGATGCAGCCTGGGATGCTGTAAATGTCCTCCCCACAAGGAGCACAGAGCTCTTACCACACCATAGAGCTGAAACAGTCCCTCAAAGTTCTCCAGTCTCCTCAGACCATCTCCTCCATATGTGTATGTCGCAGCAGGTTCTCTGTGTACAAGGGTTTAAACACAGGCTGGAGGTGAACCAAGTTTTGATCTGAGCCCTTGTGGGGAAGGAGGGTGATAAACTGAAGATGGAATCTGTGCAATACTACCTAATTGACATGAAATAAACAATGGACAGATGCTGAAAGCAGATATACAGCAGCTTTAGTCATTTTCACATTTTGTCAAGAACATAATTAAAAACGTGGTCTTTGCCTCCAATCAGTGGTCAACTATATCGGCATCTATTCCTTTAATATTTTACAGTAGGCCAGATTTATTCGTTTCTTGGTGCTCATAGCCCTGATGGTTGAAAATGCCAAGGTGAAAGGAGCCCCTTATTAACCCAAGACAAAGAGAGCAGTTTACATGGTTTTGGTAAATATTGATTTTACATGGAAAAAATCAACAATCACATAATTGTCAATGACATAAAATTTTCAATGACATAAAAAATCAGGTATAAATTCAGAAACTTCATAGGGTAGTGGTAAGCTTTGAGAAGATGAAAAAAATAAGACAGAAGAGACATCAAGAGTGAAAAGTTGCAGAATGATTGAACCTAGAACCCCTGCTGCCTCCATTTATAATGTCCTATTATTTAGCTACATGTTGTTGTGTGCAACCAAACAGAAACCTCTTGAAGATGAGTAGTCCTTCAGGCAAAATATGCAGATAAAAAAAACAGAACAGTATATAACAACAGTTATCCAACTGACCTATACTGTAGCTCTGGGTAACGTCACTTCCTGTTTTCGCTGTTGCACTTGGTGAATTGTTTGGTGTGTGAAGGCTCTCTTGTTTGATCTGATTTCTCTCTACTGTGATATCTCTTACTTGTTATAATACATAAGCATGTTAAAACACATACTTTCTGTTGCTGTATTTAACGTTTGGGGACTACGTGTCTTACACGGATTTTCTAGTAGTGGTAAGGGGTCGCTAGCTTAGCGTTAGCTTTAGCTCCACCATGGCTACCTGTTCTGCTGTTTCTCTCTCTGAGTCTCCTCCTCTCTCCTGCACTCTGTGTCAGATGTTAAGTTACTCCTCTGCCTCCTTTAGTGAAAATGGTACGTGTAATAAATGTAGTATTTTTGTAGCTTTGGAGGCAAAGGTGTCGGATTTGGAGGCCCTGCTCCACGCTGTTGAAAATCCAGCAGATAGCTGAGGCCCCTTAGCCAGCTCAGAGCCACCGAGTGTAGCTCCCCGTAGCAGTCCTCCAGCAGAGCCCGTGCAGCCGGGGCCTCATGCTGGCTGGGTGACGGTACGTAGAAACCATAGTCCTGGATCCCAGCCCACAGGTCACCACCAACCCGTCTGCATTTCTAACAGATTTTCCCCGCTCAGCGACACACCCGCTGAGAAGCCAACTCTGATAATTGGCAGCCCCATAGTCAGAAACGTGGCACTAGAGACACCAGCGACCATAGTCAAATGTCTGCCAGGGGCCAGAACGGGCGACATCAAATCATACCTGAAACTGCTGGCTAAGGATCAACGTAAATACAGTAAGATTGTTATTCACGCTGGTGGTAATGACACCCAGTTACATCAATCGGAGGTCACCAAAGTTAGTGTTGCTTTGGTGTGTAAGTTAGCCAAAACAATGTCGGACTCCGTAATTTTCTCTGGTCCCCTTCCTGATCTGACCAGTGACGACATGTTTAGCCCCATGCTGTCATTCAACCACTGGCTGTTTAGGTGGTGTCCAGAAAACAATGTGGGCTACATTGATAATTGGCGAACATTTTGGGGAAAACCTGGTCTGATCCAGCGAGACGTCATCCATCCCACTTTGGATGGAGCTGCTCTTCTTTCTAGGAATCTGGCCGAATTTATTAGTTTTCCAAAGCTCTGACAACCCAGGGTTCAGACCAGGAAGCAGGGTTGTAGTTTAACACTCCTCTCTGCAGCATCTGTACTGCTACCCACCCATTACCCTATTAAGACAGTGTCTCGCCCACGGCCAAAATTGAATAGATAAAAAAATAATCTAAAAGGTGGTTCCTAGAGTCTCTAGAAGTAGAATGAGAGGCAGATCCTTTAGTTATCAGGTTCCTCTCCTCTGGAACCAGCTCCCGGTTTTAGTTTGTGAGGCAGACACCCAGTCTACTATTAAGGCTAGCCTTAAAACTCTCCTTTTTGATAAAGCTTATAGTTAGAGTGGCTTAGGTTATCAGGGAAGGAGCCTTCCTCCCTCCCTGTTGGATGGAGTAAGGGGGAGTCAGCTTTAGCCTAAACCGGCTCAGTTATGGTTGAGGTGCAAACACACCTTCCACTTCTGCTACTTGTATGACCCCTTCTCTTTTCCAATGGTTATAATTAGTCTGACAGAGAGAAGTATCCCAATCCTTGTGGTTTTTAGTATAACAATGACCATCAGTGGGACCCTTTGTGGGGTGCCTTGAGACGACATTGTTGTAAATAAGCGCCGTTTAACTAAATAATCTGAACTGAAACTATCTGCGTAGTTATGCTGCAATAGGCTTAGGCTGCTGGAGGACATAATGACCACTTTCACCCCCTTCGCTACATTCTCACACTACTCTCCAATTTTGCATTATTTGCTGTTATTTCAGCTTTTAACTTTGTTCTCTCTTTTCTCTTCCTAGAAGCTACACCTGGCCTGGCTCTGTGTCTACCTGTGACACCTTTCTGGAGAGGGGAATTGTCGGAGCTTCTGCTGGCAACAACATAATGCTCACCTTCTACCGATGATCCACATGGACCTGTCTTTTAGTGTTTAACCCTTTCTCTCTCCTAGACATGGCTACTGACTGAGCTTAACTATAACTAACTGTATGTGCTCTCTTTCAGACTCTAACCTTGAAAACTGGCTCAAAGTTTATCTGTTCTTTCATTCTAGATGAAATGACTAAAGGAGCTGCATCCATTAACATTTACTTTTCCTTCCCATAGAAAGTACTCCTGGATCAGTGCTTCTTTGTTCTCTTTGTGTCTCTGCTCTGTTCTCTCTAACCCCCAGTCGGTCGTAGCAGATGGCCGCTCACACTGAGCCTGGTTCTGCTGGAGGTTTCTTCCTGTTAAAAGGGAGTTTTTCCTCTCCACTGTCGCTACATGCTGCTCAGTATGTGGGATTGCTGCAAAGTCAACGCCAGTGACTGTCCACTGTCTCTACATGCTCTTCCGGGAGGAGTGAATGCTGCAAGTCACTGACTGGATGCAATCTGCTGGGTTTCCTTAGAGAGAAATTTAACCTATCCAATTTGAATAAATAAATAACTTTGACTGCACTGTTCAATGGTTAGGATTAATTGGAATGTATGTACCTGACTTGTGTGAAGTGCCTTGAGACAACATGTGTTGTGAATTGGCGCTATATAAATAAAACTGAATTGAATTGAATTGAGTAGTATAGCCAGGACATTGTTAATTTTGCTCCTTACTCACTTTGTCACAATCCAAGTTTAAGGTTTTTCAGTGATATTTCTGCTACTTCTGTCCAGTGTGAGTGCATAAAAGTGATCTAAATGTGTTATGGCTGGCTCCTTTTGTGTATTGTAAGACCTTCCCAACAAATTATTGATGTAGCAACTTTTTTTGCTTCTGACACTGTTGGACGTTTTACTAAACAGCTTTGGTTAATTTTAAGGTTTAGCTGGTTGTAGTTCAGATGGCAAAGAGCACTACCTTCAGAATAGTAATCACATTGACGGGCCAAGGGCATTTGTAGTGGACGTGGTGCTGGCACCGTGGTAAAGCACGCGGCCCATGTATAGAGAGGCTTCAGCCCTCGATGCGGCTGTCCCGAGGTTCGGGTACCAGCGACAACGACATGTTGTGCATGTCTTCCCCCTGTCTTCCCCCCATATTCTGTCTGCCTTCTTTCAAAGAAAAATTACAAAATAAAGGCCACTAGTGGCGCAAAAAATAAATCAAAATAAATAAAAATTGCACCTATAAAGTTTGCAGGACTGGACACAAATTAAGTAATTGACAAAGATCATGTCTTTGATTAGCAAACACAAGTTCCGCATCTTTATTCCAATTACACACATGATGAATGGCGTATGACAATCTGCTGGCTCTGTTCAGCGTGTTTACACGAGAACCCAGTGAACTTCATTAAAAAATAACATTTATACTGTGACATAGCTGTAAAGCCTGTGACTTTTACTGTGAGTATAAAGTCACGGCTCATAAATCATGTCACATAGCAGCTGCTTTGCTGTGTGACATGATGACTTGCAATTTGACAGTCAGCCAGGAAAAAACAACACGCAAGCCGTTTAGTGACTAATCATTACCATCAAGAAGAAGTTGGCTGACTAGAGTCGGAATGAACAACGGATGAAACATTGTGACACCTTAGCATTTCTGGGGGCAGGAACATAGCTACAAGGCAGTACAGGAAGACACCTCACTGTCACACTTTTCCACCGTATCCCTGAGTCATTAGCGTAGTTTGGGATGGCAATGCCTGGCTCATAGGAAACGACCTTCTGTGCTGGTCATCACAGGGGAGTGTGTCTGACAACCAACTTACCTAAATAGCTGAGTCAGAACACTGACTAACTGACTGAGAAGAAGTCTGACAGCAACAGTTAAGAGTTGTGGCTCTGCTCAGACAGGATATAGGTTATAAACCATCTGTGAAAATACAGAAAACTTCCACAATTAAAAGTGAAAGGATATGTTCCTAATACAATTTCAAGAACTGCATTTTCTACCCTCACGGTTATTGTTTCATTGTCTACTGCCTCTTTTCCACCCATAAATAAATACGAATAAATAGCCAGAAGCCACCAATCATATGTCCAAATGACTATGGCAACGGGGGCAGTAATTCATTGACATTGCAGACAACTTGTTTGAGCATAGCTCTCTGAAGGACTTACACAGGATTTTAATCAGGTTGAATTCTGGACTTTGACTGAGCCATTACAGTCATTCTCTTTTTGATGTGCTGCTGTGTAGGGATCATTGTCCTGTTGATAACCCAGTTTAGGCCAACGTTCAGCTGTCAGACAGATGGACCCACATTTTCAAGAATCAAGAAGACTTATTCACCATTTGCACATGGTTCCAAGACATATGAATTCTTTCATAGTGTCTTAGGTTATCCTGAGCTACAGTATCTCTGTAGTTATGCTGCCATAGGCTTAGACTGCTGGGGAACATACTGACCACCTTTCCTTATTCTGCTACTTTCTCCTACTACTCTCAAGTTATTCATTTTCTGCAGTAATGGCTGACATTAATTTCCTGTTTTCTCTGTTTTTTTTCCCCTTAATAGAATCTGCATCTGGGCTGGCTCTGTGTTTAGCTGTGACAACTTCCTGTAGGGGACCATCGGCTTAGCACTGCTGCCAATAGCTTTATGTTCTCCTTCTATAGATGATACACCTGTTTTGTTCTTTCTGTGTTTAACCCTTTATCTCTACTAGTCACAGAAATTGAAGGAGCCAAGGCTGCGACTGACTGTTTTTCATGGCATAGATTTTACTACCGCCTCAAAGCTGTTTAGGTGTGTTTCTCTCCTAGATAAATCCACTAGAGGAGCTCCTCCTACCATTTGGTCTTTAAATTTTCTTTACCATAGAAAGTACTCCTGGATCAGTGCTTCTGTGTTTTTCGTTTCTTATTTGTTTATTTTTTGTACGTCTGCTCTCTCTTCACACCTCGTCCAGTTGGGCCAGATGACCCCTCACGCTGAGCCAGGTTCTGCCTCGGGTTTTGTCCTTTTAAAGGTGAGTTCTCCCTGCAGATGTCACCACCTGTATGAGGGATTAAACAATAACACCACCCTGCAATCAACTGTATACTGTCGCTACATGCTCGTCCAGGAGGAGTGAATTTTGCAAAGTTAGTGACTCAATGCAATCAGCTGGGTTTCCATAAATAGAAAACTTTTTACCAATTGGAATACTCAACTAAACTTGATGGTATTGGTTTATAACTAACGTTGAATTGGAATGTATGTAATTGTATTATATGTCTGTTCGGATTGAATTAACTAGATATCTCTGAATATGATATAATTTTCCTTGTTCCTTGAGACTTGAAACGTTTGGTATGAATTGGCACTTTGGGAATAAATTGAATTGAGTTGAATTTGTGCAGTGCTCATTGGTCATTGAGTGAAAATAAACTAATATTCCAAAATAAAAATAAAAAAAACAAAATAAACATTTTAACATTTTTGAAATACAAGAAAAAACTAATTTTTCAGCAAGCACATTATATTTTTATTGATATTATAACAGTAAGCCATAATATGACTATAATATATAAGCCAAATTCATCTACCCTCCATCGCCATGCTTGATAGTTCAACACATTGTACAGTAAAAAAGCTCTGTGATGTGACTTAGGGATTTGTTTCTCCAAACCTTTGGGTTTTACAGATTGATATAACATTTAGGAAGAACAATGACCCTTGGGAATAAAAAGAAAGTTTATTGTTTGTCAAGGCAAAACAATGTTTTTGGTGAATTTCTTTTGACTTTATTTTATTCATCTGAAAATACAAGTATAAAATAGTTTGAGTCTTCATATGTAGGCTTGTCTGCGTTTCATATTTTAGGCTCTTGACGTTTGCAAGTTAAACTGTAACCAAAACGGCAGTCGACCGACTGAGATGGTACTTCTGGAATTTGTTTACATGTGGCAAACTGTCTTATTTAGTTAAGCAGCAGCTTCATACCACCAAAGCAGAAGTCACTTGTGAACCAGACATCACCCATCAGATACTATGCTTGCAGCTTGATTGAAACTGTAAAAAAAAAAATCATGAAGAAAAATTGTGCAAAGGGTCTAAATTGGAAAGTGGTATTTGGTTTTAGCTTGCCAAGTGGCACCAATGTCAGTCCACACAGAGGGAGGTGCCAAAGCTTGTCAAACACAGGGAAACCGTCCAGTTCCATCTAGTGACTGGAGGGAGATCACAATCCAACTTGTGTCACCAATCTGAGCTGCCACTGATGGCTGCTGCCAAATCCTGAAAGCACCTTCTGGCACAAAGGCCAGGCTTACATTGTCTCTGCAAAAGAATTATACTAAGTACAAATACTCAAAAGGGGCATACAGTAGGTTCTTGAAACATTCATAAATACGAGCGCTGAACTTCACCTTTTGGTAAATTCTTTTCATCTCGTACAATAAGTCAACGGTGCTGCATTTCCCCTGCCCCATAAATAACAGGAGACTTCTTGCTGAACCGGTACATTTTATGTTGCACAAAGTTTTTATGACAAATGTGTCTCATGATTGTAATTGGGGTTGGCTCGCTTGCTAAGGCCCTTTTGTTTTAAGTATTTACTGAGAGAAAGCACCTGAGGGATATAAGAGGAGAGTTGCCTTTTCAGTTGGGCACTCAGTCAAGATAAATATGTTTGTGTGCGTGTGTGTGTGTGTGTGTGTGTGTGGTGTGTGTGTGTGTGCGTGTGTGTGCAGATGTTCCTTGATTGGTCTGGACCGGCTCTACCTGTGAATAATATGTGGTATGATTGAGTTTGGTATGTGTGAATTTGTGTGTCTGCTCAGCTGCATTTATTTGCATAATCATCTTCTGCAATGTTTTTTCATTGTCAAAGTAGGAGGCTATTAGCATCTCCCCGGCAGTACTCTGCCCCCCCCCCCCCCCCCCCCTCTTCCCTTGCTCAGATAAATAAGTGAGATGTCCAAAAAAATCATTATCAGAGAGACTCTAAAACGATCAATCCTAATTAATTACCTGCTTGCTAGATAGGTGTGAGTCTCATCACACCCAAGCAACTCAGCAAAAAATGCCAGCGGATCAGATCTGAAAGATAACAAAGACAAACAGATATGACAAGACAATTTCATTTCACAGCGAGACCTCTTTTGAAAACACACTTTGCTGAAATTTGCATTCCTTAAATTAAAACCAGCTGAAACATGTTTCTGTGGCTATGAAAAAGTCAAACAGAGAAAAAGTAAACCAAGTAAACCAAAAGAAACCAAAACCTCAGGAGAGAAAAGATCAAACAGGTTCTTGCATGAATGACGCTGGATGGATGGATGAACGACTTCTTCTGCACACTGCTCCGCCTCCACACCTAACACAAAACCAAGCATTCACACTTTAGCCAGAGCAGGAACTGTTTACTGTGTAAAGCCTATTACCCTGTTCAATGTTGCTTTGACGGACGGACGGACGGATGGATGGATGGATGTGCTTCTTTGCAGGATAGAGATGTGATGCTTGAAGTAAAAAAAAAATCCTCAGTATCACCTTTCAATGCTTCATAATTTAATCTCCTGCTAAGCCAGACTTACAGTAAAAATGTTTAACATGCCTGAATAAATCATTGTCAGAACAGAAAGATGTCATATTAGAGAACACATGGTCTACTGCTGTATCGGTTACGCAAGAGCTTCATAAAAGTGTCAGCAATAACCCAATAATGACTTCACTTTATCTTGTCCTGGTCCACGCAAATGCATGGTGGCAGTGGATTTCAAATATGAATGAAGAAACCAAAATTCACATGAAAAGTGTCATTTGTGAAACATTTGACCTCAGTCCTTTTATCACTGAAGCTCAAAATATTCAGGGCTATCCAGGCACTGATTTTTTTTGGCATTCCAGCAAAGGCTGAGCAGATTGAGCATCATGTTTTTTCAAAGGAATGTACAGCTAAAAAACATCAGGAAAATAATACGATGAAATTCCAAATCTCCTTAACATCGAACCCAAGGGCAGCAAGTGCAAAGAGAAAAGAAGGAGTCCTAAAATAGACCCCTGAGGAACCCCACAACCAAGAATGATGACACAAACTCACTTTTTGCTGACACAGAAAGCAACAGAAAAATTGTTGAAGGTGCATCTGACAGACAACCTGTGTTTGTGCTAGCTTCCAGTCGGTGACACCCTGGGTAGTGATCCATGTCACCTATATCAAAATCCCAAGGCCACTGAGTTGAGCTGTGGATTGTGTCTGATTGAATGAAAGTCATACTTAATGATGAATTACCAATCTGTACTTGGCAAGAAAATTGAGCTGCAAGTCAGATAAATCCACATATACCATTATACCAGCTTCTTGACAAAAAATGATCTTGAGTTTAATATATAAGTGCAAGTTTAAAATGTTTGCATTAGTTACCAAATTTTACTGCTGTACTATTAGCCAAAAAGGCATGTGGTGACAAATGTCATCATTACAATTTCATAACTTTATGGCTTATGGCAGCAAAAGATCCTTTACATTGAGTCTTGCAAAAAGATCTAACATTAGGTTGATGTTTTCATTTTAAAGTCTACTTTAAAAGTTAAAGTGTAAAGTTTGTTTTATAATAAATCATAGCACTGCCATCATAATTCTAACCCAAATCAAAGAGCGTGAGGGTATTTCATGTGAAACACCACCTAATGAAAGATAAATGACCTCTGAAATGAATTGGCCTCAAGAATCAGACACCTTGGAGAAGTATGAGATGATGCTTCATTAGCTGTTTATTTGCTTCAGTTCAGTTCTCCTTTTATCACTTTATTTTTGATGCAATGTTATTAACAACTGTAATCTACTTTTGGATTTGAAATGTTTGTGCATAAAGCTCACATGGAGGTGAATTAATAATAAAGCTTCTTTAAAACGGAGTGGCAAAAGGTTAAATGCCACTTTAAAGTCTCAAATCTTTCCAGGCAGTAAAACATCTGAAATTTTACATGAAAAGCAAGCTACTAAGGCTAGATATTTAGCCGCTTTCAAATGACTGCTGGTATCATTCCCTTCATTAAAACCCTGATTTTAACTGGCCAGGATAAAAGAAAAAAGTAGAATGCCTCCTCTAAACCAAATTAATAATACCAAAGTGGAGAAGTTCCAGTATCTTATTATCTTGTGTAGGCCTGATGGACCAGGAGATAGATGAGTAGATCAGGAGTTCTTCAGAAACAAGAGGTCTTTTCATTTTCTAAAAATTTTACCTAAAATCTACTTGACATTGAGCATTAACCTTACCTTTACTTTTTAGGCCCAAACAACTTGTGTGTAAATGAACTGCAGATAGTCTCAGATGCTGACTGGCTTGACATATGGTGCCCTCAGAGTAGCATCCCAAAAGCTACATTAAACCCTTGCAAGTAAAACATGGGCTGATTGTATGGAGAAAAGTGTCCTGGTAATACAGTTGTTTGAAGAAATGGGAGGACTAATTTCTATGCAAACAGAGTAGTAAATATTTAGAAAATGCACCGTCTAACCTGATCACTGCAAATGTTTTGTATTACAATAGTTACCAGTGATCATTCACCACCTTAAATTACAGGCAGACTCAGACACAGAGCCTTTTTAAATCCATGGGTAGGGTGCCTGTTTACTAAGTCTCCCAGGTAGTGCTCTCAGACACAATTTCTCCTCAACACTGGACAAATCAGCACATCACTTTTTTTTTTTTTACTTTATGAGGTCAAATTAGAGGTGGAGACTTTCCTATGACTACTTAGAAAGCTGTTGTGTTATCCATTGAGGCCAATAGCAAGTTAAATAACTTGATGTTTTCTCAGCTGCCATGTGCTCATTTTTGCTACACACTGTTTTTCTACCTAATTCTTATTTTTGACATGAAAATGTAAATAATTACAGTGAGTCAGCCTGAACAGTGAAAAGAAAACAAAAGAGATGATATATACCCTTTAAAAATAAGAAATGGCTGTAGAAAGCTTCATATTGGTCAACCTTTGGATAAAATGGTGGCAGATGATGTCTTTTGCAAATAGAGCAGCCAAAAAAGTTCACATATTAGACGAAATATAAAAAAGTTAAATTAGATAATTCATTCATTTATCTTCTATACCTCCTATTCCATAGCGAGTCCGTCCAAGGGGGAGCTGGTGCCTATCCATCGCCAAGAAACACAGAGACACACAGGACAAACAACCATGCACATACTCATTCACAAATAAGGGCAATTTAGAGTGACCAATTTACCTTACAGTCATGTTTTGGACTGTGGGAGGAAGCCGGAGTACCTGGTGAGAACCCACGCATGCACAGGGAGAACATGCATACTCCATGCAGAAAGACCCCCAGCTGGGAGTCGAACCCAGGACCTCCTTGCTTGCTGTTTGATTTTTAAAAAGTCTCTTTCCGTACAACAGCTTGCTGGTTTATTTTTCTTTGAATTCTTATTAATCAGAATTTAAACAAAAAAAAAACATGTTTTTCATGCCCTTTTTAGCATAAGCTTCTGAATGCAGGTAGACTGTATACAAGCAGAATAATACAGGTAAATAATCTGATCTGCAGTCTTTGTACAGGGCTGTAAAAAGCATGAAGCCCACATAGTTGCATATAGAAAAAAAGCAACACACCTTTTGTGTTAACTGAAAGAACCTCTGCAGCCCCCTCCAGAGCACAGTGGTAGGAGGCAGAGAATCCAATAACTTTTCATTTTCCCGTTGAAAAGGTCTTCCTCTGTCCTCTATAATCTCATCTGTGCAATGTTCCCTGCCTTTTTCATCCCATCACACTTCCTTATCCTGACACTCAACGGATAGGATGATCAGTGGGCTCGTCTGTAAGCTATCTGGAAGACCAATGCCACATTAAAACACTGCTAAGCTCCAATTACACAGTGTTACAGTCAAACACTAATCTGAGGCTGGGACATGTGATGGAACAGATGAATAAAATGTCATCTGAATGGGCTTAGATTGTTTGAATAAATTAAAATGTATCCACTTCATTTGTTTTTTTGGGTTCTCAGAACATTTCTTGGCTTTATTTTTGCTACATCTTCATCTTTTCACACTTTTTTTTCATGCACAACAGTGTCAAATTTATGCTGAAATTAAAAGTGTTTTAGGCAGAATATGCTTTGTGAAGCATCACAAGACCCAGGAATGTAAACTTAAACTGAAATGGGAATTTCTTTTCATGAAAGGGAAATGTAACCGTGGCAAAATCCTTTCCATTTTCTCCAAAACAGAAGGAGGCAATGCCAAGTACCCTTTAGAAATCTCTAAGCACTGTGGTGGGTCTCTGTGTTTGCAACAGTTGACTGACATCATGAAATAGAACTGCTGGTAGTTAGTCTCTTGAACATCTTGCTTCAATCAGTGTTTGACTCCACTTAACTCTTTCCATTAAAATCCTGCCTCTCTTGGTTATTTCTGCAGAGTGTAAATAAGTGTATTTCTTTTATCTGAGTGGAAGTGGATCATATTTACTGTCTCCTCATCTGAAGCCCCTTAGACAACTACCTTTGTATGAATATGTTGTTTCAGATGTACTGGAAACAATAAGGAAAAGTTTATTTTCCTTATTGTTATTTGACCTCCACTTTACAGCCAATTCAATCCCCCGTTCCTAATGACTTCAAAAACAAAATGTTTCCTTTTAAATCCTTGTCACTAATATCTGGAGATTATATTGAGACGCTGAAGAACGGAAGATGAAAATTCTGGCTAAACTGCCGAGATTAGATAGTAAAGGTATATACAGTATACTGTTTAATCAAATTAAAGTCATTGCAAAGGCAAGATACTCCAAAGACCAAATCCTCAAACAAAACAAAAGTGATAAAAAGGAGGATGATGAAAACTACATTAAAGCAAGAATGGCTATACTTTGGTAAAAAAAAAAAAAAAGATTATCTAAAGCTTGTGTTGTTATACACACTAAATGTGTGAGTCAGAATCATGGAACAGGGTGATTAATTGAGATGTGAGGGGAAAAGGGAAAGCTTAAGCAACAAAAATAAATCACAGACAAAGGAAATATAAAAAATACATAAAACTGCAAAAAATCCCAAAAAGAATAACCAAATAACAACCACATTCAAAAGATTTGAATCCACAGTGTACATAAAAATAAGAAAATAAATTACTTTAGTAATATTCTGTTGGAAACTTGATTTGTTAGTATTTGCAAAGCCATTACTGTGCACAGAAGAGTGATCTATTACACTTTTTTTCTCTTTACCAGGTTTAGATGGCAGAAAAAGACTCAGGTGGGAAAACTTGCCTCCTCTTTTCTGGTATGTGGTTGTCAAGCGAAGACTAACTGTTTTTGTGATTCCATTTGTTGTTTTTCTTTTTGATGAGGGAAAAAATACAGGATTTCACCTTTTCTGACAGTTGTTTAATATCTTAAAGTTCCGTTTTTTTGCTTTTGCTTAACAAGACAGCAAGATGCACAGAGCAACTAATAAGATCCTGCTGACCACGGGAAACATTAAAATTCTCAACTCATCTTATATTTATATAGAGCTTTTGTAAGCTCAAGGCAACTCAAAGTAATTTACAGACATACAGTAGGGGAGAAAAAACAATGAAAAAAACATAGAAGTAAAAAACCTATGCAACGTGCCCATATAATAGACCTTAAATAGCATTACAAACAATTCAATACACCAAAAATCAACAATAAGTTTATTAAAGGCCAAATAAATAATAGTACTTTTACTTTTAGTCAAAGAGGCCCAGTAGCTAAAGGCTCTGCCTCCAAATTTGGATTTGTACGTCTTGGGTGCATGGAGAATGAGACTGGTGTTAAGAAGTACAGGGGTTGGACAATGAAACTGAAACACCTGTCATTTTAGTGTGGGAGGTTTCATGGCTAAATTGGACCAGCCTAGTAGCCAGTCTTCATTGATTGCACATTGCACCAGTAAGAGCAGAGTATGAAGGTTCAATTAGCAGGGTAAGTGCACAGTTTAGCTCAAAATATTGAAATGCACACAACATTATGGGTGACATGCCAGAGTTCAAAAAAGGACAAATTGTTGGTGCACGTCTTGCTGGCGCATTTGTGACCAAAACAGCTAGTCTTTGTGATGTATCAAGAGCCACGGTATCCAGGGTAATGTCAGCATACCACCAAGAAGGACGAACCACATCCAACAGGATTAACTGTGGACGCAAGTGGAAGCTGTCTGAAAGGGATGTTTGGGTGCTATCCCGGATTGTATCCAAAAAACATAAAACCACGGCTGCCCAAATCACGGCAGAATTAAATGTGCACCTCAACTCTCCTGTTTCCACCAGAACTGTCCGTCGGGAGCTCCACAGGGTCAATATACACGGCCGGGCTGCTATAGGAAACCTTTGGTCACTCATGCCAATGCCAAACGTCGGTTTCAATGGTGCAAGGAGCCCAGATCTTGGGCTGTTGACAATGTGAAACATGTATTGTTCTCTGATGAGTCCACCTTTACTGTTTTCCCCACATCCAGGAGAGTTACGGTGTGGAGAAGCCCCAAAGAAGCGCACCACCCAGACTGTTGCATGCCCAGAGTGAAGCATGGGGGTGGATCAGTGATGGTTTGGGCTGCCATATCATGGCATTCCCTTGGCCCAATACTTGTGCTAGATGGGCGCGTCACTGCCAAGGACTACCGAACCATTCTTGAGGACCATGTGCATCCAATGGTTCAAACATTGTATCCTGATGGCGGTGCCATGTATCAGGATGACAATGCACCAATACACACAGCAGGACTGGTGAAAGATTGGTTTGATGAAAATGAAAGTGAAGTTGAACATCTCCCATGGCCTGCACAGTCACCAAATCTAAATATTATTGAGCCACTTTGGGGTGTTTTGGAGGAGCGAGTCAGGAAACATTTTCCTCCACCAGTATCACGTAGTGACCTGGCCACTATCCTGCAAGAAGAATGACTTAAAATCCCTCTGACCACTGTGCAGGACTTGTATATGTTATTCCCAAGATGAATTGATGCTGTATTGACCGCAAAAGGAGGCCCTACACCATACTAATAAATTATTGTGGTCTAAAACCAGGTGTTTCAGTTTCATTGTCCAACCCCTGTATTGGCCTTTCTTATGTAGGCTGGTGCTTGACCATAGAAGGCTTTTTGTGTGATGTGCGGGAATTTGACTATATTTGTAAATTTCACAGGTAGCCAAAGAGAGAAAAGTGATGAATTGATGAGAAGTTTTCATTTAAGTCACAAATAAGAGGTTAAAGATAAAACTAGTGTTTTTCTTTAGAAATAGACCTTGCCTTTCTTTCAGTGGAAGGAAGCATCTTATCTTAATGACTTTCCTATGTCTATGGGGTTGCGACAAAGTTGTTTATATGAATGCACCTGCCACCTTTCTGCATGTGTTGTCTATCATGAAGCATTACGGGTCATAACTGGCTGTCATCACTGTACTTTATGTTGTCGAGTGAACTAGCCATCATTTTCAATCCATATACTCATGCTTTGGTACATGCCACTTAGACAGTTGAGTGGTCTCAGGACTTTAGTGGTGTTGGTGTGAGCCGGGATGTCAGAGGGCAACAGACGGGATGAGTGTGGAGGTCTTGGAGAGGTTAGGAATAAACGGGGGCACAATGCTGTTGACTACATCACAGTTGATCATAGATCATCTCTCATCGCAGTTGTGTTCACACATCAGGCACTTTCACGTGAGCACAGAGGCACACAAACACCAGCAGATGAAATAACCTGTGGCTTCATTTGCATACATTTCACTGCAAAGTTGTCAGGCGACTGGCTGACACCACCTTCCTCACCAGTTCGACACAAGAAGTGGCCTCTTGCTGTTATGGCTCATTCTGCATCCAAGTACCACAACATGGGGACAGAAGGGCAAATGAGGCAGAAACATAGCCATTACTTTTAGAGAAGAAAAATAAAAACTGAACTGTTTTTAGGAGCATCTGTATTAATGGCACAAAAGATCCCTGTTATTTTAGATTAATTCAGTACTGAGAGTGCGATGAAATCTTGATGCATAATTTTAACAGCTGATGCCATTTATAATGCAAATTTGCCTCTGTTGTCAAGATAAACCAAGTAAGCATACAGTAACACTAAACTGTTTAATTTCATGGTCTTATCAGCATGGAATTCATGGACAACATCAGATCCATACCTAAACACAACTCATTACAGGGTACCTGCACGGATCAGGTAGTATCTATTTCAGCATCCTTAACTGATTTTATTGATTTCATGATTTCTAGTAAGATGTTGATGTGTGAGAGGGATGAAAAGGGTTGACCTTCATTTCCAAAGCAAGAGAATGTCAGATCAGAGATAAAAGCAAGAGGGTGAATCTGACTGTCTCCTCTTTCTAATAATCATTGTGCAGAATGTGGTTTTGCACCAATCCAAATGCATTGGTGTCTCTGGAAAAGATGTCGTCTTAAAGGTAGGGTAATGTTGCTCTACAATCTCTGAGGACTTTTGTGCTTTAATTCACCAATAACAGAATTACAGAATCACCATTGCTAACTGCACTGAAACAATCCCATACCATCACAATGTTCGCCTGCAGGGAGTGGTTGTTGACAACGTGCTGGGTGCTCCTTTTCATCTTCGCTCCATTTTACAAATAACATCTGGAATACCGGTCCATCTGACCACAATATCCATTTTCCCGTGGTGACAGCTCCTTCTGGTCCAATGCAAAGTACCACAGTTGTACTTTTTGGGTTTTGACTTGCAAAGGTCAAATATAGGCTCTATTTTTGCGACTTTTATCCTGATGTTTTTTGAAAGTGCTTGAGAGCTGGAAAAGAGAAACTGACATAGAAACAAATTAGCAACACTGACATAACTTAGGATTCAGTGAGTTTGTCCTGATCCAGCATTTTCAAGTAATCAGTATAGATATAGCAAATTGACCAAATTCAACATCCAGTCCCTTTTGTACCAACAGTACACAATAGGTGATATTGTGCTAGCTAGCGAGCCATGTAGCGATGTTTTTGCACAAACACGTTTGAGCATTTTCTATGTGCACAAATAGCAAAACTATCTCAGACTATTGAAGTGTTCTCCACTTTGATCATGTTCTCAGTGGAATCGGGTTTGTATTGTACTGTAAACTGACATGATGTGTACATAAGTTCATGCAAATTCTCCTGCCTCTCCTCTTCTTTGGCTGTGTGGATAAAACTGTAGCTAATATTACATCATGAGTCTTGATGCGTTTGAAAAGATTGGCTTGCAGCACACTGCCTTACATAAGTAAAAAAAGAAGTTCAAAATCTCTTTCATAAAGACTTTTTTTCATTTATCTTTCTTCCTGCCTTTCATGATTCCTGACTGACACCTCCAACAATTCCCCAACTGTTTGCTGCTTTCTGTTCTCCCTCCTCATCAGTCTTTCTGTTATCTTTCCAGACTCATCTCCTTTTCCTGAGGCTGAAGCTTTAATGGGATGATGGGGAGTGTTGCAGAGATTCATGGATATTTAGAAAAAAACTTTGAATGCAGTGCCAACTGTGAATTTTACGTGGATCGTGGAGAAACTCCTCTGGCTGTCTTCCAAAAGAAAAACTGACTTCTGAAAGAAGAGCAACACAACAGCAAGCTGCAGCTCCTCAGAGCTGAAAGTGTTTTGACCACCCCTGGGAGGAATGTAGTTTGTGAAATGTAATTTTCTTCTTCTGTTTTGCTCTCAGGTGAACGTAAAACACTTTACTGTTTGTAAAACGTGGAGGTTAGATACATTTTTAATATGGGCTAAATTACTGGACGAGCTTAATCTGTACAGCATCTTGACCTGGGAATGTGGCTCATGATCACAGACAGACAGACAGACAAACAGACAGACCGACCATGTATATAAAATACAAATAAAAACATGCTCTTGACCTTATTTTATTGCAAACTAGTGATGATTTTGTCTATGATACAGATTCTAGTATGTTTATATTAAGAATTTATTGATACCAAATAAGAACACAAATGTCTCAGATCATCAAAACACAAATTTATTTCAAATTATGATTTATTCTAATACAGCAAATAAGGCTAACCATCTAAGTCTAAACATTTAAACATGGAGTGTTTAGATGAAAACAACTGAATCTATGGGTCTGAAATATAGATGCACCAATCAGTGGATCGTGAACTGGAATCAGCCCATGTTCTCTTGGTTGACACTAATCGGTGATCAGCAGGTTAAATATTGAAAGAAAAAAATCACTAAGACTTAGAACCCCCACCATTTCCTGTCTGTAAGCTCATCAACAAACAGCATCCACTTTGTTATACATTTAGATTTTTATACAAATCTGATAAGGGTTAGGGACATATGCTTTGGTTAAATCAAAATGACCAGGTCATACCTGAAAGGTAAAACAGTAGTCGGTATTGGATCGGCCTGGAAAGGCCTGAGCAGTGCATCTCTAGTCTAAATACTATCTAATCTGTCCACAGACACCTGGGCTATGAAGCTTGACTTTACCTTTTTTTTACACCACAGACAGCTTTCAGTCTGCAGAAGTTGGAGCATGGTGGCATGTTTAGGATCATAGTCTGAGGTGGTATTATTAGTTTACTGCTAGCCCAATACTATGCTTCACCTCTCTCTCGACTTCAATGGAGACAAACAAGAATAGCAAGAACAAGGGGAAATGCTTTTTTTCCACTGATTGAACAGGCGATACGCCTTGTGAGCATAGCCAACAGAAGGAATGAAATTGGAAGAAACAATGAGTCACTGCGTGCAGCCGGTAACAAATCTATTTTCCCTCTTTCAAACTTAAGATAAAAGGATACTGGCAGGGGGGAAAATAAATGATTAGGTGATATACTGCATTTCCAGTGATGCTGCTCTCTGCCTTTCGAAGCATTCGGATCATTGTGTGTATGCATTGCACATGTATTCAGAGGATGGTGCACCACTGTGACCATTAAAGGTGAAAAGGCCCAACATCAGCCCGGCTGGTACCGGAGCATCAAGCCGTTTTTGCACAATGATGCAGAGAGTGGTCTGATCTTCGTGTGACATCCATGAGAAAAGGAATCTGAAAAGCCAACACGGACCCTCAGATGCCAATAATTCACAGCGACAGTTTGGCTTTCATTGACCAGCGAGCTGCATAAGAGAGGTCAACCTTAATACAGTGTTGTTCCTCTTCTGTCCTTACGTGCTCAGGAAACTAAGGAGTAGAGGGAACTGTGTCTGTCTTTTTACATATATTTGGTTAAACAGCAGCTGGCAGTCAGCTGTAATTATACACCAAAGCCTGTGCATTATTTATACCTCCTTTTAAAACACATTAAAAGTCATTAGGTCTCCTCTTAACCTGTCATTATCGATTGACTTCACTGTAATTGCTGTTTTAAGCCCTCAAAGAATTTGTGGTTGGTGATTAAGAATGCAGGCAGAGCTCTAAGAGTGTGGAGCAAATGTGCGCTAATCGAGCCACGGTAAAACACTGGGATCCCTACTGCATTTCTTCAGGTGGTCAGCAGCTGAAGATGCAGCTTAGGTTTAACGGCTGATTGGAGTGCCGAAAGGTTTTACGGCTCTGATCTCTCAGACACGCCGGGCTGCTCCTCCTCACATCATGATTTGTACTCTTAGGGATGTGGTTATTTTCACAGGACCTATTATTAAATCTGAACGTCATCCATCACTCTCTAAAAAAAGGCCACATTTTTGACTTCATATGACTGGAGTGAAACAATTTAGTTGAATCTGTCTGACTTAATTTGGCCCACATATTCGTTCCTCAGAGTTGCTATTTTGTTCGATAAAAACCTGCATACAGCCTTAGATGAGAGAAAATCATCATACTGACATCATTAGCATGGCCTTGCTAAAGTACCTGTCTACGTCCCCACATTTAATGCCACAAGGCATTAAAAATACTTCTATCGGGCTTATTAATTCAAAGCAGGTCCAGTGAAGTATGCAGCTGTCCATCAGCATAATGTTCTAGATCTAAGTGGGCTTTTGAATGCTTATGTATAGTTTTTTTTTTTTACTGTGAAATGATTAAGCCTGGACTAAATGCTGTAACAGCATGTGGCCAGGATGGCAATGGTGAAACATATAGAAGCAGCAAATCTGTCTCATCCAACATACTGAAGAAAGGGTAACTATGGTTAAGAACTTCTCAATATCTTCATATTTTCTCCTATGAAGCCAAATAAACATACATTAGCAAGCATTGCAGTCAACATTAATTCACATATATGAGTTACCTATGAACTCTGTTTTATGTTCTGTATTTGAGAAATTTAACAAGCTGTGGAAAAGGAATAGTTAGAAAGCTAAATCAGAATGATGTTATATGATTAATTGATTCATTTTAACTGTGCCTGGGTTTAATGTGAGTTTTAAATTTGCAATAATGTTTTATTTGTTTATATTGAATTTTGCCTCTTGTCTGACGTCTTTAGCCCTGGAACTCAACCCTATTTCTGTCCACAGATTTACGCCCAGCCTAGCCACTGGTTCATTCAGCCTGAGCCTGCCTGGCTCTCAAATCTGCCTGGAAGTATTGACAAGAGGACAACCTCAGCTCTCTGTGGTCCTGCGACAGCGTCTGCTGATTCCCTTGAGGATTTGCATCGGTCGGCAATCCGACTTCTGACTGTTGGATTCTTCCCCATAAACTGTCTGGATCACTTCATCTTCTGGATTCTGAAACTCATTCCCAGACTGCGAAGGTTAGTGGCTTTATCTAACTCTTTTCAAGTTCTGAGTTTTATTCAGTCACTAACTCGCCTCACTGTTCTTAGTGGTTCGTGGAAGCTGACTGTTGGTTACCTGAGTGCTGATCCTGCCCCACTGAATTAACCTTTTTACATTGTGTCTGGCTGAAATTTGGGTCCTCTAGTCCCTGGTCATAATAGTTAGGTTAATTTTCCTGTACATGATCATGAATCCATAAACTCAGACTATTCCTTCATTTTCATAGCTTGGTTACAGCAATGCCAACTGTTAGACCTTTTATAGGAAGCTGGTTCAGTTCTAAATCATCTTCAGTCAGTTAATTTACCAGAGATGGATTTCAATCCATCTCTCAGTTAGTGAAGTATCTAATGGTCAGTGGAAATCGGATGGACTTGAGCTCCATATTGAGTTTCAGGCTGTGAATACTTACTAAAGCTATATCTTTTTGGCAAATTCACCATAATGTTTGAAAACATATTTCCACTCTGTTATTATGGGCTATTTTATGTTTGGTTTTTCATAAGAAAACTATACTCTAGATGGTTTTAGAATAAGTTCGGAACAAATTTGTAAAAAGTGGAGGAAAAATACTTTCTGGAGGGACCGTTTTATAAGACACAGGTGGCCCAAATATAGAAAATAGCCACAATTAGTAGAAATAGAATGTAGCATATAATCTTACATTTTTCACACAGTATGGGCAAGTGAACATTTTCAGCAACAAGAAATAGGACAACATGCAAAGGTGAAATGGAAGTGCATGAAATGGAAGTAGAAAGGTACAAAATGGTGTATGAAAAAGGGGTACAAACTGGCAAAGGGGTAAAGAGAAATGGAGCCACCACTACTATGCATCACTTATTAATTTTTACTGTCCTGAATAAGTTAACTTTTTGGAGGAGATGCTAAAAAATATATCAAATAAATGTGAATGTGAACATACAAGCCAATCTCAAATTCTAGATATCTCAGTTTCAACATTGCATATAGACTTATACAAGTGTTTTACTGAATCTTCAGTTTTTAGATTTTTGTTGTTTTAAACTGATAGAAATGTTAAATTTAGACATATTGCAGTTAATGTTTTCAACACACCAGTTGAATCAAAGTACAGCTGGTGTTTGGCTTTAACTCTAATGATGCATGTATAAAATCTGAGGTGATTAGTTGTGTAGGTTTTAATTATCACAAGCAGAAAACCATGGCAGCATAGCCTTAGAATGAGATCAATAGGCTCACATGCATCACATCAGTGTCTTCATCTGACAGCATTCATTAGTAATCCATCACTCTTACCTTTCAACCTCAGTTTTCACCGATGTTCTCCTTTCAATCCAAGGTGCCGGGTTTCAGACAAAAACACACGAGATGGAGCATGGTTCTGGGCGTCAGTTCAGAGATAACAGCATATGTAGCAGGAACCTGAATGGCCGCCAGACAAGGCCAGGGTTGGGAAATGTCCAGAGGGAGAAGAGGGGTCTGCACACCAGACTCCCATGGTACTAGCAGATGGCTCAGGAGCTGACCAAATGTGGTGATTCAATCTGCTGCTATTATCCAAGGTGGGCCAACTTCCTCCTGCCAGCAGGACATCTCTTCCATCATGCATTTGCTCTGTTAAACTAAATCCTCCTATGCATATCTGCTGCTCTGGAAAGACCAACAACATTCAGAGTCATACTCACAACTTTTGGGCAATTGCAAATTAAAGAGAGAAGTCTTTAATGGATGGGAATTTAAAACTCAGCCACAAGAAGGTTTCTTGAGCTCCCCCTTAAATGTTTGCATCTGTGCTTGAGAGGAGATTATGAAATTTATACTCTGAAACAAAAAAGGGATGAGTTAGTGATGTTGTGTAGCAAATAACATTAATGTCAGAGATTGTGGTGGGTTTGGACCAAAACGCAGAAAGACACTGGGCAGCAACATGATGAGAAATAATGTTCTTCTTTTAATGTAAAAAATGGTTTCCAAGAACTTACAAAAGTCTCCAACAAGGTAGTGCAGAGTGAAGGCAGGGAAACCGCAGGGTGGTTAACGGGAGGAACCAGTAATGATAAACATAGAGCTTTTAAACAGAGGGAAGTGAATATGGAACAAAGGAATGAGAGGCAAGGCAATCAGTGGAAATGGTGTGGACCGGGTATGCGGGGAGGCTGAGGAACAGGTGGAACTGATTACAAACTAAACCATGGGGGAAGGGACTAAATAGCAAAACAGATCTAAGAAACTATAACAACATAAGATATAGGAATCTGGAAAATAAGAACTAACAAGGTAACCTGAAGACATAAAGGAAAAACCTAACAGAGAAAGTAAACAAACCAAAACAACTAGTGATTGCTGACACAAAGCACAGACCAGAATTCAGGAATAAATAAGGAATAAAAACTAACAAAAAAAACCCATATAACAAAACACAAACCAGAACCCAAAATGGCAGAACCTGACAGTTAATATCTTTTATTATTATTGGAAAGTCAGTAGTACAGCTGTAGAAGTCCGTAAAAATGTGGATTACATGGAGAAAACAGATTTTAAAAAACATTTTACTGTCCAAATGTTGGCAGAGAGATATAAATCAATATTTTGGAGAGCAACTAAATCTCCTGCATGAAACAGCGGAAGAGGTTTCCATTTCACTGCTTTAAATGTGATGTGAAGCCTCTCGATGAAGACACCACTGATGATTCACGCATGATTTGTATGGCTCTGATGGACAATTTCAGCAACACATCTCCTTTGTTGCAACTTGTAATGAGTGCCCCAAACATCTCGCTGTTTAATCTTCCATGACGCAGCTTCTGTTAAAGACCTGAAAAACGATGGTGGGTGAAGAAAAAAAAAGGTCAGCCAATATCCTGGCTCATTGATTGTCTGATTGTCCACCAAAGTTAGCCGTGTGCCCACCAGTCAGAGCTTATGATCCTACGTATTGACGCCCACATGTGGAAAGTCCACTTTTCTTCTGCTCAGCACCCACAGTGAAGGTTATCTTATTATACACTGTGGAGCCATGGATGACGTGGCTAAGAAAAAATCAAAAGGACTGAAGGAGGATTTCATTCGTCTTCTGAATATTGTTGGAGGTCTCAATATCAAGGTGTTTCTCAGCGGACCCTTTGCACCAATTTTCTGTGGAGATGAGATTTTTTTGAGACTCCTGATGATTAATAAGTTGTTGAAAAAAACATGTGCCACCACACCTGTGAACTTCATTGACAACTTTAATATTTTTTGGGAAAAAAGACACTTCTTCAAGCAAGATGGTTTCTGTTTGAACAAGCCAGGAGCCAGACATTTCACATCTAATCTCTTTTATTCAGTAAATAATCTGCCAGCAGCTTCGACCTTCAGCAGAGAACATGGAGTAAAAACAACAATGATAACGCTGCCTCCAACAGCTCCAGCAGAAACAACCAGCCAGTTGGCTGAGAAAGAGAGGTCATCACAAAAGGTCTCCCCGTCGAAATCCACAGGAGAGGTGGACCACCCGTTATACCCTCCTCCCCCCAAACCCAGACCCAGACCGCACAGAACTCTCCCATCTCCCCACTGAGCCTACTTTTTATTTTACTGGATTCTGATAACATGAAAGAAGCTCTTAAAATTGGGACCCAAATGGCGCTGACATCTTCTCCATTCCACACCCCCCGTGGCCGAGGCCCTGCTACTAAACAAACATCTTCCAAATGCCGCAGATCCCCACCACCTCCTAGTCTATCTCCTCCTAATCAGGACCTTCAAATCACTTCTCTGTGATACAGTCTGGGCCCCAGTGGTAACTCTATCAGAAATGAGCATGTCCAAGAAAAACCTGGGCCCCTAATAGGAGATAGTTGTAAAATCTCTGTGCTTATACATGACAGAAAGAACAAAGCCAAAAGGATAAGAGACAGTAATAAACAATCAACAAAAGCCATAAACTGTCAGGTACAGCCAGACACAGAGTTAATATCAGCAACTAAGTCATATAAACTGGCTTTATTGAACATTAGATCTCTGTCAAGAAAATAATTTTTAATCAATGACTTCATTACTGACCACGATCTTGATGTTTTTAACAGAAACATGGTTACATAAATTTAACGAAGCTCCCATTCTGATAGAGTCAACGCCTCCGAACTACAGTTTTCTTTGTGAGAGCAGACAGCAAAGAAAAGGTGGAGGGGCCACTTTGTTTAAAGATTTATTAGAGTGTAAAAAATATTTCTGGGCAAATTTGACACTTTTGAATATTTGGCTCTCCAGGTAAAGAATCCGGTCCGAACCATGTTCTTGAATATTTACAGGCCTCCTAAGTCCAAAACAAACTTTTTCAGGGTTTTGATGAGCTTTTATCTGTGATATGTGTTGATTATGACTGTTTAATTATTGTGGGAGATTTCAACATTCACATGGACAATCCTGAAGACAGAAGTCCAATAGATCTATGTGACACTCTTAGAAATGTTGGTTTGACTCAACATGTTAAACAGCAAATGCACAAACAGGGACATATTTTGGACTTGATCATCACTAAGGGACTAAACGTTTTCAAGGTGTTTGTAACTGATGTTGCTCTATCTGACCACTTTTCTGTTATTTTTGAAAGCATCATCTGCAATGACTCAGTTTACCAAAGAGACATGATAAGAAAACGCATCTTTAAGGACGGTGCTGCTGAAACCTTTAACCAGATTTACTCTTCAACCTCCACTTTGCCCTGTAACACTATAGATGAGCTGGTAGATAACTTTCATTCTAAAATCTCTGACATCATTGATTCAATTGCTCCAATTAAAGTGAAAGTCATTTCTGGGAAGAAAATGTCTCCACTCTACCAGGGCCTGCAATGAATTTGCTAAATTCTTTACTGAAAAAGCCCAAAAGATCAGACGGCCCAGTCAGCACATCCACATCAACACCAGTACCAATGTTGTCTCCAACTAGAACTGATTTTAACAAAATTTACCAATTTCACCAAATAGACTATAAAAACTTAGAAGAAACAGCAACTAAGCTCTTCTTCCTGCTGTCTCAATGTTTTACCCACAGCTTTACTTAAGAAAGCTTTGCCTGTATTAACATTTGATTTAACACAAATAATAAACACGTCCCTTTTGTCAGGTGTTTTCCTCCAGGCCCTGAAAACAGCAATTATCAAACCTCTATTGAAAAAGAGCAACTTGTACAAGCTGCTACTACAGAACTACAGGCCTATATCAAACCTCCCCTTCATCAGTAAGATAATTGAAAAAGCTGCGTTTCAGCAGTTAAACAACTTCCTAACAATGACCAACCGCTTCGATGTCTTCCAGTCAGGCTTCCTGCTCACCCTTCCTGCTGCCTTTCTGGTACAGCACTCAATTGGTTTAAATCCTACTTGAAGTACAGGGACTTTTTTGTGTCAGTAGGTAACTTTACATCAGAGAGCACAAAAATCACATGTGGCATTCCCCAAGGGTCCATCTTAGGGCCCCTCCTATTCAATATCTACATGCTCCCCCTAACTCAGATTTTAATAAACAACAACGTGAGTTATAACTATGCAGACGACACACAGCTATACGTTAAAATGTCACCAGGTGACCATGAACCCATTCAAGTGCTGGGTAAATGCTTAGAAGAAATCAATGCCTGGATGGGCCTAAATTTTCTTCAGCTGAATCAAAACAAAACTGAAGTAATAATCTTTGGACCAAAAGAAGAGAGTATAAAAGTTAGCACACAGCTTCAGTTAACACAGCTAGAAACCACCAGTCAGGCTTGAAACCTGGGTGTAGTGATGGACTCAGACCTGAACCTTCAGAGGCACATAAAGACAGTAACAAGGTCATCCTTCTATCACCTAAAGAACATCTCCAGGATTAAAGGACTAATGTCTCAGCAGGACCTTGAAAAACTAATTCATGCATTCATCTTTAGTAGAATTGATTACTGCAACGGTGTCTTCACAGGTCTGCCTAAAAAGTCAATCAGACAGCTGCAGTTGATCGAGAACGCTGCTGCCCGCGTCCTCACTAGAACTAAGAAAGTGGAGCACATCACCCCAGTTCTAAAGTCCCTACACTGGCTCTCTGTAGCTCAGAGAATAGACTTTAAAATACTTCTGTTAGTCTATAAATCACTGAATAACTTAGTACCAAAATACATTACAGACTTGTTGTCAGTGTATCAACCACCCAGACCTCTCAGGTCGTCTAGCTCAAATCTACTCTGCATACCCAGAACCAGAACCAACCATGGAGAAGCAGCTTTTAGTTCTTATGCTCCACTAATCTGGAATAAACTGCCAGAAAACTGTAAAAGCGCCAAAATCCTAAATTGCTTTAAATCAAGATTAAAAAGTTATTTGTTTAGAGCAGCCTTTGACTCTTATCTAAACATTATTAGAAACGTTTTCAGTCCAATTTTACTCTCATTTTCTTATCCATCATTCTATATTCTTTATATTTTTTTTTTTTAATTACCTCTGATTTTCTATATCATTGTAATGTTTTTCCTTATGTACAGCGCCTTGAGTGCCTTGTTGCTGAAAAGCACTATATAAATAAACTTGACTTGACATGTGGAAAGTCCACTTTTCATCTGCTCAGCACCCACAGTGAAGGTTATCTGCAGTGAGAGACGCAGTCAGAAAAACACTGAAAGATACCTAGCTCTCTGGAAATACACAGGTACTCATCCCATTTCTTCTTTTGCCTTTACTTCTTTCTGTTTACTTGCATTAAGTCTTTCAGTTGGTTCAAAACCTAAATTGTTTTCATGATTTGGATTTCACCAAATCTGGACCTTTACATCAGCTGAAATCTGTGGCACTGTTAAAGTGCTTTGCAAAAGTCTTCATTTCCCTTTTTCACTTTTGTCACATTCCATCCACAAACTTCAGTGGGTTTTAATGACATTTTTACGTCATAAACCAAAGTAAAGAAGCACATAATTTTGAAGCAGATACTTCTACATGGCTTTCAAAGCTTTTCTCCAAATAAAAATGTGAAAATTCTGATATTCTAGTCCCTCTTTACTCTGACAGACATATCAGTGAAAAAGTTGTGGAGAAGATTAAAGAAGGTTTAGAATATTAAACAATATCCCAAGCTTTGAACACCTGACAGAGCTCTGTTCAATATTTCATCTGAAAATTCTAAAAGCTATAACAACTTTAATCAAAGGAAGACATGGATGTCCACCTAAACTGCTGAGAATCAGGAGGCACATGATAACCCTGAAGGAACTGCACAGATCCAATCATCCAGGTGTGGATCTCTGATTTGATAACCAGAACAAAACTTTTTGGGAAAACATGATGTGCTTCATGTGTAGGAAAACTACCTCTGAACATCATGCTGAATAAACCATGCTTTTCTGCAGCAGGGATAAGGAATCTGCACAGAAGTAAAGAGTAGATGGAAGGGGCTAAATATGGGGCAAAAACCAGTTAGATGCTGCTAAAGACTTAATATTGGGGCGGAGGTTCACCTTCCTGAAGAAATATGAGCTAAAATTGCAGAATGGTTAAGATCAAAGCATTTTTGTCTGTGACAATGGCCCAGTCAAAGTCCAGACCTAAATCCAACTGACTATAAGTTGGAAATTACTGTCCACAGACATTTCCATTCAATTTGACAGGATTTAACCAATTTTTTAAAAAAGTCTGTAGATGTAGTTGTCGCAACAAGGGGCTCTACAAAGTATTGACCTGGGAGCACTGAACATAAATGCATCCCACACTTGTCGGATTATCCCACCCCCTTCACATTTAAACACTGCTATGTGTTTATCAAGCGCACAAAACTCCCAAAAAATACAATTAGGTTTTTGTTTGTAATGCAACCAAATCTGGTATAGTTCAAGGGGAATGAATACTTTTGCAAAGGACTGTCATGATAGCCTGGCCAAAGTGGCTGAAAAAGGGCAGTAGGCAGATGTTGTCCCATGTAGCAGGTGATTTATTTACAAAAAACCTGTGACCAAAAAATACATTTACAAAATTCCAAAATAAATGTTGATTCAAAGTCTAACATTACACAACTAAACTGAACTTAAGTCAACCAAAATTAATGTCAAGTGCACTCAGCTACACTGACCTGGTCCTCTCTTCCTGAACAGCTAAATTAAATTATTCTGCTTAAATAGTGTCTTGCTTGTCAAACAAAATGGTCTCTAATGGACTATTCCAGATAGCAGGTGTGACTAAACATCAGAATAATTTACTTGTTGATGCTACTTCATGCTAATTACAAACACACATTTTAGTGTAACCATTAAATCATACAACACCAATATATTTGAAGCTAAGGCAAACATAAACCTAAAAGTAACTTAGCAAAATTCCACACAATCTCTCCCCCTCTTACTTGGTTCCTTTCTGTGAAATCGGCTTTCTACAGGAAGCTGGAACACAGGTTAGTAAGGCAAGTTCATAATCAAAAATAAAATTCACAAATCAACTGCACTAAATAAATAGAAAAATAAACTTAACAAAACTTGTTAGAATTCATGTAAACTAAAATGTTATAGTAAATCTGTAAAGATGCAAAACAAACAAACCTGTGAATGTAAATGTTTGCCAACTGCAGGATGAGGTATGGCTAAATCAAAAACAAATAAGAATGTTAAGTGAAAATAATAAACTAAACTCTCTGGGCAAATGTCAGAGACACAAATAATAATGTTCTTTTATCTAAACAAATTGAATTGCTTGGGAACACTGTGTCATTATCAAGAAGTAGACTTAAGGGATCATAACAACCTGGCCAATGACTGGTGAGAAAGCCGAAAATCGCCTCAACTGAACTGGCCTCCAAACACCTCATGCTAGCCATTTATACATGCCACAGCCCAGTTTATTCTATGAGCCACATCAACAGGCAGGGAAATTACAGAACTGCGTTTTTTAGAGGCTGCATTGTGCCTACAAATGGTCCGGTCGACTCATCCATGAAGTGTGGCCATTTGTTTCATGAGAGGCAAACAGCCACCACACACACCAGATATTCCTTTTACTTTCTGTGGATATTTTCTGACACCAGAGCCTCAGTCTGACAAAACACAATAAAACAGATGGGTACAAAGGTGAATCTCGCTGCAGCTCACTGAGGTGGTTCTGTTTGGTGCTGATGGGCAGTGGGAGCATAAGAGCTGCCATTTGGCTCTGCCTGTCAGCTCTCTGATCATCACTATGGCAGCCGGTGTTTTTTTGCAGTGCATCCTTCAGCTGCTGTTTCATTTAAGTCTATTCTTAAACAAAAGAAGTGGAGAAAAACAGCAATGCACAGAACACAATGTGGGCAAAGGGCCTCATTATAAAGACATCAAAATGGTTTGATCTGTCACATACTGATCACTTTGATTCAGGGAAGACACATTAAGTTGTTCACAGGCAGTTTTGTTCTGTTTTAACTTCTTGTCACCTAATTACTATGTATGTGGTGCTGAGGCTCATGGAGATGGTAGAGAATAATAAATAATTATGCTAAAAATGTGTGGAGGATGCGGATGAAAATGATCAGAAACTTGCATTGTAAACTGGTGATGCTTACTGATTCATTTAAATCAGTATTACAACCCGCGCGCCCAAAGTTACAGCACAGCAAATTGGTTTTCCAACACTTTTTACTTTATTTGTTTTCTAATTAAACTGGAAATTGGTGTCATGAGTGTCACTGGCTTCACTGGCAACACACTAAATCAACAGAACAAGGAAGCAGCCGAAATGGAATTTTTATCCAAGTTTTTATTTGGCTGTGAAAGCCTTTTATTTACAAAAAAGAAAAAAAACAACGTGTTTCATTTGGCAGATAAAAGGCTAAATCTAATTCCTTTTAAACGTTTGTAAACATGAGTTTTGTCTTGGAGCTACAATTTCAATTTTCCTTGCATCTTTGTATGTTACATGGTTGTATTCAGCCCTGTTGAGTCAATACTTTTGCTGCAATTACAGCTGCAAATCGTTTGGGGTATTCATCTCCCAGCTTTCCATATCTAGGGGCTGAACATTTTGACCCTTCTTCCCTACAAGATAACTCAAGTTCATTCAGATTGAATATAGAGTTTCTGTGAACTCATGTTTTTAATTCATGTCACAGATTTGGATGCAAGTTTGGGCTTTGACTAGGCCATTTTCTTCCACATTCTCTTCCACAAAGGTCAAAATCAGCTGATTTTTCTTTGATTGATAAATCATTAAATCCATAAAAACTAACCCCTCCCACCATTTTCAGCCACCAACCAACAGCATGTGCTTAAATGCACTTTTTTGAAGGATAATTATCGAAATTTTTTATTAAAGTGTATGTACAAATTTTCTGTTGGATTCAAAACTACTACCTTTACAAAGAAATGAACATTCAGCTTTTTCTTTTCTTTTCTTAACTGCAACTGGCAGGTCAGATCCCCCTCCTAAATAAATTCATATTGGTAATGGCTAGGAAAGTTGATTGGCTCATCTTCAATATATGAATATTATTTGAGACAAACAATTCCATTGCAACTCTGGTTGTATATTTAGGGTTGCTGTCCTGCTGGAAGGTGAACCTCAGCCCCAGTCTCAAGACTTGTGCAGCATCTTAAACACTTTCTTCCAGGATTGTCTCGTATTTACAGTATGTCCATACATTTTCCCATTAATTTTGACCAGTCTTCCACTCTGTGCTGAAAAAAAGTACTGCCAGAATAAACAACACAAGTTTATCCTATGGACCAGGTGGCGTCTGATGGCACTTCACAATTATGCCTGCTGTGTCTCTGTTTCTCATAAAATTTCAACAAAATGCTTTGTGCTTGTGATTGTTATGACAAATATGAACAGTAGTATGAAGACATTTGACAGGCCTCGTCAAAATGAGATAACAAGGTTCAGGGCTCAGGGCAATTAACAGTGGTATGAATGCTAGCTTTTGAAATTTAAAACGCAAACAGTGAATTTTGACTTACTACAGGTCCACACGGTGCCAACTCCACATTAGATCACCTGGGCGGCAGCTTTTTTAGCTAAGCCGTTGCCAGAACTGCTGAGGGCCTTCTTTTAATTAAGCTTAGTAATAAATGATCAAATAGCCCAGCTCTTAATGTCTCTGGCTCAGGGCAATTGAGCTGCACACCTGCACTATTTTGCATCTTTTCCTAGCTTTCTCCTGGTCATAGTTAGGATGGCCTGAGGCTTCACAGAGACAGAGAAATGCTAATAAGTTCTTCACGGAACTTTTCCTCTGAATATTTTCATAAATTAGGAGTGGAAAGAGGCAGATTAAGGGACTTGAGGGGGCTTTTTTTCTGTGTCCCAAATGTAATTTTTAGACCGATGCAGTGTAGCCTTTTAAGGATGAGCTCTCAATTTGGTTGGTGAAGCAGTGCCACTTCTTGCAGCCTAATTATTCATTTAAGTGAACTGGTCTAAACTCACATTTAGTCTGCAAGATAGAAATTATTTATAGGAGAAATGAAGAGCCCTCTTCATATTGACATTAGAGGAAAGGGGCAGCTGCTTGGTGTTGTGGCAGAAAAGTGTTAGAAAAAACAAACAGAGTGGCCAAGAAACATAAAAATTCCTTGCACTCTGGGCCTGGTGAGAAAAACTGCTGGCTTCAGCATGCACCACAGGGCCAGATCCAGCCTGAGTCAGCTCAGATGTGGCGTACCTTTTCTGTGCCACCGGTCAGACAGCAAAATTACAAAGCAGACAATGTGGAAGAGCACAGGGCTGAAAGTGAGACAGAGGGACGTCAAGTGACAGAAAGAACAAGTCAAGAGGGGACAGGAATGGAAAATACAGGACTACAGGAGGGATCAAGTTCAAAACGACAGAAAACACGAAAAAAAAGATGTGTGACAGAGTGAGCTTTGACTGGAGAAGGAAGAGAAAAAACACAGGGAGACTCAGGCAGAGATGAAAGCCTGAGAAGACCTGGGTTCATATCTCTGATGGTACTCTGGCACCTCTGGGTCTCACAGCCTGAGCTCTGCAAAGGCTTTCTCCTTCCTGGGCTGAGAGGGTTTCAGAACAAGAAAAACTTAAAACGAGTGAGTAAGTCAGCAGATATTTCACACATTTCACAGGCTGCTTTATGACCAGCTTCAGATGTTTATCCCCACAAGCAGTCTCATGGTGCATTGTTCTAGAAATCAAATCAATGATGGCCAATTAATTTTAAAAACTCCTGATAATATTTCATATGAATCCGGTTCTGTGAAAAAGTATCTGCCCCACTTGTCACACTAAAATGCTTGATGTCTCCAAGCTAATTGTAAAATCAGGCAAAGATAATCTGAGAAAATATAAAATTTAGCTTTAAAATGATGATTTCATTTATTAAGAGTAAAAAAAGCTTTGCGAACCAACCTGATCCTAGTAATTGCGCCCTAAACCCACCTTGCTCCCTCTGGTTTTGCCACCAGAGGGAGCAACAATGGTCATCAGTCATTTCTGATTACACACAATGCATCATTTAGATTTCTGCAGAGGGGTTTAACTACGCTCTTCTTTGCTGAATTGTTTAAATCCTGCCAGATTGGTGGGTTTTTAATATGTATAAAATTTCCACTTGTGTATAATTTGTTCTTGAATTTATTTTGATCAGAGAATGATGTGCTGCTTTTTGAGATCTTTTATCCAACTTCGTGTTGTCAGACAACTTCTATTTACAGTAGCTAATGGCTTTATTCTACAAGTCTGACAGTAATCAGACCTTGGTGTCAATTGAACTCAGCTTTTCAATTAAGGTGGTCAATCACAGTTGATTCATGATTAAATAACGGGGGCAATTACATTTTCACATAGATGGTATGAATTGATTTCTCCCTTAATAAATTAAATCATAATTTGAAAACTGTTGTCACTCAGGTTATCTTTGCCTAACATTAAAATCTGATGATCTAAAACATTAGGTCTGACCAAAAAAGCATACCAGCCCTGCCTATGCTTATTTCTGAATCACAGAGGGAAAACATACTTCTCTGAAGTTTCTGACACTGTTTCATATGAATTTGGCTCAACCTTAGAAATGCACAAAATCAGCCCAGCCCAAACCTGTAAATCCTCTGAATATCAGGATAGCCTTCATACTAGGATTGTTTTCTCACCAAACCCCTTAATGGTCACAAATATTTTGCTAAATGAAATGATTTTTTTTTTTTTTCATTTGTAGTAATTTCTAGTTACTGACGTATAAATTAGCTACACCTTTTATTGTTTAATAATCCACAAAGCTTAGAACCAAAGAAGGTTGGCATCATATTGACTGGAATCAAAATACGTAGGTGAAAAAATCATGTCCATAACAGTCATTATTGTGGATGAATCAGGTAATTTTGCATAAAGTTATCAAAAAGATATAGTTCCAAAAAGTGTTGATTTATTAAAAGTTTACAAACAGAATATCTTACCTGCAGTAAATAACTCTCTTAACATCCTCATTTAGTATGAATCCCTGCTAGCTGGACCCAGCAGCTAAAGCTAGTGGCTAATCCAAGAGAGGCCCATCAATGTGGACATCTACTGAAGCAACTCCAATATCAAGAACATCAGAGGTCTATTGGAACCCTGTCAACATTCAAAGCAGTCTTGTTTGCATTGTGCGGTTATTTAACCAGAAGCCAGTTATTATTTCCATGGTATGTGTGGGTTGAAGGTTGTGTGGAACCAATTATTCTTCTGTGTGAAATACGCACTGAAAACAAAACTTGTAAAGCTTTTCCATCCAAGTAACTATTTTTTTTTTTCCAAGTAACTATCTAAAATAAAAGTAGCACAATGTTGAAAGCAAAACCGTTATATCAGCTAATCAGAAATGTATCCACCTTATTCCTCACCCTGTTGCTGTAGGATTTGTTCTCAACCTCCAGTAAGATATCCGAAGTTGCAATAAAGTCGTTTATTTTCATAACCAATTGCATGTAGTGACTTTCAATTTTGAAGAAACCAGTTTCACATACTTTCTGTTTTGATAAACATGCACTTAAGGACGTGTCTCTGCAAAACCGGGGCTGGGACCAGAAATAACTTCTACTTGGTTTTATTGCTGCTACACTTACAATCAAACAAACAGGTCTAGTTTAAACATGCACCCAAAGTAAATCATGACTATTGCTGCAGTCGGTGGATTATTGTACATCGGTTAACAACAGACGAGGAATCAAGACAACTGTAACATCTAAATTTAAAATAACCACTGAAGATGACACATGTTTGCTTCTTTCACTTTGTAAAAATCCCGAGTAAAAAATCTTACCCTTTCAGTGAGTTGGATGTGGCCGATAACAGAGGCGAAGCACTGGCTTCTGAAAAGGATAACCAGCGCTGATGTGAGCAGATCAGGTCTGACTGTATACAGTCATTGTACCCAAATGGCTGCGCCTGAGTGGACTCATCTGTGAAACTCCTGAAGTTCGTGGATGACATCACTGACATTGATCTGATGCAGGACAGTGATGTGTCTGCATAGAGACAGGAGGTGAATTGGCTGGTTATTAACCTTTCAATCAACCCTTATGTAAAAAATGTATTACTTTACCATTAAATAGTAAGGCCTTAAACACTGGATAAAAGAGGGTAAGGATAGACACATTTAAGACTTCCACACATTAATACACTGTAGAGATGCTGCCTACTGAAATGAATTTAAGTGGTATTGAGAAATTTAAAGAATTAAAGGAGTGATTGTTGCAGTAGGTATGATTTTACTGTTTTGTGGTTGGAGAATCCAAATGGATATAAATTTCTAATAAAGAACTAATCTAATAAATCTCCAAATACCCATTTAAAGGTAACCAAACTGCTGCTGTTGGGACCCACAGCCATGGAAACAACATGAAAGGCCAGTACAGACTTTCCTGGAACTTTCAAAATAAATTGCATTAACTTACTTCCAGCACAGCCAGGAAACGGGGTAACTGCGGACTTCCTGTGACGTCACTGTCCAAATAAAAGCACCGCTCTTGCTACATCCTGCCTCTTCCACACCGGTGATCATTGGGATAGGGGAGGCACAGCACACTGTCTCTTTGCTGGCAAACAGACATAAAGTATTCAAACTGGATCCAAGGGTGTCCTACGATCATCGATCATATGCACTGAGTTAAGTACGGATGAATTACTGTTTGGTTACCCGGTATTCATTCATAAAAAGGGGAAATTAAGGTATAAGCATTGCTTTACTTTCTCTCTGAGGCCTGCAGAAGCAAACTGTGTTCCAGAAGTCTCCAGTAGAGATGCTGTCTCTACAAAGCAGAGTGGAGCGGTTTTCCCAGCCTGAGAGGAGGACAACAGGAGCCGCATCACCATGGTAATGTGCAGTTTGGTCGGCCCGACAGAGCGGCCGCCCAGTCACTGCCCCGGAGGTTAGCTGGAAGCTAACCCTTTGTTCACAGAGCTTTCTTCAAACGTCGTCGTCGCCCGGACAACTCCTCCTCAATACGTTTCAAACAAGGTTAGGGTTTGGGCAGAGAGATTTAGGGTAAAATGATCTGAATGTTTTCATTTTCTGAAGTTTGGTTTTGTTTGTGTTGAACTCAGCTACCTTGGTGCTAGCAGGCTATCTGCAGCACATGTGCTCAGTTGTGTGTTCTGTGTTTGCATGTTTTTAAAGTTAAGACAAACTTCATTTAAAGGGTGATTTTAAACACAGAAGATTGATCATAACGCACCGTCCGCGCTTATGCATTTTGACCCTTTTATCAACGGTATTGTAAATGTGTGTTTGATTCTGGTGCTAAGCTATCAGCTTCTTTTGTTAGCTTTAACTGCTAACAGCTTAGAACACATGCTTGCTGCTAAAGAACGTTTAACAGAAAGGTTGTTAACTTTCAATCTAGTAAATAATAGTTCCCTAAACATTATTGTACTAAACATGATAACTAAGTAAACACCATTAAGCCCAATTTTCCCAGAAAGATTTGGCTCTTTTCCAAAATATGTCCTTGAATTTTTTACCACTTCCTTAATATTTCTTTGAATATTATTTTAATAAAGGCATCTAATGAGACACAGTTGAGAATTAGTCATCCATAAGGTTGGTTTTATTCAGTAGATTGTTCTTTAAAACATTATTTTATTAAAATATTTTATCTGTTCTTTCATTGTGAATGGTTGTTTAAAAGGTATGCTGATTATTGCCTTAGTTGGTTCCAAGACTAACTTAACCCGGTTTCCAGATTCTTCAAGATAATCCTTAGTTCTCAAACATAAACATTGCATGGTAATGTTGCATCACTCTTTTGGTCATGGTTTCCAACCATCTTTAATCAACTTGTTTTTATTGTACAGAGCCCATTAGTCTTCCTTATTCTTTAATTCTGCTTGGTAGTTTAGTTGGGTTGTTTTAGCATAGTAAAGAGTTTGTTGATTGAAATATGTTTGACTTATGAGTTGACTTATTTTTTTAATAAATACTTGTACTTTAAGAAATTGTGTGTGTCAAGTGGTTCCCATTTTTTTGGGCTTACACTACATGTTTCCCCCACTTGAAAAGGCAGCTTGCTTCAATAGGATTCAAACTGGAGTTCACTCAATGACCCATAAATTTTTTTTCTTTTCTTTCTTTCCTTTATTTTTAAAGTTCACAGGTGGTTACAATAGGTGAAAAACCTTAAACACAAAGAAAACACAAAAACCCAATAAACCAAATTTAACTATGATCAAAATTAATTAGCCTTTAAATGATTATAAATTATTCTTGAAACTAAGTATAACATATCCAAATGAAACACCCAAAATCAAACAAATATATTTAAAGCACTAAATATCAGTTTCTACATGTATTCAAATACAGTCTGCAGCTCACCGGCTCCTTCCTTTCCTTGAAACAAGCTTTCTCAGTCCTGCAGTGTCCATTTTCCAGCACCTCTCTCACACATCGTCAGCAGCTCATGTGTTAGTGAGTACCTCCAAACAATTCATGTAATCATCTCCACCTGGAGCAAACAGGCTGCTGCCACCATGGTGGGAGACACACCCAGACCTGCACTCAGCCAGAAAGGGGCGGGGCCTGAAGCTCAGCTCAACTCCTTCCCACTCGATCTTCCCACTGTTGGCAAGATTGCATAAAGTCAGCTTTCTCCTGGGTTTCCTGCCTATTCCTCTGCTGTCAGCAGGACTACCAACCATCTGACATCTCTGTGAAGAATTGTGGTCTGAGTGTCCCTCAGAATGCTGGAACTGGGATACTTGGATGCAGGATTCTTGGATGTGGGTCTCACCTGTGGGGCACAGCAACCTGTCACAACTCTAATATTAACATCCCGCACAATGCCTCTGGAGTCTGCGTTGACACTGATGACCCCCCAAGATTAAAGTGACCTCTCAATGCATTCTGATCACACAGCCAAACAATGTCTCCGACTGCGACATTTCTTTGTGTGGTGTGCCATTTACTTCTGACAAAGAGATTAGGTCCAGCAAGTTGGCTCCAGGACCTCCAAAACCTGTCAACCTGGTGCTGCATTTCTTGAAGTCTTTTATAGGGATAACTTGTGAAGTCAAAAGTTTTCCAGTGATCACTTGATGATGCTCGTCCCAGCAGAAGTGAATTAGGTGCAATATACTGTACAGTGTCTTCCTGGCTCTGAACTCTGGCATCAATAGGGCGTTCATTTGCAAGGTTAGCAGCAAGTTGAAGTGTTGTTTGAAACTCACTGAAGGTGAGCCCTGACTTTTCCAGACTCTGGAATGCCTTTTTCACAATCCGAACAGCTGCTTCAGCAGAACCATTTCGATGAGGGGAATCCGCTGGTTGGATTTTCCACTGCCAGTCAGTTCCATTCTGAGCGGCAATTTCTTCCACAGCGGACCTGTTCATGCCATCCAGAAACTGGTACAACTCCTCCAAAACAGGTTTGGCACCAACAAAATTGGTCCCTGGATCAGACCAGATATTTTTAGGATGCCCTTGAATCGCTGTGAATCTCTGATAAGCCATTAGAAATCTTTCAGTTGACATAGAGTTAGCAAGCTCTGTGTGAATTGCTCTACTGGCCATGCAGCAGAATGCCACCCGCCAAACTTTAACTGTGACTCTCCTCCTCACATCATCTTTAACCTGATAAGGTCCAAACTGTTGTAAACTCAAATGGGGCTGTGGGCCTAGTTCTCTCTTGAGGCAATTCACTCATCACTTGCTGACATATTTTAGCTCTGGCATTCTTGCAAGTCTCACAATTTTCAATGACTTTTTGAGCAATTCTTGGTCCCTTTATTATCCATGCTCTCTTTCTCACCTTCAAATGAGTTGCAGTCACTCCCTCGTGACCCCTGCTGTGAGCTTCATGAACCAGCAGCGTTGAGACCCAGGCGTTGTGTGGTAAAAGGGGAACACCAACTCGGTCTTCAGTGAAAGCCCGGACTCTTCCACCACAAACCAGAAGCCCAGATTCTTCCTCTTGGTAGACCACCAAATGGTCTATTGTGGTGGCTGGAAAGGTGACGCCCTCCTGTGCAGCAAAAAAAAAAGATCTCTTAAAGCATCTTGGTGCTCTACTACAGTAATGACCCCAGCTAATGACACTGCCTCCCCCTTTGGGGTCCTCATGAACCTTTTCTGGCCTGCAAAGCATTTTGCTCCCCGCCAGACCTGGGGAATTGTCCAGATCAGTTGAGTCAAACTGCTGAATCGTCTTACATCCACCAGGTTCTTTACTGTAGTGCCAGCAGGTGGTCTCCGAAGCTCTAGATCTGGGGGTTCTTTTTTCCTCTGAGCTCTTGTAAGTACAGCAGCAAATAATTTTTTCTGCATCTTTCCAACAGTCTCTCTTGCAGCTGATGAAACATCCTTTGGAGATTTAATTGGCCATTTATCAGCTGGTAAACTCAGAAAATCTGGGCCTCGCTGCCATGCTGAATTTTCCTCTAAATCTTTTAAACCACACCCACAAGTAATGATATCAGCAATGTTTAGGGGGCCAGGGATCCACCACCAATCCTGCAGTTGTGTACTATTTTGGATTTTTCCAATTCGGTTAGCAAAAAAGGACTGGAAACCATAGCTCGTCCCTCTTCGTCTTCCGCTTATCCGGGACCGGGTCGCGGGGGCAGCAGACTCAGCAGAGACGCCCAGACGTACCTCTCCCCAGACACCTCTTCCAGCTCCTCCGGGGGGAGCCCAAGGCGTTCCCAGGCCAGCCGAGAGACATAGTCCCTCCAGCGTGTCCTGTGCCGTCCCCTGGGCCTTCTCCCGGAGGGATGTGCCTGGAACACCTCCCGAGGAAGGCGTCCAGGAGGCATCCGGTATAGATGCCCGAGCCACCTCGACTGGCTCCTCTCAATGTGGAGAAGCAGCGGCTCTACTCCGAGCCCCTCGCGGATGGCCGAGCTCCTCACCCTATCTCCAAGGGAGTGCCCAGCCACCCTACGGAGGAAGCTCATTTCAGCCGCTTGTATCCGGGATCTCGTTCTTTCGGTCATGACCCAAAGTTCATGGCCATAGGTGAGGGTAGGAACGTAGACCGACCGGTAAATCGAGAGATTCGCTTTTCGGCTCAGCTCTCTCTTCACCACAACGGACCGGCACAGCGCCCCCATTACTGTGGCAGCCGCACCGATCCGTCTGTCGATCTCCCGCTCCATTCTTCCCTCACTCGTGAACAAGACCTCGAGATACTTAAAATCCTCCACTTGAGGCAGGAACTCCTTTCCAACCTGAAGAGGACAAGCCACCCTTTTCCGGTCGAGAACCATGGCCTCGGATTTGGAGGAGCTGATCTTCATCCCAGCCGCTTCACACTCGGCTGCAAACCGCCCCAGTGCATGCTGTAGGTCTTGGCTAGATGGGGCCAGCAGGACCACGTCATCTGCAAAAAGAAGAGATGAAATACTCTGGTCCCCAACTCAGACCCCCTCCGGCCCTTGGCTGCGCCTAGAAATCCTGTCCATAAAAGTTATGCACAGGACCGGTGACAAAGGGCAGCCCTGCCGGAGTCCAACATGCACCGGGACCAGGTCCGACTTAGTGCCGGCAATGCGAACCAAACTCCTGCTCCGCTTGTACAGAGACCAGATGACCCCTAGTAAAGAGCCACCGATTCCATACTACTGGAGCACCCCCCACAGGGCTTCACGAGGGACAGTCGAATGCTTTCTCCAGGTCCAAAAAACACATGTGAACCGGTTGGGCAAACTCCCATGAACCCTCGAGCACCCTGTAGAGGGTATAGAGCTGGGCCAGTGTCCCACGTCCGGGACGAAAACCACACTGCTCCTCCTGAAGCCGGGGTTCGACTATCGGCCGGACTCTCCTCTCCAATACCCTGGTGTAGGCCTTACCAGGGAGGGCTGAGGAGTGTAATCCCTCTGTAGTTGGAACACACCCTCCGGTCACCCTTCTTATGAAGGGGGACCACCACCCCAGTCTGCCAATCCAAAGGCACTGTCCCCGTCCGCCACGCAATGTTGAAGAGGCGTGTCAACCATGACAGCCCCACAACATCCAAAGACTTGAGGTACTCAGGGCGGATCTCATCCAACCCCGAAGCCTTGCCACCGCGGAGCTTTTTAACCACCTCGGTGACTTCAGCCTGGGTGATGAAAGAGTCCAACCCCGAGTCCCCAGCCTCTGTTTCCACCAGGGAATGCGTGTTGGCAGGATTGAGGAGATCCTCGAAGTACTCCTTCCACCGGCCGATAATGTCCCCAGTCGAGGTCAGCAGCTCCCCACCCCCACTGTAAACAGTGTTGGCGAAGCACTGCTTCCCCCTCCTGAGGCGCCGGACGGTTTGCCAGAATCGCTTCGGGGCCAACCGGTAGTCCTTCTCCATGGCCTCACCGAACTCCTCCCAGGTCCGAGTTTTTGCCTTTGCCACCGCCCGGGCCGCGGCACGCTTGGCCCCATGGTACCCGTCAGCCGCCTCAGGAGACCCACAAGCCAACCACAGCCGATAGGACTCCTTCTTCAGCTTGACAGCGTCCCTTACTGCCGGTGTCCACCTCCGGGTTCGGGGATTGCCGCCGCGACAGGCACCGCAGACCTTATGGCCGCAGCTACAGGCAGCAGCATCGACAATAGATGTGGAGAACATGGTCCATTCGGACTCTATGTCTCCAACATCCTTCGGAATCTGGTCAAAGCTCTCCCGGCGGTGAGAGTTGAATACATCCATGGCCGAGGGCTCTGCCAGACGTTCCCAGCAGACCCTCACTATGCGCTTGGGCTTGCCAAGTCTGTCCGGCTTTCTCCTCCTCCAGCGGATCCAACTCACCACCAGGTGGTGATCAGTGGACAGCTCAGCCCCTCTCTTCACCCGAGTGTCCAAAACATGCGGCCGAAGGTCTGATGATACAACAACAAAGTCGATCATTGACCTCCTGCCTAGGGTATCCTGGTGCCAAGTGCACTGATGGACACCCTTATGTTTGAACATGGTGTTCATTATGGACAATCCGTGACTAGCACAGATGTCCAATAACAAAACACCGCTTGGATTCAGATCGGGGAGGCCATTCCTCCCAATCATGTCTCTCCAGGTGTCACTGTCGTTTCCCACGTGGGCGTTGAAGTACCCCAGCAGAATAATGGAGTCCCCAGGAGGGGCACTATCCAGCACCCCCGACAGGGACGCCAAGAAGGCCGGGTACTCCGCACTCGGCCCATAGGCCGAAATGATAGTCAGAGACCTCTCCCCAACCCGAAGGCGCAGGGATGCAACAACCAAACCCACAACAGCCCGCCGCCTCTCCCCGCGGGCCACTCCAGAGTAGAAGAGAGTCCAACCCCTCTCAAGGAGATGGGTTCCAGAGCCCACGCTGTGCGTGAAGGCGAGCCCGACTATTTCTAGTCAATATCTCTCGACCTCCCGCACCGGCTCAGGCTCCTTCCCCCCCAGCGAGGTGACATTCCACATCCCTAGAGCCAGCCTAAGCATCCGGAGATCGGGCCGCCGAGGTCTCCACCTTCGTCCGCCGCCCAATCCTCTTTGCACCGGTCCCTCACGGTTCCCCCTGCAGGTGGTGGGCCCACTGGGGGATGGTCTCGCGTCTCTCGTTCGGGCTTGGCCCGGCCGGGTCCCGCGAGGAGCAACCCGGCCACCAGGCGCTCTCCGACGAGTCCCGACCCCAGGCCTGGCTCCAGGGTGGGACCCCGGCTCCGCCGTACCGGGCGACATCACGTGCCTCGATTCTGTAGTCATCATGAGTGATTCTCGAACCGCTCTTTGTCTGACCCATCACCTAGAGCCTGTTTGCCATGGGAGACCCTACCAGGGGCATTTAAGCCCCAGACAACATAGTCTCTAGGATCATTCGAGCACTCAAACCCCTCCACCACGTTAAGGTGGCGGTTCAAGGAGGGGAACCATAGCTTTCACGCTGAATTGCACAAAAGACAGTTTGGCTGTCAACAAAGTGGTATCACTGCTTTACCTGAATTTGACAATGTTGCACAAAGTACCTCTTAAAATAAATACTGCTCCACACAGCTCTGCCTTGACTGCTTCCCCCTTGTGGTCTAAGGGTGTCAATTTAGCTTTAGACTCCACCAGTCTTACTATTGGGCCTTGATCACATGCTGAACGCAGGTAGAGAATGGCACCATAAGCCTGCTCGCTGCCATCAGAAAAGGTAATTGCACTGGGTTCAGCAGGTGCACCCACTGGTGTCAGAGCTCTCAGAAACTTGACCTTACTCAGCTGAGCATATTCTTCAAAGAGACTGATGGCATCTGCTCTAAGCTTTTCTGAGAGTGCAAGGTCCCAACTGTCTTTAATGGTTCTATGCTTAGTCTCCTGAAATGCTCTACAGGCCAGAATGGCCCCTTTCTGCTGGACAGGCGTTGTCAGACCAATTGGGTCATATAGCCCGGAAACCTGGCTGAGTAATTCTCGTCGTGTCAGTGGGTTTTATGTCTGAGCTCTCACCAGCTCCGGTTGAAGGTCTTTGCTGAGTCTCATTTTCCTTTTTCTCTTTGAGAAGTTTATTCCAACCATGACATGGAGGCTATCATCTTCCAAGATGTAGCCAAGGCCAATAGCTTTGTTTTCTTCCTCTCCAAGCTGATAATTTTGGAGCAGCCTCCAGTTTCTGCTTCCCAGCAGCCTGCCTCCCACCTTGACCAGAGAAGACCCATGGCTTCAATTCAAACCCCCCTCCATTTAAGATCTGCTCAACATTTTTTGTGATGAGTCTGAGCTGGTTCAAGTCGATATAAAAGGTCAAAAGGTCATCAACATAGCTATGCTCCTCTATTACTCGACGCTCCTGCACAAAATGGCTGAACTCTGGGAGATTTGCTGTTTCCTTCAGGGCAAGTTGAGCAATACAACCTGCTGGCTTATCGCCAATGTTGACTCTTGTGACTGCAAATTCACCTAGCTCCTCCTCCTCAGAGTCTTGCCACAGGAACCTATGCAGGTGCACCTCTCGGTCTTGAAGCCACACTGAATTATACATCTTCCGTATGTCCCCCAGAGCAGCAAAACTTCCACTTCGAAACCTGAGAAGCACAGCACAGATTGAATTTAGCATATCTGGGCCTTTTAGCAGGAGATTATTTAAATTTACCACTTTGCACTTCTGACTACTGTTTCAGACCAACCTTCCTGGAGTTGTGACAGAGCGCGGGTTTGGTGCAATAAGGTGGCTGATATACCATACTGGACTAGTCCATATATCCAAGATATACAGGTCCTTCTCAAAAAATTAGCATATTGTGATAAATTTCATTATTTTCCATAATGTCATGATGAAAATTTAACATTCATATATTTTAGATTCATTGCACACTAACTGAAATATTTCAGGTCTTTTATTGTCTTAATACGGATGATTTTGGCATACAGCTCATGAAAACCCAAAATTCCTATCTCACAAAATTAGCATATCATTAAAAGGGTCTCTAAACGAGCTATGAACCTAATCATCTGAATCAACGAGTTAACTCTAAACACCTGCAAACGATTCCTGAGGCCTTTAGAACTCCCAGCCTGGTTCATCACTCAAAACCCCAATCAGTGGTAAGACTGCCGACCTGACTACTGTCCAGAAGGCCACTATTGACACCCTCAAGCAAGAGGGTAAGACACAGAAAGAAATTTCTGAACGAACAGGCTGTTCCCAGAGTGCTGTATCAAGGCACCTCAGTGGGAAGTCTGTGGGAAGGAAAAAGTGTGGCAGAAAACGCTGCACAACGAGAAGAGGTGACCAGACCCTGAGGAAGATTGTGGAGAAGAGCCGATTCCAGACCTTGAGGGACCTGCGGAAGCAGTGGACTGAGTCTGGAGTAGAAACATCCAGAGCCATCGTGCACAGGCGTGTGCAGGAAATGGGCTAGAGGTGCCGCATTCCCCAGACCTGGGCTACAGAGAAGCAGCACTGGACTGTTGCTCAGTGGTCCAAAGTACTTTTTTCGGATGAAAGCAAATTCTGCATGTCATTCGGAAATCAAGGTGCCAGAGTCTGGAGGAAGACTGGGGAGAAGGAAATGCTAAAATGCCAGAAGTCCAGTGTCAAGTACCCACAGTCAGTGATGGTCTGGGGTGCCGTGTCAGCTGCTGGTGTTGGTCCACTGTGTTTTATCAAGGGCAGGGTCAATGCAGCTAGCTATCAGGAGATTTTGGAGCACTTCATGCTTCCATCTGCTGAAAAGCTTTATGGAGATGAAGATTTCATTTTTCAGCACGACCTGGCACCTGCTCACAGTGCCAAAACCACTGGTAAATGGTTTACTGACCATGGTATCATTGTGCTCAATTGGCCTGCCAACTCTCCTGACCTGAACCCCATAGAGAATCTGTGGGATATTGTGAAGAGAACGTTGAGAGACTCAAGACCCAACACTCTGGATGAGCTAAAGGCCGCTATCGAAGCATCCTGGGCCTCCATAAGACCTCAGCAGTGCCACAGGCTGATTGCCTCCATGCCACGCCGCATTGAAGCAGTCATTTCTGCAAAAGGATTCCCGACCAAGTATTGAGTGCATAACTGTACATGATTATTTGAAGGTTGACGTTTTTTGTATTAAAAACACTTTTCTTTTATTGGTCGGATAAAATATGCTAATTTTGTGAGATAGGAATTTTGGGTTTTCATGAGCTGTATGCCAAAATCATCCGTATTAAGACAATAAAAGACCTGAAATATTTCAGTTAGTGTGCAATGAATCTAAAATATATGAATGTTAAATTTTCATCATGACATTATGGAAAATAATGAACTTTATCACAATATGCTAATTTTTTGAGAAGGACCTGTATTTAGACAACTTCATTGCAGCTCGGCGCTCAACCATCTCATGAATTTGAGCTGCATATGCGGTTTTTCACTGTCAAGTGGTTTCCACTTTTTGGGCTTACAATGCAGGCTTCCTCCACTTGAAAAGGCAGCTTGCTTCAATTGGATTCAAACTGAATTTCACTCAATGACCCAGAAACTATTTTTATTTTATTTCTTGCCTTTATTTTTAAAGTTCACAGGTGGTCACAATAGGTGAAAAACCTTAAACACAAAGAAAACACAAAAGGGTTAAGCAAAACCCAATAAACCAAATTTAACTATGATCAACATTAATTAGCCTTTAAATGATTATAAATTATTCTTGAAACTAAGTATAACATATCCAAATGAAACACCCAAAATCAAACAAATATATTTAAAGCACTAAATATCAGTTTCTACATGTATTCAAATACAGTTTTGTCCTAATACCACCGCTTTACTGGGCTGGTATTCACAGGATAACCCTTAACAGACCAAAATATAATTTGATAATATATTAATATTAAATAATATTTTCAGATTCATAATCACAACACTGACTGGAAGCATAGAAATAACTGGAGGACCTAACAAGTGAGAGAGGAGCCCATGGGGTTTGGGTAGTGGACATAGGTGAGGAAATTAGAGAATAAAATGAACTTGAAAGCCACAATGTAATACATTGTGAAGCCCTAATTAGGAACCATGGAGTGCAGGCAGGATTCTAACAAAACAAATGGAAACAACACATATCATACTGAAGACTTATAGTATATCGGCAAACCAAACCTAAACCCGTGACGGATTTAATTTACAACAGAAGACGTAGTACAGTACTTGCTATCCTCTCAACAACATCAAAACTGTGCATAACAAGTGCAATAAGCTATATTTCCATCTCTACAGTACAGAAATCAAAAAATACAACAATACGTTTGTATGGGTCAGGTTGACAGTACAATACACAGAAAATAATCTGTGAGTTTTTCAATAAAGGTGAACAAATATTATTTATGCTTTAAATAATTATTTTGTTATGATGTTTAAAAAAATGCTTGAGTTAAATGAAATGCTGGATTTCAATATTGGAGCTTCTGCTCTTCCTCCGCCTGTTCTCTGAACAGGAACAGGGATTTATTCAGTGTGAAACATTCATATTGAAGTTTCTTATAAACTGAATAAATCATTTTGTTCTGTGACAGGACAGTTGGATAAAGAACTAAAAATAAAGTGTAAAAAAAGTGTAAAGGTAAGTATAAAATATTATACTAGCAAGTGTTTAAGAATATGCAGATAGTCATTAACATAGATGTTTGTAAAATTTATAGCAGGGATGTTAATAGAAATAAAGGAAGTTCCAACTCTCAGAATGAATTGAGTTTTTTGTCTAATTTTGCAAGCGTTCTTTTCAGTATATAAAGTTAGAATTATAAGCAAAGATCAAATCTGAAGAACAGGCACAGAAGTTAAACTATAACTTATACAATTTATTTAGTCCTGTTTCTAGTGCCACACAAGTAAGGAATGCCCAACAGTGAATGTTTCAAATAACATGATCATGAAAAACATAAATATTAGAAACCCACAATATCACACCCTAATCAGCTAATTAAGTCAAACCTACAAAGTTTTCCTGAGCTTCTAAATGGTCTCTCAGTCTGGGTCAGTGGGGAAGATTGCTGACTAGACAAATGTCCAGGAGACAGACATTGACACCCTAACCAAGGAGGTCAAATGACAAAGGTCATTGTTAAAGACACTGATAGTTTACAAAGCGCTGTATCCGAATATATTAATTGAAAATTGAATGGAAGGAAAATGTATGGAAGGGAAAGGTCCACCAGCAAAATGGAATACTGCAGCCTTAAGAGGATTGCCAAGCAAAATCCATAAAAGAATTTGGGGGAACTTCACAAGAAATGGACTGAGCCACTACACACAGATGAATCCTACATCTGGGCTACAAGCGCCTTACCCGGGTTGGAGATAAAAGAACCAGACTGTTAGTCCAAAGTTCTCTTTTCAGATGAAAGTAAGTTTGCATTTCATTTGAAAATCAAGGTCTCAGAGTCTGGAGGAAGCGTGGAGAGACACATAATCCATTCTGCTTGAAGACCAGTGGGAAGTTTCCCCAGTTAGTGATGATATGGGGTGCTGTGACATCTGCTGGTGTTGGTCCAATTTTAGAAAAGTTTAGAGCACTTAATATTTCCTTCAGCTGACAGGTTCTATGGAGATGCTGATTTCCTTTTCCAACAGGACCTGGTACAGACCCACACTGCCAAAGGTACCAAAAGCTGGTCCAATGACCATGGCGCTATTGTGCTTGATTTGCCAGCAAACTACACTCACCTGAAACTCATGATGAATCTGAGGGGTGTTGTTAAGAGGAAGATGACCAACACCAGAACCAACTATGCAGGTGATGGTGAAGATAATGGAGTTCTAGGTGAAGGCGGCTACATCCCCAAAGGAAGAGGTTGGCAGGGGATTGATGTTAGATAGGGTAAATGATTGGCTTCCTGTTGTTTCTCTTGCAGAATGGTGTGGCGATACAGTGACATTGGTGGGTGGACTGGCGAGTGAGCAGAGCACAACGGTAAGAAGTCCAGGCAGCAGGTTCCAGGAGGGCCATGAGAGGAGCGGTGAGGAGATTTCAGACAGGTGTAAGGGAGAGACTTTCCCAACAGACACAGGGAGCGAGGAAGCCATTCACTGGAGTCCAAGTACTGAGCATTGCAAGGGAAAAAGGTAACTGTTAAAGAAACACAACAAGAGGTAAGAGTCAGAAATCTAAGAGCGTGAGACACTGATAAGATGACAGCTTTATTACCACTCACATAAGTGAAACAATCTGGCATGCGCCTTATGGAACCACCTCCTCTTAAGCTCCTCCGTGACTTAGTCTTGGTGAGCTCCAACCTCAGGAACTGCACCTGTCCGTCAAACCCTGTAATAAGAGGAGGAAGGAGAGACAAACAACACCAACCTGTACACATCTCTGTGGAAATTATGAGTTTAAGATCCTGATTATGGCAAAAGTAGCGGATAAGATAAAAATTCTTCCAAAACTGTTGTAGATTTGAGTTTCTTACACATCATTTACCTTTTCCCTTGGGTGATTAACTTTTTCAGCTTACAATTAGATGTTAATGGAAACCGAGATGAAACGAGAAGGATGTGAAAAAGAGCCATTGTAGCACCATGCAAAATGGGCCTTTACATCAATTCTATTAATATCTTGATATCCTGTCCACAATTGTATGACACGATTTTTTAAGTTTTAAAAAATCTCCTCTTTAAAAAGCATTTTTAAGAGTCTCACCAAGAACCCATAGCTGTATTCTAGACCTTGAGCAGAAAATCTGTTTTATAAATACTTCCATAAATTCAGCTGTGCTCATTTCAACTCAAAGTTCCTTTGTAATGTATATTCAAATTCATTACATTATGCATTTCTAGGACACAGGCTGGGGATTGGACCTCTGATCTTCCAACTGGCTAGGTGAGGAAGTCAAAAGATTGCATCAGATTTTACTTGGATTCTTTCTCCATCCTGGGGATCTACAAGGTGACAGAGAAATGTTCAGTGGAAAACTCCTTATAAGACTTGTAACTAATTTGTCACAGACATGTTGTATAGAGTATCACAGCAGTAAAATGATTTTACAACAGAATCAAACTGCATTTAGAAATATGGACATGTCTGCAGGTGTGGCTCCCAGTAGGTGAAGCATTTTTCCAGAAGTCAGTCGATGTTCTGATGTATTGTATACATCATGCTTATTCCTTTTTGTATCCCCTGAATTGTGAAGGCATTGAATTTCCTCATCTGTCTAAGCTGCCTTGCCTTCCTCACCAGAGAAAATTAGAAGAGACTAGAAGAAACAGGATGCTATTTGCCTCTAACACGCAAATAAAACACTGCTGGTAAAGCTTCTTGTTCTAAGGAAAGTGGCCTTTTAGGCAATCTAGTTTGATATACTCATTGTGAGAAGTTATTGAGTCATCATCAGTGGGTCACATTAGAAACAAAGCTTCAGCAGAGAAAAGCAAGCTGACAGATATGATTAAATTACTCCAATTAGCCACAAAGTGGCTGAATGAGTTCAGGTTTCAGGACAACAGGACTGCCATCAGTTTTCTTGTAGCTGATGCCTTTTAGTCATGCAACAGTGTGGGTTATGGTTTGTCATATATCATCAGGATTAACACTCTTGCTGTTGGTTTTAAGCTTGTGTCTTATGTGCATTGATGTGGCGCAGTACACTCTGTTGAAGTGCAGAGCTCCTGGGTTCTTTGCCAGAATATTTTTCACATGTTTGAAGGAAAACTGTGTAAATGTGTCACTGAGTTTCACAGCTCTTCAAAAACCGTGTCTTATTAAAAAAAAATATTATAAACATCTTCGCTTTGATAGTTTTTAATTCATGAAAGGTGATAATATTGAAAGTGTAATGATGAACTAGTTAGTCTTGGTGAAAATTAGGAAAAAAAATATTATGTGCTGTGTCAAATATATTTAGCATATTTGTTGTCATCATCCAAATGTTTTTTTGTCTTCTGTTTGAAAAGGGTAACTTTTGCAGCTATTCTCTCATTAATTTTACTGTTTGACAGAACAATAAGGGTACATGTAGGTCACAACAGTCCCAGTATCTTAGAAAGGTATCGATACAATTTATCAACTTTTTCACATTTTGTGATCAACCCTAAATGTACACTGCTCAATAAAAAAGGGAACACTCAAATAACACATCCTAGATCTGAATAACTGAAATATTCTCATTGAATACTTTGTTCTGTACAAAGTTGAATGTGCTGACCACAAAATCCCACAAAAATCATCAATGGAAATCAAATGTATTAACCAATGGAGGCCTGGATTTGGAGTCACACACAAAATTAAATTGGAAAAACACACTAGAGGCTGATCCAACTTTGATGTAATGTCCTTAAAACAAGTCAAAATGAGGCTCAGTATTGTGTATGACCTCCCTACAACGCCTGGGCATGCTCCTGATGCGACGGCGGATGGTCTCCTGAGGGATCTCCTCCCAGACCTGGACTAAAGCATCCACCAACTTAACTATGCGGCCCTCCAAAGAAATGCCACCCCTCCTGTTCCTCCTTGCACAAAGGCGGAGGTAGCGGTCCTGCTGCTGGGTTGTTGCCCTCCTACAGCCTCCTCCACGTCTCCTGGTGTTCTGGCCTGTCTCCTGGTAGCGCCTCCAGGCTCTGGACACTACGCTGACAGACACAGCAAACCTTCTTGCCACAGTTCACATTGATGTGCCACCCTGGATGAGCTGCACTACCTGAGCCACTTGTGTGGGTTGTAGAGTCCGTTTCATGCTACCACAAGTGTGAAAGCACCACCAACATTTAAAAGTGACCAAAACATCAGCCAGAAAACATCGGTACTGAGAAGTGGTCTGTGGTCCCCACCTGCAGAACCACTCCTTTATTGAGTGTCTTGCTAATCGCCAAAGATTTCCCCCTGTTGTCTTTTCCATTTGTACAACAGCTGTGAAATTGATTGTCAATCAGTGATGCTTCCTAAGTTGACAGTTTGATTTCATAGAAGTTTGATTTACTTGGAGTTATATTGTGTTGTTTAAGAGTTCCCTTTATTTTTTTGAGCAGTGTATTTTATTAGGATTGTATTTGACAGACTAACACAAAGTTGAGCGTCATTGTAAAGTGGAAAGAAAACTTTAAACAGTTTTCCTTATGTTTGCAAAAAAAGCAAAAAAATGAGCTGGCAAAAAAGCAATTACAGCTTCAAGTGTTTTGGTTTAAGTCTTCAGTAGATTTGCACATCAAGAGGCAAGATCTTCTTAGCTCAAGCTCAGTTAGATTAAATGGAGAGTGTCTGTAAACATTTTTCGAGTTTTGTCTCATATTTCAGTTGAATTTAGGTTTGGACCATTCTAACAGATGAATATGCTTTGATGAACATGTTTTGATCTAAGCCATTCCATTCTTTGAAGGTACTTTGAGTTACAAATAATCCAAGCAGTTAACTTCCCTATTGGAACTGATAAAGTAGCTTTAAATGAACTTGGATTGAGTTAAACAGACATCTGTTGCTGTCTCTAACAGGTTTTCTTCCAGGATTAACCTGTATCCAGATGATGGATTGAACAGAGTTGTTGGGACTCCAGTACACACTTTTCTGGAACTTTCAAAATAAATTGCGTTTTACTGACTTCCAGCAACTGAGGGAAGGGCGGTAGCAACAGACATCCCATGATGCCTCTGTCTGAATAAGAGCACCCCCTCTCCAACAAGCCGACCTCTTCCACTGTTCCTCTTTGCGGGACCGGGATCGGAGAGGCAGCGCGCTGATGTCTCTTTGCTGGCAAACAGACATAAACTCTTTACCTGGATCCAAGAGTGTCATAAGATCACGCGATCATATGCACCAGTTAAGTAAGAGTGAATTACTGTTTGTGTCCCCAGTATTCATTCATAAAAAGGGGATATTAAGGTATAAGCATTCCCTGACTTTCTCTCTGAGGCCTGCAGAAGCAAACGGTGTTCCAGAGAAGCCCCTGCAGAGACGCGGTCTCCCAGTCTGGAAGGAAGACAGCAGAGACCACATCAACGTGCAGTTGGTTGGCGGACACAACGAGCTGTCTTTCATTCACAGCTACGGAGGTTAGCTGAAAGCTAACCGTTTGTTGACTGTGGACATTTCTTCAAACTTCACCACCTTGGACAACGGTCCTCACCACAGTTCATGAGGTTAAGTGTTTGGGCAGAGAAATAGAAGGATTTAGATTGAAATGATCTAAACGTTTTCCATTTTATGAAGTTTGGTTTTGTGTTAAACTCAGCTATCTTGGTGCTAGCAGAATATCTGCAGCACATGTGCTCAGGTTGTGTTCTTTGTTTGTATGTTTTTATAGTTAAGACAAACTTTACTTGAAGGGTGATTTAAACAGAAGATTGATCATAACGCACCGTCCGCGCTTATGCATTTTAACCATTTTATTAACGGTATATTTAAAGGTGTGTGTTTGATTCTGGTGCTAAGCTATCAGCTGTTTTGTTAGCTTTAAATGCTAACAGGTAATGAAACACCATTAAGCCCCATTTCTCCAGAAAGATTTGGCTCTTTCCCAAAGTATTCACTTAATAATATTTATTTGAATATTATTTCAATAAATAAAGGCAGCTAATTAGACACCGTTGAGAATTAGTCATCCAGAAGGTTGGTTTTATTCAGCAAATCACTCTTAAAGCATTATTTTATTTAAATAATATTTTATCTGATCTTGCATTGTGAATGGTTGTCTAAATGTTTGCTGATTATTGCCTAAGTTGGTTCCAAGACTAACTTAACTTCATTTCCAGATTCTTCAAGATAATCCTTGGTTCTCAAACATAAACATTGCATGGTAATGTTGCATCACTCTTTTGGTCATGATTTTCAATCATCTTTAATCAACTTGTTTTTGTTAATAAATTCTTGTATTTTAAGAAATTGTGTGAATTCATTCCATATATGTGCAGAGTTTATGCTGTTCAATAATGTCAGAGCCCGTCTCATACCTTTCGGTACCATCGCCTTACTGGGCTGGTATTCACAGGACAACCCTTAACAGACCGAAATATTATTTGTTAAAATATTAATATGAAATATTAAATAATATTCTCAGATTAATAATCACAACAGAGCTATGTGAGATGAGCAAAGCTTAGTATATTGTTTTAGAACCTAACCCTGCTTTATATTTCTCCACAACTTTCTCCCTGACCTGTCTGCTGCATTTCTTGGTCTTCCTGGTGCTGTCTGTTCTCTAATCTTCTCTAAGAAACCTCCTGGACCTCCTAGAACAGCAGTCACTGAGATCAAATTACACAGATGTGGGGTATACTTACTAATTAGGCGACCTATGGAGGGAACTGGTTGCACTGGGTTTTATTTAAGGGTAGAGTAAAGGAAACTAAATATAAAAGCACATCAAACTTTTCATATTTTTATTTATAAAAAGACATTTAAAAAACTGAAAATTTTCTGTCCAGTTCACAATTATTAACAAAATTGTCTTGGTCTGTAAAATCCCACTAAAATATATTGAACTTTTTGACTGTAACCTGACAAAATATGAAAAAGTTGAAGGCATACCAAAACTTTTGCATGTTACTTTATACAAATACTCGATCAGTCCAGAGCTTTACAAAGATAAAATCTGGCAATCATTGCATAATGTACAATACACTCAAATATCTGGTGCCATCTGGTTCCTCAGTCTGGTTTTAAAGGTATCCCTTACAATTAAAGCAGATCTTTTCGGGTCATTTGTGGCAGGAATAGTCTACTAAATCAAAGCTACAGCCTATTAAAAGTGTAATCAGACACACAGTGGTGAGATTGCAGACCTAGTTTGACCCCATCAAGTCTTAATGAGGTCCACTGAGTCGTTGACCTGCACATTTAAATAACACGCATCAATATTAACAGGTCATTAATGACCTTAAGCAATTATGCATAGAGCAAACTGGATGGAGGCTACTGAGTGGAGACACTGAAAGCACAACAGAGACTGAACAGTGGGTACTTTTGTCTGTCGATAATTTGATGTGTGTTTATCAGTATGAAGAAACCAGAATTTTTGAATGAAAAGCTATTATCTGTCTATAAATTGCAAATTTACATAGTGGTGAACCAACTAAAACACAAGCTTTGACAAACTGAATTTTTCTATATGGATTCCTGGGCTCAATATTGGCTTCACTATATCTTAGTTCTTTGCATGAATGTTATACTGTTTGCACAGTCAACTTAATGGAGTTATGAGCAAAACCTATTTGAAAAGTATAAAGTAGTGACACTGACAACAGTTGTGAGTTTCTATGTTTTTTCAGCCCATCAGAAGGAGTGAATAACTTCTGTTACATATTTCTGTTATTGTTTTGGTTTAAGTACTGCTTGATAATTGCAATTCCTTTTATGTGAATTTATTACCAAACTACTGTAAATAGAGAAGTGTTTTTACCCGAGGAAAAGAACCCAGTCTTCAACGTAAACCACCTGAAATGCAAGACTTTTTAAAATTAGTTTTACAAATCAAAGATGTCAGCATCTCCTCAAAAAATTATTTTCTCTTTTACCTGAATACAGCTTTACTCTTAGGAGGAACACACAAGAAGAAGGTTAATGGAGACTGAAGAATGTACGACAAAGCATGAAAGCAGATCTGCTGTTTGGTAAGCTTTAAAATTAATAAAACCATTTAGCTCTCCCACTGAAGACCGTTCAGTACTTCAGTCTTTTTCCCAAATTGTGGTAGAACGGAGTAGAAGAAGATGGAGGGATGGCGGAAGCATCTGTAACGGTCTGTCATGGTGAAGAAAGGGTGCGCAGAATAGTATTGAAAGGAGGCGGTTAAGATGGTTTGGGCAACTGCTATGAATGCCTTCTGAACATCTTCCTATAGAGATGGGTCAGAATGTCTCACTTAAAACAATGTGGCCTCAGGGATGACCCAGAAATCATAGGAGAGATTATGTCTCATGGCTGTCTTGGAAATGCTTCAAGGACATGCTACACGCAGTAGCTGGAGAGGTCAGTATGGAGATCTCTCAACAAGCTGTTGCTCCAATGATCTGGTCTTGCATACAATGCTATAAAAATGCATTACTCCTTAACAGATTTATGTTGTTTTAAACCTCATCATCATTTAAATAAAACCTTTCTGACAACATGCAGTAGGCTAAAAGATACCAAAAAACAACACATCATGCCATGATCTAAAGAAATTCAAGAACAGATGGGAACCATCAGTATGTACATAGTTAGGAAATTATATGGCTTTGAGGGCTATTATTCATAAAAAGAGAAAATATTGAACAATACAAAACAGTGATGAACCTTATGGTAGAACTAAACTAATATAATTAACACATCAGCAGGTCCACCTGTGAAGGGCACAAAAAACATTAAGGTTTTGGAGTGGCCTGGTCAAAGTCCTGACTTAAATCTGATTGAGATATTATGGCATGACATGAAACAGGCCAATGGTAAATAATTATGCAACAGAGATCAATTAGAACACAGGTTTACTTTGTAAAATGCCAATTCAATTTGCCAAAAGACTAAAAAGAGCATACTCTGTGTTATTTTACACTGATTACAGATTCACAGTGTATGCCTTGGGAAACATTTAGCATACTTGTAAAAATGGGTTTTCCTTGTTAAAATCTGATCCTCGTGAATTTAATATCCTGCATCATCTCACCTTTTGAGGTGGATGTAACATTACATCCCAACAGAAGGCAGATGGAAAGCTTGAAAATTTTAATTAGGAATTTTAATACGAATTCAATTACAGTAAAATGGCATCAAACATTTACTAGAAAATGTGAGTACTGGCTTGTGAAACAAAGGGATATTCTTAATCCTTACAATTGGAATGGGAAATCACTGGTCAGAAATCAATGTTATTCCCACTGACATTTTTGTTGCTCCTCATCCCACAAAAATGTAATTTCAATCCGATTTCAATCCCCATCATGAAGCCACCAGATCACTTTTATAGCACACTAGTCCTATTTCAGTTTAAGCATTTTTGAACCAATACAAAACTGTTGATAAAGCTGCAGAAAATGACTTTATTTTTAAAAATTCAATTAATAAAGAAGTTTTTAGACAAAAAAAGTGATATCTGGAAATTTTATTCAGTTTATTTATATAGTGCTAATTCACAAAAAATAAAATCTTTAGGCATTCTACAAGACAGATAGATCAAATCTATATGCATATTTCTGTAATCAACGTATTAGTGAAATCTTTCTGTCCCATTTTATCATTTCATCATAGACACAAATTTTATTTGTTGTTTCAGACTCAGTTTGAGCTTCAAGATGAGGAAATGTTCAATAAGTGAAATAGAAGGTATATTTTTAAATGAAATTCACCTGGTCTGACTATAAAGTCTCCTGTACAGAAACCAAGATCATAGGGAGCAGCTCGCTGTTACCTTTGTACAATGATTTGTAGGATCCGCACCTTGCTCATTGTCTCATGAAGTCGGTTAATCAAAGCAGATAGAATGCTGTCTGTAATATTCCTGCTCTAACATGACTTAAAAGATTCAAGTGAGTCTTGGGGCAAGCTGATCTGAAAAATTCTCTTTATAACCTGTGCTGTCGGGGGCCACATTTTTTAACCAGGTTCTTCGGTAATTTCCTTCCTCTCAGTTACTGGTGATAGATTATTTCTGAAAGGGGGTTCTATTCTCAACCATAAATGTGCTATATGCACATTTTCATCCTCAAAGCTAGTATTGTCTTCATGTGATTTGAAAGAAAACTGCAAGCCATGGATCTTAAATGCTAAGTCACCAATAAAAATTATTTTTTATCATATCATGGTAACCATTTTAGAATGGAAAACTGTCTAAAACAAAATTAGTTGGATTCAGAAAAACTTTGGTCTGTAACAATTATAAGAGTCTGGCTTGATACCAATAATTATCCTAATTAACAATAAGAAAAAAATCATTTTTGTGTTTTTTTGTATGCTAAAGATTAATACGCTTTATTAACAGTGTCTGAATAATTTGAAAGTGCACTTACAGTCATGATCCTGAGTTGTTTGAGTATTGATTTTCTTTTGTTTGACTATTTTTTGCTGCTTACTTTGTTGTTTTGGTCTTGCTTTCTTATGTTTATTTTCATATGTTACACATGCATTTTTGTTAGTTCATTCTTTTGTGGTTTATCCTAGTGTTCTTTACACACATCAAGAGTTTTTTCCTGTTAGATTCTTCCCTGGGTTTCTTTGTATTTCTGTTCAGCTTCTTCCTGGTGAAGTCTCCCTCCTACAGGCGCTCTGCCTCTCTCTCTGCCTCAGCTGCAACTTATTTCTTCTGATGAGCTCATTGCTCCACCACGCTTTAGTATATAAGATCACTGGTCATCATCGTTCTCTGCTAGATTCTTCTGCGTGACTGCTTTTCCATGCCCGGTCCATTTCTTGTTCTCCATGTCCTGTTCTCTGTGAGCAAGACCATTTCACCATTGTGTTACTTCTCCTTTTTTATTATTAAAACATTCAGCATCACCCTTAACTCATATGTGCATTAGAGTCCTTCACAATCTGGAACATGACACTGACCTTCTTGCTGCAAGGCAACAGTGCTACCAACTGCGCCACCGTGCATCTCATTCCAATTTAATACGTGCAGACTAGCAATAGGAAACATATGTAAGTAGAAAGGAAAATGTTAAGCACTCATAAAGAAAAACATAATCCTGAGTCAATTCAGTTTGAGATACAGGTACTTTTTAAAGTTGTTTTTCTAACTTGAAGTAGCCTCATAGATGCTGATGATGAGGTCAGATTCTCGCTCTGAACTCATATAGTCATGTCTGGGGGTCAGGTAGCAGTCAGCTCATTCATATGCAGGATTTTCACAGAATGACTGTTTGGAGCACACAAAATAGCCTTTCCCGCTGTAGCTGAGATAAGTGTGCTTTCTAAACTTTTTGTCTTCACAGCACTAAGGTAAATATAATAGTTCTGAGCAGCACGAGCTGGCAAAAAGTTCATGGGGATGGGGCAGTGGGGCTAAACACTTCAGACAGGAGAACATAGCACAGAAATCTCAAAAGCTGGTTCGAAGCAAAGACTTAATCCTTTTATGTGAGGCCTCTTTTCATGTTGTGTGTGACAGATGCATGTGTGAACATCTACTGTAAGCAAAGCCTTATTTTTAGTGGCACTTCAAAGTTCGGGAGCTCTTTAAATCTTTGTATATTTCTGCATAAATGCATCCCAAAACATCCTCAGATAATAATTAAATCAGATATTATTACTAAGAAAAACTGGTAGTTCAAGAGGCCTGCAGATGCAGGAAATCTGCACAGATCTATAAGGTCATAGGCCATTTGTCTTTTGTTTTGTTTTTTATACATTTTTTAGCATTTTAGTTTCACAGCCTACACTCAAAATAACTTGTTCATGGAACCTAAAACAAATATGGACATAGTTTCCACCTAATTAAAATGCTTTCATTTAGCCGGAAACAATTTTGTTGAGTGATCTAAATGTATGTTATGTTATGTTATGTTATGTTGGGCAAACATGATGGATGTGTTACTGTTACTTAATTACCAAGGCTCCATTCCACTAGATGTGGACGTGTAAATGCTCAATTCAATTCAATTCAGTTTTATTTATATAGCGCCAATTCACAACACATGTTGTCTCAAGGCACTTCGCAACAGTCAGGTTCATACATTCCTATTAATCCTAACCATTGAACAGTTCAGTCAGATTCAGTTATTTATTCAAATTGGATAACAAAATTTTCTGTCTAAGGAAACCCAGCAGATTGCATCCAGTCAGTGACTTGCAGCATTCACTCCTCCTGGATGAGCATGTAGAGACAGTGGACAGTCACTGGTGTTGACTTTGCAGCAATCCCTCATACTGAGCATGCATGTAGCGACAGTGGAGAGGAAAAACTCCCTTTTAACAGGAAGAAACCTCCAGCAGAACCAGAACCAGGCTCAGTGTGAGCGGCCATCTGCCACGACTGACTGGGGGTTTGAGACAACAGAGCAGAGACACAAAGAGAACAAAGAAGCACTGATCCAGGAGTACTTTCTATGGGAAGGAAAAGTAAATGTTAATGGATGTAGCTCCTTTAGTCGTTTCACCTAGAAAGAAAGAACAGATAAACTCTGAGCCAGTTTTCAAGGTTAGAGTCTGAAAGAGAGCACATAGAGTTAGTCACAGTAGAAGCTCAGTCAATCGCCATGTCTAGGAGAGAGAAAGGGTTAAACACTAAAAGACAGGGCCAAGTGGATCATCGGTAGAGGGTGAGCATTAAGTTGTTGCCAGCAGAAGCTCGGACGATTCCCCTCTCCAGGAAGGTGTCACAGGTAGACACAGAGTCAGGCCAGGTGTAACTTCTAGGAAGAGAATAGAGAGAACAAAGTTAAAAGTTGAAATAACAGCAAATAATGCAAAATTGGAGAGTAGTGTGAGAATGTAGCGAAGGGGGTGAAAGTGATCATTATGTCCTCCAGCAGCCTAAGCCTATAGCAGCATAACTACACAGATAGTTTCAGTTCAGATTATTTAGTTAAACAGCGCTTATTTACAACAATGTCGTCTCAAGGAACCTCACAAAGGGTCCCACTGATGGTCATTGTTATACTGAAAACCACAAGGATTGGGATACCTCTCTCTGTCAGACTGATTATAACCATTGGAAAAGAGAAGGGGTCATACAGGTAGCAGAAATGGAGGGTGTGTTTGCACCTCAACCATAACTGAGCCGGTTTAGGCTAAACCTGACTCCCCCTTACTCCAACCATCAGAGAGGGAGGAAGGCTCCCTCCCTGATAACCTATGCCACTCTAGCTATAAGCTTTATCAAAAAGGAAAGTTTTAAGCCTAGCCTTAAAAGTAGACAGGGTGTCTGCCTCATGGACTAAAACCAGGAGCTGGTTCCACAGGAGAGGAGCCTGATAACTAAAGGATCTGCCTCCCATTCTACTTCTAGAGACTCTAGGAACCACCAGTAAACCTGCAGTCTGAGAACAAAGTGCTCTGTTAGGAACACATGGAACAATCAGATCTCTGATGTATGAGGGAGCTAGATCATTAAGGGATTTATATGTGAGGAGGAGAATTTTAAATTATATTCAAATTTAACAGGGAGCCAATGAAGGGAAGCTAAAGTAGGAGAAATATGATCTCTCTTTTTAATTTTCATCAGAACTCTTGCTGCAGCATTCTGAATCAGCTGAAGGCTTTTAACTGCATTTTGTGAACATCCTGATAGTAAAGAATTACAATAGTCCAGCCTTGAAGTAACAAATGCATGGACTAGTTTTTCAGTGTCACTCCTGGATAGGATATTTCAAATTTTGGCAATGTTCCGGATATGAAAGAAGGAAATCCTAGAAACCTGTTTAATATGGGATTTAAATGACATGTCCTGGTCAAAAATAACACCAAGGTTTTTTACTTTATTATCGGAGGTCAATTTAATGCCATCCAGGTTTAGTGATTGACTAAGCAGTTTCTTTTTTAAAGACTCCGGTCCAAAGACGACAACTTCTGTCTTGTCTGAATTTAGAAGCAGAAAATTTAAAGTCATCCAAGTTTTTATATCTTCAAGACATGCTTGTAGTCTATCTAACTGGTTGGGTTCATCAGGATTTATGGATAAGTAAAGCTGAGTATCATCAGCGTAACAGTGAAAATATATTCTATGCTGCCTCATAATTTGACCTATTGGAAGCATATATATAGTAAAGAGAATTGGCCCAAGTACTGAACCCTGTGGTACTCCACAATTAACCCTGGAGTTTAAAGATGATTTATCATTTACATGAATAAACTGGAATCTGTCAGACAGATTAGATTTAAACCAGCCTAGAGCTGTTCCCCTGATCCCCACAGCATATTCCAGCCATTTTAAGAGAATATAATGGTCGACTGTATCAAATGCAGCACTGAGATCTAACAGAACCAGTACAGACACAAGTCCATTATCTGAGGCCATAAGAATATCATTAGTGACTTTCAGCAGAGCAAAGCACCTTTGCCAGGTTTTACAGGGTGAACGTCGCCACGCCGCATCCCCTGCAGGGAATACTGGAGCAGCCGCCTTCTGCGTCCCGCTGAGGTTAGTGGTGTTGCTGTGTTCCTTGGGGCCTCCGTAGGATCCCTCGGGACCCTGTTGGTATGCATAATCCAGTGCTTGAAGCACCGCCTCTGGCGGTCAGTAGGGATGAAATAGGATGACAGTTACGTATGTAACTATGGTTCTATGAATCCCGGATGACCGCCAGAGCGCTCGGTCCCTCGGTCTCCACGTGCTTGCGAGAAGATTGTCGGGACTGGGCTCCCGGTGTCATGTGACTATATAGACTCACGTGAGCCACCGGTAGGTCACATGTGACCATGTTGTTATTAATTTCTCGACCTGCGCATGTGCAAGAATGATCATTCAGTGCTTGAAGCACCGCCTCTGGCAGTCATCCGGGATTCATAGAACCGTAGTTACATACGTAACTTTCGCTCTGTGTTGGTGCGCACTGTATGTGTGTGTGTTTCTTTTCACCCTCTGCTCTAGAGCATTCCCTGGCAGGTGCTGCTGATCAGGGCCTAATCACTGGCCTTCTCAAGGTGCTTAAGCTGGGTCATCACTTAAGAACTAAGGAATAGAAAAGAAACTGCTGCCTACCACACTCATCCTGCCAACCTCCATCTCAGAGGAAGGACATACCTCCCCAGCTAAACCACTTCCACTCTGGCTGTAAGTCTCTGAATTAATCCTTCTGACAGAAAACATCTTTAAGTTCTCCTTGGATATCCATAACCCTGTCACTTTCCCTTCCAGAGAAGAACCTGTCTCCTGCTGTCGTTGCCTGGGTCCCTGTCTTGTCCTGTTCATTTCTTTTCAGTAAAATAAATCTGTTAAAACGCTGTCCTGAATTTGTGGTTGTGTTCTCCTCAGAGCTTAAAGAAACGTTACATTATCACACTATGAACATTTCTTTAGACTGGATTCTTGGATCATGACCAGGTAGACATAAAAGCTCAAGTTGCCGTAGAGAAATCAATCTGTAATATACAATTTCCTATTTATAGACACATAGGCACTTTACTGCCACCTACTGTTTTGGAGTTGTAGAAATGATCTGCAATCATAACCCACTGGAATTAAGATGTTATAAGATTTTCTGGTACACTTTAAATTGTTGTATTTTAAGCTAAAACTACATGTTGAAACACAAAATACAATTTCATATAGTAGAAGCTCCATATTAGACTTGGGATTAGGTAACTGACACCCAGTTTTCTTTTTGTGAGATAAATAAATTACACACAGACACTGTCACATTTGTTAAGTGTAAGACTATCACAAGCAACTATCAAGGACGCAGAAGAAAACTTTGAAAGGCTTATTGAAACTACTGTGCAGGAGGAGGGTTCTTCTGAGTTTATTGTGGAGGTCCAGATTGGCACTGAGGAGGAGAGGCCAGTGGTTATTGACATTGGAAATGATGAATAGTGTTGCATAATGGATGAAGAGAGGTTCTTATTGTTGGATGTAAAGACAAAGTTCCAGGGAAGGTAAGTCTGATCCACAGAGTCTGGGGCTGGCAGGTAGTGGTGAATGTCAGCTGGATTATTGTTTGCTTTCTCGTCTCTTCCCATACTAGGTGATCGTGGAACGCAAGAATGTTGAAGGGCGGACAGGCAGGTAAGTGAGCGAGGGTGTCGAAGAAATCTAACAGCTTTTAACATGAGGGCAACCAGGGAGCAATGAGGAGATTTGCGAGGAGAGCGTTGTGAGGATTTTTCTAATAATCACAAGGAAACACAGCACAGGTGGCGAGGAAGTGAGCATGACACGAAAGAACTGGTTCCACACATATGAGCAGAACAATCTACCTCAGGGAGTCTGTTTCCTTTAATGCTCCTCCTGATTAAGCTTGATGAGCAACAGCTGCAGGAGAACACTTGCTAGTCACACCCTGAAGAGATAGAAGGTAAAGAGAAACAAACATAAACACACCAACCTACACAAAGCTCTGTGGATTTGAGAGACAAACCATTTTCAAGCCTTTTTTTCTGTTAAATATGATGATTTTCTGCTTACAGCTAATAAAAACAAGGCATTTAAGATTAGAATATCATGTTGGACCAATGAAAAGAAACATTTTTAATACAGAATTGTGGGCCTAATGAAAAGTATGTTTAATACCTGTCGTTATTTTAAAAGGTACTTTTAATCTGACAAACGAGCCTCATCTTAACGCATATTCTAATTTATTGAATGTTACTTTATATGGCATAAATGTCCACTATATTTATCCTAAAGTCTGATAAATCCAACAAGTTATTTAGAGTACAAACATAAAAGTCTGAGTGACTGTTCTTTTAAATTCAGACAAGACACAGGTTGTAGTATTTGAATTACATTATCAGAAAAATAAACTGATTAATCAGAAACATACTGTGAATGGCAAAAAATCGGCCTACAGTAATAATGTAAAAAACGGTGTTACCTTTGATCAGAACTTGTAATTTTGAAAATATAATTTTAAACAGTTTATCTGACATCCTTCTTTCACCTTAGCACTTCTGCCAAAATTCTAAATATAGTTTCCCAGAGAGAAGAAAAAAAATATTGTTCATGCATTTATAATTTGAAGGCTGGAATATTGTAATTTTGTGAAGTCAGAAAGTTCCCCAAAATTGTTGGCTCACTAGTAAGACTAAAATGCAAGGGTTTACCCTGGATGGGATGCTAGTCCACTACAGGGCGAGCTTCATTATGTTCAATAAAGTGATGGTGATAAGAACATGTTGAAAACAATGCACGTAGTTAACAATGCAATAGTTATTTCTCTCTCTTATTTATAACTGTCCCAAAAATGTGATTATTCCATTTACACATATACATACATGTTAAAGATGTATTGATTTTCAAGAATAGCTGAACACATTGGCAAATTTAAGATGTTATTAAGTTTGAGAGAAGAAATTCAAGTTTTTTTTTACAGCTCATGTAAAAGCAGAGGGTACAAAGTACCTATGCTATATAAGGCAGACAATAAAGTCAGAGATGTGCATAAAAGAAAAAAATCAGAAGTCAGAAAAAATAAACAGCCATAGGTTGACACGTAGAGATGAGACACTATATGATAAGCTGTGTAAATGATCCTGCAAGAAGAGAGGCTGCCTTTTCGTTCAAAGCAAAAACACAGCTGCCTGCACAGATTTAATTGAGATATGAGTAACAGGGAGCTTTAGTAAAAGGCCCAGAGTCAAGTTGTAATTTCAACAAGAATGTAATAATGCTGAAATCAGACCAGAACTTTGAGATGTTATGAAAGTCAAAGAATAAAAAACAAAGATCTATTCAGAATTTTTGCAACTGTCTGGTCCCACTCCAAACACACACAACCTAAGTTCAGACAGGAAGGAGGTATGACCATAGTGATAGTTTAATAATAAAATAGAAAACATACAGAAGTTGCAAGGAGACCAGGACACGAAGCATGGATAGAGGAACAGGAAGATAAAAGGGTACTGTAACGGGTGGATTCAGCAAAGAACAAAACCAGTAAGAAACAAAAGCAAAAAACAGAATTCAGGCAGGTGACCCGTAGATCATCCTGAGGTGGCAGTGGTGTTGCGGAGGATGACCTGGAGGTCATCCAAAGCAGGCATAGAGGTCTTGTGAATGTCAGGTCCAACAAAACCCCAAGCTGGAATGGCTTGGGCTTGAGATAAAGGAATCGTAGAAGCTGACCTGGACACTGATGGCACAGGAGGTCTGGAGGCTAGCAGCACTTTGGCCACTGGAACCTTTAGAGGCATAGTTAAGGAGAGCCGCATAGATGCCGGAGGGACTCTCAATGTAGCCTGGGAGACCAGGGTGTCCACCAGGAAAACCCAGGATGGAAATTGGGAGAGTGGCAAGGAAGCCAGAAAGATCCCACAATGGAGCTCTGGAGAGCATTGTAGAAGCTAGACAGAGATAAATACAGAGACAAGCCCATGTAGACCCCCTTGTCTGAGATTTCTGGATCAGGAGACAGAGGCAAGCCAACCTAGACCTCCTTGTTGGAGAACTCGGGAACAGGAACACGAGGGAACCCTTTTGTGCCCCATCAGGAACGTGAGGGTTGAGTAGTGCCAGAGAAGCCTAAACAGGATTGACGATGATGATGGTGGAGTGGAAAAAGGCTCAGGTGCTCTGAGATAAATAGCAAGCTCTGGTGCTCGGAGGAGACTAGGAGCTCGCTCTGTTACTCTAAGGAGATGAGGAGTTGGCTCTAATGCATTGAGGAGCTGAAAGCTGCACAGAGGGAGTCGTAGGAGGCGCTGGAGAAGTCTGGGCCTGGGAATGCTGAGGTGTATCTCGTGACGCGGAGCCGGCTTGGGATCTGGAGGTCGAAGAGGATGTCAGTGAGACTCGGACAGGAGTGAAGGCATCGACTAGACTCTCCAGAACAGGAATGGAAGTGTGTCAATGACAGTGTCTGCAGTGGAAGGAAGAGAAAACAGAAGGCCCTGACACCGGTGGGGGAGAAGACTGAAGTGATGGCTGAGGCACAGAGATATGCTGATCCCGACAGAGGATATGCAGAGCATCAGGTAATGGTTCTGCCTGAAAGATATAGTGGCTTTGCTGGCGTCCTTGGGACTGGGCTAAAGGTTGGTCCAAGGAGTGGGATGCTCTTCAAAACACCTAGGACCGTAACCTGGTGGCGCCAACGCTGGCTTACATCTGTGAAAGGTCAAGTTACGTTCCATTTCATCCAACAGCAGCGGAGAAGGCATAAAATAGAAAACGTACAGAAGTTGCAAGGAGGAACTGATAGTAAAACAGGCAGAGTAACGGGTGGACCCTGCATAGAACAATGACAACCAGTAAGCTTAACATACTGAGGGAACATTGAAATATGACCTTGAATGCAGGTGAGTTAATCAGGGGATCATGAGGAGCAGGTGAGGCAGAATGAGAGCATGGCGACTGAGGAAGGGAGAATAATTAACACAAAGGGGACTAAACTAAGACAAAAATTAAAGTCTAACCAGGGGGAAAAGGGAGATGAGGAGGGCAAAAAGTGAAGGGAAGAAAACATTCAGGATCATCTCATCATTTACCCAAACAGCCCAACTTTGTCTCATCTAACCATGAAACCTTTCTCCAAAAGGCCTTGGGGTTGTCCATGTGGGCAGCTGTAAATTTTAGTTGGGCTATAAAGGTGTTTATGTTGTGTTAGGTTTAAACACCAAACACTTTCACAATTCTGCACAAAGAAAGACACAGAGAAGTTAGTTCATTTTAACCTGCAGGTGAGAGTGTCTCAGAGGCTGCTCAGTTACAAGCCTCCACACCACACTCTGAAACAGCCCCTGCTCTCTCTGCCTTTTATTCATAAGAGAAGAGGCCCTGGTTACAGAATGTTCCAAGCACAAAACAGGGAGAGATGCACACTCATATTGATTAGAAACAGCTGCACTGACAGAATGTTCTAGAACATCCTGTCTCTATCTTGCAGCTCTTGTACATATAAGATATAATCACTCTGAACAGCAAGCTTCACTTCTATTAAAGTTAAAACATATATAATCATTAATTAACCCTAACATTTTCCTCCTCTTTATAAATGTTTTAAACACTTGATACATCAATCATTAACCTTTTCTTCTCAGATTTTCAGTTAAGACATCATGGTGTGTTTTATCTGTACATGTCATTAAAAAAGTAGCAGGAGGTCTTTAAGTTTACTGTATACAACTAATTGTCGTTAGGGTCAGGATAAAGATCAGGGAAATGCAGAGAAGTCTCTTCTTCTTCCTGGTCATCATCATCATCATCACTGGCTCCTTCTGTCTCCTCAGGTCTCAGGAGGGCATACATCTCTGACATTTCTGTTTTGACTGGCTGAATAGCAGAGGTTATTATGCGAGTGCACAAAGCTCTTATACACGGAATACAGCAACATCCACACAATGTGAGAATAGCTGCAAAGACTGCTATTGACATAAGGATAGACAACACTAATTGTTTATATTTACCAAACATTTCTCCAAACCCATCCCACATTGTGGTGTCAACTCCAGAATGATCTTTCATTTTGCTGTTAAGTGACCTAAGGCCCTCCAGGGCCTTGGTGAGGCTCCCATCAGCTGCGGTGTTATTTGGAATAAATGTACAACATTGATGCCCAAATATTGAACATACTCCACCTTTTTCAGCTAAGAGCATATCGACAGCAATTCTATTTTGGAAAGCCATTAAAGAGGTAGCTGACAATTGTTCATGGATGGCTGAGAATCCTTCTTCAGTTTTATTTCCTAGTCGTTGCACATTGTAATGGATGTAATTTATTCTGTCAACATTTTTATTTATTGTGCACCACCAGCATATGGTGGATTCAAAACCTGCTGCTACTTGATCTGCTAATTTATATTCATCAGGAACTCCTCTTGGTATTCCTATGCTATCTATATAAGTAGGGTCGTCTTTACTCCATCCTGATCTTTTTTCTCTATTTTTCCAGGTGTGTGGAAATATGCTGGCTACTGTACCCAACAACTCTGCTACTGAGAGTGGAATAACAGACACGGGAAATATTAATGACACTGATGCACACAATCCAGTTGTGTTGTATGGCAACCTGTCATACAGTTTATCGTCTCCACACCACCACCAGATGTCGCTGCGTGCTTTAGGTTTAAAGCTGACACCTACTGCTATGATGGAGTGACATTGATCTTTATTGAGTCTGCTTATGTTTGATCCCACACCTGTTCGGTTTATACAAGAAAAATTTCCTGGAGCAACCTTATTTGAAAACATCGGTTTTTGTTTTTCGGCGGTAGTCAAAGGATAAATCTTATCCCACATAGTACAGTTTGTTGAGAGTCTTGTGCTGTTCATTACTTCTACTAAGCATTTTTCTGTCAACGTTGAGGGAACCACTTGTAGCAGGGGTCTGGCTCCCATGCATACTACACAATCTGTTTTTGCTGCCTGGGCAGCCTGTTCTGCCATTAAAAGCCAGTTGTTATCTATTTTAGATATTCCTGTAGATATTTTGAACCAGTCATCTGGGGTTACTGGTTCTGTCTTGAACTCCACTAATAGTTTTAGCCCCATATGCCATTTGTTTGTTTTGTTTTCAGGTGTGGCTGCATCATGCCGTATTACCGCAAGTGGCTCAGTAATGTTTTTAACGCATATTTGAATCTGCCAGTAATATTGGCCTTGGCTAGAATCTACATATGGTGCCGCCACAAAGTCTGTACATCCTGTGTTGTTGGGGGAGATTACAGTCAAGGTTAAGCCTCCTCCATCTTTTATCAGGGTCAATTGTTTTCTCCATTTAATTGCTGGACCTGTGGACCAATCAGACCAGTCCTGTCCTGTTTCTGCTACTAAGTATTTCCAACTCCACCATTGCACATCTCCATAGGTCAAATACCACTCCCATTTCTTATACATTGAGGCTTGTTCATTTGTGCCATCACGTGCTGTTCCAAGCGTTCCCCAGGGTATTTTTACTGTAGTGGTTTTCTGTACTGGTACACATAGTTTTGTGGTTCTGATGCTTACATCATTTGGGCAGGAATTAACATTTATTTGTCTTTTACTCAAATCTTTTCTTTCTTCGTAAAAACGTTCCCATAGTAAAATAGCTCCTACAATTACCACTGAGATTATTCCAGCTACTAGCACTATTTTCTTGTGTGTGGGGGTGTACATCTTACTTATAGATTGGAACCTTTCCTAAGCACCTTTAAACAGAGTTGTGGAGATCTTCACCGGTTTGAGACAATTGTAAACTATAATTACAATTCCCTTTGTAGCCGGACTTTCCTCTGTAGGTTTGTTGAAAAGTCACAATGCTACAGCAGATACCACAATGCTATGACCACAACACAAATTATGATGGTTAGAATATACACTGCTATTAAGAAACTTATTTTAGTCATGTTCTATTATTCTTTTACAATGTGTCAGATGGATCCATGAGTTTCTTTCTGCAATCTTAATTGCAGTTCCAGTGGTCAACAACACCTGATAGGGCCCTTCCCACTTAGGTGAATGCCAATGCTTCTTCTTTATGCTTTTTATCAGGACCCAGTCTCCAGGTTCAACTAATGGTTTTTCCTGTGTAGACACAAAAGGCTCATGGTCACTTGCGTGTTCATCTGTTTGTTGTTTTTGCTGTAACATTTTTCTCATGTAATCTGCTAGTGTGCTTTCATCATCAGTTTCCCATTTATTTTTAAAGAATGGTAATCTATATGGCCTCCCAAACAGGGTTTCATAGGGTGTTAGTCCTCCTGTGCTTGTGATGTTTATGTAGAGCTTTACTAAGTCTAAACATTTAGTCCATGGTCTTCCTGTTTCTTCCATGCACTTTTTTAATCGATTTTTTATTGTTCCATTCATTCGTTCTACTAGACCAGCGCTTTGAGGGTGATAAGCGCAGTGATGTCTAAGATCCATTTGTAGGGCTTCTCCTATTTTTTCTATCATTTGATTTACGAAATGAGTTCCATTATCACTATATATTTTTTCTGGAATTCCATATCTAGGTATGATATCTTTACATAGTGCTTTTGCTACGGTCAATGCATCAGGATTTTGTGTAGGAAATAACTCTATCCATTTAGAAAAAGAGTCTATTATTACTAAACAGTACTTTTTTCCTTCACTTTTATTTAATTCTATGAAATCCATATGTATGTGTTGGAAAGGATATTTTGCTTTGGGGAACTGTCCCCTTTTTGGTCTGAAGTTCCCTTGTGCATTGTGTTTGGCACAGATCAAACATGTTCTACAAAAATTTTTTGAATAAGAGTTAAATCCATATGTTGTGTATATTTTGTTCACTAATCCTACCATTCCTCCTCTCGAGACATGAGAAACTCCATGACTCGAAATTGCTGCCCATTTGTATAGGTTTTTTGGTAGGATAGGTTTATTTTCTGGTCAGGTGTATATCCCTTCTTTAAGTTGAGCTCTCTTTTTTAGCCAGGTTTGTATTTCATTTTGGGGTGATTGTTGTTGCATTTCCAGTAATGTTTCATCTTTTAGTTCCATTGTTACTAGGAGAAGACTACTTGGTTGTTGTTCTGCAGCTGCTTTAGCAGTTTTATCAGCAAAGGCGTTGCCTTTAGTCACAGTGTCTGTTCCTGTGGTGTGTGCTGCACATTTGCATATTGCAAGCTTTTTTGGCAGTTGGACTGCTTGCAATAGCTCTGTTAATAGTGCTGCATGTGTTACAGGTTTTCCAGTGGAGGTAATCATACCCCTATTTTTCCAATGTTGTGCAAAAGTATGCGTTGTTGCATATGCATACTGGCTATCAGTGTATATTGTTGCACTTTTTCCTGTCATTAATTTGCATGCTTCAGTTAAGGCTACTAACTCAGCAGCTTGCGCTGAGTAGTGTGAAGGGAGTGCTTCTGCTTTTAGTACTTTATTAAGAGTCACTACAGCATATCCGGTTTTTGTTTTACCTTTCTCATCCTTTTTGGAAGACCCGTCTACAAATAATATTTCTCCTTCTGTCAAAGGAGTATCTTTTAAGTCTTTTCTGCTTTTTGCTATTTCCTCAGATAATGTTTCACAATCATGAGTTTCTCCATCCTCCTCTGTGGGGATTAATGTTGCTGGGTTTAGTGCTGTACACCGTTCTATTTTGAGATGTGGTTGTGACAGCAAGATAGACATACAGGAAAGATGTCTTGCAGGTGACAGAAAACTCATTTTAGTTTGCAAAAGCAGTGCTGAAACTGCATGGGGTACTTTCAAAGTGAGTGGATGGAATAGTACAACATCTGCGCTAGACGTGACTGCTAGGGAAGCAGCCACCACTGCTCTAACGCAATGTGGAAGGGCACACGCCACTGCATCCATTTTGGTTGAATAGTAGGCTACTGGTTTATATTTACTTCCATGTAGCTGTGTCAACACGGAGGTCATGAAATTTCCTTTGCAGTCTACCATTTGTACAAAGTCTTTGTTGTAATCTGGTAATGCTAACACACAACTTCCCACCATAGTTTGTTTCAATTTACAGAGTGCATCTTCTGCTTCAGAACTCCATTTTAGGTAGTCAGACATTTTAAGTTCCTCTTTGTACATCAGGCTTTGCAAGGGTGCTGTTAGCTCTGCATAATTTGGCACCCAACTTCTACAGTAATTAGTGAGTCCTAAAAAAGACATCATTTGTTTCTTTGTCAATGGTTTTGGTGCTTGCAGAATTGCAGTTTTCCTTTCTTCCATTATTGTTTTTCCCCCTGAACTGAGCTGATGGCCCAGATATTTCACACTTTCCTTACAAAACTGTAATTTGTTTTTGCTGACTTTGTGGCCTTCTTTAGCCAAATGTTTCAGGAGTGCTATGGAGTCTTTTTTGCATTTTTCTTCGGTTTCAGATGCAACTAGTATGTCATCCACATACGTGAGCAATTGGCTCTGTTGTGGTGGGTCAAAAGTGGCCAAGCTGGATGTAAGAACTTGGGAGTAGATGGTGGGGCTTTCACAATATCCTTGTGGTAATCTGGTATAAGTGTATCTTTTCCCTTTAAAGGTGAAAGCAAACCAGTATTGACTGTCTTTGTGTAGTGGTACAGAAAAGAATGCATTGCTTATGTCCACCACAGTGAAGTATTTTGCTTTTGGGTTCAAAGAGTTTAATAACGTGTGTGGATCTGCTACACACGGAGATCTTTGTATTACTGCATTATTTACCGCTTGTAAATCTTGAACCATCCTCCATCCCACAGATGGGGGTGCCTTTTTTACAGGGAATATTGGTGTGTTACAGGGTGATTCAGCACACTCAATTAATACTCCAGCCTTCTTTAAATCTTCAATAACAGGTTCTATTCCCACCATTGCATCTGGTTTTAGAGGATATTGTTTAACTCTGGGTCTGTACTCTGTTTTTGGTCTTATCACAACAGGAAGTGCTCCTTTTACCAGGCCAACATCAGTAGGTCCTTGTGACCATAGTCTCTCAGGAACTTGTTTAAGTAGTTCCTCTTCTTCTTTTGTGAAAAAGATGTGTCATTTTTGTTTTGGGTCTAGGTGCACTCCAGCCTGGACAGTTACTGTCCAGAACAATGCCTTTTTGGTCATTTCAGTGGACTGGCTATACCATGTGTTCATGCCGGTTACCACCCAATCCCTTGCTCTTTCACCTCTGTCCACTAGTTTTGCTAAGTTTTTCCATTCTTCCTTTTTGTCTTTGCATAAGGATATGTGTGGCCCAGAAAGTTGTCTGAACAGTGGTTTGACAGTTTCTGGCAATATTACTGCAGCTGCTGCATTTGCTTCTACATCTGAGTACACATATGAGACTGTTATCTTTGTTGGGGTCATCCTGTTCAGTTCACTCATGTACTTGGTGTCTGGCTTTGCAGTATACCACATTGTCACATGTAATTCATCTGGTGACATAACATCTTGTGGGCTCCGCATTGATTGTTTGCCTTCATCCACTAACGATGCCCCTGTTGCAGTTGGCGGTTTGTTAGGGATGTCTAAAGTGTAGTAATAATTTGGTGTTCCCGTCCCTTGTACTACATAGACTTCCTCAGGTTTGCCTCTGACCACTCTCAAACCCTCTGGGGTTGGTGTTAGGCTTAGGCAGAGGGCTATTAAGCCATCTCTTCCTAATAGGTTCACTGGACATTCTGGTAACATCAAAACTGATAACTGACATGTTTTTCCTTCTGGATCTCTGATCCATAAGGGTTCTGTTTCATTTACTTGTTCGATTTTACCTTGTGCGGCCTGAACTGTGGTACATTTCCCACTGGGTCTCACATATGGTAATTGTTCTCTAATTGTTGTCCTGCAAGCTCCACTATCACAAAGAAACGTGATAGGTGTGCCTTGTACCAGCAGGGTTATTTCAGGTCTTATTTTTTCAACATAGAATAGGTCATCTAAATTTAGTATTTCCTCATCTTCTGAGGTGGTTTTCTCTTGTATTAAATTTTGATCCAATTCTGTCCCGTTTGTCTCACGATCTAGTCATGCATTTTTAGTTTGTGGGGGAGGACCTCCCCTACAATCCCTGGCTAGATGTCCTTCTTTACCGCAGGACCAACATGCTCTAGGATTTTGTGCTCCAAAGTGTCCTCTACCTCTTCCTCTACCTCGGCCTCTGCCTTTTCCCCTGCCCTGTGACTGTTGATAGTACACAGTGTTGTCCTCCTCTTGGTAAAACACTGCGTCTCTGACTGTGTCCTTTTTACCCTTTTTACTTTTTATAACTTTTTCAGCATGCAGCGCATGATTTATGTAGTCTGCAAGCGAGCCCCCACTCATTCCTATGTAGTGCCGGTTCACCCAGCCATGTATGTCGGGTGTTGAGCCTGAGTGGAGTGCATTTTTTAGTTGCTGCTGATAAGCACCATTTTCATCCTCGCTTGGTTCCAGTCCACTGTGAACTTTAAAAACTTTCGCCATTCTTACTCTGTATTCATCAAAAGGTTCATCTGGTTTTTGTTTACATCTTCCTATTTCAGTGTAATTTGCTCTCTTTTTATATTTTCCTTTTACTCTATCCAGGAGAGGATCTAACTGGGTTGTTAGCTCTCCGCTACCAGCTGCAAGAGGTGCTCCTAATGTAGTTGATGGATTATAACCTCCCTTCACGTGATACCAGTCAGGGCCTAGTTTGCACATCCATGCTTGTTGGACTTCCATTCCATTCAGATGGTAGGCTTTTCTAAGATCCTCCATCTGCCTCACACTCTCATCCACATCCTCTCTAGGGTGTGGGATTCCTTCTACAGCCTTTTTAACATCATCTTGGGTCCAAGTTCGATAAACTCTAATTATGTCTGATTGGCCTTCTGCGCCTGCTCGTGGGTTAGGGAGTTCAATGAGGGGAAAAGTTTGCACATCCCCTCCTTCATCTAGGGTCATGGGACTAACCCTAGGTAATGGAGATAATAAATGTCCCAATGTTGCAGACCATTTACCCACTGCACCAGTGCTTCGAGTAGCAATTGGTGTTCGTGGTGTATATCCAGGTGGTGATGGTGGTGGTGGAGCAGTGGGTGCATCTATATCATTTCTCCCCACTGCCCCTCCCTGTTGCTGCAGTAACTGCTGTTGCAACGCTAAGTAGGGACCAGAATATTCATTATCTTCCCTTCTGTGAAACATTATGTTCTCATGTCCTGCTTCTTTCCATTTTGATTCCTCTTTTTCTCTCTTTTGCTCTTCTTCACTTGCTTTTTTTTTCTCTTTATTTTGTCGCTTCCTTTCCTCTCTTTCCTGTTTTGCCAGTCTTTCTCCTTCCTCACGTTGTTTTGCTATTTTAACCCAGACTTGAGTCTGTGCATAACCTTCCTTTCTCATTTGTTTTTCATTATTTTTGCATTTAATTTTTATTTTATTCTGTAATTCTGTTAGGGCACTTGTAGACAGCTTTCCATTATAATTATAGGTTTTTATCCAATAACATAGGGGTTCTACTGCATCTTGATTTTCTTTTTCTACCGCTTTCCAATCTTTGCATGTAAGGTTATCAAGTAACTTTTGTTTCTCTTTACTTTGCCCCTTTCCCATTTTGAACTAAATTTAGATCCAGTATGTTTTTTAATACCTGGTGTATTCTAAATACTGGATTTATGTATTTGAAAACAGGATGGTGATCAAGAAGTCAGTTGTGGTAAAATCCACTTCAACCCTGTTCAGGTGGGATTTTCTTGCCTACAAGCATCCACAAAGGCTCACCATTTACTATCTGTTTTCAGTTTATATGAAAAGTAAGGACCTAATGGTCATTACGATTCCATTCACTCTTCCACACGTTTTTCAGTCACACTTTTTTACGCGTTTTACTCTTACTGTAATTACTTTCACAAAAACATAACAGAGGACTCCGCCGTCCTGTGTAGAGTTTAATTAGTCTATTTCAACTAAGGGAGTCTACCCTCCTGCGGAATTTAACTGTCTATTTTAGTTCAACAGAGGACTCCGCCGTCCTGTGTAGAGTTTAATTAGTCTATTTCAACTAAGGGAGTCTACCCTCCTGCGGAATTTAACTGTTTATTTTAGTTCACCTGATAGTGTCTAGAATTGTCAGGGTTTCTCTATACTGTACTATTTTAGGTCATTTGCATTTCATCACTCATTCCTTTTAAATGAAAGACCTACTCACTGGTTCTCTGTGTCCTCGGGAGTACCGTCAGCCGTCAGACCCCAGCCTGTCAGGGAGGGACCAGTCCCGGAAAGGGTATTAGTACTGTGGCCACAGATTTGTCTGGAATCTCACTCACCCACTGGGATCGTCAAGCGTCTTGGTATCCGGCTCGAAGGACCATTTATGTTAGGTTTAAACACCAAACACTTTCACAATTCTGCACAAAGAAAGACACAGAGAAGTTAGTTCATTTTAACCTGCAGGTGAGAGTGTCTCAGAGGCTGCTCAGTTACAAGCCTCCACACCACACTCTGAAACAGCCCCTGCTCTCTCTGCCTTTTATTCATAAGAGAAGAGGCCCTGGTTACAGAATGTTCCAAGCACAAAACAGGGAGAGATGCACACTCATATTGATTAGAAACAGCTGCACTGACAGAATGTTCTAGAACATCCTGTCTCTATCTTGCAGCTCTTGTACATATAAGATATAATCACTCTGAACAGCAAGCTTCACTTCTATTAAAGTTAAAACATATATAATCATTAATTAACCCTAACATGTTGGAAGCCTTTCTGTTGTTGTTGGCTCCTGCTCAACCCATGGTGATGTAAAACTGGCTTCAATATGGACAGTGACTCTAGTGTTCAGGCAGTTTACCCTTGATGGGTCTCTCTGATTCCTGGGTTGTCCCTGCTAGTTTTCAGTGGAGATCAGTTTGGGATCAAAGGTTGAAACTTGGACACAACTGGGTGTTCTGTCAGAAGAATGAGCCACAATTATGCTATTAGCTTATGTCCTAAAGGACATTTACCCAAATATTAACAGGGATGTATTATTTATTTTATGTTTCCAATATTTAGTTTTAAAGATTGCGTTGCATTTGCTTGTTGTGTACATATTCCACCCTGGGAAAGGAGCAGTTCAAATTAATCATTGAAAGCCCAATCATTAATATGACATTCATGCCTGTGATGAGTGGGTTAGACCTATCGCTGGAGCTGTGTATGATACAAGCACTTTAACTAAGAGATATCTTACAATGCATCTTCAACATTTTGTCAAAGGTTCACCATATACGTGTGGAAAACAGCCATTGAAACCAGCTTTATTACAATGCACTCTCTAAATCCAGGTTTCATTTAAATGATGTGGAAATCCAAAATGCAGAGATCTGATGTGATTTTCCTTGTCTATGCACTTTCTGCCTTCCAGAATACAAATGAAACTCAGTGTTCCTTCACTGCAGGGACAGAAATCCCCAACTTAAAAGGCCTCAGGGCAGGTCTTAACTGACAAGCAATTTCAGCACTACACAGATAAGCAAACCTGATTTTAGGTTTCATTCATATTTAGGTGATTTAGGATTGTACTTACTTAAGGTTGAGGAATAGCAGTTATTAACTCTCTTATTTTTCACCTTGCCTTAACCGCCCAATTTAGTCCTATTGTTTTTCTCATTGCCCCAACTACAAATCTAGGGATGTAAGGAGAAGGTAACTGTTTTCGACTGTACTAAGAAGCTTCAGAGGCACAGATCTGATTTCCTTTTCTTTTTTTTTTTTTTTGATTTTTTTGCAGCAAATTAGCCTTTATTTTTGTTATTTTTCGGAAGTAGACAGACAGGAAATGGGGTGTAAAGAGAGGAAAGATTTCCTGGACAGGTCTCCTGGGTTTAGGACTTGGACCCGAGTCAGCTGTCTAATTACATTGTTATTGTTGCAATTTATTGTTACAATGCAACAATGAAAATACCTTAAAGCTACTTGTTTTTCTCTAAATGCAGTTTTGGGTGTATTCTAACAGGGTGCATGGTTTTCCACTGATTATTGATAAGGACATCAGTAATTGTGAACATAATTTTTTAATAAAATGTAAATAAAAACAGTTTTTATTCTAAATTGACATTAATTGTACATTGTAGTCATTTCCTATCAGAGAGAATCTTCTGAAGATATTGATTGAATTCTAGATAGTGCCACTCAATGTGGCAGCAGGTTGGAGTAGCTCTGTTACTTTTCATTCCCTCCTTTGACCCACAGCTTTCCTGTCACACCTCAAATGTTTTATCTGCCACCACAGCCATGGACCTTTCTGCTTCTACATGTTTACCTTTCACCAAATCAGAAGATGCTGATGCTCCATTTGCCTCCCCTCTCCACCTATGTGTTTTTAAGGAGTGTTGGGCATGTTACTTTAAAAAAGTAATTAGTTATAATTACTAGCTACTTCTCCAAAAAAGTAACTGAGTTACTCCACTATAAAAATAACTACAGGGGTTGGACAATGAAACTGAAACACCTGATTTTAGACCACAATAATTTATTAGCATGGTGTAGGGCCTCCTTTTGCGGCCAATACAGCATCAATTTGTCTTGGGAATGACATATACAAGTCCTGCACAGTGGTCAGAGGGATTATAAGCCATTCTTCTTGCAGGATAATGGCCAGGTCACTACGTGATACTGGTGGAGGAAAACGTTTCCTGACTCGCTCCTCCAAAACACCCCAAAGTGGCTCAATAATATTTAGATCTGGTGACTGTGCAGGCCATGGGAGATGTTCAACTTCACTTTCATGTTCATCAAACCAATCTTTCACCAGTCTTGCTGTGTGTATTGGTGAATTATCATCCTGATACACGGCACCGCCTTCAGGATACAATGTTTCAGAATCAGAATCTGAATCAGCTTTATTGCCAAGTTCGTACATACAAACAACATACAAACTCCGGTAACCGTTGCTCTTTGGTTTTGTTTTTGTATTACAGAATATACATATTTACAACGTACAATATACAAATATGCACATATATAATAAAAAAGGTGCATTTGCAACATCTATATTGCTGTTGTTTTGTACTCTATTGAATGTTCAACAGAGAAACAGCCTGGGGGAAGAAACTGTCTCTGTGGCGGCTGGTTTTAGTAAACAGTGCTCTGTAGCGGCGGCCTGAAGGTAAAACTCTAAACAGTTAATGTGCAGGGTGTGTGGGGTCTGCAGAGATTTTAGCAGCTCTTTTCCTGACCCTAGACCTGTATAAGTCCTGGATGGAGGGAAGGTCAGCCCTGATTATTCTCTTTGCATTCCTGATTATTCATTGCAGTCTGGACCTGTCCTGTTTGGTGGATGAGCCAAACCACACTGAGATGGATGAAGACAGGACAGACTGAATGATGGCAGTGTAGAAGATGACCAGCAGCTCCTGTGGAAGGTTGAACTTCTTGAGTTGCCTCAGGAAGTACAGTCTCTGCTGGGCCTTCTTTCGAACAATGTCTATGTGTGAAGACCATCTCAGGTCCTCAGAGATGGTGGTTCCTAAGGACCTGAAGTGGTCCATGGCCGATACAGTGTTGTTGAGGATGGTGAGTGGGGTGTATGGGGGTGGTGTTCTCCGAAAGTCCACCACCATTTCCACAGTTTTGAGTGGGTTGAGTTCAAGGTAGTTCTGACTGCACCAGTGTACCAGCCGATCCACCTGCTGTCTGAATGCAGACTCATCACCGTCCTGGATCAGTCCAATGACAGTGGTGTCATCTGCAAACTTAAGGAGTTTCACGGACGAGTCCGATGAGGTGCATTCACTTGTGTACAGGGAGAAGAGGAGTGGGGATAGAACACACCCCTGGGGGGCACCAGTACTTATTGATCTGGTTCGGGAGAAGATGCTCCCCAGTCTCACCTGGACTCTCACCACAGACGTCAGGGCTACAGGCCTGTAGTCATTTAATCCTAGGACGGTGGGTTTCTTGGGCACCAGGATGATGGTGGATCGTTTGAGGCAGGAGGGGACCTCACATTTCTCCAGTGATTTGTTGAAGATCCTTGTGAAGATTGGAGCGAGCTGATTTGCACAGGCTTTCAGGCATGATGGGGAGACGTTATCAGGTCCTCCAGCTTTCTTTGTTTTCATGCGCTAAAAGAGCCTATTTACATCTTCCTCGGAGATCTTTAGTGCAAGCAGAGGATCTGAAGGCAGGGGGTTGGTTACTTTATGGGAGGAATTTGTTCCTGAATGGGATGTGGAGATGATTTGAGGTGTGAATGGCTTCCTGTCATGTCTGCAGTAGAAGCCATTCAGATGGTTGGCCAGGTGAGGATTCTGATCAGGATGGGTGAAGGGGCTCCTATAGGCAGTCAGGTTTCTCAGACCGGTCCATATAGCCGAAGCATCACCAGTAGAAAGGCTGTTCTTCAGCTTCTCACTGTAGCTTCTCTTGGCTGCTTTGATCTCCTTTGTTAGTCTGTTCCTGGCCTGCCTGTACCGCGCCCAATCTCCACTGCTGTGAGCTTCTTCCTTTTCCCTGCGCAGATTCCTGAGGTGTGGAGTAAACCATGACTTGTTGTTCCCAAAGGTGCAGAAGGTCTTGGTCTGCACACACATGTCCTCACAGAAACTGATATATGATGTCACCACATCAGTTAGTTGGTTTAGGTCAGTGGCTGAAGTTTCAAAAACAGTCCAGTCTGTGCATTCAAAGCAGGCCTGTAGCATCTGCTTTGATTCCTCAGTCCACTTCTTAACAGTGTGACCCGTAGGTTTGTAAGCTCTTAGTCTCTGTCTGTAGGTTGGGATGAGGTGGATTAGATAATGATCTGAAAAACCCAGAGCAGCCTTGGTAACTGCATGATATGAGTCCTTTAAAGCTGTGTAACAATGGTCCAGTGTGTTTTTGTCTCTGATGGGACACTTAATATGCTGTCTGTATTTGGGGAGTTCATTTGAGAGGTTTGTTCTGTTAAAATCTCCCAGTATTATGATGAAAGAGTCCGTGTATTTTTTCTCCACATCTGTAATCAGCTCAGCGAGATGTTTTTCAGCGGAAGTGCAGCCATGCGGTGGAAAATATGAGCCAATTATTCTAAACGAGGAAAACTCTCTCGGTGAATAAAGCGGTTTACAGATTATGGAAAATGACTCCAGATCCGGACTACATGTTTTTCCCAGCACTTTTACGTCTCTGCACCAACCTTCATTTATATAAAAGCAGATTCCGCCTCCTCGCCTCTTCCCCGATAGCTCCGCACTGCGATCCGCTCTCAAGAGCTGGAAGCCCGGCATCAGCAGTGCGCGGTCCGGGATGTTTTCACTCAGCCATGTCTCGGTAAAGCAGATAACCGCTGATCCACAGAGGTCCGTGTTTTTACTGGTGAGAAGAAATAGCTTGTCCATCTTGTTGTTTAGAGAGCAGACATTTGCCAGGTGGATTGAAGGCAGTGGTGTGCGAAGTCCACTTTTGCGGAGCTTTACCAGCGCGCCAGCACGGTTTCCCCTCCAACGCTTTTGGCGCGGTGTCCCGTAGTGCCGCAGCTCCGCTTGCCAGGAGCTCAGTGAACCTCGGATCAATGAAAGATGGTGAAAAAATCCCAAGAGAGCACTCTCTGATGTTGAGAAGTTCCTCTCTACTGAATGACACCACAGTACTGCGGCTCGAAAAACATAAAAACACACAAAATACAAAAACAAACAGAGAGCGAAGCTCCGAGGCTGCCATCGTCGTCGGTTGTTATCCAATGTTTGAACCATTGGATGCACATGGTCCTCAAGAATGGTTCAGTAGTCTTTGGCACTGACATGACCATCTAGCACAAGTATTGGGCCAAGGGAATGCCATGATATGGCAGCCCAGACCATCACTGATCCACCCCCATGCTTCACTCTGGGCATGCAACAGTCTGGGTGGTACGCTTCTTTGGGGCTTCTCCACCCCGTAACTCTCCCGGATATGAGGAAAACAGTAAAGGTGGACTCATCAGAGAACAATACATGTTTCACATTGTCCAAAGCCCAAGATTTGCACTCCTTGCACCATTGAAACCGACGTTTGGCATTGGCATGAGTGACCAAAGGTTTGGCTATAGCAGCCCGGCCGTGTATATTGACCCTGTAGAGCTTCCAACGGACAGTTCTGGTGGAAACAGGAGAGTTGAGGTGCACATTTAATTCTGCCGTGATTTGGGCAGCCGTGGTTTTATGTTTTTTGGATACAATCCGGGTTAGCACCTGAACATCCCTTTCAGACAGCTTCCTCTTGCATCCACAGTTAATCCTGTTGGATGTGGTTCGTCCTTCTTGGTGGTATGCTGACATTACCCTGGATACCGTGGCTCTTGATACATCACAAAGACTTGCTGTCTTGGTCACAGATGCGCCAGCAAGACGTGCACCAACAATTTGTCCTCTTTTGAACTCTGGTATGTCACCTATAATGTTGTGTGCATTTCAATATTTTGAGCAAAACTGTGCTCTTACCCTGCTAATTCAATCTTCACACTCTACTCTTACTGGTGCAATGTGCAATCAATGAAGACTGGCTACCAGGCCGGTCCACTTTAGCCATGAAACCTCCCACACTAAAATGACAGGTGTTTCAGTTTCATTGTCTAACCCCTGAAGTTAACAGGGAAAGTAACTATTGCATTACTTGTTTTAGGTTTAAATGAATCCTGTCATGATTTGGGGTTGTTTGGTTTTTGGTTACGGATTTTTTCCTTATGTTTTTCACTGTTCAAGTTTTGAATCATGTTTCTGTTTATTTTCCTGGTCATGCTTTTGTTTTGTCGTCTTGTTCATGTTTTGTCAAGTTTGGTTTGCGGATCTGGTTATGCTTTTGCTTCATGTTTTTCTAGTTTGTGTTCAAGAGTCTCTGTTTTGCTCCTGTCACGTTTTGTTCTGTTAATTAAGTTTATTCAGTTCACCTGCTTCAAGTTAATCTGTCTCCTTGCTCTGCCTGGTTTTCACGCCATATATTGACAACTGTTCTGTTAGTCGTCGCGGAAACATCTCTCATGCTCATGTCTTGCTCTCATGCTCATGTCTTGTTCTCTAACCAAGTCTTGTTTTTTTTGTGATCATGCCATGCCTGTCTTGCCTGCCCATTTGTTTTGTTCCTACCTCCTCCTAGTTTTATTACTTGCTACTAAAAAAAAGTAACTCCGTTAGTAAAGCCATTTATTTTAATGCCGTTATTCTCATCACAGGTCAGGTGAGTCAGGTGAGAGGCCAACTAGAGAGACTGAACCAGAATGAGGCCTGAGGTCCAGATGGTGTCAGCTCTAGAGTCCTGAAGGCCTGTGCAGAGGAGCTCTGTGGGATTCTGCAACACCTTTTCAACAATAGCCTGGGCCAGAAGAAGGTTCCAGTGTTGGGGAAGACCTCCTGTCTTGCTTCGATACCAAAGAAAACTCACCTATCAGTCCTCGATGACTATAAACCTGTTGCCATCATCTCCTGGGGTAGCAGCATCAGAGCCAGGGATTTAAAAAACCTCAACAAGCTAATAAAGAAGGCTGGCTCTGTTCTGGTGACTCCTCTAGATGCTCTGGAGATCATTGTGCAAAGAAGGATTCTTCATAAAATGAAGAACCTTATGGAGAACCCTGAGCATCCTCTTCATAAGACTGTCCTACAACAACACAGTGTCTTCAGTCAGAGGCTTCTTCACATCTGCTGTAAGACGGAGCGCTACAGGAGATCCTTCCTGCCCACAGCCATCAGCATCTATAACGACTCTTTGAAGAAACTTGTGTAAAAAGAGCTACAACAGCAATTAATTTCCCTTGGGGATTAATAAAGTATTTTGAATTAGAGTGAATGATAGGCCATTTTATTAAGTCAGATTTTAATTAAAATCAAAATGTCGTGTTTCAAAGCAGTGAAATTGTCAAAAAATCCTGAAGACATCAGGCACACCAGAGAGACAGGTGTATGTAAATTTACTATTATATCTCAAATTTGTGCAGGAATGAAATTGTAGAAAAATGTATACATGTTAGAGTCTGATTTATACAGACAACCGTAAAAATAAGACACAAGTGAACCAAGTCAATTTGACTTGCAAGGGAGAGACAGTATAAGCATGTCATGTCCAGAGAGTGATCCACTCCAGACCGCATTCCTTAACTTTCCACAAACCCCTTTACACACTAAAACCAATCACAGGAATCATCTTAACTAGAGTAGAACTCCAAACATAAACATAGTTTAAACTAAGCAATAATAACTTATATAAATTTTTCCAACAATACATACAACAAAGCTTTGCCTTTTTATGGTGCAGGTTTGCTGTGCTGTATTTACATGTTAATCATCACTTCAAGTCACAACTACAAAGATCAAAGCCTTTTGTGTAGATGTGTTGTTGTGTTTACCACCATAAAAGCAGCTTTATTGTTCTCATAGTGGGAGAGAAAAGTATATGGTCCTTGATGATTTAGTGTAAGTTTCAGACTGTAGATTTCTTGGAAGGAAGAGGGAACTGTAAGCTTTTACCATTATTTCCTCTGACTCACTGCCATTAGCATTTAAACTGTCGCTTCAAGCTCTGAAGGATATGGCAGTTACTAGAAAACTTTCCTCTTGAATTGTGTCCGGTCTCTAATTACTGCATACCTCTTGATGTTTACCAGCTGCATTTACTTACCTAACACCCAAACATGCTTAACATTATGTGTCGCCCTGGTTTGTTTGAGCTCTTTATCTCTGCGTTTTGTTTCTGGTTTTGGTTCTCTTAGTTGGATTTTCCTAATCAAGTCCAATTATCAGGCCTTTGTCTTTGATAGTCTTCCTTCCAACCATCCACTTTTACACAACCTGGAAAAGGTTTTTACAAGGTTACAAAGACATGTTTAAATAAAAAATCTTACAGAGATCTTTAAATCAACCATGCAGCTGAACATTGGACTCAGTCTGCTCATGTCAACGAAGAAATTAAACCAATGGACCACCACCAGAGTTCTGCCTTGCTTATAAGACAAAACTTAGGATGTAACAATACATTCTGTTCATAATGAAACAATGATATTAACAATATTTCTTAGAGAAACACACAATCCTTCCTTGTTTAACATCTTTCACCATCTGCAGATTGTAAGCACAACTTCACCTAAGCCTTTTATAAGGCAGCATAACAAAAAAGCTGGAAATATTTTCTGTGTTGTGTTTTTGCAGATAACAACCTGCATTTTTTAAACAAGTTTTGGAAAGTGTATAATTATCCACTTCAGGTTTTATCAGTCTCTTGAAATACTTTGGGTTTTCAACTTAACATGATTAAATGCAATGCAGATTCCTTAAAAAACAGTAAGTTAGCCCTTTAGTTTAGAGCTAAATTGGACACACATACAAGTGGTGTGACTGCATATCAAATCATAAAATTTGTTTAAAGGATCTGTGAGCAATGTAAAATAATTTAGGTGAGGCAGGAAGTTATCGCAGCAAAGTCAATGTCGCCATGGTTCTTTAGATTAAAAACATTTGACCAACTTGCATAATAAACTGAATTTGACTGCATTGTGTTGTATTATGACTGTGTTGTATTGTAGGTAATTTAATTAGTCTAAATTATTAGTATATTAGTCTAAATTATAACTGGGTAGTGTTTTTTTTAATTAAATCCCTCAATACAAGAACTATTGTAACACTTTCAAATGAACTTGTTACATCCAAAATGGGAACAAAAACAAGAATTAACATAGCAAAATGGAGTCAAACTAATGTTATTAAGGTGGAAGCTCAGGCTGTCATCACTGGCCTTTTAAACTCTGCTCTGTGAATCTCATGCAAAAAAATAAATATAACTTAGTAAAACTTTGTAGGCCCATACAAACTTATTCATTAAACAGAAATAAAACAGCAAGAACTGAATCTGGACTGAATAGTCGTTTACAATCTGGTATTAGCACAGCTAGCTACCACAAGAAGTTAAAATAGTGTAAGTTTAAAACTCCATGAACCGTTACTTCAAACATTTGTTTATTTATTTATTTATTTTATTTTAGGGTGAAAATGTATTTAAGTTTTGGAGTGTGATGGAACATGCATTCATGCCAAACCATCTCAGATTGCCAAGTATGTAAACGCTGTCACAGGTGATCACCACTCTGACAGAACAGTATGCACATACATTTGATTTTTATTACTTTTCTGTTACAAAGCATCAAATCTTTAAAGGGGACATATACAAAGTCCACATTTTTAGCCCTTAAATGTATTTTGTGCACTTAAGTGTGTAGGAGTGCCAGATAGTTGAATTTATTCTCTCCAGGTGCTGCACAGATATCTTTATATTCTGTTTGGGTTATATTTTTCAATCCATATTCTCTATCATCTGTTACACATTTTGAGCCATTATGTCACAGTATTTGCTTTGGAACTGCTAAACAAGGTCATGCACGTTTGGCTATCAATTTTGTGTATCCACCATTTTTGTAGTACAAGCCTATGTATGCTGAAGCTGCAAGTGGATAAGTCTTAATGTCCAGTTGTTCATTACACCGCCAGTATCAGAACCTCTTCAAAGTGCCCAGTTTATTTTTCATGGAAATGTTCCTACATCAGCTGAGCACTTTAAGGAGGAGTTCTTCTTCAACCTCTTCCAGTTTCAAGAAGGATTTGCTAAAAGACTTCATCTTATTAAGCGGTCAGTTCCTTCTGTCTATGGAAATGATGAACACAGCAAAGCGGTAAGCAAATAACGCTGATATGACAAAAAACTTTATTTGTGACATGAATTCATTTTGTGTTGAAATGACATCCTAGCCATTGTTCTGATAGCAGGGACCTTTGAGGACATAACCGTATGTAGTGTTTTGAATATTATTACATTAACATTTTAGCATTGTTTTTGATGTTTTCGCATTGGTTCTGCTACAGAAAACTACAAAAATGGTTGAAGGGCTTAAAGTGGAGCGTTCTTGGTCCTGGAGGGGGGTGGAGTGTGAAATACCTTAGCAGCATGTAAAGAGACAGCACCAAAATGAGTTGCTCTCAGACGCACCTCAAAACAGGGGTAAAAGAGGAGCCCGGGGATCTACAATATCAAGGAGTTCAGACCAAAGCTTTGCAGTTCACTTTATATAGACCACACCTGAAGCATTTAAGTGTGAAAAGAAAGGATATAAAAGCATTATATGTCACATTCAGGACTGGGTGCAGATTTCAGAGAGTCCAAAACAAGACAGACGATGACCATGTAACTCCTCCCACTGCAGCAGTGTTAACCAAGTTCTCATTCAGCTCTTGAAAGTAGGAAAGATGCTTCCATTACAGAAAGAAACATCATGATTTTATCAATAAAATTGTAATTAAAGATTCTGACAGAGCAATTACACTTTGCAACTTACTTAAAGTCACTACAAACTCCACAGAAAGGTGTAATTGTAACAAATTGCTTTTGAGGCCAAAGAAGTTCTGGCTATATATCTGTGAACATTTTACACCATTTACCCTGTAAAACTGAATTATACTCATTTAAAGTCAGATGAGGTTTGTAACTTTTACAGATGTTAAATAAGTCTAGCCTGAGAGATGTGTCACAATAGAGCACAAACCTTATTCAAAATCTGTTAATGATCCACTGAGTTTCTCGATGTTTAACTGTGTTTCTCAGAACACAAACATAAATATGGTTAGATGTAGCTTACTTATTTAAGGACTTACAAAAGAAATCCAGGATAATTACAAAGAAAGTTTGAGATTGTTTAACTCAGGCTAAACAAATGATATTCAGTGAGTTTTAAGGTTCTCAAATTTGCTAATCACAAGCGTGTGGCCAGATACATGTGACAGACCTTTCAAGACATCACCAATGAGTGTTGTCCTTTCCCACCTGGAGTTTAAACAGCAAAACTGCATGAGGGCTGACTTGACCATCATTTTCGAAGTGGAGGCTGGCTTGACCACAGTAAACAGTGGTAGCCACCATGGCAGCAACGTAGAGGTTTTTACAGCTGGTCTGGCACTGTGTGGCACCCTCGGACATCTTTGTGGCACCTTCGTGACCAGATCCAAAGCAGTTTCTGGATTTTCTGAAACCTTATTTACCTCAAACCACTTTATTTAAAGCACAAACTAAGAGGTCCCAGTGACATTGGATGGCCTGAAATGTTAAGCAAGGTGCTGACACTTCAGTCAGATTGGTGAAGGTGATCAATACGATATCAAGTAAAAGTTCTGTGATGCTGTCACGAATGCAAAATCCAAATCTTGTCTCTGCAGTCAATCTTCCTAGGAACTCTGATTTGCTCCTCATTGGAAGCCCACAATGATCTAGGCTGTCAAACTGTCAAAAGGAAAGCAATTTTCACAAATACATTTAAAATCTGACTAACTGCACTGCTGTTGCTTCTACAGGAGGGAAAGAGAAAAAGGAAATAAAGAAAGCAGCTGAGAGAATTAAACCACTGGCTCCATATAGACTGCCACTCAGAGAGGAAAGAGAAGAAATGAAAATATAAATTGCTGCATTGTAATTTAGTGAGGAGCAAACAATGCATTCAGAATATGAAAATGGCAAATATAGCTTGCACTGCATCCTCAGCAATCACAATTATGGATGTTTATAATCACCATAATGCATCTGGATGCCTCTTCACGCCTGGTGGCAGGTTAAGGGGATCTACATGTTGCCAGTTTGATTGATGATTTTAGTAGTGGACTTTGGGTAATCATGCCAACAGTTGCATATCACATATGACTTGTGTATGGCCATTTTTAGATCTCTCCAGAGATTTTTAATTCTATTGAAGTCTGGACTCTGGCTTGGCCAGTCCAGGACATTAACAGAAAGCTCTGAAGCCACTCATTTGGGAAATTGGCTTAGGTCGTTGTCCACTCTGAGGTCAAGAGTGCTCTGGAGCAGGTTTTCATCCAGGATGTCTCTGCCCATTGCCACATTCATCTGTCCCTATATCCTGACTAGTTTGCCAGTTCCTGCTTCTGAGAAACATCCCCATAGCATGAGGCTGCCACCACCATACTTTATTTTAAGAATGGTATTGGCCTGGTGATGAGCAGTGTTTGGTTTCTTTCAAACATGAAGCCTGACATTCAGAACAAAGAATTCAACCTGTCTCATCAGAACAGAGAATTTTGTTGGTCTGAGTCCTTCAGGTGCTTTTTGGAAAACCAGATGGGCTAGTATAGGCCTTTTGTCAAGAAGTGGCTTTTGTCTGGCCACTCTACCAGACAGACCTGGTTGGTGGAGTGCCGCAGAGTTGGTTGTCCTTCTGGAAGGTTTTGTGATAACTTGCAATTAATCTTTTCCAGTGCTGTGGAGGAATTTTGGCCTATTCATCTTTGCAGAATTGCTTGAGGTCACGAACAGGCAGATTTTTTGGTAGACAGCAGAATTCATGGTTCCAAAAAAGTTAAAGACCTTGCAAAGGGAATTCAGCCATTTTCTTTTAAACACATTATAAATGTCATAAATGTATTTTTCTAAATGTGTAAAAAGTTTCCCAACCATTGAGATGTTTTATTGTGGAGTTAGAATTCAGTTTGGGTTTCAAGATTTTTGTGTTTCATGATGTTGTGCTTGTGTCTGAAAGGGCGGCCATGTCTCGTCACGCAGCTGCCTTCAGCATAACCCCACCCCTGCTGCTCCAGCGGTACAAAAATGTAAAGTGCGGTAGTCTCAGTGGTTTTCGCAACCCCTAACATTGGCATCGCCGGTATCTCCGAAGGCGGGATTATACGCCCAACAAATGGAGTAAGTTTCCTTGTGTGCTTATGGTTTAAATATTGTAAGTGCTGCCAGCCTTCGCGAACATTGTCTTCTCATACAAGACACGGATGCGGGATCACTCCTGCGCGTTGGCTTAGTTTCATGACCTCTGGTGGACATGCCCCCAGTGTTTCACAGCAGAGAAATCTGATGTTTTCTCATTACTTTTGAGACCTTAGTGTTTTTAATCATTCAAATTTGGCTGGATGATTAATAACACATATTGCTTCGATGTGACAAACTCAGAACACAAATTTATTGCTACTTTACATGGATTTTAAACTTTTGTCTTACTTTTTTACACAGGGTCATGGAGGTTTGGATTTTTTTTCCTCTCCTAATAATAAAAATTTTCATTTAAAAACTGCATTTTGTGTTGACTTGTGTCGTATTTGACTAATATTTAAATTTGATTGCCAATCTCAAACACGTACAGTACAGACCAAAAGTTTGTAAACACCTTCTCATTTAAAGAGTTTTCTTTATTTTCATGACTATGCATATTGTAGCTTCACAATGAAGGCATCAAAACTATGAATTAACACATGTGGCATTATATACTGAACAAAAATTGTGAAACAACTGAAAATATGTCTTATATTCTAGGTTCTTCAAAGTAGCCACCTTTTTCTTTGATTACTGCTCCATACACTCTTGGTATTCTGTTGATGAGCTTCAAGAGGTAGTCACCTGAAATGGTTTTCACTTCACAGGTGTGCCCTGTCAGGTTTAATAAGTGGGATTTCAAGCCCTATAAATGGGGTTGGGACCATCAGTTGTGTTGTGCAGGAGGTGGATACAGTACACAGCTGATAGTCCTACTGAATAGACTGTTAGAATTTGTATTATGGCAAGAAAAAAGCAGCTAAGTAAAGAAAAACGAGTGGCCATCATTACTTTAAGAAATGAAGGTCAGTCAGTCCGAACAATTGGGAAAACTTTGAAAGTCTCCACAAGTGCAGTCGCAAAAACCATCAAGCGCTACAAACAAACTGGCTCAAATGAGGACCGCCCCAGGAAAGGAAGAACAAGAGTCATCTCTGCTGCGGACGATAAGTTCATCCGAGTCACCAGCCTCAGAAATCGCAGGTTAACAGCAGTTCAGATTAGAGAACAGGTCAATGCCACACAGAGTTCTAGCAGCAGACACATCTCTAGAACAACCGTTAAGAGGAGACTGTGTGAATCAGGCATTCATGGTAAAATAGCTGCTAGGAAACCACTGCTGAGGACAGGCAACAAGCAGAAGAGACTTGTTTGGGCTAAAGAACACAAGGAATGGACATTAGACCAGTGGAAATCTGTGCTTTGGTCTGATGAGTCCAAATTTGAGATCTTTGGTTCCAACCACCGTGTCTTTGTGTGGCGCAGAAGAGGTGAACGGATGGACTCTACATGCCTGGTTCCCACTGTGAAGCATGGAGGAGGAGGTGTGATGGTGTGGGGGTGCTTTGCTGGTGACACTGTTGGGGATTTATTCAAAACTGAAGGCATGCTGAACCCGCATGGCTACCACAGCATCCTGCAGCGGCATGCTATTCCATCCGGTTTGCGTTTAGTTGGACCATCATTTATTTTTCAACAGGACAATGACCCCCAACACACCTCCAGGCTGTGTAAGGGCTATTTGACCAAGAAGGAGAGTGATGGGGTGCTGCACCAGATGACCTGGCCTCCACAGTCACCGGACCTGAACCCAATCGAGATGGTTTAGGGTGAGCTGGACCGCAGAGTGAAGGCAAAAGGGCCAACAAATGCTAAGCATCTCTGGGAACTCCTTCAAGACTGTTGGAAAACCATTTCAGGTGATTACCTCTTGAAGCTCATCAACAGAATGCCAAGAGTGTGCAGAGCAGTAATCAAAGCAAAAGGTGGCTAATTTGAAGAACCTAGAATATAAGACATATTTTCAGTTATTTCACACTTTTTTGTTCAGTATATAATTCCACATGTGTTAATTCATATTTTTGATGCCTTCAGTGTGATGCTACAATATTCATAGTCATGAAAATAAAGAAAACTCTTTGAATGAGAAGGTGTGTCTAAACTTCTGGTCTGTACTGTAAGTGTGACAAACATGCAAAAAATAAGAAATCAACAAGGGGGCACAAACTTTTTCACACCACTGTACATAAATGTGATTTCTTATTTTTCTATTTGTGATAAATTTCCAACAATCTCAAGCAAATGTCTTTCACATTGTCATAATGGAGTATTGTATGTGGAAATTTAAAGAAGGAGATTAATTTGATACAATTTGGAAACTTAACTTAATGTGAATATTTTCCGGATGCACTGTAGGACCGTCTCAATAAATTAGAATATGATTAAAAAGGCATTTAATGTGCTTATTCAAGTAAAAAATTGATACATATGGATATAGTTAGAGCATTATTTTTGTGGTGGGATGTAATTATAAAAAGTTGGTACACAGTCCAGTAATTTCCCACAGTCCAAAGACATGCCTCTTAGGTTAATTGGTCTCTCTAAATTGCCGTTAGTTGTATGAATGAGTGTGTGCGTGGTTGTTTGTGTGTTGTCCTGCGATGGACCGGCGACCTCTCCAGGGTGTACCATGCCTCTTGCCCGTAGACTGCTGTAGATAGGCACCAGCTTTCCCGTGACCCACTATGGAATAAGCGCTAGAAAATGACTGACTGACTGACTTTGTATATAGAATTTATAAAATTTTATTTAATATTATTTTCAGAGTTTAACCTTTAACTCAGAATAGATGTTCCTGCGACACAATGAAGGACTGATATGTACAGATTTGTTCTCCCTGTGGGTTCTGTGATTCTTTAACTAATAAATTATTGAAGAACCTAAAAGCATCAAACACATATTCAACAACTAATCAAAAGGCGACACAGATTGTTTAAACTCAGTGTGTGCATACGAGAGGTTGGCCGGTGTTTTATAGCCTATAATAACTTCATATAAAATGGGATATTAAATGTTATAAGAAAAAATACATTCTGTTGGATGTTACAATTAGTACTGATTGCATTGTTTACATTACATACATGTTTATGTTCCCCCTTTTTGGTCCAAAAACCAATAAGTGGTGTTTCATGGACTATAAATATTTCCGGAGTTAGAAGTCAAACTGTGTCTTTAAATGATGGCGATTTCAGTCTAAAATGCCGACTTGGTCCGTTGAAGTAGATTCTACCTGATCTGATGACCCCAATAGGTATTTAACAATGGTAATTATTATTATTATCTAAAGGGTTTAATTGTTAATGGATTACCATCATATGTCCATATAATTAAAACGGGGTGGCACCAAGACTGCAAAACCTACTTTTCATTAACGACATGACAACAAGTTTAAGTATTTATATGAGGAACCAAAAATGCGTTAAAAGATCTAGTACCCTTAGACAAAACCTTGCCCTTTATTAACTCCAAGTTTATCAACTGCATGATGCATACGTTTTTCTGCACTTCACATCAGCTTGAATGTAAAATGTCCAAAAGTGCTGCTACCAGGAATTCAGTCTCCAATCTTTACCCCTTCACTCTGAGTGGGAACTTTACCCCTGTGGCTTCCATGTGTCATGCAACACATTTTAGAGGCGCAGCAATAAAAATGCATTGTGTTAGGGAAGTAGCTGAGGCTGTTTAACTTAATGGGATCTGGAGGTAGAAGGAGTGTGTGCTCAGCAGCTTTGACTGATGGTGTCATCTAAGACAAGTCAGGCAGTTATGTCAGTTCTGGACAGAAAATAATTGACTACTCAAAACCAGTCATGAACTGCAGAGCACAGCAGAGCGAGATGGAGGAGCACTAAGTTAAACTGCATGTTGTTGTGTTGATTTCCTGTTTTGGTAAACTGCTCAAACTCTTCTCACCTCATTGCATCTGTTTGTGCTAAAAAAAGGAATTTGTGTCCTTTGCATCTCTTCGTAATGTGTCCGTGAGAAAAGCAAACATGCAGATGGTGGCACTTTTTTCTGTCTGTCTGCGTGTGTGTGTGTGTGTGTGTGCGGGGGGATGATAGGGCTTCATGTTCCATTACTGCTGCCATCTTTTCCCTTTCATTTTCACTTTGGTCAAAGTCAAAATGAAGCTCTAGTCCAATTCCCACCACACGGCAACTTGTCAACCTTTCATGTCCATGTAGACATTTCATTTAGTACCTCCCCACCATCAGTGGGTTTTCACTTACTCCTGCTGCATGTTTTTGTTTTTATCCTTGTAGTCAGTCAGTTTGGCAAATCTCTCTATGGTGCCAATAACATGCTTGTTGAAGCTATTATGCTCTAGTCTCATCTCCACCGAAGCTAAAAGTTTTTCACAGCAACTAGTCATAGTCTGTAAATTATAGACAGATCAGATATGAATGATGAGTGAGTCTAGGAGAAAGTGTTTAAACCAGTGTATACAGTCAAGTTATTATGAGTGAAGCTGTGAAAAAGCCCAGCTCAAATCAGTCTCACCAGCAGACTAATATTTATAAAAGAGCAGTAGATGTGATGAAATCATTGTCTTTTTATGTTAGCAATTTTTACCTTCAAAGAAAGTTATGCAGTCATCATTGTTGTTTTAAAGTGGTCTCAAATACAGGAAACTGCAGGTTAGAATATTGCAGCAGAAAGAACAATTGTCTGGATCCTCATGGGTGTGGGAGCATTAAACACCCTTTTCCACCATCTCAGGAATAGTCAGGTCACTGATTTGTCTATCAGGAAGGATCAAAATGTCAAAAAGCCAAAGTGATAATAAAATGGATGTACAAAATCAGAACCATGACATTGTCTACTTGTGGTCCAGAAAGCTCCCATATCTAAAGAACCTGTGGTAATTTGTCAAAAAGCATATTAAAAGACAGAAGCTAACAAACTGGGATCATATCCAAACTCTAAGAAGACACAAATGGGTCAACACAAATTCAGATTTGCTTTAAAGGTTCATATCAGGCACATCAATGAGAATTATGAAGAAAGGATGATAAACCCCTGAAAGAGTCACTCTCCACACACGTTTGATGTATTTTCTGCTAAAACCACTATGGAATAAGCAGTAGAAAACTGCTGACTGACTGACCTTCTGGAACTAATACTATATTTTTTAGTTGTTCTTTCCTCTACCATTGAAATATGTAAAAAACACCTAAAACTGTTCAGGTGAAAGAACACTGCAAAAACACTGTCCAGGTCTTTAGGTATCAACCTTGAAACCAGCTGCAACAGAGCAACATAAGCAGAATAATTTTTTATCAATATCATAGTGTTTTGGCAGTGGCCAGTTAAAAATCTAAAATGACAAACAGAACAATCATTTTTGGCAGCAGAGAAATTAGTGATGTTGATGCAATCTGTTGCAAGCCTGTGGCTGAAGAAACCCATGAGCGAAGCGGCGTGGTCTCAGTCCAGCTGTGTATTTAAAATGATGATCTGCTCCAAACACACAAGAGACTATGGGAATAAACACACTTTGTTAGACAAGAAACATAAAATCTTGTGGGACACAAGTCATGTCAAAACAAAAAAAGGGATCCAAACCATGACTTTGAAGCTTCTGAGCTGTCCTTTGCCACCATCAGTGCAAAACAACACCAAAACATCATGCTTTGCTGTCAAAGTACTTCAACAAATAAAAATGTTTCCTACTATTCACTCTTCTGAGCTCTATATAACTAAATATGATCTAATTAATACTCCTTAATTAAAATATAAGATTTTAAATCATGAGTGTCATAACAGAGAACCATCATAAAATTGTGGTTCTCCTAAAGCCCGAATGGGATTTAAAACAGTCAACATGAGATCAAACATACTGTTTCCTAGTAAAATGCAAAGTGACTGAGGAGGTGAAAATCAAACGTTATTGAGCACAGACAGAAGAAGACAGCACAGAAACTTTTAAAAAGATGACCAAAATACTTTAGAAGTCCTTTGGATTTCACTTATCTTTGCTTGTTCCTCAAGCCTACAGCGGGATCACCCCCCTCTTCAAATCTCTACCATCAACTTCAGCACAGTAAGCTGTTTCATTCAATCATTTACTTCATAAATCACCTCTCATTGTTTTCCCCATGCCTATTTTTCCATTTTCACAGATGCTGCAGAACTGAACCACTGAAACCTCACAATTGTGTTTACAATTTGTTCTTTGTTGTAAAAAAGAAGATTTTACACACAATCTGAATCCTGATTTAATTCTGCATGTAAAAAAAAAAACATCCACCATGAAGTACACCTTGTTGTTATTAATAAACAAAGAATAACACAACAATGAAAAAGACAACTACAAGTTATGAAAAAAACATTACTTTTAGAAGGCGGATATTTGCTTTTTATAATGACTGTATATCTCATGTCTGGCACCCATTACATTAAGGAGATGAAATATGCAAACGATCAGTTTGATGCTGCAAATGTAAAATACAAAGAATCACTAAAGAGGATAAAAAAAAGACCCAAAGAAAGAAAAAAAAAGAGCTGTACAGACTAAAAGTATTTTAAAGGAAATAACCAGTAAGGCCTTAAAGGTACAAAATAACAGAACAGTTCAGGAACAGACAGTAAACACAAGCCACAAAGAGATAAAAAAAAAAAAAAAACTACAAAAAGACATAAATCACACCTGTGTCACTCACTCTGGGCGTGAGGTGCCGAGGGTAAACACCCACGACTGGAGCTAACTCTGACACTTGCATCAGGAGACTGTTGATGTAAAGCTGCAGAGAAACACACTGCTGGCTCCCTCCTGGATAAAAGTGATCGATGATGACCCAAAAAATAAAATAGAGAACTGGTTATGAAGTCTGACACAAAAAATATAATCCATCAACGTTTGGTTGGTTCAATGGATGCAGAAATAGGATTATTCTCTTTTTCTGGGGGTATCGTAAGGAAACTGTATGGCAGTTTGTGGAGTGGTGGATCTCATATGTGGAGCTTCTACCATCAGGAAAAATTGTTCTTTGTACACCAAGCCTTTGATCTTGGAAATAAAGTGTTCTCTAAACTAAATCTTAAAATTCCACCAGTTGTTGATCTGTAGTGGTTGTGCACAAAGTTTAAAGCTGCTGCTGCTGTTAAAGCTGAAATCTTTTCTTTTCTAATGGTTTTCTGTTCTGCTGCATAAATTCATTCTGTGGTTTTAAGAAATAGATGAACAGATCCAGATGCTTTTCTTTCTGTGGAGTCATATGCAAATATTTGCCATCAAAGCGATTCAGAGTGAAATTGAAAGCATCAGTGCTGGATGATTCTCAGGAAACTGAGTGATGTTGAAAGGTTGGTGGTTTGACCCCCTGTTAAATCCACATCTTAAAATGTGAGTAAATGTAAAGTTGGCAAGAAACTAACCCAGATTTTATCCACAACAAATTTATTAAATTTCTAGATACAAAATCGCAACATCCTGCCTCCTTCACTCTGGATGAAGAACCTGTTTGTTAGGTTGTTTTTTCATCACTGACTCCACTACAAGAATCACTCATCAATCAGTCACTTAGAGTGAGGAAAGCCACGTGGCTTGCCATAACACTGACCATCTTGTTAAAACTAAAAAAGGTGCAAAATTCACTTTTTAGACACTAAGTTAAACATTTTTCCCATTTGCAAAATAAACATAAAAAAATCCAAATAAATGCTTAAAATGCTTTCACACTGCATACTTTGTTGTGCAGCCTAACCATGTTTTTACTGTTCTGCAGTCTAAAGAAAAATTGAAATGTCAAATTTAAATTCATTACAATTTAAAACTGCCTTTACTGGTTTTTAGGAAATCAAGAGAAAATGATCCATGATTACAGTTTCGGGGTTTATATTTTATCTGCTTGGTTTTATAAGCTGGGTTTTTAGAGGATATTTGCTTCTAGGTTGCTCATCAGAAAGTGATGGACCAGCAAAATGAGAATTAGAGATGTAAACAATCACTTTTAGAGACATGAGTTATTTTTTGTTGTTGCAAATTGTTTCTCATACAGTTTTGATTGAAGTTGCTTCAAATCCTTGGATTTAAAGTCTTCAGGTGACTGTAAAGAAAACAAACTGAAATTACTGATCACATCCTATAGATTTTGTGCATCTTCTGTTGTTAAGAGGAGAATATAAGATAACTTGTTTAAGATGTAACAGGTAAGGCGTAGTAAAGTGTTCTGCAGGACCGATGTACAAAAACAGGAGTGTGGGTCCGCATGGTGAGTAGAATATTTCATAGCAGAACTGAAATGACCCACAACAGTGAATACAGGAGACGGAGCATGGGCGATGAGAACGGGCATGGAACGGACAGGCAGGTAACAGTCATGGACAGGCTGGGCATGACAAACAGAAGGGTCCAGGGGCAATTAATAAAAACCAGACTTTAAATACAGATGCAGGGTGGAGAAATGACCAATGAACTAGAAGAGCTAATCAGATGAAATGTGGAGCAGCTGGTGGCAGGGAGAATGCAGAGCCACTGAAGGAGGGAAGATAACGAACACAGATGTGCAGAAACACAGAAAGACTTGAAGGAATCTAACAGAACTCTAAATGTACAGGAATACAAGAAATATTAGGATGAAATAAAATCACATCTAAAGAACATAAACAGGTAAGTGCAAAAAATCCAACAAGAAGGAAATTCAAATACCCAAACAGGTGAATCATGGCAGTTCTAATCTGTAACTGTTCCTCCTCTTTATCATCATGGTCTGAGCTCAGGGAAATTGGTGGGATTGTGATTGAGACAGCAGCGGTGGTCCGATAAGTTGCTTTTTAAGATGCTGATGTTACACCCCAGGCATTTTAAATACCTGCCTCTGCCTCTGAGGGATTTCTTTTTCATGAAACATGCCTTCCCTGTACACCTTTTTCTGCAAAATGATGCATTGATGGTGTCAAGCTGCCATATGCAAACTCTTGAGAGGGAAACTCTCTCAAGCAAACAGTTGCATCTTTATTTTGGGTGAAGGAAATGCAGATTACAGTCAAACTACCTTCTATTTCATCATGATTAATCATAAAAATCTGAATTTCTGTTTTTACAGCTTTTAATTATTAGCAGGCTCACAAACTCCACCACACATCCAAGTAACTATACAAGAAACCAGTAACACTGGAAACATGCAGAGGCTGACATTAAATCTCCAGTAGATATCAACAGGAGTTTTCACAGTACCTTCTTGTTGCTCGAGGAAATAGAAGAAACTGATTTGCATGCAAAATGAGGATTTCTGCATAATATATATGTTACTCTTTTCTTCAGCTTCTAGCCTTTATGTAGACCGAGTGCTTTTGCTGTAATCATATGCACTCATTAGAAATTAGGTCTTGTGCTTGTGACACATGTAACTCAAAGTTGCCTGCTGAGGAAACACACCTCAAACTGATTGGGTAGATTTACTAGATGAGAAGAAAAAAATTAACTGTTTTGTTATTTATGTTTCTTCTTTCTTAAATCAGAGTTAATAGAATGTCAGACTTTTTTCTGTAAACAGTATGCACATACAGTACTGTGCAAAAGGTTTAGGCAGGTGTGAAAAATGCTATAAAGAAACAATGCTTTCAGAAATATAAATTTACAATTTTAATTAATTTACAAAATGCTAAGTGAGCGAACTCAAACATGCAGCCAAAGTCATTAAGAACTATCTTCAGGGTAAAGACCAAGACTTACTGGAAGTAATGGTATGGCCCCCACAGACCTCTGATCTCAACATCATGGAGTCTGTCTGGGATGACATGAAGAGACAGAAGGATGTGAGGAAGCTGACATCCACAGAAGATCTGTGGTTAGTTCTCCAAGATGTTTGGAACAACCTACCAGCCGAGTTCCTTCACAAACTGTGTGCAAGAGGACCTAGAAGAACTGATCCTGTTTGGAAGGCAAAGGGTGGTCACACTAAATATTGATTTGATTTAGATTTCTCTTTTGTTCATTCACTGCATTTTGTTGATTGATGAGAATAAATGATTAACACTTCCATTGTTGAAAGCATTCTTTGTTTACAGCATTTTTTCACACCTGCCTAAAACTTTTGCACAGTACTGTATGTTCAGCTTTGTCAGCTTTATTAAGGTGTTTAACAATACAATATTTTTTTCTCGGAGATCTTTCACACACAGAGGTTTTATTTTAAGAAAAAAATAAAAGCCAAATTAGAAATTGTTCTCTGCTGTCATTGGCAAAGTTTGTCTAATAGAAGGAGGATATCATACTTTTCAACTGCATACTTACAAGCCTTAAACTAAATAACAGGTTAAGGTTTAATTTATGCTTTAATCAGCCAGTCATATTCAGATTTGCCATCGGGGGCAGTTTTTTCACCAGCTTATGGTATTTTAACTAGCTTAGTGATGATTTCCATAGCAGACAGAGCTGTCTGATAGTAGTTTCAGGACAATGAAAATCCCATTAGGGTCTACAAAATGGTTAAAGGTTATTATTCTTCTTCTTTCAACAGTAATACACCATGAAGTAAATGTGTTAAAACGTTTAGACATGTCTGAAATATTAGGCCTGGATTTGTTTGTAACTTGAAAGGATCAGCTCCACTGCATAAAAAACTAAAACACAGGATGTTTTCTTAAGCTAACAATCACATTGTTGCTTTGGAGAACATATTGATGCGACTTTTCTCTTGGTCTTGGTGGAAGATACACGCGTTTTCTCTCCCTCCCTGCTGATCCCTGCTTCTGCTTTTTGTCTGTGTTTTTCTCAGAGCCTCACTTTGCATATCCTCCAAACTTTTAAATTATGGATTTGGTCAGCTGGACTCTCAACGTAATTGATCAAATTTTCTTTTCAATGGGAAGACAGGGTAAAGGAGACCCTCTTGACCAGACGGGACGTTCTTCTCTGGAAACACAATGGATTCTTGGCAGCAGTGGAAGATTGTGTGCTTGACTACGATGTCAGTTGAGGACATAGAAGATGTGTACATATTTGGACTTTTCATAACAGGATTTCTGCTTTTTGGAGTTGGTGGTTACCTGGCTTATCGAGTGATTTGCAAAACGTGTGCGGCTGTTCAAAGCATCCCAAAGCTGCCTGCGATGTTAGATGGAATCTTTAGAGCAATCAACACTCAGACTGAAATGTTAAGAGAGCAAAATTGCAAGCTGGACACAATTCTTAAACAAAATCGCAGCCTGGCAGCGGTTGGACTCAGAGGTTAAAGGATATAATCTTGGAGAAGTTGTACGCTCAAGATCTGCGGAAAGTACCAGAAATTTGGTTATTTGTATTCGCAATTGAGACATACCAGTAAAACTCTTACTTTAGTTGGAAATTCACAACTGCCTGAACCACAACATTTATTGTTTTTCTAAATATGGCTCCCCAATGTGGCCTTGGCAACTTCTGCTAACTGGCTATCGACAAAATATCTCCTGGATGTTATATAAACACGACACTCTTCCCCAGCACTCCCCTACCAGCTGTGTGCTGATAGGACTATGCGGCTGATTGATAAAACTTCCACCTCTCTTCTCAAGGACAATGGCGCTTCTATCAGTGTTGACAGTCTAATTCTTGCAAACACACTCAGACTTATATATATTCACACCCTCAAGATTCCACCGTACCCTTGCTAAATCTTTACTTATGTGTGTGTTGCTCACCCTGCTGAGGTTTTTTGTACTATTTCAGACTCTATTCTGCTAAGAATAGAGTCTGAAATATGATTTTTTTTCCTCCTATCTTACTTTACCTAAATGTGTGATTTCATTACTTTTCATAGATTTTCAGATTTCTCAGAAGGATTACCAGCAAAAGCCAATTATTATTAGTATTTTATTACTTTTTCATTGATTTTTAGTTTTATCTGAAGGATTACCAGCGAAAACAAAATATTATTAGTAATTTGGACTTTAGCTGCTCTTACACCAATGACTCAGCTTTTTTAATTAGACTATAATGGACTGTTATTACTTAGTTCAACTTCAGTACCAGTAAAAGTAATATTAAAAAAATGATTTAAAAAAATTATTAGCACCTGAAAATGTGGATTAAAGCTGTTTTGTACCAGTGACTCAGCTTCACTAGTTAGAATTCAGTGGAGTGATGAGACTATCAATATTACCATCTTCTTTTAGCATAAGATGCTTTATTATTAAGAGTGGCTTGGAACCAATTTCTACCAGTAAACCTGGAAGGATTATTAATTATTATTACTCCCAAGGATTATAAGTGTCTTTTGATTTGTTTTTCTGTGTTTATTTTCTTTGTGATTGTATTGTAATTGTTCTTCCTACAGCGCTTTGAATGTCTTGTTACTGAAAAACGCTATATAAATAAACTTACCTTGCCTTACCTTATTAACAGATTAATCCAAACAGACTGTCTGATTTGATTTCAAAACAGCATGTATGGTGAGCAAAATCGTTTATTTGTTTGTTTGGTTGTTGGGTGTAATCATTTTACTATGTTACTAGTTACAGTCTGTCCTTTTTAAACTGGGTTCCAATTTCTTCCCAGTCACAAAACATGTCTTCTGTTGGTTTTCATCTTGACTCCACAAATAATGACTTACTGTGATATGCAGCGATGACTGCTAATGTTCTTGTGTGACATTTAAGTAAATAACAGAAACTCTATTTAGTCTATTTGGGTGAAATATCAGCATAGAAACATCCAGCTGGTTGGGCAGTCAGTTTACCACAGACCTACGCAGTACATGGTTAACTTATGATAACAATGTTGTTCTAGTTAGAACTTAAAATGTTTGCAGTTTCAACTAGTGTTGGTGTTGGTGGTGGGGGGGTCTTGGGTTATGGGTATGCAGTTGAGAGGGATCAACTGTGGCCAAACTAATTTCTTGTCCATTTGGTTCTTTCAACTGTTGATGCAGGTCAGTTTTTGGTGTGGTCCTGTTTGACAGATCCTAGATCTGTTCAGTTTAGAATCTTTAAGAAATTCCTCCTGATTCCTTCAATGGTTTCATGATATTCTGCCCAAACTAAGAAATATGCAAACCCCTTGAAATCTTTCTTTGAGGGGCATTTTTAATCAGTTTAATGACTTGCATACGCTTATCTAAGATTTTTCAGATTTTAAATTGTCTGAAGAATATTGATTGAAGACAGGAGGAGCCACTTGGGTATTTTAGTTTTGTGTTAATGTTTTCTGCAAATAGCAACAGATCAAGAGACACAGAGTACATTGAAAAAGTGGATTAAAATTAGCCATTAATGTAATAAATATTGAGTTCAGAGGGATGCTTATGTTTGCATTAAAGGGATAATTCATCACTCTGCGGGTCAAAAGTGAGAATTGATAGCAATCCTATAAGTTTTTACTCTGCTGTTTGGAAAAGTAGATACAAACAAAGTCATTGGTGTTTTAAGATCAATAACCATGATTATCTGATACAGTTTGCTAATAAATGCAAGAAACATACAGTTTGACTCGACATCTTAGGCTATTCACTCACTTTTTATCAGCCAGACAAAAGAGACAATAATAGATCTTCTAAGCTCTGAAGCCCTCTGAAAAATTTGACATTTCTATAGAAGAGTGCAAAATAAAGAGGAGGCCGAACCCAGACAGGTGACGCAATATGGTCATTATCAACCATGAAACCTTCTACCATTACACATGCAACACTGTACCCATCCATCCACTTTGCACAGCAGATTGTGTTTTTCAACATGTGACGTGTTTATGCATGCACATATGCTTGCTTGTTTGCACATGTGAAAGTGTACAGGGGCATCTGGCGATCTCTGATAGTTCACATTTCCATTCAGGCCAGGAGCGGGCAGGCTGGCACCTAATGAGCCGATTACTGGAAGCAGCATATGGCGTGTTCGCTGTGGTTTCTCCGAGCTGCACCATTAGTGATGATGAGAGCCGGGAGAGATGTGGAGACAGGGTGGGTCATCTTATGGAGAAGATTCAAAGAGACACAAAGCTGTTTCTACAACAACACATTCTGCACAAAGAAAGAAGAAGCAGAGCTGTCCTGCACTTAGTGTTACATCGTTAGAAAGTCAACTTTAGATTAAGTCAGATGTGCTTCAGAATTTAAAGAAAGACTTTTTAATCAGGGATGAAATCCTTCTGTTGGTCCTCGCTGATGGCTATTTACAGGATTAATTAAAAGGAAGGACGTGTGTTTGAAGAAAAAATTATTTTGCTCATTAAAAATGATAACTACATTTTAATATTTTACAAAAAAATGACAGCTAATATAAGACTAATTAAGAGGTATCCATGGTGTTCAGGTAGGCTGCATAATGTCTTTTGAAAAAGGGAATTTATGCAAATTGTTTCATGGAAGATTTTTAATGAATGACTCACCTGAGGGAACTTAAAAGATTGCTCTACCTTATGGCAAGCCAACAAACAGCAGAGATTTGTAAACTGCTCTGCTGTATATTAACTTCTCTAGAATTTCATTATGTTAAAAACTTTCATGATTGTGAGAAACTTTGTGGGTCACTTTAAAGTCTTTGACTTTTTTGTAATGCTTTCATTGTTGTTTCTGCGAACAGAAGGGGCTGCTTTATGAAACTGCAACAGTCTCTTTGAGAACAGCTCTGTTCTCTGTGTGGCTCTTCTCCCTGATGAAATGATTTTATGAACACTTCTTTTTCTATGAAGAATCTATCACACTTTAGAAACATTTCATTTTTCATTAAGGGTGAGCTAAGAAATGCATTTCTCTTTTTGTTTCCAGTGACTTTTAACTGACCTGAGGTCTGTTCAGCAAAGCGGATAAAGTTTTACTCCTATTCTTTCTAACAGAACCCTGGCTGTTTTCTAAACTCCTTTCAGTCTGGGGACTGAGCATTTTGTATCTGTCAGACAAATAGTTTTGAGATGCATTTGAATAACCTTTAAAACAGAGTTCCAGTTATATCCACTCATCATGAGCATGAGTGTTATTATTTTTGCCTTTTAATGAATCACTTTATTTATTCCAGAACCCTAATGTAAGCCAACTAAACCAGTTTGGAATAATTTTCCTGGTGGAACTCCTATTTTTAAGCAATTTGTAATGATTTTTAAGATGAAGTTGAAGAAATTAAAGGTAGTTGTCTATCGTAATAGTATACATTGTACCAGTACCACTGGCATGAAACCAGCCCCACAGCGTGGTGTTCCCACCTGTATGCCTGGTTAAGTTTTCTTAGGTTTGAAAGCTTCATCTCAACTCAAGCCTTTTTGGTTCTAAAGCTGCTCTGGAATATCCTTAACAATTTAATTTACTGTGAGAGGGAACAATTTGGGTTAGATAGAGAAAACTTGGACAAAAATAAGTATTCTAAAACGATGACGATTCAAAATATATATCAAACCTGATTTTGTTAAGTGTGAACCAATCTCTGCCTGGAAGAGGTAGAAAATTCAACACTTCACTCCTACCGGGAACCGCAACTAGGCACTGGTTTAGATATATAGATGACTCCTTGATTAAATTCCAAGCCAAAGAAGTGGAAGTCTAACCTCAAGACATCAACCTACTGGAAAACAATGTCAGATTCAAAAGGAAGACAAAGTGGTGAGTTTGAGTTTGGATTAAAAAGTGTGACGAATGACTGGGGGTCATTGTGTGAAATAAAACCCTGTGAATCCAAGGCCCTAACAGGTAAAAGTAGGACCGCGGAGTCCTGAAAAAGTATTAAGAAGTAATACTAAAAATTCTGTATTTAAAGGACAGCGGAGTCCTGTTTAAGTATTTAAACAAAAATACTAAGAAAATTCCGTGTTTAAAATGTGTGCATGTGAGAAATGAATGCAGGATTTAAACCACTAGGTTTTGCCTCATACCAAAGCAGTAGGATTGTAAGTGACTAACTTTTGGGGAAGCAAAGGCAAGAATTTTCCACTCGAAAGAGTTGAAGTGAGAATTACCACAAAAGGAGATTTTTCTGTCAACCTACTGAGCAGAATAATCCAGCATTTAGAATACCCTAGGTATTTATATGCTGGACCAAATTTAAATAAAAAAAAAATGGTAAAAGGGTCGAGTAAAAATAAACTAAAAATAAATAACAATGCAAAGATTGGAAATTTATAGAAGCACAGGATCAAATAAAAATATTAAGATTCAAATATTTAGATAAATATATAACCACATATCATTATGATGGTCGTTTAAACTCTAAAAATCTGTTGATCTAGAGGATGCAATAATTAAAAGTACACTTGATTTAAGAAAAATGGACAAAGAAGGTTATGAGGATGTAGATTATTAGTTAAAAGTAACTAAAAAGAGAGAGATGTGATGCAGGAGATAAGAATGGACGTTTTTGTGGAAAGCAGAAAAGGTCAGAGGGCTAAGAAGTAATTTTTGATGGACTTGAAAAGTAGAACAGCAGGACAGAAGAAAGGGAGTAAAAAGAGTTGGTGGAAAGTTTTTGTTTTCTACCAAAGATCTGATGAGGTTTGACAGGATTGGATGGACTAAAATGAGTCCCTTTGGTGAATAAATCCATCCCCACCATGGCTGTACGTACGTTTTATTTGTGCTTATTTTTTATTATTATTGTTTTGAGACGCTGAAGGCTGTTGATACAGCGTGTCACGGAGGTTCATGGCATGACATGGGTTTTTTTTTCTCTGTGTAACCTTAGAAAATATTTTACTCTTTTTAACAGCAGAACAAACAGAGTGAGGGGATTAATCGATAGGCTAACAGTTAGATACAGACGCAGAGCTGACTACGCAGAAATAGCCAGAGTGAAATAAAAAGAGGAAGAACCTTTTGAAGAATATAGGATTAGACTGACAAAAGTGTTTAAAATACATAGTGGTCTACAAGAAGATGAAAACGAGCAAGGAGCTTATTAACAGCAGTTAAAAAATGCAATACAGGCTGGTTCCAGGGATGCAATTAATACCTGGGTAAGGAGACATTTTATAGGGTTCCCCACAGCAAATCTAGAAGACTATGTTAATCATGCCCTCAATGCAGAGAAAGTAATCAAGGATAAGAAACAGAAAAAGGTAATCAACACCTTTTTTCAGCATGACTAGGACAGAAAACAAGTGAAATTGTTCCTAGTACCTCAGACACCAATGAAAACAAAAAACCAAAAACACAGGGGCAGGATGTCCTCCTAAATTTCTAGGACCTTCTCTCCCTAGATAGCATAAAACCTGAAGTTACCTTACAGTTGAATGGAAAATCAATTACTTTTTTTTGTGATACCGAAGCATGCAGGACAACCTGTAGAGAAACAATCCCAAATTCCAGACTTAGTGATCAGCAAATAACACTAAGGTCAGCTAGTGGGAAATTGACACAAGTCTGTGAGTCTGAACCAGTTTGGATAAGAGATCCCAATGGACAGTCATGTCAGCTATCTATTCTAATGTTCCCTGAGTGTCCGGTGAATCTATTGGGACGAGATGGATTATTACATCTGGAGTTAGCATTAATTCCAACCTCAGAAGGACATATTGTAGTAAAGAGAAAAGCAGAACTCAGCCAAGGAGATTATTTCGTGTTAAAAGGAGTGGGACCATCTTATTACCACTATTCACTGGATGTTCCGAATAAGCCACCCCTAGACGTAGGGACAGATTTATTAACAGAAGGAAGAAATGTCATTACTCGACTACAAGATCCGATGACACCTAATACTCCTGGACCAGATAAAACGTATGAAGAAGCATTAACTAAAGTAACCCCTACAAAAGTCATGGTAACTTTTGTTTATGCAGATGGGAACAGTACGTCAGTTGCTGAAGTAGTGTTAGCGGAAGACACTAGGAAGCTCTGCAAAATGTGGACACCTCCACACATATCTTTATTCAAGGATAAAGAACTCAAGTGGCAGGATGTAGGTAGAATAGTGCAGAGGGGAACAGATGCCACAGACTGGTTTGCAACAATAATGAATACAGAAACTAGTGCATCCACAGGATTAACTAGAAAATTATTATTTTGGACAGTGACAGTACAGGAAGGGATACATTTGCATACAAAGAAACAATAAAAAATATTCCTTACTGAACAGGAGGAACAGTTCTTGAGTGAAGTCCCTGATAAGTTATGGTCAAAAGACCCTACTGATGTGGGTTTAGTAAAGGGAGTGTTATCTATCCAAATTAGAGCAAAAACAAAATACAGGCCCATTGTAAAACAATACCCTTTGAAATATGATGCACGTGAAGGAATAAAACCAGTAATAAAGGATTTAATAACTGCAGGGGTGATAATAAAATACGAGGACTCACCATGTAACACCCCCATTTTTCCAGTTAAAAAACAAGCTCCATCAACAGGATGGCGCATGGTGCAAGACTTAAAGGCAGTTAATAATGCAGTTGTTCAGAGAGCACCGTGTGTTCCTGATCCTTATACATTATTAAATTCCCTAAGACCAGATGCTAGAATATTTACTGTAGTTGATATAAGCAATGCATTTTTCTCTCTACCTATAGATAAAAATAGTCAGTTCTGGTTTGCATTCGCTTTAGAGGGACAAAGATATACTTATACCAGACTACCTCAGGGTTACTGTGAAAGTCCAACTATATACTATCAGGTAATGAGTGCAAGTATGGCCAAGTTTGACCCTCCAGGAGGTAGTCAGGTTTTACTATATGTTGATGATGTGCTATTAGCCTCTCCTGATGAGGAGACCTGTAAAAATTACACAATAGCATTATTGAAGCATTTAGCAGAAGAGGGACACAAAGTCAGTAAAAAGAAACGTCAGTTGTGTAAAAATGAGGTTAAATACCTAGGCCACAATCTGAGCGCAGGGGGACGCACAATTGTAGAAGAAAGAAAAACTGCAATATTACAAGCTCCAAAACCAGTAACAAAAAATCAAATGATGTCCTTCCTTGGACTAACTAATTATTGTAGAAACTGGGTGCCAAATTATGCAGAAATAGTAGCTCCATTAAACAAACTAATGTATGAGGAAGAGCTGAAAATGACATCTGAACTGAAATGGAGTCTAGAAGCTGAAGAAGCATTTACCAACATAAAACAAGTTCTAGTTTCCAGTACTGCTTTAGCATTACCAGACTATAGTAAACCGTTTGTTCAGATGGTAGATTGCAAGGGACATTTTATGACTTCAGTTCTGGTTCAACAACATGGAGATAAAATGAAACCAATAGCCTATTTCTCTTAAAAACTAGACAGTGTCGCGTGTGCGCAACCATATTGTGTTAGAGCTGTAAATGCTGCCTCCATGGCAGTTGAAGTCAGTGCTACAATAGTGTTGTTTCACCCTTTAACCTTAAGAGTTCCCCATGCAGCTTCAGCATTATTACTTCAAACAAATATGACCTTTCTATCATCTGCTAGACATTTGTCCTGCATGTCAATCTTACTGTGACAACCACACTTAACTATAGAAAGGTGCACCACTTTAAACTCAGCAACATTGTTACCCACACCTGAAGATGGAATTAACATGATTGTCAAGAATTAGCAGAAAAAGAAGCAAAAACTAGAAGTGATTTGCAGGATCAACCTCTGGTACAGGGCGAAATAGTTTGTGAATGGTTCCTCCAGAAAAGATGACAGAGGGAAGACACAAACAGGATATGCGTTGGTGACAAAAGATACATTGTTAAAAGAAATGCAACAACAAAGCCCACCACAGCAGATAGAAATGTGGAAAAAACATGGAGCTGCATTAAAAGATGAAATCTATATTTGACCAGATAATAAACCTGTCCTACCAAAGAACCTATATAAATGGGCGGCAATATTGAGCCATTGTGTTTCACAATGTCTCAACAGGGAGGAATGGTAGGACAGATATATATTAATATTATATAACATATGGATTTCATTCTTATTCAAAAAAAAATTGTAGAACATGTTTAACATGTGCAAAACATAATCCACAAAGGAATTTAAGACCACGAACGGGACAATTTCCAAAACCAAAATACCCTTTCCAAAAAATTCATATGGATTTTATTGAGTTAAACCACAGTGAAGGGAAAAAGTTCTGTTTAGTCATTATAGATGCATTTTCTAAATGGATAAGAACAATTTCCAACTAAACATCCAGATGCCTTAACAGTAGCAAAAGCACTGTGCAAAGATATCATTCCCAGATATGGAATTCCTGAGAAAATATATAGTGATAATGGAGCCGATTTTGTAAATCAAATAATAAAGAAAATAGGAATTATGTTTCACATAAATCTGAGAAACCATTGCGCTTACCACCCTCAAAGCGCTGGATTAGTGGAAAGAATGAATGGGACTATAAAGAACCGCCTGAAAAGGTGTATTGAAGAGACAGGAAGACCATGGACACAGTGTCTGGATCTAGTAAAACTATATATAAACATTACAAGCACCTCAGGGTTAACACCCTATGAAACGTTATTTGGAAGACCATACAGATTACCACAGTTCAAAACATCAGTGGGAGTTAGATGAAGAAGCTAACCTAGCTGATTATATGAGGAGTATGTTAGAAAAGCAACAGAAACAAAATCAAACTAATGAAGAATGTTCTATTTCTAGCAGGAAAATCAACTACTGGAACCAGGAGACTGGGTGTTAATAAGGAGTGTAGAGAAGAAACATTGGTATTCACCTAAGTGGGAGGATCCATATCAGGTATTATTAACCACTCCTACAGCAGTAAAAATAGCTGAGAAATCAACCTGGATTCACCTTACACATTGTAAAAAGGTCGTTTCGGTTGAAAGCTCCGTCAGGGGAAGTGATTTACAGACTGATAATAGGGTGGACCCAGACATTTAGAGGCTGGAGAGACCCGAAAGTCAGTGAAGAAAATGAACACACTGGAACCACTTAGAGGAGTCAAAATTTCAGCCAAAATGACTCTTAGCAATGCTTTCCGTTGCTGGGCATTTATATTTTTCCTCATATTGATTTCTTATTTTTCTGGTACCTCTGGGAACCAGTCAAGATAAATCAAAATGTAACAACATCTGCTATGAGTCATATGAAACAAGTAGCGCTAAACCAAGGAAGGCAAGATAACCCAACTGTGTACTGAACAAATTTCTTATACTTATGGCATTGAAGTGTGCGTGAAATCTAATACCACAGCTGTAGTGCTGATCCCACTCATTAGCTTGACCAAACGAGGAAGGAAAGGACAGGATTATAGAAGTTATAAATGGTACTTAACTAATGACTAAAAGAGATTGTGTTGTGTTTATGGGTCCCAGGCATTTATTACAAGTAATTCCAGCTGTGATACCACAACCCTGTGTGATGGAAGTAATGAATCAAATTAATCTTAATGAAAAGTGTCACCACTGGGATTTTGTTTTCCTGTAATTAGAGCAGATAAGAACAAATCAGTATTCCATAAACGGGTCACCACTGGAAACTACATATGTATAAATATGACAGAGAGAGGTAATAAATTGGGAAATCTCACTGCAGTATGGTGTACTACAACTGTACAAGTAAATAAGTATTTTAAACCAGTCTCTAGAGGAGACATTTGGTGGTGGTGTGGTGACGACAGGTTGTTTGATCAATTACCTTCAAAAGTAACGGGACTCTGTGCTCTAATTACTTTATTGTTACCAGTTTAAGGATATCTAGATGAAGTAACAGATTGACTATTTAGTGTTAAATCCACATGACTGGCATGATAGAAAGTGCAGAGCCGCAGCTTGGCAGACTGAGGGAGACTCTACGTACATAGATGTTATAGATGAAGATAAATTAACTGATCAAGTAGCTGCAAGATTTGAATCAAGTATCGGTTGGTGGTGTACGATGAACAAAAACATAGACAGGATCAACTATATTCACTACAATGTTCAAAAACTAATAAATTGGACACAAAGCGGGTTTAAAGCTGTCCATGACCAATTGGCTTCAACTTCCCTGATGGCATTCCAGAATAGAATTGCTTTGGACATGTTGTTAGCTGAAAAAGGAGGAGTTTGTGCCATTTTTGGAGAAAAATGTTGGACATTTATATCTAACAACACTGCTGCTGATGGCAGCCTAACTAAAGCTATAGAAGGTTTGAGATCTCTAAATGGCAAAATGAAGGAGCATTCTGGAGTAGACACCTTGATGTGGGACTCCTGGCTGGATGTGTTTGGGAAGTATAAAATTTTAGTATCATCAGTAATAATTTCCTTTGCAGTGTTTGCTGCAATTTTTGACATTGTGTGGATGTTGTTCCCTGTCTTCGTTCTCTTAACTGTCTCATCACCACAGCTATTACTCCTATGGAAGACAGAGTTATCCAACTCTATGCGTTACTTAAACATCAGGATGATGAAGATAATGATGATCCGACTGATCACTTTTCTGACCTGTACCCAGATCCATCTCTATATGAATCTGTGATTTAAATGTCAGTAAGTGTCTCTGAGTATAATTGTCTTTGTACTCATGAAAAATGATCTTACAGTTAAAGATCCAAAAGAAGTGGCTGTTTAAGTGATATGAGAATATGAACAAATATAAGATAAACAGGGGGAAAATGTTGGAATAATTGTATATAGTTTTATCTTTTATCTTATATTTTTCCTTTTCTTTAACTTTACTATTTGATCTTTATAACCTTCCATGCTGTATGTGTGAGTAAGGATGTGATGAGTTTGTCTGCAGGCAAGGATCAAATATGGAGCTGAGGAGGAAGCAGTCACAGTTGAGGAGGTTATAAAGATGATGGCTGATTGTGCTGAACAGAAGACACACTGATCTTAAGATGGGGGAGACTGTGGAAGTGTGTTGTTACAAGATAATGATGTATATGACCTGTTTACGGTGCAGCTGTTTTTCCCATCCTTCAGAACAGCAACGTTTATTGTAACTAGGGAACCCCCAAAGATAATAAAAAGAGAGGTGCGGACATGGTTTTCAGTACGGTAGGAGATTTGTAACTGAAAGCACATCCCTATCCGTTCTCCTCGCAGCAAGTAAAATAACTAATTCTTTGTCTTTCTCTTCTTTTTGTGATGATTATAAGTATTTCAGGTTGTTTAACCTGACACTTACAAACTTCTTCACGCCACTCCACCACCAGGATCGGATTCCCGGAGGGGAAGATTTACCTAATCCTAATCCTAAAATGGCCTTTCTAGCTCACGTCATCCTCAGACTACAGGTTTTCCTGGGTCCGAGCGCCAAAATAGATCATTTTCACTAATAAACCTGCTAATAATTATCTCGTTGTTTCTCCCTTTTTTGAGTCTTACCAGGTTGAGTTATAGTTGAATGTCATCACCACAAGAACTTAAATTAACACCACACACTGTAATGATTTTATGAAGTGAACGCACATATAAACCCCTGCAGTCATAGCTAACCCCCTGCATGAGAAGCAATTACTATTAACATCAACACACTAGAATATGTCAAGACAAATATAACCCTATTACTATTAGTCAGTCAATTGCATTAAACCTCTGACATTGTTAAATAAACCCTGTCTACTGCTCTTTCCCAAAATGAAAAAAAAATTAAGTTATCAAAGCACTAGTCTCTCTCACTAGGACTCTCAGCCTTTGCTTCAGGTTCTACCTGAACTCAAGCTCACATCTTGACAGTGTTGTGATTATTGATCAGAGAATATTATTTAATATCAATATTTTATCAAATAACATTTCGGTCTGTTAAGGGTTGTCCTGTGAATACCAGCCCAGTAAGGCGATGATATCAGGACAAAATAGAAAGGTGTGAGACGAGCTCTGACATTATTGAACAGCATAAACTCTGCACACATGGAATAAATTCACACAATTTCTTAAAATACAAGAATTTATTAACAAAAATAAGTCAACTCAAAGTCAAACATATTTCAATCAACAAACTCTTTACTTTGCTAAAACAATCCAACTAAACTACCAAGCAGAATGAAAGAATAATGAAGACTAATGGGCTATGTACAATATAAACAAGTTGATTAAAGATGATTGAAAATCATGACCAAAAAGAGTGATGCAACATTACCATGCAATGTTTATGTTTGAGAACCAAGGATTATCTTGAAGAATCTGGAAATGAAGTTAAGTTAGTCTTGGAACTAACTTAGAAAATAATCAGCAAACATTTAGACAACCATTCACAATGTAAGATCAGATAAAATATTATTTTAATAAGATAATGTTTTAAGAATGATCTGCTGAATAAAACCAACCTTCTGGATGACCATTTCTCAACGGTGTCTAATTAGCTGCCTTTATTTATTGAAATAATATTTGAAGAAATATTATTAAGGGAGTATTTTGGAAACAAGCCAAATCTTTCTGGAGAAATTGGCTTAATGGTGTTTACTTAGTTATCAAATCTAGTAAATGATGTTCAGGGACTATTATTCACTAGCTTGAAAACTAACAACCTTTCTGTTAAATACTCTTTAGTAGTTCTCACCGGTTAACAGTTGAGCTAACAAAAGAAGCTAATAGCTTAGCACCAGAATCGCTCTGTGAACAAAAGGGTTAGCTCCGGAGCTGTAGCTGGGCGGCCCGTCTTGTCCGCTGACCACACGGATGATGCGGTCTCTGCTGTCTTCCTTCCAGACTGGGAGACCGCGTCTTTGCAGGGGCTTCTCTCGAACACCGTTTGCTTCTGCAGGGCTCGGAAAGAAAGTCACCAATGCTTATTTATACCTTAATTTCCCCTATTTATGAATGAAATCACCAGGTACACAAACAGTGCTTCACTCATACTTAACTTGTGCATATGATCGCGTGATCTTATGACACTCTTGGATCCAGTTTGAAGAGATTATGTCTTTTTGCCAGCAAAAGACATTAGAGCGCTGGGCCTCTCCTGACCGGTCTCACTACAGGCCATGTGGAAAGAGAGCGGATGTAGCAACAGTTGTGCTTTTATTTTGGTAGTGGCATCACAGGAAGTCCGCAGTTATCCCGTTTCCTGGCTGTGCCGGAAGAAGGTTAATGCACTTTATTTTGAAAAGTTCCAGAAGAGTTTGTACCAGAGTTTAATGTTGAAATCCATGGCAAGGTCCCAACAACAGCATCAGACCCAGTCCTGACTTTTTTCTGCATCCCTAAGCTTCACTTCCAACTTACATCCTTGTAACCATTCCCTTGCTAGTAAGTTGTGTTCTTTCATCCACAGCCCCGAGTTACATCCTCGCAGCCCATCTCTGAATAGTATGAAAGCCTCCGTAAAAGAAATTTGTGACTGCACAAATTGCAGCACTGAGTCCCGGCCCAGTGGTACTCAGGCCTGGGACACCAGCATTGAGGACTCAGCACAGAAGAGCTACAAGCTCTGAAACATTTTTATAATGTTTGATACTAAATACTTTTAGTCAGAGAATTACTATTGAGCATATTATGTTGGGTTATTTAAGTTGCTTTTAGACATTAGACAATATAAACTCCTCACTTAATTGTCTGTAAAAGTTAAACCTGTAAAAACACCTTAGCATATAATTATTTTTATATTTAAAACTTTCTTCTTCTTTGTTGCAATGTCCATAAAATCAACAACTCTTTCTGTTTCTGATTGTTTTTGTAGAAATGCTTTGATCTTTGGGTGTTCTCATTATTGAAGTGAAAGAAGCAGGAATTAATCTTGCATTTTAGTTAGAAATTACCAACCTTTGCCTCTTATCTCTGTTTTGCTTGTGTTTCACCAAACAAAGTGGCTGCATATCTTCCATATCTGCTCCCAAATAAACAGGCATTTGATTCATCCTCCAAAGAATTGTCATCTTGTACATGGTTATTTGGCTTAGTAAATTTACTTTGTATGTCATAGTTTTTTAAAGCAGCAGATTGCAGTCACCAAGAGCAAAAATGAAAAGAAACATATTAGCATTGTTAACATACAGACAACCTGCAGTCATTGGACTAACGTGTGTTTTTAATCTCATTCCTCCAAAACATATTCTGTATAATTCCGATTCCATCCAAAAACTCTGTAAACAGCACACCAAACACCATAATACCGATAAAATTATCCTAAATCTGTCAGAACCAAGTGTCCCGACACAGCACAGAAAAACTTTTAAATTCTAAACTTGAAAATAAAATATTCCAGAATGAGCCATTTTATTAGTGCATAATTCAGGCCCATTCATTATTGAACCGGATGAGGACAGGCTGCAGTCTTAGAGGTTATACAGAAAATCTTTTAGCTGCAGAAATAACTCAGAGGTGGGAGGAATAATTGCACTGGGAAATAAAGGACAGCTTATGAGAAGAGCCACAGTCATTTTTATTATATTGGGGTTAATATTAATATTCCTCGGATCATGTTTTATTTTAGGACTTTAATTGATTATTATTTTTTTTGCTTCTTTTCTGAACTATTTTTGCCATAAACTCTAATTTGTTTCTTTTTTCAACATTTATTGTCTTATGTTTGTCAGAGATGGAGCTAGGATTTATAATTTTTACCTAAAATATAAATACAAACATGAATTGATGTGACATTGACTGATTTGGGCTCATTGTTCATAATTTCCAAAGAGCTATAAAATGATTTCTGTTCATTTTAGCATTTAGTGTATTTTGGTGTTTTTAAAGATTTAATGACCAATGAATACATGTCTAGAGGCCAAAACACATGCCAGCTGCATTGTATGTGAAAGGAATTGTGACCCAGATTTATAGGGGTTTGTGTGACGCAGGCTTTGAGCCTCACATGATGTCTGGGCATTAAGAACTGAAAAAATCGACAGATGGGATAAAGATTAACTCGAGGTAGAGAGGAGGTAATGTCTCATCTCCATGGAAGATGATCTGAAGTCTCACCCACAGATTCCAACCCTCACCTTTTAAACCAATCATTGTAATTTTGTATTGTATAAAAGATGTATGCACTGTATGATGACTGATAACTTCTCATTGGGATATCACATTGGGTTTTGCGATTGCAGTAGATTAAACAGGAAAGGGGACCTTTGCAACCAAGACTAGAGCCGTTAATAAAGAAGTGGTTTTGTGGTCTGTCTCACATGAACGAATGCACACAGTTCTTGTAGTCACAGCTGTCCCCATAATTATAGCCATAGTCTGGGCCCTGAGTTACATCTTTACAGCTACAGTCTGGGCCCCAAGTTACATCTTTACAGCTAAAGTCTGGGCCCCAAGTTACATCTTTACAGCTACAGTCTGGGTCCAGCTGGGTCCCGAGTTACATCTTTACAGCTACAGTGTGGGTCCTGAGTTACATCTTTACAGCTACAGTCTGAGTCCCAAGTTACATCTTTACAGCTACAGTCTGGGTCCCGAGTTACATCTTTACAGCTACAGTCTGGGACCCGAGTTACATCTTTACAGCTACAGTCTGGGTCCCGAGTTACATCTTTACAGCTACAGTCTGGGTCCCGAGTTACATCTTTACAGCTACAGTCTGGGACCCGAGTTACATCTTTACAGCTACAGTCTGGACCCCAAGTTACATCTTTACAGCTACAGTCTGGGTCCCGAGTTACATCTTTACAGCTACAGTCTGGGACCCGAGTTACATCTTTACAGCTACAGTCTGGACCCCAAGTTACATCTTTACAGCCACAGTCTGGATCCCAAGTTACATCTTTACAGCTACAGTCTGGGTCCCGAGTTACATCTTTACAGCTACAGTCTGGGTCCCGAGTTACATCTTTACAGCTACAGTCTGGGTCCCAAGTTACATCTTTACAGCTACAGTCTGGGTCCCGAGTTACATCTTTACAGCCACAGTCTGGATCCCAAGTTACATCTTTACAGCTTCAGTCTGGGTCCCGAGTTACATCTTTACAGCTACAGTCTGGGTCCCGCTGGGTCCCGAGTTACATCTTTACAGCTACAGTCTGGGTCCTGAGTTACATCTTTACAGCTACAGTCTGGGACCCGAGTTACATCTTTACAGCTACAGTCTGGGTCCCGAGTTACATCTTTACAGCTACAGTCTGGGTCCCGAGTTACATCTTTACAGCTACAGTCTGGGACCCGAGTTACATCTTTACAGCTACAGTCTGGACCCCAAGTTACATCTTTACAGCTACAGTCTGGGTCCCGAGTTACATCTTTACAGCTACAGTCTGGGACCCGAGTTACATCTTTACAGCTACAGTCTGGACCCCAAGTTACATCTTTACAGCCACAGTCTGGATCCCAAGTTACATCTTTACAGCTACAGTCTGGGTCCCGAGTTACATCTTTACAGCTACAGTCTGGGTCCCGAGTTACATCTTTACAGCTACAGTCTGGGTCCCGAGTTACATCTTTACAGCTACAGTCTGGGTCCCGAGTTACATCTTTACAGCCACAGTCTGGATCCCAAGTTACATCTTTACAGCTTCAGTCTGGGTCCCGAGTTACATCTTTACAGCTACAGTCTGGGTCCCGCTGGGTCCCGAGTTACATCTTTACAGCTACAGTCTGGGTCCTGAGTTACATCTTTACAGCTACAGTCTGAGTCCCAAGTTACATCTTTACAGCTACAGTCTGGGTCCCGAGTTACATCTTTACAGCTACAGTTTGGGTCCCGAGTTATATCTTTACAGCTACAGTCTGGGTCCCGAGTTACATCTTTACAGCTACAGTCTGGGTCCTGAGTTACATCTTTACAGCTACAGTCTGAGTCCCAAGTTACATCTTTACAGCTACAGTCTGGGTCCCGAGTTACATCTTTACAGCCACAGTCTGGATCCCAAGTTACATCTTTACAGCTTCAGTCTGTGTCCCGAGTTACATCTTTACAGCTACAGTCTGGGTCCCGCTGGGTCCCGAGTTACATCTTTACAGCTACAGTCTGGGTCCTGAGTTACATCTTTACAGCTACAGTCTGGGACCCGAGTTACATCTTTACAGCTACAGTCTGGGTCCCGAGTTACATCTTTACAGCTACAGTCTGGGTCCCGAGTTACATCTTTACAGCTACAGTCTGGGACCCGAGTTACATCTTTACAGCTACAGTCTGGACCCCAAGTTACATCTTTACAGCTACAGTCTGGGTCCCGAGTTACATCTTTACAGCTACAGTCTGGGACCCGAGTTACATCTTTACAGCTACAGTCTGGACCCCAAGTTACATCTTTACAGCCACAGTCTGGATCCCAAGTTACATCTTTACAGCTACAGTCTGGGTCCCGAGTTACATCTTTACAGCTACAGTCTGGGTCCCGAGTTACATCTTTACAGCTACAGTCTGGGTCCCGAGTTACATCTTTACAGCTACAGTCTGGGTCCCGAGTTACATCTTTACAGCCACAGTCTGGATCCCAAGTTACATCTTTACAGCTTCAGTCTGGGTCCCGAGTTACATCTTTACAGCTACAGTCTGGGTCCCGCTGGGTCCCGAGTTACATCTTTACAGCTACAGTCTGGGTCCTGAGTTACATCTTTACAGCTACAGTCTGAGTCCCAAGTTACATCTTTACAGCTACAGTCTGGGTCCCGAGTTACATCTTTACAGCTACAGTTTGGGTCCCGAGTTATATCTTTACAGCTACAGTCTGGGTCCCGAGTTACATCTTTACAGCTACAGTCTGGGTCCTGAGTTACATCTTTACAGCTACAGTCTGAGTCCCAAGTTACATCTTTACAGCTACAGTCTGGGTCCCGAGTTACATCTTTACAGCTACAGTCTGGGTCCCGAGTTACATCTTTACAGCTACAGTCTGGGTCCCGAGTTACATCTTTACAGCTACAGTCTGAAATTCTTTCACATTTTCCACAGTGTCTGACCTGTTCTCTCATCCCACAGAGTTACAAGTGATGAACCTATTCGTGGGTTTCCAGGTGGTTTCAATAAAATATTTTTACAGTATCTTTCAATCCTGTGTTGTGGCTGAAAATTTTACTCCTCGGTGTGATTCATCACACTCCATTATAACTAAACATGGATGGTTCCATGGAAGAGAACAGTCATCCACATCATTACAGGGACCCAACCTTAATCACTATCACTGGTGAAATGAGCAACAACATGCTGCAGGATTTAATAACAGATATTTATCGACCTCTAAAAAGTCCCTGATTACATTCACCTCTAAAAACCCCACACCATCCTTTATCTGCCTTTTTCCTCGCATCGTTTTGATCATATCTGTCTCTGTTCAGTAAAAAAACGGCAACACACTGCAATTAAAAAGCATTAGGGTGAGAGTGGAGATGCAAACCTAAAGCTTAATACAGCACACACAAAGCAACAATGATGAAATTACTTTGACCATAAACACATTTTTGCTTCTTAACCTTATTTTCAAAGTGTCAGGATCTGCCATTTTGGACTTTGTTTTGGTTTTGTTTGTTTTGACTTAGCAGTTTATTTAGGTTTATTTACTCCTGCGTTGTGCTTAGTTTTGTTAGTTCTTCCTCCTGGCCTTAGACTCCTTTGTGTTATTATTTATCCAGTTGCTTGTTCCCCTTAATATTAGTTGTCCCTTCCCCAGCCTTGCCTTACAGTCAAGTTCCCTCTTGATTAGTTTTTATAGTAATAGTTCTCTTCTTTTATCCCTCATGTTTTAGTTCCTGTCGGTCAGGTATATTCTGTTATTCAGTAAGTCTGCTTATTTACGTAGTCCCTTCCACATCCTTAGATTTAGTTCTTCCTAAAGTTACTTCTTACGTCAGCTTATGTTTAGGTTTTTCCCTGTTCCACCCAGTTTGGATTAGTGTTAGTTTCCCCTCCTGTCTCTGCATTTCCTAGCTCCAGTCACAATGGCAACCTCCATTATCTCAGTTCCCTTCACCTGGCCAGCACACCTATAAGCATTCATCTGATTAATACTCCTCTCGTTCCCATTATTTCACCATTCATCTTCCCTATATATAAGCTTACCGGTTTCATTTGTTCCCCGTCGCTTCGTCCTGCAAGTTACATGCCAGACATCTGGTATCACCTGTCATGCTCCAGCTTTGCTCCAGTATCCACATTAGTCTAGTTTCTGTTCTGTTTCAGTAAGTCCTATAAGTCTTGTTTTCTGCTTCTTGCTCTACTGGCCGAGTATCCTGTGCTGTTCAAACCTCATAAATAAATATGGATCAAAAACAAAAGCACAAAACATCAAAACTCCTGTGAAAAGCTGTAATCTGTAATGGGATGCTAAGCTCTATTCCAGGATCTATTGCACTCCCCACAGTTATTGGCAATCCTGGTAATGATGCATAAAAAGTTTTAAAAATGTTTTATTGCAGAAGCATGATTGTCAGATAGTGGTCAGGTGGCCTTGGGAACTGACCTTAAAAGGAAGTCCATCTCACCTGTTCTTCGCTCAGATATCGTTCCTCATGTCACGAGCTCTGATTTGTAATGTGTGTCACCTGAGCATCCTCTTCGGTACCATAAGTATCATCCTTCCTTTTTCTCTGCCATCCTCGTTGGTTTCCTGGACAATTTGTAACACTGTCTCCTATCCTAGGTCCATGTTAAGTCCTTAATGTGTTACTAGTTTAAACTGCTGATTTCCACCTACCCACTGCCAACTCCTACCGCGTTTGGGTATAACCAGCATGCAACATCCAAACATCTATGTCAGCATCCGTGTGTTCAGTCTCACTGCTGACAGGATCAAAGCTCGTGACATGAAAGAACAATGTCTGAGTGTGGACCAGTTGAGAAGGACTTTCTTTTAAGGCCAATCCCCATGGTCACCTGAACATTTTCTGACAAAGATCCTATATTAGAAAATTCAGAAAAATCCAGTCGTTTGACTATATTTATTCAACAGGAAAAAAAAAACTATATTGAAATATATAACAATGTACTGTATATCTCACCTTTTGCCATTGGCACTTAGTCTCCTCTAACATTTTAAAAGGTTGGAGCATACAGACAGAGGAATCTTTGACTATGAATCGAGATGAGTCGTGGATCCTCTATTTGGCTCTCTTCTCTTTAGCTGATCCAAGATACTGTTTAGGTTCTTTTGTCATGAGACACATGATTTTTTGTCCCCAAGGACATACCTGACATGTTTCAATGAAGACTTCCGTCTTCATCAAAGGTGTCACTAGTTGGTATGTGACGTGTCAAAATCAGCTGTTGTTCCCTGAGACTCCACAAGATTTTGATTTAAAAGGTTCTGGTATTTTAAAGAATTTGTGATGTAATGCTATCTAACAAGGTTGACAGGACCTTTAGAAGAGATAAAAGCCCACATCATCAAAGCGCCTCCACCAAACATAACCCTTGGTGCTTTTCCCCATATTCATTCTTTGTTTCGCTCAACACACAATTGGAGTGTCTGTTGTCAAAAAAAGTCTAATTCTGAAAAAAGCACATGGATCCATGTTAAGATTCAAGTACATCTTTGCAAAGTCCACATTTTTATGTTTGTGATGGTAGGACTGAAAATGATTTTCCTGCCACGCCTCCCATAAATCTTGTTTACAGGACCATGAAAAAGAATGTGTTATATATTTCTTCTGTTTTTCCTTGTTTGTTACACGTGGAAATTTCAAATGATCAAAGAAATGTTAATATTACACAGAGAAAATTGGAGTAAAAACAAAATGCAGTTTAACAAAATTTTTCCCATGACATGTTAAATCATTATTTTAAACTGCATTTTGTTTTTAATCCAATTTTCTCTGTGTAATATTAACATTTGTATTGTATTGGTCAACCTCTAGTTTTAACAAAATTTTTCCCATGACATGTTAAATCATTATTTTAAAACTAGAGGTTGACCAATACAATTGACACTGATATTTAAAATTCAGGGCATATGATTGTTGTGTCATGGTTGGTGTTGAGGTCAGACCAGGATGCAGAGAGACGCAAGCCAGTTAGATTGTAGCAGAGGTCATGGTTTAATGGAGGATGTGGATAACTTACAGGAGATGGTAACTTAGCATGAGACACTGGAATGAACTGGAGCATTACTGACTGGAAAGCAGATACATTGCCAGAGATACACTGGCTGAGAATCAGGAACATTGCAGACGTGGCGACAGGGAACACAGGGAACAGGTGAGTATAAATACAGGGGATGTGAATGATGAAACAATGGGCAAGAGAGAGGCAGGTAATCAGAGTGAATGATTGCAGGTGCGCAGACCTAAAGAAACCTATGTGAATAAAACCACTAACATAAAACACAAAACTAAATCTGGAAGAAACACTAACTAGACAAAGCAGGAACATGAAGAACTATACTAAAGAGCAAGCCTGGAAAAGAACAACCTAAAACAAATAACCTAACAGTAAACAAGCACAGAAACACTAAGAGAGAAACTAAACTAGAAAACCCAAAGAAGCAAAGAGAACTGTTCTAATAATAATAATAATAATAATAACCAGAGGAGAAAACCATTCTAAGTAATAAATAAATGAAAGGCAAACACGAAGGTTAGGCAAGGGGAGAAATAACTACTAAAACTGGGAGGCAGGAGAGAGAAGAAAACTATCAGGAAACACAAGGAATAAACAAACATAACTACTAAACCCAAAAGAATAGAAATATCCAACTGAATAGTAAACAAACACAAAACCAAAACAAAGTCCAAAACGGCAGATCCTGACATGTTGATATTTTGGGCAGATACTGTGTATTTTATTTTGTCGACATGATTTTTTGTCACTTAGTTGTTGACATAGTGAGCTGGTAGAAGCAGTGCCTCCTTTTTCCTCATCATTTTTCCATCCTTAAAAGATAAAGTGCCAACATAAAATAAGTTGTGTTGAGTATAAAAAACTCTGATCATTCATTTATGTGAGACAGACCACAAAACTACTTTTCTACATTGGGAATTTATTGGAGGCTCAAGGTTCGGTTGCACGAGGTCCCATCTCTTTTCAACCCACTGCACTCGCTAAGGCTCACCTATCTCAAACAGGAAGCCTCGATTTTATAGAGCTTACTTGTTTTATGGAGTGGATGATGTTACACAAAATTATTGGTTCTACACAGGTGAGTTGGAATCAGTGGGTGAGACTGATTGGTTATTAAAAAAGGTCGGGAGGAGTGGAATCTGTGGGTCAGACTTCAGACCTCCCTTCATTGAGTTGAAACATCCCTTCAACTATGCTCCAGGTTAATTTTGATCTGAGCAGGTCAGTCCGTTTTGTTCCCCTATTAAGATAGTTTGTTGATGCAGCAACCCTTGCATCAGAGCTTGCATCAGAGTAAGCACAAACCAATTTAGATCAAACTGTCTGCTATTTGACCTCCTAAACTAGTATTTAACTCACTGCTGATATTCACCCTCCGTTTTGACCGTTGATAACAACAGTTGATAACCCAAAAATGTAATTGTTTATCTGTATAAAAGTATATTTACATCCATTTGACATTTTCCTCTCAGTAAGCTTTTTAGTTGCTTTAATAACTTTATCAGCTGTTTTTAGCTCCTACTTGCACTACACAAGCCTTAAGGAGAACATCACAGAGGAGCTGACATTTTCCTGTGACTCACATAAATCTCAGTAAAGATCAGTGGTTGGAGCTCAGTTCACTTATTTAGCAAAACATGTCAGTAACTAATATGTTCCCCTTCATCTCATTCACACTGCAAGCTGCATTTATGTCAACATCTCCAGTCCAGTGTAACTAGCTTTTTACTATTTTTTAACTATTGTTCTGTTGATATATTTCATGTTTTCAATGACTTATTTATCTTACTGTTTTTCTGCAAAGCATGTTAAATGTCCCCGTGTAAGAACACTGCTTTACAAATAAGCATCCCTTACTTTGCCTTGCCTAATGGTTGTTATGGTGACTTGATGTCATTCCTTGTTGCAGTTTTCTAAAAAGAGCTTTAGGGATTCTTTTTCCTCATCTACCATCCTCCTCCATCTGCATGGTGGCAAGATAAACATGGATCCTTGTGAAGGTCTTGCAGACATTGCCTGACTTATGAAGATCAACTTGCAGTACAGACCAAAAGTTTGGACACACCTTCTCATTCAGAGAGTTTTCTTTATTTTCATGACAATTAATATTGTAGTTTCACACTGAAGGCATCAAAACTATGAATTAACACATGTGGAATTATATACTGAACAAAAAAGTGTGAAACAACTGAAAATATGTCTTATATTCTAGGTTCTTCAAAGTAGCCACCTTTTGCTTTGATTACTGCTCTGCACACTCTTGGCATTCTGTTGATGAGCTTCAAGAGGTCGTCACCTGAAATGGTTTTCACTTCACAGGTGTGCCGTGTCAGGTTTAATAAGTGGGATTTCAAGCCTTACAAATGGGGTTGGGACCATCAGTTGTGTTGTGCAGGAGGTGGATACAATACACAGCTGATAGTCCTACTCAATAGACTGTTAGAATTTGTATTATGGCAAGAAAAAGCAGCTAAGTAAAGAAAAACGAGTGGCCATCATTACTTTAAGAAATGAAGGTCAGTCAGTCCGAACAATTGGGAAAACTTTGAAAGTGTCCCCAACTGCAGTCGCAAAAACCATAAAGCGCTACAAAGAAACTGGCTCACACGAGGACCGCCCCAGGAAAGGAAGACCAAGAGTCACCTCTGCTGTGGACGATAAGTTCATCCGAGTCACCAGCCTCAGAAATTGCAGGTTAACAGCAGCTCAGATTAGAGAACAGGTCAATGCCACACAGAGTTCTAGCAGCAGACACATCTCTAGAACAACTGTTAAGAGGAGACTGTGTGCGCAGAAGAGGGGAATGGGTGGACTCTATATGCCTGGTTCCCACTGTGAAGCATGGAGGAGGAAGTGTGATGGTGTGGGGGTGCTTTGCTGGTGACACTGTTGGGGATTTATTCAAAATTGAAGGCATACAGAACCAGCATGGCTACCACACCATCTTGCAGCGGTATGCTATTCCATCAGGTTTGCGTTTAGTTGGACCATCATTTATTTTTCAACAGGACAATGACCCCAAACACACCTCCAGGCTGTTTAAGGGCTATTTGACCAAGAAGGAGAGTGATGGGGTCCTGCGCCAGATGACCTGGCCTCCACAGTCACCGGACCTGAACCCAGTCAAGATGGTTTAGGGTGAGCTGGACCGCAGAGTGAAGGCAAAAGGGCCAACAAGTGCTAAGCATCTCTGGGAACTCCTTCAAGACTGTTGGAAAACCATTTCAGGTGACGACCTCTTGAAGTTCATCAACAGAATGCCAAGAGTGTGTGGAGCAGTAATCAAAGCAAAAGGTGGCTACTTTGAAGAACCTTGAATATAAGACATATTTTCAGTTGTTTCACACTTTTTTGTTCAGTATATAATTCCACATGTGTTAATTCATAGTTTTGATGCCTTCAGTGTGAATCTACAATATTCATAGTCATGAAAATAAAGACAACTCTTTGAATGAGAAGTTGTGTCCAAACGTTTGGTTCGTAGTGTACATCTGTGTTACTTTAATGAGATGTTCTCTAGTCTTTCGTATTTTCAAAAGTGGCCTCTGTATCACTTGAAATTTCTACACTAGAGAACCAGGAAGTGACTGATTGCTAAATAAAAGTCCCTAGACAGTAAAGATTTTTAAAATGCTTCAGTTATATTCATTTTATTGAAATCATTAGCACAAATAATTTTGGTAAAAATGTTTCTTCAGGTTTTTTTCCTACTGAATATTTAAAGTAAAAGATTCATTTGTTTCAAAGCTTTATACTTCATTTATTACCAGGGGTACCGATAAATGTAGAAGGCTTTTACACATTTAAAAATATCAAACAGATTTTAATGAGACAGAAGTAAAAATATATTATCAGTCTCTCTCTTCATATTGGAAAGGTTGTTTCATTATCAGATATTAATTTGGTATATTTTTTGATTTGAAACAAATGTAATAAAATTATCAAACTAAATTGTAATAACATGACAAATAAATAAAACTATTGACAAAAGTAACAATTTAAATGTTTCCCTATGGATGCTGTGTTGTGATGTGATGCATATGTGTGATGGAGATCAATCACTGGAGAGTTTTATGTCCGAGGAATATTTTATTAAAGAAAGAGGGCAACCCTCTCAGCCTTATTATTGCTTATTGCATCAATCAGGTTCAAAGGCCTCAAGAGACCCTCTGACAGCACAGCATTAAATCTCAGCAGGCGAAACATTCTGGGTCTTTATGTCAGACACCAATGCTACTAGTGTGGCTGTGTTTCTATTGTCAGCGTTTACAGTCAAGATTCATTACCTAAATTAAGCAATGATTTAAGCCTGAGGAAGGAGAACATCGGGAGCCTCGTCAACACGCTTATATTTGGCTCTGTGTAAAAACTCTGCATCACAACTGCTCTGCTAATTGATGGGAATGACTTGTGCTCTTGCCATCTTCAAAGAGGAAACACGCAGTCAGTTACGCTCACAGTCGTATCCAAAATGCGGGTGCAAACCCACGCAGACAGAAAGCCAGAGGGAGGCCGGTTACAGTGACATTCAACATCAAAATCAACGCATCTCTGTAACTCTGCTCAGCCTGTTGTGTCTGTCTGGCTGGGGTGCCCTTGGTCAACGGCTGAAGCGGCACTCTGCATGACAAATGCCCCCTCCAGTGTGTCACAACAGGGAAGTTTGGAAGTTGATGCTGCGTTTGCATGGTGGAAAAGGCCTTCAGGCTGGCTCTGTGTTTAATGAGCTTGGAAAGAGCCCACACTTGGGTTTCTTTCATCCCTGTCATTGCTAATGCAACCAGTTAGCTCAGTAAAACATGAGCCCTCCCAAAGCTGTTCCATGTTCTTCACATCTCTGCCTCTCCTGAGTCTAACTGCACCTCTCGGTCTGTTTCCTCACCTGGTCCATTTGTTTTCTCTGTTGGATCCACTCCTCTACCTCCAGGCCATCAGTAATGCTCCATGTCCCTTCTGCTTCCTGCTTCATTAGCCATATTTCCCTCAGAATCAGAGTGTTCATATCCTGTGTGTGATTTCAGCTTCTGCCTCATTACAAACAAAAACTTCAAGTGTTGTATTGTGATTTTATGTGGTTGATCAAAACAAAGTAACTTATAATTAAGGAATTAAATGATATATGGTTTTTACCATTTTTTATCTAAAAAAAAAGTATGTCAGGCATTTATATTCAGACTCCTTTACTCTGATACTCTTCAATAAAATCCACTGTAGAAATCACATAACTACCTTTATTAAATATTAACTCGGTTTTTTCAAAGATATTTTTGTGCCACTAAAGGCCTTTATTTTTGTTATTTCTTGAAAGTAAGCAGGGAGAACAGAGGGGGAAGACGAGCAGCACAGGTCTCTGGGGTCGGGACTCAAACCTGGGAGAGCTGCATCGAGGACTGAGGCCTCAGTGTATGGGTCTCACTGTAACGTTACGCTACGCACCACATGCCACACGCAGGGTTTTGTTATCAAACTATATCCCAACTTCTGAAAATCACCTAATCATCAAACAATAGAACGATTACAGGTCATCTAAAATCTAAAAAAGAAAATGTGAAAATGTTTAATATTTTTAGTCACTTTTATCATTAAATGAAACTCATAGATTTATTTGCAAATAGATTGAACACCTTCCTCCAGTAAACAGCTGGAGGAAGATGTTCTGTTCAGATCCGAAAACAGTTGCATATTCTTGACTACATACAACATGGTAAAGATATCAAGCTGAGAGGGTGGCAGCGCTATACTCTTTTGTTCTGTGGGGATACTCTTCTTCAGCAGAGACAGGGAAGCTGGTCAGAGTTGATGGTAGGACGGATATAGCTTGTTAGAGGCTGTGGTGGAAGTGGAAATTACCTCTGTACATCCCCCTGACACATCATCCCTATGATGAAACCTGGTGGCAAAGAAGAATGGACAGAGAAAAATGTCTAGTCCAGGGGTAAGCAGCCTGCAGCTCCAAAATGCTCTTAATAACTTTGACTTAAAAATGATAAAGCCAACAATTTTTTTTTAAATATAGATATACTAATAAACGCAGGTTTTAGCACTTGTTCAGTTCATTTTCAGTTAATTCATGGAACTTTGGAATTAATCTAAAAGTATTAGTAATGTTTTTTCAGATGTATTTTTATTCTCATCATGTTTCTTTTTTTACATAATGTTTCCACCCTTTGTTTGCAAAACTTTTATTCATTCATTCATGTTCTATATCGTTTATTCCATAGTGGGTCACGGGGGAGCTGGCGCCTATCTCCTGCAATCTACGGGCGAGAGGCAGGGTACCCCCTGGACAGGTCACCAATCCATTGCAGGGCATGGATGGCGGAAACAATGTTTCCATCCTCTTTTTGCAAAACTTTCATATTTTCTTTATTTTCAAACTTAAAAATAGAAACACAGCTATGATTAATTGTGGTTAAAAATTAAAATTTTCCTATGGTAGATATTTATCAAAATTTATAAGTTGTCTTTATTCAAAATTTGAGGTAACATTTGTGTTTATTTAACCAGGCTGTGGGCAAAATTGCTTTTTGCATTGTAAAGGTTATATAACCCTGACCTTGATGAACAGAAATGCACACTACATTTGTAAAATATGTGAAAAAGCATTTAAAATTTTTCTTCCACTCCACAATTTTGCAATACTTTGTGCTGATCCATCACTTCAGCTCCCAAGAAAGTACAGTAAAGTTTAAGTGAATACTTTTACAAGGCACTGTAGGAGGTTTTGTATTATTTCCAAAGCTATATTCAACACAGTGAACTACAGCAACTTCACCAGGATTCCTTATTGCATATAAACATATTACAGAAGTAGCTGGTGTTTAAAAAATGTAGAATGGAACTTTAAAAACCATCTGCACTGAAATATTTAGCTTATTTGTTGCCTTTTTCCTTGTCTTTTTTCTTTCCTCAAATAAACCGTTCTGACATGTGATGCAGTTTGCAAACATCTGGAAAAAGTGATGCAAGAGTTCCTGAGACAGAGAAGGTGCAGATCAAACAGAGAGAGAGGAAAGAGGGTGATTTCCCTGTGTCTAATATGCTCCAACCCTTCCACTTTCATTCATCCATCATAAGGAAGCAGAGCGGGAGGCTGCAGGCATGAGACTGCCAAGCTGATAGAGCTAAAGCTCTTCGTTAATGCCTAGATCAGGTCAGATCCTGCTGGCTACCTGTGGTCAGACCGGGGATAGGGAGAAGGTCCAAGGCTTTAATCTTATCCGTTAGTATCAACCTTATCAACATTTTGATTTGCTCCACCCTGTGGTCCACCCTATAGAAGAAGCCAACATTTTTTCCTGAATGCAAAAAAGGATTTTGCAGTCGATTTGATCTGACGATACAAGCAGATACCCATTGCAGGTTTTCTTGCGAGCCTTTCTGATGCAAGCAATCATCCTTTAGTATTTATATCAGCAGTAGAGCCCACATCAAGCTGCATTACAGAGCAGTGGCTGTTATTGTGCAACAAAACGTTTGGTTTGGCTACGAAAATAAACAAGTGCCAAAGACAAATATTAATAAAGTTGGTAGTTTTAGTCAAACTTACCTAGTCAGGACACAGCTCTCAGTCTGTGTCAGATACTCTTTTATGAATACCTTTATTAAGAAAATCCTTCAACGTCCAGTTGAAATACTTTAGATAAGAAACTCTTTAACTAGGCTAGTAATGCCGGCCACCCCGTTCCCTATGCGGTGGGGTGGTGGTTTTGCTCAGAGTACCTCACAGAGTCGTGGAAATGCCACCCCACTCCATTACAGACCCACTGCCAAACCGGTTATGCTGAATGATGTTTCAGGCCGCAGATCATGTCACATCTGTCACATGTGCTCAGTGTGAACCTGCTTTCATCGGCAAAGAGCACAGGGCGGCAGTGGCGAATTTGCCAATCCTGGTGTTCTCTGGCAAATGCCAAGCGTCCTGCATGGTGTTGAGCTGTGAGCACAACCCCCATTTGTGGATGTCGGGCCCTCATACCATCCTCATGGAGTCGGTTTCTAACCGTTTGTGCAGACACAGGCAGATTTGTGGCCTGCTGGAGGTCATTTTGCAGGGCTCTGGCAGTGCTCCTCCTGTTCCTCCTTGCACAAAGGCAGAGGTAGTGGTCCTGCTGCTGGACTGTTGCCCTCCTAAGGCCTCTTCCACGTCTCCTGGTGTACTGGCCTGTCTCCTGGTAGCGCCTCCAGGCTCTGGACACTACGCTGACAGACACAGCAAACCTTCTTGCCACAGCTCGCATTGATGTGCCATCCTGGATAAGCTGCACTACCTGAGCCACTTGTGTGGGTTGTAGAGTCCGTCTCATGCTACCATGAGTGTGAAAACACCACCAACATTCAAAAGTCACCAAAACATCAGCCAGAAAACATCGGTACTGAGAAGTGGTCTGTGGTCCCCACCTGCAGAACCACTCCTTTATTGAGTGTCTTGATAATCACCAAATATTTCCCCCTGTTGTCTATTTCATTTGAACAACAAGATGTGAAATTGATTGTCAATCAGTGTTGCTTCCTAAGTGAACAGTTTGATTTCACAGAAATTTGATTTACTTTGAGTTGTATTGTGTTGTTTAAGTGTTCCCTTTATTTTTTGAGCAGTGTATATTGTCTTTGTAGCGGATTCAGTTGCATTTAGTGTCAGGTTTAAACAACCTACAATACTTATAACATCACAAAAAGCAGAGAAAGACAAAGACTTAGTTATTTCACTCGCTGCGAGGAGAACGGACAGAGATGTTTTCAGTTACAATCTCTCTACCGCTCTGAAAAACATCTGTCCGACCCTCTCTTTTTATTATCTTTTCGGGGTTCCCTAATTACAAAGAACGTTACTCTCTTAGGATGGGAAAAACAGCTGCATCGTAAACAGGTCATAAACACCATTATCTTTTAACAATACACTTCAACAGTCTCCCCCAATCTTGAGATCAGTGTGTTGTCCGTTCAGCACAATCAGCCTTCATCTTTTATGACCTCCTCAACTGCGGACTGCTTCCTTCTCATTTTTACACAACTGAAGTTTCTTTTTACTGACTTTGTGTCCCTCTTCTGCTAAATGCTTCAATAATGCTATTGTGTAATTTTTTCAGGTCTCCTCATCAGGAGAGGCTAATAGCACATCATCAACATATAGTAAAACCTGACTACCTCCTGGAGGGTCAAACTTGGCCATACTTGCACTCATTACCTGAGAGTATATAGTTGGACTTTCACAGTAACCCTGAGGTAGTCTGGTATAAGTATATCTTTGTCCCTCTAAAGCGAATGCAAACCAGAACTGACTATCTTTATCTATAGGTAGAGAGAAAAATGCATTGCTTATATCAACTACAGTAAATATTCTAGCATCTGGTCTTAGGGAATTTAATAATGTATAAGGATCAGGAACACACGGTGCTCTCTGAACAACTGCATTATTAACTGCCTGTAAGTCTTGTACCATGCGCCATCCTGTTGATGGAGCTTATTTTTTAACTGGAAAAATGGGGGTGTTACCTGGTGAGTCCTCGCATTTTATTATCACCCCTGCAGTTATTAAATCCTTTATTACTGGTTTTATTCCTTCACGGGCATCATGTTTCAAAGGGTATTGTTTTACTCTGGGCCTGTATTCTGTTTTTGCCCTGATTTGGATAGATAACACTCCCTTTACTAAACCCACATCAGTAGGGTCTTTTGACCATAACTTATCAGGTACTTCACTCAAGAACTGTTCCTCCTGTTCAGTAAGGAATATTTTTTATTGTTGCTTTGTATGCAAATTTATCCCTTCCTGTACCGTCACTGTCCAAAATAATAATGATTTCCAAGTTTATCCCGTGGATGCACTAGTTCCTGTATACATTGTTGTTGCAAACCAGTCTGTGGCATCTTTTCCCCTCTGCACTATTCTTCCCATGTCCTGCCACTTGAGTTCTTTATCCTTGAATAAAGATGTGTGGAGGTGCTTCCTATTGTCTTCCGCTACACTACTTCAGCAATTGACGTACTGAGTTCTGCTTTTCTCTTTACTACAATATGTCCTTCTGAGGTTGGAATTAATGCTAACCCCAGATGTAATAATCCATCTCGTCCCAATAGATTCACCGGACACTCAGGGAACATTAGAATAGATAGCTGACATGACTGTCCATTGGGATCTCTTATCCAAACTGTTTCAGACTCACAGACTTGTGTCAATTTCCCACTAGCTGATCTTATTGTTATTTGCTGATCACCAAGTCTGGAATTTGGGATTTTTTCTCTACAGGTGGTCCTGCATGCTTCGGTATCACAAAGAAAAGTAATTGATTTTCCATTCAACTGTAAGGTAACTTCAGGTTTTATGCTATCTAGGGAGAGAAGGTCCTGGAAATTTAGGAGGATATCCTGCCCCTGTGTTTTTGTTTTTTTGTTTTCATTGGTGTCTGAGGTACTAGGAACAATTTCACTTGTTTTCTGTCCTAGTCATGCTGAATCATTATTTCTCCTCTCAGGACAGTCTCTAATCAGATGTCCTTCTTTCCCACAACACCAGCACCCTGAGGTGTATTGTCTGTAATTTACTGTGCTTACTCCTCCTCTCTGACACCTGCGGTTTTGTCCTCTGCCTCTAAATCCTCCTCTTCCTCTGCTGTTTTGATAATAAATCTGTTCTTCTTCTTCTTGCTGAAAAAGGTGTTGGCTATCTTTTTTATTAATTTTTTTTTTTAATCCTTCATTACTTTCTCTGCATTGAGGGCATGATTAACATAGTCTTCTAGATTTGCTGTGGGCAACCCATATAAAATGTCTCCTTACCCAGGTATTAATTGCATTCCTGGAACCAGCCTGTATTGCATTTTTTAACTGCTGTTAATAAGCTCCTTGCTCGTTTTCATCTTCTTGTAGACCACTGTGTATTTTAAACACTTTTGTCAGTCTAATCCTATATTCTTCAAAAGGTTCTTCATCTTTTTGTTTCACTCTGGCTATTTCTGCGTAGTCAGCTCTGCGTCTGTATCTAACTGTAAGCCTATCGATTAATCCCCTCACTCTGTTTGTTCTGTTGTTAAAAAGAGTAAAATATTTTCTAAGGTTACACAGAGAAAAAAAAAAACATGTCATGCCATGAACCTCCGTGACACGCTGTATCAACAGCCTTCAGCGTCTCAAAACAATAATTAAAAAAATAAACACAAATAAAACATACATGAGGTACAGCCATGGTGGGGATGGATTTATTCACCAAAGGGACTCATTTTAGTCCATCCAATCCTGTCAAACCTCATCAGATCTTTGGTACAAAACAAAAACTTTCCACCAACTCTTTTTACTCCCTTTCTTTTGTCCTGCTGTTCTACTTTTCAAGTCCATCAAAAATTACTTCTTAGCCCTCTGACCTTTTCTGCTTTCCACAAAAACGTCCATTCTTATCTCCTGCATCACATCTCTCTCTCTTTAGTTACTTTTAACTAATAGTCTACATCCTCATAACCTTCTTTGTCCATTTTTCTTAAATCAAGTGTACTTTTAATTATTGCATCCTCTAGATCAACAGATTTTTAGAGTTTAAACGACCATCATAATGATATGTGGTTATCCATTTATCTAAATATTTTAATCTTAATATTTTTATTTGATCCTGTGCTTCTATAAATTTCCAATATTTGCATTGTTATTTATTTTTAGTTTATTTTTACTCGACCCTTTTACCATTTTTTTTTTTATTTAAATTTGGTCCAGCATATAAATACCTAGGGTATTCTAAATGCTGGATTATTCTGCTCAGTAGGGTGACAGAAAAATCTCCTTTTGTGGTAATTCTCACTTCAACTCTTTCGAGTGGAGAATTCTTGCCTTTGCTTCCACAAAAGTTAGTCACTTACAATCCTACTGCTTTGGTATGAGGCAAAACCTAGTGGTTTAAATCCTCCATTCATTTCTCACATTCACACATTTTAAACGCAGAATTTTCTTAGTATTTTTGTTTAAATACTTAAACAGGACTCCGCCGTCCTTTAAATACAGAATTTTCAGTATTACTTCTTAATACTTTTTCAGGACTCCGCCGTCCTACTTTTACCTGTTAGGGCCTTGGATTCACAGGGTTTTATTTCACGCAATGACCCCCAGTCATTCGTCACACATTTCAATCCAAATTCAACTCACCACTTTGTCTTCTCCTCTCTCTCAGAGTTCCGTCAGCCGTCAGATCCCAGCGGTCGGGCCGAGATCCAGTCCCGGAAAGGGTCTGTGAGTCTGATAACAACTGCCGTGCGCACGGTCTTACTGGTATCCACCAACCCGTTGGAATCCTCAGGCGTATTTGGAATCCGGCTCCGACCAAATTAATGTCAGGTTTAAACAACCTATAATACTTATATGGCAGAAATTGATTAGCTCTGGCTTCATCCTCTTTCCTTTCCTGCTGTTTTGGTTTAAACAGTAAAAGTGAATAGTAAAATACCAAAATAAAAACCTAATTCATAAAAAAAGCATTAGCAGAGCTTTAGCTTTAGCATTAGTAGCTGTGATAAGGGAGACACAATTTAGCATGCTTATATTGACTATATGGACATATGTTATGCTGGCTACTAAGAGGAGATGAATGGAAAACACAGATAAAATAGAATCAGGTCAAGTAGCAGCCATTAACTTTACAAAACACATTTTGTGGCAAAGTGTGTTTTAACTTGAAGTGTGTTTTAACCTGAATTAGTTTTCTCTACCCAGACACAATCTCCTACTGTGGACCCTTCTGATGAACAGTGGAAGGTTCCGCACATCCGATGGGCCAGTGTGTTGCATGGCGGCCAGTCTCTTACTTGCGCCCGTTCAGTGACAGGGCAACTGTGAAGGGGGCAAGAACTGCATGAACTGAGAATAATGAGAAGAGATAATCATCTGGGTAAATGTGCATTTCTTACATTGTATGAGCTTGTAGCTCCAAATGCATATTGATTTTTGCTAAATATAGCATTTTTGGCATTTCATCAGCTCAGTCTCTCTGTGCTGGAAGTAAGATTCATGCGACTTCCCCTAACTAGAGTTCGCTCACCTCACACACAATATTCTGCATGGAGTTTGCATGTTCTCCCCGTGCATGCTTGGGTTCCCACCGGGTACTCTGGCTTCCTCCCACAGTGCAAAGACATGCCTGTTAGGTTAATTGGTCTCTCTAAATTGCCCTTAGGTGTGTAAATGAGTGTGTGCATGGTTGTTTGTGTGTTGCCCTGCGATGGACTGGCGACCTGTCCAGGGTGTACCCCACCTCTCGCCAGTAGACTTTCACCCTCTTCGCTACATTCTCACACTACTCTGCAATTTTGCATTATTTGCTGTTATTTCAGCTTTTATGCTTGTTCTCTCTATTCTCTTCCTAGAAGCTACACCTGGCCTGACTCTGTGTCTACCTGTGACACCTTTCTGGAGAGGGGAATCGTCCAAGCTTCTGCTGGCAACAACTTAATGCTCACCCTCTACCGATGATCCACATAGCCCTGTCTTTTAGTGTTTAACCTTTCTCTCTCCTAGACATGGTGATTGACTGAGCTTAACTGTGACTAACTCTATGTGCTCTCTTTCAGACTCTAACCTTGAAAACTGGCTCAGAGTTTATTTGTTCTTTCTTTCTAGGTGAAACGACTAAAGGAGCTACATCCATCAACATTTACTTTTCCTTCCCATAGAAAGTACTCCTGGATCAGTGCTTCTGTGTTATTTTTGTGTCTCTGCTCTGTTCTCTCAAACCCACAGTAGGTCGTGGCAGATGGCCGCTCACACTGAGCCTGGTTCTGGTTCTGCTGGAGGTTTCTTCCTGTTAAAAGGGAGTTTTTCCTCTCCGCTGTCGCTACATGCATGCTCAGTATGAGGGATTGCTGCAAAGTCAACGGCAGTCACTGTCCACTGTCTCTACATGCTCATCCAGGAGGAGTGAATGTTGCAAGTCACTGACTGGATGCAATCTGCTGGGTTTCCTTAGATAGAAAAACTTTTTATCCAATTTGAATAAAAAGCTAACTTTGACTGCACTGTTCAATGATTAGGATTAATTGGAATGTATGACCTGACTGTTGTAAAGTGCCTTGAGACAACATGTGTTGTGAATTGGCGCTATATAAATAAAACTGAATTGAATTGAATTGAATAGACTGCTGGAGATAGGCACCAGCTACTCCCCCGCGACCCACTATGGAAGAAGTACGGAAGACTTTTTCTTACTTCATTAAACATTAAGTACCTCCATACCACATGTTTATTAGGACATGTGGTATGGATGACAATAAATCGTTTTTAGTAAAGGCTTTTGTCTTGTAAGAAATACCAAATAAAGTTTGCTAAACTGCTCTCTCTGCAGTCCAGAGCTGTCACCCACTTTGGAATGGGAAACTATATTTAAAAAGGGGGTCAGATCTATTAAGCAGCCAAAATGCCACATAAAGCACAAATGGAAAAACATGTTGCTTTGAAAACTGCAACTGTTGGTTTCCCCAATTCCCAAACACAACGTGTTCCTTACAGCAGGGCTGACGCAACAAGGTGGTAAGCATGCCGCTGTCCAAACATGTTAAAAAGATGCAGCTGGAATTAAAATATAATGTATATAAAGTTTTCTGTTTAAAGAGCAGGAGTCTTTTGTTGTATTTCTGTAACTAAGAGTCCTTCAGGATTTTTAAGAGGGGAATCTTAAAAGTTAATTATTTTTAAATTTGCCTTGTGTACAGTGACTTTCAAAAGTATTCATACCCATTAAGCCTTCACACATTTTGTCAAATTACAAACACAACCCACAATGTATTTTATTAGGATTTAATGTGATGGACCAACAGAAAGCAGTACATATGTGTGAAGTGGAATTAATATTGATACGTGGTTTTTGAACTTTTTTATAAATAAAAAGTTACATTTACTCTGATACCTCAAAATAAAAATCCTACGTAACTGTTGAAGTTCTCCATTTTGTTTGGACAGACCAACTAGGCTGCGTAGTTCGACATGCGCAGCTCAACAGGCGTTGCAGCTCTGACATCACCTGGGATTTTAAAACCTGCGGAAAACCAAACTTTTGTTGAAATTTCCAGCATGTCTCATGGGACGATGCAACAGAGGCGCATTTCTGGAGAGACAAAAACTCCCAGGCGAACCTTTGCTCCACAAGGCCATTCCCGGAAGAGCTTGAAAGCTGGAAATCTGTCTGATACAAGAAGGTTAGAAGATTCATAACCGATTGAAGTCCCCGCCGACACTTCGCCGCAGGTGAAAACACACAGAGTTTTGTTGCCAAGGAGATGAGTTTTCTTCTTGTTCATTCAGTCGACTGCAAATGTTCCTCATATTTTCCTGTTTTGGACGGATGAGAAGTGTACCGTTTTTGAGTTGATCACAGACACATGACACTCTTGTCCTCCCCCCTGTTTTTCTTCAGACCTACCCATCCTCACGCCGGTGAAGAGAAGAAGTCAATGTCAAAGTAATTTTGTTCTTTTTATATTAAAGCGGATAGGTATATTTAGAGGTCTGGGCAGTGTGAGGCATAGTTATTGTGATTTAGAATAACCAGTACTTAATCCAAGGTATCTACTTGTTGCATGCAATATTGATTGAAGTGTTATGCTTAGCAGTTTGATCTGCCGTGTAAGTGTTGCTTGATCGTGGAGCGCAGATGTGATCAGCAAGGTTTATGTTTTTGCCAAGCTGATCCCAAATTAGCCAGGAGTTAGAAGTTGGACTTTTAAAAGTTTTTCATTCAAAGCAGCTGCGGTGTGAGCTTTGTGGCCTGACCTCTCCTTTGTCCCAGTTTTATTACTGGCGTTTTTCCACCAAGTTCCTGCCTCAGAGTTTTATGACCCTTTGTTCGAGATTTGGGGCAATTAAGATATTAGCACACCAGGAGGGTTTTACTTTCCAAGTAAACCCAAATTGCACATTTTGTCCATGAAACTGCTGGTTTGATCTTCATAGACACCCAATGTGTCATATATTTTCCTTTGTTATTTTTTTTAGATAGTCATTTTACCCTCTTCTGTAGAATAGTGCATATTTAGTTAGGTGAATATTTTTGGTCCAGAATAGTAATTGTATTACAATATGGTCAATAAATGTTCGCATTTATGAAGAGAAGAGTTTGTGTTTATTCTGTGCAAGAGTGATTTATCTATCAAAATAAGGTCAAAGTTGGTGGAGCAGCTGATTAAACAGGGACATTTAGCGTGGTTTTGGTAAATAATTACCAATTGTTAATGAGAATCAACTAATTGTAATTATTAAGTGCTTCTGAGCCCATAATCACAACACCAGAGGACATCTGATTTCTATTCGTAGGCAATGATTGTTGGTTGAGAAATAATTTGTTTGAATTATGATTTTTAATAATAATTTTTGATGGATATTAATTAATCAAGAATCTTAATCCTTACATAACCAGTATATTAGTATATTAGTAAATAAATTAATTAGTGATTTACTGTCAGTATAATTCCAGCCGTCCTCTGAAGGCCACAGTGGTTTGTTAGAGGACATTGTTGAACAAATAGCATCATGGAGACCAAGGAACACAGCACATAGGCCAGGGAGGAAGTTGTAGAGGAGTTTAAAGCAATGTTAGATTCTGAAACTATATCACAAGGTTTGAACATCTCACAGAGGTCTGTCTGAATATGGAATATGGATATGCAGTTGGTTGGACCAATATCTACGGAGACATGGCCGTCCAACTAAACTTACAGGCAGGAAAAGGAAAAGAAGCCAAGAGCCATGATAACTCCGGAGGAGCTGCAGAGATCCACAGCTCAGCTGGAACAATCAGCCCCACCAGGCCCTCTTACAACCACAGGTGGGAAAGGTGGGTTAAGTGTTTTGCCCAAGGACACAACAACTGAGACAGACAAAGAGGGGGTTCGAACCTCCAACCCACTAGTTAAAGGACGAACCTGGGATAACAACCACAGTTGCCCCATAAGTTTGCCATGTAGGGGACACAGCAAACACGTGGTTGGTGTTCGGGTCAGATGAGGACATCTTTGAATTTTCTCACCACCTTCATGCAAACTATTATGTGTGATAGAAATTAACCCTCCACATGCCCCTGAGATACCATCCCTATGATAAAACATGGTGATAGCAGCTTTATGCTGTGTTGGTCGTAAGAAAACCTGTTAGAGGCTGCAAAAGATCAGACATTAGGGCAGAAGTCCACCTTCCAGCAGGACAACCATCTCTAAACATACAGCCAGGGCTACAATGGAATGGTATAGATCACAGCACAGTTACCAGAGTTGGACAATGAAACTGAAACACCTGGTTTTAGACCACAATAATTTATTAGTATGGTGTAGGGCCTCCTTTTGCGGCCAATACAGCGTCAATTCGTCTTGGGAATGACATATACAAGTTCTGCACAGTGGTCAGAGGGATTTTAAGCCATTCTTCTTGCAGGATAGTGGCCAAGTCACTACGTGATACTGGTGGAGGAAAACGTTTCCTGACTCGCTCCTCCAAATCACCCAAACGTGGCTCAATAATATTTAGATCTGGTGACTGTGACGCGCCCATCTAGCACAAGTATTTGGCCAAGGGAATGCCATGACATGGCAGCCCAAACCATCACTGATCCATCCACATGCTTCACTCTGGGCATAAAACAGTCTGGGTGGTACGCTTCTTTGGGGCTTCTCCACACCGTAGCTCTCCTAGATGTGGGGAAAACAGTAAAGGTGGACTCATCAGAGAACAATACATGTTTCACATTGTCCACAGCCCAAGATTTGTGCTCCTTGCACCATTGAAACCGACGTTTGGCATTGGCATGAGTGACCAAAGGGTTGCCCATTGCAGCCCGGCCGTGTATATTGACCCTGTGGAGCTCCCGACAGACAGTTCTGGTGGAAACAGGAGAGTTGAGGTGCACATTTAATTCTGCCGTGATTTGGGCAGCCGTGGTTTTATGTTTTTTGGATACAATCCAGGTTAGCACCTGAACATCCCTTTCAGACAGCTTCCTCTTGCGTCCACAGTTAATCCTGTTGGATGTGGTTCGTCCTTCTTGGTGGTATGCTGACATTACCCTGGATACCGTGGCTCTTGATACATCACAAAGACTTGCTGTCTTGGTCACAAATGCGCCAGCAAGACGTGCACCAACAATTTGTCCTCTTTTGAACTCTGGTATGTCACCCATAATGTTGTGTACATTTCAATATTTTGAGAAAAACTGTGCTCTTACCCTGCTAATTGAACCTTCACACTCTGCTCTTACTGGTGCAATGTGCAATCAATGAAGACTGGCTACCAGGCTGGTCCTATTTAGCCTTGAAACCTCCCACACTAAAATGACAGGTGTTTCAGTTTCATTGTCCAACCCCTGTATGTGCTAAAATGGCCCAGTCACAGTCCAGACCAAAATCCAAATAACAATCTGTGGCAAGACCTGAGAATTAAAGTCTACACATCCTGATCTGGAGTGACTGAATACCAATGCACCACAATTCTCAGGCTGAAATAAAAAAGTTTAAAACCAAGTAGTATTTTTCTATCCCTTTACAGTTACACATCAGAACCCAACAGCATATGCAAGTACACGATTGTATTGTGACGATGTTTAAAAAAGATAAAGAGGTATGAGTATTTAGTGCAGGTCAATGTAACCTATACAATCAGGACATGACTATAAACATTATAAAGTAGAACAAAAACATATTCTAGTATGTATGCTACTGAAAGGTTTGCCAAGAACAAACTCACATTTTAAAAAAAGTGAAGACAAAATCCTTCATTGAGAAAAACCAACTAAAACATCTTTGAGCCGAGCATCAACTGTAAACTCTTTCTGAACTCCCTGGGAACACACCATGCATAACTGAGGGAATGGCAATGGTAAATGCATCTAATACAGCAGAGTTTAAAATATTTCTTGTAAGGTTACACACATTGAGACCCACACACAGTGGGTCAAAAACATTAATATTAACATAATTAACTTAAATCAGGAAAGTATATTTCTGAGATTTTAATGAGATTGTTTGGCAGTTTTTTGTTAAGTTCCTTACATAACCAAAAGTCACAGTTTTTCAATTTCTTTAATTTGTAAACCTTTTCAGGACCCAATGAGCAGAAAGAAGCCAGGCAGTCTTGTAACTAACAAGACTGTCTGGCTATGGAAAGGAAGCCAGATGCGAAAAGGGCAAAAGTCAAGTATTTCAGATCTATTGTAGCATCAACTAATGTCTGCCATGACTGTCTTACATTATGAAAGTCTGTGCAACATTGAAGAGAATGAAAATCATTTTTGTGGTTTCAGAATGATTTACAGACCAGTTTGCTTTGCTAGGACAGTGTAAATGAAGCACGTGGGTGCTGTTGGCGTTTTACGACCACACAAGTGAACCTAAACTGTGTAACGCTCACTTTGGGGTAATCCACTTAGAGTTGAAGTGCTAGGAAATAACAAGAGCTTTCATGCAGGCTGAGAAAAACCTGCTGATGGGGATGCTCTCTGACAGCAAGGGAAGTCAGAGCACGCTGGAAATTGAGTCTCATTGGTTTAAAAAATAACAGGATAGTAAAGGGAAGAAGACAAAGGATATTTTCCTCACATTTTATTGGACAGCTAAAGGAAAAGTGTCCGAACACTGCTCTCCTGCTGGAGGGTAATTGCTAAGTGAAGAATGAAAGATGAGATGAGGGCATGGAGTGACACATGAAAAATTGGTGGGAAGGAATTGAAAAGACAGAAATCATCTTTTTGTATTAGCAGCCATGAAATGTCAATATCTACACTTACTGACAACAAAACTGTTAAGTACCCAGAGGAAATAGTTTGATTTGGATTTAAATTGGTACTCATGCAAACCAGCAATGGTCATGTAAGAGTGCTGCCAGAGGGCATCCCAAGTGGAGGCTGTTGCCATAGGGTCTGACCCTCAGATTCCACATTCTTCGTGTTTGCTCCGATCCGTTCATGTCCAACCGACGGAGCAGTTCCGGTGTTATGTTAAATAATGAGAACAGTTCTCCATGACTACTCCAAACGTAGTTAGTTCAAACGGACCCACTCTCCGTTGTTCATCGTCAAGTTACAGAACAACTCCAATTTTCGGTTCCGTTCCGGGCTGTATGGCTCTGGCCAGGTCAAGTTCCACAATTTCAAACATAGCAACCAAGAAAAAGAACAGCAACAACATCCAGATTGTCAAGTTAAATAGAGATCGTTAACCACATATGAAATATATTTCTTTATATTCACAATAAAGTTAACCATTTTATTTAAATATTGGATGCTCACCACTCTTTTTGCACCAAATAAGGAAGCAGATTTGTCATTTAAACATTCAATTTGAAACGTGGTAATCTTCTCCACAAAGATTTGCATCCTGCATGTAATTACGATGCCAAATAAACAATGGCTAAACTTACCTGCATTTGCTTTTTTATGGTCTATAGTTTGGTGGTACCTGGAAAAACACAATGTCTAATTATATATATATATATATATAGATCAATATATATATATTTTAATCTGAAAGGCTTACATTTCGTAACTCATGCCTCTCGCACATGCCCTCTTCGGGCTCCAAAGGAACTTGGAGTGGAGCTCGATGGAGTTACCACGGATGTAGTAGGTGCTGCTTTTCATGGACTCACGGAGGCGGTCTGGAACAGAATGGAAACGTACAGAAGAAGAGGTTGAGCAATTTTTGGGTGACAGTCAAAATGCGATGAAATATATAAAACACAGAAAATGAATAAGAGAACACTAACACCAAAGAGTTCCTTGAAAGTTGTATTGTTGTTTTGCATGAGATCATGTGTTCATATATTGCAATTCCCTACAATGTGGGGTTTACTCCTGTCATTGTGTCTCAATATTGGAACCAGTATTAAGCACAGCAATGTGAAGAGTTACAACAAAGTTCTTAGAAGTGATTTTGGCTCACTTCCCTTTGCAGAAACTTTCTAAATTCTTTGGGCTGCTTCATCGCATCTTAAAGGTTCAGATGCCTCCACAGATTTTCTGTAGGATAGAGGTCTAAAGACTGCTAGGCATGGCCTAATTGGGGTTCTCCATTAGCCACTCATTTGCTGTCTTCGTGGTATTTATTGACCTCAGTAAAGTCATCCTGCACCGTTACCAGGAAACAACTATAAAGCGTATTTCCACATCTGTACTTGACTATAGGGATGTTTTTTTGGGTCTTATTCAGAATTTATTTTCCTCCATAATGAGCAAATTGTATATTTCTTCAAACCTTCTCCAAAACCTTCTCCTAACCTTTGAGATTTTCAAAGGCAAACTTAAGAATGATATGACGTGGAGTTTCATACTGAGTGTGATTGATAGTCATTTTATGTTTTCCCATGTCCAAACAATCCCACCAACAGTTTATCACCTCACTTCTCACCAAGCTTCTTGATGAAGGCTTTACCCAGCCTTCTGTATATTTCCTTTTATGTCCCTGAAATCCTTTGAGAGCAATTTGGTTGTGCCCATGGTGGTGGAAAGGTAAAATCAATTTGTACTTGAGGGCAACCTGTGGCAGTTCTGGTTGCCTGGGAAAGTCTGGGACAGTGAGCAAATCTTTATGTTCAGCCAAAAACTGCAAGAAACTGCAAACACTGTAAAATAAGCTAGCAGTGTCAAAAATATTGGATGCTTTAAACACTATGCATCATCCTACAAAATGCCTTGATGGCACTAGTTATCCCACCCCATAACTAGGACATGGGAGTGTTCTAAGATGACTATTGTTTCTGCAACATGAATGACCATTGTTGTGACTATGAATCTGAAAATATTATTTAATATTAATAATTTAATATTTTATCAAATAATATTTCGGTCTGTTAAGGGTTGTCCTGTGAATACCAGCCCAGTAAGGCGATGGTATTAGGACAAAATAGAAAGGTGTGAGACGAGCTCTGACATTATTGAACAGCATAAGCTCTGCACATATATGGAATGAATTCACACAATTTCTTAAAATACAAGAATTTATTAACAAAAATAAGTCAACTCAAAGTCAAACATATTTCAATCTACAAACTCTTTACTTTGCTAAAACAATCCAACTAAACTACCAAGCAGAATTAAAGAATAAGGAAGACTAATGGACTATGTACAATATAAACAAGTTAATTAAGGATGATTGAAATCATGACCAAAAGAGTGATGTAACATTAACATGCAATGTTTATGTTTGAGAACCAAGGATTATCTTGAAGAATCTGGAAATGAAGTTAAGTTAGTCTTGGAACTAACTTAGGCAATAATCAGCAAACGTTTAGACAACGATTCACAATGCAAGATCAGATAAAATATTTTAATAAAATAATGTTTTAAATAATGATCTGCTGAATAAAACGAACCTTCTGGATGACCATTTCTCAACGGTGTCTAATTAGCTGCCTTTGTTTATTAAAATAATATTTAAAGAAATATTATTAAAGGAATATTTTGGAAAAGAGCCAAATTTTTCTCGAGAAATGGGGCTTAATTGTGTTTACTTAGTTATCAGATTTAGTAAAATAATTTTAGGGAATATTATTTACTAGCTTGAAAAGTAACAACCTTTCTGTCAAATATTCCCTAGCAGGCAAGCACGTGTTCTTAGCTTGTTAGCAGTGAATGCTAACAAAATAAGCTGATAGCTTAGCACCAGAATCAAACACACACCTGTAAAATACCGTCAATAAAAGGGTTAAAATGCATGAGCGCGGATGGCGCATTATGGTTAGTTCAACACAAACCAAACTTCAGAAAATGAAACTTCATAAAATGAAAAATGTTTAGATCATTTCATCCTAAATATCTCTCTATTACTCTGCCCAAACACCTAACCTCGTATGAACCATGCTGAGGAGTTGTCCAGGCGACGACGAAGTTTGAAGAAAGATCTGTGAACAAAGGGTTGGCTTCCAGCTAACCTCCGGAGCAGTGGCTGGGCGGCCCGTTCTGTCCGCTCACCACACTGCATGTTACCACGGTGATGCGTCCGTTGTCCTCCTTTGGGAAACTGCTCCACTCAGAGTCGTAGAGACAGCGTCTCTGCCGGGAACTCTTTATAACACAGCTTGATTCTGTAGGCATCAGAGAGAAAAGTCAAGCCAGGCTTGTACCTTAATTCCCGTTCATGAATGAATCAACCGGATACACAAAAAGTGATTCATTTGTACTTATCTTACTTACTTATCGTACTTAACTTTGCATATGATTGATGATCGCATGACACACTTGGATCCAGTTTGAAGAGTTTATGTCTGTTTGCCAGCAAAGAGACATTAATTAGCACGCTGTGCCTCCCCTATCCCGGTCCCGCAGAGGAGCAGTGGAAGAGAAAGGACCATTGAAAAGGTCGGGGTTTTATACGGCCAGTGGCATCATGGGAAGTCCCCTGCTACCCCCCTTTCCCCTTCTGAAGTTGTGCTGGAAATCGGTTAAATACAATTTATTTTGAAAGTTCCAGAAAAGTTTGCACCGGAGTTTTCATGTTGAAATTCATGGCTGTGGTCCCAATACCATTGTTCAGCCCCAGAGGGAGAACAATCCTCACCTTCCATGAAACATAGCCTTTCAACAGGACAAAGTCCTATACAAAAGGCAGGGCTAATGTGTCTATGGCATGCCTTGGTCATTGTGGGGTCCATGGCCAGCCATTTTTCATCTTCCTTCCCCAATAAAATGATTTAGATCAACTCAGAAATCAGCACAAACTCAGACCTAATCTATTGAATTTTCTGATGGCCAACCTGCTGCAGAGGACAATTTGAAAGTATGATTCAGTTTTGCTTCGATTTGGAAGTTGTATTCAGGCCTGAGGTGGTACCTCGCCTTCTGACAAGAGAACAATGGTGTGTCTGCAATGCCAATTCTGTTTAATCTGATATTGCAATCATCCCAATACTGTCCAATGACCTTTCAATGTGTCCAATGTCATTTCATTTGCACCACTGTGTGGGTACTTATTCTGTCAGAGAGTGTATTTTCATACTTCATGATATATGAATGTGTACTGACATGCATGTTCAACAGGTTCGCTGCTTTTTCATTCTAAAAACACTGGATTGCAACATGTCATTCTGCTTTCATACTTATATAATGCAGTTTGCCTTTTTATCCAAAGGCACAGTTAGAAAAAGAAAAAGCTCAGCAGAGCACAAATCTCTTGCTGGTTGATCAGCTTTTATGATAAGCTGTTTCTTTAATGCAAAATTCCCTTCTTTTTGCTGCGTTTTCTCCCCTACTGCCTCTACAAAACCAAGTCAGCCAACCTTGTCTGCACCAATCTCGTCTGAAGAAATGGTGAGACGGCTTCAAATTAAAGAGAAACAAAGCGAAAAATAGCTCAGGGTTACCCGCAGATCTGGCGGGTAACCATGAGGGGAACATGCCTCTAGTAGAAATTACAACTAGGTCATTCCTGCTATGACTGCTTATAAAGAACATTTAAGAAGAACTTTAAGTGAAGGTCAAAAGGTCAGCTGGACCTCAACAAGTTTTTCTGATCACAACTGAAGTTTAAAATTAATATAATAAAACAAATCCAGAATTTTTGTTGTAAGAGGCAAAAATCGAAAAATGCATTTATTTGTGTATCATCATGTTGCCCGCTTCGGTCAGGATGCACTATAATGTTTATATGACTGTAATTAATAATTTTAACTAACAGCAATCAGATGACACATGAAGATGATCCATTATTGCCTATGGATTCACGATGAGATGTTTGTAATATTAGAGTCAGGACATGACAAACAATACAAACTACAATTAATTTTCAGTTTAGACTGATTCTGCCTGAACTCTGTACCTGCTTGGGACGACCCCCTAGCCATCCCCCTAAACTCTGTTTTGTGTTTTGGGTTCTTGGGGAACCTTGCAAGTGATTGTTGTCGACTGATTTAAAGTTACCTGATGTTACAAAGAAGTCCTTGTCCTTCAAGTAAGACTCAAAACAGCCAAGTGGTGTACCAGAAAGCCCGACCCATTTCTCCAGTTGCTCCAATAATATACCGTGAACAACAGTGTTGAATGCTGCACTGACGTCCAATAATACCAGCACTGTGGTTATTCCACAGTCTTTATTTATCCGGATGTCATTGCACACCTTGACAAGGGCAGTCTGGGTACTGTGGTGAGCATGGAAACCTGACTGGAATACGTCAAAGCGGCTGGTCATTGTTAAAAAGGTATTTAACTTGAAACACTGCTTTTTTAAAAACCTCACTGATGAATGGGAGATCTGAGATAAGCCTTTTGCAATAGCAACTTGTCCAGCTTATTCTTTTTTTCTTCACCTGACATAAGGAACATGTTTATTGTTTGAATCAAATCAGACGCTGACAGGCAGAACCTTCTTAAAGAAACCTGTGGGTAAAATATCAACACCGCAGGAGTAGGAGGGCTTTGTTGATGTACAATTTCTTCTAAAGTTTTGTAGTTGATTTGTTAGAATTTTGTCATTTTCTCAAAATTGATTTTAGTTGGACACAACCAAGATATTGATGTAAAGTCTCGTCTTTTTTTTGGAATTTTGTCAGTAAAGAAGTTACTAAATTCTGAGAACAGAAAATGGTTTAAAGGTTGTCTCATCCTTCATTAACAGAAAGCCCTGTAGCCTGTAAATTAATCTGCTGAAAAACAAAATGATGATGATGATCTGCTCCTGGTTTACTGATGTGAATGGGACGGGTTTATTGATATACACATTTAGTGACCAAAATTTTAACACTTTGCATTTGGAGGTCATGGTTGTAACCAATGTCACCTGTTTCAAATGAAGACAGACCAGTTTGAAAACCTGCTAAACAGTAACTTCAATAAAACTGTTCTTTCTTTGTATTACATGTCATGACAAAGCATATACATTTACAAAATGAGGAGAAATGTGTAGAAACAAATATCTGCAAAACATAATATATTGAAGCAACATAGGAAAGCAGTTAAAGAAAAAAAAATCCTCCATAACAATGTCGGTGACTGATTGATTTGTTTGCTTATTTAGTTACTGCTGCAGTCAAAAGGGTTTGTAGGGCAGCACATTGGAGGAAATACGTATATTGTTGTGAGTATTCAGAATTTGACACTTTTCTGCCATATTTCTTCTGCTGAGAAATATGTAAATTTTCTTAAGAAATGTTATGCACAGATTGAAACAGCTCATTGAACTGGGTTGAAATAGATCCACTTTTTTGATAATATTAAAGCTTAGCAGAATTGCTGTCTCAGCTGCCAGACCAGTGATGAGAATCAGATGATTTTTTTGAATGAAGATGTTTTATGTATGCCATTTACCATAACCCAGTATCATAATTGTCGCCTGAAAGGGGTCAAACTGTGATTGACGGGTACAGAAATACAGGCAATAAAAATGAGAGTATGTCTTCTCAGATTGAACATCCAGAAAAAAAAAACAGATCAATGCAAACAAAGTTTCTACACATGAAAACAGAGGATAGGCTCATCCAGGATTAACTGTATCAAAGCCATCAGCAAATCAACAAATGGAGTCAGAATTCAAATGAATTTATCTGCATTAGCCTGAAATCATTTGCAGGAACAGCAATCTATAACAGTATCAGATGACTGAGGTTGCTTTTTATTCAGCACAAGCATCAAACAGATAAAGACTAAAAAGACAAGATTAATGGAAAACTTCAAGGTTCCTGTTTTATTTGCATATAGGAAAAAGAAAACTAAAGTTTAGTAAACAGCAGACTCTGTTTTACACGCTTTATCAGCCTTTTCATAAAGTTTTGCATTAAACTTCCTTTTACACAAACAAAGTAGATCCCTTGCTCACTTAAAGGTGTATCTACAAAAAGTAGCACATGCCTTGATTGGATTAATCCAATATAATCCACAGTAAAGTGTGAAAAGCTTTTATTCACACTTTGGAAAAGCTTTCAGACTCTGATAACCTGTGCAGCAGGAATTATGTGTTCAAACTGAAGTCACTTTTTACAATGCTTGAAGTCTGTTGATTGTACATAAAAATTTTTAAATGTCATGCAAATTTCAAGTATTTAAACACATTTCTGCACATCTACTTACACTGTGATGAAGGACAATTATAGTGGTTTCTGGTTGAGGAGTAACTGGCCTCAGGTCAGCCTCACTGCTAGTTTTATGTCCGGAGAGCATGAGCTGATAACACCAGAACTGCAGTTTATCAGTAGCTGAGGGTGCCTGGCTTGCTCCTGGCTTCCTCTTCAGTTTCTATGAGGGGTACATACATTACATACATACATTACAGATTTGCATGTATTATTCCAGTATTCCAGGATTTTCTCTTCCTGTAACTTATCCTGAGTTTCCCAGAGAGGTCATGGTTATGGTTGAGGTGCAAACACACCCTCCATTTCTGCTACCTGTATGACCCCCTCTCTTTCCCAATGGTTATGGTCAATCTGACAGAGAGAGGTATCCCAATTGTTGTGGTTTTTAGTATGACAATGGCCATCAGTGGGCTCTAGATGGACAAACTGTCTACTTTAAGGCGAGGCTTAAAACTTTCTTTTCTGACAAAGCTTATAGTTAGAGTGGCTTAGGTTATCCTGAGTTATCTCTGTAGTTATGCTGCTATAGGCTTAGGGTGTTGGAAGACATAATGACCACTTTCACCCTCTTCGCTACATTCTCACAATACTCTCCAATTTTGCATTATTTGCTGTTATTTCAGCTTTTAACTTTATGTTTTCTCTTTTCTCTTCCTAGAAGCTACACCTGGCCTGACTCTGTGTCTACCTGTGACACCTTTCTGGAGAGGGGCATCGTCCGAGCTTCTGCTGGCAACAACTTAATGCTCACTCTCTACCGATGATCCACATAGCCCTCTCTCTCAGTGTTTAACCTTTTCTCTCTCCTAGACATGCCGATTGACTGAGCTTAACTGTAACTAATTATATGTTAGATGGCAGATGGCTGCTCACACTGAGCCTGGTTCTGCTGGAGGATTCGTCCTGTTAAAAGGGAGTTTTGTAGGATCTCAGCTCCTCACCTCCTGTTTGGTTCTGGCAGCTCGTTATCAGCAGCTGCAGCTCATCTCCTGATGAGCTCACTGGGCTTCTTAAGGCAGCTGCTGGAACAGGTATTTGCTGGAGCATAACCTCAGTTATGTGGACTGCCTGTCTGCCTACCTGCCCGGCTACCTACCTACCTACCTACCTACCTGCCTGTCTACCTGCCTGCACCTTGTAAATACTCACCTAAGGACTGCACTGTAAATATACTCACCATCAGCACTCTCACCTTGGATTCCTGGATTCCGTCCTCCTCCCCTGGTTCCTGTACAACTCCAACCTTTTATCCTGGGCAAGCCTACACTAAGAATAAACTTCACTTACATCCTGTGTTTTGAGTGTGTTTTCATCCTCTGGTTTGTTCTACTTCGACTACTTTAGTGATTAATGATAAGTTTTTCCCCTCCACTGTCGCTACATGCATGCTCAGTATCTGCTCTGTTCTCTCAAACCCCCAGTCGGTCGTGGCAGCTGGTCGCTCACACTGAGCCTGGTTGTGCTGGAGGTTTCTTCCCGTTAAAAGGGAGTTTTTCCTCTCCACTGTCGCTACATGCATGCTCAGTATGAGGGATTGCTGCAAAGTCAACGCCAGTGACTGTCCACTGTCACTACATGCTCATCCAGGAGTAGTGAATGCTGCAAGTCACTGATTGGATGCAATCTGCGGGGTTTCCTTAGACAGAAACACTTTTTATCCAATTTGAATAAATAACTGAATCTTTCTACACTGTTCAATGATTAGGAATAATTGGAATGTATGTACCTGACTTTTGTGAAGTGCCTTGAGATGACGTGTTAATTGGCGCTATATAAATAAACTAAATTGAATTGAAATTGAATTTCAGCATTTCATATTTTCTGCACTTTCTTCTATAGGTAGCAAAATTATGCTGATAGCTCCTTTTTTTTTTTTTTGGCGAGTGAGCCTTAAAGCCCATCATATCTCTGGTATTGTTACTTCTGTGTAACTAGGTTCTGTTGCATCTGTGAAACGTTGTGAACTGAAAACTACAGAACCTGAGTTTCAGCTGAAACTTTTTTACTAAGGAAAACTTTTTTAACCTGTTTCCCCAAAGTGAGAGTTGTAAAAAAAATATTTGCTAACAGCCAAAACTTTTACTTCAAAGGTAAATTAAGCTTCAAGGACTCAGTCCTCAGTGGGCTTTTGCTTTAATCCATGTGAAGCACTGGAGGATTTTTGTATTGATCATTTATCATACTGATTGCAGGTCTACCAGAAAGCTGCATTTAAACATTAACTCTGGGTTCAAACTGTTTCCAAACATTCATCCCCTTAGGACAAGAGGCTCCAAACTTCCCCAAGAAGACCCAAGTATGTTCATGCTGAGTGTGTGGGCCCTTAATCTATAACCAAGTGTGCAGAGAGATCAGACACAGCATTGCACTCACTGAAATTCATAGTGACTTGACTTCTAAATGCTGCTTTTGTCTTGCAAAATGTTACAGACATGCAAACAAACCCAGACAAGAAAGTGGAATGTTTGAATATTTGGACTTTGGACTGATCAATAAATCCAGGCGTGGAAAACATTGTTTGCAGATATTATATGTTTTATTTACTCAAACCGACCATATTAGAGAATTTGGTGTTGAAACCTTACTTTTATACTGAGAAGTGTTCAACTAAAAGAAAAATGCTATAGCTTTTTCTAAAAATGGAACACCCTCATCAAATATTGACTCTCTTGTAAAGTTTGCATAAAATGCCTTGAAATAAATGTACCTGTTACCACAAGAACTTAATTGCACAGTTAAATATATTTTTAAATATATATCCTTTGAGTTGAGTACATTTATTCAGTTGTTGAGACCCACAACCATGGATTTCAACATTAAACTCCGGTACGAACTCTTCTGGAACTTTTCAAAATAAAGTGCATTAACCTTCTTCCGGTACAGCCAGAAAACGGGATAACTGCGGACTTCCTGTGACGCCACTACCCAAATAAAAGCACAGCTGTTGCTACATCCGCCCTCTTCGACACGGCCTTCGAAAGGGACCGGATAGGGGAGACAAGCGCGCTGATGTCTCTTTGCTGGCAAACAGACATAAACTCTTCAACTGGATCAAAGGATGTCAGATGATCATCGATCATATGCAAAGATAAGTACGAATGAAATACTGTGCGTGTATCCAGTATTTTCATTCATGAACAGGGGTAATTAAGCTACAAGCATTGCTTGACTTTCTCTCCGAGCCCTGCAGAAGCAAACGGTGTTCGAGAGAAGTCCCTGCAAAGACGCGGTCTCCGTGTTAACCCGTGTGGTCAGCGTACAGGACGGGCCGCCCAGCTACAGCTCCGGAGCTAACCCTTTTGATCACAGAGCGAACGCACCTTCAACTCCCCGCGAAGCTACCGAGCTAACCCTTTATTCACTGTGGATACCTTCTTCAAACTTTATCGTCTTTTGGACAACATTTCTTACAACAGTTCATGAGGTTAGGTTTGGGCAGTTAGGATGAAATTATCTGAACGTTTTCATTCTATGAAGTTTGGTTTTGTTTGTGTGAAACTCGGCTTTCCTAGTGCTAGCAGGCTATCTGCAGCACACGTGCCCTGTTTGTGTTCTGTGTTGGTGTGTTTTTAAAGTTAAGTCAAACTTTACTTGAAGGGTGATTTTAAACACAGAATATTGCTCATAACACGCCGTCCGCGCTTATGCATTTTACCCTTTTATTAACGGTATTTGTCCATAATGAACACGGATTGTCCATAATGAACACCATGTTCAAACATAAGGGTGTCCATCAGTGCACTTGGCACCAGGACACCCTAGGCAGGAGGTCGATGATCGACTTTGTTGTCTTATCATCAGACCTACGGCCGCATGTTTTGGACACTCGGGTGAAGAGAGGGGCTGAGCTGTCCACTGATCACCAACTGGAGGTGAGTTGAATCCGCTGGAGGAGGAGAAAGCCGGACAGACTTGGCAGGCCCAAGCGCATAGTGAGGGTCTGCTGGGAATGCCTGGCGGAGCCCTCGGCCAGGGATGTATTCAATGCATGTTGGACTCCGGCAGGGCTGCCCTTTGTCACCGGTCCTGTTCATAACTTTTATGGATTAAGGATTTCTAGACGCAGCCAAGGGCCGGAGGGGGTCTGGTTTGGGGACCAGTGGATTTTGTCTCTTCTTTTTGCAGATGACGTGGTCCTGCTGGCCCCCTCTAGCCAAGACCTACAGCATGCACTGTGGCGGTTCACAGCCGAGTATGAAGCGGCTGGGATGAGGATCAGCTCCTCCAAGTCCGAGGCCATGGTACTCGACCGGAAAAGGGTGGCTTGCCCTCTTCAGGTTGGAGGGGGGTTCCTGCCTCAAGTGGAGGAGTTCAAGTATCTTGGGGTCTTGTTCACGAGTGAGGGAAGAATGGAGCGGAAGATCGACAGACAGATCGGTGCGGCTGCCACAGTAATGGGGGCACTGTGCCGGTCCATTGTGGTGAAGAGAGAGCTGAGCCGAAGACTTGGCCCTGGCGTCCAACTTGGACCCAGGCAGAAACCCTGAAGACTTGGCCCTGGCGTCCGGTTCGGAGTCAGGCAAAGAGTCAGGCAAAGAGTCAAGCTCTGGTGTGTCAATCAGAGTCAAAAAGTCAGTCCGTATCTCCAGTAACACCCCCCAGAGGAAACTGAGCAGGAGGCCAATGATCCGGAGACCTGCGACGAAGTAGCCAGCGAAGTGGTTGATGATCCGGAGGCCGGCAGTGACGAAGTAGCCAGCGATGAAGGAGCCGATGTCTCGGAGGTCTGCGGCGAGAATGCAGGTGCCTCGGAGGTCTGCGGCGAGGATGCAGGCGCCTCGGATGTCTGCGGCGAGGATGCAGGCGCCTCGGAGGTCTGCGGCAAGGATGCAGGCTGCCTGGAGTCCGACAGCGGAGATGCCAGGCAAACCCACGAAGCGTGGAGTCAAGCAGTGTATGACGTGGCGAGATCCTCAGAGACTTGGCCCTGGTGTCCAACTTGGACCCAGGCAGAAACCTTGAAGACTTGGCCCTGGCGTCCAACTTGGACCCAGGCAGAAACCCTGAAGACTTGGCCCTGGCGTCCGGTTCGGAGTCAGGCAAAGAGTCAAGCTCTGGTGTGTCAATCAAAGTCAAAAAGTCAGTCCGTATCTCCAGTAACACCCCCCAGAGGAAACTGAGCAAGTGCTCAGGACCAGGTCTTGGAGACAGCCCATCCATGGGCTCCACCGAAGCATGGTGTGGGAATGGAGGCAGCCCGCCCACGGGCTCCTCCGTGTCATGACGAGGCTCTGTAGACCCGGCGGCAGCCGGCTGAGGCTCTGTAGACCCGGCGGCGGCCGGCTGAGGCTCTGTAGACCCGGCGACGGCCGGCTGAGGCTCTGTAGACCCGGCGACGGCCGGCTGAGGCTCTGTAGATCTGGCGATGGCCGGCTGAGGCTCTGTAGGCTTAGCTGCATGCTGTGAGTCCAGAGGCATGGCTGCCTTAACGGCCACGAGAAGAGGATCGAAGGGACCTCCAGCGGAGAGTGGAGCTGGAGCGTCTAGCCATCCCTCTGCAAGAAACTCATCTAGTAAAATGGTGTGCACATCAGCCAGATCCTGAGGATTGCTAATCAAGTGAGGAACACACTCTAGGCAACGTGACTTCATAAGTTCATTCTTCATTTCCTGCAACCCGTCCTGAAACCATGGCGGAGCAGGGGGTTGTACCGACAACCGGAGACCAGCAGAGGGCATGATGAGCTCAGGTGCTGCTGCTACTGCTGCGGACGTGACGAGCTCAGGCACTGCTGCTGCGGACTGCATGCGGCACCGGCGACATCTCCGACGAGGTGGGGCAGGCTCCGAACTGGGAGAGTGCGCTGCAGGCAACTCTGGCTCCGAAAACGAGGAGGAAAAGCAGACTGGAGCCAGTGACTTACTCCGGGGATGAGGAGAGGGTCTGTGGCGCAGCGGACCGGTACCCGGAAGAGGCCTAGCCAGTCTTGTGCCCCAAAACGGTGACCGCTGCTGTCTCTCCTCTGCAGCCTGACGTGCGTTCTCTGCGGCACGTCAGAAGTACTCAAACAAAGTAATCCTCTCATTGTCTGCTTGGTCCATCTGTTGGCTGGTTCGTAATGTCGGGGGAGGACTGTGGGTCGGACCAAAGCGCAGACAAGAGCTCGGTAGCCGCATCTTAGTACTTCCTTGTTTATTCAAAAAAAATCCAAAACGTAACAAAAACACTGCAGGGATGAATCATAAGTACAGTCCAAAACTTACATGAACTCTGCAGGTCACTTAAGGCAAAAACGTAGCAAAAACGTAGAATAGTCTCCAAACGAAGCATAGACAAAGCATAGACATGGTAAACGTAGCATAAAAACAAAGCGAAGCAAAACAAAGCATAGACATGGTAGGGAACGGGGTAGTAACAGAACGAACCAGCGAGGAACTAAGCAAACAGAACAACTAATATACACAGAGCACCGAGAGGGGAACAAAAGGCAGGTAATCAAAGAAACAGGGAACAGGTGTGACAAGGAACAGGTGAAACAAATACAAAGGCTGAGGATGGGTGAAAGGACTAAAACAAAAAACACAAACTAAGCAAGAAAATAAATCAGAGGAGGAAATAAAGAACTAGAATAACTATGAACTAAAGTAAACAGAGAAACTAGAAGGGAACATAGAAACAATAACTTAAGAAATAAACAAAGAGCCATAAGGAGAATCAAAATTACAAAATAAACCAACAAGTCCAAAATGTCACTCCATGACATAGCCAATCGAAGACGTGAGCTTAACACGTAACCACAAAAAAAAAAACACAGAGTTTCAAGGAGACGAATCGCCACCTTGTTTTGGTTCTAGTCGACTGCTGATGGTCAAGTCATATTTTTCCCTTTTTGCCAAGAAGGACAGAGGACGAAGATTGACTGCTTTTCCTGAAGTTAACTGTTGGAATAATTGAATATAGATTTATCTCATATATTTCTCCTATTCTTTAACTTGACTATTTGATTTTAGAACCTTTCATGATGCTTGTGTGAGTAAAGGATGTGATGAGTTTGTCTGCAGGCAAAGATCAGAGGTGGAGCTGAGCTTGCTGAGGAGGAAGCAGTCCGCAGTTGAGGAGGTCATAAAAGATGAAGGCTGATTGTGCTGAACGGACAACACACTGATCTTGCTGTTTTGCTTTATTTTGTTTAGTTAGATATTTTACTCCTTCTGTGTAGAACTTTGCATGTTTGAGTAGGTGAAGATTATTAAATCGGAAGAGCGGATTGTATCAAGGCTGTGATTTAATAAATGTTCACATAGATAAACAGAAGGCGTTTTGTGTTTATTTTGTGTAAGAGTGATTCGTCAGTCAAGATAAGGTTGAAGTTCCACACGTTTTGGCAGAAACGGTTGATTAAACAGTGACATCTCTGGTAATAGTTATTAATTATTACTGAGTATTTAACGGTTGTAATTATCAAAGGCGTTGAGCCACAATTACAACACCAGAAGACATCTCTGGTCTCGATTCATAAATGAAGATTTTGGTTAAGAAATTAATTTTGTCAAATTATGATTTTTAATTATAATTATTGATAAAGATTAATTAATCAAAATCATAATTCCAACATAGCAAAAAGAAAACTAAGTTAAAGAAATATCCAAACTGTTGTCAAAATGTCTCTGTAAGGACTGTTGAGAATTAAAATCATGTAGTTTCATGCTATTGGTTTAGTTTGCATGTGAGAACATTAAACTGAGATTTGACATGAGTGAGCCTTGAGGAGAGATCACAGATCACCGCAGGAGTCAGGATGAACGGGGCTGAAGCAGAGGTTAGAAAGATCTCAACATCTGCAAGCAGTGGCTGTAGGGACAATAAAGCAATAAAGGTCAACGTTTGGCCATGGTATAGATACCAAAAGGGAGCTTGGCTGATTTACAACACCAGACGGAAAAAGGGAAGGAACAGTCAGTAAGCTTTGAAGTCAACAGTATAAAGAGGTACTGGAACTTATAAATGACAGAGACATCTGGGTAAAGACAGCCATGCTTTGCTGAAAACCTGCAATCTCTCTCTGTAAGGCCTTATGTAAAATTTATTTCCATTTATGTAATGTTCTTTCTTGTGTTATTCGTATATTCATTTTGCATTAGAAATCATTGGACTTATTATCTTCCAAATTAAACTTGCGTTAATCTTAATTTCCTGCTCTTCATCTGTTCTTTCTCACGACATCCGGACTGGGAGAGGTTGAGGCCACAAGAATATCAGTGATAGCATTATTTTACCTCAACAGGACCTTTAGGCTTTGTCAAGCCCGCTAATATTAATCAAGCTCACTTGCATGGTTCATGCTTTGGGTGAAAGTCAGGAAATGGAAAGGTAGATCACTAACCCACCCATCTGAACAGTGAAGTAAATTTGCTATGATCAGATAATGTTTGTCATCCTAAGAATTTGGTTGTGCAGCTCAGGCCAAAACAAACAAAGTGACCATGTTGGCCCATTAACTGCAAGATCATCAGTAGAAGTGTCAGACTAGTCATGTTTTCTCTTGAGGGTTGAGGCAGAATCTTCCATCTGTGTGATTGTACAAGTCCAATAAAGTAGGGTAAAATGGGCCTGTTATTGTAGCCATTTCTGTTCGGTCACACCTCTGTTATTCACCTTCAACAACCGAAACTCCAGCTGTCCACATTAATGCTTTACCCCATAAAAGTCACATAACAAAATACTTCTCCCAGTCTTGTTGGTCTAAAAGGTTTTAAATTTCCTGAGGAGGCTCAGTAGATGAATCCTTTTTTTTATCTGTATTTAAAAGCATTTGTCCTGGTAATGTTTCGATATCTGAAGCCTGTCTCATCATATTTTCAGCTGTTATAGTTTTATCAAAAATCAGAAACTCATTTTGTCTGCTCTGTGATTAGCAGTTATGTGACTCAGATGTACAGATAGGCACCAAGTGAGTGATGATATGACACTGGATATATTTATGATTTTCAATTTAGCTCAGTTCATTTATATGGAACTAATTAACAACCAATATCATCTAAAGACAATCAGCTCCATTTTCAATGAAAACAACAACCACCTCATTAATTTTTAAAACAGACAAATAAACTTAAACACACTCAGCTCAGAGGTAGAAAATGAACATACCTCCTGACCTGCCCAGACATCACGGTAAAGCAGTGATGAATCGTCTGGGGCTTCAAGGTATTTTGAGAAGGCCCTAAGTTATCCCAGAAAAATAATAATAATAATGTTGTTATCATAATTATTATTAATATTTAAATAATTTTACGACACTAAATGTATTAACATTATCAGAGTAAAGTTTCTATGTAATGTAATGGTGTTAAAATAAACTTTACAGTGACTTTGAATTAGGAAAATAATAAACCAGTCAGAAATGTTTGTCTGTGGTTGCTAGGCAGAGTATCCAGTCCAGAGTTTTCTTCTTCCAGCCCGCATACCATCAGCCGCCTTGGAAGACAATATACCTGTGGCTAGAATATGTTTGTTAGCTATCTTTGGTTTCGTGCACCTGGGAGAAAAAAAAGATTAAAACCCAGGAATTTCTTATTGTAAGGCAATAGGGCTAACAACTGCGCTACATGCAGCTTGGCTCGGTGGAGCATAAGTGATGTGGTGGGAGCAGATTCACGATGTGGGAAAAGTTCGTATAACACTCTTTGTTTTGCTGCTGCTATATATAATGCATCCCATAATGCTCTAGTTATAAAAAGTAGCATTTTGTCTCCCAGCGCTGAATCTGTAATGACCAATAAATATAATCCACAAGCAAAACAAATACTGCATCATGCTCAGTTACTTTATTTTGCATTTTGCAAAACTGGACTCAGTTTTGAAGATGGCGCCACAGATGGTCGCCTCGGCGTGTTAGTGCGAATTGTTTTGCTTTGTTTTTTGCTTTAAAACGGTCTTCTGTGATAATACCTGGAGCTCTCTCACCAGAGAAGAACTCATGAACATCAAGGCTACTACACCAGAGGAGGTATTTCCCACTTTTCTGCCTACTGCTCTGGAATTTTTGGACATTCTACATTTACTCTCACTCACTTAAAACTGTGCACATATATTTATATTATATTGTAGATATGTTTATACTGTTTAATTTGTATTGTATTGCACCGACTACGCCAAAACAAATTACTTGTATGTCCAAAAACGTACTTGGCAATAAAGCTTTTCTGATTCTGATTTTGGGTGCAAAAGAAAGTAAGAAAGTCATGGAAACAATCTACTGCAGACATGATACCAATGGCTGTAGCCTCATGCTGGTGTGATGTGATTTTTTTAGCTGCATCTTGGAACAATCTGAGCGAGCCACTCCATGGCAGGACCCTGGGGAATGGTGCATTCATGGAGATATGGGATAGGATAGTTGTGGGAAGGTGATACTGATGAACAGGGCAAGTATGCAACTGAGGGTATCAGACATCTCGCTGTGATCCAGACACATTTTAAGAGGTCATGTTGTTTGTGGAAGGAGAAACAGGATCTTCCCTTGTAAGTCAACCTGTGAAGGGGGGCCTGTGGAAAAGGCAGTTGTAACACTGTAAGAGCAACAACATAATTTAGTTAGTGAAACAAAAGGAAAAAGTAAGAGACACTGCCTGATTTCAAAACCTTTCTAATGGTGACCAACAAGCTGCAATTATCAGTAAGCAGTGATTCAGCAGGGCCACTAGTTGGCAGCACAGCAGTGTGACAGTTTCAAAGCAGAAAAAACCAATAAAACAGCTTCTTCATGTCTACATATTGATTAGCGAATACAAGGAATGTAACATGTAGCAGGTGCTATTTAATTCTATTATTGCTTATTTATCATCATGTAGTTTTTATGATGAAGAACGTCATGATGTAAAATCATTATTTAAGGTCTAAAATACAGTTTTTTGGTATTTACATTTTCTTGTTTACTGTGTTGTTTTTTACTTCAAAGATTTAAATCTATATGGGAAGAAATTAAATGATTCAACAGAATTCTGATTTTGATTGAAAATGAAGAAAAACCTTGATTTATGTTTTGGCAAGAGTCATTCAGCAACCCCTGCACCCCTGGATTAGATGTTGGCAAACTGGAAATTATAACTCCCAAACCAGAATGAAAAACTGCCAGCATGTATTGTAAAATATTAGAATACATGAATAAAACGTTCTTACTGAAGAAGATCTGGAGTTTTTGTACACAATGTGAAACATTTTTGAGTGGCTGGAGAAAACAAATCAAGAAATTTGAATCGAGGAAGAGGCTTGACACTCAGTCCAGTCTAACCTGATTAATTTTCTTCTTTACTCTGCTGCTCGTCAAGCCCTTTTTGATTAGCTTTTTAATGTGTTTTGTTTTGTCAACTGCTAATGAATTGAACTGCATGGCTTAGGGCTCGCTCCTTATGGGGAATCACAGCCTCTCACAGAGCTCGAGCCCCAATGGAGCTCTGCCACTCACTAATTATTTCATACTGCTGCCGGCTGAGCTTCTTTTGATGGAAATCATATTTATTCCTTCCACATTTTCTCTGTCAGTGGTGGCAGTTTTCTCTCACCCGCTGTAGATAACTGAATGATGGATGTATACAGAAAGTACTGAACTTGACTTCACATGCTTTCTGCTAATGCAGCCAACAGCGCAGCGACACTCCATTTGGACTGAAACAAATTTTACTGGTTGGTGGCATTTTTCTATGATGTGCTTAGTCAGACACATCATAATTTCTTTTTCATAATCATAGCCTGCTGTTTGACAGCCAGAACATGATAAACACAAATCAAAATACAGAAAAGGCTAAATAAACCCTCCAGATGAATGGTTCAGTGGTTTAGTGTGGGGCCCTACACCATACTAATAAATTATTGTGGTCTAAAACCAGGTGTTTTTTCTTTGGTCATGATCCATATCTCATAACCATAGGTGACGGTCAAAAAACTTTGTGACCAAGGCCAATAAATCAGATTTTGCTTTAAATTGCCCATTTTCTTCTCCTCACCATAGCATATACGTAACCAATATTACAGCTGAATTTATGGTTAAATTTAGACATTTGTGCAGTTTTCTTTGTGCATGGACTGAAACTGACTTGTGTATATGTGTTCCCTGGTCTCATGAACACAAACGCTGGACCTTATTTAAGTACCATTGCTGTAATCACTCAGAAGAGCACCGAGGATCATTAATGTACTGCTGAGAAATAACTCCTAACAAGTGCTGCATTTCCTCCGGTCTGAAGAATGTTTGCCAGCCCATAATAGCTTCCACTCAGCCCAAATAACTCCAGGATTAGACTGCCATCAACATGTTCTGCACATTTTCTTTCCATCCTGTGATAATGAGATATTGATGACCTGAATACAGTTTTTCATCTACACCAGTTTAAACTGCACTGATGCAGAATCCAGACTCTGCTGTTTGTTATGGTTATTGTCAACGTATGTCCCACACAGTTTGACAGTTTATTTGGAATTTGACTGATTAATTGCATTGATCGGCTCCACCCTGGAGGTCCCTGCACAGCTTTGTATCTGGCTCTGTTATTAAAACTCATCCAGCTATTAGTTACGCATTGATTCTAAGGCTGTGATCCTTGCTGCTCTGCTAGGATTAAGATATTTGTGCTTCGCTCCTGTAACATCAGCTTTATCACTATAAATATCTAAAACACATTAACCTATATCAGCATCTAAAACATTTGGATCATGTGAAAAATACAGACGTAGTTACTGGGTAAAAATTGTACTGACTGTTGGTAGGGCATGAGGGTATATTTTTTTCATTTAGGAGATCTGGAAAGTTTTCTAATACAGTTGAATTGATGTTTTTGCTTGTTTTAACCTACAGTACACCCAAAAAATATCCACAATTGTTCACTTTTCACTTATTCCACAATGACCAAGTGAAATAGCCTCACAGCCTCAAGTCTTCTTGGATTGGTCTCTACAAGCATGGCACACCTGTTTTTGGTATGTTCATTCTTCTCTACAGATTCTCTCAACCTCAGTCAGCTTGAATAGGTAGCGTCAGCCGACAGCCGTATTGAGAGACTGTGGCTTATGGCAGTTGACTTGAAGTCGAAAGATTGTGGGTTCCATTTCAGCTTTCACCTGCCACATGTTGATGTGCCCCTTGGCAAGGCACTAAACCCCAAGTTGGCTACTGATCTATGTATTGGTGAATAAATGTGTGCATGTTTGTGAGTGCGATTGGGTGAATGTGACTCTGGTGCAGAGTCCTTTGACTAAATTCACTCCATTTAGCTCATTTACCATATTTAGGGCTTTCCAGAAACGTTCAATTAATTCTGACCTCTAGCTGGGCCACTCAAGGATATTCACCGACAGCTTCTGAAGCAGTCAATGTGTGTTAATATCGTTGAGGATTAAAATAATTTAGTTTCATATATGAGTTCAGATCATATGTGTAACCATAAAAACTGACATAACATGTATTGTGAGCCTGAGTGGGAGAAGTCAGAGGTCACAGCAGGCTTCAGGTTGGAGAAAGGGTTAATCTCAGGTTAAGATGTTCCCAGCAGCTGTAAGCAGTAAAACGGCGGCTGTATGGGCAGTAAAGCAATAAATGTTGGCTGTTGGGCATGGTATAGATAATAAAGTACTCACATGGGGTTGACTAATTTACAGCGCCGACGCAGACTTCGTAATAATTCTTGGAGGGGAGGCTCAGTCACTAAGCTTTGAAGCAAAAGGTATAAGAGGTTTTAACATTTATTGTAAGACAGACCACTTGGTTAAAGACAGCCTTGCTTTGCTGACCGAGTCTCTCCCAGAGGGCCCTGTGGTAAACTCTTTCTTTTTTGTATCATTCTTTTGTATTCAATATGCATTGGGAATTATTGGATTTATTATTTACCAAATTAAACCTGTGTTAATCCTAATTTCCTGCTCTTCATCTGTTCTTTCTCACGACATCCGGACTGGGGTGTTGAGGCTGTATTATTATATCTGGTGGAATTATTTTACCTCAACAATATCTTGACTGTGTGTTTCGACTGTGTGATGTGAGATTAATCTTCACTTTACCTTCAGGTCTAGAGCACTATGGAGCAGGTTTTCTTGAAAACAAAATCCCTCTGAATGTGACTGGTGTCATCTTACCTTCTATGCAAGCTATTCTCCCAGCTCCTGTTGCAGAAAGAAACATTCCTACAACATGATGCTCCCATCACCATACTTCACAATTGGGATGCCCTAAGTCAAGTGATGAGAAAATTCTTTTTTCTGGAGAAAAACCCACAGCTTGATGCTGCCGGACACAGAGTTGAGAATAAAAAGCTCAGAAATTTGGCTCATTACAAGGTATCTGCAGAGCTGAATGACATGCTTCTAAAAGTTGCAGGATGGTGGCTCTGGAGGACTGGACTCGTTTATCCCCAACCTACAGATTGGTTCTGTCTCCAAAAGGGAACATTGCTGCTCCAGCTTAATTGCTATTAGATACATGGTCAGTTTTCTGGCTAAAGCCCTTTTCCCTGATTATTCAGTTTGGTCTGGTGGCAAGATCTAAGAAGATTCCTGGTGGTTTCAAATGTCTTTCATTTTCAAACAATGGAGACCACACTGCTTTTCAGGACATCAAATGCTGCTAAACTGTTTGTTTGTTGTCTCTTTCCCAGATTTAGGCTTTGACACAATCCTGTCTGAGAGCTCCACAGACAATTCTTTTAACTTTGTTGCTTTGTTTCTGCTCTGCAGTGTCACCTGAGGGACCTGTTCATGTTCAATCAACTGAATTAACTACAGGCGGACTTTAATCAAGTTGTAGCAACATCTGAAGGATGATCAGTGGAAACAGCTTTCATCTGAGCTAAAGAGTGACATTTTTAGTCTTTAATTTTAAACAAACTTTTTTACTTTGTTGTTATGGTGGTACTTTGTGAAGTAGTGTGAGGGAACATTTTATTTAACCCATTTTGGAATAAAGCTCTAACTTTAAATAATGTGGAGAAAATTAAGCACTTTATTCTAAAGGAATTGTTATGGGTGCCATTTTTGTGTCACTGGTGATTTGATTAAAATCTACTTCTTGTACGCCGTCAAATAAATGTATTCCAATTCAACGCTGGATTTTTCTAAATCCTTGAAAGATTATGCTGCAGGGAAAGAGGATGAATTTATTTCAAGTTACTTTTCACATTTTTACCAAGAATGCCAATAAATGTGGCCAGCGCTGCATTTATCTTTTACTGTTTGGCCGCTGCGTGCTTTAGGAGATGAAGCTATTAGGTTGTATCAGGACAGAAAACACTGCCATTTTATAATGTTTGGGCAAAACTCTTGTGGAAACAAATATGCCAAACTTGCTGCACTTTTCAAGCAAAGACGCTTCAGGAACAATGAAGGCTCCAGCATAAGTCTTCTTCCTAAGCTCTGTCAGAGACATCAAACAAAAGGCAAAACTGTGAAGGATATCAAAAGGAGGCTTTGATTTAGAGGGCATCAGAACTCTGTGATAAACCATTTTGTCACATAAAAACCTTTCACACACCAACCTTTCGGTTTCACAGTGGCCGATATCGAGCATTAACAACAGCAGCCTCCATTGCCAAGGTCCATCTGTACTGGAACTGAGCTTTTAATGGGATGACACAAACAAACATTAGGAGTTAATGAGCTCAGGTGCACGAGTTGACCCGAATGAGGTGTGATTTTATTCAATTCAATTCAAAAATGCTTTTATTAATTCCAAAGGCAAATGAAATGTTCTTGTGGTTTTTAGTATAACAATGGCCATCAGTGGGCTCTAGTTGGACAAACTTTATCAGTTTATTATTTTACTTGGTGCCCCTACACGTGGCCCGTTCTGGGGTGGCCGGGCTCTGGAACTTGGTGGTTTGGTCCGGCCTCCCCGGCGGCCCCGTGTCGTTCCAGACCCTTTGTCGGGTGCCTTGAGACGACATTGTTGTAAATGAGCGCTATATAAATAAATAAACTGAAACTATCTGTGTAGTTATGCTGCTATAGGCTTAGATTGCTGGAGGGCATAATGACCACTTTCACCCTCTTCGCTACATTCTCACACTACTCTCCAATTTTGCATTATTTGGTGTTATTTCAGCTTTTAACTTTGTTCTCTCTATTCTCTTCCTAGAAGATACACCTGGCCTGGCTCTGTGTCTACCTATGACACCTTTCTGGAGAGGGGAATCGTCCGAGCTTCTGCTGGCAACAACTTAATGCTCACCCTCTACCGATGATCCACATAGCCCTGTCTTTTAGTGTTTAACCCTTTCTCTCTCCTAGACATGGCGATTGACTGAGCTTAACTGTAACAAACTCTATGTGCTCTCTTTCAGACTCTAACCTTGAAAACTGGCTCAGAGTTTATCTGTTCTTTCTTTCTAGGTGAAACAACTAAAGGAGTTACATCCATTAAAATTTACTTTTCCTCCCCATAGAAAGGACTCCTGGATCAGTGCTTCTTTGATCTCTTTGTGTCTCTGCTCTGTTCTCTCAAACCCCCAGTCGGTCGTGGCAGATGGCCGCTCACACTGAGCCTGGTGTTGTAGATGCCGATGGTTGTGGGCAGGAAGAATCTCTTGTAGAGGTCTGTCTTACAGCAGATCTAAAGAAGCCTCTGACCGAAGACTCTCTATTGTTGTACAACAGTCTCATAAGGAGGATGCTCAGAGTTCTCTATGTTCTTCATTTTATGAAGAATCCTTCTTTGCCCAATGATCTCCAGAGGTTCCAGAGGAGTCCTTAGATCAGAGCCAGCCTTCTTTATTAGTTTGTGAAGATTTTGTAGGTCCCTGGCTCTGATGCTGCTACCCCAGCAGATGATGGCAGAAGAGATCACACTCTCCACAACAGACTTATATAAGATATGCAGCATCTTGCTGTTTTATTCACATTGAAGAATTGATTATTGTTTCCACACCATGCCACAAAACAGTCCACCAGCTCCCTGAACTCAGCTTCTTGTTAATCTCTGATCCACCCCACAACTGCAGAGTCATCCAAGTATTTCTGCAGATGACAGGAGTCTGTCTTGTACTGGAGGTCTTAGGTGTACAGAGTGAAAAGGAATGTGGTCTCCTGTGGTCCTCCTGGTCTGCTGACTACCTGGTTAGACACACATCCCTTCAGTCTCACAAACTGTGGTCTGTTTGTCAGGTCGTCTTTGATCCAGGAGATTGTTGAGGCCTCCACTTGAGTCTTCTGGAGTTTCTGACACAGCAAAGCGGGTTGGATTCTGTTAAATGTTCTGGAGAAATCAAAAAACATGATCCTCACAGTGCTGCTGACTTTGTCCAGATGACAGTGGGTTTGTTGAAGCAGGTGTATGATGGCATCTTCAACTCCAACTCCACAGCGATAAGCAAACTGAAGGGGGTCCTGATAGTTTATTGTTTGCTTACTCAGGTGGGCCAACAGGAGTCTCTCTAGGACCTTCACGATGTAGGATGTTAGGGCAACAAGTCTATAGTCATTGAGGACTGATGGGTGAGTTTTCTTTGGTACCGGAACAAGACAGGAGGTCTTCCACAACACTGGGAACTTCTTCTGAGCCAGGCTAAGGTTTAAGAGGTGCTGCAGAATTCTGTATGGTGCTTCTGTATTCTTTGTGTGCCTCTGCTCTGTTCTCTCAAACCCCCAGTCGGTCATGGCAGATGGCCGCTCACACTGAGCCTGGTTCTGCTGGAGGTTTCTTCCTGTTAAAAGGGAGTTTTTCCTCTCCACTGTCACTACATGCATGCTCAGTATGAGGGATTGCTGCAAAGTCACCAGTGACTACACACTGTAGTCACTGGTGACTTTGCACTGGCGTACATCTACAGACTGCGACGGTCCGAGACGGGAGCCTCAGCGCTGATCTCTGTAATCATTCCTCTGCCTAAATTTAGATTGAAGGAGCTCAAAGTTAGAAACTGTATGAGAGTCGTTCATTTAAGAGTCTTTAGATAGAGTGTGTGATTGCTTCTGGGGACCAAGGACCGGAGGAGCTCCAAGACGTCTGACCACCAACAGGGTGCGGTAGCTTGGACAAATTGGTGTTTCTGCCCGTGCCCCGCAAGCGAAAACCACTTTTGGATAGGGGGGACCACGGAAGGACAAAACATCACAGCAGCGGCCGCAAACTAAAAGGTAGGGAGATTCCTATTAATAAATCTCCAGTGTTTTTTCTGAAAAAACACTCTGGCTGTGTTGTTAGTTCTGAGTGAGCGGTTTTTGTAATTCTTGGAGTAAAATAAATGGTTCAGAATAATTGTTGCGAACGCGTTAAACCGTAAGGCGTGTAGATAAGCGGTGCGACTCTAACGGTGGCAGTCCTGGAAGAAAAGTACAATCTTCTAAAAGAAACTAGAGACTAAGGGAGAAGGTTTGAATTTCCTTTATTGTATGCAAGGGAATATCGGGTACCCTCGCATACAATATAAAAGCGAACTCCCTGAATGAGGCATGCAAAAACTCGGTTAATGGTTTGTAGGGTCCCAACCCTTCCATAAGTTTCACCCACAAGTTTCACCCATAAAGATGCTTTAACAAATTAAAACAATAATTTGATGGAGCTTGTTTGGGTCCCGAAATAATTGTCGACTCACCAGAAAATGGTAAGAAATTATTTTTAACCATTAAGTGACACAAAGTGGTTCCACTCTAAAATTTGGTCTTTACAGGGTAATCGAACTTTTATGTGACCAATGTCTGTCCATTTTGTCTGTTTTTGTGAATTGAATGTCTGTTTCATGTCATGTAAAAATTAGGGTATATGTGGCAGGGTACATTTAGATTAAATTTTGGGTTTTTAGGTCTGGGGAAACAGTTCAAGCAAGACATAAACTGGGGAACCAGTCCTGACCAGGCCATGGACCGCCTGCTTGAAGGGTAAAAACATTTTAAACTGTCTGACGTTCAGTGTTATTTATTAAATAAGGTATTATCTATATGCCACCTAAGGGTTGCCACAATAATAATTAGAGACTACAAGAGCAGGTCTGATCCTCAACAGTACCATAATGATATTAGGTCAGTTCTTCATGATAAAATGAAAGGAAGAGCCAGAATGTATCACGTTAAGTGTTTGAATCGGACCAAAGTGCAGAAAAGAGCTTGGCAGCCGTATGATGAGTTAATCTTGAGGTTTTATTCCAAAACCGTCAAAAGCGTCACAAAAATCACTGCAGGTACATAACCGAGTTCAGAGCCAAAAACCTACATGAGTACTCAGTTCTCCAACGTAGCAAAAACTGAACATCAACAAGGGTAGTGACGAGGAACAGTGATGGAGAAACCAGCGGGGAACAAAGAACACAGATCAACTAATATACAGGGAGAAAACAAAGGCAGGTAATCACAGAAACTAAGAACAGGTGTGACAAGCTGGCCGGGAGGCAGAGGGGACAGGTGGAACTAATAAACAATAAAGGAAAACATAAACCTAAACACAGTTAACACAAAAACACAAACCAAGTCCCAGGATGTCATATTATGACAGAAAGGGACAATCTCTCCCCTCAAAACATGATTTTAACAGATGGCTTGACTTTTTCCAGTCAGGTTCAGAAAGATCAAATTAGACTCAAAATTAATACAAGATGAAATGCACCTTAACAGAATTACTGGACTGGACTGGACTGAAATGCAGAAAATTTGAGTTAACTGAAACAAACGTTAGTTACATGAAATAAATACAAAGCGTAATTAAAAGGGAAACTGTACAGTGTGTTTATAAAACTGGGTAAGACAAACTAAGTTTATAAGACATAACATGCCCTTCATTTTTGTGTTCATCAATTTCATTGAGCCTTCTAAACCTCTTAAAACTTGGTTTTCACCAAAAGAGGTAGCTGCATTAAATGATAGAGTTAATTTAATTAAAAACAATAAAATCCCAGGTGGATTATACATACCGATTTATGTCATGTCAAGTCAAGTTTATTTTTATAGCGCTTTTCAGCAACAAGGCACTCGGGGCGCTGTTCATAAGGAGGAGCATTGCAGTAGTAAAAAAATCAAACAACAGAGGTAAGAATAGAATAATACATAAGAAAACAAATGAAAAGTTGGATTGAAAACTTAACTAAAACTTATCTTATAATGTTTAGATGGCACAGTTATTATTTGTAAAGCTTATAGTTAGAGTGGCTTAGTTTATCCTGAGCTATCTTCCTTATTTTTTACCTCCGTCTTCTTCCCTCCCTGTTGGTTGGAGTAAGGGGGAGTCAGGTTTAGCCTAAACCGGCTCAGTTATGGTTGAGGTGCAAACACACCCTCCATTTCTGCTACCTGTATGACCCCTTCTCTTTTCCAATGGTTATAATCAGTCTGACAGAGAGAGGTATCCCAATCCTTGTGGTTTTTAGTATAACAATGACCATCAGTGGGACCCTTTGTGAGGTTCCTTGAGACGACATTGTTGTAAATAAGCACCGTTTAACTAAATAATCTGTACTGAAACTTTCTGTGTAGTTATGCTGCTATAGGCTTAGGCTGCTGGAGGACATAATGACCACTTTCACCCTCTTCGCTACATTCTCACACTACTCTCCAATTTTGCATTGTTTGCAGTTATTTCAGTTTGCAGTTATTTCAGTTTGCTGTTATTTCAGCTTTTAACCTTGTTCTCTATTGGGGGTAGAGGTTACAGGGAAGGACCCTAAAGGTCTAATTTAGGTAGATATAATCAAATTATCAATGCGCTTGAAAAGTAGGTCATCCAAAACACTGGACACCTTCATGGTAAATGATGCAAAAAGTTCTGGGGATGATTTTAAAAATTATTTCGGAAAATAACGGTTTGAACACATCTAACTTTGGCTACTAGTCAACGGACAATAAATTAGCAACTAACTGGGTTACAATATAAATATGATTTGTGGTCAAAAGTGAGAAGATGACTCTATTATAATATATTATATACATGTAAGATCTTCATAAAAACAAGTATTGGAGCATTTCCTGTTTCCCAACAAGCCCTAAAGGCAATTGCTATTGATTTTATGGGTGCTGACAACAGAGTGAAAGGATGTAGAGATGTGCTTGACACTTTCACCAGGGCAGCTGAGAGAGCTAATCACACAATCAAAAAACGATTGGTTAAAGTTTGTGCTGATGCAAAAATGAAGTGCGCTGAACATGCGCTGCCCTTGGTGATATTTTACATCAGATCATCACCCACTGAGCTCATGGGTTTAACTCACCATGAGCTGCTGACAGGAAGAACCATAACTTGACCTTTCACCTCCTCTCTTCAGTCGGGGTGTGCAGCCAGCCTGGATTCACAGAGAGAGCAGCTGACATGTTCAAAGATTTCAATCTGCTGTAAAGTTTTTGTCATATAACACACAGGAGGCTCTAACCAAAGAACCAACAGGAGAAACAAATGGAACTCTGGATGAGGGCAAAACTAAGGTAAGCAGATTATATTGCGGGAAGGGAGAACCATCCTCTGAAGGAAACCTCAGAGAAATCAGAAAGTACCTAAGGAAGAACATACGAATAGGTTTGATTGGATATCTTTTGACTTAACATTTCATTTCCAGCGAACACGTGAAAAATGTGCTTGTGAAACTAAATTAATTTATTCCAGTAACCATAACGTCAAACGGTAAGATTAACTCATCTTTTTGCTTTCAACTAACAAAATGCAATTATGTGGAACCTGCTTCATAAATGTTTGAGTGGGCTGGGTTACCTCAACAGAGGGAACGTGATAAAGAAATAAACAATAAAAATTATATTTATTGGGTTAATGGTTGAAGGAGTATGTCCCGATAAATTTCACAAAATCAAGAATCACTGAGGGAGAAGGATTTCTAAAGTAAAACTGTGAATACTCAACAAACAAATGTTTACCTCTGTGAATGTAGGAAATTGTGGAATAAATTGCATGAAGGGTTAAAGGAGTGTTCAACTATTTAATCAATTTGAATAACTTAATGAATAGAAATGATAACTTCCTATGTGCTTCTGAGTTGTTTATTTATGGATGATGTTGTTTGTAACGCACGCAGCTCAACAGACGTCGCAGCTCTGATGTCACTGGGCGTATAAACCGGCTGAGATGCAGAGTTTCAGGGCCATTTCCTGCCTGTTGCAGGACAGCGCATAGGAGGCGCATTTCCGGTGAGACAAGAGCTCGCCGGCAAACTTTTGCTCCACAAGGCCATTCCCGGAAGAGCTTGAAAGCTGGAAATCTGTCTGATACGAGAAGATCAGAGGATTTATTTGCCAATCGAAGACCGCGCCACAACCGGCGCAGGTGAAAACCTACAGAGGTTCTATGTCCAAGGAGAAGAGTTTCCTCCTTGTGTATGCAGTCGACTAAGGGTTCTTCATATTTTCCCCTCGTGGAAAAGTTGCCGTTGTGTTTTTCTTTAATTTGATCACGGATGCGTGATCCCCCTCCCCTCCTTTTCTTCAGACCTGATCCATCCTCAACCGGAAGAGAGCAGAAATCAACTTCAAAGTAATTTCGTTCTTTTCATAGTAAACCGGATAGGTGCATTTAGAGGTCTGGGCAGGATGATGCAGTTAAGGTGATGCAGGATCACCAGTAGTTAATCTAAAGTATTAACTTGTTGCATGCAATACTGATTGAATTATGTTATGCTGTGCTGTATTTTTACTTGCTGCAAAAGCGCTGCTGAATTGTGTGTGGTTAATGTTTTGTCCGACTGATCCCAAATCAGCCAGGAGTTAGAAGTTGGACTTTTAAAAGTTTTTCATTCAAGGCAGCTGCGGTCTGGGCCTCGCCCGACCACTCTTTGTTCCAGCTTTATTGCTGGAGATTTTCCACTGGGTTCCCGCCTCAGAGTTTTATGACGCTTTGTCAAGATTTGGGGCTGATCGCTGCGATTGAGACATCAACACAACAGGAGGATTTCTTTCCATTTAACCCAAATTACACATTTTGTCCATAAACTGCTAGTTTGATCTTCATAGACACTAAATGCATATATATTTTTGAGAGCAATTTTTCAGAATCAGAATCAGCTTGATTGCCTGTAAACATATGCATATATCTTAAATATACATATATACAAATGTGCATTTGCAACTTCAGGATGCAGTTGTTTGGTACACTATTAAATGTTCATCAGAGAAACAGCCTGGGGGAAGAAACTGTCTCTGTGGCGGCTGGTTTTAGTAAACAGTGCTCTGTAGCGACGGCCTGAAGGTAAAACTGTAAACAGTTAATGTGCAGGGTGTGTGGGGTCTGCAGAGATTTTAGCAGCTCTTTTCCTGACCCTAGACCTGTATAAGTCCTGGATGGAGGGAAGGTCAGCCCTGATTATTTTCTCTGCAGACCTGATTATTCGTTGCAGTCTGGACCTGTCCTGCTTTGTGGATGAGCCAAACCACAATGAGATGGATGAAGACGGGACAGACTGTATGATGGAAATGTAGAAGATGACCAGCAGCTCCTGGGGAAGGTTGAACTTCTTGTGTTGCCTCAGGAAGTACAGTCTCTGTTGGGCCTTCTTTCGAACAATGTCTATGTGTGAAGACCATCTCAGGTCCTCAGAGATGGTGGTTCCTAAGAACCTGAAGTGGTCCACGGCCGATACAGTGTTGTTGAGGATGGTGAGGGCGGTGTATGGGGGTGGTGTTCTCCGAAAGTCCACCACCATTTCCACAGTCTTGAGTGGGTTGAGTTCAAGGTAGTTCTGACCGCACCAGTGTACCAGCCGATCCACCTGCTGTCTGTATGCAGACTCATCACCGTCCTGGATCAGTCCAATGACAGTGGTGTCGTCTGCAAACTTAAGGAGTTTCACGGACGAGTCCAATGAGGTGCACTCATTTGTGTACAGAGAGAAGAGGAAAAAAGAAACATGTCTTGGCATCACCAATCATCATGTTCCTTAATTGCCCTTACACAGTTAGATGAGTTTAAACAGGGGATCTACACGTTTTGATGCAGAAATGGGAATAATATTGTGATACTTTCTTTTTTCTGCTCAATTCCATTGGATAGGATAACAGAATGAACAGCCCAGACCTCAAAGAATACAGAAAATCCAAATCGGCCAGTAAATGTGCACTGATACTTCAATGTGCTCACTGAACCTTTAAAAATTACAGTATTTTATAGAAAATAGTTCTAGGTTAGTGGAGCTGGCGATCCTGACCTGAAGCACCACAAGCTGTTGTGTTTGTTTTGTGATGGACTGACCACATAATTGCTTAAATAAGCAGACACTTAGACATGAGCTTCTAATAAAGTGCTTGTTGTGTTTGTTGATGCTCATCCTCCATGCCTGTGCACCATCAGCCATGTCCATCAGTCCCCACCTGACAGATTCCTACAACCAAGTTTTTAAAAGGCCTCCTTTTTATTTTTCTGGATCCTGTCAGATTTCTGCCATGTTGACAGCGCTGGAGGGAGAGAGCATTTCTAAACCGAGCAGTGTTGACAGCCTCAGTGTAAGCCTAACTGCTCCTGCTGCTGTTGGTTGACTTACAGGTGTGAGGTAAAGGCTGCGTTTAGGAGCTCAGGCTTGTTTCAATTTATATGAGATCAATGCTCTAACCGTCACTCTTCTGTTTTTTTTTTTATATACTTGTACTTCTATCCAGCACAAAGCAAGATAACATACCACACTTTCTGAAACTTTGACAATCAAATTAGATTTCTGTATCATACTGCTCCCTGGGCATTGGTCTTCTATTCCATTCATGGAGTGCAAAGACTCCCTCTTCCCACTCCAAGATAACATACACAGAATAAAATGTTTTTATATGAGACAGATGTATGAATGAAGCAATCACACAAAGGTTTCCTGATTCTGTTTTCTACAATCACATCCCAGTAACATTATACCATATTTTCTTTTACAACCTTTCCATTTCAAATGTCCAGGCTTGCAGCTCACAGTAGTTTTATTCATTATTATGTCTAAAACCAAGGAAAATGTAAAACATAAAACAAGGTTGCTTAGAACATGGCCAAAAGTAAGTGAAGAGTGAGGTTGTTACATTTACAATGTCAATCTTAGTAATCCATGCATAACACACAAAGAACATGTTAACAAGGAAAAGGTCAGGAGAAGTGTTGTCTGACAGGCTGTTGCTTGGAGACTTAACAAACCGCCACCCAATGGATAGATTACAGCCTACCTGTAATTTGCTACAGTGGTCATTGGCCCCTTGTGAACAACACAAAAACAAAAGATCTGGTGGGATTCAGTTTTAATTTCTACTGTGGTTCTGACCAGTACTCTATCTCCCATGTGTGCATCAGAATTTTGTTTCTTCCAAGCAGCTGTGATTATGTAGAAAACACAGTGGATCTCAAAAACAAAAGCAGAGTTGTCTGATTTCAAGAAATTAAGCCATGATTGTGATATTTTCTGAGTTTGTCCAGACATTATCGTTTTAATTGAATGGTATGGGGAGACCTTTGGAGCACAATGGATGTCTGGCATTGATGCAGCAGCACACCTCCTATCAGCCCGCACTGCCAGCTTTATTTGTGAAAGCTCACAGCTGTGAATTGCGTTTTTTTTTAATGAGCTCAGAGGTGACTGGTGTTTGTGGGTTTATAACTGAAATTTTATCTTTTGTATTTCTGACTTAAGAAACAGAGTCTAATACGGAAGCCTTTATTTCCAAAGAAAACATCTCTACTCGGCTATAATACTCTGATTGTTTGTGGGAGAATGTGTTATGGTCTGATGAAACCAAACTTAACTTGTTGGAGCTAAACTTTAAAAGGTACGTTTGACACAAAGAAATGCACTGCGCATCATGAAAAGAGCATATCCACAGTGAGACAAGGTGGAGGCAGCATCATGATCCACAGTTGCTTTTCTTCAGATGGTACTGGGTTTGTGTCAAAGTGAATGAAATTATGAAGAGAGATTTCATTTTTCAGCATCACAATGAGAGCATCTATCCAAATAAACAATAGAATAGCTTCAGAGGAAGAAACATTAGGTTTTTGAACGGCTTAGTCCTGAAATAAATTCAACCAGAAACCAGTCCTACTAAAGATATTTTATCAAAGAGTTTAATGGTGGGCATACTATGTAGTCTGTTTTTTGCAGCTCTTTTATCTTTTTGTAGATTTTACCCCCTAACAAATGTGTTTTTATGTTTGTTGAATTTTGTGGGATATATTTTTTTCATGAAAGGGCTTATGTTTTATTTTTTATGTCACAAAACCTGACATTTTCACAGGCATTTGGGAACCCTTGGGAAGCCTTTAGCAACAGTGGTGGAAGCAGCTGAAAGTCTTCTCTTTCTCCACGGTTAATTCAGGTCAACGCAACAGTTTTGGTGTATAAATGTCAAGTTAAAATGTTGATTATATAATCAGACAACAGCTGTAGTCAAACACTCTCATTTTATTTTTTGTCTGACACTAAAATGAAGAAATGACTCCAGCTAATTATTGTTTTTACTTTCACAAATCTTACATTTCCAGCTTGGAGAATATTTGGGTCAAGTAGGTATGCTCAGATGATTCTTTTTTTGTGTTGCCAGTAAGCAGCCACGCATTCGTTCGACAAATTCCCAATAGGTCTTTCAAGAAATAGGTTTCTGTTTGTAAAATATGATGATATTTAGGATTTAAAAGGAGAGTACTTTCCGTTTGTGAGCATGAATATTCAAGCTTCTGCCTTTCTGAATACCAACTAAATCGATTTTTGATGTTTTCTCAGATTCGGCTTGTCTGCAGACTTGAATGAAGTTATTATTATGCATTTTTTTATTTCAATTCAAAGGAGATCAATAAGAAGTATTCTAAATACTTGTCCAGCTGCTTTGGCAAAAGAAAAAGGACTTTAGCCGTCATCTAACTTTTTCACCATACAGCTGACCACTCCGTGCAATGAAGAAAAGGGAATTAATGCTGCTAAGAGATGATTGATTAAAGGAGGAACACTGGATTGAAATCAATAGCAGCACTGCAGAGCTCAAGTAGAATTTTATTGTTTTAACAATGTTCACCGCCCCCCAGCTACAGTTTGGGATTGATTTATCGAGCAGCCTTTTGTGCACTGAAGGCAGATTTTTAAGCAAAGGAAAATTCATGAATGTTTTCTGCTTTCAGGGACAGAAGCAGCTCATCTGATGTAAAAAACAATAAGAAAACTACTACTAGGAGGCTCTTTGCACAATCCTGCATGGCGCTTTATGACAGCATCCGTTGTGGTAGCTCAGAGTTGTAGGAGATGTTTTTCACCACCCTCAGCACTGTATCGCTTTAATGGCCAACATGGGAATACTGCCAGCCGGTTTAAAAGTTCAGACTGGAATATAGAGCTGTAATTTTTTTTTTCTTTTTTAACTTGAGTCAAAAGTGACACTTTAAAAACAAGTAGAAGTTTGCATGGTAATGTGCAGAGACATAAACAGGAGGCAGTATGTGAGCAGCAGACAGAGTTAAGAATCAAAGAGAAAGTTTGGCAGGAAGCAGAGGAGAACGTCGACTTTTGATACCACATCTGGAGAAGTGGAGCGAAACAGGAGATAAATACAGCTGAGATGATATTCCTAACAAAGAAAGAGAAGCTCTGCTCAGGTAATGGTGCGGTAAAAATAGGGGGGAAAAAAACACACTTTGAGTTTTTTTCTGTCCTGAAAGGTAGAGAGATGAGTGCTGCTTCGGAAAAAGATCATTGTATTGCTTTTCCTTTATTGTGCCACACAATGACACAGATAATAAAACCAATGAAGAACAGTAACACTGGTCCTGTTTGTAATTAGTGCATATTGACAGCTGTACAGTGGCCATTAGAAGCTGCAGAGCAGCTCTCTGCCATGAGGAATTAATGCTCAGGGCTGTAAAATTGCCTGTTACTGTTGTGTTTTACTACAAAGCCTTTCTGCAGACTGCAGCTTTGTTGAGCACTGTTCAATAGTGCTCTGGTTTCGACTTCAAAGACTGTCCTCCAGTAAAGGTTGATGCATATGTACAGGCAAAGTTAAGCCCCCAGATAGGATGGTCTGATTTCTTTCACATGCAAACCAGTACAGGGTACTGGTTTGTACATCTCCAGAAAGAAACCAGAGGGGAACAATGGCGTCCTCAGAAAAGGAATGATACTACAGGAACAGGCAGTAGCATCCGTCAGTCAGTTTGAGGTGAACCCCCAGCGCCAGTTGTCCACATTCTTGCACCCAGAATGGGCTCCTGGAGGTGGTGCAAACATTGGTACCTCCTAAAAGACTTCATGTTTTCCACAAAAACTTCTATTCTGAATGAGTCTTCTCCCTGCTCTGAACTTCTACCTCTGGGATTTACTTTCTTCAGTTGTTCCTGTGTCACTGCTAAAGGAGGTGGTCTCTTCTCTGTTTTTGAATCTAGCTTAACTGTACCTTGATACCATCTTACTGTTATTCTAGTTTTCAGCAACAGTCGATGTGGATAAACTTTTCTGCTCCTCCCCTCTGCACCGCCCACCAAAGTGACATTATGGCAGGACTTACGGTACAGTATGACCATATTTTACTAGGAGATGTTAACATCCATATGTTCTGCAAGGCTAGGCTATTGGTCAGAGCTTTTATGAAAATTATAAGACTCATTCACTAACATACAACTTCAATCACTGGTGCCACACCTCAAAGATGATATATTCTACACTATTCTGTAATAATTAACTTGTATTGTTCACAACTCTGATTTCTGGGAGGAAGGAATGCTCTGGATCTTGCAACCATAATGTGTGCCCAATAAATGCCACTAAAGTACAATGCATTTCCAGCATGTTTAACGCTGTGTCTAGTAACTCACATTTTAACCTTTCTTCCAGTGTGTAGTAGTTCACAGATCTATTGAATTCAACAAAACTATGAAAGGCTTGGTTCTGCTGGTTCTTTTTTCTCCCTTTGGGGAAGGAAAGGAAACCTAATCAGTTCTGTGCTGCACAGAAATATTAAAACACTTGTTGTTTTCTAAGATATCCCTGGCTAAAACTTTTGAGAGTAATTGGTTTTGTTAAACACATTTGCCTTGGCAAGACAAACCTTTAAAATGAGAATGAAAAAATTGGGTTATTTTTGAAGGTAAGAAAGATTCTGATTGGACAGTGGTACCACACAAAAATTAAACTAATCTCATGTTTCCTAAAAGACTGCATAGAAAAGGCCTTCAGAACTGTGGAGTTATTTCCCACCACAGTACCAAATTTTTAAGCATGCTTTTTCTTTATTTTAAAACAGATCTGTATTTTTTGTTTTTGGCTTTTTAACATGTTTGTCTGAAGCTTCTTATGAACTGAGTTAGAAGCAAATATGATCTGAGGTAAATTAGGGGCTGTGAACTAGTGATTTTTAAATCTGATTATTGTCCAAGCAGAAATAATACACTAACAGATCTGGGGATATTTAGCCAATCCTTTAAGAAAGCTAACATCATTGTTCAATGCAGCAATACTCAACCTGTGGTTCCTGGACTCCTGAAGCCCGTAAGCCATAGATTTTGGGTCCAAAAAATTATAATACTTAATTAAAGGTGGACCGATTACCTATTAAAACAGATCTAAGCCAATGATGAGTTCCAGTCATTTGGTGGCTTTGAAATGCAATAATACTCAAACTTTCTACTCTGGGGAACACAGATTGGGGTTGAAGAGTTTTGTTTTGGAACCAAGGTTAGGATTCTTTATAACGGGATAAAGAAAATCCTTCATTTTAGGAAAAGAAAAGAAATAAAGGCTCCTTGTTTGATTTCTTAGGGTTTAAAGATTAAAAGAATACATAGGAGTACAAAGGTACACAAGGTAATTTCAGATTATTAAATCATAAAATATTGGAACATTTATCAGCATTTGGATTATTAAAGAGGGGTTCTAGTAATAATTTTCTCCCCAACTCTCAAAATTTAAATAGCCAAATTAAGGAAAATTATGTGTCTTCCCTTTGAAACACTATGTGGAAAAAAGTCAAGTTTGGAGTCAAGTTTCTTATCTTAATTTCTGATTAAGTCAAACACTGCAGTTTTTGTTTTGTTTGGGTATACCATAAAAATGTCAACGCCGGCTTAAAATACTTCTTTGCATTTAACCTGAGCAGAGAAATTCTTGAATGCAGCTGCGATCAAATTGAGAAACAAAAAGAGAATTATAACAATAACTCTCAGGATTGTAGTTATTATTATTACAGAGTTACAGTACAAAGAATTGGCAAAAGGTTTCAGCATCAGTGAATTTGGATTCATTTAAGAGAAAACTGTTGCTGTGCTTCTAAATACTTTGAGATCTCTTTGGACTATGTGCACTCATCTTAAAAAGGATCCCGAAGATTGTCATAACAAAATTGATCAATTACAGCATTAAAAGATATGGTTGAGAAAACATATTCTGAAAAGAGATTGTTAAAAATTTATTTGAATTCTTGAAGCTTCAAATTTGGCCATTTGTTTGTCTTTGATGTTTTGTCTTTATTTTGTTGGAATTAATGTTTGTTTATATGTTGCATGAAACAATAATCCATGTTTAGAATAATGTTTCTAAATCCCAGATTGATTAAAACTTTGAGTTTTCAGGAGAGTTAAGAAGCAGCTTGTTTCTCAGGTAGGTGCATGTTAACAGTTTTGCAGTTTAAGGATCACTAAGATGGGTTGGAATGAAGAAACTGTGGGTCCGCCCTAAGGCTGCCAATCAGAGGTTAGTTCTGCCTGACTCCGCCCACCTACCAGGTTGGTTCATGCCTTTGTTGTCATGGTAACGCTCAGCACCTCCCTTCCTGAGTTTTAACATTGTTTAAGAGACAATAGAATCAAAATGCTTGTAGTGATTGTTACCTTAAAAACAGGTTTTTTGTGTAATAATTAAGGATGTAGCATGACATTTAGAGTTATGTGTTTTATTATTAAAAGGTTAATGAAATAGTTTAAACTGGTTTGAAGAATTAGTTTTGCATGCAGAATCATTGGTGATTTATTAGATTGAAAGTTTTCCCTGGTACCATTAAACTAGCTGACAGTTCAAGATATGCCAAAAGTAAGGAATATATTTTTGATGAAGGATCAGAGTTATGATTTCATACTTGACAGGAATTATTTATTAGATTAAATTTGTAGAGTGTATGCGTCAATATTACATTAGATTTCCATTAGTCTAATATTTATCTTCATACAAGACAAATCAGGATGATATGTGACTTATTTCTAAGTGAGATATTGATGAACTGAATAATTAAAGTTTAGTTGTTAATGGAACTGAGTTACAGTTAAAAACATCTTGATTTTCTTTATGTTGCTTTCATTAAATTCATAGTGACACATAGTTATGTCAGAATTCATTTCTTTGGTTCTATGTAATGTGATCTTGGTTACTAGAACATTCTTGTTTAAACCTTTTGCTGAATTGTCGCAGGGGTTGGACCCTGCGCCAGGAGAGGGGAATGTCAGAATAAAGTAACATGGGGATATTGCCAAGATCAATTTTTTACACATCTTTGTGTGAAGGTAGGGTGGTGTTCCCTCCTGGACTTAAACAGGAACTTTTTTCTGAGGCATATGGAGTAGGATACATTGGAATTAAAAAGATGCTGGAGAATCTGAAGGAGTGGAGGCATCCTTTTATGACAGACATGGTGAAACACTTTGTGAAATGCTGTACAGTGTGTGGGCAATTCAACCCAAAGAAAACTTTGACACCGTTGCAGGGAAAATTTCCTTTAATCCCAAGGCCAGGAAAGGAAATAATTATTGACTATACAGACATGGTGCAGTCAGTAAGAGGTTTCTGATATCTGCTTGTGTGTGTGGATGCTTTCACAGGATGGCCAGAAGCATGGCCAGCAAAAAGGAAGATAGCAAAACTGTGGTTAAATGTTTCATTAACCATTACATTCCCAGACACGGGTTTCCTGAAAAGATAAGGACTGACAATGGAACCCATTTTAAGAACCAGGAGCTGCAACAGGTGGAGTCCAGTTTGGGGTTGAAGCACAGGTGTTCAGTGAACTCAACCACAGGATACACTCCATACGAGCTGGAAACCGGAAGGAGTTTTCCGGGACAACGAGGAGTGTTTCTGACATCTACAGGTGATATACAGAATCTGTCACACAAAGTCTATTTTTCTCAGCTACAGACGGTGGTGGAACCCTACAACAAGGTTCTGGGATCTGAGAGATCAACAGGAGAGCCAACAACACCCCAGGTCGAGTGGGTGTGGTTGAAAGTCATCAAGCAAAAATGGGTGGAGCCAAGGTTCACAGGACTGTACCAGGTGACAGAGAGGACATCCCACGTAGTGAGGCTGAAGGGCAAAGGAGACACGTGGTTTCATTGGAGCCAGTGCGCCGAGGCACCGGAACAAGGGAGACCCCTGGAGGAGATTGGAGAAAACATAGCTTCATCACAAGGGGCAGAATAATCCCCTCAGCTGTGTCAGACAACTAGGCAGTCTACCTTAGTTGAGAAAGAAGACCGACAAACACCAGCGCACAAGATGTCACCTGAATAAGGGACCAACAAACAGCGAGACTGCGCCACCCAGAGGACAAAAGGACGAGAGAAAACAAACAAAAAAAAAAACAACATTTTCAATTTATGGTTTTTACTTAACAAAAGTTATATTTTATATGGTTTTGCATTTTTACTCTTTTATGATAGTCATCTATTGTTGTGCTTACTGTTCAGGGGCCATAAGGATTGTAGTGATTGAACCCAGATATTGTTTGTTTTTTAATGAAGAAACGCAATTAATTAATAGGACTGAGAAGACATCCTCCACTTAGAAGGGGTCAAGACATCCCTGCTGAGGATCAGAAGGTTTTAAGCACCCTGAGACTACAGAAGCAGGAAATGCAATAGTCCTCAGGCAAAAGGTGAGGTAGAGGCAGCAGGGCCTAAAGCATAGTTAATGTAAAAGAATCCGTCTGTCCCCTCTGGAGTAAGAGGTGTATATTGATATTGGTTTAATTCATTTTTATCTTCTCTCTGAAAGTCTTGATTAAAGTTCACAGGATGATTCAATTTCAGCGAGTTCCATTGCATTGTCGGTTCCAGGCATGCTTAATTACAGCACTAGCGGCCGCACTAATAACCAAATTGGAGGGCACCGGTGGGAGCACCAAAACTAAACAGCCCCCTTCTATAGTTATGCACTGTCTGACCCTTATGGCGCCAAATTGACCATTCATGCTAATACTAAAGGAATCACAGTAGCACAACTTGACTTATGTAACATTATTAATTGTGGAACCAACCAGGTGGGTTGGCGTGGTTATGACATCTATATGTGTGTGTTGAGAGGCCACCACAGTGAATTGTCTCGGAATCCGTGTGGAAGTTGGGATCAGGTAGTTACACTCATCATTATGACCGCAGGAACAACTTAGGACAGCTGCAAAAGAATATATCCTTGATTAGAGCCACACCAACACCTGGTGGACCTGTGAACCCCCTCATATTCACCACTCGATATCTGACATATGTCCAACTCACCCCATGATCTCTTAAGACAAGTAATGGGTATTATTTTGTCATAGGTGTCGACAAATCAGGAAAAGACCCTAAAGGCATTATTAAGGTACAACTAGTGAAACCTTCTGCCTCCCCTCAGCAAACAGTATTTAAGGACACGGCATCACCTACTCCCGGTCCTGGGCCGTCCCTTGTCCATTATGTAGATGTACATACTGTGAAGGACCTTATAACATTGGAAACAGGATTTACTGAAGCTAACCTATGGCTAGAATGGATGGCTGAGACTGCTCAAGAAAATCATATGTCTAACTGTGTAGCCTGTGCAGCTGCAAGACCCTCCCTTTACACTGAAGCTGCACCTCTGTACCCCTCTGATACGTGGGGCTATAACTGTATGCTAAATCTAACCAAGGCAGCTACACCCACTAGCTGTACCACACTAGCTACTATTTTTCCGCCCATTAACAATAAAACTCTCGCTGGACCATTTACCCCTTATAAAGGCAATGGAAGCTACAGATGTTTCAATTTTACATCTCTAAATGCTATTGTGCTTCTAGGTGAAATCCCACAGGATTGGTGTAACAGAATTGAACCTGGTTCAAACATTGGAAGGGGGGCTAGAGCTGGTTTATACTATTATTGTGGTGACAGGAGATTTTTGATTAGGATCCGTTAGGAAGCCTGGGGAGTGTGTGCTATGGTCAGATTACAGGCACCACTGATGTTAATTGGTGAAGCCATAAAAGAACTAATAGCACTCATCGACCCTCTGTCCTAACAGCTCAGAGGTGCAGACATGTGTTAAGGAAGCGTGCAACTAACTCCTTCGATCTCACGTAGAACTCTCCCACCTATATTGATGCAATCGGAGTGCCTAGAGGAGTCCCAGATGAGTATAAAGTAGCGAATCAAGTAGTAGCCGGCTTTGAAAATATCCCCATAATCTCAGCGTTTATTCCAATAACTCCTAACAAGAATGTAGACCGCATTAATTATATTCATTACAATGCACTACAACTGGCCAACTTAACCCAGGATGCCATTGAAGGTCTCTCAGAACAACTAGCCAAAGTCCAAAGTGGTCCAAAGTCCTGTTTTCAGATAAAAGTAAAGCTTGTATTTAATTTGGAAATATAGATCCCAGAGTCTGGAGGAAGAGTGGAGAGACACAGAAGTCATGTTGCTTTTAGCTGTGAAGTTTCCACAATTTGTGATAATTTGGGGTGCCATCATCAGCTGGTTCTGGTCCACAGTCAATACAGCTATCTGCCAGGAAGGTTTAGAACACTTTATGCTTTCTTCTGTAATATTTAATGTGTAATGAATCTATATAATATATAAGTTTAACTTTCTGAAATGAATGACAAAAAAATTAAACTGATATTCTTAAAATGATATTCTAATATTTTGAGACAAAACTGTAAGGAGGGATGAGACTGTTGGGTCTTTAAATTCAATGCTTAAGACTTATTTGTATTCCTTTGCTTTTTAGTCCAGCAGACTCTGAGACCTTGTAGAACATATGATGTTTCCTTACTTGTATTCTTCTAACGTCTGAGAGGTATAAAGCTTTTGGTCAAAGACTTTCATCTGAAACGGTCGCAGACAGGTCCGGCTCAAGTAACAAGACACACCTGTTCTGGTGCTGTCACATGGATTAGACAAAAACATTCTGAAATTCTGACACACAACAATTGGACCATCTTCCTGTGATAATTACTACTCTGATGGTCATTTAGACCAGGAGTGTCCAAAGTGCGGCCTAGTCACATTTGGGGCACCGAATGCAACTATAGGCAGTTCATAAGTTGCTGCAAGCATTTTTGAAGAAATAATGACCCCTATTCTGTTCTTGTTGCTGAGAAGAGTGCAAGAACTCTTTTATGTTGTGGATCGAGCATGAATTACAGATCAGTTTTCTGCAAAATTCTGACTTCTTAGTTTTTTGTTTAAAATATTCCATCTGTATGTCGCGTTATGTGGTTTAGAGTGACCAAGGCGCAGACAAGAGCTTGGCAGCACCATGTTGTAAAAATTTTCAGTTCTTTTTTTTAACAAGGTTTTCAAAAATGAAGCATGAATACTGCAGGTACAATCCATAACTCGAAAATCCAAAACTTACTGAAGTAGACTCTGCAGGAACATGGTTACACATAGAGGCATAGTCAAAGGTAATGAACGGGAGGAACCAGCAAAATACAATGAGAACCAGAGAGCTAATAAACAGAGGGGAGTGAGGTATGGACCATTGAGACACTGAGGCAGGTAATCAGATGAGAATGTAAATCAGGTATGCCCCAGGCTATAGAGAACTGAGTAAATCTGGATGGTTGCTAAGGTGACCAAACTAGAAGACAAAGGGAACACGAGGGAAGCTAGGCAATAACATAACCAAAGGAACCTGACTACAAAAACAAAACTATAAATAACAAAACTCAGGGAAACAGACCTAAGCAAAACTATGGACGAAGATAATAGACCAAAAGAAACATAAGAACCTAGAATAATCATTAGCTAAAGTAAACTGAGAAACTAGAAGGATAGAAGAAACACCAAAACCTAATAATTAACAAAGAACCCATAAAGGAACCCTGGCCGTAAATAAACAAAACCTAAAGCACAGAAAGGGAACCAGGATGAGGAGGAACAGATAAAATAAACTAACAAACTAAAGAGCGCAGGTGAACAAATACCAAAACATAAATAAACAGATATACTAAATGGGAAACTAAAGTAGAAACTACAAGGAAGGCAAGACTAGAACTAGAATAGCAACAAATATAATAATAGTCATAATCATAAGAAAACCATAAGAAATAGGAAAGTATAACAAGTAATAATAATAATAATAATAACAATAATGAGAAAACCCTACAAAGTAATAAGAAAGCAACCATAAAGAAAACTTAAGAACGAAAAGGAAAGAAAATGACAAAACACTAGGAGGCGGTAGAGGGAACAAAACTAACAGGGAGCAAAAGTAAATAAACAAACATGACTACACTACACTACATTCTGCTTCCGCCTCTCTGCCTGCTCAGACGCTTTTCTCCTAAGCCCCCTGCTTTCTTGCATTCTTTTACTCCTAACTTTTTATCTCTTAGCCAAAATTACGGAAATATTGGACTAAAACAACTTCTTACCAGCGACTCCCAAGGATTATTATTATAATTTTTTTTTTTTTAAGGATTTTGATGTTTTTATAAACAAACTCGAAAGCAGGACAAGTTGACACCAGCTAATCAGCACAAAATGCCTCCCTTCACCACAGAGGACGTCAACAAACTTTTACAGAAATTGGCTGTTTTGGAGATGAAAATCCATCGACTAGAAGTGAATGTGGAGGTGATTATGGGGTACAACGATGATTCAACTCTGCCTGTGATCCCAAACAGTGACAGCCAGCTCAACAACTCAGCCGGCAATCAGAACACTGAGAATAAACCTACCGGCAGACCCCCCTGGCATGTTTTAGGCGCATGCCCAAAAACTCAAGGTGGACGACTCACTGGAAGATCTCAGCAATTAAATAAATTAGAATGGCCAGAATTACAGAGAAATTCCCCTGGGAAAAGAAGACTTCGACAGCAAGCTGCTGTCACAACAACTGATAGGAGTGAGACAGTTGGAAATAATGGAATTCCCCTCCAAAACAGATTTGCTCCACTACAGAATGAAAACCAGGAAATGATCCATCTTCTGAGAACAATAAAAGGTTTGAGAACAACCTTCATTCTAAACAGTCTTCTCCTAAATTGCCAGAGAAAAAGCGCCCCACCAGACCAAGAACCCTAATAGTGGGCAACAGCTGTGGATGGGATTAAAAACTTCTGCAAAAAGAAAAACACAGAAGTTCTGATTGGTACCAGTAACGTGGTGTCTGATATCTCAGAGAATATTCTGGTATTCGCAGAAGAACACCCAACCCTAGAAAACCTTATCATACACTGTGGAGCCATGGATGATGACGTAGCTAAGAAAAAGTCAGAAGTATTGAAGGAGGATTTCATTCGTCTGCTGAATAAAGTTGGAGGTCTCAATATCAAGATGTTCCTCAGCAGACCCTTTGCACCAATCTTCTGTGGCGATGACATTTTTTCATGAATTCTGATCAATAAATGGTTGAAAAAAGCAGGTACTACTAGATCTGTGAACTTCATCGACAACTTAAATATTTTTTGGAAAAAAAAGACCTTTTCAAGCAAGATGGTTTCTGTTTGAACAAGCCAGGAGCCAGACGTCTCACATCTAATCTCTTCTATTCAGTAAATAATCCACCAGCAGCTTCAACCTTCAGCAGAGAACATGGAATATCAACAACAATGATAACACTGCCTCCATCAGCTCCAGCAGAAACAATTAGCCAGTTGGCTGAGAAAGAGAGGTCATCACAAAAGGTCTCCCTGCCGAATTCTACAGGAGAAGTGAACCCCCTTTGTTTAAAGATTTATTAGAGTGTAAAAAAGCATTTCTGGGCAAATTTGACTCTTTTGAATATTTGGCTCTCCGGGTAAAGAATCCGGTCCGAACCAGGTTCTTGAATATTTACAGGCCTCCTAAGTCCAAAACAAACTTTTTCAGTGATTTTGATGAGCTTTTATCTGTGATATGTGTTGATTATGACTGTTTAATTATTGTGGGAGACTTCAACATTCACATGGACAATCCTGAAGACAGAAGTGCAGTAGATCTATGTGACACTCTTAGAAATGTTGGTTTGACTCAACATGTTAAACAGCAAACGCACGAACAGGGACATATTTTGGACTTGATCATCACTAAGGGTCTAAACATTTCCAAGGTGTCTGTAACTGATGTTGCCCTATCTGACCACTTTTCTGTTATTTCTGAAAGCATCATCTGCAATGACTCAGTTTGCCAAAGAGACATGATAAGAAAACGCATCTTTAAGGATGGTGCTGCTGAAACCTTTAACCAGATTTACTCTTCTACCTCCACTGTAGATGAGCTGGTAGAAAACTTTCATTCTAAAATCTCGGACATCATTGATTCAATTGCTCCACTTAAAGTGAAAGTCGTTTCTGGGAAGAAAATGTCTCCATGGAAAAGTGCTCCACCAGTCAGAAGTGAAAAAAATGGAGTGTTGATAAGCTGAATGCAGGTGGAGAAAGACTGGACTCCAGGTTCACTATATTATCTATAAAGAGAGACTATACAGATATAACCTACAACTGAAAAATGCAAGAGAATCTTTCTTTTCTGACATCATCAGCAAAAACATTAACAATGCTGGTGCATTATTTGCCACGGTCGACAGGTTAACAAACCCTCCTGTAACTGTAGCATCTGAACTCCACTCTACCAGGACCTGCAATGGATTTGCTAAATTCTTTACTGATAAAACCCAAAAGATCAGAGAGGCAGTCAACACATCCACATCCACACCAGTACCAATGTTGTCTCCAACTAGAACTGATTTTGACAAAATTTCGCAATTTCACAAAATAAACAGCAAAATCGTAGAAGAAATCGTACAGCAACTAAGCTCTTCTTCCTGCTGTCTCAATGTTTTACCCACATCTTTCCTTAAGAAAATAATAAACACGTCCCTTTTGTTAGGTGTTTTCCTCCAGGCCCTGAAAAACAGTAATTATCAAACCTCTATTGAAAAAGAGCAACTTGGACAAGCTGCTACTACAAAACTACAGGCCTATATCAAACCTCCCCTTCATCAGTAAGATTATTGAAAAAGCTGTATTTCAGCAGTTAAACAACTTACTAACAACGAGCAACCGCTTCGATGTCTTCCAGTCTGGCTTCCTGCTCACCACAGTACAGAGACTGTTCTTGTCAAGGTGTTCAATGACATCTATATATAAATGCAGACTGTGGAAGAACCACAGTGCTGGTATTATTGGACCTTAGTGCAGCATTCGACACTGTTGATCACTCCATTTTATTAGAGCACCTGGAAAACTGGGTCGGCCTTTCTGGTACAGCACTCAATTGGTTTAAATCCTACTTGAAGGACAGGGACTTTTTTGTGTCAGTAGGTAACTTTACATCAGAGAGCACAAAAATCACATGTGGCGTTCCCCAAGGGTCCATCTTAGGGCCCCTCCTATTCAATATCTACATGCTCCCCCTAACTCAGATTTTAATAAACAACAACGTGAGTTATCATAACTATGCAGACGACACACAGCTATACGTTACGATGTCACCAGGTGACCATGAACCCATTCAAGTGCTGCGTAAATGCTTAGAAGAAATCAATGCCTGGATGGGCCTAAATTTTCTTCAGCTGAATCAAAACAAAACTGAAGTAATAATCTTTGGACCAAAAGAAGAGAGTATAAAAGTTAGCACACAGCTTCAGTTAACACAGCTAGAAACCACCAGTCAGGCTTGAAACCTGGGTGTAGTGATGGACTCAGACCTGAACCTTTAGAGGCACATAAAGATAGTAACAAGGTCGGCCTTCTATCACCTAAAGAACATCTCCAGGATTAAAGGACTAATGTCTCAGCAGGACCTTGAAAAACTAATTCATGCGTTCATCTTTAGTAGAATTGATTACTGCAACGGTGTCTTCATAGGTCTGCCTAAAAAGTCAATCATACAGCTGCAGTTGATTGAGAACGCTGCTGTCCGCGTCCTCACTAGAACTAAGAAAGTGGAGCACATCACCCCGGTTCTAAAGTCCCTACACTGGCTCCCTGTTGCTCAGAGAATAGACTTTAAGATACTTCTGTTAATCTATAAATCACTAAATGGCTTAGCACCAAAATACATCACAGACTTGTTGTCAGTGTATCAACCACCCAGACCTCTCAGGTCATCTCGCTCAAATCTACTCTGTATACCCAGAACCAGAACCAAAAATGGAGAAGCAGCTTTTATTTCTTATGCTCCACTAATCTGGAATAAACTGCCAGAAAACTAAAAGCACCAAAACCCTAAATTGCTTTAAATCAAGATTAAAAACGTATTTGTTTAGAGTGGCCTTTGACTGGGCCATCTAGGCATTGTTGATTACATTTTCAGTCCAGTTTTCCTTTCATTTTCTTATCCATCATTCTATTCTCTTTATTTTATTTTATTTTATTTAAATTACTTCTGTTGTTTGATTTTATCATTTGATTTGTTTTTCTGTGTCTGTATCTGTGTTTATTTTCTTTGTGATTGTATTGTAATTGTATGTACAGCGCTTTGAGTGTCTCGTTGCTGAAAGGCGCTATATAAATAAACTCACCTTACCTTACCTTAACTTACCTTACCTTACCTTACACAAACCCAAACTAAATAAAGTTTATTGTTGAACAAGTAAAAATAAAAAAGACTTATCACACTAAGTTAGAAATAGGTTTTTGCATTTGTGTTTAAATATTACGCTTTTGTGGCCTGCAAGTTCTTTTAACCTCACAGTTTCGGCCCACATGGCAAAAAGTTTGGTTTAGGAACTGGTTTGGAAATGTTACAACAGCCGTTTTAAAGAATGTAATTTATAAAAAGGTTTCCATTTGGGTCTTCTGTCAGCCAGATGTTGTGACAATAGTGTGAGACAGACATTTGACAGTGGAGAATGTCTGTCTAACATTATTGTCTAAGTAGACTTTTTCATGTTTATGCCGGTCCCGGCTTGTATATTTACTTTATTTTGCAGACCACAACATGCATTGTTCCCCTTGTACGAGTGGTTAATGTAAGTTTCCAGGTACTCACAGTGGTGAGTCGGCAGTTAATGCACATGTCCTTCTCTCTAACCTTGAAGAAGTAAATGTAGCATGACTCAACAGACTCACAGGGAAGTACAGTGCTTCTTCCCTCAGCTCCCCTGATGATCTTGCCGGTTCTCAGAGAAACGGTCGATCTCTTGTACGACCTATGCAGGCAATTAATACTGTAGAACATTTTGCCACCACTTTTAGAGGCTTTGACATTTGTGATCCAAAGATGTGCTCCGTTTCGAGGACTGAGAAGTTTTCTGACCTCTTTATTCCACCTGTAAGTTTATTTTGGACCTTGCTGCACCCCTGAAAACTAACTGGAAACCTTGGCACTTTCAAATATGAATTCTGGGGCACCAGTAGACAGTGGAATAAAGAAACCTTCAATGACTCTAAATACCAGAGAGCTGTTAAGTGTGATGAAACTGCCTATATATCAAACATGTCTTTGAACAACAGTCATAGACCTAATGTTCTTAGTGTTTTATTTAATCAGTGACAAATTAATGGGATTTCTGTCAAACTGCGGCATCGACTGCCCTCTGAAAGGTACTTGAATTTTTGCATGGATATCTGCTCTTGTCCATTCAGTCAGCCTAACATAGAACTGCTCCTTGCTCATCTATCTTTTAGCAGTTTGGGTCAGCTACCTTTTCTGTGTTAAAATAAATTAAATCTAAAATGCAGCCTTCTAACGCACCACTGGTCTGCCATTATCAAAGACGTTTTTTCACATCATTGGTCCTTGTATTGTTGTTTTGGTCAACATGTCTTTATTATCAGGCTCTGTGCTGAATGTTTTCAAAAACTCAACCAACTTTATTGATTGATTTGATTATTTTAGTCTCTAATTGTATTAGTGAAAAATTCCAGTGAACTTCTAAATCACATCACATCACAGAGACCACTCTTTTAGGAGTTTTTAATGACCTCCTTCTAAATGTTGACTAAGGTCATTCTGCTAGTCCTGTGCTTTTAGACCTGTCATCCGCCTTTGATACAGTAGATCCTAATATGCTTTTGGCCAGAAAAGAACGTGTTATGCAGCCCTGTCCTGGTTTAGATCTTCCCTTGCTAATTCTGATGTTTTGTCAGATTAGGGGTTATCTCCTCCTCTCTTGCTCCTCCCACCTGGATCAGTCCTAGCCCCGTTGCTTTTTTGTTATCTCCAATTTGCTTTTCGGGGTCAGTTATTAGCGAACATGAGATTTATTTTTGTAGCTCTGCAGATGACATTCAGATGTATTTCCCTCTTAAACTAGACTTCATTGATTTGCTAGAACTACTGCTTTCAGAAGCCCCATGAGCTGATCAGTTTAACTGAGAGACAGAAGTGAGCTGAGGATAGCTGTCTGTGTTTCGCCCAATAATGTGAATAAAGTGCCATCAAACAGCCAGGAGTCACTGATGATGAATCGCTGTATTTAAATCAAGATGACTCCTCGCTCGTGTTTTTTCCCTTCTGCCTCGTCCACAACACATGTAAATATTTTATGTTCACACCTCCTTCATGTTACAATTTATGGAGCACATCACTGCACTGTATGTTGGCAAGTGAAATGAATTCTAATGTGAAGACTGTTTTGTGTGAGCACACACAATGAATGATAAACTAAATTCATAAATCCAAGAGGCCATTTCTCACGGTTACTGCAGGTGATGAATGTCAAGCCCGATATTAGATTTAACTTCTAAAAATCTGCACGTAAAATAAAAATGGATGCACAGAAAGGAGCAGAACCAATTATTCCCAAATATTTAAATTTACCTCAGGTTTTCTGGTGTGATCCTGCTTCATTTTATGTTTCAGAACTTGTTAAAAATGAGCTTATTTTTAAGTTAGAAACACTATTTCAATGCTTGTGGTACACATAAGCTGCAGCCTGTTGTGTGGTGCTTTGGTGGCAGATGGAGGCTTTCTAACATATGGGTCAATGTTAGCCAAGAAAAGAAGAACAGAGAAACATGGAAAAGAATAACTCTGCTGTCACTGTTATTCTTAGATGCTGCAGACCCGTTATAAAACCTGTAAATGATTTTATTTTGCTTAACCTTGTGAATAACTGATGTGTTACAGATTGATCTTTCTCATGCACTTTTAAGCCACAATAGTCTTCAAATGATTAAATGTATAATAAATCAGCTGTTTAACTTATATTAAAACTCAGATGAAAACAGATATTAAGGATAAAACATATAATGGAGAATCTGATGAAATGACTACATATAGACACCTTACATTTGACACATTAGGTAAATCTAAAGTTAAGAGCCGATAGTTTAACCTTTATGTTACCAGGTAAAATGTTTCAGAACCACTTTTCACTCACAAACATGGCCTGCCCAAGAGGCCCTATACATTAAAAGCATTAACAAGCCTTCAACTTGTCCAGATTCTGTCTCAATGTTCCTACCTCAATGTGTTTTATTGGGATTTTATGTGAGAGACCAACACAAAGTAGTTCCTAATTGTGAGAAAGGAAAATGATTCATGCTTCGAGAAGATCAAATCAAATACAAATGGACTCTACATACCAGTTGGTGAAACCACACCTTTCAGATCAAGCATGATTTTCCTTTGACTTTTGTTAGTTACTCTTCTCAGTTAGTTGAGCTTCAACCATTGGTGTTCTAATCTGAATTTGTGAGGATCATGGAGATCTGAAAGTCGCGGTATCTGCTGGGATCCGTTCTACTTCAACAGGTGAATCTGTAAAGAAAACTTAGATTTATATTAATGTCCAGGATTATGCAACCATTCATATCTCTCAGCAACCCGGCTAGTGTCGCAACACTGCCTGAGCCAATTAAATATGAATGGCCACTTATCTCCTACTACACAACAACGATACAATATTGAACATTTGATGATCTGCGTCAGGAGGACTCTCCTCTGCCATGCTCCTCTCATTGGGCAATTAGGGCTCTTTTCGAGAGAGAACTGGGACCTTTAAGAGCTGTGTTGTAGATGTACTTCAGATCAAAGTCTTCCACTAACTGAGCTATTCTTTGGAATCCACCTTGTTTCTTGTCAATAAAATCTAGGCCACACTTGCTGTACTGCTGCAGTCACTGTATGCCTTCACAATGAAGAGAGAATGTGTCTTTATTGTGACTGCAACGCTTACGGGACAATTGGACGCAGTTCTATCATGGGCGTTTTGTTGCTGCATATTCTAAAATTGTAAAAATAAAATATAATCTAAGAAGAATTTAATTCCATGGTGGCTTGTGGGTAATTACTTTTTTAAGCTGTTGTTTTCTGTAAGCATAAAAACTGAAATTAAAGACGTAAACACTTCACTATTCTGAGCAAGACTGTTAAAATACCTTCAGGTAACATTACATTGATCTATATAATCTCCTATTCCACAAATTGTCCAAATGCAAAGTTCATGTTCTGTTGGAACAGCCGTGAAGGCATATTACCCTTTGGGTACAATAAAGTATGAATCTAAATCGGATCTGAATCTGTGATTATGAAGTTGCTATGATAGATTGTTATCTATTGTATTGAGATGCATTTGAAGACTTGTGAAATTAATGCTCCTTAAAGTTAAAGGTCAGGACACAGGTTTTAGGATTATTTTCACAAATAATCCTAAAACCTAAAGTAGCTCCTGGTGACGTCATTCTAAGAAAAATCTTCTATTTTTTTTAATTTAATTCTAAGACTTTTCTTAGAATTGTCCCACGGTAGGATAAAAATTATTCATGAAGCACCTTAGGCCTTAAGAGAGCTCCTAACGTGAGGGGATGTTGAGTAGTGAAGGGAACTTTTAGTGAGCTCAAGAGTGTCTTAAGCAGGCAATATGGCAGAAAGGAGTTTCTCCAAACAATGAATAACAGCGAATTAATAAAACGCTACCAGCTAGATCCCACAGGGATCCACCCCTAAACAGTCCAGTAAATAAGCACATAAACTTCTATAACAATCATACGATCATTAATACATTGATAAGATTAACCTTATCATCCCCCTAGGGGCAAATTAAATAGTTTCAGCAGCAGGACTTGGGTGGCAGCTGCAGCCTGTTTTCTTTGTTTTAGTGTGATCAGTGAAGCAAAACTGCAGACCATTCTACCAAAACTGTGGTGAAAACTTGTGGGTTGTGCTGCACGTGGTGGTCAAGACCAACGTTCAGTCTATGGTCTCCCATCTGTGATAGAAAATCAGTGTGAGAAAACACTGAGTACACAACTTTGACTACTGTGGCTAAATCAAATATCCAGGGTGGATTCGGACAGCTTGAATCTCACTCACGCCCGAGTGTGCAATGCACATTTTGTGACATAATAAATAATGCTCGCCTACATTTATTGTAATAATATTCGGGAAAGTAGTCTGCCAAGACTGTGAGCTGATCATTTGATTCTGAGCTGGGTGGCAGCACTCAGCGCTGTGACCTACTTCAGTAAGCTGTGATGTCACACCTTGATTTTTAAAACAATGGGGTTTTAAAACAATATATATATATATATATAAAATCACGAATGTTCATATCTTTGCAGTGAAAGCGCACATAAAATAAATAAAATATTTATCCATGTCAGATTATATTCGGATGTGTTGGTCGGGATCGGGTCAGGCTGTTATGGCCGCCGGCCCAGATCTGGTCGGGCTGGAATGTATAAGCTCGATCTATACTCAACCCCCAGCTCAAATTTATACCAGTCCACACATGCAACATTTTTTCTCATGCATAAATGGTCATCTACAACGCTCCTCGTCTGTGGGAAGTTCTCAGGTGTCCTGCTGTCTTCTGAATGCAGCAGGTACCAGAGCTGCTTCCATTCCAGGCTGGTGCTGAAGACAGAGGGAACAACGCATTGATCTGCTGGGCATGCCTGACTAAGATAGGAGCTCTCTGAGAGGACTGAAAATCTTTGAGAATATGGACCCACAGTTTAAGCGTTGTCTCTGAATTTCACAATGTTAAATCTCAAAAACAGCTAAATATAACATCTGTGTTTATTCTAAATCATTTCAGATTTTTTTTTCTTGGACAGATTTAATGTTTGGATGTTTTTTTTCGTTGAATATTTATCCATTTCATCCATCCATCGTCTGCAGTCGGTTGTTCTTGCAGGGCCGTTGGAGGGCTGGTGCCTATTTCCAGCAGTCATCGATTGAAAGGTGGTGTACAATGAAAATTTGTGAGAGACTATGGACCTGTTTTTTGGCTGAGGTCTGCTCAACCTCAGTAAAAGGTGAATCTGTTTGTAAAGACCTGTTTTTATGAACAGATCTGGGACACGCTTTCTGAAGGTCTTTCCACTCATTTCATAATCTGTTTTGTCTTGATTTAAAAGGTTTTTACTTCCACTAAAATAAAATTTTTAAATCACCTTACCTGTAAACAGTGGACTAAATTACACTGATAATTTAATGCTTGTTGTAGACAAACTCCTGTGGTAACGTATCCTGTGGTGCTGCTCTGTAGTCGGTGGGTTATGCAGATCTGAACACCGTGTTCTCAGCGGTCCCAGGTTTTACTCCTGGTTTAGGCCATTTAACTGCATATCTTTGACTTTTTTTCTCTCTCTCTCGTTTCCTGTGAAACCGCTGCCAAAAAACAGGCAACTAGTGACAAAAACTAATTTAAAAGATGTAATTCACATAGAGTAAAAATAAACAACAGGACAAAACTAATGAATAAAAACATGAAATGAAGTAAAATTATGAGTCCAGCCACGTCAATTTTGATCACAGGAAATTAAAATTTACTTCTAAGAAAGAAACTAAACGAAGTCTGAAAGTCAATATCTCATGCATCAGGTTATAGTTGCTCTTCTAAGCCAAGCAGATGCTTGTGACCTGAACAAAGTGTCAGATAAATCTTCCAACACTTCCCAGCACTTGAATAAATTCTGTGTTCTTTCTGAAAAACACATCTCACATGATTCTGTGCATGAGAAGCCAGGTACATCTGGTGGTAGAGCAGCAACTACATCACGTAACCTCAAGACTTGTGACCTTTACAGTGAAACCAGAATGGTCTTCATGTTAGCTGGAACGGAAAGAGGTAAATTGAAGTGACAAGTTGAGATATGTGGCTCTGCAGACTTCAGTAGCCTGCAGAGCAACTCAGAGCTGCTTCAGTGCCTCCTGGGCTTGCTTCTCTGAAGGCCTCTACTCTGCACAGAAAGCATGCATGAAGTTTGTACTGCAGTCAAAATATCTCAGAATGGCCAATTATTAATAATTTCTGCTTTTTTTCCCTTCCTAGTGGGACTATGAGTTGTACATTTATTATGAGTAGAATGCATGTGGAAAACCTTGATGGTCCAAATTAGAGACAACATTAAGGGACAAAGGGCAGAAGAGACAGGAAGGAACAGGGAAATTAGCCCCAGGAGATCCAGTCTTTGAAACCGACGGAAACAATTGAACATCTCTAAGTGCATCCAGTGTCAGAAAGCATGAGCATCCAGTACGTCATCAGAAATGGGCATTTCGTGTTTTCCCTTTGGACGCAGCGCAGCTGATTGTGGCTGCTGACCCCCGGTCAGGTTCTGAACTTCTGTCCATCAGGCAGACATATTAATGTGTTCTCATCTCAGCCTTGTCGCAGTGAGATGTGGTGAAGGCGCATATGCAGCCAACTTGGAGGGTGGTGTTCATGTCTGCACACTAAAGAGAGCGTGTCTGGTAAAGTCACAGGATTCAGAGGCGTGGCTGTAGGGTGAAGTCTAAATCACTCTCCGGGGGGGTGGGGGTGTAAGGTGAAAAGATGTAGAAGTTGGTTCTGGAATAAATTCCCAAACCTCTGCCTGATTATTTTAATGTCAGTTTTATGATGCTTCTTTTTTTTTTTTATTCTTTTCAGTAAATTTTTTAAATTCATAAAACTTAGTATGTTATTAGTTTTTTTAACTTTTGTTTTGTTTTTACCCCTTTATTCTCTTACTGTATTTATATACACTCACTGGCCACTTTATTAGGTACACCTGTCCAACTGCTCGTTAACACAAATTTCTAATCAGCCAATCACATGGCAGACACTCAATGCATTTAGGCATATAGACATGGTCAAGACGATTTGCTGCAGTTTAAACCGAACATCAGAATGGGGAAGAAAGGTGATTTAAGTGACTTTGAACGTGGCATGGTTGTTGGTGCCAGACGGGCTGGTCTGAGTATTTCAGAAACTGCTGATCTACGGGGATTTTCACACACTACCATCTCTAGGGTTTACAGAGAATGGTTCGAAAAAGAGAAAATATCCAGTGAGCGGCAGTTCTGTGGGCACAAATGCCTTGTTGATGCCAGAGGTCAGAGGAGAATGGCCAGACTGGTTCGAGCTGATAGAAAGGCAACAGTAACTCAAATAACCACTCGTTACAACCAAGGCATGCAGAAGAGCATCTCTGAACGCACAACACGTCAAACCTTGAGGCAGATGGGATACACCAGCAGAAGAACACACCGGGTGCCGCTCCTGTCAGCTGAGAACAGGAAACTGAGGCTACAATTCACACAGACTCACCAAAATTGGACAATAGAAGATTGGAAAATCGTTGCCTGTTCTGATGAGTCTCAATTTCTGCTGCGACATTCGGCTGGTAGGGTCAGAATTTGGCGTCAACAACATAAAAGCATGGATCCATCCTGCTTTGTATCAATGGTTCAGGCTGGTGGTGATGGTGTAATGGTGTGGGGGATATTTTCTTGGCACACTTTGGGCCCCTTAGTACAGACTGAGCATCTTGTCAACGCCACAGCCTACCTGAGTAATGTTGCTGACCATGTCCATCCCTTTATGACCACAGTGTACCCATCTTCTGATGGTTACTTCCAGCAGGATAACGCGCCATGTCATAATGCATGAACCATCTCAGACTGGTTTCTTGAACGTGACAATAAGTTCGCTGTACTCAAATGGCCTCCACAGTCCCCAGATCTCAATCCAATAGAGCACCTTGGAGATGTGGTGTGTTGGGACCACAGCCATGGGTTACCAATGAAAGGCCAGTAAGAACTTTTCTGAAACATTAACCTACTTCCAGCACAGCCATGGAAAAGGGGTAACAGCGGACTTCCTGTGACGTCACTGTCCGCATAAAAACCCCGCTTTTGCAACAAACTGACATCTTCGACACAGGTCCCCAAAGGAACTGGATGGAGGGACACAGCGCACTAATACCTCTTTGCTGGCAAACAGACATAACTCTTCAAACTGGATCCAAGAGTGTCACACAATCATGCGATCATATGCACTAAGTTAAGTAGGAATGAATTGCTGTTTGTGTATCTGGTATTCATTCACGAACGGGGTAATTAAGGTACAAGCGTTGCTTGACTTTCTCTCTGAGGTCTACAGAAGCCAACTGTGTTATAGAAGGTTGTAGAGACCCTGTCTCTACAACGCCGAGTGGAGCAGTTCTCCTGGTCTGAAGGAAGGACAACGGAATCGCATCACCATGGTTACACCTGTAACGCGCAATTCGGCTGGCCGACACAGCGAGCCGCCCCACCCCACAGCTACAGAAGTTAGCTGCAAATTAATCCATGTTCACTGTGGATGCTTTCTTCAACTTCGTCGCCCCAGACAACTTTTCCTCAGCACGGTTAACGTAAGAGGTTGTGTTTTGGGCAGAGAGAGAAGTAGTTTAGAGTGAAATAATCTAAACATTTTTTGTTTTATGACGTTTGGTTTTGTTTGTGTTGAAAACACAGCCATCTTAGTGCTAGCAGATTATCTGCTCAGCACATGTGCTCGGTTTATGTGTTCTGTGTTTTTTTTTTTTTTTTTAAGTTAAGACAAACTTTATTTAAAGGGTGATTTTAAACACAGAAGATCGGCCATAACGTGCCACCCGCGCTTATGCATTTTAACCCTTTTATTAGTGGTTGTTTAAAGGTATGTGTTTGATTCTGATGATAAGCTATAAGCTACTTTTGTTGGCTTTAACTGCTAACAACTAAGAACACGTGTTTGACCGCTAAAGATCATTTACCCAAAAAGGTTGTTAGTTTTCAATCTAGAAAATAGTATTTCCCTAAATATTATTTAACTAAACTTGAAAACTTAGTAAATACTATTAAGCCCCATTTCTCCAGAAAAATTTGATTCTTATTCAAAATAATATTTCTGTCATAAGTGCGGTATTTTGTGGTGGACCAGAGGCAGAGAAGCACGGAGGAAGCAGAGTGGGATCAAAAACTCCAACTTTAATAAAACGAGTTCACTCACATGAAGGCGTGGTGCAGGGTGACAAAATAATCCAGTAGACAGGGTATTTGAAAACAGAACTTAACAGAATCCAGAGCAAGGACAAAAATCCAAAAGAGACATCTCACGAGGACATGGAAGAGACATAACGACACCGCGTGGAACAAAGGACAAAGGCAAACTTATATACAGACAAAGGTGGACAAGAAACAATAGGGCAGGTAATCAGAGGAACAGGGAACAGGTGACACAAGGAGGCTGGGAGGCAGAGGGAACCGGTGAACCTAATGCAAGTAATTAACAAGACACCGAACAGACCTAAACAAAGCTATAAACAAAGAATAAATAAAACATAAGAATCAAGAATAACATGAACTAAAGGAAACTGAGAAACTGGAGGGAACACAACAACCTAAGCACTAGCAAACAGAAACCATAAGGAAACCCAGACTACAAAAGTAAAGAAACCTTACTAAACAATAACTAGAGCTAACCTATAAAGGAGAGGATGGAAACCATTCTAAGAAAATAAACAGGAAAGCAACGCCAAGGGAAATAGGAGAGCAAACTGGGGGGCAGAATATAACCTAAAACAAAAACCACAACTAACATAAATACAAAACACAAGTAAGAACATCTAATTAAAAGGTAAACAAAAACACAAAACCACAAAACAGAGTCCAAAACATCACATCCTGACAATTTCCTTATATATTATTTTACTAATCTTTCTTTAAATATTATTTTAATAAATAAAGGCAGCTAATTAAACACCGTTGAGAATTGGTCATCCAGAAGGATTGGTTTTATTCAGCAAATCATTCTTTAAAATATTATTTTATTAAAATAATATTTTATCTGATCTTGCATTGTGAAGGGTTGTCTAAATGTCTGCTGATTGTTGCCTAAGTTAGTTCCAAGACTAACTTAACTTCACTTCCAGATTCTTCAAGATAATCCTTGGTTCTCAAACATAAACATTGCATGGTAATGTTGCATCACTCTTTTGGTCATGATTTTCAATCATCTTTAATCAACTTGTTTATATTGTACATAGTCCATTAGTCTTTGTTATTCTTTAATTCTGCTTGGTGGTTTAGTTGGATTGTTTTAGCAAAGTAAAGAGTTTGTTGATTGAAATATGTTTGACTTTGAGTTGATTTATTTTCATTAATACATTCTCGTATTTTAAGAAATTGTGTGAATTCATTCCATGTGTGTGCAGAGTTTTGCTGTTCAATAATGTCAGAGCTTGGCTCACCCTTTTCGATTTTGTCCTAATACCACCAGCTTATTGGGCTGGTATTCACAGGGCAACCCTTAACAGACCGAAATATTATTTAATAAAATATTAAAGTATTAATATTAAATAATATATTGTCAAAATAAGGTGAGATCTTTCCATGTAATCCATGCAACATTTAGCAACTGCTCACAGTTAACTCCATAAAAATTACAATAAATACCCTTATGTGTAATCCATGCAATAGTTAAAGTAAATACACAATTGAAGCAGTAGGAAGTGAAACATGCATGTTCTCATATTCTAGAACTGAGAGACTGGAGAGGCCTGTGTGGAGCAACATATTATCTGCCACATGTTATCTGTCTTATCTTTTGCAAAAATATAAACAAGTATATTCAAAGAAATGATGCATGATGATTTTCTATTCTTTCACATGTATTAAATGAAATTAGTAACCTTTGTTTAACAGGTTAAAAGATGTATGATTGAAATGAGGGTAAGAACTGAGAATTAGAGTAAAAAACATTAAGGTTTGACATTCTCAATCAGCTATATATGAAAGATATATAACGTTAATCATTTATGAAGCATGAATAAAAAGAATGAAGTGAGGGTTTTGTAACTGTGTTTTAAAGTAAATGCAGAAAGCTGAGAAAGGAATGTGTAATACTGTGTAAAGTTTAAAACTGAGCAGATTACGGAAAGAACTGTAGGATGACTGGGAGTGATGAGAGCCAGCTGCATGCTGACAGCGAACCTTTTGAAGGATAATGGGAGGAAGGGAGGATGCGACTACAGACCAGCTCCGTGGCTATTACCGGCATCTCCAAGGCCAAGAAACAGCATCAGAAGGTCACGATGACCATGACTAAAGTATTGAGCAATAACCAAGAGGCTGAGCTGAATAGGTTGCGCAATAACTGAGAAGCCAAATAAGGGGCTGACTGGTGAAAGCATCAAGTGCTATAAAAGCAATGCTGAAGGAGGGAACGGGGTTGTTTCCTCGCAGAAGACCAGCGAACAAGATCGGACGGAGAAAAGAAGCTCAGATGGAAAAGGAACAAAGACACAGCCCAACTGATCGACTGCATTAAAAAGAGGATCAACCCATGTGCCTCAAGATTAAGAATCTGATTTCATCCAAAGCCTTTTTATCCACACAACAGAAGTTAACTTGATCGGTGAACAGCTGATTGCTCTAAGTTTCAGGCTTCTGGAAGTCCTGAATCAACCTCCTTTATGTCTCCGGGTTTCCTTCAACTCTTCAGCCTCTGGAAACTACTGTCTTCGGAGACATATAACAACAAAGATCCTGTTTAACCATCGAAGCCTGGAGCATCAGTGCCTGCCACTTAAAGGAAGAAAACTGAAGATTAAGTCATATTCCCTTCAAGAAATCACTCGTTGTTACCAGAAGAATCTTCTCCATCAGGTGCATGGATGAGCCTCCGTCTTCAAAGCCTCTCCAAACTCACTAGTTTCAGCATCAGGGAAAGACAGGTTGAGTTGATTGATTCATTTCTATTATTGAAATTATTTTGTGTTGCCGAATTGAAGCTGTTACTGACCCCTGCAAAAGCGTTACTAATTAATGAAAGCATATAAAATTCTAGTTAAATTGTGGACATTCAATTATTTTAGTCACCTTATTTTTGGTTTTTCATTGGTGGCAAAAAGTCTTGTTGCCTGGTTCTAAGATATTTTAGGAGGTTTTTATAGGTTGCCTTAGCCAAGTTTGTTAAAACAGCGCCCTTGGGGCTCATGCCGAGCCACTAAAATCAACCTAGTCCATATAATAAGAGCAAGTTGTAAAATTAGGGAATGAGCAGCCGTGAACAAAATGACTGTTGAAAGTGTGGATGACAGCAATAGGCTACTCAGACGTCCAGACCTCCAGTTGAAGAAGGGCGAGACTTTTGTATGAAGGCTGTCAGAGGCTAGGCGAGTTATTTCCTGACACCAGCTTAAACAGAACTTTCAGTAAACCTGCTTAGTAAGACCTTTCAGGTTTAGGGAAGTCCGGACCCATTGGATGGAGAGCTGGATTGAGCAATCCCTTTAGACATAGGGAAGTAGGAGTGTTGGACCACATGTTTGCTGAATATTGGACCATTTGCACGTTGCTGGACACCACCAGGCCTTCCGGCGTTTCGGCCATTTTGTATCCAGGACAGTCCATTACTACAAATCCCATCGGCCACTGCGGCTGATATGACGGGGTCGTCCCAAGTCTGACGTCACAGGAGATTATAAAGGAAGGTGACCCCCTTTAAAGAAAGCCTTCAGCTGGAGACCTTGACACGGTTACCACGCAACTGAAGCGTCCTCTGGAGAAGAAGAGGTCCCACGTGGAGTCTTCATTTATTCTCCTTCGTTGGCCAACGAAAAATTCATAAAAGAGGTTTCTGGAATAAGAAGGCCAGAAATTTCACTTTGCCGATCGAAGACGTGAGTTTAACACGTAACCAACAAAAACCACGGAGTTTCAAGGAGACGGATCGCCACCTTGCTTTGTCCAGTCGACTCCTGACGGTCAGATCATATTTTCCCCTTTTGCCAAGGAGGCCAGAGGACGAAGATTGACCGCTCTTCCTGAAGTTAACTGTGGACGCACATTAACTTCCAACTTCGCTCCCAAACTCCGTTCACCACCACATCCCTTTGTCATATTATAATTTTTGCCATAGCTGCTGGTTTGATCCCATACACACCCACTGCTGTTTTGCTTTATTTTGTTTAGTTAGATATTTTGCCCGTTTTGTGTAGAACTTTGCATGTTTGAGTAGGTGAAGATTATTAAATCGGAAGAGCGGATTGTATCAGGGCTGTGATTTAATAAATGTTCACATAGATAAAGAGAAGGCGTTTTGTGTTTATTTTGTGCAACTGTGATGTGTCAGTCAAAATAAGGTTAAAGTTCCCCACGTTTCGGCAGAAACGGTCGATTAAACAGTGACATCTCTGGTAATAGTTATCAATTATTACTGAGTATTTAACTGTTGTAATTATCAAAGGAGTTGAGCCACAATTACAACACCAGAGGACATCTCTGGTCTCAATTCATAAATGAGGATTTTGGTTAAGAAATAAATTTTGTCAAATTATGATTGTTAATTATAATTCTTGATAAATATGAATTAATCAATAATCATAATTCCAACAGGAGGGAGGGGTTAGCTCATCGGACAACGAAAATATTCATATTCATAATCACAACAGGGAGAACGGTAGATTCACATCATGGATGTGCAGCCAACAAATCTGCAGCATCTGTGTGATGCTATCATGTCAATATGGACCAAACTCTCTGAGGAATGTTTCCAGTACCTTGTTGAATCTGCCACGAAGGATTAAGGCAGTTATGAAGGCAAAAGGAGGTCCAACCCGGTATACTAGCAAGGTGTACCTAATTAACTTTTTGCTTATTTTAGTAAAATATTTTGTCTGAGAGACCTTTCAGAAAGAGTCATTCCTGTTGAGTTAAACTGGATCAGAAAGCAACACTGTTCCTCTGATTGTGTTCCTGATTTTATTCCAGACAGACAGATCAGTCCATAAAATTTAAATGTTTTCTGCCAGATGCAATGAATCCCTGTTGATGTCTGACAGTGAAGCCAAACTGAATGTGTCAACCCTAATGTTAAATGAGCAAAGATTTGCAGCCATAACTGACTTGTTTAAAACAGCAATGATGGCAAGTTGACTTTATAGTCAACAGTTATCAAATATCTGCCTCTGAAGTTGATCAAGAGCAAAATGCAGAACCGGTTTTTGGCTGAGGGGGTGTCTGAGTGTTGTGCATGAATAATTTCTTGGTATAAAGCCCAGAACATGAGGTCTTGCAGTTCCGTTCGAACCCTACATGCCTTCGGCTGCAGGAAATCTATAAATCAGCTTAGATGAGAAGCAACAAGGGATTGTCCTGGATGCTTTACTGTTCAACAAAGGTCCCAAACAACCAGGAAAATTCATCAGAGAAAATAACTGCACCACACCTCGGCTGTCCATATATTTACTTCTGGTTTTTTGCTCTACTCACACCCAACTCCTGCCAATTTCAAGCAAGCTCTGCACTAGTGGTAACATGGCTCTATCGGAGGAGACACTCCGTATGCAGAATACTTTAGGGGTCCTGATGTTTTTTTGTTTTTATTTTTTATTTGTTGTTTGTTTTGTTTTGTTTTTTACAGCAGTTGAAGCTCTCATATTTGGGCTCTTGACTGCTCCTTTATCAGCTGTATCCTTAGCATTAGCTCCCAGAATGTGAGGTCCTGGTGATGCAAAGTTATGGTGTTTTTCTTTAAGGTAACCATTCCTATCAGAAGTAGACAATGATTTCAGATCTGGCCTTCTTTGATAGCAATCAGTCTGATAAATACCGTTATTTCAGCTGGACTTGACAGCTTTACCTGTACTGTTGATATGAATATGCATAATTAAAGCCTGAATCATGCTTTAGTAATGTGATTAAGACCCATATGCAGTGCAGGAATCTTTTGAAAGAACAGAAGTCCAGATCTGAGGAGCACAAGTGAAAAGAAAGCTAAACCACAAACCAAGAGACCGGAGCAAAAAAATGCATAGCAGGAGTTTGACAGGGGGAGCTGACAGTCAGAAGGCTTTCTGTCCATTCAGGTTGTGTTTTTTAGCTTCATTGCTTCATTGTTGTTTTGCATATGATGCTGTCCTTCCATCCATCTATTGTCATCCTATTCTGAGGGATCCCCAAAAGGAATATGTAGTGCCTACAGCGTCTTTCCATCTCCCATTCCATCCTACCACCACTAGTGACCAAGACCCCCAAATACTTGAACTGTTCCCTTTGAGGCAGAGAATGACGCTGGACACGAAGAGAGCAACCCTCCTTTTTCCCATTGAGAAATGTCAGCACAAAAGTTAAAGTTCAAAAACAGAACAGTTGTGTTTCTGCAACAGCTTTGGTCATAACTAATGGATAAATATTGATTGTGAGTGTGTGTGTGCATGGTTGTTTGTTCTGTGTGTTTATATGTAGCCCTGATGGACTGGTGACCTGTCCAGGGTGTACCCCACCTCTCACCAATAACTGCTGAAGATAGACACCAGGACCCTCCACCACGACCCTCCATGACCCTTTTTTACTACCTACTCTTCATAGCAGCAGATCAGGAGGGAATCGTTTATGCAACAATATTTCTGCCTATGGATAAAAATGTTCATGTTTGAAATAAGATATTTCTGATTGTTATCTTCTAAATTTTGTTAAGATTTTATTCTTTAAGATTAAATAGTAAAAGATGTGATGAAAGATTTGTCAAAAATCTGATGATCTGGATGACTGTCTCAGTGTTTTGTTTCTGTCTTCCAGGATTATTGCAACTGTGGTATTAACTTGTAAAATCACAAGCAGGGTGACCTTTCTCAGATCTTTGGTTTCCTGGAAACAGCAGCAGATGTCAGAGGAGCTTCTTGTTGTGAACAACATAGAATGGTTGTGGTGATGCCCTGGTTAAAGTCATCCCATCTTTGTTTTTGTACCTTAAAATCACATCAGATCAACAGTAAAATGAACTTATCAAAGCAATGTTTGCCTTCACCACGAATGAGATGATCATCCTGTTTCTAAAGTGATTTAGTGAGGAACAGTGGTGCTTCTCTGCTTTAAGAGATTTAATTTCCTTTATTTCCCCATCCTCATTTCACCACCTATTACTCCTGACTGTCTTTAACTTTGTTAGATTTGTTGTCCACTTTGTACCCCCTTCAGAGGAAACGACTGAAATCCAGCAGCAGCTTAAAAAGAGCAACAAAAGTGAAATTAGAATGCACATCAGGTGGTGGCACATCAAAAAGCACTTTAGGTTTACACGCTCCTCCAGCACACCTGAAACATTATAGATGCTCGGATATTTCCAGTGGCTGATGCATCCAGATGAAATTTAAGCAAAATTGCAAATATTTTAGATGAGAAATGACCTCCCATCTCCAGACAGAGGAATGCATGAGCAGAGGAAGGAGTGTTAGCCTAACATATACAAACAGTGCCCCCTTGTGGCTGATCTGGAAACAAATTTCTAATGATGAAGAAGCACTTGGAGTTTAAGAGGTGACAAACAGAGTCTGTACACATTTATTTACAGAAGCTTCACATTAGTTTTGTTGAGGCAAAAAGCTGAAGATGGTTCAGAGCTCAGAAAGCAGAATTAAATTTGGGTTTGATGTGAAATCGGGGGACGTGGGGGTGTTTGGACACAAAGGCTGGACCTAAACATGAACTACATGAAGCTGCTCACGGATCTGCTACTCTTTGTCTGTCAGGCTGGTGCATCCATAAGCATGCATGTGTGCATGGGAAGCATCAGGCGCCCGGTGGGAGATCTCCTGCCACCATGTTTTTCGCTGAGCAGGGTTTACCTCTGGGTCATCTGCTGACATTCCGGGAGAGCAGCTCATTGGTTGACGTATTCATAAAGCGGTAGTGAATTAAATTCTGTCAGGTACAGAGCAAGCAAGAAGTGAATTAAATGAAGACCGTTTTCAGGTGTCAACTGTGCCTGCTTGTGAAATGTCACTTCAAGCTGTGGCAAACTGTAAATGTCAACAGCAAGAACAACAACAATAAAAAAATGACTTTGGCTCTCTTAGTCTGACTGTGAACCTCCAAACGATTGAGGCAACAGCTGAGCGTTTATCACCCATCATGCCAGCGATGCTTTGGATTGGCACGGAGAGAACATTTGGCTCGGCTGCACCTCAGCGCTGCCACGGGAACAGCCGGGGGGGCAAGAATTATTGGTGGGATGGAGAGGGAAAGCACTAGGCGACACACTGTGCTATCGGAGCATGTCTGACTGCATGTTTTTATCTGAGCTGAGCAACAGTCATTTCCCCTGGTTTTGGTCCTATCTTTGTGCAGCGACTGGTGGAGATAGGGCAACTGGGAGAGGTCAGTAAAAGATTTTCCGTCTGTTTTCCTTTTACTTAGAAGATACACTTGGCCCAATGATTCTTTTAATCAGTGTTTCCTCGCCTACTAATTGTTAGTTGTCAGTCATTTTGGTTTGCTGCCATAGCCAAATAACGCTCCCACATCACCAATGTAGTTTTCATTGTAGTAAATAGTTTCATCACCAGCTAACACAGATATTTTTGGACAAAAAACTTTCTTTCACACCCTATTTACACCAGACATAAATAAGCCTGAAGCTGCCAGCACTTCATCGGCTGAGTGTTAACCTACAGTGGTACATTCTCTAGCCTTGATCTAAGCTTGTATCTCGTGGTGTCCAAGACTTACCTTCTCGTGTCCTCCTTCTTAGGTTCCAGACCTGTTTGATCCAGCTTCCAGTTCTGGTGTTAAGCCTACTCTTGACCTCTGGATCTAAGTACCTTTGATGCTCCAGGATTTTCAAGATTCAAGTCTTGAGTTTCCTTCTCGGATTAACTCCTGGCCGGCAGCTACAGGATCGACAACAAACCGGACCAAGTCAGCAGCAAACCCTTTCCACCCTACAACGTGGTCTGAGGCAAGCTTCTCGGAGGGTTCTTCATCTCTCAAAGACCAAGTCATCTGGATAAAGGAATCATGGCAAGGAAACTCCCGTGCTGAGCTCCCAGACTCCACATCTCCATTCCCCCTGGCAGTTTCACTCCTCATCCCTGTAAGACAGATCTTAGTAAACTACATTCTCACCTCATGATCTCATACTCACCTGTTCTCTCTCTTCTCTGTGCACTTGGCGGTTTCCCAGTGTAAAATAAATATCTTAAATTATTGCGAGTTCTCCTGAGTGTTCTTCTGCATGTGGGTCAGATTCGGGCCTAAAACCATGACAAGCAATGGAGCACATCAACAGTCATAAAAACTTGCAAGACATGATAGAACTTGATATCCCACAAATTCCCTATTAATTATCTTACATTTAACCCCAGGTACATATTTTTTCAAAGCAACAGGAAACGTGCCATAGTGACAACAGATTCAGTGTTTGATTCTGTTTAATGTGTTTTTCCAAGCTTAGTTTCCCTGATCCCAGTGCTTCCTTGCGTATTCATTCTGTGTCAGTCTTATTTCCTCAGCGACCCACTCAGCTCCAGTGCATTTAGTTAATTCCACTCACCTGTTGCCTGCTCTGGTAACCATTGTTTCATATGTTCGCTTTCAACCAGCCTTTATTGGGTTCTTCTGTTGTGTCTGTTTTAGTTTGCAAGGTCTCATTTTCATTCCATTGATCCATAACAATTACAAATATGACACTAATAAATCTATTGTCATCGGTGTACTGTTTTTTTCTCCTGGACCAGTGCTTCTGTATTTTCACTCTGTTGCTTTCTTATCTCTGAATCTCCCAGTTGGTCAGCTGGTTCTGGAATTTTGCATTTAGAACTTTGACAAAATGTTCTATAAGCTCACATCTTCGAGAACTTTGAACGGAACAATGTTAAACTAAAGGTGAGTATAGCTCATCATGATGTCATTAAACTGTGTAGACTGTGTTTTTAAGAGGCAAACTTTGAATATTTAAAAAAAAAAGACTCGCAACTTGTAGCGGATGTGCCAGTATTTCTTGTCACCTTTCCGAAGACTCATTTTGGTAAAGTAGGTATATGAGTCACCCCACAACTTACTCTTTGCCGCCTTCAAATGTAGCTCAAGCACCAACTCTCAAAACGAATTAATCAAACTAAGTTGTTTTGCTCCCTGACTTTATTATGTAAAAGGAGATCCAGCAAAGACGAGTTTTTGTCCAAGTTCAACGTTCAGTATCTGGCAGTTATTCAGTATTACCTGTGTTTTAGACTGTGCAATAACAGTTTAAAGGGCAAAACAACAAACTCATGCCAAATCTCATCTGTGCTGGTAGTAAGTGGGTTAAAGGTGACCGCAACTACAGAGTCTAAATGAATTATGTTTTAGTCCAAATTATTAATCCTGAAATCTGACAATGAAAGGATTAAAATATTTAAATGATGCAAAGGCATAATCAGTATGCTAATTTCTGAACGATATCTTTCTTTCAGACAAAATATAATAAATGAACTAGAACTAGTTCAAGTTGGAGCTGTGAACTTAGTTCAGAATGCTTAACTTTTGAACTATGAACATACATTAATTCACTTTAACCTGCCTGAAATTGGAAAACGACTGGGTGGGAGCCTAACACTGCACGTCACCCTGGACACACCCTGGAGCTCCACCACCAATATTGGTCCATCACATAAAATCCCAGTAAATTACATTGTAGGTGTTGGTTGTAAAGCAAAAAGATGTGAAAAAGATCATTGGGTATGAATGTTATATGGTGCTGGATGTCAGTAAATCTGTGGTGAAATATGTTCAGGGGTTATTTGAGTCAAATCTTTATTTGTTCAGTGGCTGCTCCACATTATTTGCATCAAAATGGATGGATTTTAAGGTTGAGCTGCAGCCAAATTCAGAAAATCTGAACATTGAAAGGCGTACGTCACCTCGGCTGTTATATATATTCTTGTGATTGGCATGGACCTGAAACTCTGCTCCCTTTGTACTTGTACCTTTCTCACTTCACGCTTTCCAAAGCAGCATTTAGTTCCTCTGCACCAGCATTCAGCAGTTACTCATGTCCAAGGCAACATTTCCCTTATTGATCCCATCAGTTTGTTTAACAGAAAGCCCACTGGCCTTTTCTTTTATGTACTTCTTTTTAAAAAAAACAATAAACCCAAGGTGAGCACTTCTATAGAAGTGAAGGTACAGCAGAAAATGTGACTCAGTGTATCTAACACACGGCTGTGAGTTCAGGCTCATACCAATGTGCTATGACGATAAAAGAAAATGTACTGCAGAATGCTTTGTCTCTGTCTCTTGTCAGGAGTATTTTGAGTAAAAAGGAGCTCTCACCTCAGGTGATGTCATGTTCCATCATACTGCCAGTTTGAGCTTTTAATATCTTCAGTTGAAGCTGTTGGCTGTTAGGTACAAGTCCATGTTGTGAAATAAGAAATGTGTATTTAATAAATAAAAAAAGGGGACACTTCAGATAAAACATCTCATAACTACTCTCTGAGAGTTACTTCAGGTGTCTACCATGAACTGTTAATAAAGAGACAAAACAGAGTTCTTGCATTACAGTAACTGTATCTCATTAGCTGAAACTTTTCCAACATGTTCTACATGTTTGTCTTTTGTGGCTACACCAGGGGTTTGCAACCTGCAGCTCCGGAGCCTCAAACAGCTCTTTGGCCCTTCCAAAAATGGCTGCTAATAACTTTAGTTATAAATGATAAGGGATCAACTAATGTTTTTAATGATACTCATACTCATCGTCTTCCGCTTATCCGGGACCGGGTCGCGGGAGCAGCAGACTCAGCAGAGACACCCAGACGTCCCTCTCCCCAGACACCTCCTCCAACTACTCTGGGAGGAGCCCAAGGCGCTCCCAGGCCAGCCGAGAGACATGGTCCCTCCAGCGTGTCCTGGGCCATCCCCTGGGCCTCCTCCTGGTGGGACGTGCCTGGAACACCTCCCGAGGAAGGCGTCCAGGAGGCATTCGGTACAGATGCCCGAGCCCCCTCAACTGGCTCCTCTCGATGTGGAGGAGCAGCGGCTCTACTCCGAGCCCCTCCTGGATGGCCGAGCTCCTCACCCTATCTCTAAGGGAGTGCCCGGCCACCCTACGGAGGAAGCTCATTTCAGCCGCTTGTATCCGGGATCTCATTCTTTCGGTCATGACCCAAAGTTCATGGCCATAGGTGAGGGTAGGAACGTAGGGTGACCGGTAAATCGAGAGCTTCACTTTTCGGCTCAGCTCTCTCTTCACCACAACGGACCGGCACAGTGCCCCCATTACTGCGCCAGCCGCACCGATCCGTCTGTCGATCTGTCGCTCCATTCTTCCCTCACTCGTGAACAAGACCCCGAGATACAGGAACCCCCCTCCAACCTGAAGAGGACACGCCACCCTTTTCCGGTCGAGTACCATGGCCTCTGACTTGGAGGAGCTGATCTTCATCCCAGCAGCTTCACACTCGGATGCGAACCGCCCCAGCGCATGCTGTAGGTCTTGGCTAGAGGGGGCCAGCAGGACCATGTCATCTGCAAAAAGAAGAGACGAAATCCACTGATCCCCAAACCAGATCCCCTCCGGCCCTTGGCTGCGTCTAGAAATCCTGCCCATAAAAGTTATGAACAGGACCGGTGACAGAGGGCAGCCCTGCCGGAGTCCAACATGCACCGGGAACAGGTCCGACTTAGTGCCGGCAATGCGGACCAAACTCCTGCTCCGCTCGTACAGGGACCGGATGGCCCCTAATAAAGGGCCCCGATTCCATACTCCTGGAGCACCCCCGACAGGGCATCACGAGGGACACAGTCGAATGCTTTCTCCAGGTCCACAAAACACATGTGAACCGGTTGGGCAAACTCCCATGAACCCTCGACTACCCTGTAGAGCAGGGGTGCTCAGGGGTGCGAGCTACTTATAAAACAACCGAGTCAAAAAGATCAACCTACCCACAACAAAAATGCAAAACATATAACTATTTTCAAATTTATTAAGGATTCTTTGTATGTACAATGTATGTTGATGTATATATTGCACAACACACATAATAAATAATTATTTAAATTTTTTGTAATTACCTGAATTACTTGAACTTTTAATGATGGCGTGACTCACCCAGAACGATGCTTCGGTGGCCGCTTTCGCTTTTGACGTTTGTTGAGTGAAAAATGACTGCTGTCCGGACAACTGGGATTTTAGTTCCTACACCTTTCTCTTTCTCAGCTGGCTTTTTGGCGGAAAGTCCATGTCGTATTTTCCATGAACAGTCCGAAAATGCCGCTCCACATTTCATGTCATCTGAATGGTTGCACTGTATGTCAATCAAGTGACGGGATGTTTGATAGGCTGATAAATATTTTTTTTTAACGTCACGCTGCAATCGACCAGTAGATCGCGATCGACGTAATGAGCACCCCTGCTGTAGAGGGTATAGAGCTGGTCCAGTGTTCCACGGCCGGGAAGAAAACCACACTGCTCCTCCTGAAGCCGAGGTTCGACTATAGGCCGGACTCTCCTCTCCAATACCCTAGCGTAGGCCTTACCGGAGAGGCTGAGGAGTGTGATCCCCCTGTAGTTGGAACACACCCTCCGGTCCCCCTTCTTATGAAGGGGGACCACCACCCCAGTCTGCCAGTCCAGAGGCACTGTCCCTGACTGCCACGCAATGTTGAAGAGGCATGTCAACCATGACAGCCCCACAACATCCAGAGATTTGAGGTACTCAGGGCGGATCTCATCCACCCCCGAAGCCCTGCCACCACGGAGCTTTTTAACCACCTCGGTGACTTCAGCCTGGGTGATGAAAGAGTCCAACCTCGAGTCCCCAGCCTCTGTTTCCACCAGGGAACGCGTGATGGCAGGATTGAGGAGATCCTCGAAGTACTCCTTCCACTGCCCGATAATGTCCTCAGTCGAGGTCAGCAGCCCACTATAAACAGTGTTGGCGAAGCACTGCTTCCACCTCCTGAGGTGCCAGACGGTTTGCCAGAATTGCTTTGAGGACAACCGGTAGTCCTTCTCCATGGCCTCACCGAACTGCTCCCGAACTGCGGCCGAAGGTCTGATGAAACGACAACAAAGTCGATCATCGACCTCCTGCCTAGGGTGTCCTGGTGCCAAGTGCACTGATGGACACCCTTATGTTTGAACATGGTGTTCATTATGGACAATCCGTGACTAGCACAGAAGTCCAATAACAAAACACCACTCGGATTTATATCGGGGAGGCCATTCCTCCCGATCACGCCTCTCCAGGTGTCACTGTCGTTTCCCACGTGGGCATTGAAGTCCCCCAGCAAAATAATCAAGTCCCCGGGAGGGGCACTATCCAGCACCCCCGACAGGGACACCGAGAAGACCGGGTACTGAGCACTACTGCTTGGCCCGTAGGCCGACACGACAGTCAGAGACCTATCCCCAACCCGAAGATACAGGGATGCAACCCTCTCATCCACTGGGGTAAACCCCAACACGAGACAGCTGAGCTGGGGGGCAACAAGCAAACCCACACTAGCCCGCCGCCTCTCCCCGTGTGCCACTCCAGAGTAGAAGAGAGTCCAACCCCTCTCAAGGAGATGAGTTCCAGAGCCCACGCTGTGTGTGGAGGTGAGCCCGACTATTTCTAGTCGATATCTCTCGACCTCCCGCACAAGCTCAGGCTCCTTCCCCCCCAGCGTAGTGACATTCCACGTCCCTAGAGCCAGCCTAAGCATCCGAGGATCGAGCCGCTGAGGTCTCCACCTTCGTCCGCCACCCAGTCCTCTTTGCACTGGTCCCTCACGGTTCCCCCTGCAGGTGATGGGCCCACTGGGGGATGGCCTTGCGTCTCTCGTTTGGGCTTTGCCCGGCCGGGTCCGAGGAGCAACCCGGCCACCAGGCACTCTCCGGCAAGTCCCGACCCCAGGCCTGGCTCCAGGGTGGGACCCCGGCTCCGCCGTACCGGGCAATGTCACGTGCCTCGATATATTAGTCCTCATGAAGGATTCTTGAACCGCTCTTTTTCTGACCCGTCACCTAGAGCCTGTTTGCCATGGGAGACCCTACCAGGGGCATTTAAGCCCCAGAAAACATAGCCTCTAGGATCATTCGAGCACTCAAACCCCTCCACCACGTTAAGGTGGCGGTTCAAGGAGGGGTGTCCTGTACTGAGCTGAATATTTTATGATAGATATAATAAAATATGCAGGTTTTACATGAGTTTAGTGTTTTCATTGATTAATTGCATTTATTTTCCACAATGGAATGAAACTAAAAGGACCAGTAATATGTTTTAGATCTATGCTATCTATCTAGATCTAACTTTGACTCTTTCTTGTCTTTATGGTTAAAACTTTGCTTTTTTTTTACAGAATTTCCCAATGAAGAAAATCTAGCCATCCTCTTTTTGCAAATGGTTTATGTTTTTCTTTAGGCTAGGCAAGGCAAAGCAAGCTTGTTTATTTATGTTGCACATTTCAGTAGCAAGACATTTCAAAGTGCTGTACATGAAAAAAAAGAAAAAGAGACATAATAGGAAAAGTACATTACAGCGGCATAGAGGTAATTCAAAAATTAAAGAGCATATAAAATGAATAATAATAATTGTTGCAGTCCCTGGTAGAGTGGAGTTCAGATGCTACATTTACTGGAGGATTTTTTTTACCTGTTGACCGTGGCAAAGTAGGCACAAACATTATTAATGTTTTTGCTGATGATCTCAGAGAAGAAAGATTATCTTAGGTTATATCTGTATAGTCTCTCTTTATAGATGTTACAGTGAACCTGGAGTCCAGTCTTTCTCCACCTGCGTTCAGCTTTTTGACACTCCTTTTATTCACTTCTGACTGGTGGAGCACTTCTCTATGGAGACTTTTCCTTCCCAGAAACGACTTTCACTTTAATTGAAGCAACTGAATCAATGATGTCTGAGATTTTAGAATGAAAGTTATCTACCAGCTCATCTACAGTGTTACAGGGCAAAGTGGAGGTTGAAGAGTAAATCTGGTTAAAGGTTTCAGCAGCACCGTCCTTAAAGATGCGTTTTCTTATCATTTCTGTTAGGCTAACTGAGTCATTGCAGATGATGCTTTTAAAAATAACAGAAAAGTGGTCAGATAGGGCAACATCAGTTACAGACATCTTGGAAATGTTTAGACCCTTAGTGATGATCAAGTCCAAAAAATGTCCCTGTTTGTGTGTTTGCTGTTTAACATGTTGAGTCAAACCAACATTTCTAAGAGTGTCACATAGATCTACTGGACTTCTGTCTTCAGGATTGTCCATGTGAATGTTGAAGTCTCCCACAATAATTAAACAGTCATAATCAACACATATCACAGATAAAAGCTCACCAAAATCACTGAGAAAGTTTGTTTTAGACTTAGGAGGCCTGTAAATATTAAATTATTTATTTTAAAAACTAACAATAAAAATAAACTGGAGGTTCCTTAAAATGACAACAAATTCCCAAACAATTTTTTTTAGCTGGACTGACAGTAAAAATAGCTCTTTGGATTGTGAAGGCTGCAGACCCCTGGGCTAAACCAACACAAAGAAGCACAAAAATGATACAAATTAAAATAGAAATTGAAACGTGTGGCATGCATTTGTGACCAAATAATTTGTTAAAACCACTTTTATAGCTCTGGACATCTACATTCTGAACACTTCTACCATTCTTTTTTCTTTTTTTGGATGGAGAGAGTCTGTGAACAATTTTTAAGCTATGCCACTGATTCTCTTTTCGATTTAGCTCTGGAATTTAACTGGGCCATTCTAGTGCATTAATATTTCACATTAGAAGGACCGTAAATCAATTGCAAGGCAGAGTGGATTCAGATATAAACATAATCTAGGTTTAGGAACATAGAAAAACTGAGGAGAGGAAAAAACATGGATGAACCAGGACTCTCGGATGCACAATAGAAGAATCCAAGCAAGGAGTGACAGAAAACAAAGTGCTTCAGTTTTGGAGTGATTACTGGAGAACCTCACGAGTGAGATAATTAGCAGAATGCATGTCAGTTGTGAGGGGAAATGGAACTGAGGCTGGGGGAAAGAAATCAGAAAAAATTACAAACCAGAACACAACCCAGCACAAAAATTCAAACTAACTACAAGGTCATAAAGAAACTAAGAAAGAGAACTAAGAGGGAAACAGGAATTGAACAGAACGCATCACTCAAATAATAAAACTACAACAAAAATAGGAAGTGAAATGCTTAAACTGAACATAAATCCTGGAATTTTGAAACCAAAAGATAAATATGGAGTGACAAAATTGATAAAACCAAATAATCAAAACACAAAGCCAAAGTCCAAAGTATCATGACAAACATGTTTTAATCCAAACCAGTTTATTTGAGTTCTGACTGAATGTTTTGGGTCGTTGTCCAGCTTGAAGGTGAACCAACAGCCAAGACTCAAGTCTTCTGCTACCTCTAATATGTTTTCATCTCATGTTGCCCTGTACTGAGCTTTATCCACCTTCACATCAACTCTGAGCAGCTTACCTGTCCCTACAAAAGAAAAGCATCCCCACAAGATGATGCTACCACCACCATGTTTCACAATGGGGATGGTGTGCTCTGGGGGTTTTCTTGCACACATAGCAACATTGCATATTGACCAGAAATTCTGGTTTTGGTCCCATCTGACCAGAACACCTTCTTCCACATTTGTGTCCCATTGATGCCTTATGGCAAATTGCAAACAGGATCTTTTGGGGCTTTCTTTCAACAATGGCTTTTTTCATGACACTCTTTCATAAAGACTGAAATTGTGGAGTGCATAACTAATAGTTGCAATGTTGTCATGTCAACATGTCATGACATGTTGCAGTTGTGCCATACTTTTTCCTTGTTCAGATGACAGACAGAGCTCTGTGAGATGTTCAAAGCTTGGGATATTTTTTAGAACCTAACCCTGGATTCTATTTTCTTCTTAGGTGACTTAGAAAGCCATATTGTTTTATTTAGGGCTAATAGAGTTAAGGGGGTGAAAACAAAACATCCCACTTTTAGATTATTATTTGCCAGATAATCTGAGAAACATGTACAATTTTGTGCTAAAACAAAAGTTGTACCCAAGTTTCACTTTAAAAAATTTGCAGCATGCAGCGCTCATCCTGCAGCCTCCAGGGACCGGGAGGAGATTTTTCTTTGGATTGTTGCACTTTGAAACCTTAAAAACAGACACTACAAACTCTGTGGTAGAGGATACATTCTAAGAAGCAACAACACAGTAATCTGCATCTGGAGATTAAGGTGTTTAAACGGCTGACTCCGTGAAGTGCTGTCACTGATTCTTTTACATGAGCTTCAAAATAAAGGATTAAAGATGAAAAATGTACTGAACCAAATCCTTTGCATTGTTTCACCAAAGCTTTTCATTGGCAGGAAAACACTTTGTGATTTTGTAACATATAGAATGTATCTATGTCTCATTTTACTGCTGTGCCTGAATCACAGCTGTTCATCATGGAAGGAAAAATGTTACAGCAGTCTTCCGGTGGTAAAGGCAGTTCTTGAAGTCAGGAATCATCACGTTTAGGCCCCTGCCTTCACCTGCTCCTTCTTACAATGCCCCTGACCTCAGCATCTCTCTCCACAGGCAGTGGAGTCTGTGAATGTGGGTTTTTGTAGTTTTATCTAGCTTAGTTTAGATCTAAAACCTGCTTGCCTTATTGCAGAAGGAGTGATCTGTTTGTTTTTTTTCTTCCGGGGTCCTGAATTATTTTGGTCTCCACCTGCCCTGAAGCTTGTTTACAGTGGGAGATCAAACTGGAAATATCAGCCTCCATAATCAAGTGCTATGAAAAGGGGGTGGTTTAGCATGGAAGTCTGAGTCTGTGGTTCCCAACTGGAAAAAAGGTGGACTATCGCCTCTGGGTTGGGGTGCTGTGTCTGTCTGAAAATGAAGGAGTTCAGGTATGCTAGGATCTTGGTCCTAAATGATGACTGGATAGAGTGGGAGATGTATAAATGGATCAGAGCTTGGATTAATGAGAGAATTTCTTTCTAGTCGTAAGGCTGAAACAGGAACTGAGCTAAAAGTTGAAGCTCTGTATTTACAGACCCAGCAATATTCCAATCTTTACTTATGCTCATGAAATATAGAATATGAGATGAAGAGTGAGAGCCTGTGTGTGAGCATATACCCCTATAGTGTAGCCAGGCTTATATTATCGGGCGGTGGAAGGAGTACTTCTCAATCTCGATCTCCTCAATCCTGCCATCATGCATTCCGTGGTGGAAACCGAGGCTGGGGACTCGGGGTTGGACTCTTTCATCACCCAGGCTGAAGTCACCGAGGTGGTTAAAAAGCTCCACGGTGGCAAGGCTTCGGGGGTGGATGAGATCCGCCCTGAGTACCTCAAGTCTCTGGATGTTGTAGGGCTGTCATGATTGACACGCCTCTTCAACATTGCGTGGCGGTAGGGGACAGTGCCTCTGGACTGGCAGACTGGGGTGGTGGTCCCCCTTCATAAGAAGGGGGACCGGAGGGTGTGTTCCAACTACAGGGGGATCACACTCCTCAGCCTCCCTGGTAAGGCCTACGCCAGGGTATTGGAGAGGAGAGTCCGACCAATAGTCGAAGCTCGGCTTCAGGAGGAGCAGTGTGGTTTTCGTCCTGGCCGTGGAACACTGGACCAGCTCTATACCCTCTACAGGGTGCTCGAGGGTTCATGGGAGTTTGCCCAACCGGTTCACATGTGTTTTGTGGACCTGGAGAAGGCCTTTGACTGTGTCCCTCGTGATGCCCTGTGGGGGTGCTCCAGGAGTATGGAATCGGGGGCCCTTTATTAGGGGCCATCCGGTCCCTGTACGAGTGGAGCAGGAGTTTGGTCCGCATTGCCGGCACTAAGTCGGACCTGTTCCCAGTGCATGTTGGACTCCGGCAGGGCTGCCCTTTGTCACCGGTCCTGTTCATAACTTTTATGGGCAGGATTTCTAGACGCAGCCAAGGGCCGGAGGGGGTCTGGTTTGGGGACCAGTGGATTTTGTCTCTTCTTTTTGCAGATGACGTGGTCCTGCTGGCCCCCTCTAGTCAAGACCTACAGCATGCGCTGTGGCGGTTCGCAGCCGAGTGTGAAGCGGCTGGGATGAGGATCAGCTCCTCCAAGTCCGAGGCCATGGTACTCGACCGGAAAAGGGTGGCTTGTCCTCTTCAGGTTGGAGGGGAGTTCCTGCCTCAAGTGGAGGAGTTTAAGTATCTCGGGGTCTTGTTCACGAGTGAGGGAAGAATGGAGCGGGAGATCAACAGACGGATCAGTGCGGCTGCCACAGTAATGGGGCGCTGTGCCGGTCCATTGTGGTGAAGAGAGAGCTGAGCCGAAAAGCAAAGCTCTCAATTTACTGGTCGGCCTACATTCCTACCCTCACCTATGGCCATGAACTTTGGGTCATGACCGAAAGAACGAGATCCCGGATACAAGCGGCTGAAATGAGCTTCCTCCGTAGGGTGGCCGGGCACTCCCTTAGAGATAGGGTGAGGAGCTCGGCCATACGGGAGGGGCTCGGAGTAGAGCCGCTGCTCCTCCACATCGAGAGGAGCCAGTTGAGGTGGCTCGGGCATCTATACCAGATGCCTCCTGGACGCCTTCCTCGGGAGGTGTTCCAGGCACGTCCCACCGGGAGGAGGCCCAGGGGATGGCCCAGGACACGCTGGAGGGACTATGTCTCTCGGCTGGCCTGGGAACGCCTTGGGCTCCCCCCGGAGGAGCTGGAGGAAGTGTCTGGAGAGAGGGACGTCTGGGCGTCTCTGCTGAGTCTGCTGCCCCCGCGACCCGGTCCCGGATAAGCGGAAGACGACGAATACGAGTATTATTCAAATTATTATAATTATTATTTAATTTAATGTTTTAACAAGTTAAATGTTTATATCTATGTAATTGAATTCCACTTGCAGTAACTTAGATTTGAACACAAACACTGTTAATTTAGACAGACAGACAGACAGACAGACAGACAGAGAGAGAGAGAGAGAGAGAGAGAAATGTCATGGACTTTTTTCCTCCACAACCTTATCTAAAACAAGGGCGGATGCATGGATGGCTGGATTGATGGCACGCAACAAGTTCATGATAAATCAGATGAGAGCTCCCCATCCTACCATGAGGAAATTATAATTCACATCCAAGACGCAGAGATGAAAGTGTGAATAGCTGACATAAAAAAGAATAAAAGTGTTGAAATGTTCCAGGTGTGTCCCATATAATTTTTCATCAGACAAACGAGCTCAAGCTACTGCAAATAAAGTGATGATGATGATTGTGGTCATTACAGGAACTGCGGACTGAAATAAACACAATTCTAAAAAATGTGCAGGGTGATTTCTAAGTCAATTTTGCAGTATAAAGGTTTTTAACTCTGATGTCTATAGAACCTGCTAAGAGAAGTACAATATGAAAATAAAACCGTTCTGCGAAATGTTGGCTTGAGGCAGGAATAAACACAAATGCTTTCTGAGGTGCTGAATTACATTTTAGTTGCAAAGTGAGTTTTTAACCTAAATAGTGATTAATTCCTGCTGTTTCGATGTTGATTTACACTAGATGGCAGCTTCACACAATCCGTGGATCATAGTGTGTTTGGCTCTTTATTCCAACATATCTATGCAGTAAATAGCTTCTTCCAACTGTGAGCTGAAAGAGCACGCCTGTTATTGACAATAAACCACCTCTTCAAATTGAACCTTCTGACAGGGTAATAAACAGAATAAAGGTGCAACAATTTATTGAAAATGCTGGAGTTTTTACCGCTGAGCTGCTTTTAGGGAATAATGTTCTAAAACCGGTCCAGCCGCCGTTGTCTTTAGCGGATTATACAATCATCAAATCTCTCTGATGAAAATCAAATCTGCTCAGTTTCTCTGCTCACGTTTTATCCGCTCAGACTCAGCACACCTTTGCATCTCCTCCGCTCCTATGGTTGGATGAAGACGAAGGACGTCATTCTGAACACGACTGCATGTCTGGGTGTAAAGGGGAGAGTTCATGGTTTTACTTCTAGCATCATCGGTCGGATCGTTAACTTGGAATTTTCCAGCATCCCGCCATGGGGAACAATGTGTCGGGGATATCGGCGCTGCAGAGATCCCAGCAGCAGGGTTTTCACAGACTCCGGAACTCCCAGAAAGGTCAGTAACTAAAGGCTCAAACACAGCGAGCTAGCGGCAGTTTATGTTTCCTAAGTGTGTTGTAATAAAACGTATATTAAAAGCTCAGAGGGGATATTTAAGGCCGGATTATTCCGGTTTGTTCCCGCTGCTCTGGGATCAGTGCTCCGGTGGTGCTGAAGAACAGCTCCCGGACCGGGCTGCAGGAGACGGGCCTGATGTTGGGTCAGACTGAAGCAAAACTGGGAAAGTGTTAAATCATAAAGTTTGACTTGGAAAAACCTCCGTGTTTATTACACACTAAACTGTCATTTCCAACGATATATATGTTTTTTATAGAAACATAAAGGCACAGAGATATTTGTAAGAAGATATTTCTAAGTATGAGATGCCCTGTCGTCAGGTCCTAATAAGTTGTGTGAGAGAATTATCTGACGTTTAAGAAGTAATCTAATACAAAGGGGGAAACATGTTTTTTTTTTTTTTTTTTTTTTTTGTTATTTCCAAGCAGGTCGTCAAGATATAAAATACAGTATCTCATGAAGAAAAAATCAAAAAGATCAAAACCAACTATTTTGGCATGAAGAACGTGAAGCAGAGGCTCAGACATGATACCTATGGGTTTTGTACTTAAGTGTACATATTAGGATCTTTGTGAAATATGCCGCTGATGAAAGCAGTATATTGGTGGTACTGGAAAGGGTCTTAGGGTGAACTAATACCCCCACTAATCTGTATCTGCCCAGCATTTCGGTGACATGTTTAAGTAAATAGCCATCCAGCATAGCCTTCCTATGCATCGGATAATACACTATATGTAATTTGATTGTTCAGGTGAACCTGGCTGTTAAAAATCCCGCTGTTTTTGTCATGTGTACCACATGTGCGCCACTGCTACACAAGCAGCGCTCCAAACAAGTCTCAGCAATGATTTGATCAAAGTATTACTTGATTTCATGTATGAAGGCACTCAGTCTACACTGATGAAGGTTAACTCGCCTCAGCATACTTAATGTTTGGAGCGGCCCCAACTAATCTGTTCAGTTTAGAATCAGAATCACCTTACTGTGTGTGCACACAAACAAGGAATTTGACTCTGATACACTTTGCTAGTGAGGATCTGCTGGGAACATCTGTCGGAGCCCTCGACCAGGAATGTATTCAACTCCCACCTCCAGGAAAGCTTTGACCAGATTCTGGGGGAGGTTGGAGACATAGAGTCCGAGTGGACTCTTCCCCCTCCTGAGGAGTGGACCATGTTCTCCGCATCTATTGTCGATGCTGCCCCCTGTAGCCGTGGCCGTAGAGTCTGCGGTACTTGTCGTGGCGACAATCCCCGAGCCGGCGGCAGACACCGGCAGTAAGGGATGCTGTCAAGCTGAAGAAGGAGTCCTATCAGCTGTGGCTGGCCTGTGGGACTCCTGAGGCAGCTGACGGGTACTGTCAGGCCAAGCGTGCCGTGTCCCGGGGTGTGGCAGAGGCAAAAACTCAGCCCTAGAAGCAGTTTGGTGAGGCCATGGAGAAGGACTACTGGGGACATTATCGGGCGGGGGAAGGAGTACTTCAAATATCTCCTCAATCCTGCCGTCACGCATTCCCTGGTGGAAGCAGAGGCTGGGGACTTGGGGTTGGACTCTTTCATTACCCTGGCTGAAGTGGTTAAGGTGGTTAAAAAGCTTCATGCTGGCAGGGCTTCTGGGTTGGATGAGATCCGCCCTGAGTACCTCAAGTCTTTGGATGTTGTGGGACTGTAATGGTTGACACATCTTCAACATTGCGTGTTGGTCAGAGACAGTGCCACTGGACTGGTAGACCAGGGTGGTGGTCCCCCTTCATAAGAAAGGTGACCGGAGGCTGTGTTCCAACTCTAGGGGGATCAAATTCCTCAGCCTCCCTGGCAAGGCCTATGCCAGGGTATTGGAGAGGAGTCCAGTCGATAGTCAGACCTCGGCTTCAGGAGGAGCAGCGTGGGTTCCGTCCCAGCCATGGAACACTAGACCAGCTCTACACCCTCTGCAGAGTACTCAAGGGTTCATGGGAGTTTGCCCAACCTGTCCATCAGTGTTTTGTGGACCTGGAGAAGGTCCACAAAACCCCTCGTGGTGCCCTGTGGGGGGTGCTCCAGGACTATGGAGTCAGGGGCCCTTTATTACAAGTGGAGCAGGACTTTGGTCCACATTGTCGGCACTAAGTCGGACCTGTTCCCAGTGCATGTTGGACTCAGGCAGGGCTGCCCTTTGTCACTGGTCCTGTTTCTAACTTTTATAGACAGGATTTCTAGGCACAGCCAAGGGCCGGAAGGGGTCTGGTTAGGGGACCAGTGGATTTTGTCTTTTCTTTTTGCAGATGACGAGGTCCTGCTTGCCCCCTCTAGCCAAGACCTACAGCATGCGCTGGGGCGGATCGCAGCCGAGAGTGAAGCGGCTCCTCCAAGTCCGAGGCCATGGTTCTCGACCGGAAAATGGTGGTTTGTCCTTGTCCTAATGAGCTTCCTCCGTAGGGTGGCCGGGCACTCCCTTAGAGAAAGGGTGAGGAGCTCGACCATACGAGAGGAGCTTAGAGTAGAGCCGCTGTTCCTCCACATCAAGAGGTGCCAGTTGAGGTGGCTTGGGCATCTATACCGGATTCAATTCAATTCAGTTTATTTATATAGCGCCAATTCACAACACATGTTGTCTCAAGGCACTTCACAAAAGTCAGGTACATACATTTCAATTAATCCTAACCATTGAACAGTGCAGTCAGATTCAGTTATTTATTCAAATTGGATTAAACGTTTTTCTATCTAAGGAAACCCAGCAGATTGCATCGAGTCAGTGACTTGCAGCATTCCCTCCTCCTGGATGACCATGTAGAGACAGTGGACAGTCACTGGCGTTGACTTTGCAACAATCCCTCATACTGAGCATGCATGTAGCGACAGTGGAGAGAAAAAACTCCCTTTTAACAGGAAGAAGCCTCTAGCAGAACCAGGCTCAGTGTGAGCGGCCATCTGCCACGACCGACTGGGGGTTTGAGAGAACAGAGCAGAGACACAAAAAGAACACAGAATCACTGATTCAGGAGTCCTTTCTATGGGAAGGAAAAGTAAATGTTAATGGATGTAGCTCCTTTAGCCATTTCATCTAGAAAGAAAGAACAGATAAACTCAGAGCCAGTTTTCAAGGTCAGAGTCTGAAAGAGAGCACATAGAGTTAGTCACAGTAGAAGCTCAGTCAGTAGTCATGTCTAGGAGAGAGAAAGGGTTACGCACTGAAAGACAGGGCCAGGCCATGTGGATCATCGGTAGAGGGTGAGCATTAAGTTGTTGCCAGCAGAAGCTTGGACAATGCCCCCCTCCACAAGGGTGTCACAGGTGGACACATAGTCAGGCCAGGTGTAGCTTCTAGGAAGAGAAAAGAGAGAGAACATGAAGTTAGAAGCTGACATAACAGCAAATAATGCAAAATTGGAGAATAGTGTGAGAATGTAGCAAAGAGGGTGAAAGTGGTCATTATGTCCTCCAGCAGCCTAAGCCTATAGTGGCATAACTACAGAGATAGCTCAGGATAACCTAAGCCACTCTAACTAGAAGCTTTATCAAAAAGGAAAGTTTTAAGCCTAGCCTTAAAAGTAGACAGGGTGTCTGCCTCACGGACTAAAACTGGCAGCTGGTTCCACAGGAGAGGAGCCTGATAACTAAAGGATCTGCCTCCCATTCTACTTCTAGAGACTCTAGGAACCACCAGTAAACCTGCAGTCTGAGAACAAAGTGCTCTGTTAGGAACATATGGAACAATCAGATCTCTGATATATGATGGAGCTAGATCATTAAGGGCTTTATATGTGAGGAGGAGAATTTTAAATTCTATTCTGGATTTAACAGGGAGCCAGTGAAGGAAAGTTAAAATAGGAGAAATATGATCTCTCTTTTTAATTTTAATCAGAACTCTTGCTGCAGCATTTTGAATCAGTTGAAGGCTTTTAACTGCATTTTGTGGACATTCTGATAGTAAAGAATTACAATAGTCCAGCCTTGCAGTAACAAATGCATGGACTAGTTTTTCAGCGTCACTCCTGGAGAGGATATTTCTAATTTTGGCAATGTTGCAGAGGTGAAAGAAGGAAATCCTAGAAACTGGTTTAATATGGGATTTAAATGACATGTCCTGGTCAAAAATAACACCAAGGTTTTTTACTTTATTACCCGAGGTCAATTTAATGCCATTCAGGTTAAGTTATTGACTAAGCAGTTTCTTTTTTAAAGACTCCGGTCCAAAGACGACAATTTCTGTCTTCTGTCTATCTAACTGGTTGGGCTCATCAGGATTTATGGATAAGTAAAGCTGAGTATCATCAGCGTAACAGTGAAAATGTATCCTATGCTGCCTCATAATTTTACCTATTGGAAGCATATATATAGTAAAGAGAATTGGCCCAAGTATTGAAGCCTGTGGTACTCCACAATTAACCCTGGAGTTTAAAGATGATTTATCATTTACATGAACAAACTGGAATCTGTCAGACAAATAAGATTTAAACCAGCCTAGTGTTATTCCACTGATGCTTACAGAATATTCCAGGCTTTCTAAAAGAATATTATGGTCGACTGTATCAAATGCAGCATTGAGATCTAACAGAACCAGTACAGACACAAGTCCATTATCTGAGGCCATAAGAATATCATTAGTGACTTTCAGCAGAGCTGTTTCAGTGCTTTGATGAGCTCTGAAGCCTGACTGAAACTCTTCAAACAGGTCATTGCTGTATAAAGGCTCACACATTTGATTAGCAACTATTTTCTCAAGAATGTTAGATAAGAATGGAAGATTGGATAAAGGTCTGTAATTTATTAAGTCATCTTGATCAAGCAAAGGTTTCTTAAGTAAAGGTTTGATTACAGCTACCTTAAAAGCTTGTGGTACATATCCATTTACTAAGGATAAATTAATCATATCTAAAATGGGGCTGGTAATCACAGGGAACACTTCCTTAAATAATTTGGTCGGGATTGGGTCTAACATACAAGTTGAAGGTTTAGATGAAGCTAATATTTCTGATAACTCAGGAAGCTCCACAGGATCAAAGCAGTCCAAATCCAGATCAGGTTCTACAGTTACTTCCAATGTTGTCTCACTTGCTAAGGATGAAGTAATCATCTTCGGGAGTATGTCAAAGATTTTCTTTTTAATAGAATACATTTTATTTAAGAAGAATATCATAAAGTCATGACTGCTGAGAGCTAAAAGAATGGATGGCTCAACAGAGCTATGACTGTGTAAGTTTAGTGTTAGGATTATGAATCTGAGAATATTATTTAATGTTTAATATTATTATTCTAATATTTTATCAAATAATATTTCGGTCTGTTAAGGGTTGTCCTGTGAATACCAGCCCAGTAAGGTGATGGTATTAGGACAAAATAGAAAGGTGTGAGACGAGCTCTGACATTATTGAACAGCACAAACTCTGCACATATATGGAATGAATTCACACAATTTCTTGAAATACAAGAATTTAGTAACAAAAATAAGTCAACTCAAAGTTAAATATATTTCAATCAACAAACTCTTTACTATGCTAAAACAATCCAACTAACTACCAAGTAGAATTAAAGAATAGGGAAGACTAATGGCTATGTACAATATAAACAAGTTGATTAAAGATGATTGAAAACCATGACTGAAGGAGTGATGCAACATTACCGTGCAATGTTTATGTTTGAGAACCAAGGATTATCTTGAAGAACCTGGAAGTGAAGTGAAGTTAGTCTTGGAATGAACTTGGGCAATAATCAACGTACCTTTAGACAGCCATTCACAATGCAAGATCATAAAATATTATTTTAATAAAATAATAAAATCATTTAAGAATAATCTGCTGAATAAAACCAACCTTCTGGATGACTAATTCTCGGCAGTGTCTCATTAGCTGCCTTTATATATTGAAATAATATTTGAAGAAATATTATTAAGGGAATGTTTTGGAAGAGAGCCAAATCTTTCTGGGGATATGGGGCTTAATGGTGTTTACTTAGTTATCAAATTTAGTAAAATGATGTTAGGGACACATTATTTACCTTTCTGGGTAAATGTTATTTGGTAGCAAGCACGTGTTCTTACCTGTTAGCAGTTGAAGCTAACAAAGGAGGCTGATAGCTTAGCACCAGAATCAAAACACACACCTTTAAAAATACCGTCAATAAAAAGGTTAACATGCATAAGCGCGGACGGCGCGTTATGATCAATCTTCTGTTTAAATCACCCTTCAAGTAAAGTTTGTCTTAACTATAAAAACATACAAACAAAGAACACAGCCTGAGCACATGTGCTGCAGATATTCTGCTTGCACCAAGATAGCTGAGTTTAACACAAACAAAACCAAACTTCATAAAATGGAAAACGTTTAGATCATTTCAATCTAAATCCTTCTATTTCTCATCTCAAACATTGTCCAAGGCGACGAAGTTGGAAGAAACGTCCACAGTCTTTAAACGGTTAGCTACAGCTAACTTCCTTAGCTGTGGGGAGTGGCGGCTGTTCTATCAGCCGGCCAATCTGCACGTTACCATAACCACAGTGATGCGGCTCCTGTTGTCCTTCTCTCAGGCAGGGAAAACTGCTTCACTTGGCTTGCAGAGACAGCTTCGCTACTGGGACTCCTCTGGGACAGTTTGCTTCTGCAGGCCTCAGAGAGAAAGGAAGCAATGCTTATACCTTAATTTACCCCTTTTTATGAACGAATACCGGATTCTTTCAACAGTAATTCATCAGTACTTAACTTGTGCATATGATCGCGGGATTGTATGCACATCCCGTATACGATCCAGTTTAAGAGTTTATGTCTGTTTGCCAGCAAAGAGACATTAGCGCGCTGTCTCCTCCTATCTCGATGATCACCGGCGTGGAAGGGGTTGGACCATTGGAAAGGGGGGTGCTTTTATACAGCCAGTGGCATCATGGGAAGTCCGCTGCTACCCCCGCTTCCTCAGTTGCTGGAAGTCAGTTAAATGCAATTTATTTTGAAAATTCCAGAAAAGTTTGTACCGGAGTTTTAATGTTGTTTCCATGGCTGTGTGGGTCCCAACATTAGCAACTGTACTTAAGAGAAACTTAGGATTGTTCTTGTTCTCTTCTATTAATGATGAGAAATAAGCTGTTCTAGCTTGGCGAAGTGTCATTTTATACAACAGTAGGCTATTTTTCCAGATTAAGTAGGAATCCCCTAGGTGTGTAGAGCACCATTTTCTCTCCAATTTTCTAACATTGTGCTTTAAAGTACGCAGTTCTGAATTAAATCAGGGAGCTAGCCTCCTATGAATAATTACCTTCTTTTTCAAGGGGGCTGCATTGTCTAATGCACCACGCAATGATGAAGAAACACTATGAACAAAATAATCAATTTGTGGAGGGGAAGAAACAAAATCATTGCCCTCCACTGTGTTTCTCTGTGATAATGAGGAAATTAAAAGTGGAACAAATTCTTTAAAGGTTGTTACAGCATTGTCTGATAATGATCTACTATAATGACATTCTCTTTCAGGTATGGAGTACTCGGTTAAATTAAACTCAAAGGTTATTAAAAAATGGTCAGACAAGACAGGGTTATGAGAAAATATTGTTATGTCTTTACACTCAATGCCATATGTCAGCAGAAGGTCCAGAGAATGAAGACAAAGGTGGGTAGGTTTGTTAATGTTTTGAGCAAAGCCAATTGAGTCTAAGATAGCATTAAAGGCTATATTTAAGCTATCACTTTCAGTGTCAACATGAATGTTAAAATCCCCCACTATAATAACCTTATCTGTACTGTTGGACCACTTGTTTGCTGAATATTGGACCATTTGCACATTGCTGGACGCCACTATGCCTTTCCAACGTCATTGGCCATTTTGTACCGCAGGATAGTCTGTCCTACAAAACCCAGCAGCCACTGCGGCTGATATGACGGGTCCATCCCAGGTCTGACATCACAGGAGGCAGTATAGGAAGGAACATTCGAAAGAAGCTTTGCTTTTCACGCTGGAAGCCGGTCCAGCAACTGAAGCGCATCAATTTCTGGAGAAGAGTCCCAAGTGGATTTCATTTATTCTCCTTCGTTGGCCAATGAAAAATTCATGAATGAGGTTTCTGGAATAAGGAATAAGGCCAGAAATTTCATTTTGCCGATCGAAGACGTGAGTTTAACACGTAACCAAAACCACGGAGTTTCAAGGAGACGCAACTTTCCCTCCTTGCTTTGTTCTAGTCGACTGCTGACGATCAGATCATATTTTTCCTTTTTGCCAAGGAGGCCAAAGGACAAAAATTGACCGCTCTTCCCGAAATTAATTGTGGACGCACATTAACTTCTAACTCCCCCCCCTCTCTTCCTCTCTCCCTCTGCTCAGAAGGAAGACTTCAACAAAGTAAAACCCATCCTTTTTACTTTTCTTTTATTTCTTCATTAAGGATAGCGTGGGCAGGATAGAGTAGGAAATTTTAGTACGATTAGAGTCGCCATTTAGAGCCTAATGTGTTCTGAATTGTATGTGTTCTGAATTGTATATGCATGTCATTGCTTTGAAACTTGCTGGTACTTTCAGAGACCGCCATGTCTTGCAAGTGTGTCTTTACCGTGCAAACACCTGCATGCAGGTGCGCTGTGAAACTGAACTGTTATAATAACCTCATGGGGAAATTCACCGTTTTCTTTGTCTTCAACTTTGCTGCTTACTAGCTTGCCGCCAGAAGTTTTATAACTCTTTGTGTGCTCACCCCCGCCCAGAGTTGGGGGATGTTTTATGACTGTGCATCTCACTGAGCTACACTTTCTGGTGGGCTGCGCTCCCAAAGCTTCAACACCATATTCCCTTGTCATATTATCACTTTGGCCATAACTGCTGGTTGATTCCATACGCACTCACTGCTGTTTTGCTTTATTTTGTTTAGTTCGATATTTTACCACCTTTTTGTGTAGAACTTTGCATGTTTGAGTAGGTGAAGATTATTAAATTGGAAGAGCAGATTGTATCAGGCTGTGATTTAATAAATATTCACATAAATAAAGAGAGTTATTCGTCAGTCAAAATAAGGTTAAAGTTCCACACGTTTCAGCAGAAACGGTTGATTAAACAGTGACAACTAGTAATAGTTATCAATTATTACCGAGTATTTAACGGTTGTAATTATCAAAGGCGTTGAGCCACAGTTACAACACCAGAAGACATCCCTGGTCTTCAATTCACAAATGAGGATTTTGGTTAAGAAATTAATTTTGTCAAATTATGATTGTTAATTATAATTCTTGATAAATATTAATCAATCAATAATCATAATTCCAACAGAATTTAACACTAAATCAGATAAAAGGTCTGAAAATTGATCTAAAAATTGAGACTAAGGGCCTGGTAGACGGTACAAAAAAAAAAACAGAAGTGGTTTTAGTGTTTTGCAATTTGGATGAGGAAAACTAAGGATTAAATATTCAAAAGAGTTGTAGCTATTGATTGGTCTGGGACTAGTCAATAAATTGGACTGAAAGATGGTTTTTACTCCTCCTTGCCCAGTATTTCGAGGAATGTGGAAATTTAAATAATTAGTAGGAGTTGACTCGGATGCCTCCTGGACGCCTCCTTGGTTTAGTGGTTCGGGCACGTCCCATGGGGAGGAAGCCCAGGGGACACGCTGGGTGGACTATGTCTCTCAGCTGGCCTGGGAACGTCTTGGGCTCCCCCCGGAGGAACTGGAGGAAGTGTCTGAAGAGAGGGATGTCTGGGAATCTCTACTGAGTCTGCTGCCCCCGCAACCCGGTCCTGGACGAAGCGGAGGACTTTGACAACACTTTGCTCTCAGTGATTTTTTTTTTTATATATATATTTAATGGAAATAAAAAAATTTAAAATAACTTCAACATCTATACAAAAGTGACTTAACAAGAGAAGGTAATTTGAGATCAGTCCAAGGATGCATGGTGTTGATCTGGAACTTTGACTGTGTTCATCAGAGAAACAGCCTGGGGGAAGAAACCCCCTGTGACGGCTGATTTTAGCTGACAGTGCCCTGTAGCGCCTCTGTCTAGTAAAAGTCTAGACAGTTTATGTGCAGGGTGTGAGGGGTCTGCAGAGATATTAGCTTACATGACCCTAGATCTGTACAAGTCATAGATGGAGGGAAGGTCAACCACAATGTTCCTCTCTGCAGAACTAATTGTTCATTGCAGTTTGGACCTGTCTTTTTTTAATATTATAATCATCTTATAATCATCTTTTATTGTACATTGTACATTGTACATATGTACATTACAACAAAATTTGTCCTCTGCATTTAACCCATCTATTATAGGGAGCAGTGGGCTGCCATTGTGCGCATAGCTCCCGCCCGGGAGCATTCTGGGGCTAAGGGTCTTGCTCAGGGACCCAGAGTGGCAATCTGTGGGATACGAACATGGTCCTTTGTGTCCTCTCTGGAACGCAAACCTCCTGTTCTAACCGATAGGCCCTTAGTTTAACAGAACAAACAGTGGATGAGTTTTGTGGATGAGCCAAACCACACTGAGATGGACAAAGACAGAACAGACTGAATAATAGCAGTGTAGAAGATGACCAGCAGCTCCTCTGTAAGGTTGTACTTCTTGAGTTGTCGCAGGAAGTACAAACTTTGCTGAGCCTTCTTCAGCTAATTATTTGACTACTTTTATCCCGAAATGGTTTGTAGATCCCTAAAGATGGAGAAAACAATATCTGACATCACAACAAAAGTAATCTATCTGTCTTGTTGTAGTAGCACATTGAATTTTACACCATTTATCCCAGTGAACATGCACTATGCAAACCAAGAGAGATGTCATAAGCAACAGAGATTATTCCCAGACATGACTTAAAGTTACACAAAATCTGCTTCCTTTTTTTGGGATTAAAGCAAAGTGACAAAGGTCTTTCGATACACTGAAATACGCGACAGAATGAGATACAAGGAGAGCAATAGTGTGATCTGTATCCAGTGTGAGGGGTAGTGGTCTGTGTTGAATGGTTAAACATAAACACAAAAGCAAAACACAAATAATTCCAAAAATATGGAGCCAAAAATAAGATTTTAAAAAATTACAAAAAAACTGTAATCCTCAATTAAGCCCTAAAATGTTGGGGTTTCTAATTTATAGTCAGTCTGTCATTTTCTACCGCTTATTCCATAGTGGGTCGCGGGGGAGCTGGTGCCTATCTCCAGGAGTCTATGGGCGGGAGGCGGGGTACACCCTGGACAAGTCGCAAGTCCATCGCAGGGCAACACACAAACAACCAAGCACACACTCATTCATACACCTAAGGGCAATTTAGAGTGACCAATTAACCTAACAGGCATGTCTTTGGACTGTGGGAGGAAGCCGGAGTACCTGGTGAGAACCCACGCATGCACGGGGAGAACATGCAAACTTCATGTAGAAAGACCCCCGGCTTGGAATTGAACCCAGGACCTTCTTGCTGCAAGAAGGTCCTGGGTCCTGGGTAGCAAGGCAACAGTGCTACCAACTGCGCCACCGTGCAGCCCTTCTAATTTATATATATCCTAAAATTCTCTCTTTGGTTGTGTTTTCTTTGTTTATAATTTTCCGAACAGTAAGAGATATATGATCTAGCCTAAAGGCTTTTACTGAGGATTGATCATTGGCATGGTGTTCTAATAAGGGTTAGGCTATAAAAACAGTTCAGCAAATCACAGTTTTTCACTGTTGTCTGCTGCCAGATTCTCTGTTTTCATATTTGCAAACCTCGTACTCGTACTTGTACTCGTCGTCTTCCGCTTATCCAGGACCGGGTCACGGGGGCAGCAGACTCAGCAGAGATGCCCAGACGTCCCTCTCTCCAGACACCTCCTCCAGCTCCTCCAGGGGGAGCCCAAGGCGCATAGTCCCTCCAGCGTGTCCTGGGCCATCCCCTGTGCCTCCTCCCCATGGGACATTTAGAATTGTGTTTATTTCAGTCCGCAGTTCCTGTAATGACCACAATCATCATCATCACTTTATTTGCAGTAGCTTGAGCTCGTTTGATGAAAAATTATATGGGACAAACCTGGAACATTTCAACACTTTTATTCTTTTTTATGTCAGCTATTCACACTTTCATCTCTGCGTCTTGGATGTGAATTATAATTTCCTCATGGTAGGATGGGGAGCTCTCATCTGATTTATCATGAACTTGTTGCGTGCCATCCATCCAGCCATCCATGCATCCGCCCTTGTTTTAGATAAGGTTGTGGAGGAAAAAAGTCCATGACATTTCTCTCTCTCTCTCTCTCTCTCTCTCTCTCTCTCTCTCTCTCTCTCTCTCTCTCTCTATCTATCTATCTATCTATCTATCTATCTATCTATCTATCTATCTATCTATCTATCTATCTATCTATCTATCTATCTATCTATCTATCTCTATCTCTCTCTCTCTGTCTCTGTCTGTCTGTCTGTCTGTCTGTCTGTCTAAATTAACAGTGTTTGTGTTAAAATCTAAATTACTGCAAGTGGAATTCAATTACATAGATATGAACATTTAACTTGTTAAAACATTAAATTAAATAATAATTATAATAATTTGAATAATACTCGTACTCGTCGTCTTCCGCTTATCCGGGACCGGGTCGCGGGGGCAGCAGACTCAGCAGAGACGCCCAGACGTCCCTCTCTCCAGACACCTCCTCCAGTTCCCCCTGTCCAGTTCCTCCAGAGGGAGCCCAAGGCGTTCCCAGGCCAGCCGAGAGACATAGTCCCTCCAGCGTGTCCTGGGCCGTCCCCTGGGCCTCCTCCCGGTGGGACGTGCCTGGAACACCTCCCGAGGAAGGCGTCCAGGAGGCATCCGGTATAGATGCCCGAGCCACCTCAACTGGCTCCTCTCGATGTGGAGGAGCAGCGGCTCTACTCAGAGCCCCTCCCAGATGGCCGAGCTCCTCACCCTATCTCTAAGGGAGTGCCCAGCCACCCTACGGAGGAAGCTCATTTCAGCCGCTTGTATCCGGAATCTCGTTCTTTTGGTCATGACCCAAAGTTCATGGCCATAGGTGAGGGTAGGAACGTAGACCGACCGGTAAATTGAGAGCTTTGCTTTTCGACTCAGCTCTCTCTTCACCACAACGGACCGGCACAATGCCCCCATTACTGTGGCAGTACCATGGCCTCGGACTTGGAGGAGCTGATCCTCATCCCAGCCGCTTCACACTCGGCTGCGAACCGCCACAGCGCATGCTGTAGGTCTTGGCTAGAGGGGGCCAGCAGGACCACGTCATCCGCAAAAAGAATAGACGAAATCCGCTGGTCCCCAAACCAGACACCCTCCGGCCCTTGGCTGCGTCTAGAAATCCTGTCCATAAAAGTTATGAACAGGACCGGTAACAAAGGGCAGCCCTGCCGGAGTCCAACATGCACTGGGAACAGGTCCGACTTAGTGCCGGCAATGCGGACCAAACTCCTGCTAGGCTCGTACAGGGACCGGATGGCCCCTAATAAAAGGCCCCGATTCCATATTCCTGGAGCACCCCCCACAGGGCATCACGGGGGACACAGTCGAATGCCTTCTCCAGGTCCAAAAAACACATGTGAACCGGTTGGGCAAACTCCCATGAACCCTCGAGCACCCTGTAGAGGGTATAGAGCTGGTCCAGTGTTCCACAGCCGGGACGAAAACCACACTGTTCCTTCTGAAGCCGAGGTTCGACTATCGGTCGGACTCTCCTCTCCAATACCCTGGCGTAGGCCTTACCAGGGAGGCTGAGGAGTGTGATCCCCCTGTAGTTGGAACACACCCTCTGGTCCCCCTTCTCATGAAGGGGGACCACTACCCCAGTCTGCCAGTCCATAGGCACTGTCCCCGACCACCACGCAATGTTGAAGAGGCGTGTCAACCATGACAGCCCTACAACATCCAGAGACTTGAGGTACTCAGGGCGGATCTCATCCACCCCCGAAGCCTTGCCACCGCGGAGCTTTTTAACCACCTCGGTGACTTCAGCCTGGATGATGAAAGAGTCCAACCTCGAGTCCCCAGCCTCTGTTTCCACCAAGGAATGCCTGATGGCAGGATTGAGGAGATCCACGAAGTACTCCTTCCACCGCCCAATAATGTCCTCAGTCGAGGTCAGCAGTCTCCCACCCCCACTATAAACAGTGTTGGTGAAGCACTGCTTTCCGCTCCTGAGGCGCCGGACGGTTTGCCAGAATCGCTTCGAGGCCAACCAGTATTCCTTCTCCATGGCCTAACCGAACTCCTCCCAGGCCCGCGTTTTTGCCTCTGCCACAGCCCGGGAAGCAGCATGCTTGGCCTCACGGTACCCGTCAGCCGCCTCAGGAGTCCCACAAGCCAACCATAGATGATAGGACTCCTTCTTCAGCTTGACAGCATCCCTTACTGCCGGTGTCCACCACCGGGTTCTGGGATTGCCACCGCGACAGGCACCGCAGACCTTACGGCCGCAGCTACGGGCAGCAGCATCGACAATAGATGCGGAGAACATGGTCCACTCGGACTCTACATCCCCCGGGATCTGGTCGAAGCTCTCCCGGAGGTGGGAGTTGAATACATCCCTGGCCGAGGGCTCCGCCAGGCGTCCCCAGCAGACCCTCACTATGCGCTTGGGCCTGCCAAGTCTGTCCGGCTTTCTCCTCCTCCAGCGGATCCAACTCACCACCAGGTGGTGAGTGTCCAAAACATGCGGCCGAAGGTCTGATGATACGACAACAAAGTCAATCATCGACCTCCTGCCTAGGGTGTCCTGGTGCCAAGTGCACTGATGGACACCCTTATGTTTGAACATGGTGTTCGTTATGGACAATCCGTGACTAGCACAGAAGTCCAATAACAAAACACCACTCGGATTCAGATCGGGGGGGCCATTCCTCCCGATCACGCCTCTCCAGGTGTCACTGTCGTTCCAAACGTGGGCGTTGAAGTCCCCCAGCAGAATAATGGAGTCCCCGGGAGGGGCACTATCCAGCACCCCCGACAGGGACGCCAAGAAGGCCGGGTACTCTGCATTACCACTCGGCCCGTAGGCTGAAATGATAGTCAGAGACCTCTCCCCAACCCGAAGGCGCAGGGATACGACCCTCTCATCCACTTGGGTAAACCCCAACACGAGACGGCTGAGCTGGGGGGCAACAAGCAAACCCACACCAGCCCGCCGCCTCTCCCCGTGGGCCACTCCAGAGTAGAAGAGAGTCCAACCCCTCTCAAGGAGATGGGTTCCAGAGCCCACGCTGTGCGTGGAGGCGAGCCCGTCTATTTCTAGTCGATATCTCTCGACCTCCCGCACAAGCTCAGGCTCCTTCCCCCCCAGCGAGGTGACATTCCACGTCCCTAGAGCCAGCCTAAGCATCCGGGGATCGGGCTGCTGAGGTCTCCACCTTCGTCCGCCACCCAATCCTCTTTGCACCGGTCCCTCACAGTTCCCCCTGCAGGTGGTGGGCCCACTGGGGGATGGCCTCGCGTCTCTCGTTCGGGCTTGGCCCGGCCGGGTCCCGCGAGGTGCAACCCGGCCACCAGGCGCTCTCCGACGAGTCCCGACCCCAGGCCTGGCTCCAGGGTGGGACCCCGGCTCCGCCGTACCGGGCGACGTCACGTACCTCGATATTTTGGTCCTCATGAGGGATTCTTTAACCACTCTTTGTCTGACCCATCACCTAGAGCCTGTTTGCCATGGGAGACCCTACCAGGGGCATTTAGGCCCCAGACAACATAGCCTCTAGGATCATTTGAGCACTCAAACCCCTCCACCACGTTAAGGTGGCGGTTCAAGGAGGGGTATTTGCAAACCTAAAGTAGTTCAATTAGATGCCTTTTAATGTAGCTCTATAAGAAAGACCTTCTGATATAAACTTGCAGAAATACCAAAGAATTTTTAACCAGAAGATTCTGCCTTTGCAGTTTGCACCAGTTCAGAAATGCATTGCAGCTCTATCTAACTGTTTTACATCGAAATGTTGCCGGGAAAATTAATCTGTTGGAAACAGACGCATCCTAGTTGATGCGTGATTGGTCACAGCACCTAGAATGCAGATTACAATGACTTAATAACATGTTTTAAATCCTCATCGGAAGAAGTAATACAGGTGTTTACAACTACAAAGAACATGTCAATGAAAAGCAGTTCATCAGAGTGCTTTATTCAAAAGCTTAGCTGCCTGACATATTATTCCTGCACACTCGCTTTGCTCCCTGTATAATCTGTTCACATAAAAAAAGGAACAAAAATTCACCTCTGCTGTCCCCATCTTTACTTAGTTGTTGTATCTGTATAGCAGAGGGCAGTGGGACCTTGGGGGAAGATTTTAAATCTGAACTGTCACTGGAATGATCCACATAAGTACACGGCTTGCCATTTTACATCCACTCAATGAACAGAAACACAGCACAAGAACAAGTGTGTCAGGGAGGGGGTAGACAAGGAGGCGCACGAGACAAGAGGCATGGTTATTCAACAAGGTTGCCTTGACGACCACCAGTAATGTGTGCAACAGTTCCCATGGTGATGGTTGCCATGATAGAGAGAGCCATCAGGAGGTCGGAACGAGGACCAGGTGACGTCAACAGCAGCAGTGTGGTAAAGAAAAGACGAGGATGTGACTCTGTTCAGTTTGTTAGGTCACTGTCTGATTGTGTGATGTGATTGGTTAGATCTGGAACAGAGACAGGAACGCACACCCACCAAACCCTACCCCCCACCCTCACCTCCCCAACTGCTGAAGCAACAGACAATCCTCCTAAGGCTGCAGTTTTTCATGTTACAGTATTTGTCCATCCTTTTCTAACACCTTTTCCTTCAACTCAATTTACTAATAATATGCCTAGATACAGCACTGTGTGAACAACTAATAACTTTAGCAATGACGTTTTGGGGTGTATCTCAGTCTGCTGGACAACTATCAGTTGTCCCCATAATTGTGTAGGTCACAACATGACAATAACATCACACTTTTGTGTAAAACAAAAAAAAAAAATTTAAGTTTAATATTCAAACTTTCTGAGAAATTGAATTGGCTGTAAATAATAATCATCTGATAGTTATTTTAATAATGAAGCAAGAAAGAACTGTAATTTCACATGACTTGAATGTTTTCTAGTACCTGGCCACAATTTTGACCAATATGATCATAGATAACATACTAGAAACATATTCAGTTAACCCCAACATCAATAACCCTAAGTAGACCAACTGTATAAACTCCAGAGCCATTTCAGAATGACATGATCTACCAGTTCTTCTTGTTTGTCTTCTGTGGGTCTTTCACTGACCAATAACTCAACTGTCAAAATAAGGTGAGATCTTTCCATGTAATCCATGCAACATTCATTAACTGCTACAGTCAAATCCATACAAACTACAATAAATATCCTTTTGTGTAATGCATGCAATAATTATTAAAATACACAGTTGAAGCAGTAGAGAGTGAAACAAGCATATTCTCATATTCTAGAACTGACAGACTGGAGGCCTGTGTGGAGCCACATATTTCCTGCCACATGTTATCTGTCTTATCTTTTGCAAAAATATAAACAAGTGTATCCAAAGAAATGATGTATGATGATTTTACATTCTTTCACATGTATTAAATGAAATTAGTAATCTTTGATTATCAAGTTAAAAGATGTATGATTGATGTGGTTAAGAACTGAGAGTTAAAGTAAAAAACATTAAGGGTTGACATTCTCAATCAGCTATATATGAAAGAGATATAACGTTAGTCATTTGTGAAGCATGAATAAAAAGAAAGAAGTAATAGTTTTAAACTGTAAATGAAGTGAACACTGTAACTAAAAGTTTGAGCAGCACCGATGTAAGAAGTAAAGCCTCTGTTTAAGAGGAAGTGTAATGTTGAGTGAGACAGGAATAGAGCAGATGTTCAGGAATTGGGTAAGTGAGAGCTGCAGCTTACAGCACAAGGCTGATAACTGAGGCGGGGGTGCAGGTCAAAGAAGAGGCCAGCAGACATCTCAGGACTGAGGTGATGATGGCATGTCTGATATGGACACGACTCGGGAAATTCCAGAAAATCACCTTATGTCATGGGTGACCAATGGGACAGCCATGGCAACAACCACTGGCCAATGAGCACAAAGAGTATGGTGGAAATGCTCTATAAAATGGGCAAGAATAGAGGAACTAGTTGGTTGTTTCCTCGCAGAAGACCAGCGAACAAGATCAGACGGAGAAAAGAAGCTTAGATGGAAAAGGAACAGAGACACAGCCCACTGATCGACTGCATTAAAAAGAGGATCAACCCGTGGGCCCAGAAAGGACTGTACCTCAAGATTAAGAATCTGATTTCATCTAAAGCCTTTTTATCCAGACAAGAGAAGTGAACTTGATCAGTGAACAGCTGATTGATCTAAGTTTCAGATTTCTGGAAGTCCTGAATCAATCTCATTTATGTCTCCGGGTTTCTTTCAACTCTTCACCCTCTGGAAACTACTGTCTTCGGAGACATATAACAACAAAGATCCTGTTTAACCATCAAAGCATGGAGCATCCGTGCCTGCCACCTAAAGGAAGAAAACTGAAGATTAAGTCGTATTCCCTTCAAGAAACCACTCGTTACCAGAAGAATCTTCTCCATCAGGTGCATGGATGAGCCTCCGTCTTCAAAGCCTCTCCAAACTCACCAATTTCAGCATCAGGGAAAGACAGGTTGAGTTGATTGATTCATTTCTATTATTGAAATTATTTTGTGTTGCCGAATTTAAGCTGTTACTGACCCCTGCAAAAGCGTTACTAATTAAAGAAAGCATATAAAATTCTAGTTAAATCATGGACATTCAATTATTTGAGTCACCGTATTTTTGGTTTTTCATTGGTGGTAAAAAGTCTTGTTGCCTGGTTCTAAGATATTTTAGGAGGTTTTTATAGGTTGCCTTAGCCAAGTTTGTTAAAACAGCACCCTTGGGGCCGAGTCACTAAAATTAACGTAGCCCACATACCAAGAGCCAGTTGTAAAATTAGAGAATGAGCAGCCGTGAACAAAAGTGACTGCTGAAAGTGTGGATGACTGCGATAGGCTACTCAGTCGTCCAGACCTCCAGTTGAAGAAGGGCGCGATTTTTGTATGAAGGCTGTCAGAGGATAGGCGAGTCATTTACCGACACCAGCTTAAACAGAACTTTCAGTAAACATGCTTAATAAGAACTTCCTGGTTTAGGGAAGTCCGGACCCGTTGGATGGAGAGCTGGATTGAGCAATCCCTTTAGACATAGGAGACATAGACGTAGGAGGGAGGGGTTAGCTCATCGGACAACGAAACAACGTTAATTTCATCCTCAACGTAAAATCTCAGAGCAGCTAAGTGTTCATAATACCTTCACTAAGCTCTGCCCTGACCGATTCTTTGAGGGCGAAGGGAAAGGCAAGAATTGACTCCTCATGTTGAAGCAAATGTCAGAAGGAGACTCTTTTGGGAACAAGAAATTAAATGGAAAGCTAACATTAGCAATCGATTTGCAGAAGAACTACAAAAAGGTTATGCTTTAATCATTGCAAAGTAAAGCATGCCAACAACAAAGTGTAATTTAATATGATAAATAGCCGTAGTTAATTTGAGAAAGACAAGGGTCAGACCTTGTAGAAATACTCCACATGAACCTAAAATAGGAACATGGATGGAAACTAATCAAGATGTGCATAAATAAATCAAAGCCATGGAAAAATCAAGTTATGACCGTTGAAACTTTGGCCAGCCCTTCTGTTAGACATCAGCCTCATTGTGTATGGGACGTGCCTGCTCAGCATCAACTGAGGTAATGGTCAAACAAAATGCATTCTTGCTGGAAGTATAAAGATTTTGAATTATTTTGGAATGTAAAACTGAAGGACAGTTGACCAGTTAAAAAGTAATCACTTCATGGTGCTCAGCTGCCTCAGTAAGTAAGAATTTTTTCACAACTTCTACTCTAAATCCAACAAAGAAAAAACAAAACCAACATTTAAGTTATGAGTAAAAGTCTGAGTGTAAGGTCCCCTTCTTTCATACACATCTTCAACACGTTTTTGTTAAAATGGACTGTTCTGTCTTGGTGATCACCATACAAGTTAGCAAAAAAGATAAACATGAAAACTGACTTTAAATTTTAAAAAAAAGATATTGCAAGAAATTCAAACAATGTTCAAAATAAATCTAAGGGGAAGGTGAAGAATTTTTAATTTTTCAAGCTAAAAGAGAAGCTCCATCTGGACAAAAGAAACCGTCAAAATGATTGCTACTGAGAATTCCATACTTATTTTAGTCCCTATCGATACGTTTCTCTTTGCATATTTCTTTACACTACATAAACCTATTTCTAGATTCAGTTGACAAAATAAAATGCCGAGAGTTTGGTGTGTTCCTCAAATGAGAAGGGAGGCCTATCCCTTCAAACTCTAAACATTATTGTTTGACAGTCCAGTTATATGCTCTACCTCCATGGATAAATAATTACCATGAAAGGGATTGGGTCCAAACTGAACAAAACTCGCTTCAAGAGAATAGTGTCTCCATCTTAGCTTTCTTAAATAATAAACTCTTGAACAAAACAAAAACTAAAAAATGGCTAGGTCTAATCAGAAAGAGACTGGGAGGTCCACGTTTCCTATCATGAGTGATTTCAGTTCCTGGTAATATGGACTCCATCCCCTCAATGTGGGATAGCTGATTTAAAAGGTGGCAATCTATAGACCTGTGCACAATTAATTAGCTTTTTGAGGGCGAAATTTAAAAAGTCTGCAATTACTTTAAAATATCTATTTGTTTAGACTCACATAGACCAAGAAAAACTAAACAGGGAGCCATCAAGTATTAAACAGCACTCTATTATGCTAACTGAAAAACTGCTGCCAACTAAAACTCATATTTCACATATTTATAGGAGGCTACAGAGACAACACCTTAAATATAAAAAATAGGAGATGGAGTTCAACACTATGATTAAAGATAGAGAATGGGAAGACATGAGTATGAGTTGCCACAAAGGTTTTTATAGGAATTTACGGAAGGAATTAAACTGGAAGGTTAAAATAAGATTTCACATGATGTCTCTTCTAATTTCATCCAAAAGGATCAGTGTTACCCTAGTTTTGGATGCACATCTTTCTTGGGGTTGTCCAGCACTGTTGGAATATTGAGGGACATATGAGGGCAGATTGAGAAAACGTTAAATACTGCTAGTCCAGTGGAGCCTTCAGTTGTTTGTACTGGAAGCACCGCCCCAAATGTCTAAAACAGTAACCAGAGATGCACATTTGATATAGTTGCATTATTGCAAAAAATCATAACTAAAACTGGGGTGAAGTATTCCACCCAAAGCTTGCACAGTGGATTGAAAGACTTAAACAAGTCTACACTATGGAGTGCCTGAGAACAAGACTACAACTGAACATGGATGCTTCCCTCTCAAGATGGACTCCAGTAATGTTATATTTGAATCTATAAGCTATGCACTGTTAAAGGCAAATAATAAGGCCAGTGTCATGGATTCTTCAACAAGGTTTTTTTTTTATTAAACTCTCAGAAATACAAATAAACAAAGTTCCAAATGAAACAAATCACCTACCCTGGTTTTAGTCTACTAATTACTTCCTGCCTAGCCAGTTCTTGATGCTAGTTAATGCATTTTAGGAAAACACTTAAAATGTAATAAGATAATTTTCTCAAAATGTTTCTATCAAATTGTTTTAATCCACCATTATTAGAAGTAATAATTATCACCATACATGCTAATTAGTGAGTGGTTAGCTTGCTAGATAACAGCTTACTAGCAGGTTAGCCATTTAATAACCAAGATGCTTTAAAAATAATGGCATCCAGGTCCTTCTCAAACAATTAGCATATTGTGATAAAGTTCATTATTTTCCATAATGTCATGATGAAAATTTAACATTCATATATTTTAGATTCATTGCACACTAACTGAAATATTTCAGGTCTTTTATTGTCTTAATACGGATGATTTTGGCATACAGCTCATGAAAACCCAAAATTCCTATCTCACAAAATTAGCATATTTCATCCGACCAATAAAAGAAAAGTGTTTTTAATACAAAAAACGTCAACCTTCAAATAATCATGTACAGTTATGCACTTAATACTTGGTCGGGAATCCATTGGCAGAAATGACTGTTTCAATGCGGCGTGGCATGGAGGCAATCAGCCTGTGGCACTGCCCAGGTCAGGCGTTTCTGCCGCTGTCTCTGGTTCAAAAGTGGCTTGACCTGGGGAATGCGGCACCTGTAGCCCATTTCCTGCACACGCCTGTACACGGTGGCTCTGGATGTTTCTACTCCAGACTCAGTCCACTGCTTCCGCAGGTCCCCCAAGGTCTGGAATCGGCCCTTCTCCACAATCTTCCTCAGGGTCCGGTCACCTCTTCTCGTTGTGCAGCGTTTTCTGCCACACTTTTTCCTTCCCACAGACTTCCCACTGAGGTGCCTTGATACAGCACTCTGGGAACAGCCTATTCGTTCAGAAATTTCTTTCTGTGTCTTACCCTCTTGCTTGAGTGTCAATAGTGGCCTTCTGGACAGCAGTCAGGTCGGCAGTCTTACCCATGATTGGGGTTTTGAGTGATGAACCAGGCTGGGAGTTTTAAAGGCCTCAGGAATCTTTTGCAGGTGTTTAGAGTTAACTCGTTGATTCAGATGATTAGGTTCATAGCTCGTTTAGAGACCCTTTTAATAATATGCTAATTTTGTGAGATAGGAATTTTGGGTTTTCATGAGCTGTATGCCAAAATCATCCGTATTAAGACAGTAAAAGACCTGAAATATTTCAGTTAGTGTGCAATGAATCTAAAATATATGAATGTTAAATTTTCATCAAGACATTATGGAAAATAATTAACTTTATCACAATATGCTAATTATTTTAGAAAGACCTGTACATTGTCCAAAATATTTGTATTTTTGTCATGAAGCAAACAAAGCAGCATCATACTTATTGCTTATTGAGTGACTATCTGCCAACTAGCCAGTTTGACATACATGCTAAAAATAAGTCAACATATGGCGAAATGTGTGTATTTCTTCATGATCTTATTGCATACAACAGCATTGTGAGGTTTTGCATGCATTGTTTTCCTTATATTCCTTTAGCTCAGACAAAAACAATGACAATACTTGAGGATGACATGCTGAATATAAAAAGCACATATTGGAGGCGTCTATTACATTTGAGCTTCTTGAGAGGCTGTTTGTTTTCAAAATAGAATATTTTATGGGTAGTAACCATAAGATCAAAAATTAAAAGTTGTTCAGTTGCTTTTCATTGAAATCATCTCATGGCACCAATATCAGACAGAAAATAGATGTGAAGCATTTGATCGTTCATGGGGGTTTGCTTCATTGCATTGTGACACAGCTCATTTAGACTGAGACATGAGTGAAGAGCCAGTCTCAGCTGTACATCATCATGTTTTCATTAGTGTGGGCTGGCAGCAGATTCCAGCTTGTGATGTTACTGCGAGGGCATCACAAGGACATTCATTTTCTTCATAGCAGCACAGACTCCCACACATACAAAATACATAAACTTGCCAGTCCAACCAAAACATAAAGTTAGTTATAAAGGAGGACTTAAATGCTGCTCCTAATTTTATAGAAAACAAGACATATTCTTATTAAAGAGTAATACCTTGTCGGGTCCATATAGGAAAGCCATTTTGTACAATAAGCAATCATTTATTGCTGATTTTGAATTAAAGTACAGTTAAAAACATACTTGTTTCATTCCTCTTTTCGTAAATTGTGAAGTCTATTGTGAAATTCTGTTATTTTCACAAAAGCTTTGTCATTGTGGAACAATGATTTTTTGTATTATTTCATTTTAATTTAATAGTGTATATATGCTTAGCTGTAGTGTTAAAAACTTGAAATTACACAAAAAACTTTGAGACCACTTAAAACTACAGTCATGAACATAATGTCAGGCAAGGAAACAAATTATTTTCTGGGCGATGTCCTTGGAGTTGGGGGCCAGTTTTTAGCTTTTACCAGAGGAGTGCAGTCTTTACAATTACGCTAAAATACATGCATCTGAACTAAATGAACATAAAGAATTTTAAGGTTATAGGTTCAGTTGGAATTAAGAAGGATGTCCAAGAGTGACAAGCAAGCTCAAGAGCCCCCCTACTTTAGGTTGGTGCTACAGAACTGTGTTGTCATCCAATGCAGAGCTTGCTCTCATTGGGCAGCATGTACATTGTTTTTATATAAATTTTCCCAATTCTTGCAGTTGTCCTGTGGTTCCAGCTGAATGTCTGAATGCTGAATTTATGAGGGTTATTTGGAGCGGACTATACTCCCAGACCATTTTTAGGACAGTATGTAAAGTCTGAGTGAAAACACCTGAATGAAGTTCAAAATCTGCCTTTTGGTAATTGCAAGTCATCTTGTGGTAGAAGGTAATTTAATCATTCAGGTTGAATGGGGCAATATGTAATGCTTTTGGGCCATTTCTGTCATATTGTGGTTTGCGGGCAGACCAAAGTGCAGACAAGAGCTGGGCAGCAACATGTTGTAAAAGGTTTTCAACTTTATTTCCAGAGGTTTTCAAAGAAACCAAGCAAGGCACTGCAGATACAAACAAAAGTCCAGATCCAAAAACTTACAAGAGGTTCTGCAGGAACATGGAAAAACTCAGCACCAATACGTGAGTTGAGAACGGTGTATGACAAACACAAGGAGCCAGCAACAAACAATGACACAAAACCAGCTAATATACTGAGGGATAACAAAGGGCACGTAAGCAGAGAAAACAGGGAACAGGTGTGACAAGGAGGCAGAAGGAACAGGTGAAACAAATACAAAGACTGAGGATGGTCAAAGTAACTAATAAACAGAAACACAGACCAAGCAAACCTATAGACAAAGATAAATAATCAAATGGGGAATAAGAAAACTAGAATAATTATGACTAAAGTAAACAGAAAAACTAGAGGGAACATAAGAACAACAATAACAACCTAAGAACAAACAAAGAACCCATAAAGAAAACCTGAAAACAAAAGTAAACAACCTAACCACACTGACTGAAATAACTGGAAAGGAAACAGAAAATAAACTAGTAAACAAGAAGAGTGCAAAGGAACAAATAATAAAACACAATTAAACACAAAGATACTAAAGAGAAATAAAACTAGAGAATCCAGGGAAGATCAAGAACTATAATAATTACAATAATAATAAACCATACCAAGTAATAAGAAAACTATAAAAGAACTTAAGAAGAAAACACTAGGAGGCAGAAGAGGGAGAAAAGAAAAACATGATACAACAACCAAAATAGAAACATCTAAGCAAAAGGTAAACAAACACAAAGCCACAAACAAAGTCCAAAAATGTCACTCCGTGACAATTTCGTCCTGAAGAGATTAGTACCTTTGGTAAAATTATTGTACTTTAGAGTTTGTGCGTAAAAGGAAACTTTTAGTCATATGAACTTAAGACATAGCCTAATGAGAACTAAGCACATGCATTCTTTAGGGATCATTAAATAACATTAGACTGTTGGTTTTGAAATTAGGGGCCCACAGACCATATTTCAAAGTTTGGCTGTCAGACTTGAGTCATATCTGAAAGTATTTCTTCCATTTTCTTCACCTCTCTGACCGCTGTCTCTTCCTCCTATGTAAGTTGACACCAGCAGTGCAGCTCCCTGCCTTGGGGTGTGCTCCAGCATCTTAAACACCTGCCTAAAAAAGAAACACAAACACAGAGAGGAGGCACAGTATCGCTCCTGCGAGGATTAAGGCTCCTCAGGCAATGTACCGCACCGCTCCACTCAGTCTGTGCGAACATAAATAAAAACCAAACAGTCATCTCTGCTTCCTGAGCTCATCAAGTTAGACGGTGTGTCATTTTATATAAAACGACACAATGGCGAGCAACAATCACTGCATTGTTATTAAAGTGCAGCAAGAAGCTTAAGGGTGTCTTAGTGATGATGATGCATTGTTGTGCTCTTGAAAACAACCTGTTATATAATGTTTGTCTGTCTCAGGAGTATTGGATGACATTGATAAAGTGCAGCATTTTATTCTTGTAGCAATGAAATGCTGATAAATGTATTTGTGCCCTGTTTTGGGGACAGAATTTGTCTTCTTTCCCTTTCTTGATGGTAACCAGGACAGAATCCAAGCACCTTCTTTATCTCAGCTACTGCAGCTGTCATACAAGCTCATGGATATATTGACTTTCCCTCTATAAAGAGTGGAGTATTGCCTGTTTGTGCACACAGTGATAGATGTTTATTTTAATGGTCTTTTACAGTCGGAACAAGCAGTTTGGGTTGTGTTCTCAACGGCCCCCAAACCTGGAAGTGGAACAATTAAGCCTGCTGCAATCAAGTGTTTTTGAACATGCAAAGTTAGATCCATTTTCTACGGAGAAGCATGGAAGGTCACATCACCTTAACCAGTTCTTAATGATGTAATAAACGCCTATTAGCCACTGCCTGCTTTCTTGCCTTCCTACTCCTAACTTGTCATCAGCAGTTTTCCTTTGCTAGCCAGACAAGTAAATTATATAGAAAAACTGACCACTTCCTCAGTCTACCAACAACCAGAATAGCTAAGCATATGGGCAATTTGGAGGTGTGTGCCTTTCTCCCCTACTGATAGCCCTAATCCAAATTTGAGCCCTACACCTATAGATTGTATTGTTCAAGGAGCAAGTATTAATGGGTGCATAATGAAGAGTCCGTTGCATTCTTAATATTTCAGAATCAGAATCAGAATCAGAAAAGCTTTATTGCCAAGTACGTTTTTGGACATACAAGGAATTTGTTTTGGCGTAGTCGGTGCAATACAGTACAAATTAAACAGTACAAACATATCTACAATATAATATAAATATAAGTGCACAGTTTTAAGTGAGTGAGAGTAAATATAGAGCAGTATAAGATGCAAGAGCAATACAACAGTGCAGGTGATCATTGTGCAAGTAAAGCAGGAGTCCAAGCTGAGCGTTAATGTAACGCATAGTTACAGGTTACAAGTGTCCTGTCAGCAAAAAAAGGGGGGGTGTGGGGGAAAGGGAGAGTGTCAGTGTGGTTTCCGGGCTTTGTTAACCAGGCTGGTGGCAGATGGGAAAAAACTGTTCTTGTGGCGTGAGGTTTTGGTCCGGATGGACCGCAGCCTCCTGCCAGAGGGGAGAGTCTCAAAGAGTCTGTGACCGGGGTGGGAGGGATCAGCCAGAATCTTCCCTGCCCGCTTCAGGGTCCTGGAGGTGTACAGTTCCTGGAGCGACAGTAGACTGCAGCCAATCACCTTCTCAGCAGACCGAATGACACGCTGCAGCCTGCCCTTATCCTTGGCTGTAGCAGCGGCGTACCAGATGGTGATGGAGGAGGTGAGGATGGATTCAATGATGGCTGTGTAGAAGTGCACCATCATAGTCTTTGGCAGGTTGAATTTCTTCAGCTGCCGCAGGAAGAACATCCTCTGCTGGGCTTTCTTGATGAGGGAGCTGATGTTTGGCTCCCACTTGAGATCCTGGGAGATGATGGTTCCCAGGAAGCGGAAAGATTCCACAGTGTCAATTGTGGAGTCACAGAGGGTGATGGGGGCAGGTGGGACTGGGTTCTGCCTGAAGTTCACAACCATCTCCACTGTCTTTAGAGCGTTGAGCTCAAGGCTGTTCTGGCTGCACCAGTCCAACAGATGGTCCACCTCCCATCTGTATGCGGACTCGTCACCATCAGAGATGACGATCCATTATTAGACGATCCATCCATGTTTTGGCTGAAAGTGGAAGCACAGTTTGAATCCTATGTGATCAGGCACTGATTGACTGATGACTGAGATAATGCATTGCTTATTGAACCAAAGGCCCTGACTATGAAGCAAAATTAGAGGCTTAGCAAGTTAACTTTAGGTATACGTCCTACCTGGGACTGATGCTGGAAACCAAACCATCAACCAATCAGTTCTCTGGGAAAAAAGAAGGATTTCTGTCTCGGGTATTTTTTTTTACCTGGTATAATCAAATCCACAATTTTCACATCAAACACATCCTGAGGTTGGTTTGTATCATATACAGTATGCATAAGTTTTAAATAATGTTTTAACAAGAACTGATAGCAGCTTAGTTCGCATTAGATAAATGGTATTACTCACAAAGGACCTAATTAAATAAAACCTAAGGGAATTCTGGTCTGCAGAGTGAAGCTGTTGTGGTTGGAAAATAAACAACAAGTACCTTGTCCTTGTATGACCTGAATTAAGATATTTTAAAAAACACAAACAGAATGTTGTTTCATTTCTGTTTTATGTTCTGTGCAGACCACCACAAAATGCACTGTTTTAGGTTCTTCTGGATCAAAAGGAGCCTGTCAGACATTTATAGTTCTGATTAGAAAAAGGGAAGCTGTTGAAGTGAAAGTCATGAATGCTAGCAGAACAACAAGTCAATCAGCATGAAAGGCAACACTTTCTTTCATGCTAACACTGACAACACCATAAAAAAAAAAAGGTGGTGATTATTTTCAAATTAAATTAGCAATACTGCCATTTGCATATTGTTCCATGCTACAAAAGTTTCAAATATGACTATGGTGCTAAAACCTAAAAGGGAAAACATGAAAGGAACACATGAGAGCAACCTAAAGTTTATAAAGATTTTGTCACACAGAAGGCAAATAGAACCTTCTTCTGCAGCTTAATCTTCTGTCCATTTGCATAAGAGGAAGAAACTTTGGATAGAAAATCGTGCCTGAAGTTTCTCAAAGATTCAGTTGAGCTTATTTATAAAAAGCTTTGTATACAAATAATATTCACCAAATCAATAACAATCCATTTTGTTTTGTTTTTATTTGATTTAATCCAGTTTCATATAATACAAACCAAAAAACAGTTGAGTTGAAAGTCAAATGTGAATCAGTGAGATGTCGCATTAAAAAGGAAACCAATGGGTTGCATTAAATCTCCACTTCAATAAAATCCCTCATCCTGGGGAGGAATGTTGGGACAGCAGAGAGGAACAAATTCCTTTTATCAAGAAGAAAGCTTCATCTGAACCAGAATCCAGTTCAGTATGAACAGCCATCTGTTTTGGATGGCTTAATAATGAGAAACATGAAAGAACTGGGCCAGGTTACTTTTTATGGGAAAGACATAACACAACCTTAATCTCAATGAAACACTAATTAACATACAAAAGAAAAGAAGAGAGAGTACAGATAGCAGAGTGATGAAAAGTAACCAGTGTGTCCTATAGCAACCTTGGTCCAGCCAAGGTTCACCTGTTTTCCCTTCATGCAGAACACTGTGTGGTGGAAAGCAAATGAGGCACATCACCCTCAAAACACCATCCCCACAGTAAAACATGGTGGTGGCAACATCATGCTGAGGGGGTGCTTGGTTTAGTAGAATGGTTTAGATCAAGCAGATTTATATGTAAGAATGCTCCATTTAAAGTCCAGAAAGAAATTCAACTGAGGGTCTGTGGCAAAACCTGAACTTGGATGTTCACAGATGATCTAGATCCAATCTGACTGGGCCTGAGCTGCTTTGGAAAGAAGAATGGGGACAAAATTCAGTCTGGTAGAGACTTGCAGGTGTAATTACAGTGAAAGATGGTAATACAAGGTAATGATTGAGTGGGCCTGGATGCAAATATTGGCCACACTTTATAGATTTTATTTGTAAAACAAAATGTAATTCAAAATGCTGTATAATTTTCCTTCCACCTACTACTTATAAGCAACGTTGTGTTGGTCAGTCAAATAAAATCCCAATTAAATACAGGGGTTTGAGGTTCTGATAAAGTCTGAAAAACATCCAAGGAATTTAAACCCTGGTAAACTGATGTGTAGCTGACTTTTATGATGTTTAGTCAGCATTTATCATCCCAGTGACAGTCAGTGATGTGGGAGAAGAAAGTTCCTGTCCCTGGACAAATTTTGGAGTGTTTGGCTGTACATTTGTGAATATATAGTGTCAATATAAACACTACCAGTAATATAGTCATAGTCATAAATATAGTCATATATATATCTACAATAGAGACCAAACGTTTGGACACGCCTTCTCATTCAAAGAGTTTTCTTTATTTTCATGACTGAATATTGTAGCTTCACAATGAAGGCATCAAAACTATGAATTAACACATGTGGAATTATATACTGAACAAAAAAGTGTGAAACAACTGAAAATATGTCTTAAATTCTAGGTTCTTCAAAGTAGCCACCTTTTGCTTTGATTACTGCTCCATACACTCTTGGCATTCTGTTGATGAGCTTCAAGAGGTAGTCACCTGAAATGGTTTTCACTTCACAGGTGTGCCCTTTCAGGTTTAATAAGTGGGATTTCAAGCCTTATAAATGGGGTTGGGACCATCAGTTGTGTTGTGCAGGAGGTAGATACAGTACACAGCTGATAGTCCTACTGAATAGACTGTTAGAATTTGTATTATGGCAAGAAAAAAGCAGCTAAGTAAAGAAAAACGAGTGGCCATCATTACTTTAAGAAATGAAGGTCAGTCAGTCCGAACAATTGGGAAAACTTTGAAAGTCTCCACAAGTGAAGTCACAAAAACTATCAAGCGCTACAAAGAAACTGGCTCACATGAGGACCGACCCAGGAAAGGAAGAGCAAGAGTCACCTCTGCTGCGGACGATAAGTTCATCCGAGTCACCAGCCTCAGAAATTGCAGGTTAACAGCAGCTCAGATTAGAGAACAGGTCAATGCCACACAGAGTTCTAGCAGCAGACACATCTCTAGAACAACTGTTAAGAGGAGACTGTGTGAATCAGGCCTTCATGGTAAAATAGCTGCTAGGAAACCACTGCTGAGGACAGGCAACAAGCAGAAGAGACTTGTTTGGGCTAAAGAACACAAGGAATGGATATTAGACCAGTGGAAATATGTGCTTTGGTCTGATGAGTCCAAGTTTGAGATCTTTGGTTCCAACAACCGTGTCTTTGTGCGGCGCAGAAGAGGTGAACGGATGGACTCTACATGCCTGGTTACCACCATGAAGCATGGAGGAGGAGGTGTGATGGTGTGGGGTTGCTTTGCTGGTGACACTGTTGGGGATTTATTCAAAATTGAAGGTTTACTGAACCAGCATGGCTACCACAGCATCTTGCAGCTGTAAGGATTATGATTATTGATTAATTAATATTCATCAAATTATTAACCAAAACCACCAACTGTCACTGTTTATTCAACCGCTTCACCGAAGTTGGGGGAACTTCGACCTTGTTTTGACAGATAAATCACTCTTGCACGAAATAAACACAAACGTTTCTCTTAATTATGCATATAAAGATTTATTGAAGCCGAATAATCCTGATATGCCATTATTCTGGTCCAAAACCATCACCTAATTAACAAGCAGTATTCTACAAAAAGGGAATAACAATGATTACCTAACAATAATAATAAAATAAAAACATATATGCGTATTTAGTGTCTATGAAGATCAAACCAGTAGTTTTATGGACAAAATGTGTAATTTGGGTTAAATGGAAAGAAATCCTCCTGTTGTGTTGATGTCTCGATTGCAGTGATCAGCTGATAAAACGGTGGGGCCACGACCCTTTAGCCACAACCAGCTGATCGTTCCAAATCTTGACAAAGGGTCATAAAACTGTGAGGCGGGAACTCAGTGGAAAATCTCCAGTAATAAAACTGGAACAAAGAGTGGTTGGGCGAGGCCCAGACCGCAGTTGCTTTAAATGTAAACTTTTAAAAGTCCAACTTCTAAATCCTGGATGAATTGAGATCAGCCGGACAAATATTAACCTCACACAATTCAGCAGCAAATCAAAATACAGCTCAGCATAACAAAATTCAATCAGTATTGCATGCAACAAGTTAATACCTTAGATTAACTACTGGTGATTCTACATCACCTTAGCGGCCTCATCCTGCCCAGACCTCTAAATGCAACTATCCGGTTTAAGATGAAAAGAACGAAATTACTTTGAAGTTGATTTCTGCTCTCCACCGGTTGAAGAGGGATCAGGTCTGAAGAAAAAGGAGGGGAGGGGGACCACGCGTCCGTGATCAAATTAAAGAAAAACACAACGGTAATTTCTCATCCGTCCAGGAGGGGAAAAGATGAACCGTAAGTCGACTGCATACACAAGGAGGAAAACTCATCTCCTTGGACATAGAACTCTTGTGGGTTTCCACCTGCGCCGGGTGTTGGCGCGGTCTTCGATCAGTAAATAAATCTCCTGATCTTCTCATATCAGACAGATTTCCAGCTTTCAAGCTCTTCCGGGAATGGCCTTGTGGAGCAAAAGTTCGCCTGCGAGCTCTTGTCTCTCCAGATATGCGCCTCCGTTGCGCTGTCCTTTGAGATAGGCGGGAAATGGCAATGAAACTTCATCTCCTCTGGGTTTTACACTCTTGGTGAAGTCAGAGCTGCGACGTCGGTTGAGCTGCGTGTGTCAAAATGTGCAAAAAAAAATGGATGGCCCCAACATCCCCCCTAGGTTCGAAGGGTGTGATTAATCGCAGTCTTTGAAGCTACCGGGTCCATCCATCATAGGAGCTGAAACTCAATGATCCATGATCCATGAAGAAGCAAAAATAAAAAACAAAAATACTGTCCCTGTGTTCCTCTTGGCAGGAACGGGAGTTCACAGTTCAGCTTTAAAGGCCTATGACTGGGCAGGACAAGGTTAGCCTGGGCAGGACTAAACTCTGACTAACTCATACCTGTCTATGTCATTCAATGAGAAAAATACAAAAACAATACATTCACATCATCATCAACATTCTTTTGGTCATCAGCTCTGGTAACCCTGAGACAAAGTGAAACAACAATAAAAAGAAAGAAGGAAAAACAAGATAACCAAATAATGGGGTCATAGCTTTGTCGTCCAATTCCAGTCAGGCACGGGAATCAGCCTGTGGCATTGACAAAGTTAGCACTATGAACCAAGGGAAAATCAATATGAGGGAGTCAGTCCTGGTTTGTAACTAACTATGCAGTGTGTTATCTTAACAGAATCCAATGTTTAACATGAGTTTAGGTTTAAACAAATTAGCTCTTTAAAATGATGCTGGGATTTAACATAACTCCTGAGACATTTTAGATCGGAAAAAGGGGAGGAAAGAAAAGTAATATAATAATAATGGAACTGCACTATTTAGGCTATCAGCCAGGTGTGTTTGTGGAGGTTGCAAGGTGGACTTTAGGATTTTCTCTACTAAATCCAGCAGAACTCGTCAAGTAGGTATCCATGCCTCGATGGGGCTGTCTACTGATGAACCAACCTGATGAACCAACCTTAATAAGACTTTGCATGAAATCTCTGGCAGCATGTGTCCATTAAATCATTCTTAATCACTTCTGTGAGGGTCTGCACTGCCTGCAGAGGTTAATGGAAAAATAGAGTGCAACTTGTGTATACCTGACAGGTAGTTATATTTTTAACAGTTCCTGTTGAAGAAAGTTGTTAGTGGTTAGTGCATGTTAGTGTGAGTTTAGGAAACACGCACCTATTTAAACTGGTCCTACTCACTGGTCTATCCTTTCCCAGACATGGAGACAAGCTCTGTTCTTGGGGAGTAGTCTAATGTGTTCTGAATTGTATGTGCATGCCATTGTTCTTTTGAAACGTGATTACTGTTGTTTTCTGAGGCCGCCGAGTCTCTCAAGATTGTGCTTTTACACCTGAGAGCAGGTGCGCTGTAAAACTGGACTGCTATAATAACCTTATGGTGAAAATCAACCATTTTCTTTGTCTTCAACTTTCCTGCTTATTGGCTTGCCGCCAAAAGTTTTATTATCCTTTGTCCTCTGGGTTTACAACCTTGCTGAGGGGAAGGTTTATGACTGCCTGCATCTCACTGAGCTACACTTTCTGGCGGGCTGCGCTCCCAAAGCTTCGTTCAACACCATATTCCTTTCTCATATTATCACTTTTGCCATAACTGTTGGTTGATTCCATACACACCCACTGCTGTTTTGCTTTATTTTGTTTAGTTAGATATTTTACCTGACTCACTGACTGACTGACTAGATATTTTACCCTTCTGTGTAGAACTTTGCATGTTTGATTAGGTGAAGATTATTGAATCGCAATAGCGAGGTGGATCAGGCTGTTGATTCAATAAAGATTAACGTAGATAAAGAGCAGTCGTTTGTGTTTATTTTGTGTAAGAGTGATTTGTCAGTCAAAATAAGGTTAAAGTTCCCCACGTTTCGGCAGAAATGGTTGATTAAACAGTGTCATCTCTGGTAATAGTTGTCAATTATTACTGAGTATTTAACGGTTGTAATTATCAAAGGCGTTGATCCACAATTACAACACCAGAAGACATATCTGGTTTTGATTCATAAATGAGGATTTTTGGTTAAGAAATAAATTTTCTCAAATTATGATTTTTTATTATAATTATTTGTAAATATTAATTAATCAATAATCATAATCCCAACACAGCAGCATGTTATTCCATCCAGTTTGCGTTTAGTTGGACCATCATTTATATTTTAACAGGACAATGACCCCAAACACACTTCCAGGCTGTGTAAGAGCTATTTGACCAAGAAGGAGAGTGATGGGTGCTGCGCCAGATGACCTGGCCTCCACAGTCACCGGAACCCTGGAACCCAATTGAGATGGTTTGGGGTGAGCTGGACCGCAGAGTGAAGGCAAAAGGGCCAACAAGTGCTAAGCTTCTCTGGGAACTCCTTCAAGACGGTTGGAAAACCATTTCAGGTGACTACCTCTTGAAGCTCATCAACAGAATGCCAAGAGTGTGTGGAGCAGTAATCAAAGCAAAAGGTGGCTACTTTGAAGAACCTAGAATATAAGACATATTTTCAGTTGTTTCACACTTTTTTGTTCAGTATATAATTCCACATGTGTTAATTCATAGTTTTAATGCCTTCAGTGTGAAGCTACAATATTCATATTCATGAAAATAAAGACAACTCTTTGAATGAGAAGGTGTGTCCAAACTTTTGGTCTGTACTGTGTATATATACAGTATATATGTATATATATATATTTTTTTTTATTTTTATTTTTTTTCAGAAACATAAAGACAATAGCAGCTGCCTAAAGGTAAATACAGTTAGAAGGGATCCAAAAGTTCCATTTGAATCTGCAACCTTCATTTAGTATACATAATGGGAAACATTTTTTCACTTAATCTCAACTTTGCAACAACTTAAAAGAACTTGTAAAACACCAAAAATGTGGAAGATTTATTATCGAGTCATACTGGATACACATAGAAAGCAGAACTAGATGGTCATCAGTATAATATAATTTGACATGGACTTTTTGGCCTGAGCTGTAGGTTGTGAAAAACAAGCATTACTCTTTATTACCACTGTGTCTCTGTGATAATTGGAAAAAGTGAGTAGGTGAGGCAAATTGTTTTCACTTCCTCTATTTCTATAAACTCTAAACAAACAGAGGGATGTTGGTTCCTCTTTTACAGAAATATGTCATTAAACCATACCTGTCATTTAGGGTAAAAGCAGAAGCAGAAAATGCTGCTTTGCTCTTTTAGGCAAGGCAAATAAAAGTTTTTGAAATTATATGACATTTGGAAAATCCATAAAGAGGCAGCAGTATATAAGAAGCAAAATCTATCATTACTATATGTTACTGTGTTGATACAGAATATTCACAATGAATTCCCCTAACATGTTATCTATCAGAACTTGAAGAATAAGTAAATGCATTAGACTGATATCTAAAGTGTATCATTCCACTCACACGCACATTCTTTAAAAAAATATCACAATCCCTCAGTGGGCAGACTCTCCCTGCACAGCCTGCTGATCTGTGGATCTGTTGTTCATCATCCAATGGGATAATCTGGGCATTGTGCTTGGGTCCATGTGAGGAAGGGATTACATATTTATCTGGGTGAGTTTTCATCCCTCCTTCACCATCTGCCGCTGGCCTCGACACAGTCACATGAGCTTTCTGGAGATGTTATGGGATGACAGTGGATGTAGGATAGACAACTAAGAGTGAGAAAGTGAGAAAAATATAAGAAATGAAAAAAATAAGCATTTTGTATTTTCATTTCCTGCTTTCCTGGCATGTTTTTTAATCTTATGTACTACTTTGTATTTCGGGTTTTCAGTCTACCTCCAAATCAAAAACATAATGTCTGTGGTTGGCTTGATAACAATTTAACATGACCTCTGTGGGCAAGTTAATACTGTGTAAGATATCTGCAAGAATGTATACTTGTAATAAAATCCAACTAAACTTTAAAATTAATTATCTTTGCTAACTAATCCGAGGCTTTGTAGGACATCTTCTTTTAACTCTCTTAAAATTTAGAAATGTACACACATTCCCTGATATTTAAAACTGCCTTTTGAATTGCATGACTTAATCGAAGTGTTTTGGGTATCTTCAAGTTTCTCAGAGAGATTTTCTGGAATTTTGGCCCGTTCCTCCTGACAGAACTAGACTTCCTCTGATTACTTTCTGCTTCGTTTAAATCATCTCGTCCCCAGCTTTCTGTCTGAACTACCGCACCCTGCTGCCAATCAGACCTCTCGGAGTTCCTCCAGTCCTTGGTCCCTAGAAGCGATCACACTCTCTAACACTGGCTCTTAAAGGACGATTCTCAAACAACTTCTAACTTTCTGCTCATTTATTCTAAATTAAGCAGAGGAATGATTACAGAGATCAGCGCTGAGGCTCCTATCTCGGATCATCGCCGTATGTGGAAGGTTGACAAAGAGCCCCGAAAGAAGGTCACACGTGGTTTTATCTGGCACTCTAAAGCAATAGATGTGTTCTCCCCCAGTGTTTATAAGTAGATTACGTGTCACCATTGCGGTGTCTGTCTGATAGGTTGTGTAGTAGCTGGTGTCCATTTTTAATCTAAGTGTGCTGCTACATTTTAATTAAACAGTTATCGGCTACTCCCTTTAAAAAACCCAGTCTCCCAGCCACAGGTCATTCATGTCAAAACTTTAGGCCATTTATCCCCGTATGTGTGTCAATGTGTATTCTTATCTTTATGGGATGTATGGACGAAATCAGCTAAGCTTAATATTATTAAAGATTCTCCCTAACATTTCTTAGGATCCTCTTTTGGTGCTCAGCCGTCTCTAGGCATTCAGAGTCGCCAGCTGCATAGTTTCACCCGAGCATAGATAATTCAATACTTTCCGTCTCTCATCGTTGTCCTATTTCTTATTTGGCTGCTCGTTTTTCATCAGTATCTCTAGTCCTTCTCAGCCTTAGCTGCATCCACCCTCGCTCAATCAAGAGCCTGCTTAGACTGCGCTGTTCTTTCCACTGACATTTATACTGCAAGCCACCTTCTGATTCCAGCAGCTTAGTCGGCCATCAGAGCGCTTTGCTCTTCTCTTCCTTTTTCCAGAACTTCTGCACGGTCACAAATTGCCGGGCTTTCCGCTCCGGTCTCCTTTCTAACTGGAACGGTATCTCCTTCTCTTCCAGCGTTGCCGTTCGCTCGGCTGACTCGTCTTAAGTTTTACAGTCTGTAGCATCCCAGTCTAAAAGAAGGTCTCTCAGCGGATGGTTCACAATCCTTTGGTGCAAAGAGCCTTGCAGGTGATCACATTGTAAGATCTAAGGATATGCAGAATGTAATGCCTTTTAATAACTCAATCTTTATGCTGCTTTTAACCTCTTTGCCTCATTACCTTACCATAAAAGACTTATTTATCTTTAATTATTACAACCCTTTCGTCCTTGACAATCTTTCCCTTGAGTGCTTTTACCACGTTTCACCATATTTATTAAACATCTCACCTCCCTATATATTTCCCAGTGCCATGAAATGATATAAAATATATATTTCAACTGTCTGTGACTTTACTTAGTTTATGATATCGAACCTAATAGATTTTTGTATTGCGATTAAGCGTGCATAACATACTAAGAATATTGGCACCCTCTACTAAAAAAAAAAAAAGAAAAAAAAAAGATTTTATAAATAATGTAACTTGGTATTCACATGTCAAATAAGCTCAGCACATGACCTTGCTGCACACCTTCTCTTCTGTTTGTCTTCCATTTAAAAACAGAGTTGTAAAGGAAGAGCTTGTGTGTGCTTCTCCGTGACTTAACAAAAATGAAATTGTACTTGCGCAACAAATCTTTGTCCTCGACGCAGCTTTTAATATGTAAGCACTTATTTTTTCTTTGCTGGAAGCAGCCAGATTTTTAATTGATGAGAAAGGCTCGTCTTAATGGTCTTATTCCCAAAAGGATTTGAGAGTCATTTTAACAGCAGAGTTCAGCTATAAATTCATTTAGGTGTTTATCATCTGAGTAACATGAGATGTTTCCTTAGTGCATGGCTAAGAGATCATTGAACATTTAGTCTTTCTTCCTGTCTGTGGCAACCAGCACCATGCTCCACCGTAACCTGCGAACAGGTGGATATGACCTGCCAGGGGTGGAGCTAAGCAATGTGCCTCTCATTGTCTACCAACCCTTATCTCCTGATGGTGGAACCCCAAGCAGCCAGTCAGGGATTATCAACCAGGCGCTAAAACTATTTCCTGTTACGATATTCATCATAACTATCTTTTCCCGTGATGATTGTAAAGCACACTTTCTCTCTGCATACAGGGTTGGCACTGCTCTGTTCAGTGGTTTACAGCATCTCCCCGGACTATACGTTTCAACATAAGCACTAATCGTGCTGCTGCCGCAGAAGCTTAACAAACTCTTATGAAACAATTTATGAACAGTCAATTTTTAGTAAGGTTATTTACACGGACGTAGCTCCGTCCGTAGGTTTCGGGGGGTTTCTCAGGGCAATTCGTTTCTGCTGTAAGGCCTTCTTTCTTCCCTGATCTGAATCCCCAGCTTTCTATGAGATCATCCCATCACTATAGCCTGCTGCATTTGGGGCATTTCTGGAAGAAGCGCATCACCGCTTTTCTGATAATGCAGCAGTGGTCGATCCCGTTAGTCAAAGCCGCTCGTCCTCTGAGGCATTATGCCTTACCTCCTGTGCATCCTGGCAAGCCATAACTCATAACTTCATCATTCCTGCCCATCATGTTCCAGGTTATTCTATTTAGTTCCTAGGTCTTCTGTTGTTTCTCCCCATCAGTCTACTTCAATTTATCTTTTTAAAGTCTAAGGTCGATTGAATCCATCTCTTCATCCTTGCTAATATCAACCTGCATTCTATTATTTATCAGGTTTAACCTACTTTCAAATCCTTTTCCTTCGCATGCCCCATTTCTCACGCTAGAAGGAGCCCCATGTGCGCATCCTGGTTCCTCAAATATTATAGGCATGTCCCAGTTCAATGCATTACGCCCCATCCAGTTTTCACACCATTCCTTCAGAATAGGAGCAGCCACTACTGCAGTGACCCAATGTCTCTCCCTCAGCCACTCTCTAGCAATTGGGTCGTTGGTCTTCTTCATCCTTCTCTTCCTATGTTCGCCCGGATTTCCACTCCGTTCTATCTGCTCAATGTTTTATCAGCTCTAAGGTAAGAGCTCCCAACAATTCCTGGTGGTGGTTGGCTTTTATCCATCATTGGCATTGTTCAATCGTCATGTTACTGTTTTGCAAGTCTCTTCCCCTCAGCACCTGCCTGTCTTGTCTAATTTTCTCCCTCACTCTAGCTCACCTATGTTCTTCGAAAAGTACTTCAATTTGTTTTGCCCTTCCTTAATTGGAGGCTGATTATTCCTTGTCTTTTCATGCTTTGTGCATTACTTTACTCATCTTCCTGCATTTATGTTTTTTGGATACAATCCGGGTTAGCACCCGAACATCCCTTTCAGACAGCTTCCTCTTGCGTCCACAGTTAATCCTGTTGGATGTGGTTCGTCCTTCTTGGTGGTATGCTGACATTACCCTGGATACCGTGGCTCTTGATACATCACAAAGACTTGCTGTCTTGGTCACAGATGCGCCAGCAAGACGTGCACCAACAATTTGTCCTTTCTTTTGATTTGAAGAAGGACTGATATGATAATCTGTAGCTTAATAATATACTGTAAGTGTGCTGTGACTGCAGAATGGACCTATAGAGTGAACGTTGCTTTTATAATTATTATATGTATTTATTCTTGGCCTTTTGAAGGTGTTCCCTCAAGGAGCATATTCAGTAAAAAATTCTTTCATAATCAGACTCCGTTTCATTTTTAGTCAAATTTGTAGCTTTAATTTGAAATCTTCTATTTTTCACATTTTTCAGGCTGGATGCTGTAATGCTAATATGAGTCAACCATTCTGGTTCTTCAGGAGATGTCTTCCTGTTAACTGGATGTTTTCCTCAACACTGTCACCCCGTGTTTGGTTAGAATGAGGCATTTTACGGATTTAGGTTCAGTTCTAGAATTTGACCAGGCCACTGCTGGTCTTTGATTTTTTATCAATTCCAATTTCCGGGTTGCTTTTTTTTAAAGGACTGTGAAACAAAAACTAGAAAAAGAAATGTGCTTCAAATTGTTTCAGGGATGTAGTGGTTTTGAATTCATCCAAAAATGAATGAATTACAAGATAAAACTCATTAACCACTCAAAGCATTTCTTACCTCTATCTGTTTTTTATTCATTCAAAAAGGGCATCAGAAGCAAGCTGTTGGAGGATGAGTTTATTGGCCAAAACTGGTGGGAGTTCTTGGTCTTTTTTCAGCTTTTCAGCCATTCTGTTTCAGATTTGCTGCTGTGTTTGGGTTGTCCTGGTAATGAGGAAGTTTGATCCAAACTTCGGTTGTTGGACAGATGGACTCACATTGGATTCTGGTACTACTGTATTCTTTGGTCAACAGAGGAGTTCATGGCTGATCAATGACTGCAAGGTACCCATGTCCCTTGGCTGCAGAACAGCCCAAATTATCAGTCATCCACCACTGTGCTTGAGAACTGACGGTCATGTTTGTGTTGATATGCTTATTTGTTTTATTGCAAAACATGATTCTGTCCATCGTGCCCAAATAAAAATCTTTGATTTCACTTGTCCACTTTCAGAAGCAACTTTGCAAATGTAACTTGTGTGGCTTTCTCCTTCAACCCTCTTCACAAAAGTAATTTTTGCTAAATCTTTTTCTAATTGTTCTGTCATAAAAACATCAAACATGCTAACACATATTTAACATGTTTTTTGTCATTTCTCTGAGCGTTGCATGCTTTGACATTTGGATGAATTTCATGGGATGTTTTGATGGCATTTGTCTGCATGTAAGCAAAAATGCAAGACACTAAATACTTTCCACTGATATTTACTAAAATGCTCTTTATGCTCTTTATATTTTTGCTTTAAACTTTCTGACCTGCTCTCAATCCTGGGACTTTCCTTGCCTTTTAGTCCTGCAGAGCAAAGAATCAGACATCTTATCTGATACTTATCTCTGTTATGTTCCCAAGAAAGAAGATCAACAGATTAGCTGCAGTTAATATCTCTGGTGGCCTCTCCTGTGTCTAATTAGAAAACTCTTGTTTTGGAGAGCATACATGAAGCAGCAGTTAAAGGTGATTTTCATCTGTGCTGTGTCTGTTCTTTGAAACAGAGATGTTAAGAACTGTAGTTTCCTTTAATCTGATTTCAGGGCCCTAAAGATCTAACACAACATAAAACCCCAGAGCAGCACAGATTGTAAGTGTGATAAAGGAGAGCAATGAGAGGTGAGAGCCACAAAAATGGATAAAAGAAAGCTCAAGTAATCAGTCTTTGTGTCTGAAGGTATTCTTTTGCCAAACGTGACAGGAGACAATGAGAGCCAAGAAGGATTCACCATATCCACAGGCTGTGCTTCATAAACCACTTAAGCTGCAGGGCCGCTGATTGATGGCGCCAAACATCTATGCAAACGCATTCATTTGTTTCCCCAGGCAACAGCTGCCCCAGATAAATCTAATGTAACGAACAATAAACACCCATCATGATCGGAATTGCAGTTTAAAAGTCTCAGAGATCTGCTTCGGGAGGAATTACAACCACATGTACTCCTGCCAGTAAGAGAGGGCTGAGCTACAGGAAACAATGACTTTGCTCATAAAATGTTTCTTGGACACATGTTTTTAGTCACTTTGTGGCTTCAGAATGAAACAGAGCGCCACGTTGGTACAAAATTCAACATCATGACTATTTTAATAAAACTTTGTAGATGTTCTGCATTAAGTTGGCCCTACAGATGCTGATGATCACATGAACTTCCCCATAACTGTGTCAGTGTGAGGTCAGCTTCACAAAATGACTTAATGCAGGTAAAAACACCATTCCTGGTCATGAGTTACAAGTTCCCGTCACTAACAAACACAATTGTACTACTCATTTCCAGTCACCTGAAAAACACAGTCAGCAGGGGCCGAAAGAAGTCAGTGCATCAGAGGGCCACTCGACAGAAACAATAACTACTTTTGCAGCAAGTTGCTTTATAATTGATGATATAAATTAATAACCCAAAGTAGTCTAGATCCTTGCAGGAGACTGCTCTGCAACGTGTCGCTGACCGCGCTGAAAAAGTGTTACAATATTTGCAAAACATGGCAGAAAATAGTTCAAAACAAAAACAACAAAGAGTTTCTCCTTAAAAACATATTTGGCCCAACTGCAACCAGGCTGGTGTAGAAGATCCTACCACAACAATAACCTTTCAGAACTGATGTTTTTAGGGGCTAGTACCTGAGAATAGGATGGAGCAACACCTTGAAAACATATGCAGAGACCTCCCTCTCATCACCTCCTCATGTCACACCTGGCCTTCCCAAGCCAGGTATGACATAAAATCTCTCCAGCATGCCCCGAGGCCTCTTAACAGTGGGACATGTCCAAAACACATTCCTAGAAAGGTATCCAGAAGGCATCCTTATCACGTCAACTCAATTGACTTCTTGTGATACAAAGAAGCAGGAGCTCAACTCTCTGCTCCTCCTGAATAGCCCGACATGGGTTTTAAATTGTGACCTTATCAAGTTTTTCAGAGGCCTGGAGGTTACGTCGCCTGGGGCAGTTGTGTTCCTGTTAGGTTATTTTGTTTCAAATTCTCAATTTATCTAATTTCTGCTCATGGGTAACACCTTGAAGAGAGATGTCAAGACCACCATCTGCCAGGTTACCTGCTACAGCTTATCTGGAGGGATTACAAGCATTCCCAAGACAACCAGGATCCCATTTCTCCGGGCCTTTCCCAAGGCCTTCTCCCGGTCAGGTCTAGATAAATTTTGATAGAGATGATTCTTTTGGTTAAACTAACAGAGAAGAAGAATATAACAGAATATAATTTAATCTGGCTGTTAAAAGGAAGGGCTTTCCAGAACCACATTTCACTGCCTTGTAAAAGTATTAACACACCTCAGTTAATACACTTTCAGATATTTATTTGTAAATTGTTTTGCAAATCATTTGCTTTCAACTTCACAATATCTCTGATATTGTTTTGCTGGAGCTTGCTCTCCATCTTCTTCTTGTACACCTCCTTGCTGTCTCTTATCTTGACTTTAATTGGCTTCTGTAAACTCCTCAATAATTCTCTGTCTCCCTCTCTGAAGGCTCTTTTTTTCTTGTTAAGCAGGTCCTTCAGGTCACTGTTGATCCAAGGTTTGTTATTGGGGAAACATATCGCAATTGTTTTGCTACATGAAAATATGGGCCATTTATTCTTCCAGAAAGGAGAGTATCTTACATGCAGATCATTCAGTCAGTTTAATTAAACATTTACTTTTGTTCTTCCAAGCAAATTATTCTGGATGTCACATTTATGAAAAATGTTGTTTACCTCAATAAAAAAATCTTTTAATATGAAGAAAGCATTTGCACCACAAACATCTCCTACTCTGTTTTATGTTACCTGTTTTACTGATAACAACCCTTCCATATCCTTCCACAGCAGCACTGCTGAAAGCTATCACTCCTCACCAACACATTTTGCAACAGCAAATAAGCCCTAAATGGAATTTTTGGATCCTCGGCACCAGAGACAATAAGGCATTTCTTTGCAACAATTCAGCCCAAGGCCAAGCAGTTCTCAGAGATATTAAAGCAGAGTGACAGATCTAATTATCACCTCCCCACTTCTTTTGCTCCAACTCTCTACTACATTACAGCAGACGTCATATGCCCTCAAACTAACTTTCACCTTTACTAACAACTAAGAGTGTAGTTATCTGGAAACCTGCTGGGGGCATGTCTCTGAATTGGTGGAAAGAGATTTGCAATAAGGCTGGATTTATAAAAGTGGGAGATGATCATTATTTCAGAGCCTGTTGCAGAGACTGTAAGAATGCCCCCTGCATGCCATTGCTCACCTTTACTTTCCACGTTTCTCATTTCTCTTGACATAATGATCCAATGTTCCATTTCATCAAAATTTAAGACGATGTCACACAGGTCCTTTCTTTTCCTTTTCTTTTCATTGTCCATTACCCTTATTGCATATGGCTCCAGATGGGGCTCCAGAGGCTTCACTGAATAGAGGGTTTTGTTTGCACACACTTTCCAAACGGTGGTCAGATAATACTAACTGCAGGAGACCGACTCCGTCGACCTCTCTGCCACTTGGCGTCTGTTGACAGATTCTCTTTCACTCCGACACAAAATAGTCAGAATGAGGCAGCAGGCCCCACTCTGTTGGCAGGATGTTAGGTTGTTTTCAAGGATTTGCATACTTGGTGTAAAATTCCCATCACTATACTCCGGGCTTTTGTGTTGGATACTATTTGTGTCAATGTAACAGTGTTGATCAGCCTTTTCAAATAAATAAACTGGGATTGAGCTGTAATTACGTGTTATAGGAAAACCTAGTGAGGTCTGCTCTCAATTTGCCTTCTAATATTTTACAGGATTGGTCATAAAAACAAATTCCTTGTATGTCCAAAAACGTACTTGGCAATAAAGCTATTCTGATTCTGATTCTGAAATCCGCCTCCATTGTGGATCTTCAGCCAATCTAAGGTTCATGTTTGCACTTTTTAAGATGCATAACAATACTTTTCATTATGTACCTGTGATTACTAGCAAGAATATGTTTTTTGGTCCAGCAATTTAGGAAATGATGCTGCTTGGAAAATACCCCTGTAACTTTTTCACAAACTTCAGTGTATTTCATTGGGATTTTATGTGACAGACGAATACAAAGTAATTCAGAATTATGAAAAAGAAAAAAACGTAATACATATATTTTTGACAAATTAAATCCTGAAAAGAATGGCATTGATTTTTATTCAACACACTGAGTGATTAATTTGTGGAACCATCTTGCTGAAATTGAAACTGCAAGTTTTTTGGGGTATGTTTCTGCCACCTTTTCACATCAAGAGACTCAATTTTTTGTTCGTTCTTCTGTGTAAAATAATCTCAGTCTAACTGGATGGAGAGCATCTGTGAAAATCTGTTTTACCGCTGTTGAGTTTTGATCTGGACTTTGACAATTTCATTTTAACATATGAGTATGCTTTGATCTGAGCCACTCCATTGAAGCTCTGGCTGTATGTTTGGGGTGGTTGTGCTGCTAGAAGGTGAACTTCCACCCACTCTCAAGTCTTTTAGAGCTTCTTGCTGGGTGTGCAGGATTGTCCTGTATTGGCTCCAATCAATCTTCCCATCAACTCTGGCCAGCTTACTGGCAACCACGTTTCACTTTGGGGTTAGGTGTCCAGGATAATGTACAGTAATAGTTTTTCCACAACTTATTGCATTTGCATTTATGTCATGAAGCTCAGTTTTGATCACACCTGACCAGAACACCCCATTTTATTTAGAACTATCAGAGTAAGGACGAGTGACAACAAAAGCAACTCACACTTTACAGATTTTTATTTGTAGAAACTGTTGAACACTGTGTGTCATTTTCCTTCCACTTCACATTTATGAGCTACTTTGTGTTGGTCTGTCACATATAATCCAAATAAAACACAGTTTGTGCTTGGACCAAGAGAAAACATGGGACGAGTATTAATAATTTGCAATTAATTATACAGTCCAGACGTTAACCAAAACTGTTAATACTTGGAAACATTATTGATGGCTTTAAATGCTGCATATAAAGCATGTGTATTGCGTCATAAAGACAGAATATAAAGAAACATTTTTTATACCTTATTCGCACTGAGCCCAGATGAACTGCAGTGAACCATGAGTCCTGCTGCAATTTCTGAGTAAGTTATGTAATGCCATTTTAGATACAAACTCAAAGAGATACACCTCAGTCAAACTGCAGAGAGGACTGCAGGCCAGAGAAGGCTTTCTTTTTTAACGGCTGTGTCCAACTGAGTGGTGGCTGCATTATTTAAAACAGGAAGCCAAAGGTACAGTACAAAGGAAGGATGTTCCAGGAATGCATTAATGTCCAGCACCGATGTCAAGCAAGAAGGGGAAGCGCACTTTTCTTCAGGGCTTCCTCTGTTGAGCATCTCCAAGGCTGCATGACGCAACAGTCTAAAATTTCCTCCTGAAACCCGTCTGGCAAGCCTCAAGTCACTGCTTTTATTTACAGACACAGACATCTATACATGCAGTGATGTCATCGCTGAGGAGAGCTTAGAGCTGCTGTTTAGTGGGACTATAAATGAAAGCAAAAGTATAAACTTCAGGCTTTTGAGATTTTCTGTTCCTTATTTGAATAGTTGATGGCCTCAGTTAACTGACTTATCAGTGCTGACAAATGCAGTCATTATTCGGCATTAGAAAGCTATTTGCTAAGAATAGAGAACAGTCCTTTGGTTCAAGTCAGTTCCAGATTTTTACAATTGTCAGAGTTGATACATGAAACCAAACGTGGCTAGTCTTTCATTGTGCTCTAAGCACTCTCCAGCAACTGTTTTCACCTCAAATCTGCACACCATATGTGCCTCAACAGGCTCCCATTTAGGAAACTAAACCTTGAGGTTGTGATTCTGGTTTCATTTTGATCAACATCCCAGCCGGGATCGGGTGTTTGTTATAGTTACATGGTGGTAATCATTAAAAATGATGGGAAAATGGGGTTGTGTAAAATTTGGTGTTTAATCCTTTCAACATAAACAGCAACACAGAACTATACAGATGGTTGGTTTAAACTCAATAACATGCTCTAGTTTGCTCAAAAAAACCTCAAAAGAAAATGACATCTTCATGACTATAGCTGTACATATTTAAAATATCTTTAAAGGAATAAAATGTCACTTGTATTGTGTATTGTTGCAATAAACATTATTTCTTGAACTTTAACTAACTGACGATGCATTGGCTACAGTTTTTCTTCGCAGCAAGAATATGCTGTGTTTTAGTGCTGACCGGGGCCTTTTTGTGGAGGTTGCATCTGCCTCTATTGTAGGTTCTCTCTGGGTACACAATACAGAAACATGCATGCTAGGTTAACTCTAACCCATAGGTTAACTGGCCACTCTTGTGTGCATGCTCTTCAGTGTTGCCCTGACTGCTGACTTATTTTTAATGTGTTGGGACATTCCTCTATGAGTGTCAGTAGGGAGAGGGATACCTGGGTTTCCCAGATGGATGGATGGATGGACTTATTTTTCAACGAGCAAACCATAGAGGCTATACAGAGATGTATCATTTATATTTAAAAAATGTAATGTATATAATTTGAATAGAATTTGTCTTGGTGAGCTCCTGTAATGATGTAAAAAAAGAAACCATTTAATAAGTTAGACAAATTACAGAAGAATGCAACCCAAACACAGTATTTTTCCATAAAGTGATAAATGTCTTTATTGTATTTCAGATATCTTATTTTCCCTTGTACTACCCTTCATACAGGGGTTTTATCTACATTAAAATTGGTCTATATATATTTGTAAATTATCACATGTTTTGTATTTTTACCTGTTTACTGAAACAATAATATGAAGGACATGTACATGTGGAGAATCTCAGCTTTCATCTGAGGGTTTCCGCATTCAAACTGGATGAAGGGGTTAGGAGTTTCAGCTCTTTCACATGTGCCACCCTCTTCTTAAAAGGACCAAGTGTAATTGGGCAATTGACTCAAAGGCTATTTCATGGGCAAGTGTTGCATTTTTGTTCATTAGGCTATTATCAATTAAGCGTATAAAGACGGGAGGGGCTCGGAGTAGAGCCGCTGCTTCTCCACATCGAGAGGAGCCATCGAGAGGAGCCAGTTGAGGTGGCTCGGGCATCTATACCGGATGCCTCCTGGACGCCTTCCTCAGGAAGTGTTCCAGGCACGTCCCACCGGGAGGAGGCCCAGGGGACGGCCCAGGACACGCTGGAGGGACTATGTCTCTCGGCTGGCCTGGGAATGCCTTGGGCTCCCCCCGGCCCCCCGGAGGAGCTGGAGAAGGTGTCTGGGGAGAGGGACGTCTGGGCGTCTCTGCTGAGTCTGCTGCCCCCGCGACCCGGTCCCGGATAAAGCGGAAGACGACGAGTACGAGTACGAGTACGTACCTTGAGTTGATCTAAGGTGTGTTGCTTGCTTTTGGAAGATTTTGCTGTAAACAGACAACATGTGGTCAAAGGAGCTCTCCATGCAGGTGAAACAAGCCATCCTTAAGCAGCAAAAACAGAAGCACAAAAACACATCTACAGTTTGGTACATCATGAGGAAGAAAGAAAGAGGTCAGCTCTTTGGTCAAACAAGAATGAGTAGAAAAACATTAAAATTTGAAACAAATATAATGATTAAAATAGAAATAAAATCTAAGTAAAAGTAACAAGAAAATACAACAGACAGGAAATTAAAAAAAATAAAAATTAACAACTTAGACTAGGTCGGAAGCCAGAGAGAAGAGGGGGGTCCAAAGAGCAGATTTAAAAACAGCTAATGAAGCAGCTTTGAAATTTGCAGTGGCAACGCATTTTATAGTTTGGGCTGCAATGGCAAAAGCCTGATCTCCCATGATCTTCCGCCGTGTCCTTGGCACCTCTAGTAGCAGCTAAACTTACTGGCGGAGAAGGGGAGTGCAGGTCCAGTTGGTAGGGAGGGACATGACCATTTAAAGACTTAAGAGCAAATAAGAGTTTAAAATGAACTCTAAAATGGACAGGCAACCAGTGGAGAGAGGATAAAACGAGAGTAATATGTTCTTTCAGCCATGTTCCAGCTAAAACCCATGCAGCAGCATTTTGCACCAACTGACAACCCAATAAGGATGCCTTACTAACTCCAAGTTACAAAGAATTACAGTAATCCAGCTGAGTTGTAACAAAGACATGGATTACTGTGTTGAAGTCATCTTTCGACAAGATGCTTTTTATTCTGGCCAGTTGCCTCGGGTGAAAAAAGCTGGACTTTGCAAGTGCACTGATCTGCCCACCCAGTCTAAAATCACAATCAATTTTAAAACCAAGGTTTGAGACAAAAGGTTTTTTTATAATCCGCACTCTCCAGGAGGTAGGCATGTGAATATCCAAGTCTGATATAGAGAGAAGACTGTATGAAAGTAAATACAGAGAGTTCACTGCAAGGTGCAAGCCACTCGTAAGCCTCAAGAATAGAAAGGCTAGATTGGACTTTGCTAAAATAAAAATAAAAAAGCCAGCACGGTTCTGGAGAAATATCTTTTGAATAGATGAAACCGAGTTCAACCTCTACCACAATGATAGCAAGTAGAAAGTTTGGAAAAGGCGTTGAACAGCTCCCACAGCAGTGTGATGACTTGGACATGCATGGCTGCCGGTGGAACTGGGGCACTGATGTTTATTGATGATGTGACCCAGGATAAAAGCACCCAAATGAATTCTGAGGTGTTCAGAGATGTACTGTCTGCTCAAATCCAGCTAAATGCAGTCAAACTGATTAGGCAGTACTTTATTATACAGACAGACAATGACCCAAAACATACAGCCAAAGCAACCCAGGAGTTGTTTAAAGCAAAGACGTAAAATATTCTTGAATGGCTAAGTCAGTGACCTGATCTTAACACAATGGAACATGCATTTCACCTGTTAAAGACTAAACATCAGCCAGAAAGGCCCACAAACAAACAGAAACTGAAAACCACTACAGTAAAGGCCTGGCAGAGCATAAAGAAGAAGGAAAGCCAGCCTCTGAGTTCAAGACTGCAGACTTGCATGGCCAACATAGGGTTTTTAACAAAGTATTAGAACATTTTATTTTCAGTTAAATAATTTGTCCACTTACTTGAAATTAAGTTATTGTGTTAAAGAAATTATTTCGTTCCTCAGATTTTGAACCAATTTTTTTAGTTCAACCCACTGAATTAAAGCTGAAGGTCTGCACTTCAATTGCATCTGGGTTGTTTCATTTGAAATTCATTGTGTTAATGTACAGAACCAAAATTAAAAACAGTTGTCTTTGTCCAAATATTTATGGACCTGACTGTAAATGTCTAAGCAACTTCAGGCCTGTAGCAAGCGCTGAAGTGTGAGTCTAAACTCAGCCAGCATAAGTGATGATGGCTCAAGTCAGAGGCCCGACTCTTGAAGGGTCAAACGGTCTCTTGCCAGAAGGCCTGAGATGAATGAGGAGCGATGGAAGGTGAAAGACTGGGTGCTGAGAGTAAGGAATGTGACCACTCACTCTCTGAGGAAGAGCTTCCATACTTAGCTTCAGGCTTGTGTCTCTCATTTTTTAATGGATCAATTTTCTTCTAATTAAAGGTATTATTTGATTCTTTTTTGGAGTATTCACCGGTATTAGATACTGTCAGAGAAATCTAAATTTGGGTAATCGAAGCCCATTCTGGAACAGTTTTTTTTCCATCTAATTATTTTCACATCCACTTTTGTTTAATTTGTCACTATTTTCTGAACTGTTGTGCTGTTGCATGCATAGTGACTGCAGAATGTGCCGGTCCTTTCAACGGCTGTGAAGCTAATTCTTTCAACCTTAGCAAACCTTTGCGGTAACCAGATCTAACAGTCAGCATGTGTTTAGCTGTTACCTTAGAAATGTAGTCTGTCAATTGCTCTGCAATTCTCTAAATTAAATGTTGAGGTAGGCTGACCGTATCCTAAGTTTAGATTGCTAGCACCAAACCTCAGTTTCATACATTTTTTTCAGCGGAGTTCCACAGAGACCTTCCTAAATGTTGGGTTCTTCAGTTTTGCATGTTTTTCTTTTAATAAACTGTTGGCATTTGAGTTTAAAATGCTTTGCGGCTGTAGCTGGAGTTGTGAAAGGAAAAGTGTTGCTCTTTAGCTGCTTCATCCCAGTTGGCTAACAACAAGTTTGAGTAAATATTTTATTAGTTGTTTTTAATTTCTTCAAATCTCCATTTAAGTTGTGTATCCACCCAGAATGTGAACCTCTAACATTACAGTTAAAAAAAACATCAACGGTTTTATCAAGTAATGTAGTCACAGTGAACATTATCATATGCTGTTGCCTCAGTAGCTTAGAGTGATAAAAACCTCTTAGTGAAAGCTTCTATGCTGTCTTGGCTCAATGCTAATTTAACATGCCAATTCAAAGAATCTACAGCCAGTTTAGTTGGAAAATAGGGGAAATCTTCATTGTAACAGACTGAGACTGCATGACACCTGCATCTGTTGTTACGTCTCTTTGGCAGCCTCCATCTGAATAGCTCGCTGCAGTGCTGTGCGCAGGAAGGATCTCCTGTAGCACTCTGTCTTACAGCAGATCTGAAGAAGCCTCTGACTGAAGACACTTTGTTGTTGTAGGACAGTCTGATGAAGAGGATGCTCAGGGTTCTCCATAACGTTCTTCATTTTATGAAGAATCCTTCTTTGCACAATGATCTCCAGAGGTTCCAGAGGAGTCCCCAGAACAAAATCTGCCTTCTTTATCAGCTTGTTGAGCTTTTTTAAGTCCTTGGGTCTGATGCTGCTACCCCAGCAGATGATGGCAAAAGAGATCACACTCTCCACAACAGACTTATAGAAGATATGCAGCATCTTGCTGCAAACACTGAAGGTCCTAAGCTTAGTCAAGAAGTACAGTCTGCTCTGTCCTTCTTGTAGATGGCTTCACAGTTGCATTTCCTCTCCAGTCTGTTGTCTAGATGAACACCAAGGTCCACTTAGTGTTTGACCCATTAATCTTTCTCTTAAAATCTACAACCATATCCTCTGTTTTATTCTCGTTCAAAATGAGATAATTGTTTCTAAACTGTGCCACAAAGCCGGCCACCAGCTGCCTGAACTCAGCTTCTTGTCCATTTCTGATACATTCTGCGACTGCAGAATCATCCAAGTATTTCTGCAATCTGAGGTGGCCTTTCTGGAAGTCTGAGGTGTACAGAGTGAAAAAGAATGTGGTCCCCTGTGGTGCTCCTGTGCTGCTGACTACCTGGTTAGACACACATCCCTTCAGTCTCACAAACCGTGGTCTGTTTGTCAAGTAGTATTTGATCCGGGAGATTGTTGAGGCCTCCACCTGAGTCTTCTGGAGTTTTGACAAAGCAAAGCAGGTTGAATTGTGTTAAATGTTCTGGAGAAATCAAAGAACATGATCCTCACAGTGCTGTTGGCTTTGTCCAGATGGCAGTGGGTTTGTTGAAGCAGGTGTATGATGGCATCTTCAACTCCAACTCCACAGCAATAAGCAAACTGAAGGGGGTCCTGATAGTTTATTGTTGTCTTACTCAGGTGGGCCAACAGAAGTCTATCTTGGACCTTCAAGATGTGGAATGTTAGGGCGACAGGTCTATAGTCATTGAGGGCTGATGAATGAGTTACCAGACCAAGACAGGAGGTCTTCCACAACACTGGAACCTTCTTCTGGGACAGGCTAAGGTTGTAGAGGTGCTGCAGAATCCCACAAAGCTGCACTGCACAGAACTTCAGGACTCTAGGGCTGACACGATCTGGACTTGCAGCCTTATTCTGGTTCAGTCTCTCCAGTTGCCCCTTTTCTATGGGAAGAAACTTGTGCCATCAGAAACTGAATTTGAATTTCTCAGACTGAATCTGTATTTGTGTAATTTGAAATTAAATGCACTGATTTGAAATTGAATTTCACTTAATTGAAACTGAATTTAATGGTTTGAAACTGAATTCATTTGCTCTGAAAATGTATTTTGTTGAATTGGAAATTCAGTTTCACTACTTTTACTTTCAGTTCTAAAATTCAATTTCAGTTCTAAAATTCAGTTTTTTGTGTCACACATCCAGGTCCTTGAAACCACAGATTAATCAAACACAGATTCACCGATTCACGGATGTCATTCACTATTGCTGTGTCCAAATTGAGGGGCTGCATTCTTTGAAGGACGCATTTGTTGGCCGATTACGTCATTGTGAGGCAATGAAGTCTACAACTTTGCAGGCTCCTCCAAATAGGGCCGACAAATGCGTCCTTGTTTTCCCCAGATATGAAGGATGGGTCCGGTGTATCCTTCGTGGGCCACCCTATCCCATGATTCATTGCGGGTCAAAGTAGATTGTGCTAACGGAAGTAGCAAAGCCTGGAGGAGAGGGACAAGCTGTGAACAAAGTTGGATATATTGCGCTTTCTGTGAAACAAAATAACTTGTTTTTAGACTAGAATGTAGCTGTGTAAACCTGAAATATCTGCTCGGTTTATCAAGATTTCGCTTAATTCCACATGTGCTCCGACGTGTTCGGAGACGTCCTCTTCTGCTGCCTTGACACCAGGCTCACAGCCGGCTCGCCTCGCCAGCGCACAGCTGACCGGGGGGTTGAGGTGCAATGAACCCCGAGAGAACAGCTGACTCCCGGCACGTTGTTTTCAAGCTCCTGCTGGGTTTCCCCAATGGATGGAAGTTAAACACAGATAGAATTCAGTCAGATGATACCCAATGTTAATGTTTGGTTCTTTTATTTTTATGCTCTACAAATAAACTGATTTAAACATTGTTCCTAAAGTTAATATGTTAGTGTTTTAATTGTTAAATTTTTACAAATAGATTTACAAATTTTTTTTTATCTATGAACACAAAACTTTAACAATTTAAATGTCTGAATAATGAACAAGATTATAAAACAAGAAAATAAGCCATTAGGGCTCCATTTGTTTGGCTTCACAGCTCTGTGCTTCATGCTATCCCTGTTGCTAGGCAACATAAGTTACGCTGAGGTAAAGGCGGGAAACCCAGACCTACGTAACACCGGCCGCACCATGCTGATCAGGTATGTTTAGCTAATAGCTACAGGTAGCATAAGTGTTACTGTTTGACCGTCATTTGTCTCCATGATTTCCTACATCATTTGACTTGGTGATTGACATCCACTAAGCTCATGTATGCTGCACTGCCGCAGCTCAACATGCCGTAAATGAAGTTTAACGTGATGTGAAACGTAAATCGATGAATCTGTGTTTGATTAATCTAAGGCTATCCTCAAGGACCCAGATGTGTGACACAAAAAACTGAATTTTAGAACTGAAAGTGAAAGTAGGCAAACTGAATTTTCAAAACAACAAAATACATTTTCAATGCAAATAAATTCAGTTTCAAACCAATAAATTCAGTTTTAAACTGTTAAGTTCAATTTCAAATCAATGCATTTCATTTCAAATTACACAAATACAGATTCAGTCTGAGAAATTCAAATTCAGTTTCTGATGGCACAAGTTTCTTCCCATACTTTTCCTGACTTCTAGAGACACACATATAGACATACATGTAGAAGCAGAGGAGTCCATGGCTGAGGTGGAAGATAAAACATTTGAGGTGTGACATATATAAAAATATATAAAATATATAAAAAGACAGAAACATTCATGTACACATAGGATGAAGGAAGGTTTGCTCTTAAGAGGTTTGTGGGTGGTTTTGAGAAAAGCTGTTGAAATATAGTCCTGAAAAGGACTGTTCAATAAGGCACACATGAATTTGTGAGGCACACATGTGGCCTTCACACACAGCTTTCTGTTGAGCTGATATTTATTTACTCCCCGAAGACAGATGGACAAGTGTTCTGCAGTGGGGATACAACACCTGTAGTTAGTGTCCTGGTGGCTAATTCGTCCTCCAATGTGGGACAGCAGTTCCTCAAACAGGGCCCTGGATAGACAGAATTACCACTGAGAGCGACCCTCATCCAGACGCAGCTCTTGGAGTAGGTGATGGTACTCTTCAAACTGCTTCCAACTCTGGAGAATCTGGTGAACCCAGAGACGTTGACGCCAGCGGCGTTGTTGGGTTTTCCATAAATAAAGCATCGTGACTCGCTCTGTAAAATTCAGGTCCGCCATGTTGAGTTGAAACCGGCAAGCAGCAGATAGAAACTCCTCCTATTTAATGACGTGGTGAGGTGAGCAGAGCGTAGTTGCCCACTAGCCACGCGAATTGCTGGCGAAATGTCAGGCGAGCGACAGCACGCGAATGAGGCAAAAAATTCACTTAATTTAAATACAAACAGAATGAAATCCTGCTCTTAAATTGAAAATATGCGCTCTGGAACTTTGGGAGGAAGACTCTATCAGGTTTTGAGCCAGTGAAGAGTTGCGAGGCAACAGTACGTGCAGTCCCTGAACAGTATATAGGATTTCATTGTGATAAAGGATTGCTTGTACATGCACCTACTACGAATATGTTCCATAATGTTACGGTTAATGTTGTTGCCACCTACTGGTGTGAGACAGCCCATACAACAGAGACTGGGCATTAGTTGTTTAAAACAATGAGCCAAATTAAGACTGAAAATACAACTCTTGCAACACAAAGTTTACCCTTTGTGAAACAAAATTTCACAATCTGTTTATTATATGTTTTGCAATTTGTTATTAATCTTGATTTGACTGGATGACTAAACAACTTGAGATGTCATAGTAGGTTTTAACTTGAAGAATAAGCCATTTAGTCAGTATGGCAAGCATTCAAAGTATGACTACCTGTCTTTTTAAGACTAAATGCTTTTTAAGTCATATTTGTTATTCAGAGGTGTTTATTTGTATTGTATATGGTTGCAGAAAAACCCTGAGCCAGACGTTGAAAACACTACAAGGTTTCTGCACATAAAATATACATGGAGTTGGGCAATGAAGAGGACCAGGGTAGGCTGAAATGGAAAGATTTTACTTTTAAGTACGAACTATAGAAGCAGCAAAACAACCGCATCATCCAACAGGAGTGCCAAGAAGCTGTTTTTCCTGTTTTTGTGTGTTTTTAGCGACTTTTGAAAAACTTCATATTGGTAAAATCCTCCATTGGAGTTCCAGAATTTTTTTGTCCTGTTAATTTTAGTGCGTTTACTTCAGTTGACTTGAAAAACGAGTCCTGCTTTGTCGTTGTTAGCCTGACTCTTCCATTAGAATTCCTAATTAATTTTCTACACTGAGAACTCTGTGACTGCTGTTTGCAAAATACAAATGAGGTCTCCTTATAAAGTAGAAAGAAACTATTGCATTGAATGTGAACGCATAAAGGTTGCCATATTAGTCCCTTTAGATTGTTCCACTGTGACGCCTCCCCCTCATGACCCATAAATATCCCCTCAGTGCGGCACCGACAGTGTTAAAGAGGGCTCAGCTCCGAGTCTCCTCCTTCTATGTAAATATCAGTGTAAGTGAGCGGGACCCGAGGCGGAGAGAGCGCTCCCTGAATGATGAGGAGGAGGAGGGGGGGGGGGGGGAGTTGCCTTCACGGATGTGCGCCCCTCTGCTGCTCGCTACACGGAGGTGTGCGGTTCTCTCTCTCTCTCTCTGTTCCAGCCTTTGTATCTGCTCGGAGAAGAGAATCCACAGGACACCTTTGGATGCAATCATGTCACGAGCCCCGTGCCGTGCCACGAGAGCATCGTCTGAATAATACAGGCTGTTATAACCCACGCAGGCGACAAAAGGACATTAAGGAATAAAGCTATGGGTGGGCAGATAACGCGAAATGCCTTGTACGGTAAGCATTGAACCTCCATATTATTATTTTAAATAAATGCTGAATCGATCATGCTTGGGGCTAAAATGGTTCATTCATGTGAGCTTGCAGCACAGGTTAAGTCGGCAGGTACCATGTTGCCACCACAGCCTATTATTTGGTCACAGTGACGTCACTCCGGTGACAAGAATAATGGTCTCGAGACGCACGGCGGTCTCTTTTATGATCCATCACGACGTCACCTCCTCCTCAAACTGTCGAGTGTTGCAGCCATGAGGTGTTTACCCTGATCCGCTTTGTTGACGAGCAGCTTTGTGGAAGATGGGAAGTTGTGGGGTTTCCCTCTGCTGTAGTTCCCCTCGTTAATAACAGGCGCTCAGAGCGCTGCAGCTGCGCTCCGAGAGCCAAACTGCGCTGTCCTCTATGCTGAGAACACCAACCAAACGCTGCTTTCAGGCTATTGGGTTTGATTGGTGCTGTTCCATATGAGGAGCTCCTATTCAGTCTGCTCATTGGAGATCAATAATGTGGCTCCTGCGTAAAATGTAGGCCAGCATTAGGCCTTATGTGGTGTCAAACAGCAACACAGGAAATGATCATTGCCTTGCAGAGCTGAACTGTTTAGGTGATAATACTCTATATATCACTTATTTAAGTGAATCTACAGGTTAAGCTGTGACCCTACTCCTGCTGCTTCTAGTGGTCTGGACCACCTGATCATGTCTAATTAAATCCTCAGGATGAATCCAATTACTTTAAGAAGGACAGCAGGAAGAGCTCCTCTACTGCAGGATCCAGGTTAAACACCACAGAATGTTACTGTTTGTTAGGGTTTGTTCTCTATGTAAATAATTATTGGTAAAAGCAAAGAAACTTGCCTCACAAAGAATTGTTAGGAGCAGAAAACAAGCCTTCTTGTTCTTCTTTTTTTTAATAAACAAAACCTTGTAAACATGATGCGTGACTGCTTACATACTTTAAATTAAAAAGGTCCATTTAATTTGACCAAATCTGACTTTAAAAATAATTTCATAAGAGCTGCATAATATAGTAATTACAGTTGTCATCACAATATTAGAGTGTGGAATCCAAAGGACTGCTTTGAGGCAATATTTGGTAGGATGTTATATTTCAGGTGTCAAGCATTCACACTCTGCTCACTGATGACATATTTGGCAGGTTGGAGGGACTCAAACTGCCCTTAATACTCATATCTGATGTTTGTCTTGGCTGAGATGCTAAAGCTCAAGCTAATGCCTTAAAGACAATGGTTAATCCTAGTTAACATCATCACAGATTTTAGCATTACTATTGCAATAAAACATTATTATTATTATTATCATTGTTGTTGTTGTTATCAATGTTGGTTTTATTATTATTATTATCACTATTAAGAATATTATTATTATTATTAAGGATATAGTTATTATTAATAATGTATATCTATAAACACCAGAAGAAGAAGAGTGCTTAAAAGTAGAAAGAAGCATTTGTGCCCTTATAGATTTCTTTTTGTTTTTACTTTTTTTGGTCACACTTAAATGTTTCAGATTATTAAACGTAATGTATTTTAACATCAGACAAAGATAACCTAAACAAACACGCAATGCAGTTTTTAGATTCTGATTTTATTTACTATGAGAAAAAGTTATCCAAACCCACCTGGCCCTATGTGGAAACAGAACTGCCCCCAAACCTATTTACATTGGAGGGTTTTCAAGCAGGAACTAATCTCCATCAAATTTAGTCCTGCCTTTGACTAGGCCATTCCAAAACCTTCATTTGTGTTTTTTTATGTGGGAATAAGAGGTGGGTTTTTTGAGGTCTTTTGGTTCCCTGCTGCATGACCCTAGTGAGTTTAAGGTCACGAACTGGTGGCTTGACATTTCCTTTAGGATTTAGTAGAATTCATTGTTCCAGCCATAATGACTAATCATCCAGGTACTGAAGCAGCAAAGCAGACCCTGACCATTACACTACCACCACCCTCTTAGACTGTGGGTATGATTCTATTATTGTGAAATGAAGTTATTTTTACACCAGATGTAATGGAGCATTGTTCGCCTATAAATAAAAGGCCTTTATATAACTTTTTAATACTCTGAATATTGACACTGTGTTTTCTTTGGTAAATCATCTCCATGGTTTTGGTTTAAAGCAAACATAGTCTGTGCTAGTGAGGAGGAGAAGAAGAAGAGTGGGTTCAACTAAATTTAAAATTAAACAGCAACTGTTGCTATGACAGCCAACTGGCCATTGAAATAAAGCATCATATTTCTTCAACAGTTTTTTAATCCATTTGATGCTGTGAAACAAAAAGAAAAACAAAAAAATGAAACATTATTTAATTTACATCTTAGCTTGAAAAAAATGCGAGTTGCTGGGAGGGAATTGGGTTTGTTTTACTGTTAAACGTCCTCTCTGCAGGTTGCTTTCCTTCATACAGTGTAAGCATGAAGCAGCAGAGAACATCTGAGTGGTGTTTGGATGCTGAGTTAGTTGGTTGGTAATTGCGTAACCACTGAGTGTGTGGGAGCTCCAACTTGTGGTCCAATTGACTGAAAGTGGGCCAGCGTCTGAGGCTGATTCCATGAAGCGTCTGTCTGTGTTTGTACTGAATTCGACTCAGTGCCCAAAAATGCTAAGCTGATACCAAGGGAACCAGATACACATAACGAGATAAACTGCTATTGATTCGCTTCAGGATGTTTAATGATAACTAAAAGCTACAAATAATTCTGTTTGATATTGCTTATATTGATGCCGTGGTGTATCAAGTTGGGATCATTTTTGCTGCTCTGAGCTGCTTGAAAACTTCTGTGCACTTATGTGTGTGCATCCAGGTCTTTAACTTTAGGACAGGTCACCTTTAATGCAGCACCCACATAATGACTCGAGTCAGTGGCTAATAACATCCTGCCTGCGTTCAGTCTATAAACACTGCATATGATTACGCCTCCCCCAAGCCTGCTGCCATTGGCTGCCAGAGAAGCATCACTGGGCTTCATTGTGCTCCGCCGTCAGCGGCTCTGAGATATCATTATTTATTGATGGCCGTTGCATAATCCTGCGCGTGAAGAGAATACAGTAACTGGAGCAAAACTGGTGGGCCGTAGGGGGCAACGTCAGCTGTAACTCATCAGTGCAGCATCTCAACTTTCGTTACCAGGTCAGCGCTGTGTGAATTATTGAGGACACAGTCAGCTGAGGCCCATGGTAGGCCATCTTTATTGCATTACTGTTTTCAGGTTTAGTGCATTATTTTACAGCAATATGTGTTATGTTTGTTTAAACTGCACAAACATAAATAGGTCGAGATATAACTGTAAACTCACTGCAAACAATCTCTCAGACATTACACTGCAAGCCTGGTAGAGGTTTAAGCCCATTCTGCTTACATTTATTTTACATTCATTGAATTTATTTTCGCCCTGCGATGGACTGGCGACCTGTCCAGGGTGTATCCCGCCTCCCGCCCATAGACTGCTGGAGATAGGCACCAGCTTCTCCCCAACCCAATATGGAAGAAACCGTAGAAAATGACTGACTGACCTTATTTATTTTCTAGATTATGTCAGGCTGTAATCAGGCCTGGGCTTGGCCTGTGAAATTAAACCCAAAACTGTGGTTGATTTTAGTAAGACATGACTTATCAAAGGGGGCAGGGTGGCAAATATTTTTTTTTACATGATGACTTGCTGGTCTGGATTGGTTTTACTTTTAATATACGAAAACCTTTATTTGTGTTTACTCAGTTTATTTGGGGCTGATACTAATTAGTTTCATGATCATTTATATCATTTTGGTTTGACAAAAAGGAAATCTGTGAAAGGACATACTTTTCACAGCACTGTATCTCAATAGTCTTGTTGGTTATGTTTCCTTAGTTGGTGTTTTATTGTGGATTTAATACTTACTTATGCTTTCTCTCAAGAACAGTAGAAATATTAATGTGAATGATCGCAGGATTATTAGAGTTTCGGCCAAATGAAAATTGAGTTTATGTCAGTAAAATATAAGAAGCAAAAGGACTTAAATAATTAAGACAGAGACATGATTAGAAATACAATCTGATGGTGAGACAAGTAATATGAGAACGGGCTGACATTACCGTTTCAATCTGTAACAGGTTTTTGTAAAAGACTTGATTTTATAGGAAAACCCAGAAAAATGAAGAGACCGGGAGAAATTAGCTGAGAAATTAAACATTCAGGCACGTAACAATGAACATAAAATAATTCAGTTTTAATCTATGTGAACTGAATTTAGAAGTAGTTAAACTTTCCTAGCAGTGTTTATCCTACTTGCCACATGCATTTTAGACCTGTTGAGTTTCAATTTATCGCACATGGAAAAGTCTATTTTTGTATTTTAGTTGTATGTCACAGTGATGCTAACAAATGTTGAAACATTTAAAGGAAAATGTAATTATTAATATTACATGGAAAAGAAGGGTCTCTCTCTCTCTCTCTCTCTTTATTATTGCTATTATTATTATTATTATTAACCATTATTTAGGGGCTGCACGGTGGTGCAGTTGGTAGCACTGTTGCCTTGCAGCAAGAAGGTCCTGGGTTCAATTCCCAGCCTGGGGTCTTTCTGCATGGAGTTTGCATGTTCTCCCTGTGCATGTGTGGGTTCTCTCCGGGTACTCCAGCTTCCTCCCACAGTCCAAAGACATGCCTGTTAGGATAATTGGTAACTCTAAATTGCCCTTAGGTGTATGAATGAGTGTGTGCGTGGTTGTTTGTGTGTTGCCCTGCGATGGACTGGTGACCTGTCCAGGGTGTACCCCGCCTCTTGCCCATAGACTGCTGGAGATAGGCACCAGCTCCCCCATGACCCACTATGGAATAAGTGGTAGAAAATGAATGACTGCCCTTTATTTAACCAACAAAAACAAACTGAGATTAAGAATCTCTTCTACAAAGGAATCCTGCACAAGACTGGCAGCAGCACATAGAGTTACATGACATTCACAACCAAACATAGAATACATAAGTTAGAAAAAATTAAACACCAACATAAACAGAATAATAAAATATCCCTCAGTTAAAACATTTACAGACACATGACTCCCTCTCAGGATCTTTAAGAGCAACCTTAAAAACATTTAGTGACAGCAGCACGTTTTCCTCTAAGTGGTTCCGTGCAGATGGAGCAGAAAGCTGAAGAGATTTCTTTCATAGTTCAGTTTGGACATTAGTCAATGATAAGAGTCTACGGGTGGCCAAGACTGTCCACCCAACCGTCTGTACAACGCACATTAAAGCTGTTATATATCTTAAAGCTCCATAATAAAAAGTGTCCAGTGAAGACATTTAAGGTAAGCATGCATGTATAAAATTTCACCATAATTCAGCACAGACGCTTTTTAGCCTCAAATGAGAGACATGATCTGATCCTAAAATAAAGCCCCAATTTTAATTTAAACTTTCTCACCAACTGTTGAACATGGGGTATAAAAGAGAAGGAATTACCAATTGGAAAGCCTAAACATTTAAATTGTGACATTTGTTCAATTTTCAAACTTTGAGCCATAGTAATGACTGGCAGATCCTTGCTTTCATAATTCGCATTAGAAGACAGAATCATCTTAGATTTATCTGCATTTAAACAGACTGAAGGTGATAAAGATTTGTTTGGAAAACATTATAAGCTGACTGTAATTGATTAGAAACACTGTTTAGGGATGGATCATGCCTGCTCAAGCTGTTGTAACATGAATAAGGGAAGGAGTGCCCTAATGCTGACTGAACAAACTGATCTGTCACTGTGTTGCTTAGCAGCATTTGTAATGAGTGATGAGCCTGCAGTGAATCCCTGCAACCTGTGCCCAGGTAGAGTAGCAGCTTTACAGCTTCAGTTACTGTCAGTAACACAGGCGATCTGCATATTGGGTTTCTCACCAACTACCTGTAGCGTCTGTCACACGTGAGGAACATAAGCAGCACACTAAAAGGCTCCATAGACAAGCTGTGAGTTTGAGGCTGTGCATTTGTACAAACCCTAAATGAGGTATGCAAGCCTGAAATGATGATGTGTGTGATTAATAGTGCTTATTATACCATGATTCACTTCCCGGCTGATTTTGCATCAGACTGAAATGCCTTTTTGTCATGAATCAGTGGGGCTGAATACATCATGCAGACAGCGCTATGTAAACATCATTAAGTCATTGTTTGTCTCTGCCCTGCAGGCTGCTTGGCATCTTATAAATAATGCTTCAAGTCAATTTAAAAAAAAAAAACAATCCAATTTTAAATGAAAAGTTTTAAATGAGCACCATGGTTTAGTCTTTGTCCTAACGAGTTTGGAAAAGACTGGCCTTGCACCTTACAGCTGTTCTAGCATTCAGGATAATTTCATGGAGCTCATTCTGATGAAGCAGCTCTTCTGAGTCTCCAATTACTTTTTGATAAGAAGACATATTCTGTTCCTCTGATATTGGATCTGTTCTCAGCTTTTGATGTTAGCCAGCACATTATGCTCTTTATTTTAATAAACTGGTGGGTGTTTGGAATTCTGCTTTGGAGAGATTTTCTTCAGTCCTTGTTGTTTTGGGTCTAAGTTTAGGTCTTCTGCCACTTCTCATGAGTACTGTTTACCACAAAGTTGTGTTTGGGGCCTTACTATTTTGATTATATTTGCTCCCACTCCCAGCAAATCTTAAGCATATTTAAGGATATTTTATATCATTTATATGCAGATGATATTCAGGTATATTTCTCTATTCTGTTCTTCTAAGTCCTAAGATGTTTTTAAAGTACACATTACACTGGTGCACAGATTGTATTAAGGGTTGGATGGCTGACCACTTTTTCCAACTTAACAAAAGGGGAAAGTGAAATCCTTGTTTAAAGGGTAGAAAACTCATGGTCCCATTGGTGTAACCTTCGACTCAGCTTTCTTTTCAATCACCGAGTATTTAACACAAAGCCTCAGGTTTGCAGACTTTAAGGTGTGCTGTTGTTAGTTGCATAATTTTCTGTATAAAGGACCTAGTACAAATTGTTCAATGATGCAGTGTGGCTTTTTCTGCAATTACAGACAGTTGCAGACTTAAATGCTATGATCAGATTCTTGCTGTTTATATTTATTGTGAATTTCATGAGCATTTAGTGTTATAAATCAAGTGTACACTGATATTAAATAAGTTTAGTTTCAGAGCAGATCTCGAGGAGATAGTTCTAGTTCTATTCTCTATATACATTAGTCCTAATCTCTGAAACATCAGTTGGTGTTTGAGATTTAGTGCAAGTTATTCACCACATACATTCTAAATTTTCATTCATTTATAATCACACTGCATTTTCATTCATCAAATTTAACCTTTTTATTATATAATTTTTGTTTCATTTTACATTCCTATAAAACTCATTTGCAAGTAATATGTTTGCAACTTTTATTACATTTTAGGTCTTTTTGGAGCTTTTTTCTGTTATTTTTAGGTCACATTCTCAGTAAGTTACACTTAAACAAGTGCTAAGCAGTGATGAATGGACTTTGTTTAGCTGCTAAAGGAAAACCATAACTGACTACAATGTCCTGATGATGTGGACTATTCTATCATTTTTTTATTTGCTTTTAGATCCCCTGAGCAGCATGTGTCTAGTATTTGATAGAAATATCAGTCCAAGCCTGCCCTTTTGTTTTTATTCTTAACCCGGCTAGTTCTGGCTGCCTATGTTAAGCAAGTTCTCTATTGAACTAGTCCTAAATTCACCTTAAAACTAAACCAGTTCATGTTCATAGTTCATCACTTTAAAGTTAGTCAAATTCAACCTTCCAACAAGAACTAGGTCACATTTATAGTCTTTTTTTTAAAAGTTTTTAAATGTTGATCAGTTACCAACATTACCACATCAGTTAATTAAGAATATTTTTGATCTTACTCATTTTCAGATGACTGAACGTGATGCTGTACTTGAATAAAATCTGGATTTTATTTAAACATAATGTTTGCTGATTAATTGTCCACTCTGGTATCTGAAAGACGTCACATGTTTAAGAATAACGGCAGCATAAAGGGTCCTCAAAGAACACCATTGGGGCTGTTTTCCCAGAAAAGTAAGCAAAAGTTTTTCCTCAAACAAATATATTTCTGAGCCAGAATGTTCAAATACATTTTGGCTTCTAACTCACTAAATAATGTCTGTGACCCCAGCTATTCTTGGTTGAAGAACACAAGCATTGTTATTAATTCACTTAAATATCAGTCATACATGGAACAAACAAATACAGGATAAATGCTCTGCCTACAAAAATCCTGATAAATTGGTTTCCCCACTTTCCTTTGATTATAGATTAGGGATTTTTATCACCAACAGACCATAGTATGTCAAGTAGCTAGAAGATGCCCAGGAGAATCCTTAACACAGGAGTAGCGTGGGGTCATGTGCTCAGCCCAGTTCTGTTAATCGTCTTCATCCAGGGCTGCAGCTTCTTCCATCACTCCCAAATCATTATTACATTTTCTAACGACACTACAAGACCACCATTAGTAACAATGAGACCCACAACAGGCAGGAGTTGCATCCGGTGTGTGTTGAGTGTTGTTTAGAGAACGACATTAACCAGTCAACTAGGAAAATCTTAAATTATAGTGACAATAAACTTCTTTTAATCTTTGTATTTGAGGACCTAATAATTTAGAAACCACCTAAGCAACTGTATAATCCATAGTTTTTAAATCTGGTTTATTTTTAGAGATCATTTAAAGACCGCTTACTTGATATTTCAGGACCCTTAGGGGAACCCCAACCCCTACGTTGGGAAACAAGGCTCAGTTCTGCAATTCTGCTTTTTTTGGTCCCACAAGAGTTTTTTTACATAGACTAATTGTTAGTGTACAACTAATTATGTTTATGTACTCATGAATAAATCTGCCACAGTCATTTAGAATGTGTCTTTGGTTGATTAAAAGTAAAATATTATAAACTGATTAAAGGAGATGCTTCTGCTCTGTAAAGTGGTCCTGCTTCTGTTGACCAGACTCCATGAAAAACAGGCAGAGAATCTGCAGATGACCAGATTATGGGTCTATAAATATATTTTCATGGTGCGAGTAAACAAAAGGCATCTGTGTCCTAACTGATGGCTGCGGAGCGAACCAATTGAGACGTTCAGATACGAGACGGTTGCTAAGGAACACGAATTCACACATAGCCTGTTTTCCTCCACAGCAGCTGCGCCTCTTTAGAGGCCGCTAATGCATTCAGCTCAATCTGCCCGCGCTGCGACCACGTGTGCCCACCACATTCAGTCCATGCATACAGCTCCTTGTTGGCTCTACTTAAGACAAAAGGCTTCAGTGGTGTTTTTTTTAATTATTATTATTTTGGGGCCAGATTGGAATGTAGACATGGTTACGGGGTGTAAACCTGGAAAGGGCCATTACTACATAAACACAGGAGGACAAAGAGAAGGAGAGGACACAAAGCAAGCTGTATTCTGAGACCGTTGGCACCGTGGTCTTATCAGGTCTCCACAGGACATCTGCTCCAACCACCGTGCTTATTCTTATCTGCTCATGGTCTGTTAAAATCAAGTAGTCCTCTGTGATAAGCAGACCAAGGCTGGACTGAATCCACACAACCATAAACGCCAAAATTTAACCTTGATTCTTTCTACTCCAGTTTTGTTTTTGTAGGCAAGCTGCTGGAAATAGTGGAATAAAATCCCAGCCTTCACAATAATAAAGAAGAAACATATTATCTTTGATTTAATCTTTCTGATTTATGATCCACATTTTCTTCTTCCCATAAATGGTTATCCAAACATGTGCTGGAATAGTTTTGACAGAGGTTTGATTGAGAAGAATAAAAGACTGCTTTATGGGATATCCAAGTTCAACATCATGTTAATGTCAAACCTGACAGTTTTCCACACAGCGATCACATGGAAATTAACCAATCAAAAAGAGACAAAACAGGATGACGGTAGCCTCAATAGGCCTATAATCCAGAGCAGTGAGAGAACTTTTAATATAGACTAAACTCTTCTTAGAGTCACAATATCTTTTTATATTTGTACTTGGAGTGAGTCAAATGAGAGGCATGTCCATCACAGTTTTGTAATCCGACCCTGATTTTTGGGTTTTTATGAAACTCTGAATCTGACGTGTCGGTACAGATTTTGTCTGCGGTAAATCATACAGAACCTTTCCTGTTTTAGGTTCCTTAGAATTATCATATTTATTTTCTTTTTTTGTGTGTGTATTTGCCACCGGGTAAATAAACCACAATGTGGCAAATTTGTTCAACAAGTTTTCACTTTTAAACATTACCGTTACATTAAAAACACCTAAATCTGGGTCCTCCTCACAGAGTAAAAACTCAGTTAGCCATGGTGTGTTCACTGACCGGGGAAGTAAGAATATACTGGTCAGCTGACTGGTCTGTCTTGGTGCCTCCATTAAAAAAAATAAATCATGTTTAACGTTTTCAAACACAGATTTTGTAGCTTTGTGCTTCCTTTGACTTCACACTGATTTAACACAATTACTTATAATATTATAAAAACTGCTACTTTGCTCATTACAGATACCATTGAAAAGGGATCAAAATTAGGAAACATGCCAATCACATAAAATAAAAATACACCTGCGTTTCTCTTTCTCTAATTTGTGAATAATATAATAAAAAAATCATTCAAGGAGTCATTTAACATTCCAGGATGAAATGAAATAGGAGACTTCCTCTAAATTCAGATATATAATTTAGTTATTTAAACCTGAAAGGTAAACGCTCCAAAGATTTGCCCCAGTGCAGTGTTTCTAACAGCTGCATGAGCGCTGCATCTTCTATGACAGATTAAACTTCTAAAGGCCTGATCTTATCCTCATTATCACAGAAAAACACAGTGGAGGGCAATAATTTTGTTTCTTCCCCTTCACAAATTGATTATTTTGTTCATAGTGTTTCTTCATCATTGCGTGATGCATTAGACAATGCAGCCCCCTTGAAAAAGAAGGTAATCATTAATAGGAGGCCGGCTCCCTGGTTTAATTAAGAGCTGCGTACTTTAAAGCACAATGTTAGAAAATTGGAGAGAAAATGGCGCTCTACACATCTAGAGGATTCCTACTTAATCTGGAAAAATAGCCTACTGTTGTATAAAAAGACACTTCACCAAGCTAGAACAGCTTATTTCTCATCATTAATAGAAGAGAACAAGAATAATCCTAGGTTTCTCTTTAGTACAGTTGCTAAACTTACACAGAGTCATAGCTCTGTTGAGCCATCCATTCCCTTAGCTCTTAGCAGTCATGACTTTATTAAATAAAATTGATTCTATTAAAAAGAAAATCTTTGACATATTCCCAAAGATGATTACTTCATCCTCAGCAAGTGAGACAACATTGGAAGTAACTGTAGAACCTGATCTGGGTTTGGACTGTTCTGATCCTGTGGAGCTTCCTGAGTTATCAGAAATATTAGCTTCATCTAAACCGTCAACTTGTATGTTAGACCCAATCCCAACCAAATTATTTAAGGAAGTGTTCCCTCTGATTACCAGCCCCATTTTAGATATGATTAATTTATCCTTAGTAAATGGATCAGAACCACAGGCTTTTAAGTTAGCTGTAATTAAACCTTTACTTAAGAAACCTTCGCTTGATCGAGATGAGTTAATAAATTACAGACCTATATCCAAGCTTCCATTCTTATCTGAAATTCTTGAGAAAATAGTTGCTAATCAAATGTGTGAACATTTATACAGCAATGACCTGTTTGAAGAGTTTCAGTCAGGTTTCAGAGCTCATCATAGCACTGAAACAGCTCTGCTGAAAGTCACTAATGATATTCTTATGGCCTCAGATAATGGACTTGTGTCTGTTCTGGTTCTGTTAGATCTCAGTGCTGCATTTGATACAGTCGACCATAATATTCTCTTAGAAAGGCTGGAATATGCTGTAGGGATCAGGGGAACAGCACTAGGCTGGTTTAAATCTTATTTGTCTGACAGATTCCAGTTTGTTCATGTAAATGATAAATCATCTTTAAACTCCAGGGTTAATTGTGGAGTACCACAGGGTTCAGTACTTGGGCCAATTCTCTTTACAATATATATGCTTCTAATAGGTCAAATTATGAGGCAGCATAGGATACATTTTCACTGTTACGCTGATGATTCTCAGCTTTACTTATCCATGAATCCTGATGAGCCCAACCAGTTAGATAGACTACAAGCATGTCTTGAAGACATAAAAACTTGGATGACTTTAAATTTTCTGCTTCTAAATTCAGACAAGACAGAAGTTGTCGTCTTTGGACCGGAGTCTTTAAAAAAAAAACTGCTTAGTCAATCACTTAACCTGGATGGCATTAAACTGACCTCTGATAATAAAGTAAAAAACCTGGTGTTATTTTTGACCAGGACATGTCATTTAAATCCCATATTAAACAGGTTTCTAGGACTTTGTTCTTCCACCTCCGGGAACATTACCAAAATTAGAAATATCCTGTCCAGGAGTGACGCTGAAAAACTAGTCCATGCATTTGTTACTGCAAGGCTGGACTATTGTAATTCTTTACTATCAGGATGTCCACAAAATGCAGTTAAAAGCCTTCAGCTGATTCAAAATGCTGCAGCAAATGTTCTGATGAAAATTAAAAAGAGAGATCATATTTCTCCTATTTTAGCTTCCCTTCATTGGCTCCTTGTTAAATCCGGAATATAATTTAAAATTCTCCTCCTCACATTGTTGAAGCACCCCCCCAAGGGGTGTTCTGCGTGTTTGTTTATTCACCGTAAGCTGAAAGAATTCACACCCATTGAAATAACACACTCAGACACCGTTATATTGAATTCAAAGTACCTGGCCCAGAGAAGCTCTCTGTGGGACACACACCGAGACGACTTCGGAGCTTCTCACTGGGCACATGGCTTTTATTAAAACACATGAAAATGAACAGCGCCCCTGTTTACAGTTTTTTCACATCCTCTCCCTATCCCTACAGTTCTTCAGTATTTTCTGCTTCACCACACTCAAGGCCAAGTTTGTGCAACAACACTTCTGCAGGCCACAATGTCTTATACTGACACAGGTTATACATTTTATTTCCCACACTGTTTATGAACATAATAATAACACACTGGTTATGAACATAATAATAATTAATGCACACACATAATATATTTCCACAATTTCCCCCTTTTGAAGTCACCTATGTGACTTCACCACTACTTGGAGATGCTAAATAAAAGAGTTTAGCAGTCATTACAACCTGTGGAGCAGAAGGAAATGTTTGTCATAATGCTTTTTGACCCTGCCTCCAATGCCACGCCCTGTGCCCAGGGACTATTGCCTGTCGGGCCTTTGTAGTCCCAAGGATGCTTACAACCTTCTAAATCTTGACAGGGAGTATTGACCCCTCTAGCTGGAGGGTGTCCATCCGTGCTTTATTCCGTAGTCTATCAAATTTTGCCAATATAATATTCTACCATCCTTCTGTTCCCTAGACAGTAATCATTTAGTACCCTACAAAAAGTATTCACACTGTCAAAAGTTTTTACACCCTACAAAAGTATTTGCACCCTAGACAGTAATACATGTCAGACAAGGTTTAGCACACAAAAACGTATTAGCACTCAAAAAGTATTATCACTCAAAAAGTATTAGCCCTGCGACTTACTCTTACGTGTTACTCTTCGTCCTCCTCCTCGTTAGCATCAACCGCAAGCAAAGGCATCATATGGGAAGGAGGAGGTGCGGTTTTCCCTTCAATGGTTGTAGTAATAAAGCGAACAATCAAAGATCTTATACATGGTACACAGCAACATCCACAGGTAACCATAATAGCTACGAAAACAGCAATGGATATGAACAATGACATAATCAACCCTTTCCAGTGTCCAAACATGCCCGTCATCCAGTCTTCGAACGGATTGTCTATTCCTGAGTACTCATGCATAGTGGCTGAAAGTGTTTTTAACCCTTCTAAAGCTTTTGAGAAGGAACCATCAGGGGCGGTTTTATTGGGTATGAAAGTACAACACATGTCTCCAAACATAGCACATACGACCCCTTTTTCAGCTAACACCATGTCCAGGGCCATCCTATTTTGTACTGCCATAAGGGATGTGGGGCCAGTTTGTTCAGCTAGGCCCTCCACAGCATCTCTAGTGAGGTTGGCCATTCGAAGAACATTGTAATGTACAGGGGTTGGACAATGAAACTGAAACACCTGTCATTTTAGTGTGGAAGGTTTCATGGCTAAATTGGACCAGCCTGGTAGCCAGTCTTCATTGATTGCACATTGTACCAGTAAGAGCAGAGTGTGAAGGTTCAATTAGCAGGGTAAGAGCACAGTTTTGCTCAAAATATTGAAATGCACACAACATTATGGGTGACATACCAGAGTTCAAAAGAGGACAAATTGTTGGTGCACGTCTTGCTGGCGCATCTGTGACCAAGACAGCAAGTCTTTGTGATGTATCAAGATCCACAGTATCCAGGGTAATGTCAGCAATACCACCAAGAAGGACGAACCACATCCAACAGGATTAACTGCGGACGCAAGAGGAAGCTGTCTGAAAGGGATGTTCTGGTGCTAACCCGGATTTTATCCAAAAAACATAAAACCACGGCTGCCCAAATCACAGCAGAATTAAATGTGCACCTCAACTCTCCTGTTTCCACCAGAACTGTCTGTCGGGAGCTCCACAGGGTCAATATACACGGCCAGGCTGCTATAGCCAAACCTTTGGTCACTCATGCCACTGCCAAACGTCGGTTTCAATGGTGCAAGGAGCGCAAATCTTGGGCTGTGGACAATGTGAAACATGTATTGTTCTCTGATAAGTCCACCTTTACTGTATTCCCCACATCTGGGAGAGTTACGGTGTGGAGAAGCCCCAAAGAAGCGTACCACCCAGACTGTTGCATGCCCAGAGTGAAGCATGGGGGTGGATCAGTGATGGTTTGGGCTGCCATATCATGGCATTCCCTTGGCCCAATACTTGCGCTAGATGGGCGCGTCACTGCCAAGGACTACCGAACCATTCTTGAGGACCATGTGCATCCAATGGTTCAAACATTGTATCCTGAAGGCGGTGCCGTGTATCAGGATGACAATGCAACAATACACACAGCAAGATTTGATGAACATGAAAGTGAAGTTGAACATCTTCCATGGCCTGCACAGTCACCAGATCTAAATATTATTGAGCCACTTTGGGGTGTTTTGGAGGAGCGAGTCAGGAAACGTTTTCCTCTACCAGTATCACGTAGTGACCTGGCCACTATCCTGGAAGAAGAATGGCTTAAAATCCCTCTGACCACTGTGCAGGACTTGTATATGTCATTCCCAAGACGAATTGATGCTGTACTGGCCGCAAAAGGAGGCCCTACACCATACTAATAAATTATTGTGGTCTAAAACCAGGTGTTTCAGTTTCATTGTCCAACCCCTGTATGTAATTTATGCGGTCCACATTTTTATTGGGAGTTACCGGAAAAAAGGCTCCAAAAATGGGAAGGTTTTCAAAGCCTGCTGAGACTTGGTCCGCCAATTTATACTCATTGGGTACGCCTCGGGGGACTCCAATTGCGTCAATGTAGGTGATTCTGCTTTTAAAATGTTTGTAAATGCTTTTTGATTTGTAAAAACTAAAACATTTTGGATTTTGCTTGTATTTTGATAAATTTTAAAATAAAAACCAAACTTGACAGCCTGGTTCAAATTATTTATTTCATATTTAAAACTTTTGTTTTTGTTCTGGTTCTTTTGCCTCAGACACCCTTGGAGGCCCGTTCCCGTCCACGTCACACCGATGTCACCACAAACCCAAAAGGTGTCTGCCCATCCAGTGTGGCAGTGTTGGCGGACCTTTTCCGGTCAGCCCGCTACTTTTCCATCCAAACACCAAGGGATCCCAAATAGTCATGGACCTGGCCCAGAAGACCGTCAAGAGGCAGGCCAGTTTTTGCAACGCCATCACCTTCAGCAACAGGCCCATTGCGCTGTATGAGCAAGTCCGCCTCAAGGTATTGTTTGACCTCTTTTATAACTATTTGTGTTGAAAGTTCAAAAGAGATATTTTTATAAAAAGCATCAATAAGAATGAATGTAATTCTTATCTCAGATCACTAAAAAGCAGTGCTGCTGGAGTGGAGCTCTGCGTCTAGGCTTCACTTCCAAAGACCCCTCCAGGATCAACCCAGAGACCCTGCCCAAGTATGCCTGCCCCGACCTGGTCTCCCAGAGCGGCTTCTGGGCCAAAGCCCTGCCTGAAGAGTTTGCCAATGAGGGAAACGTCATCGCCTTCTGGGTTGACAAGAAAGGCAGGGTCTTCTACCGTATTAACGAGTCCAGTCCTATGCTGTTCTTCAGCGGAGTCCGCATAGCTGAGCCCCTTTGGGCTCTCATTGATGTTTACGGGCTGACCCGTGGAGTGCAGCTGCTAGGTAAGTTGGCCAACAACAATACATGCAAACAGACTTTACAAACTAAAAATCTTTGTTCTAGGTGTTCTCAAACCCTCATTAGTCTTTGACAAAAGATAGACTATATGTTGGGGAAAGACAGGCTTCTCAGCCTACTTTTAGTGTTTCTGGTTGAGTTCCTAAAGACTGAACCTTGACTAAATAAACATGATTTTTCACCAAAGTGGTTAGACTGAGACCAGTTTAACTTGTTTTCATGACCAACTTTCTAGCTTCAACCATGACATAAATGATGATACAGCTCGCGACTCCAAGAGGAGGAATGTTAATTTCTTTCTGCTCTCTCATCCGTTTCTTGTTTTTTTTTCCAGCACAGGCAGAAGTACAACTTCTTCCGTGGTTGTTTTTGACAATTCTGCACATGTCAAAGTGATCCTATTCTGAAATAGGCATGGTGAATGTAACCACAGTTCATGGTCGGATTATTGGATTTTACGCCCACAGAAACGGCGTATTCAGATTTATTTATTTACGTTCAATTTGAGCAAAACATTTTGCGGTCATAAAGATAGCTACTGTTGATCCTGCTTAACAAGCACAGCATCAACCAGTATTACAAGAGAAATAACTAGTTCCGTGTTCAGCAATTATATTTTAATTTCATGATTTGCTTAGCTACACGTGAATTATGAAACTGTAAACCAATATTATATTGGACTTAGCTGTTAATTGTTAGAATCAATCTGTGAATGTTGGATAAGTTTTAGTCATGGGGCTCTAATATACCATCAAGTAACCTGCAAGACATGTTTGGAGCTGTGAAACCTGAATAATTAGTATTCATTCTGATTTTGATTATCTGTTATTTTCCAAGTCTGTGTAGGTCTGATGATATTTAAAGGTAACCTCTCACCTTGTTGCTTCCATTTTCCACATTTTTGCAGTTGACAAAGCATGTTTTTCTCTTCTCATGTTGACAGTAAGAAAATCCTTCTCTGGAAGTGACCATCCTTGTGTACAGTAAAACCTTCCATGAAGCTGCAGCTGAGCTGTATCTGACCGATTCGGCTCCAGTGTTTACTTAGAACCAGCATGGAGGGGCTTTACAGTGTATCTTAGTATTCATATCGCAGAGGCTTTCATGTATACATTATCTACTGCTGTGAATTTGGACCAGAGGTCAAATTTTCTATTGATAACATCCATTGTAATGCATTGTATTTGTTTGTTAGTTGCATCTGATATGCAGAAGCTGTTGAAGAAGCATACAATGCTTTGAAAAGTATTTACCCCCTACTGTGTTTGCTTTTTTGTCACACACAAAAATATTTCAGATTGAATTTCTTTATATCAAGGCATGGTGTGTTGCTTTTCAAGGTCTGTTAGCCTATTTCATGTTGTCAGACAAGTTCTGTTTAAGGACTTTTTTGATTCTACAGGTGAGGCCAGTCATCAGGCTTGGGTGTGGCCAATGAAACTGAACCATAGAAGGTTGATCTCAGTTAGATTGTGATTTAACAAATGGGAGCATTTTGTATTTACCCGGGTTGTTTTTCTCTAATGTTAAGACTGACAATCTGAAACATTTAACTGTGACCAAAAAACAAAGGAAATCTGTAGGGATCTATCTGTATGTAGGGGTTGGACAATGAAACTGAAACACCTGTCATTTTAGTGTGGGAGGTTTCATGGCTAAATTGGACCAGCCTGGTAGCCAGTCTTCATTGATTTCACATTGCACCAGTAAGAGCAGAGTGTGAAGGTTCAATTAGCAGGGTTAGAGCACAGTTTTGCTCAAAATATTGAAATGCACACAACATTGTGTTACACAGCTTTAAAGGACTCATATCATGCTGTTACCAGGGCTGCCGGGATTTTCGGATCATTGTCTTATCCACCTCATCCCAACCTACAGACAGAAACTAAGAGCTTCCAAACCCAAGGTTCACACTGTTAAGAAGTGGACTGAGGAATCAAAGCAGATGCTACAGGCCTGCCTTGAATGCACAGGCTGGACTGTTTTTGAAACTTCAGCCACTGACCTAAACCAACTAACTGATGTAGTGACATCATATATCAGTTTCTGTGAGGACATGTGTGTGCAGACCAAGACCTTCTGCACCTTTGGGAACAACAAGCCATGGTTTTCTCCACACCTCAGGAACCCGCGCAGGGAAAAGGAAGAAGCTCACAGCAGTGGAGATTGGGCACGGTACAGGCAGGCCAGGAATAAACTAACAAAGGAGATCAAAGCAGCTAAGAGAAGCTACAGTGAGAAGCTTAAGAACAACCTTTCTACTGGTGGCACTTCAGCTGTATGGGCTGGTCTGAGAAACCTGACTGCCTACAGGAGCCCCCCCACCCATCCTGAACAGAGTCGTCTCCTGGCCAACCGTCAGAATGGCTTCTACTGCAGACATGACAAGAAGCCATTCACACCTCAAATCATCTCCTCCACATCCCATTCAGGAACAAATTCCTCCCATAAAGTAACCAACCTCCTACCTTCAGATCCTCTGCCTGCACTAAAGATCTCCAAGGAAGATGTAAACAGGCTCTTTCAGCACATGAAAACAAAGAAAGCTGGAGGACCTGATAACATCTCCCCATCATGCCTGAAAGCCTGTGCAAATCAACTCGCTCCGATCTTCACAAGGATCTTCAACAAATCACTGGAGAAATGTGAGGTCCCCTCCTGCCTCAAACGATCCACCATCATCCCGGTTCCTAAGAAACCCACCATCGTAGGATTAAATGACTACAGGCCTGTAGCCCTGACATCTGTGGTCATGAAATCCTTTGAGCGGCTGGTGTTGAAGCACCTGAAAGACATCACAGGCCCCCTGCTGGACCCCCTGCAATTTGCTTACTGAGCAAACAGGTCGGCAGATGATGCTGTTAACTTAGGTCTACACTTCATCCTGCGACATCTCGACCACCCAGGGACCTACGCCAGGGTCCTGTTTGTGGACTTCAGCTCGGCCTTCAACACCATCATACCAGACATCCTCCACCAGAAGCTCACCCAGCTCAACGTCCCAGCCTCCACCTGTCAGTGGATTAAACAGCTTCCTGATGGACTGACAGCAGCAGGAGAGACTGGGGAGCATCTTCTCCCGATCCAGATCAATAAGTACTGGACTTTCGGAGAACACCACCCTCATACACCCCCCTCACCATCCTCAACAACACCGTGTCAGCTGTGGAGCACTTCAGATTCTTAGGAACCACCATCTCTGAGGACCTGAGATGGTCTTCACACATAGACACTGTTCAAAAGAAGGCCCAGCAGAGACTGTACTTCCTGAGGCAACTCAAGAAGAACAAACGTCCACAGGAGCTGTTGGTCATCTTCTACACTGCCATCATTCAGTCTGTCCTGTCTCCATCCATCTCAGTGTGGTTTGGCTCATCCACAAAACAGGACAGGTCCAGACTGCAATGAATAATCAGGGCTGACCTTCCCTCCATCTAGGACTTGTACAGGTCTAGAGTCAGGAAAAGAGCTGCAAAAATCTCTGCCGACCCCACACACCCTGCACACAAACTGTTCAGAGCTTTACCTTCAGGCTGCCGCTACAGAGCACTGCTTACTAAAAGCAGCCGCCACAAAGACAGTTTCTTCCCCCAGGCTGTTTCTCTGATGAACATTTAATAGAGTACCAAACAACTGCATACTGAAGTTGCAAATGCACCTTTATATATATGTATATTTAAGGACATAAAGATATATGCATAAATGTATTTAAAAACCCAGAGAGCAAAGTGTGAAGGAGTAAGATTCCTAGCTTGTATGTACAATCTTGGCAATAAAGCTGATTCTGATTCTGATTCTGATATGATCCAAATTGACACCACTGTCATTGGACTGATCCAGGACGGTGATGAGTCTGCATACAGACAGCAGGTGGATCGGCTGGTACACTGGTGCGGTCAGAACTACCTTGAACTCAACCCACTCAAGACTGTGGAAATGGTGGTGGACCTTCGGAGAACACCACCCCCATACAACCCTCTCACCATCCTCAACAACACTGTATCGGCCGTGGACCACTTCAGGTTCTTAGGAACCACCATCTCTGAGGACCTGAGATGGTCTTCACACATAGATACTGTTCGAAAGTACAGAGGCTGTACTTCCTGAGGCAACTCAAGAAGTTCAACCTTCCACAGGAGCTGCTGGTCATCTTCTACACTGCCATCATTCAGTCTGTCCTGTCTTCATCCATCTCAGTGTGGTTTGGCTCATCCACAAAACAGGACAGGTCCAGACTGCAACGAATAATCAGGACTGCAGAGATAATAATCAGAGCTGACCTTCCCTCCATCCTGGACTTATACAGGTCTAGGGTCAGGAAAAGAGCTGCTAAAATCTCTGCAGACCCCACACACCCTGCACATAAACTGTTCAGAGCTTTACCTTCAGGCCGTCGCTACAGAGCACTGTTCACTAAAACCAGCCGCCACAGAGACAGTTTCTTCCCCCAGGCTGTTTCTCTGTTGAACATTCAATAGAATACAAAACAACAGCATACAGATGTTGCAAATGCACCTTTTTATTATATATGTGTAACGATGAAGCAACTCAACCAGAACCCAAAACGCAGCCAGACAAGAGAATGGTTAACCAAAAGTTTTAATATAAAAAAATAATAATAATAATTGGGTAGAAGAGGTTCCACTGAAGCGGTCAGACAGGAAGGACAGGAATGGAGGTTTATCAGGGAACTGAAATCCAGCTGGGGAGGAAGGGGAAGTGGACAACAGGAGGTCTTGGGGGTTCCAGGAACAAACAGGGGACAGAGAATATTTCCACCAACCAGATGCAGAAGCAGGAGACAATCCAAGGTAAAGCACTGGAGGGTTTCAGGCAGGGGTAGTCCAGTAATCCAGAGACAGTCAGAAACAGGCAGGTTTCAGCAACGTGACGTCAGGATTTTCCCGAACAGCAGAAGGACTAGGCAGAAATCTGTGGTCAAAAAACAGGCAGGATCAGATAACCAGAAAAAACTCTCTTGAAACATGAATCAAGGCTTGAAAGCTGTGACAGAGGCAACAGACGATCTCGCACTGAGCTGGTGACGAGCAGCTGATTAAATAGGAGCAGCCCAGTGCAGGTGAAGGCAATGAGTAATCAGCACAGTCAAGGTGGAGCTGAAGGGCTGGAATCATGACAATATGTGTATATTGTACATTGTAAATATGTATATTCTGTAATGCAAAAACAAAACAAAAGAGCAAAGTGTACCGGAATCAAATTCCTTGTTTGTATATACGAACTTGGCAATAAAGCTGATTCTGATTCTGTTTATGGGTGACATACCAGAGTTCAAAAGAGGACAAATTGTTGGTGCACGTCTTGCTGGCGCATCTGTGACCAAGACAGCAAGTCTTTGTGATGTATCAAGAGCCACGGTATCCAGGGTAATGTCAGCATACCACCAAGAAGGAGGAACCACATCCAACAGGATTAACTGTGGACGCAAGAGGAAGCTGTCTGAAAGGGATGTTTGGGTGCTAACCTGGATTTTATCCAAAAAACATAAAACCACAGTTGCCCAAATCACGGCAGAATTAAATGTGCACCTCAACTCTCCTGTTTCCACCAGAACTGTCCGTCGGGAGCTCCACAGGGTCAATATACACGGCCGGGCTGCTATAGCCAATCCTTTGGTTACTCATGCCAATGCCAAATGTCGGTTTCAATGGTGCAAGGAGCGCAAATCTTGGGCTGTGGACAACGTGAAACATGTATTGTTCTCTGATGAGTCCACCTTTACTGTTTTCCCCACATCCAGGAGAGTCACGGTGTGGAGAAGCCCCAAAGAAGCGTACCACCCAGACTGTTGCATGCCCAGAGTGATGGTTTGGGCTGCCATATCATGGCATTCCCTTGGCCCAATACTTGTGCTAGATGGGCGCGCGTCACTGCCAAGGACTACCGAACCATTCTTGAGGACCATGTGCATCCAATGGTTCAAACATTGCATCCTGAAGGCGGTGCCGTGTATCAGGATGACAATGCACCAATACATACAGCAAGACTGGTGAAAGATTGGTTTGATGAACATGAAAGTGAAGTTGAACATCTCCCATGGCCTGCACAGTCACCAGATCTAAATATTATTGAGCCACTTTGGGGTGTTTTGGAGGAGCGAGTCAGGAAACGTTTTCCTCCACCAGTATCACGTAGTGACCTGGCCACTATCCTGCAAGAAGAATGGCTTAAAATCCCTCTGACCACTGTGCAGGACTTGTATATGTAATTCCCAAGACGAATGGACGCTGTATTGGCCGCAAAAGGAGGCCCTACACCATACTAATAAATTATTGTGGTCTAAAACCAGGTGTTTCAGTTTCATTATCCAACCCCTGTATATGTACATACTTTTTATGGGAACTGCATATCATTGTAGAGCTGGAATAGGTCTAAATCAAAAATGGTCTTTCATTTGTTGTTCAAAGTAGACATGTAATTTTAAAAACACTTTTTGAACCAATAGGGGTCTACTAAAACAGGAGCGCACTACCATATATGCATCATGACATTGCATCCATAATGGCACCATCTTGATGCCTGCTTCTCTCTTAAGCTGTAGACAGATAACATATTGTTTTATTGTTTATTGTTGTATGTTGAAGGGATTATTGGCAGCTTATTGGTGACACAGAACAAGGTGTACAGTTTAACCCTCACAAGTAAAACAGACTGATGGTGTGAAGAAATGTAAGACTCGTACAATCACAGCATTAATTACTTGACAATATAAAACAATCCATTTTGTTGTGAGGAATGTGCTAACGCATACCTGTGGACATCAGAAAAATAATGTTGGTAAGAACTGGAGTAGGCTTTGTTACCTGAATACTGCAGTTTTAGGTTTTGGAATTACAGCTTTTTTACTAGTAGTTAGTTGCCACTGGTGAATTTCAAACAGACTGAGGTCATCACAAAACGATTTTAATTTCCTTTGTAGGGTTCCTGTTTGTTAGGTTTCCAAGCTACTCCTCTCAGAACACATTTATCCTGACTTCTCCCTCCTCACTGGACAAATTACCATGTAAACCTTCACTTTATAAATTTAAATTCAAGCTGACAAATGTTGCGATCACATTGCGATAAGCAATGAAATGCAAATGTGGCATTAAATTCATGACATGATGACTCTTTGGCAGCTTCATCTGCATTCTCAGTGTGTCTTGTGCTCTTGCATGCATTTGTTTCTGTTCAAGCTACAAAGTTGAACACAATTGACAAAGGAAAAGTTCTAAAGATATTGCTATATGTTCTTTAATGTTTATTTTCTAAACTATAACTTCGTAATCTTTGCCTTTGTTTCGATGACATTCCCCCAAAAGCATACTTCTAACAACTGTGGCTGTGAGAAACTGCTTTCAGAAGAGCGCACTGCCCAAATATTTTGCCCAAAACCTCTGCAATGTCTAATCCCTGAAAGAAAAACTGAAGAAACAATTCAATTCTGAAGAAAACCAGGCCTTTTTGTGTTATTTATACTGTATTTTACAATCAGGCCATATGCCGGGCAGTCTGCTGAAAAAAAGGACTCCTTTTCCTCAGGAGGCATCTAAGTGACATCTGCCCCCACAAACAGGGGCCTGTGCAGAGCAGCAAAGCGCTACCAAGAACTGACAAAGACTTACATCATCTAGAGCAGCCTTAACCTCTTTGTAATACTGGAAAATGAGCTGCATGAGCTCTTTGCATCACATTTCTGTGTGTAACGCTCCATGAACGTTTCCCTTTCCTTGGAAAAGCCCTCAGGCTCTGACATTTGATGCCATATTCATCAGTTTCACCCTTTTCTTCCTCAAGCACTTAAGGAGATCTGATCTCTGCCTTAGGTTTTTTAATAAAAGGCAAATCAAACATATTTATTCCCTTTATTTGTGTATCTTAAAGGTTCAGGACCATTTTGCTTCTTTCTTACTAAAGAAAAATTATTTTAATAAAAAAAGTATTTTCCAGCTGTAGCTAAGAATAGTCATCAAACTATCTTAGACGTTAGGTAGTCCTCACTACGTAAGATGGAATTAGATTGAAGAGCTAAATTGGGTTTCTCGTGCTGTTTATACTGCAGCCCTCTAACTATGTAAATTAGCGGTTGGGTTGTAGCTGAGCCTCCATTCAGTGAGGACAATGCAGCACATGAGCACTCAAACACACACGGGCCTCTGAAAGCCTCATCTGCCAGTTCCCATCAGCCATTTCACTTACAGCGTCTTCCTCCCGTTGAACGATGGGTTTGTTTGTCGTTTCGGTTTGCATTTAGAACAAAATAATAAAGAGAAATAATAAAACTGAAAAATAGATTTTTTTGCCCTTTAATTTTAAAACATTTTCATCCACTTAAGAAAGCAGTAAACAGTTTAAATTCTTAAGCTGGGCCCCATGTCAAAATGCACCTCCACTGTTTCCTATCACACCAGCCCCAGTGCCTCTGTTTGGTGTTATCAGGTTTCTGAGTTTCTGTGGATTATCATGGTGTAGGGAGTTGGTTTGACCTTGCAAACATCACCAGTCTGATTTATAAATGTGGTTTTAAAGTGTTTTTGTAAACACTCCTTACGTTACCAACCAGCATTTCTAAAATCTGACAGGGTTATAAAATTGCAATACAAACTGGAGGAGCAGACGCTCTCTTACCTGGATTTATAAACACCGCTTGGTGATGTTAAAAGAGAGGTCAGGTTGTCCGTTTGCATAATCAAACCTCCATATTGTACCAATGCCATTTTCTTGTTCTGACCACCCATTTCATACCTGTAACCGAGCAATTTAACCATGGCACACCAGTTTGTTTTCTTTTGTTCAGTGATTAACAGATTAATGTGATAAATAATCACACAATGCTAAAATCTCAATCGATGCAACCAACTTGAATATGATATTATATCCTGAAGCTTCACTGATCCCTGAATAAACCAGATGTTATTTTTTAGGAACATGACCCCTGATCAAACCAAAATAACTAGGAATGACATCCTGCTGGTAACCCAAACAGCAAAGGTTGAAATTGTCCTATCACACCAACTCCTCTTAAAGAACCAAAACTGGTAATTGTGAGCGCACCTCATTGAGCTTCCCTCAGTACTTGATGGGAGATATTAAAATAAGTAGCAGTAAGATCAGAGAACATGGTCACGGAACATGTTGTTCCAAGGTGGATCTGACTTGAATCACTTTCAGTCACTCCCTGACTCTGCCTCCAGCTGCGGAAGATGTTCAGCACCAAACACTGGTTTGGATCTTAGCTCCACCTCTGTGCCAGAGGAAAGAACATCTTACAGCTGCTGTAAGATGTTCTTTCCTCTGGCACAGAGGTGGAGCTAAGATCCAAACTAGTGTTTGGTTCTGAACCTGGTGCTAGTGTTGCCAGAGCAAGTACTGGCACTGGATGAGTGCTGAAATGGGTCTGATGGTATGAAACTCCAAATTTAAAAATTACAATCAGCAGACTTCTTATCAACGTCTCACAGGACTGCTGCATATATGCTATTACACTGATCAGGCATAATATTATGACCACATGCCTATTAGTGTGTAGGTCTCTTGTTTGCTGCCAAAGCAACCCTGACCCATAAAGATTTGACTTCTCTAGAACCCTGAAGGTGTGCTGTGGTATCCAGGACCAAGATGTTGGCAGCAAATCAATTTAAGTCATGTGAATTGTGAAGTGGGGCCTCCAAGGATAGGACATCTCTCTGATGCCAGACTGGATTGAGATCCAGGGAATTTAGAGGTCAAGCCAACACCTCTTGGCTTGGAGGTCAAGTTGTTGTGCTCCTCACACTATTCCTGAACCATTTTTTCTTTTTGACAAGGAGCATTATCCTGCTTAAAGAGACCACAGCTAGCATGGCTTGCAGATTTTCTGCTTCTAACACATGAACCTAATGGACAGAATGTTCACTTGCTGCCTAACACATCCCACAAACTAACAAGTGGATAAATATTTATTGTTATTCGCTTTACCTGTCAGTGGTCATAATGTTATGCCTGATTGATGTATATTCCTATTGCCACATATTCAGTTTCTGCACACTAATGACATATTTGGCCAGTCGCATGGACTCTAGGTGCCCTTCATGCCCACAACCACTAAGATGAAGGTATTCAGATGCTGAAGCTCAGAGACTAACATTAACTTATGTGAACTGATTAATATTTATGATCAAAATCTGATAATAATGGTGAAGGTACCAGGATATAATTTCCACTTGTGATTGTGATCCGATGTTTCTTTGATGATTCATTACCTGTTCTCCTTACTGAGGCTGTTCTGAGGTCAATACAGGAAAACAGGTGAGCGATGAAACACTCCGGGCAAAATTTCTAATGTGTTTGATGTCGAAAGACTGAAGCAGGAGCAGAAACTTCTCAGGAACCATCAGAGGGATTTATTATATATGACAGGAGCTCATCAAAGGGTAGGTGGGAGGAGCTGATTTGATTTAGTTCTTTCACACCTCTACAAGCTTGGTGGCAGGAGTTACAAGTTCCCCTCTGAGAGTTAGGAGAGGTATGCAGTGTATTTGTTTTTCCTGGATCCTGCTTTGCTGTGACCAGTTTAGAATCTTTGCAATATATAGCCATGCTTTTAAAGGTGTCAGGTATGGGAATGTCTAAGTCGCCTTGGGTACCTGGTGATTGATTATACTTTGCCTTAAATGGAGCGAATCAGGGATTGTGGATGTTGGCAGCAGAGTGTTTTGGACTGACTGAAGCTGTCCCCACAGGCCTGAAATCCAACAAGCCACAAAGGTCGTTTAATATATCGTGTTCCCTGGGTTAGCTGTCACTCTCACAGTCACACACTTGTGCACACAGCAGGACTTTGCCCGACCCAGGGAGCGAGGTTGAGCAACTGAGTAATTCCAGCTGTTGTGAAGCCTGCAGGACTCGGATTGTGTGAGTCAGTCACAGCGGAGCTTTAATCAAGAAGGGCGGCCTCCGCGTGGGTCTGTCCTAGAGGACGATGGGATGAAGGCTGATTGGAAAGCCTCGAGGCTGCAAGTACCTCTCCAATGGACCACTCCGGGTGGGAGCAGGTCTAATCCAGCTGTCACCACAACGAAGCTGGAGCAGTTAGTTTAGTTCATACGAAAACATGGTCTGGGAGGAGAGGCAATCTCTGTCACTTATCAGGAACACTGATGTTCAGTCATTTGGTGGAAACATCAAAGAGCTGCTGCAGAGCTTTTCCTCAGGGATGGATTTGATTTTGTGGTGGCTCCTGACAGGAAAATAACATATCATTAAGCCACCTGAAAGCCACTGTCGCTCTACAAGACTGACAGAAGAAATCAGCCAGAAACTATAAAACCTTTACTGTCTCTGAAGGATCTGATAACTGCTTTATCTACGATGTGACTGCACGATGATAAAGGATGTCACCTTTGATAGAATTAGTAGATTTTCATGTTGATTCAACAGTCTTGCTTCATTTGTAATCTGCTCTTTATTTAGTTTTCTTCTCTCGTCACTAAAAAATAACATTGTGAAACCCATGATAAAGCTGCTCTCATTAACCCCTTCTCCTATTTTTGTTTGCAAAAATCTAAAAATCGCAGAAATTGTGAAGAAGTAAAATAAGTAATAAACAATGGTAACTGATGAGATTTATTTTCCAAGATTTTCAGAAACTAAACACTGAATTCCCTTAAGATTGGCAGGAATTTACGGATTATTAATTAAACTTTCTCGACTAGCAATATATTGATTTACAAATCCCAGCAGAACTGTTTAAAAGTGCAAATACATTTCAGTACAAGTAGAAAATAATGCAAATAAAGTTCACCCCTCTGTTTGCATCTCCTCTCCATCTTGTAAAAATGGTTAAATAATGGTGGCCCTACATATCGCATGTTAGGCCACATGTCTTATTGAATTTTATCGTTTTATTGATAGTTTATTGAAGTTGTTTTATTGCCCAGTGCTAATTACAAGAAAGTCATTTAACATTTATTCTGACCACTTAAAAGGTCAGTCACTCATCAGAGATAATCTGCTGAAGGTTTATTGCAAAATCTAAACATTTGTTTGAAATTAAACATTAGTTTGAGGTTTTGGGGTTCACAACAAAGTGTTGTTATATTATTGTTATCGGGAAAACAGAAATATGAAAATATGATATTTGTCAATATATATAGCAACAGAAGGATATATAGAAGTGCAAACAAAGCTCAGAAATAAGGTAATACTAAGAAAACGTTCCAGTTATCTCAGGAAAACCACATAAAAATATATCTATGGCTTCCCTAACAGGCTAGCACCAAATGTATGGTTTTTGTCTCAAGGTATTTTACATCAGTATACAGATATTATTATCTTCTCAGTTTAAAATGTTATAATATGCAGGATTTTAAAAAATATTTAAATATTAGACATATTGAAGTAATTTATTTTATATGTGAGAGTGCAGTTCATTTTAAGGCTTATAGGTTGTTTCAGTGAAGAGTTTAGTTTGGTTTTGCCTTGATTGGTATGAAAAGCAGCAGTTCACACCTCAACCCATCTCCTCCACATCCCATTCATTCACAAATTATTTCCATACACCAACCACCCCCCTACCTTCAGACCGCCGTCTGCAAGTAGGATCTTAGAAGAAAATGTAAATAGGATTTTTCCTTCACCTGAAAACAAAGAAGGCCTCAGTACCTGATAATGTCTTCCCATCATTCTTAAGAGCCTACGCCAACAAACTGGCACCCATCTTCACTCAGATCTTCTACAAGTTTGGAGCTGTGTGAGGTTCCCTCCTGCTCCACTATCATCCCAATACCCAAGAAACCCACCATCACAGGATTAAATGACTACAGGCCCGTCGCCCTGAATTCTGTGGTCATGAAATGTTTTGAGCAACTGTTGTTGAAGCACCTGAAGGACATCACAGGCATCCTGCCGGACCCCCTGCAATTTGCTTAGTAGGATAACAGGTCAGCAGATGATGCAGTCAACTTGGGACTATGCTTCATCCTGCTACACCTCGACCACCCAGGGATGTACATCAGGATCCTGTTTGTGGACTTCAGCTCGGCCTTCAACACTATCAACCCGGACATCCTCCACCAGAAGCTCATCCAGCTTAAAGTCCTGGCCTCCACCTGTCAGTGGATCACCAGCTTCCTGAAGGACTGGCAGCAGCAGGTGAGGCTGGGGAGCCTCTTCTCCCACACAAAAACCATCAGCACCGGCGTCCCCCAGGGGTGTGTTCTCTCCCCACTCCTCTTCTCCCTCGACACAAATGACTGCACCTCAGCAGACTCGTCTGTGAAACTCCTGAAGTTTGCAGATGATACCACTGTAATTGGTCTGATCCAGGAGAGTGATGAGTTTGCATACATACAGAAGGTGGATCGGCTGGTCCACTGATGTGGTCAGAACCACTCAAAATTGTGGAGATGATGGTGGACTTTAGAGGAACACCACCCCCACATAACCCGTCACCATCCTCAACAACACTGTCTGCTGTGTCAAGTCAAATTTATTTACAGGAACAAGGCACTCAAAGCGCTCTACATGAGGAAAAACATTTATAATTATACAGAAAATCAAACACAGAAAAGCAAATCAAATGACATTAATTACCCTTGGGAGTTTACTGGTAAGAGCTGGTCTAATCCAATCTTTCTAATAGAGGTAATTAGATCATTAAGTCCTATGTGGTAAGGAGTCATCCTCTGTTAGAAGAAAAATGATAATATTAATCCTTGAGGTTGCTGGTATGAGGCAGTTGTGGTCCAAATTTTCAAATACTAATAATATTTGGCTTTTGCTGGTAATCCTTCTGAGAAATCTGAAAATCTTTGAAAAGTAATGAAATCACACATTTAGGTAAAGTAAGATAGGAGGAAAAAAATCATATTTCAGACTCTATTCTTAGCAGAATAGAGTCTGAAAAAGTACAAAATAACCTCAACAGGGGTAAGCAACACACACATAAGTAAAGATTCAGCAAGAGTACGGTGGAATCTTGAGGGTGCGAATATATATAAGTCTGAGTGTGTTTGCAAGAATTAGACTGTCAACACCGATAGAAGCGCCATTGTCCTTGAGAAGAGAGGTGGAAGTTTTATCAATCGGCCGCATAGTCGTATCTGTGGACTACTTCCGGTTCCTAGGAACCACCATTTCTCAAAACCCGAGATGGTTCTCACACATAGACAATGTTCAGAAGAAGGCCCAGCAAAGACTGTACTTCCTAAGGCAACTCAAGAAGTACAACCTTCAATGGGAGCTGCTGGTCATCTTCTACAATGTCATCATTCAGTGTATCCTGTCTTCGTCCATCTCAGTGTGGTTTGGCTCATCCACAAAATAGGACAGGTCCAGACTGCAACGAGCAATCGGGTCTGCAGAGAGAATCATCAGAGCTTGTCTTCCCTACATCCAGGACTTATACAGGTCTAGGGTCCAAAAAAAATAAATAAATAAAATAAAATAAAACATCCTAACTCAGAGCAAAGTGTACCGGAGTCAAATTTCTTGCTTGTCTGTACAAACTTGGCAATAAAGCTGATTCTGATTCTGATTGCTTATTCAGACATTAATGCAGTAAATGGCTTGATATAAGCAGTGGACTGGAGTAAAAAGGATTATTTTACTAAACAGAATACAAAAACTAATTACATCGAGAAACTTTGTGCATGTCTAATGACAAGTTTCTGGTCTGTTTTAAAAATATCTCAAATTTTAGTTTTAAGTTAAAGTCGCTTAAACCATCCTTGTCCTTCATAAAGTCCTCTTAGACTGCTGACATCCAGTCATGTGGAATGACAGAAATCCAGGTCGGAGTGGAGAAAGCAGCCATGATTCCCATATTTGATTAATACAAGCTGAGTGTTTGACTTGGCAAGAATTATTCTCCCACTTAACGGCAGCATGCTTCAAACGGGCCCTCCAATAAAAACACACAAAGATGAAAATGTGGCGTTTTTTGAGGGAACGTTTTCAGGAAATGTAAAGTTGTAGAAACCCCAACACATCAGACAAAACAAATTTAACAGTTTGTGTTTCTTGACCACTGAAGGACTTATGTTTGGAAAGGTCAAACATAGATGACCCATCAGAATTTGTATTATTTGGCATTTGGAATCAGTTTTAAATTACTTTAAATGACTGTAGTTGTATTTGAGTAACCACGGCAACTGATGAAGAACTACAAACTGTTTCCTGTTTCTCTAAATTTCTTTGTGATCAAAAGAAGCGATCCCAAAGGGACGATCCTGAGAAGCATCTATAGAGGGAATCCTGCTGGATGCTTCAACACCACAAAGTTATCCCGTCCTATATTAGACACTGACCAAAACCCATTAGGAATCACAAACAGGGTGTAAATAATTTTTTTTGTGACACATCTCATGAGAGAGGGTGGCAAACAGCATGCTGGTACATAAATTATATTCTAAAATTAGACAGCAGGAACTTTGATAATCCCCAAAAAGAAATTGATTTTTAGCAGTTGTTCCGGATGGTTAAAGATCTAAAATTAGATTTAAAATGATTAAAACGTTTTATAACTGGATCATCAGTGTATAGAGAGAGAGAGGTGTGTCATGGTAGCTTTCTTCGGAATATAAATCTGTAAAAACCAAGAAATGCGATTTTTATAAATCTGCACAGCATGCACAACATGTCAGCAATGTTTAATTAACTTAAGCAAACATGGAGCAGTTCCTGTTGTATCTTGCTTTTGTTTTAGCCTTTTGGATAGTGTGTGTGTAGGGACTAAGTGGGAGAACTTCACAGTGTCTTATTGTATTAGGACAAGGTGCGTTACTTGCTGTGACGTCACTGTCTTGGTGTACTTCTTTTTTTCGGTTCTAAATAAACTGGAGATTGCTTGTTGCCGCCAAGTTTTCAAATAAATATTAGCTGAACTAATCAGAAAGAGGGTCAGGTGTTATTAGTTCTGAACTTTTCAACCTCTTGCCACATTTCAGGCTTCAAACATAAAGATTTAAAATTCAACTTTTTTGTGAAGAATCAACAAGTGGGACACAATCGTGAAGTGGAATGAAATTTATTGGATGTGTCAAACATTTTTAACAAATAAAAAACTGAAAAATGGGGCGTGCAATATTATTCGGCCCCCTTGCGTTAATACTTTGTAGCGCCACCCTTTGCTGCAATTACAGCTGCAAGTCTCTTGGGGTATGTCTCTATCAGTCTTGCACATTGAGAAACTGAAATTCATGCCCATTCTTCCTTGCTAAACCGCTGGAGCTCAGTTAGGTTGGATGGAGAGTGTTCATGAACAGCAGTCTTCAGCTCTTTCCACAGATTCTCGATTGGATTCAGATCTGGACTTTGACTAGGCCATTCCAACACCTGGATACATTTATTTGTGAACCATTCCATTGTAGATTTGGCTTTATGTTTTGGATCATTGTCTTGTTGGAAGATAAATCTCTGTCCCAGTCTCAGGTCTCTTGCAGACTCCAACAGGTTGTCTTCCAGAATGGTCCTGTATTTGGCCCCATCCATCTTCCCATCAATTTTGACCATCTTCCCTGTCCCTGCTGACGAAAAGCAGGCCCAAACCATGATGCTGCCACCACCATGTTTGACAGTGGGGATGGTGTGTTCAGGGTGATGAGCTGTGTTGCTTTTACACAAAAACATATCGTTTTGCATTGTGGCCAAACAGTTGGATTTTGGTTTCATCTGACCAGAGCACCTTCTTCCACATGTTTGCTGTGTCTCCCAGGTGGCTTGTGGCAAACTTTAAACGAGACTTTTTATGGATATCTTTGAGAAATGGCTTTCTTCTTGCCACTCTTCCATAAAGGCCAGATTTGTGCAGTGTACGACTGATTGTTGTCCTATGGACAGACTCTCCCACCTCAGCTGTAGATCTCTGCAGTTCATCCAGAGTGATCATGGGCCTCTTGGCTGCATCTCTGATCAGTCTTCTCCTTGTTCGAGATGAGAGTTTAGAGGGACGGCCGGGTCTTGGTAGATTTGCAGTGGTCTGATACTTCTTCCATTTCAATATGATTGCTTGCACAGTGCTCCTTGGGATGTTCTCTGCGCTTTGAACAGAACCCTGAGACTATCACAGAGCAGGTGCATTTATACGGAGACTTGATTACACACAGGTGGATTCTATTTATCATCATCAGTCATTTGGGACAACATTGGATCATTCAGAGATCCTCACTGAACTTCTGGAGTGAGTTTGCTGCACTGAAAGTAAAGGGGCCAAATAATATTGTATGCCCCACTTTTCAGTTTTTATTTGTTAAAATAGTTTGACACATCCAATAAATTTAATTCCACTTCACGATTGTGTCCCACTTGTTGATTCTTCACAAAAAATTAGAATTTTATATCTTTATGTTTGAAGCCTGAAATGTGGCAAGAGATTGACCACTTCAAGGGGGCCGAGTACTTTCGCAAGGCACTGTATGGCGTATCTAAACTTTGATGCTCATGCTACATCCAGAGAATGGATTGGGTCCTGGGTTTTTGAGACTCATCCAGTCTTTGACTGGACCCTTTGTTTGGGCTAAGTTGCCTCTGCAGCATGCTGCTTTTTCCTTAAACCAATGTTCAAAGCTTGCCCTGCCCAATCAGGGACCCTAGATTGGACCAAAGCACAAAGACCCTTCTGAGTTCATTTATTCCTTTCCAACATCTCTCTGTCTGCTCCTGCTTTATCCGTTCAGTGCAAAAGCTCCCCGGATATCCTCCACTACCTTCTGCCTCCTCGGCTAATCCCATCCGAACACTTCCCTTCGCAGCTACACATACTCTGCTCATGTCATCTCCTTTTCCCTCCTATCTCAGTTAGATCACTGTTTTCTCTGCAGACATCAGATGAAACCCTCCAGAGTTGGATAAAGATAAACCCTGTGAGATAGACTGTGAGCGTGAGAGAGAGTTAACCCTCCCCCAAACCCCCAGCCAGTCTCAAACACTGGCTCAAACCCCTGGCACGTTCCGTCTGCTCAGGCTCGCAAAGCCACTAAAGCCAGCCAGCCTCTCCCTCCATCCAGCATTAACTAAACTGCTTCACTGCTATTCCCCAATCAAAAACATTTAGAGTATGAGCCAGAGCCTCTACTGGCCAAAATAGACATGCTGCTCCACCCAAAAATCCCTCTTGTCCATGTATTTGCTGCGGATTAACCCAACAGGTGCCTAATTACTGTAATCATGAAATGCTCACAGGAGAAGCAGAAAAAAACAAACTGGCTCCCTCTGCTTTGTTGGGGTTTAAAGCTGAGTTGCATGTTGAATGAGCACACAGAGCTTTTAAGTAGCTCCTAGAGACTGTGTCCCTGGCGAATGAGATTGAGCACCTGCAAGTGTTTAAATTTGAAAGGGACCAATAGGACCAAAGGGATTGTATCGGCTAAAAAGGCAGGTGCACCAACAATTAGTGGGCAGCAGCTGGTGAGGTCATACATGTGCACACTGTGTGCACCAACAAATTCCTTTTTAGTGCAGAGCAAATGTTCTGCAGCCCCCTTTCTGAGCTGGGGAACACTTTGCTCATAAAGCAAAGTGTTCCCCAGTCTCAGACAGATAAACGGGGTTTGAAATGACATCCATTTGAAAAACCAAAGAGGAAAAAGAATAAAGGAAAATATGTAAAAAGGCGACATAAAACCTCATAGAATCTTTTGAGAAATAAGAGACTCATCAAGGCTTCGTTTGGTTTGTGTTCACACAACCTAAGTTTGACTTAAAGCAACGCTGACATGCAGAAAGGACAGGGAGACAATTTGTGGCTCTTCGTAGAGTTCTGCCAGCTCTTTTCAACATAAATCCAGGATTGGGAATGGCAGCACCAGCGCCCTCATCAGAGGATTCATCTCTCCATCAGATATGTCGTCATCGCACATTCAGTCCCTGCTGCGAGTCCTGGAGGTCTCTGACTAACTCGGTCCCATCATAATTCAATTTAGGACGAAGAGACGGGCAGCAGAGTGATGGCAGGCTCTGCAGGACTCACATCATTTCTCCTGGTGATGTCATTCTAATCTTCTAAGGAAGGAGGATTTATGCCATGCCTTACTATACCACCCATATTTATAGAGCACTTTAAGATAAACCTAGGTCCACAAAGTGCTGTACATATGCAAATGACATAAACAAAAAAATAAATAAACTAGCTAAAAATCAGTTGCATGTTGACTGAAAGCTTTTGCTCATCAACAGAGGTCACTAAGTTTTTTTTTTCTCTTTCTATAAATGACTCATTTATCAGTAATACAGCACTTTGCAAAAGTATTAAAACCTGAACCTACATTTTGTTGTGTTACAACCACAAACTTTACTGTACTTTATTAGGACTTTGTGTGATTGACCAACCAAAGTGGTGCATAGTTGTGAAGCAGAAGAATAAATACGTTTTTACCTATTATTCTAAAATAAGCTCTGACAGATTCGATAGTTTTGTCTGTAAACATCTGTTTTCAAGTCTTGCAATAGACATATTTTGCAGTGTAGGATCAACATAAAAAAGTGAAATGAAAGAAGATATCCTTTATTTATTTAGGTCTGGACTTTGACTAGACCATTCTAACACATGGACATGCCTTGATCTAAATAATTCTATTGTATCTCTGGCTACAATACAATTCAACCTGGAAAGACTCACATAACGGAGAAACAACAAGAAGACGGTTAAAGAATTTATTAATGACAGATTATTTCTTTGGCGCTCGTACCCCTGAGGAAGACGTAAACGCTGAGGCTGAAGTAGGTTTGAATAAACATTTTAGGATTATGATTAAGTACATCTTCCCCCAAAAGGGCCGAGGCCAGGCTGAGGCTAAACTGAAGGAGATTAGTTATTGATTATCTGAGATGAGCGGGGAGTAAAATGCAGACCAAAATTTTATAATGATTAGTCTCGAATGGGCTTACCCTGAGTTGTGATTGATGATGCGTGGATGGCCGATGCCATGTCGGGTGAAGATGGGCTGCACCTGACAGTGTCAAGGTGGTTAAATGAATGCCTGACAAGGCTTAGGATTGAGATGCTTGCCAAGGCATGTTTGTAAATGCCTGCCAATGGCGTTTGAGAGCCCGATGGCTGCATGAAATGCCTGCCAATGGCGATTGAGCCCGACGGCTGAATGAAACGCCTGGCAATAGTGTGTGCGAGCCCGACGGCTGCATGTAAGCCTGCCAATGGCATGTGTGAGCCCGACGGCTGCATGAAACGCCTGCCAATGGCGTTTGCGAGCCCGACGGCTGCATGAAACGCCTGCCAATGGCGTGTGCGAGCCTGACGGCTGCATGAAACGCCAGCCAACGGCGTGTGCGAGCCCGACGGCTGCATGAAACGCCTGCCAATGGCGTGTGCGAGCCCGACGGCTGCATGAAACGTCTGCCAATGGCATGTGCGAGGCCGACGGCTGCATGTAAGCCTGCCAATGGTGTGTGCGAGCCCAACGGCTGCATGTAAGCCTGCCAATGGTGTGTGCGAGCCCGACGGCTGCATGTAAGCCTGCCAATGGTGTGTGCGAGCCCGGTGGCTGCATGAAACGCCTGCCAATGGCATAGATAGTGATGAGCCTGAAGAGGCTGAATGAGGAGCATGACGAGGCTGGTTGGAATTGCCTGCCAGTGGCAGAAATCCAGGTGCATCTGAAAGAGAAAACTAGAATAAAACTATCTAAAAACATGGTACATGAATAAATAGGAGAATAAAATATGCAAATTTAAAATGGTTAGATAAGAGAACCAGGAATAGAGAAGGAAGATTAATAATTGATCTAGCTAGAGGAAAGGATTGGATAAGGCCAACCACCACCAGTAATTGTGAGAGTTGTTACCCAAGAACTGATAAATCATTGAGTGTATAAGACACATTGGAGGTCAAGGCAGACATACGAAGAGAACGCTGAGGAGACCAGCGGCCGAGTTGTTTGAGTGAAGAAATCGAAACTCCTGATGAGGCAGCTGAAGTGACCGCCCCGATTCGAAATGAGTTTGTGCCGTTTGATGGCGAATTTAGCATGACATGAAAAGGGCAGGATGGACCGTTAAAATGAGCAATGAAGATAAAAGCAAGGACCTTTCTTTTAGAATGTTTAACATAAATTTAAAATAATCGGGATAGAACTTTGGATGAGGAGTAGTTAGGACTCTAGCAGAATTGGATGAGCTTGATGGTGTAGTAAATTCCCCTACTCTAAGGAAGCTATAAAAGCTAAAAGCCAGGCGCTAGAAAGAAGAAATTTTAAGTGAGATGAAGAAGGGCCTGAACGGAGCACTAGGAGAAGAACTTTTAAGATGGGAGGAGTGATAAGTCTCCTCGGATCTGGCTTAGGAATGTTATGATTTTATAGACCTTAGAGTAAAAGTTTAATGGAATGATTTGAGAAAAGGCTTGGAATGGGTTCAAAAAGTGGCCCTTAGAAGAGAAGTTTATGCCGGCTAATAAACTCTTAAAGTAAGGGAGTTTGAGATGCCGGACATCGAAGCAATAAGTAATAAAAGCTAAGAAGGTAGGAATGCAAACGGGGTAAAGAGGAGTATTATGAGCGATGCAAAAGTTCTAAAAAGTTTGCTAAGCGAAGGAATCAGACTTGAGCGGAGGGAGCCAAGCCTGAATTACAATAATTATTAGCTGACTAGAATAGAGGAATGAGGGATGAATTTAGTGGAGTAGCAGGTCTTCAAGGTGGTATCTGGCATGATTGACTTAGAAGAAGAGCGGCCTTTATTTATTTCGACTACGGCTGCATTGTTGCATAAAGCAGCTATGCGTTCCTTCCATTAATTGCCCCAGGTGCAGCATGCAATAGAGATGGAGATCATCTCATAATGGTTGATGGTTCGGATTGGGGAAAGAAAGTGGCCAGATGGCAGCGAACCATGGACCCTGAAGAAATCCCCCAAAACCCACGGACGAAGCTGCGTCCGTGCAAAACTGAATGGAGTCTGCTGACGTGACGACGGAGTAGAAGAAGACGTCGGAGCCTGGGGAGCGGGAAGATTGGTTTGAGAGACGAGATCGGAGAAGGCAGGGCGACTTCAGCAACACTTAGTAGATGGATTGGAGGAGTTCTTAAGGCGCTTTCCACATGCCCGGAGCTGAGATGAGGGGAAAAGGGGCCATTAGGCAGGAGGCCAGTCAAACACTCCTACAAGCGGAGGAGGAGGAAGGAGGGCGGGATTCGTCACAAACAGTACGAGGAACCGCCAAGTCGCCAGAAACTAGTCGGACATGTCACAGCTGATCGTCGAAGCTCAGCCGAAGAGCGGTGTTTTCCATGCAGAAGGTCTTTAAAAGTGATGCCCTGGGAGATGATTGGCTCAAGAGGAGTGAAGACCTGCCGTTGAGGAGTGATTGGACGAGACGGGGTGGTGAGTCTTCCATGTTGAATTTTCGTTTAAACTCCATAAAAATCGTGCTGTAGGTAGCATGATGCCGCCACCACCATGCATCACCAAAATCGTTCAATTTTGGTCTTGTCTGACCAGAGCACCTTCTTCCATGTGTTTGCTGTGTTCCCTACATAGCTTGTGGTAAACCTCGAGCTGGACTATGGCTTTTTTGCAGCAGTGGCCTTGCCACTGCCTGCTGCGTTTCTTGGTCTTCATGATGCTGTTTGTTTACTAATGGTATATAATAAACCTCTGCTGTCTTTATACTGAGATTAAATCAAACACAAGAAGACAACTTGTATCGGAGTTAAGGGGGGGTCAATACAAACATTGAGGTTTGTGGTTTTATAGGGACAAATTGTGTAAGGGGCAGGACTGTTTTTGTCAAGCATTATGTTTGCAGGTAGAACTTGATCAAGTTTTCATCTAATATGAACTAGAGGTTGCTTGACAGTAGAGGAAATACATGAAATTCAACCCAGTAATGTTCTGCTTGCCTCTGGGAGTGTTATTGGCTGCTCACTTCAGAGCAGAGAGGTGTTTAATGGTTGATTAGCAGTCTCTGGGAGCTACCCTGTGCACCAAAGGTACCGTCCTCTCCAATTAAAGCCTCTCGGAGTAATCTGTTAACACAATTAAAAGGCCTGGGTTCCATCAAAAATTAATCACAGAGTTTGCAGCTCTGGGTTAGCTGGGTTGTGCAGCCCAACATTTAATGGCGACCAACATGACTTTGATGGAGCATTGCAGCCGTCTAATCTCTTCAGCAAACAGGATTTCATCAGAATTACAGCCACGGTGCATAAAAATCCGAGGATAAAACACAGAGGAGAATGCTGTCAACTCCAGCTCAATTTTACACATTTAAAGCTTTACCCTGGATATAAGTCACCACCTTTTGGAGAGAACTGAGGGATCGACATGAGCTGAATATTTAGACATGGTTCTAGTTAAGGTGGCGACATGTAATAACATTTAGCATTCAGTTGTCTTTTATTTTTCTGTCTTGGAAACTCTGAAAGTTCTCATATTATTCTGACGTACTGCAGATTGTTATGTACTACATTACCCATCAGTCTTTTCTGTAGTAACAACAAACCAAAAGTGAAAAAGCCAAAATATTTGAGCAAGACTAAATATGAAATGATTTATTCTTTATGTCATCAGCCACATACAGAGTCAACGCTGATGAGTTGATCTGAAAATAAACAGTTTGAAAGAATTATGTCAGAAAACAAAACTCATCCTAAAGTCAACATTTCTGGTCTGATGTTAAGCGTTGTTTATCTTTTTTGGGTCACTTTAGATTATGAGGCACAAATCTTGTTTTGGTTTTGAGGCAAATAAGGAAAAATTTAAATTTACAATAATTGTGGCAGATGGCTGACTTTACTAAGCCTGGCTCAGGTTCTGTTGGAGGTTTCTGCAATTTAAAAGGAAGTTGTTTCTTTCCGCTGTTGCCCAACGCTTGCTCATGATGAGCAATTGCAGCAAAATTAGCATAGCAGCTGTCTAAAATGTCTCCTATTATGAATACTAGTTCCTACTGTAGAAGGATTGAGTTTAAATAGTTTACCAGATTGATGGACGGCAACAACTGCTTCTGATGTCTTCCCACCTTGGTATTGTGAAAACACATATGCTTCAGAGCGGCAAACAGCTACTTTTATTAACTTAACGTAAGATTTAGATAATTTACGCCAAAGTTCTTTCTTCAGAAAGGTAAGGAATGAAAGACCAACGCATATAATGTCAAATATTTAGGAATAATTAGTCACTACATACAGCAACAACATCTAGTTACCAACTATTTCCAGAAACCGCAGATTACAGTTGTTGAACAGATGTTCTTTCAGGAAGCTGTTTCTTTCAGTCTGGTTTTGGTTTGTGTCTCAAACAGCTGCAGGACAGCATCATAAGTGGCTTCCTGTTCTGTTCAAACTGCTACAGTTTACAAACCATCCTGCGGGCTATGCAATGAAGCTAAGAGGTTTATCTGGAGTCAGGCCACTCAGGTCCTGGTCAGATAGAGAGGCTCTGACCTGACCCGGTCTGGAGAGGCTCTGCAGAGATGATCAGTGGCTGTTTCTGCAACCCCTCCTCATCCCCCTTCACCCTTCCCTGCTTTACTTTAACTGTTTATCCTGTGCCACACTTCCTACAGCGACCAGTTGTCTCAGTGTTTTTGTGATTTTGTGTTTTTCTGCTGAATCCTTGTTGCCCTGACTCTGAATCCTGCAAATACAGATATCAGGCTGGCCTTGATAATCTTATCCCACCCAAACTCTTACAGACCACTCAGTCAGGATGGCAGGCTAATTTTACCACCCAGCAGGCTCAGGGGAGGTTATTAAAGGCGTGTTATTTAAAGCAGCTACATCTAGAAACTGTAAGCAACCTCTAGGCAGCTTATCAGACACAAATTAGACCCACACAAAATACTGGCATACTGGTTATAAATGGCTCTCGGCAGTGAGATCCTGGGATAGGAAGTGAAGAAATTTAATTTGTTTGGATGTATCTGAGACTTTAAATCATTTTAGGTTAAAGATAAGCAAGAATACTTTATATACATACTTTATTGTCCAGTTATGGCTTGCAGCATATTTGTACTAGCATAAAAGTATTCAGTTCAGAAACTGAAGTTTTAATTTTGTCATCGTTTTTAAGGCCGATTTGACCCACATGTAGAGAACACTCAAACAGAGAAACGTTTAAAGAATTTATTAACAATTTGTGAAATGTACAAGTAGCGAAGTTTCCAGGAAGGCCGTCCGACTGGAAGGGAAAACAACAAGGTGAGTTCAGATCGGGATACAGACTTGCTAATTCTGTGGTTAGGCTTACTATTTGGGTGGTGGGGATCCGCCAGGGGGGAGATGGGGGGAGATGGTTGCAAGTCTGGGACAGTGAGGTGGTGCTGATTCCGTTGGGGCTTCTTGATGATCCAGGAGGAACCATAGGAGGGTGGACAGGGCTCGCTTAACCAGATAGAGAGGTATCCAAGGCTACTCGCTGCATGGAATGAATCCAGAGTCCAGACTGTGATCAGACGTTTTCTTGAGATCTCCAACAAGGAGCAAGGCTGAGGTGCCTAAGACAAGGTAAACAGACTGTTAGTAAAAATCCTCATAAAACAATCACAAGATACAAGGTAGATGGCCAGGGAGTACTACCACGAAGGGCAAAAACACTCAGGCGCAGAAGTGCAGGTGAGCTGCCCTCATATAGTCCTCTGAATTGATGAGTCAATGAAGAACACCTGTCACACCTTCAGTCCTCCAGCTCCGCGGCCCCTAGAGGTGGAAAAAGGAAGCGGTAGGCACGGAGACAACCGGACTTTGAAAAATTTAGTTTTTGTCTTTAGGCAAACTGTCGGAATTTTTCACAGAAACAGTGTCTCCAAGTCATACCTGCCACATTTTGACCATTACAAACACAAACTTCGAAGTAGTGCAGTACATCATAAGCAGCAGGAGGATTTCTTCACATAAAAAAAAACAAAAATAGTTTATGCATTCGTATTCAGCCCGTCTTACTCTGAACCCCCTAAATATAATCCAGTGCAACCAGCTGTCTTCAAAACTCCCCTCTGCAGTTTGCCACAAGACATGTAGCAGACGCAGCAGACATGTGAAATGGTTGCTCTGCTCAAATGAGACCAAAATTTAACCCACCATGAAACATGTTGGTGGCAGCATCTTTCTGTGAGGATGATGTCCTTCAGCAGGTAGACGGAAGGTGGTCAGAGTTAATAGAATGATGAATGGGGCTAAATACAAGACATTGCTGGAAGAAAACCATTAGAGGCTGTAAAAGCATTGAGACTGGGTTGAAAGTTCACCTTCCTGCAGGACAACAAGTCTTAACATACAGGCAGAGCCACAATGAAATAGGTTACATAAAAGCATATCCCTGTGTTTTGATAGGCCTAGTCAAAGTCTAGACCTAAATCTGTGGCTTGACTTGATAACCGATGCTCACAGAAGCTCTGTATTCAAGATGACTGAGCTTGAGCTATTTTGCAAAGTGGAATGGGCATTTTTGTCACTAGATGTGCAAAACTGATATAGACACCATAAAAAAGCTTTAATGGCAGTGATGGTTCTACAAAGTATTTACTCAGGGGCTTAAAACAAAGGACACCTCACCTGTAAAAGATTTAAAACACTTGTATTATTTTCTTTCCACTTCACAGTTACTCACTACTCTTTTTGTGGTTGTTACGTGACAAAATGTATGAATATGTTTGCATATAACTCATGCATCTGGAATGAAAAGAGTATTGGTGCCAGTGTGTTTCTACATTCAGCCTCTCTGTGCACTGCTGTGATTCAGCTGACAGCAAACATGAGTGCTGCAAGCCTCAGGCAATCTGCTAATCAAAATAAAAGGCAATAAGAGCACTTTTAACTGCTTCTCTCTGTCATGCTGTTTCATGTTTTTCTTGTTCTCTTCTCCTCCAGACAGTGAGATCGTTCCTCCTGACTGTCTGCGCCCACGGTCCTTCACCACAGTGCGCTCCTCCTCCCTGCGGCGTGAGGTCGACGACTCTCGCCTCTCAGTCAGTCTGTGCGATCTTAACCTGCAGCAGGAGGACCGAGGCCCCACCCACTCTCACCGCCACACCCTCCACCTAGCCGCGGCATCCTCCTCCTCTACCTGCCCCATCCCCCAGAACTCCCTAAACTCACAGCAGTCATCTCTGCTGCCATCTGCCCTGGAGAGCGACCTGCACTTCCACCAGCTGCGTGGCGCACACATCAAGACGCTCGATGAGCAGACAGTGGCACGGTCTGAGCACGCCCGGGAGGAACGGACACTGGTCTTCACCAACCGGCCCCTGCGCACTGGAGAGACAGTCTTCATCAAGGTCACCAAGTCCAGCCCGGCACGCTCGGGCTCACTGTCTTACGGCGTGACGTCCTGTGATCCAGCGGTGCTGCGCCCCAGTGACCTGCCGTACAACCCTGAGGCTCTGGTGGACAGGAAGGAGTTCTGGGCCGTCTGCCGTGTGCCAACTCCTCTGCAAAGCAGCGACATCCTCGGCTTCCTGGTCAACCAGGAAGGGGAGGTCATCCTCAGCCACAACGGGACCAACGTGGGGATGCAGGTGTGTGTGGATAACTCCCGCCCTCTCTGGATGTTCTTTGGCCTGCATGGAGCTGTGACGCAGCTGAGGATTCTGGGTGAGTCTTGGAAGCACAAACTGATGTCAGAGGTTCAGGTCAGTTTACAAGTAAATGAGGAGTAAATTAATCTAATACAAAGACCATTCTTATTAGATCACATTACTTATGTAATGGTTTTGACTCATGGAAACTCCTCTTTAAACCTTTTGATGCATTAGATGCAGGCACAGATGTTTTATCTACATGTTGGTAAATCTCTCTAGCTTTAGTAACAAGTGCAAAAATACTGTGCCAAAAGGTAGAAACATATAACAAGATAAAAAGGAATACAACATCCTATTGCTAAGGAAACATATGAAAGATAAAACAGAAGTCCAAACTATATATAATCCTTGAAACAGTAGAGAGACTTGCACTCATCTTTATCAGCCTGCCATGTCTCACTAACTGGAGAAAATTCCAGTTTGTATCTTTTATTCCAGACTTCCTCTGTGGATAATCCCACTTTGGAGCTATAATTGATGTGAGAAATAACCATCCTTATAGCTGTGGGACATCAGGAGCTCAAAGATCAATACATTGATCGTCATTTAGCCCAGCGCTGTGGTGATGAGACCTCCATCCTTAATTAATTTACTTACCCCACAGGTTAAAATGGATTTCTGTTAAGTGAAGAATGCTCCGACAGCGCGCCAGCTGAGGAACTCAGAGGTCAAAAGTGAATGAGCGCACTCTGTTTATTTGCCACAATATTTACAGCACCTCTTGAGGAGGAAAGGATGTGAGTACATTCAGAGAAGAGTAGTGATCTATCCTGACCTGGAAAAACAGGATGTGAGCAGAGGTGGAAAGAAATGGAAAAAAGGTAGCGAGGTTGGCTTAGATATTTTAGGGGTTATGTTTTCCAAATGATTCTAACTATGATGAGGAGGGTCTGAGGACTCCTGTGCAACCGGCCTACTTCATGAGTGTCAGCAAGATAAACGCATCCAAGTCTGCAACATTATATCAGAGTCAAAATGATTTGCCAAATGCTCTAATTATCAGTAGCGTAGGATGAGTCATGAAGCGTGAAACTTTAAAGGTACCTCAAACAGCAACAAAACTTGCAGAAGTGTCTCAAGTGTTTGACTGCTGGGGAACTAAAATTACGTCCTGCTTTCCTCCAGTGAAGGCAGCGGAAAAGGAAGCAGAGCTTGAAAAGGTTCAGAGCAACAGGGTAGGCCCATTGTGTCCTTTTAATTAGTATATAAATGTATGTTCAGGGTGCCACTTTGAAGCTCCATAACTCACCCAAACTTTACATTTAAACACCATATGAAGCTTATACAGGTTTCACAATGTTGGACTTCACCTGCTGGCATTTTAACATTGACGACAGGTTTTTATGCAATCAGTTTAATTTCAGTGACTTCTCTTAGAGATGTTCAGCTTAGTGTGTAATGATGTCACACATGGTAGATTTTGTTCCTGGAAGGTTTTTGGAAAGTTTCTCATAACCTCTGATTATATTTAAGCTTTTTAACCTGGCACATGTACACTGAAGTTAACATGTTTGTCCACCAGAGGGTTCTTCTGCACACAGTTCAAGATTCGTTTTGGTACGACTTATAGTCCTTCTCATTTCAAACTGTAGCACACACAAATGGACGACCAGCTGAACCAGTCACCCATGTATTGTTTGAATGTGTCAGAAACTGATAGATGCACCACATGTGCACCACCGCTACAACATTGATGCCAGTGATACCTAAACGTCACAATAATGACCAAATAACATTACATAATCTCATGCAAAGCCAGGCAGATGCTGTGTTGGCACTAATGATTTACTCACTGATGTTTTGCTTGGGTTGGCTCCAACTGACTGAACGACTCCTTCACTGCAACCTGCCTCCCGATTATTCCTGTTTAGTTTTCTTTTTTAAATTTCTAGGGAACCCTCAGAGCATCTCTATGCACACACAGTATACACAGCAAGTTCATTCATAAGCCGACATACATGGCAAGATAGGAACACACTGTGAAAACGTTCAATCTCTCTTTTCTTACATTAAAATATTGTGGCTGCCAATATTGATCCGGTATAATTGCAGCAAATATGTCGGCCGTAACAAGAACTCAGAGGTCTGTAAATACTGTCCTTTAATACTTAAGTGCAAAGAGAAAATAATTTACTTTGATTTAAAATGTACAGTTGGTGTACGTATTACTTTTGAGCTTCCCTTTAGAATTTATCATAACATTTTCTATTGTTACTTCTCACATTGAGCTCCTTTAGTGCAGACCTGTGTGTGTGTCCACTGTGTTCACCCTCATATCTGGGTATAACCCCCCCCCCCGACACACACACACACACACACATCAGCTGACAACAAAGCAACAGACAAGCCTGTCGATAAGTAACGGCGAACCTCAGTAAAGCTGCACCCTGTTGACAGAGATCAATTCAGTAAATGCCAGAACAGCAGACAGTCAGCCTTTATGGACTTTATTGTCGCCCTGACTCTCTCTCATTGTTGGCTGTGCTCACATTAATTTCTCTTTTTGTTGTTTTTGCAATCAGGTCCAAAGGTTTAGCGAGTACACTCTGTGATAATTTACGGCTAAATTAGTGTTTGGCTGGAGCTCAGCTGACCACCTGGTCTCCCTGTGTGTGTTTCTAATAGTGGTTTGCTAAAAACAAAAAGCCTTGGTAGCGCAGCACAACAGGAACCACAGAACAATGAAAGATGTGAGGCATGTCTCCTTATCATCTCCCATCTTTGGAATTCCCAGTGAAGTGTGACTCATCTTCACCTTTCAGCTGCTTCAAATTAGGAAGCTGTTCTAGCTCCTTATCTGCTGATTCGCTCTGAGCGGTTCAGCCTAGGGTTGAGCTGAATCAGTTGGAGTGAGGGATGTGAACCAGGGGGCCCAAGCTCTTCCAGATGGAAAGATATAGCAGTGAAAGTAGTAATGGACCTCTCTGATAAGATCAGAAATTCATGTTGCCGTGCTTTGGACATAGTAATAGACTGGGTGGATGAAATCAATAACCATCAATTTGATCAGCAGTAAGATCCAGCATTCAGTTTGGCACCAAATCAGTCAGAACACAATGCAACACTGGGAAGATATGAATGGAAACCCTCTTTAAAACCATGATAAACATTTGGTTAAAAAAATGCTTAGAACCAAAAAGAAGCACAACCAGAAAGGCCATTATTGGTTTTGTGGTTGTTTGTTGTTTGTGTTTATCTTTTGTTTTACTTATACTGTCTTGTGTTCAATTAATTAATGATTTTGGTTGGTGGATGCATCTTAAAGGGGAATGGACTGATAGGCTATAAATGAATTACCCATTAGGATGAATTAGGTTGTCTAAATCTAAAAATGTAGGATTTGATTTTCAGCGAAATAAATGTGACGATGTCAAGACAAAGTTGCTCTCTTACAGATTTCTTTTGTAACCACTTGCTTTTCAAACTTAAATGTTTCAAATGTTAAAGCAAATGTTAGTAAGAGACAAAATAACCTGAGAAAATACAGAATGTACTTGACAGATGATGGTTTCATTCATTAAGTTCCCTTAATCTATCATCATCATGCTATTCAAACAACCTGGCCCTGATGTGAAAAGTAATTATCTCCACCTGTTAAATCACGAATTAACAGTGATTAACCATGTTTTTTGGTTCAATATGACTAGGCACACCCAGGCCTGAGTATATCTAACCTGGAAAATCAAGAAACATCTTAATAGAATTAGTGTGAAAACATGAAGTAAGTTAAAAGATCTCCAAAAGCAGCACATCACGCGAAATTCTAAACAAATCATGTTATTGACATTTATCAGTCTGTCGGCCATTTCTAATGCCTTCCCGGGAATGATCTGCTCTTGGATTACTCCATGGATGATTCATTCAGAAAGTCACTGAAGAACCTAGAACGACATCTACAGGTCTGCAGGCCTGAATTGCATCAGTTAAGGTCAAAATTCATGATCCAGCAATAAGAAAGAAGCTGAGCAATAATGGCGTCCATGAGAGACTTCCAATGTCAGAACCACTGCTGACCCAAAAGAACATAAAGGCCCATCTTACATTTACCAAAAACATCTTGGTGATCTTGGAGATTATTTTCAAGCAAAAAAAATATGTATATGTAAACTGTATTTATGAAAACATATGTAAACTGTGTTATCTATTGGTTCTTGGATTCCTGCTCTTTGATTGTCCATGTACCTAGTCCAGCTGGCAGCCCTGCCTTGTGCTTTAACTTCAGTGTCTCTGGTGACAGAGCAAAGTATGACCAAAACTAAAAGTTACAAAACTGGGCCTCTCAAAACGTAGGTATTTGTCTTTTAGGATTGAAAGACTAATGGCAGAATAAAGGAATACAAAAATAAACTTTTTCTCTTCTGCCTTGTGGGGCATCCAAATATAACCACAATGTTAATCGTTTTAAAAATGTTTGTTTCTTTTGTGAATTAGAATTGAACTCCTGCCTGATTTAATGAGGTCTGAACTAGGCTCAGTACTGGAAGATTTCACAGCTTTTGACTGATATTTTATCTGACATGAAATCAAACAGTTTTCCAGCAGAAACACTGAATAACCAGCTGACCTTTGTACAGCAGCTAGACTCTGTGTGCGGGTGGTTCAGTTTGACGAGCTAAACTTGACACAATCGGTTTACAGAGACGTGTCGCCTGCAGGTTTAAAATCATGTTTTTGGTCAGTTCCATTCAAAAATCTCCAAATTTCCATTCAAAACGAGCAGAAAGCAGAGCAGTTAAACCTTCAGACAGAGATGTTAAGGAGACTTGGTGCCTGCTGGCGTTGAAACATGACCCACAGCCACCGACCCACTTCGCTTGTATTATAGATCCTGTGCTCAAGTGAGGCGGTCACCATCCATATTCTTGTGTACTGCAGCTGCCATGTTCCTGATTTTCTCCTGCTCATTTCTTCTTCTCTTCTTTTCTCAGTCCACTCCCTTTTCCACATCATTTGGTCATTTTTATTATGTTTACACACTGTACAGGATGTAAAAATACGTGCTCTAATCATTATGTGGTGCAGTGAAGAGCCTTTTTAAAATAAGACAAACAGTGAGAGGAGCTGACAGTCTTGTTAAGATTTCCTGAGTTGTTCATATCTTGAGTTTAAACACTTTAAATAAGGCAGAAATCGGAAGACGAATTTGCTCACATATTGGACTAGCTATTTAAACAATATGTTCATTTATTTAAACTTAAAAAGTATACGCCATCAATTCCCATCACTTTCAGTTGCTAAGAGATCACTGCAGGTTTAAGCTTCAGGTGGTTGCATATCTTTGTTGTGGCTGAATGACACGGCTGAGAAGCAAATCCTGCACAACATGTTATTTTCATCTGTGTCTGTGTTTAAATGCAACATGTTCCCACAAAAATTAACAAATTTTATGGATTCTGTTTTCATAAATGCTACTGTCTCCACTAGGTGCTAGTAAATTCGCCCCTTCCTCTGTTCATACCTTTGTAAATTTGGACGTTCGTACTTGTTTGGTAGGAATCGTCCCTCCCTGGATGCCAGGGCAACATTTCGCTGCTCTTCCTCTCTTCTTTCTGCCATTTTCCTTCTTTCTGTAGCAGTCACTCCAGAAGGAGGGAATGCTGCAAGTCACTGACTGGATGCAATCTGCTGGGTTTCCGTAGATGGAAAAACCTTTTATCCAATTTGAATAAATAACTAACTTTGACTGCACTGTTCAATGATTACGATTAATTGGAATGTATGAACCTGACTGTTGTGAATTTTTATGTGCACCAACCTTTCAAAACATAAGTGTACTGTTCAGCCTTTTAATAGGGCCTGTATTTTTGCAGTGTAATCTACCCAAATAATCAAAAGAAATTGCAATTAGGATGCTTTTGTGATCGTTTTTCCAAATGATCACAAAAATTCAAATAATCTAAATAAAAAAATAAAATAATAATTTAACAACAGCAATCATTTGACCTGTGTCTGAACATCAAATCAGCGCTAACCTTCTGTTTAGGACATATAAATCAGAGCAGTGTTGAAATAAAATAGTACCCATATTAGCAGCATTGCTATCAGTTCATTAACAACAAGCTTTTTTCCCAGGACTAAAAGATCAGACGTGGTCAAAGTTTTGATGATGACACTCTTCAAAATAAAACTCTAGCTCAGTGAATGGTTAAGTTATAAGATACCCTGGTTCCAAATAGGGCCACAAGTAGCAAGTGGGTCTGTTGACTTGTTGAAATTTGACTATTTTGAACCAATAAAATTACTCAAACTGTGAAAACAGGAAGTGCAGGGTGTTTCTCATTCCTTGTTTCCTGATTATAATAAATAAATAATATTTCCTATTTTATTGGATTTTCTGGCACTGTTTAAATGTCTGCACTCTGAGCCCATTTGTCTCTCCTATATTTAATACCAGGCATGTTTCTACAACAGGATTTAAAAAATGTACATTTATTGTCTTGCATCTACACGGACATGAAGACAAACACTTCAGGGATGTATGAGCGTCTCCTCCCTGCAGAACAGCCTCTTTGTCTCTAAAGATAAAATCTCCTGCACAGACAGAAGAAGAACATTAACATTTTATGCAGCAGGGTTGTTCATGACCTTAAACTTCCATCTACTGAGCTTTCCTCTCATATGTCCCAAACATCAGCGTTTTTCCACACTAAAAGCTCCTAAAACAAGAGCTTCTCTGTTTTTACTTTAAGAATCATTTCTCCTGTTGGTGGCTGTTTAGATATCACTGTTCACACAGAAAAAAATTGTATATAAACTATTTACAGCACTCTTCCGCTTCCTATTTTCAGTTGTTTTTATAATTTCCAAAAAGATGATTCCTTTTTTTCATCCAGATAGAAGGATGGTTGGACTGATGAATGAAAGCTGCAGCAGCAGGGACGTGGCCACAGCCTGCTTCTCACAGCTGTTCACAACCATCAGTTTAATCCGGACGGGATCAGGGCGAGTTCTGCTTCAGTGTCCACCCGCTCGTCCCCCGGTGGGGATTAACAAGAAGAGAAAAACACAGGGAAACAGTCATGCTAAAATGCAGCAGGGTGACAGCGCTCTGATAATCCGATGTAAGGTGACACAGTCACACCTTTTTTGGAGACTCATTGGAATGTTCTCAACTTTTCCTTTACACTTAAAGTTCGGAGTGCTCTGTAAAACGCCAGGACAGTATATGAATGAGGAAGGTTCAAATCCCAGCAAGCTCTGAGGGCTTTGCAAGTTTCCTTTTTGCTGGTACTCCAGCTTTTTTACACAGTCCAAAAGCATGCATAGGTTCATTGTTCAGTCGTCGAACATTTCGGTCATTCATAGGCTGGTGACCTGTACAAGGTGTACCCTGGCTCTTATTGATTTAATCCAAGCAGCCACGCTCATATGAGAGCTGTTACTCCTCCACATCCAAGAGTCAGTTGAAGTGGTTTGAACGTCTGATCAGGATGCCTCATTGGCACCTTCCTACGGAGGTTTTAGGGGCAATAAGAGGGGAGACAATGGAGCAGTCCCAGAAGCTCATGGAGGAACTACATTTCCTTTCTGGCCTGAAGAAAACCATGAGAGTGAGCTGGAGACATCTTGTAAAATAATGGGTGTTTTTTTTTAAATCCTCAAAAAAACTATTTTAGCTTAAAGGAAAATCTGACACTGTGTTCACCGCAGGTTGCTTCCACATCATCATGTTACCTATCACACCTTCTGTCAAAATTGCCATGGTTACTGGAGTATCAAACAAGACTGCCCCCCTCTGGAAAAGAGCTGAAGTGCAGCCATGGAGGAAAATGAGAGAGTAAAAGCTGTTTTTTTTTTTTATTCTACCTTAATCTCTGGAGGCTTTTAAAGGTCAGCATTAGTCTGAAATATGGCTTTAAGATGGCTACATTTTATTATTCCTGCATCAATCAGAATGCATTCAGGTGATTTTGTGTGTTTATAGGTATAGAAGTGGGAGAAGCTACTCCTCCTAATGCTGTTCCTCCCCCTGCTTCTTTAGATGACCTGGCATGTCTTGTAAAACACTCCCACTACATCACAGTAACACTCGTATACATTGTTGTTGGCACCAAAGGGCTTGGGAGCACCAGGCAAACCCCCCGGCATGCAAACAAAAGAGATTCCATGTCTTAACCCGAGCCCTTCCCCATCATGCCACATCAAACAGATCCTGATTTAGAGCCATGAGCTGCAGGACAGAAATACTGACCTAGCTCCAAGGGGACATTAACTCCATTAAAGAGACAAATGTGTGTGTGATGGCTCTGTTCGGATTGGTCTGGCTGCAGATTTCTGGGATAGCTGTTAGTTCGGAGCCGTCATCCTGATGTTCTCGGTTTAGTTTACCTATCCAGAAGAACCACCACACCTTCAAACGTGCATTAATAGCATGTTCAAAGAAAACAAAGCAGTAGTCTCTGGTTAATTATCCGAAATGCACACAGCAGCTGACTTCCAATGGTAACTTAAGTTTTTTGGCAGGGAGCTCCAGGGAAGGTAATTAAAGTAATCTGCACTTACGTGTTGAAGCAGCAAAGCGTTTGATGGGAATGCTTCACGGATGATTAGATGTTCCCTCTGTGCAACATTGTATTTGCATTTAAATGTGTGGAGCATATTCTGTTTTCTTGTCTTACTGTGATTGTAAACTGGTGTAAATATCAGAGCAGTGTGAGAGAAGAGATTTGTGACGCTATCTGGAGTAGTCTATTGTTTAAATTACATTATTTGCTTGTTTATTGGACAACTTGAAGAAGAAGAAAAGTCCAAACGCCCATTTAACAAATAATCCCCTTCTGGCTGATGGTAATGTCTGTTTTCTACACATCTGGTAAGCACAGAGTGATATTAACTGATTCTTACAGCTACTGAGAGAATGTTAAGAGCTGCGGATAGGAACCAAATTAAGAATTTATCAGAAAGCACTTTGACCTGTTGCCTCAGGGTGGTTACAACCAAACTAATGAACTAGCAGAAGTTTAATAAGCCCTTCTGTAGGATCTAGCTACAATGCTACAATACAAACCAAGCTGGGTCCTTTTAATGCCTCTGGTATCCTGGTTACTGAATTTTCTTTTCTTGCTTTAACTGAATTTTGTACAGATGCCTACAAAAACATTAGATTGTTTTTTATTTAAATACTGAAAAAGTATATAACATGTAAATGCATTCAATTCAAATGGAAGTGAGAATAAAACCATAACCAACCAGACCGCAGTGAACAAATGTGCTGTGTGTGTGTGTGTGTGTTAATATTCTTAAGTTAGGTATTTGAAGTTTGGCCAAAATATGATGCACATTATTTGATCAGAAGAGAAGCAGACAGATGTAAACAATCTCTCATGGATCAGATTGCAAACACTACAGGCTGGCGACACCACCTAACAACATTTATCAGGTTATTTTAGAGGAGTAACGTGTTCAGAAATGTTTCGGGTTTTACATCCTGTTTGTCATGCCGGTTATACAGCTGCCTCCCAGCTTTCCAAACATTACTGGCTTTCCAGCATGTGTTCCCTAAGCTTCCACTCGGAATTCCCATTTGTCTCTTCTGTGTAAAATAAATTCAGCATGCAGACTGGAAGACACCTGACTGCGCCCGTTCCTCTTTGTAGAGATGAATCTCTTGGAATTTCTAATCTTTCTGCTTTCATGGTTGTAATGCTTCGACTCCTGGGAAAATGTAGATACTGCTTTTGTTCAGGGTCTGTACTGTTGTCCATGAGTGGTGAAGCGAAGGCGAACGTAAAAGAGCAGCTGCATGCAAACTCTATGCAGAAACACCCCAGTCCAGATTCAAACCCCGGATCGTCTTTCTGCAAGACAACAGAGCCACCAACTGCATCACCATCCAGCCCACCTTAGAAATGTAAAAAAAAGACATATATTACCTAATTAGAAAAGCTGTGCTAAAATACAGATGCATTGTTGAAAAACCTCACTCTAACTTCCTTCCAAATAAATCAAGAAGGTTTATTAATTCATGATTTACAGAAGTTGTGTGAGTTTGCTGCTGTAGATTATTCATATCTAATTATGCCAGGGTGGAAAGATACCAGCAATAATCTTGGAAGTGTAAGACCAAAGTGGCGATTTGTTTTTGTCCATATTGCACAGAACCTCCTCAAACCATATACGGTGGTGGTGGGCTTGTTTTACAGAGACAGAACCTGAACACCTTGCAGTCATAGAGTCAGCCATGAACCACTATTTACTGTATCTGTATTTTTATTATTAGTACTTAAAAGTTGAGATTTGTATAACACAATGCACCTTTAATTTGTCTGTAGAATATTTTAAACCAGACAAACTTCCCCTTCTCTGCACTTTTCATTACTCATTAAACCGTCATGTTATCCAGCGGAAACAACCAAACTGAAAAGAGATTTTCTCTAATGGCGAACTAAAGGAATTTATCTGCTGTGTCTCATTCGGCTAGGCTCCACTCATGTCGGGGATCCACGGGCCACATCCAACCCCAGCTCACCCTCCTCCTCTCCACACACTCCCAGCGCCCTGGGAAGCGGCATCTCTGACCCGGTTCTGAACGGAGGCTTGTGTTCTGCCGCCTACTGCAGCTCAGCGGGAGGTAAGTCTGCCCAAACGGGCCGGTACATTACTATTCCAGAGCTGGGGAAGGAAACCAAGCAAACGTCTTTATGGGATAGTGAGCATATTTCATCCCGCTGCATTTTGGAAAAAAACAAACTTCACAGTATCAGGAAAATGTTTGATATGTGATGTTGTGTCACATTTAACCATTACATAAAACATAAAAACTGGTAGATTCACACCTAATTCCATTTGAGGTTTTATGTCATGCCGTCCTCTGGATTTCACTTTCATGTTAGTTTTGCCTGTTTGAGATTTTTTTCTTTCTTTCTCACAGAAATGTGGGACCTCTGGTAACCACTGGAGGTTACAACAGAGCTGCAGAATCTAATTTATCCAAAAGCAAAATAAAACATGACGTGGACTCAAAAAGAACATCTACAGTGGCTTTCAGAAGTTTACACACCCCTTGAACTTCAATACATAATGAGAAATTAAAGCCTCAGACTTCAGTATTTATTATAGAGTCTTTATTCCACAGTTGAACATAAGTAGTCCATAATTCTGAAGTTGAAGGAAATGAAACATGGTTTTTAAAGTGTTTAATGTAAGGTGTAGCAAACATTTATATTCTGCCCCCCTGAATGAATACTTTGTAGAATCACCTTATTGCTTAATTACAGCTGGTGCAAATATGTCTGCTATTGATCTTGGCACTCTCACTGTTAAGTGTTCATCAGGGTGAAGGTCAAAGTCTAGGTTGTGTCCAGGATGTGTGGGGTCTGCAGAGGTGTTAACTACCCTTTTCCTAACCTGTACAAGATTGGATGGAGAGCATCTGTGACCATACATTTTGAGGTCTTTCCACAGATTATCAGTGGGATTTAAGTCTGGACTTTGACTGGACCGTTTTTACACATTGCTGGAAGTTGAACCCCTGTTACAGTCTCATGTATGCATGGGCCAGTATAAGAATTCTACTGCATTGAAAACCCTGAGTAAAAATTATACCGTTTCACCTTCATCAAAAACATTTTAAACAAAAATGGAGAACAAAATCTAACTGTTTTAAAAATAAGAGGACTAATTGCTAATAGTTAAAATAATATTGAATATTACAAATATATTAATGTCACCTCTGACATTTATTCGTTGTTGAGAACACAGCTCTGAATGTTAACAGTGAGCTGTTTGTGTGCTAAATCGTTTGTTAAACTTAAGTTTTATTTAAAAGTCAAGAATGAAATTCTAGTTCAGTCAGAAGTTGTCAGCTGAAATTAAAGTTAGTGTCAGCCTAAACAGCAGGTCATTTTAGAAGAGTTAGTAACACATGTGTACAGACTAAAGCAAAATATGGAATCTGGAACATCAGCTGAATCTGGCAGAAGGGTTAGCTTATTGCACAGAATATTATTGCTTCTAGCTATTCTGCTCTTTATGAAGAAACGCTGAAAGACTTTATTTGCTTGCTATTTAGCTGGGATCGGTTAGCTAGCTCTGCTCAACAGATATACTGCATTAGACGTTTAGTACGCCAACTCCAAAGATTTGAGATATTTTATAAGCTCACTTCTGAATACAATCAGTTGCGCTGGATTTTATTTAAGCGATCAGAGAAAATCTAGATGAGTATAAATGTATTCTGCACTTCTCAGATTTTCAATTGTAAGCTACATTTCCTTCTGTGTCCTTTCTTCCTTCTTCAACCCTTCTTAGTGTTGGTCTATCACTTAAAATCCTCCAAAATACAATCAAGTTTGTGGCTGTAACAAATGTGAAAATGTTTGAGTGTAATTACAATTGCATGGAACTTTATGTTCTGGTAAAAAAGCAGCATACTGTATATTAGGTCTTCTTGCTGCCACTTTGCTTTTAGGGGTTCGGCTGATATCAGTTTGATTCGGCCTGTCAGTGCAGTCAGAGTCTAGCTGAGATGTTCTCAAAGTGTCTGTCTCTCATGTCAACATTTCCTCTCTGTTCTTACTACAGGAACGACCCCCAGTTCCCCGGTCAGCCTCCCCAAGTCGCCCACGTTCCCATCGGGCCGGGGGCCGTGGTCTGACGAGTGCTCCATCTGCTACGAGAACGCAGTGGACTCGGTCATCTACACCTGCGGACACATGTGTCTGTGCTACACCTGCGGCCTCAAGCTCAAGAAGATGTCCAACGCCTGCTGTCCCATCTGCAGGAGACAGATCAAAGACATCATCAAGACGTATCGCAGCACGTAAAGAGAGCCAACGTGCGGCTTCGCCTCAGTGTTTAACTAAGAGTACTTTGACTTATGACCTTTTCCTTTTTTCAGGAAGGTCTCTGAAAGTGGCATGATGTTGCAGGTTTCCTCCTCTGGGATTGTAAAAACCTTTTAGTGAGGAGGAAGCAGCTAAACTGATCTCTCGTGTGGAGCCTCACTCTGTGATTTAGGACCTGTTTGTGCTGAAGCTAACGAGTCGCTTTGGGGCTAATTGTTTAACGGCTTCTCTACACGATGACCGAAGCTCAGCCTGCTGCAAGTCATCTTCCCAGTATGTCACAACTTGTGTCTGTGATACTGGCCGCAGTTTGGCTGTTTTTAATCATGATTTTCAGTGTGTTCAGAGACATCTGGCAGGGTTGAGTTTCCAAGTAGGATTGTTACCTTTCTTGTACTAAATAATCTATTGTACCTTGATGGTAGTTTTATTTCAAATGTCGATAGCTGTATCGTCATGCTAGCTAGCTGCTTGCTCTGCAGTGTAGTGCGATGCACTGAAATCAGTGTTTATTGAGACTCGTCTGCTGAAACAATCTCAAACCTGCAAACTCTGCAGCTCTGATTTCTGAAAGAAAACACAAACGGTAATTTGGTTACTCCTCAGGGCCAGCTGCCATTTCTCAATAGAATCCTTTTCCAAATTCTACCTATAAAACTCTACCTGACACACTGTGAGTGTTGACTATAAAGCGTCCTCCCCATCACAACAGAGTCGAAGGATTGTTGCCATCTGCCTCCTGCCTTAACACACAGAACCTGTTCTGTGTTTTGTTTTTCCAAAATCCCAGATCCAGAACCAAATGATGCTGCTTTATAGCACAAACTGTCACTCAGAGGAGAAAAAAAGCACACAAAATCAAACTATTTTTGTAGAAATCCATTTTCCTTATCAGTCATTTTAAATGTAAGATAAATGTAACACTTTGTGACAGAAGATTCATCAGCAGCAGAGATCCTTCACTGAAACTTAAGAGGAAGGAAAAAGAAAAGGAGAAACTGATTATTTCTTTGAATATGTCAAGGATTTATAGCCCTGAATTTTTAGTATATCATTTATATTTATTGTAAAATGTAAATGTAGTAATAATTCCAAGATTTAATAGCTCAGGAAACAATAAAAGATTATCATGCAGTCTGTCTTAAATCTATATAAATACAACCTCCTAGAGACAACAAAGCACCAAAATGGAACAGTTGCACATGATTTTCGACGGAAAGAAGCAGCCAAGTGCTGCTAATCAGATGCAGTGAATAACTGGTCAAAAGCAGACATTAACTTTTTTTTAAATATAGAACTTTTGGTGGTTCTGGAGTGTTCACTGGCTTTTTAACACAATGCCAAGACGAAAAGACATCAGCGACAACTGAGGTTGTCCATGAGTTTAGAACTGTAAGATAGTTTCCAAACTATTTTATTCTAAAGAGAGATATAATATTCAAATGGAGAACAATTTGGACAGCTGCCAATCTACCCAGGAGTGGACATCCAAGCAACTTCATCCCAAGGTCTGACGTTCCAGTGGACAAAACATCCAAGAGCTCCGTCTGAGACTCTACATGCCTCAGATGGCCTTTTAAAATTTATAACAGAACAATCAGTTCCTGAAAGGTTAGAAAGCTGCAACTGAATGAATAAAAAGGGTTCCAGAGCAATGTCCTTTGGATGGATGAGACCAAAGTAGAGATCTTAACCCATAATGCACAGCACTGTGTTAAAGAAAAAGATTACGCAAATCAGCACAAACACCTCACACCAGCTGTCAAACACAGTGGTGGTGGGGTAATGATCTGGGCCTCTTGCAGTGAACAAGTTGATCATGAACTCTTCTGCACATGAAAGTATTCAAAACTAAAATGTAAGCTCCTCTGTCCAACAGCTGAAGCATTGTCCAAACTAGGGAAACCAACAGAACAATGATCCCAAACAGAGCAGTAAATCTAGATCAGTGATGGAAAAACAGAAGCATCTAGGTGTCGAATTCAGATGAGAGTAACATGGTAGATGTTGTAGTTAATCTGAGGTTGCATTTACTTCCTTTTAAGACCCTTTGAAGGCCAGAAGATTATAAGTTCTGACATGTAAAATTGTAGAACTGAGGGAGTGGACCATGTCATCTCTCAAGAAGCTCTACGGCTGTGTTTTAGTTTCGTTTTGTAGATAATTAATTAATGGGGCTCTAATTTTTTTGCTGCTGATGGGAATATTTTACAAATCCCTCCCACGTTATGGTTGGAATTCGCTACTGCTTGAAGTGTTAATTCACATTTGAATGTTAATTTATGAGTTCAGAGAAATGTATTCATTTAAACTGAGGAAAAAACCTATTTGTGTTATTATTTTTAAGTTTTCCTGGATTGATTATTATTCTCCTAAGATTTCTCCTTTTTTTCTCCTTTATTGAAACCATGAGATCCAAAATGTATTTGTTTGTACCTGATGCTGTGGAGAGACGTTTGCAGTACAATCAAAACCAGATTTCAGGTGTTCTTTTGCTGTAATTGAAGGTGTTTATTTAGCTGCGTTAGGGACCCTTACTCTCCGCCTCTGTGTTTATAGCACCTATTATATCAGTGTATGGATATGGAAATGTCACATTATGAGGCTACTGATTGTAATCTTGTGTTTAGGCCAGCGTTGCTCTCTCCTTATTCTGTGCAGACCAAATCAAAACAAGGGACATTTTTAGCACAGTTGTGTTTGGAGCTGCCCTCTGTTGGAGTAAAACCCGAAACTGCAGTCTGCCTGTCAGACATTCACCTGTAACTGATTTTATACTTTCAGTGTGATGCTGTTTTTCTTATCCTTCATGCACAGAACTCAAGACGCTCCTTGAATGTTATGAACCTGTAATGTAATATTTATTTGTCCATCACTGATGTGTGGACTGCTTTTGTTAATGTGTGTTTGCTTTTTTTCCTGCATCTATTCGATGGTGATGGAGATCGGCTGTGTCCACTCACTCACACCGCTGCACATTTACACTTTCTTTAAATCTCACCATCACACCTGAGATGAAAGTTTCCTTTTGTTCACTCAGAGGGAACATCGGGACCAAACGTAGTCAAGCGTCAGAGCTTAACACTGTAGGCGTTCCTGCAGAAAGGGAACCAGAGGCTGAAAAAAACAACGTACATGCACTCTGTTTGGCTTTTTCTTAATGTGACACAGCGGCTGAAATCATATACAAAGCTGTATTTTGTTTCTTTTTCATTTAAAGCAGCAGTGTGAGTTGGATGATTGTGGTTAATAAACTTTCCAGATGTGTTTGAGACAAATATGTTTGACTCGTTATTAAAATCCTGTATGCGCCAGACAGCAGTAACAGCGAGGTTATAACTTGATAACACAGATGCAATAATTAGAGAAACTGTCTGCCAGCAAAACGTCTGGGGATGGGGTATGCAGCCCCATACTGTACTAGTACTCGTACTCGTCGTCTTTCGCTTTATCTGGGACCGGGTCGCGGGGGCAGCAGGCTCAAGCAGGCTCAGCAGAGACGCCCAGACACCTCCTCCAGCTCCTCTGGGGGGAACCCTGAGATACTTGAACTGCTCCACCTGAGGCAGGAACTCCCCTCCAACCTGAAGAGGACAAGCCACCCTTTTCCGGTCGAGAACCATGGCCTTGGACTTAGAGGAGCTGATCTTCATCCCAGCCGCGAACCACCCCAACGCATGCTGTAGGTCTAGAGGGGGCCAGCAGGACTGGTCAGGACAGGTCATCTGAAAAAAGAAGGGACGAAATCCACTGGTCCCCAAACCAGACCCCTCTGGCCCCATACTGCTCCCACAAAATTTGGAGCACAAAATTGTCAAAAATATCTTGGTATAGTGAAGCATTAAGAGCTCCTTTTACTGGAACTAAGGGGCCGAGCCCACTCCTGAAAAGCAGCCCCACACAATAATCCTCCCTCCACCAACCTTTACTTAGACACAACTCCCAAACCCACACTGCCAAATAGAGATGGCTGGTTTGTGAAACCAGGAAATACGTCTCCACTGCTCTAGAACCTGGTCTGGTGACAGGTTTGGATGTAGTTCCTCAGCGACAGAAACCCATTTCATGAAGCTGTCTAAGACTTGTTCTTCAGCTAATCTAAAGGAGGTCTATAGCTACTGACTGTAGAAAGTTGGGGACCTCTGCACATTCTGCACCTCTGTCAAACTACTTCATGGGTTAGTCGATGTCATCCCCAATTGCTTCTACTTTGTCATTATACTACTAACAGTTGATAGTAGCAAGAAAATTCACAAGTGGATTTATCGCATCCCATCACAGTACCAGGCTGAAATTCACTGAGTGGGTCACTGAGAGTGACCCATTCTTTCCTTAATGTTTGCAGAACCATGCCTAGGTGCTGGATTTGATGCACTTCTGGTCATAGAAGTGATTGGAAGACCTGAATTAAATGATTTTTAGAAGTGAGATGGTGTAACACAAACTGTCACCAACTGTTCTTGATCCTGAACAACAATCGTTATGTTCTTTATTTCTGAGTTCTAACATTTCAGAAACTTGAACAAAAATGTTAAACCTGCTGTTTTTGTTGCTTTATAGAGCAGCAGTGGAGAAAGATTAAATCTTTTATTAAAGGAGTTGACAGAAAAGCTTCTCAGCTCCTGACGGACAGTGGAGGTGGTGAGTGAAAGCAGACCTGGGGCAACTTTTCCAAGCTGAACATCAAACATTCAACTCATTAGGCTCCAGCTGGGGGGTTTATTGAGTTGCAGATTTAACGTTTTAAATTATTTATAGTTTTTAAGATATTGTTGTGGTGATGCCTCATTTTAGACAAGAAGAGATTAAAGGCAGCATTGAGTGTGCGGGGGAAAGGTGTGTGATTTAGATTTTTTCATTCTTCACATTGTGCTCCCATCTCTGAAAGGTGGCCCCAGACTTCCTGAATGGAGAGCTGGAAGTGTTTGTATGATGCTGAATCCCACAGAGCTTTAGGTGAATGAAGCACTCAGCTCAGTTACATCATGAGCCATGACCTCTGACCCCATGCCAGTTTGTAGTGCAGGGGTCTTTATGGTGAAGGTTTGGGGATTGAGGAAAATCCCATGTTGTGGCTCATCCTGATATTTTCGTCCTCCTATCTGTACCTGATTCAGTTCATCTCCATACAAAGAATTATGAAGGTTATGAGTGCAGTTACCATTGTTAAGCTGAGCATTCATATCTTTGCCACAGATCACCATCTTTCAATGTTAACATCCAACATTATGAGGTTTTGGAGAATAAAAGAAGAAAAGCTCACAAAAGAATTTCATTCCAAACATCAACGTCAGCACAGATATCGATTCTGAAGCTCGCAGCTCTGTTCACAATCACATGAAAATCAATGCTTTCAGTAGGAGATGCTAGCCCACAGGTTGGAGAAAGAGCACCTCCAAGTGGAAATGTTCAGGTATGTCACCCTTGTATTATCGCAGGACTGAGTTAATATCAACTGAATTCATTCCCAAGCAAAAATTGTTCCTTTCCAGTGTAGCTTCCTCCTCAAATCAATGGCTCTTCTGGGTTAAAATGATCAGTTGGACTAACTGGATTTAAAACCTTTCAAACCTAAATAAAAGCTACATTAAAGCACTGCCTTTAAAATGTTCTAAAAATGTCTAAATTGACCATAATCTTTCAAAGTAGTCCTGATCAGTAGTTTTACAGGCTTTCCACAGAGTGATAAAAAAATCCTCTCAAAGAGAGAGAGAGCTCAGAACCAGACTGTATGCCAAGAGCTGCCTGGTTCTGCTCCTCCTCACCTAAACTCCAGAAATATAAAGACTAAAGTCTCAATCCATGATCTTCCTGTCAGGATGTGCTGCAGAAAAAAAATGAGCGGGAAACCAATGAAAACATCAAAGATAATACATTTAATATTGTTTGTCTTTTGGGCAGATACAATGTAAACATGTACAAGATACAAAACAAGAGAAATACATCGAAAGTCATCTAAATGAAGCTGGAGATAAGAAACGGTCCTGTTTTCAAAAGCAAGTCTGCAATCGGGACGGAATCTCATGGCACATCTTTTGCAAACAAGGAATCAGCAAGGCTTCAACCCAACGCAGAGAAGGAAAACAGAACACATGGAAGAGTAGCACCTCGTTTGGTCCAACTGAAGGAACGGAGTTGTTTGATAGTGTGGCTGGTACAATTTTTACAGATCAGGAGATCCTATCTGCAGGACCTTTCTTGGGTTTTTTGGCACACTGTGCTCCACATCAGGGAGGAGATGAATTTTTGATAAATTGTTCTTAAGATGCAGAAAAGACGCTCAAAACAGACCAACTCTGTTACTTGATCCACCCTGCTTCAGCTCCAGATTCAGAAGCTCTGGGATATGCTCAGACTGAACTTTAATTAAGATGAACTGTTATCCTAATTAAAAAACAAGGATTCAAATTAAGGCAAACAGAGTCACAGCAGCATGTTTCATTCCTCCACACAACCTCCTCCTCCTCTTCCTCCTTTGGAGCTCCTGTGCCTCCAGCATCTCCCCATCAGGAATCCCTCAGAGCAACAAATAATCAGCTTTCACTTACACATCTAATTTGTTTGTTTTTAGCCCACATTGTTTGGAAGAGATGCCTTCAAGCTTCCCTTCATCTTCTGTCTTTCAAACTAATACAGAAAGTTTATTAAAAACCTGCAAAATCATCCTTACACTTCCCAAACCTCTCCAATCAAACCTGCAACGGAACCCTTTTTTACAAACTTTGCTTCATTACGTGCGAATAAACCTTTCACATCCACTGCAACACCTTCAGGTCTCCTCTGAACAAAACAGCAAAGGAGCAAAGCAAAGAAAGGCATCATCTGACACCTTATCTTTCCTAAAAACTTCCTCAAACACCTCAGGGAGATGCAGAATCTGAAGCTACAATCAGATCAAGATTTTCATTTTCTCTCTAGACCCATGCAATTAAACATGTAGGGAGACCCTGCAGCTTGACCTCAGAAGCTCTGGATGTGGAACGCTGGCCAACTTGCATTCGTTTGCTATCTCCCTGCATCCCACTCTCCTTTACTTCCAATTTATCCTGAACAAACCTGCACTAAATCTAGCTCACCCTGCTTAAAATACACATAACATTCACTGAGACCACCAGGACATTTCATTGGGAGGAGGAAGCTTAGCTGTGTGTGGGAAGGAGGAGAGGATGGGCGAAGGCTCTTCAAGCCATTTTTATGTGAATAAAATAGGAGTCAGGGATAATTTGGAGCAATTTGTAAAGCAGAGCTTTAGGATGAGGCTGGAAAAAACAACAGATCCTCATCACGCCTGATTGCAACAACATTGTCAGAGCAACTTTGTTGCACAAATTCTGTTAAAAAAAACGATGCCGCTGCTGAGAGACACTTGGATAAAAGTATGTTCCTGAATGATCCTGAGTTCTCTACAAAACAGCTTCACACCTTTCCTATTTCTCCTTTATATCCCACATCAGACTGAAGGAATCACAGACACCAAGAACAGGGTGACTTAGGCAGCTGGAAAACAAGTTCAGTGGGGTTTGTTGCAAGACATGAAGACTGTTAGATCTGAAATATCCATGAATTCAAGAAAAGGCCACAGGAGCGCTGCAGGAAACGTGGGTTTTAATGAGACATTTTTTTTATATATATATATTTATAAAAACATTGTAGAATGGAAGTTTTAAAAAGTGTAAAATGGAAATTTGCAGGAAAATTTGCTTAAAAGTAAACATTGAGCTCAGTTCTTCTCTAATGTTTTTCTAACGCAATGTAAACAATACGGGATGCTGACCTGTCTTAATATTTTAGCCTAATTTCATATTAATAATCAACCAAGCATGTTTTTTTAAGCAATGTATCTTCCTGACAACAATTCTATTTGTACTGAGGACTCGTAACATCCAGGATCATATCAGATCTGGGAATAACCTTAGGCTGACAAACGTCTGAGATTTCAAGTTGAAACAACTTTGAAACTCAAAGATTCCCACGTCTCCTGGAGAGGAAATCCCACAACTTTTTCAGCTCCCCACTGGAACCTAGTTGAGGTTGTGTGTGAGGTTATTCCAGTTTTCAAAGAAAGCAGAGAAGAAATGGAATTCAGACTTCAGGGGTGTTTAAGTTAATTCTTCCAACTTGGAACTCAAAAATCCCAACATCCATGGAAAACGAAACACACCAGTACCAAATTCCACCGGATTTCCAACTTCCAACTGGAACATTATTGATTTGAGTCTGATGTGATTCCCAAATTAGAATTTTGACTTCCAAGTCAAGCAGAGTACAGACAGGATTCCAACTTTGCAAACTGTGAATTCTGACACTGGACGTGTTCCTGTTCATTTATCGGAAATGGAACACACTGTTAACAAATCCTTCCAGTTTTCCAGCTTTTAACTGGAACATGGCCAAATTTGGTTTGACAAACCTCTAATTTTACAGGCGTTTCGCATGATGTTTATAACTCAGACCTTAGAACATTTTGCTGTAATGTAGTTAAATTCAATTTGAAATCATTCCCAAATTCGAGGTCCAACATCCAAGTGGAACACTGACAAACTACTTATTTTACAAGCTTTCCAGGTAATTTTTCCATATGGGAATGCACAATAAAACAAATCCCACTACCTTGCACCTGGAACACGGTTAGCCCATGAAGCATAAACTATTTTACCATTTCTGAGCTTCTATAGTGAAACTGAAGCATTTTACTGTGCAGAATAACAGTAAATGAGCTGTTTTCCCACTGTGATGCTGCAAATTTATACTTATACAAGATGTTAACCTTTAGACATAATTGAATTTATTTTTAAAGTTAAACTTTTAAATTCTGGGGGCTCTAAGCTTTCCAGGATGCACCTGCTAAACATTTTGCATCAAGGACATCTTCAACATTAACTGCAAGGTTTTGAGAGTGGTTCCAAGCTTTTCATTTAACTCTCAGCAGCAGATTTATTCCTTATTTTTGACTCAAAGTATTCGAATTGAAGGATTTCTAGTCCCTAACAAGGCAAAGAGCTGTGTGCACTGACCTGTAGCACATCAGCGCAGCCAGCTAGGGGCTCTGCGCTGAGAAAAATAACAGATTTTCCTGTTTGGTGAACATCCTGGAAGTTGATGGATTGAACTGAAATGGCCTGGAGGAGGATTTGTCTCTCAGGTCTCTTGTTTACCGCCAAGACTCTAGAGGTGACGTCACCGAACGCTCCATCACCTACACTTCCAAATGTCACCTTTACTGCAGTAAACGGCAGCGAGGAGGGCTGACTGTGTCTGACAGCGAGGGGGGGTAAATGTCAGCAGAGACATTCCTGCAGGTTGAGAGAGAGGACATGCTCCCAAGGGTGAAAAAAAAACAACACACAAAAAAATATCAAAACTTCATTCAGGCACAAACGTGACAGCTCAATGCAGGGCCGCTGAGGGCCCCCTGAAGACGATGCCCGTGGTTCTTCGAGTGTGGAGAGGCAGATGGATGTGATGTGACTCAAGAGTGGATGAGTAGGTTATAGCAGAGAACCTCCTGTTCCTGCTTTGGTCTGATGTTTTTCAGGGCCTCACTCAGACAGACGTCAGCGACGACGACAACAAGCTCAACACTGGCGGGTTGATCCAGGACGTCGATTCCCAGCAGATGTTTTTACATCTGTGGGGCCGTTTCTGTCTATTGCACATATCCTCACGGGTACATTTCAACATTTGACAAAAAAACACAGAAAAAAAAAGGAATCCAAAGTGTAGATAAATGCTGCACAAACAAATGTCGATTTGGTACAGAAAGATTCCCTTGAACAAAGGTTCAGAGCAATCAAACAAAGCGAAATACAGTCATAGCATGAGCTAAAGTGATTCAACACATTTACATAATGCCTACGTCATTAAGGGACAAATCAGCATCCTCACTCTGGTCTCAGTTAAAGGTCCAAAAAACCCTCAAAGTATAGTTTCAGGTTTATTGTATGAATTTCAGCCAAATTTATCTGGGTTGATATTGCAGAGGTATTAGGAACAATTTCTGACTCCTCAGGGAGGATTCTTAGCCATTCCCAGGCCACAGGGTAAATATGTGTTCCCACCAGTGAGTTCTGGGTCTGCTCTCGGGTCTCTTCCCTGTACATTAACTTCCAAACGTTTTCACACTCCTGTAGGTTTCTACATTTTTTTCAACTTACACCCACAAACTTGAATGTATTTATTTGGGATTTCATGTAACAGACGAACAAAACGTAGTGCTTTGATTGTATGGTTTTATGGCCCCATGCATGGAAAATGATGCATGTCTTTCACATGTTTTTACAAATAAAAATGTTAATCTAAAAAGTGTGGCGTGCTTGTGTACTCAGCAACCTTTAATTTGATACAAATAAATAATGTCCAGTGCAATAAATTGCTTTCAGAAGTCTTCTAATCAAGAGATTAGAGTCTTTCTGTGTGTAATTTACTATCAGTGTAAATGGAGATGTTCCGTTTCTGGCCTCAGAGGTTTGTTGAAGAACAAACAGCATCATGAAGACCAAGAAACGCAGCAGACAGCTCAGGGAGAAAGATGTGGAGAGGTTTAAAGCCGAGTTAGGTTCTGAAACAATATCCCAAGCTTTGAACACAGCTAAATCGACAGGCTGGGCCAGGAGAGCATTATTCAGAGAACTCTGAGAAGCTACAGAGATTTAACGTTCAGGTGATGACAGGACAACTATTAGTCTTGCACTCTACAAATCTGAGTTCCATGGATGAGTGACAATAGTGTTGAATTGTTGACAGAAAGCCATAATAGGTTTTATTTACAGTTTTCTCTCAACAAAGGAGGGACAAACAAGTGGAAGAAGGTGCTCACTCAGATGAAACCAAGTCCAGATTGTTGACTTGCATACAAAACTCACTGTGTGCCAGAAAATAAACTACATCATCCTGAACACATCATTCCAATCATGAAACACGGTGGTGGCAGCATCATGCCATGGTGACAGAGTTAGATACAGGGTGGTTCTAGAAGAAAATCTGTTAGTATAAGCTGTTAAAGACTCAACACTGGGTGAAGCTTCACCTTCTAGCAGTATAACCCCACACATCGAGCCAGAGCTACAATAGGGTGGTTTAGATCAAATTCATGTGTTAAAATGGCCTAGTCAAAGTCCAGACCTAAATCCATTGGAAAATCTGGACCAAGACTTGAAAAGTGCTGATCAAAGATGCACTCCTTCCAATCTGACAGAGCTTAAGCTATTTTGGAAAAACAACTAGGCCAGAAATGTATTGCAATAGTGGGCAAATTTGCTTTAAACTTTTCAGATTCTTTTTTTATATTTTGTGGAGCTGGAAACTCTTAATCATTAGGAGCTCGGCAGGAAGAAGGGGAAGGAAAGGGAAAGACATGTAACGAATGGCCTGAAGTCAGGAACCGGATCCACGACAGAAGCATCGAGGACTCAGACTCTATACATTAACCTCCTTCTACTTTACAGTTATGCTTCACTGTGTGGGTCTATCACATAAAATCCAAATAAAGACCCTGAGGTCTATGGTTGTAATGGACAGAATGTTCATAATTCATAAATACTTGTGGCACCATACCCAGACAGAAGCAGTGCCCTCATTCCTGCAAGTCCATCCATCCATCCATCTATCCATCCATCCATCCTTCCATCCCTTGTAAAAAAGCCTTGAGGATATTTAAACTCTGATTGAGGCAGAGACCAAGATAATTATAAGGATGAGAGATCCAGTGGGTGAATATGCTGATTGTTAAATTATGTAAAATTAAAAAAATAAATATGCTTACAATCAGGCATTATGTAAAGGCCAATAAAGATGAAGGAAGTGCTCGTGATTTGCTAAAGTTGCAGCACAAAGCATACAGAAATAAAAAAAATAAATTATTCCCTGATACAAATTACATAGTAACAACTTATTTAGGTAAATTTAGCTGCACTGTGATAAAAAACTATAATGAAATTTCTTAGAGATACTCACTGACCAGCAGCACATTTTATTCTTGCACTGAGGGAGCAAATCATCTTGTAGTACCTCTCAACCTCCACATGAGGACTCTGTTTTGCCAATTGCACAAAAACAGCTGACTTACACATCAGAGTTTGAGCTGTAAATTTAAATAACAATGACAAATAATTCTGAATAAATAATATGCTGAGTATTTACTGCATCTTTGCATTAATGCACCATAAAAAGTATTTAAAGTGCACTAATTTCACAAAACAGCACCACTTCGTTCCTCGTTATTGCCGTAGTGCAATCACAGAGCAAAGAAAAAACTGGTATGGTTTTGTTAAAATAGACTTTGAGCAGTTAAAGATTATGATACTGTCCAGAAACATAACAAAATACACATAGAGCCTAAACTGTGTCTATTTCAGCAGTCTTGAACATCAGTCAATGAGAAGTCTGAAAGTTCAATTATAACTCTGAATGTGATGTATTGTGGGGAAATAATTTGATACAGTTTTTCCATAATTGCACAATTTTATTTACAGGATTTTAGGATCTTTTAAATGTGAATATAAGCTCTTAAATTCTAAGAACTGTAATGGACAGCAGTATCTAATATTATGTTTATATAATATTTCTTTAGTTCTATAATTTTGTGAAAACATGTCAAGTGCTTCCAGGAACAGAAAAAGACATTTGTTCAGTTTAAAAACCTAATTTCAAACATTTAATTAAATGTCTCTTTCTTTTTTTTACCATAAATAACAGATAATATAGAAAATGTTCATTTGCCAATGAAAAACTTTATCTCTTTGGTTTCAACATATTTTGAGAGTGTCCCTGGGATTCATTTATTTCACCGTGCTTCCAGCATTTATTCAACATGTTGCAGCAACAGCAGCAGCTTTATTTTACGCACAAAAAACAAAATACATACAGGAAAAATATTTCCAGGAGTTAAAACTCTAAAATCTTTGTAAGCCAATCGGTTTGACTTGGATTTTGGTCTCAAAGGCAACCAAGTTTCAAATAAAATATCCAACTGTTATTTCAAGTTTTTCCATATTTGTCCCTAAATACACACGTTTCAGTATTATCACATCTTTGAGAAATGTAAGCAACAGTTTATGCCAATTTGTGCAATCGTATGTAGGTTTTTCCTCCATTTTTGTTTTTTCAGAGTTAGTTTGAACTTCAAACAGATGTTTCAAGACGGCAGAAATAATTCTCAGAGGAAGACCTGCATCGAAGCGCGACGATGAAACAGACACAAAGAAGGATATTCAGTTACCATCTTCAATCTCTGTTCTTCAGTCTATCCATTTGGATAGTAACTGGAATCAGGACGAAAACTTTGCATGTTGTTTGGACTTGATAGTAAAGTTCTGAACCGGCAATGGTAATACTCTTGGTGGTCTTCGCAGGACTATGGCACTCTTAAAAAAAGATTTGGTTGATTCAAAGTTCTGCCATCAGTTGATCAAACACAAAAGGCACTTATTCGCCATCATAATCAGCAAAGCCACTATTCCTTCTTGGCTTCTGCAGAATCCAGACCTCTCTAAGAGGTTTTTGCTCTGCCTTCATACGTCAACGTCAGTCTTCCTGGTTCAGACGTGTTCAGTTTTAGGTCTTTTCTCTCTCATTCTCTGAAAAATTATTTGTGAACCATCACTAAAAAGCATCCCCTAATATCTTCTCCGGCTTTTCATAAGTTTACATTTTCAAGGACATATTGCTTAAGGGAGATTGTGGATAACATTCTTAGAGACTGATGGCCCTAACTCCGTGGAGACATCATATAGGGGGACTGTGATGAAGCTCTGAGTTTTATTTTTTGCGCTCCAGGTAATTAGATGGGACCCAGCCCTTTCGGGGAAGCCGGCTGTCCTGCACCTGGCAGTACCACCATCCATTGGGGTTTCTCTCCAGCACTTCCAGACATGTTCCTTCAGTGAAACCCATAGTCTCCTCATCGCCACGGTAGTCTGCGATGGATATGTACACGTCCCTGCCGAGGTTGTTGTGTATAAGCTGGCTCTTCTCGATGGGCTTGGGGCGCACAGTGGACACTGGAATCCCATTGCGCTGGCTTGCTCTGCTCAGGGCGTCTGGGACATTGTTGGTGCTAAAGGAGCTTCCTGAGCACCCTAGACCGGAGCGCTCAACTGGTCTCGTCTGGCTCTCAACAACGACATGCGGCCGTACAGTACTAAAAGAGGCATTTCTGCGAACTCCAAGAGTGGCAGAACCGGAGCTGTAGTGATCGCTTCTGCCGAGGGACTCATTTCTCCTTAAGGAACTAGTCATGTAGTGGGAATCCTTAGATGTCTGTGAAGTGGTGACAAAAACAGACTGGGGCCTGACCGCCACCTGCCGTACCCCGTTTCTCATTCGTACACCTCCATTAACCAATCCTGAGGGCTTTGAGAAACCTCCAGGGGGCTTGGAGGGAATGGGTGGAGAATTCCCCCTCAATCCTTGATGCTGCTGGGTCAGACTCTGAATGTTGATGTTATTCAGTGCCAAAACATGCTGCTCATTCTTCTCCAGGCTATTGGACTTCTTCCCACTGTTTCTACGTCCATTTGACTCCAACACACTGGCGTCACCCACCTTCTTGACAGGTTCAAGGTAGTATGAGGGAGCCCAACCCTCCTCTGAGCACCAACGGACGTACCACCAACCACTCTCCTGCTTCTCCAAAACCTCGACATCTACCCCTGCCGGAAAGCTGATCTCCGAGTCCTGGATCTTCTTGTAGACATCTACAGAGCGGTACAAGGTGGGTCCTTCCACGTCTGAGTCCCCTCGGCTCCCTTTAGAGTATACAGAAGACAAATCGGATGTACTGTGTGAACACATAGAGCCCTCTGAGGAGATAATAGAAGCTGTCTCAGAGTCGTCTCCACGAGTCGATTTGAGGTTATGTCGATACTGACTGGTAGGCCTCAGCTGTCGTCTCAGAGAGCTGATGTCCATTCTTTCAGGGCTCTGGGGTTCCGACTTGGTCAGGAGGGGTTTAGGTCTGACAGAAGGCTTGGGTCTGGTGGAAGGGCTCTGACCAATTCCTAGTGCCACATCTCGTTTAAGGGCTGGACTTTTCTTTGGACCTATACCATCTGATGATAAGTGAGGGCTGTTGTCCTGAGACCTCGTGTCTGCATGTCTGCCGAGTGTCTGGCTTCTTCGGCTCATCTCTGGCGTTATAGTTTTCCTGGGTAAACCAGCTAGAGGGGAAGATCCAGAGGGTTTCCGTGGGACTGTTGAGGAATGGTAGCTCCTTGGGGAACTGGGTTCACTGGAACCTTTAACTCTGGTTCCTTCAATGCCACTGCTCAGCTTGAAGCCATCGTTCTCATAGATGCACTCCGCTTTGCTGACCTCCTCTACAGACCTGAACGAGGTTCTCCGATGAGGGAAAACAGGGGATGCTTTGCAGACTGGAGGCGAAGCTTTACTTGACGGAGGGGAGCTGTGGTACTTTTCAGTTACCACATTGCTGGTCTTTACCTCTTGGGAGCGCTCGTTCTTCAGAAACTCACTGTTAGATTCGCCTTCGCATCCGACTGCGGGAATATCGTATTCTGGCTCCTCATACACAGGCCTGCTGGGCTGCTCTGTGGCTTTGGAGGCAGGGTTAAGAGGTTGGGGGGCCTCCTCAGAGTCTTGTTTTTTGACTGGGGGAGCTGGTGGAGGAACTTTGGGTCGAGTGAGAGTGCTGCTCCGTCTGCTGAGGTTGGGCTTCTTGCGCTTGTCGATGTACGAGCAGGGGGCCCAACCTTCCAACTCTCCGATCTGCACATACCACCAACCTCCTGGGTTCTTCTCTATCACCTACACAACAAACAAATGCTCATGTTAATAGGGTCAAAGTAACACGCATTTAATTTAGGCTGTGCTTAAATTAAACAGTGTTTTATCAGAATCAGAATCAGAATCAGAATCAGAAAAGCTTTATTGCCAAGTACGTTTTTGGACATACAAGGAATTGTATGGTTAGTATTAAAAGAAATAAACAAAACACTGATGTTTCATCCCACACATGCATGTCTTATGCTTTTGAATCAAAAGGGGCTTAAACGATTCTTAAACGTAATCAATGATGTTAAATTGATTTGCCGACAATAACTCTTATTAGGCAAAAATTGTTTAGGGTTTTATCTTTTTTATTTTGATCTTTGTAACAGCTGTTCTCCAAATTGATGTTTAAGGAGAATCGCCGCTGTGTAGCCTACAGCATGTCTTTCTGTGTCTGCCTCAGCTGATTTTGGCTCCAGTCAATGGCTGGTTCTGCCTGGCCTACTTTTAAATAAACTGGGTTATAAAAGTTTTTAAAGTGGTCTAAAGTATGAGACTACTGCCAGTTACCCAACGATAAACTAAGGTTTGAACGTTCTGCCGGTGTTGTGAAGAACAGCAGCATGGTGAGAAACTAAAGTGATTGACCGAAGGGCTACCAAGGAGCCAGGAAGAAAAAAAAACCTATCCTAATTTTTTTTTAAGCTGTTGATTACCTGAGGCAGAACAAGTTGCCCGTCGCCGCCTGCGTGTGTTACAAACAAGCCACTATAAATACAAGCCATTATAGGGTTGGTCCCTATTGCTATATTTTAACTAAAAGGTGCAAAAACTGGTCATCTTACCTCCGTATTTGTATTCTGATTGGACTGAGACCCTTTTTTATTAGCAGTTCAGTCTCATAATATCTGACATTTTGAAAAGTCAGACCTTTCTTTTCTATATATAGTACACAAATAAGGGCAAATTTTATTTTTTTCAAAATATTGTTTACATTCCATTTGTAGGACCCAAAAAAGTTTTCTGTAAAAATAAAATATATAACATATAGAAAATGTAATAATCTAAACATGAATTGGTAGATCAAGAAAAAAAAGTTTTAGTGGCAGCTCCAAAATCCAGTTAAATGCTGATAAATTGCTTCCACAAATGATTCCCATGATGTTTAATGTCTTGTTTATGATCACCAGTTCCCCATGAAACCCCCTTAAGGTATCTTCAATGATGTTTTTATCTTTATGCCTGAGTCTCTGCAGAGAAACCTCTCCACATGATCTCATTTAAACATGTCTCAAGGTCGCACTCCGCTGACATACATATGCAATCAGCCCTCTCTCATCTCTGCAGCAGCACTCTGCATCTGTCCTCTTACATCAGCCTTTTGTCCTCCATGGAAACTGATGCCATCGGAGATGGAGGACTGAAAATCTGCTATGGTGTAATACTCTGCTTCCACAGCAGGGGGCTCTGGAGGCTTGGGTAACTGGAGACCCTGAGAAGGAAGGTAGAGGAGATGGACTCAATCAACATGCAATCATGTATTATAAGTGTTATAACATGTATAAAATGAAAATTATTTGCATTTAAGGAAAAAAATCACGACTTATAACTTTTTAGTCAGCAGTAAGTTTGTGGTTTGTCTCACCAAGTTGGCTTCTCTTCTTGGGGGTGGTTTTTGCCTCAGATTTGGAGACCCTGAAGAACACAATAAATCCTCTCAGTCTGATCAGAGTAACGGAGCAACAATAAAATCTGGCAACAAAAACTTCACACATGAGTCTTAGTTTGTGAAAGAAAGCTCTCACAAACTAAAATCCTTATGTTAGATCTCCAAGCAGGTTAGAATGGCAAAAATAATTCAATTCATCACAATCATTTCATACAAAACCAGTCAGTCTTACCTACAGCTTCGAAGCCTACACAAAAAAGATGACATATTTTACCAACAAAAAACAAACCAGTGTCCTCATTGTACGGCAGATGATGTACTGTTTTCTTCCCTGATGTAAAAAAGCTAAATCAGCTTCAGAGTTCCCAACAAATCCTTACCAATTTCCACTCTGTGTGGAGCCACTCGTGCCACAGCAGGCGACCCGGGTTCTCCTCTGCCTTTATTCTCACTCAGAGCAGAACTCGCAGCTATTCCCAGACAGGGACTGTTCGTGTCACGACCAGCGCTTAGCCTTCTGCCTGTCTCGGCGTTGATTTCTGAGTTATAAGGCATGGGCAGGCTGATTTCACTCTTGGTGATGTGGCGTTCCGGTGTGTTGCTTCCCTCTCCATCTGTCTGGATGTCCTTCTCGCTGACAGATTTCTTCTGCAGCAGGTTGCTGATCTCCATTATGTTTCCGATGATCTCCACAGGGCCCGTCAGTGTCTTCTTACGAGGTGAGAAGTCATCTTTAAGTTTCTTCAAGTAGGAGGCCGGGGCCCATCCCTCCTTTCCTAAATATCTGTTGGTGAAACAGACCCAGTAAAATCTTTTTATGTCATATCTTGCTGATTGTTTTCTATTTTTCAATCTTTATACACATCACTGATGGATCAAACCAAACACGGTGTCTTCCACAGGGTTTGGGATTCCAAAGAACTGCTATAAATGTATGAAACCAAAGCAATTTAGCAATTTATGCTTTATTTTTTAACTGATCAGACTTTCTAGGAGATATAAATTATTAATCAATAACTTTCTGTCGCTCTGAGATATAAATAATTAATGATAAAGAGGCACATTTCTTTTAGCCACACTTCAAAATGGGAAAGAGAGGCGAACATGCCATTGAAGCAAGGAAGACGTGTTGATCTTGATAGGTCAGGACATGACCACAAGAAAACGATTACGATCAGACTAATAATTACAATGTTTAAACCAACTGGGACTGTGACAAACAGAGGCTACCACACACAGTAAGGAGGACGGTAAGGCAGATCAGAAAACTCCTAAAGCTCACTGTTAGAGAAATGCAGCATAGAGTGACATCTTTGCATCCCAGAGACTGTGTTATCAACCTTTAGATGCAATCAACTGTAAATGACAGCTGGCTGATGCATGTCGGGAAACATTTTCTGTCCTACTACCTCAAACATAAGCATCAATTTCACTAAACTCTACACTGATTTACTGGGCTGCACGGTGGCGCAGTTGGTAGCGTTGCAGCAAGAAGGTCCTGGGTTCAATTCCCGGCTGGGGGTCTTTCTGCATGGAGTTTACATGTTGCATGCGTGGGTTCTCACTGGGTACTCTGGCTTCCTCTCACAGTCCAAAGACATGCCTGTTAGGTTGATTGGTCTCTCTAAATTGCCCTTAGGTGTATGAATGAGTGTGTGCATGGTTGTTTGTGTGTTGCCCTGCGATGGACTGGCGACCTGTCCAGGGTGTACTCCGCCTCTCGCCCATAGACTGCTGGAGATAGGCACCAGCTTCCCCGTGACCCACTATGGAATTAGCAGTAGAAAATGACTGACTGACTGACTGATTTTAATTAAAACTGTGTGCTTTGGTCAAATCAGACTGTGCGACGCAAATAAAGAATATGCAGCACTCAGCCTGCTGATAAGCATGGTGGAGGATCTGTGATGCTGTGGCCCTGCTTCTCTTCCAAAAGCTTGGGCAGCCTTTTAGGAGCACATGAGATAAATAAAAAACAGGTTGATTATACCAGAAAACTGAAAATGTGTCATCATTGGGTTGTTCAAGAGCAGGGATCTTCAACACCAGCCCTTAAGTGCCACTGCCCTACAATGTTTGGACCAGCACTCCAACACCACCAACACACCTGAATCACATGAATAGTTAATGATTAGGCCTTTGCAAAACCTACTGACATGACAAGGAGGTAATTCAGCATTTTGATTCATGTGTGTTGGAGCAGGAATGCATCTAAACGTAGCAGGAAAGTGGCACTTGAGGACTGGAGTTAAGAACTGACTGAAGTGCTGTTCTTTTTGGCAAAATGGTTGTCCAAAGCATTAAAAGCAGGCGCACCAATAATTTTTCCAATATAAATATAGATTTGTTAATGTAAGATCCAACATATATATCTGCCCTCAGCAAGTAAGCTCTGGCATTAACAACCTTATTATCAGGTTTAAACTTTAAAAAGAAGCTGAGGAAAAGAAAACTGCAGTCAAAGAGCTCATGGCTGAGGAACAAAAAAAGGCAACAGATAAGAAGTCAGCTGCAAGAACAGGTAAAATGCACAAATTTATGCAAAGTTTCTAGTGCGGCTTAATAATCCTGAATTGATAGTGAGAGGGTCAACAGTCTGGTGGTTTACCAAAGATTTTCTCCCAATTCTTTCACAGTAAAAGATTTTAGCTGCGAAAAAGCTTAAAGTGCCCCAAGATGACCGTGTATATGACTTGGTGGCAAATAAGTAAAGAGAAAAACTAAAGAAATATATTTATGCAGAATTAATAATAAAATAAAAATATACATTTGTGTAAATGGCTTTAAGGAGGGCAAGGAAATAATAAAATAATACAACTCTCAACAAAATCCCAACAAAATTACTACATGACATTTGTTATTAATGAATGTATATATTATGAAATATTTGCTAGCTTGAGGACCAGTGGAGCTCCACTTTTAAAGACCCACAGGAATGGAAGAAACAAACACTGCTTCAGAGCACACAACATGTATGTGCAAACACACACGTCAGATATTCTCAATGGGATGCTCACCAGGTCACAGAAGAACATCACTTCAACACGATGAAAGACAACAAAAGGCTGGTTGGTCTTTGAGGACTCACTTTGAACCCAGTTTAAAGAAAGACTCTCCTTCAGACAAGTCTGTTGACTCACCTGATGTACCACCAGCCCTCCAGGTTCTTCTGGATTACCTCCACTGTGACCCCTTTCTCAAAACTCACTTCATCTGCCCCTTGGCTAGTGTACGGCTGGACAGTCAAATATTTCTCCTCTGTTGATGAAGAAGGGTAAAGAGTCAAAACAAGAATAAAACATTTCTTCTTTGGAGGAGAAATGGCAAGAGCGACCTTCATTAAAAGCTTCCTCTGCTGCTTGAACTGTCCTGATAGTTGCTCATTTCTGCTAGCTGATTTAAGTTCTGTGCACCCTGTTGCACAGAGGATATTTGTCTTCAAGTTGTGGCCCTACATAAGGATTCTTTTACAGAAGACATTTGGGCTAAAATCTGTCTTCCCTCTCTGAACATCCCTGTCACTCTGATTACCCTCAAAGACCCTGAAAAATAAGGAAATCCCTCCATGGGTTTCATGGAGAGCATAAGGAGGGTTTGGATTTTCTGGAGACCAGGCAAAAGAAATACTGGTCAAACCAAGCCTCTCATAAATAGATGGAACAACTGGGGGCTGTATTAGATATGCTGTTTCGAAATGAAATGTGAACAGCAAATATCTTCAGTACACCAGAGAGAACGTAACCTTAGATGGCTGGAGGAAACTAGATCGTTAAACACAAAGAGAGGAAATGCATTTATTCTGGAAGAGTCTGGAGCTTCCACTATAATCTGAGCATTAATAAACAAATATAATCTCTGATTTTATTACCCAAAGGCTCAGATAAAAGATGAAAGATCCATTTGGTCAAGTGTATTAATTAGATCAGCAGTTGTTTTCATGCCCATGAGCCACAGCACTGCAGCAAGAGCTCAGTGAGAGAAGTAGCTGGTCAGCGAGATTGTGTAAATCAAATTAGGGGTTTAATGTCTTTAATAAGACTCAAACACAAACAGACAAAGGAGAGCAGCCCTGCTGAGATTGATTCATTGTTTGGAGAGGTGGAGATAGCCTTATCTGGCTGTGTGACTGAGCACAGGTGCCTCAAACTGGAGACGTTTAGTCATTTCAAACAAAAATCCTATATACTGAAGAACTACTTTCTGTTATTAGAAATAGATAGGGATGGCCTGATTAGGTCAACCCTAATAATTAGGACAATTAAGCTTCTTGTAGGTATCCTCTGTTTTTGGTGGTCTTCACTAACTTCTCTAACATTTGTGGGCAACTGTGGGATACATGGTCGTCTCGCCATCCGAACGTTTCGGGTTGAATTCCAGCTTCCTCCTGTCACATGTTGATGTACCCCTGGGCAAGGCACTTAACCCCACGTTGCCTACCGATCTGTGAATCGGTGTATGAATGTTTGTCCATTAGCCAGTGCAGTTGGGTGAATGTGGCTCTAGTGCAAAGGGCTTCTTGTGCCCAGTATGACTAGAAAAGCACTATAGAAATTCAGTTCATTTACCATTTCGCTTCACTCCTGATGCCACAACTTGTTCTGAGGTGACTGTTCTAAACATGCCACCTCCTTGCAAATCAAACTAGTTTTCCAGCCATCTCTAGTCCAGATGTATAGAGGTCCAAAACAAACCATTCCTCCTTTTGGTCTGATCCTGACGTTTATGCTTTTCTAAAGTTCTTCTTCCTTTCATCAATGGGTGTTTTGATTGTACAGCACCCTAACTTTCAGTGAGGCAGAGTTAAAAATGTGACCAGTATAAAAATGTTGAATCACTCAGCATGTTTGAATAACTGAAAGGGAAGCAGGATGAGTTTGAGCAGTAGTGGAGTTTTAGCTGAACTGGTACCCAGTAAAGTTTAAAACGAGGTGGAATTCAAGAAGAAGGGCTCCTAAAAGGTTTAATGGTCTCATTCTCTGGTGGCGACAGCTACCCTGGTGACTCATTTCAGAGGCTCTTCAGGGGCTGAGGTTGGTGTGATTAAAACCAGTCTCCTGATTTGACTGCAGCCCCACTTTAACACTTTTCCATAAGATCATTTCTGGGCCAAGACTCGCAGTTCTGAGGAGACACATCTGGTGAGGTAAGCGTCTTGCAGACCAGACTGAAGAACTGCTAAGGTTGATCACATCAAAAAGATGCAGTAACTTTTTAGATCTTCTGCAGATCTAAAATAATGTTTATGTCACATCCAGGAAGCCCAGAAAACTATTGATCAACAACTATTGATCATTACTAGTAAGTCTGACTTTGGAAGCATCACAAAAAGATATGAAAGATGCTGAATTAATTCATCAAAACAGTAACAGACTTGGGACAAACTAAGACAAATATTTCAAATATGGAGTCTGGTCTAAGTTTTGTTAAAACACTTTGTACAAAAAGACACTTTGACAAAGAGAATAGTCTAATTCTGATTTTTTTTTTTCTGTAATTTCAAGTTAATCATGCAGAGCCTCCCACTAAATATTCAAATCAATCAATTTGAGCCACAAAGAAGACATTTGCTGAAATTAAACAGGGTATGTGGTGTAGTTATGAGGGATTTAATATAAGAAAAAAGCTGCTGAGTAAAGTAAGAACCACAGACTGAGAAAATGCTGGGTCACTGGTTGCTATGGTGATTCCTGTCTGTTATAGACTGGACTCAGGGTTCACACACCCCTACTCTTTTCATCAGACAAACGGTCGCTATCAAAAACAATAACTAGTAGCAATATATTATGTTTTAACTGTAGCCATGGAGATAAAATATTATGCGTAAAATCTTTAACAATTAAAAAGTTTCTGAAAATGTTACAGCATAATGAAGATTTCATGAGATCAGGCTCAATGCTAACAATCTGCAGTGTTGGGACCCACAGCCATGGATACAACATGAAAGATGCGGTACAAACTCTTCTGGAACTTTCAAAATAAATTGCATTAACCGACTTCCAGCGGACTTCCCATGATGCCACCGCCCGTATAAAACCCCCACCTTCCCAAGTAACCGACCTCTTCTATGCGGGACCTGGACAGAGAGACCCAGCACGCTAATGTCTCTATGCTGGCAAACAGACATACTGTAGCTCTTCAACTGGATCCAAGGGTGTCATAAGACCACGCGATCATGTACACAAGTTAAGTACGAATGTATCACTGTATGTGTATCCGGTATTCATTCAAGAACGAGAATAATTAAGGTACAAGCATTGCCTGATTTTCTCTCTGAGGCCTGCAGAAGCAAACTGTGTTCCAGAGAATTCCCTGCAGAGACGCTGTCTCTACGAAGCCGAGTGGAGCAGTTTCACGGTCTCAAGGAGGACAACAGAGACCGCATCGCCGTGGTAACGTGCAGCTTGGTCGGCTCGACAGCGAGCCTTGTGTTTTTGAGCCACAGACTTTTTTAAACTCTGATGTTTCTGATATAAAGTCTAGTAAAAGTTTCACAAAACATTCAGCAAACATCTTCTTTTTATCTTTTGGAAAAAGTCTTATCGCACTGTTCCTGGTTGAGCCATATATTTTAAAGATTCACTGGTTTGGCTTTTCCCAATAGGGATCTATAACTGAATATGTATGACTTTATCACTAGTGAAATCCAGTTTCATTTGCGTCTCCAATGAGTCCCTGTCTTAGTTGATTTGCTGCTGTTTTGTGCAGGTTTTTATGTGAGGATTGTGTAAGTATGTTCACCTCTACTCTGCTGGCGGTTAACTATACCACCGAGTGTCCAGCGGCGGTCCAGCCTCTTCAGATGAGCCTTTCTTCTCTTAGTTACTGATGATGAGCAGCAGCAACCAAAAGGCAAAAAAAGAAAAAAGTAAATAAGTGGTTAGTATAAGAAGCTTAGTTAGGCAAAGTGAAAAAAGAAACTTGAAAACAGCTTCAAACATAAAAATGAAGGATTTCTTTTTCATGCATAACAAACCAAGACTTATTTCGTGGACTTCAGGATATATAAAGCACATTTTTATGCATTTTGATTACATAAACTTTTCACACCGATCATTGGTTATAGTGGACACATACCATGTAAATTTGATCTAAATCTGAATGATTTCTCTGGCAGAACATCAAGGCAAGGCAAGTTTATTTATATAGCACATTTCAGTAGCAAGACAATACATAGTGTGGTACACAAAAAAAAGAAAAAGAGACATTATAGGTAAAGTACATTACAGTGCCATAAAGGTAATTAAATCATTAACAAACACAAATAATTAGAGAATGAAAATAATTAAAATGATAAGATGATAATAAAAAAACAAAAAAACAAATGTATGATAAAATAATTCATAAAAAAATGAAAGGAAAGTTGGACTGAAAACTTAACTAATAACGTTTAGACGGCACAGTCAAAGGCCATTCTAAACAAATACGTTTTTTATCTTGATTTAAAGCAACAGTGTTTCAGCGCTTTTATAGTTTTCTGGGAATTTCTTACAGATTAGTGGAGCATAAGAACTAAAAGCTGCTTCTCCATGTTTGGTTCTGGTTCTGGTTCTGCAGAGTAGATTTGAGCCAGAAGACCTGAGAGGTCTGGGTGGTTGATACACTGACAACAAGTCTGTGATGTATTCTGGTACTAAGCCATTCAGTGATTTATAGACAGAAGTATTTTAAAGTCTATTCTCGGAGCTACAGGGAGCCAGTGTAGGGACTTTAGAACCAGGCTGATGTGCTCCACTTTCTTAGTTCTAGTGAGGACGCGGGCAGCAGCGTTCTGGATCAACTGCAGCTGTCTGATTGACTTTTTAGGCAGACCTGTGAAGACACCGTTGCAGTAATCAATTCTACTAAAGATGAACGCATGAATTAGTTTTTCAAGGTCCTGCTGAGACATTAGTCCTTTAATCCTGGAGATGTTCTTTAGGTGATAGAAGGCCGACCTTGTTACTGTCTTTATGTTCCTCTGAAGGTTCAGGTCTGAGTCCATCACTACACCCAGATTTCAAGCCTGATTGGTGGTTTCGAGCTGTATTAACTGAAGCTGTGCGCTAACATCATTATTGTCTGCAATGTGTTTGTTCTGCTGTGTAGATGCTAATCGTTATAGTTGGCCTAAGATCTGTCAATAGGCTTATTCACAAGATCTCAATCCAGTTATTCAACATCTTGCTTTATGTACTTGGCAACTGATTTAAACAGTCCTGTCAAGCAGAGGTGAACGTCTGACTACAGTTTAAGATAGGAGTAATTACCACACCCAGGCCCTCTAACAGAAACCAGCTCACACCCAACCCAAACTTCTCTTACCAGTAGTTGGTGGCTTCTTTTGGAGGTGACTTTTTTGCCCAGCAGAGTTTGAGGAGTCAAGGTTCAACCACCAGACACTCAATGTCAACTCCTCTTCACTGGAAATAGCTCCAGAAAGGTTTCCCATTCTGAAACCAGGTCTGAGGGTATGGGTTCTGTAGTCTGGGCAAGATACCTTGTCTTGCAATATCTTCTCGCATCTGGGTGCTGGAATTGCTTATACTCTAACCCCTCCTTTGAGGCCAATTTGCAGGAGAGCATGAAAGATAAAGAAACCCTGGACACCGCAGCCTCCAAGATCACGGATTTTCAAACCAGCTCGAACTGCTTAGCAGAGTTCAAGTATGTTAGTGTTTTGAGATGGCCGGATGAACCTAGAGAAAAATAGACATCCGGGACTTTGGTTGCAACAATGAGGTTGTTGCTTAAGTTCGATGTGGAAAGAAGTGGCGGAGCGAACATTTTGGCTGTAATTAAATGGTATTTCTAATGAACAGTGCCATGAACTCTTGACCTATAGCCTGTGTAATCCAGCAGGAGTTGTAAAGTGATTAAATCTGACCCTTCTCTGAGGGCACATGAAGAACAAACATAAGTGAGAAGAAAAGCAGATGGAGAAAACATTTGTCTTTTAAGTCGGAACTGTGGAAATGTAATTCCTTCTTTGGTTCTCAGCGTCTCGTCTCCTGCCCTCTCTTATCTACCAAGTGTTCCTCTTTCTTAGTATCCGTCCTATCTTTTGTTTCTTGTACTTGTCATCTCCTCTTTCTTCCTGTTCCTCTCTGCATCAGCAGCAATCCCTCTGAGCTCCTCCTTGCTCCTGTTGACCTCCTAATTGAAATATCAGCTCAGGCACAGAGAGGAAATGTTATTTCGAGGTAATTTCAGTAGAGCTGTGCCTGTCGGTTTCTCTCCAGCGGGCCGGCCATCAGCAGGATTAGGTTACAGACCACATGGAGATATTTAAATGTAAGGGGAGACAGGTATCTGAGGAAGAAGGATCAGGAAAGAGAAGTGACGATGTGTGCAAACACTGGGGCACCAGAAGTGGAGGTATTACCTGGATAAGATTAAGTAGAGAATTGATTCAGTTCAGCGTCAATTATGGGTCTGATAGCTGTACCTTAGATGAGGCTTTGCATCATTATTTGGTGGGATTTGACTCAGCTTTCACCTTCTATTTTCATTCATTTCTGTCTAGCATTAGATTATTACCAGAACATAAATTCAAAGTACAGTTAATAATAACTTTATCTTTTGACCAGAGAATGAAAGTTTTCAGCTTTTCCTATTAAGTGGAACTCTCTATAATCCAGCATCGTGGGGTTTTTTGTGGCCAGTTCACACGAGATACATGCGTATTTCAGGAAAGGAGGATTTTACTGAGTGAAGAAAAGTCAGCTTTAACTTAAAGATGGTAGAGGCAGATCTGCCTTGAAAACGGAAGCATTTTAGGTCCATCTTCTGGAACAAAATTGACCATAGGAAATAACAGGAAGGCTAAACAGATAGGATGTGTTTCTCAGCTTTATTCTTTGGGCTTTCATTGGCCATAATTAACGGAGATAGATTTGAAGATTTTGAAGCCTGATGGAAAACCTCAAGCCAAGGTAGGCTATATTTACCATCTAGGAAATAGACACGCCCTGGTAAAATGTGTGAAAAGCCGTAAAATAAATATTTTATATTACAGCAACCTAATCTCACACAGAAAAACATTTTTTTAAATCCAACCTTTGATTTGAGTACATGTATTTCAGGGCCAAAATCCTGCATTATAAAAAGGAGTTATAAACAAAATTGGAAAACCCCTAACATATCCTACAGAAAAAATACGTAGGGAGACCTGCAGCAAAAGACACCGTGTCTCTATAACAACCATTTAACACTATCTACATCCCAACTAGTCCTTTTAATGGATAAAGCCTTTTAATTTTACAAATTCAATCAGGCTGAGTTTGCTAAATGCTACTGGCATTTTAACTGGAACAGTGTGCTTCGGTCAGATGAGAGTACGGGGGGGGGGGGTTTCCACTGTAGGAGGAACCTTTTCAGAACCCAGGCTAGTTTTCCCGACTAGCTTTTCTCTCCCCTGCATTTCCACTAGAGGAACCAGGAACAATCAGATAGAAAGCAAATAGAAACATACCCAGAAAACAACTCTGGAAGGAAGGTAGGTGTTTTTGGATGGACCCTGAACTAAAGTTGGAGCTTTGTGGTGCAAGGATGTAAAACATTTATCTCTCAGTTAATACTCTTCTGAAGTTCATATTTTTATTACATGACAAAAATACCTAATTAAGAAAGCAAGGAGTTCCACTTGCAGCGTTTCCACAGAAACTGGGAGAGAGAAACCTTCTTAACCCTGCCTGTTTAAAATAGCTAAGGTAAAAATATTTTTTTTAGCATTTATGGTCTTGGATACAGATTAAAGTAACAACAACTGTTGATTACTCACCATTTTTAAGTCTGAATGGAGCAGACACGCTACTGTAGTAAAAGTAAATTACCAATGTAAAGTACCAAAGTAAAACTGGTTTCAATTCAGTTTTACAGCACAACCACCATCAAACTGTCACAGCCTATTTTCAAAGGACGCTTTCCTTGCCCTGCAGTCAGGAGTTGGGATTGGTACATTTCATTTTAAATCGATTCTGCCCCCACATTTCTACACATTTTGGAGTGCCAGTCCATGGCTTTTAAACCATAACTGTTATAAAACAATCTATGAAAAATTAATGCTGTATTGGTCTGATGTAACCCGTTACTTAAAGCTAGGGACCTTAAGTGGGAGCGTTATGGACCAATGTCTAGGTTCGCAAAGAGGTATTGCAAATAAGAATATGCAATGTGAGGGAACAGCCGAAGACATGGAATGTGTAAGAACAATATTATTACTTCGAACCAAAAAACAGCAAAGATATTAACGTTTACAACTTAAGCCGGCAACTCTAATGTTAACATTTACAAAAATATTCCCAAATCCTTTCGTTCAGTCTGAGCTCAATAGTTAGTAGTCATAGTCAAATGGTCTATTTCAATTAGTTCTTCTGGTCGATCAGTGTCTCCGTTCTGGTGGTAGTTGAGTGGTTACCACTTTGTAGATCCAACAATGATGGAAGAATGCTGTTCTCCAATCACAGTTTTGGGTTCTGGCTCGCCATCTCCTTCAGGAGATAGTTCTTCGGTCCACAGACGGGTTGGACAATGAACCTGAAACACCTGTCATTTTAGTGTGGGAGGTTTCATGGCTAAATTGGACCAGCCTGGTAGCCAGTCTTCATTGATTGCACATTGCACCAGTAAGAGCAGAGTGTGAAGGTTCAATTAGCAGGGTAAGAGCACAGCTTTGCTCAAAATATTGAAATGTATGCAACATTATGGGTAACATACCAGAGTTCAAAAGAGGACAAATTGTTGGTGCACGTCTTGCTGGCGCATCTGTGACCAAGACAGCAAGTCTTTGTGATGTATCAAGAGCCACGGTATCCAGGGTAATGTCAGCATACCACCAAGAAGGACGAACCACATCCAACAGGATTAACTGTGGACGCAAGAGGAAGCTGTCTGAAAGGGATGTTCGGGTGCTAACCCAGATTGTATCCAAAAAACATAAAACCATGGCTCCCCAAATCACGGCAGAATTAAATGTGCACCTCAACTCTCCTGTTTCCACCAGAACTGTCCGTCGGGAGCTCCACAGGGTCAATATACACGGCCAGGCTGCTATAGCCAAACCTTTGGTCACTCATGCCAATGCCAAACATCCATTTCAATGGTGCAAGGAGCGCAAATCTTGGGCTGTGGACAATGTGAAACATGTATTGTTCTCTGATGAGTCCACCTTTACTGTTTTCCCCACATCCTGGAGAGGTACGGTGTGGAGAAGCCCCAGAGAAGCGTACCACCCAGACTGTTGCATGCCCAGAGTGATGGTTTGGGCCGCCATATCATGGCATTCCCTTGGCCCAATACTTGTGCTAGATGGGCGCGTCACTGCCAAGGACTACCGAACCATTCTTGAGGACCATGTGCATCCAATGGTTCAAACATTGTATCCTGAAGGCGGTGCCGTGTATCAGGATGACAATGCACCAATACACACAGCAAGACTGGTGAAAGATTGGTTTGATGAACATGAAAGTGAAGTTGAACATCTCCCATGGCCTGCACAGTCACCAGATCTAAATTTTATTAAGCCACTTTGGGGTGTTTTGGAGGAACGAGTCAGGAAACGTTTTCCTCCACCAGTATCACGTAGTGACCTGGCCACTATCCTGCAAGAAGAATGGCTTAAAATCCCTCTGACCACTGTGCAGGACTTGTATATGTCATTCCCAAGACAAATTGACGCTGTATTGGCCGCAAAAGGAGGCCCTAGACTCGTTCGTTCGTCGTCTTCCGCTTATCCAGGACCGGGTTGCGGGGGCAGCAGACTCAGCAGAGACGCCCAGACGTCCCTCTCTCCAGACACCTCCTCCAGTTCCTCCAGGGGGAGCCCAAGGCGTTCCCAGGCCAGCCGAGAGACATAGTCCCTCCAGCGTGTCCTAGGCCGTCCCCTGAGCCTCCTCCCGGTGGGACGTGCCTGGAACACCTCCCGAGGAAGGCGTCCAGGAGGCATCCGGTATAGATTCCCGAGCCACCTCAACTGGCTCCTCTCGATGTGGAGGAGCAGCGGCTCTACTCCAAGCCCCTCCCGGATGGCCGAGCTCCTCACCCTATCTCTAAGGGAGTGCCCGGCCACCCTACGGAGGAAGCTCATTTCAGCCGCTTGTATCCGTGATCTCGTTCTTTCGGTCATGACCCAAAGTTCATGGCCATAGGTGAGGGTAGGAACGTAGACCGACCAGTAAATTGAGAGCTTTGCTTTTCGGCTCAGCTCTCTCTTCACCACAATGGACCGGCACAGCGCCCCCATTACTGTGGCAGCTGCACCGATCCGTCTGTCGATCTCCCGCTCCATTCTTCCCTCACTCGTGAACAAGACCCCGAGATACTTAAACTCCTCCACTTGAGGCAGGAACTCCCCTCCAACCTGAAGAGGACAAGCCACCCTTTTCCGGTCGAGTACCATGGCCTCTGACTTGGAGGAGCTGATCCTCATCCCAGCCGCTTCACACTCGGCTGCGAACCGCCACAGCGCATGCTGTAGGTCTTGGCTAGAGGGGGCCAGCAGGACCACGTCATCCGCAAAAAGAAGAGACGAAATCCACTGGTCCCCAAACCAGACCCCCTCCGGCCCTTGGCTGCGTCTAGAAATCCTGTCCATAAAAGTTATGAACAGGACCGGTGACAAAGGGCAGCCCTGCCGGAGTCCAACATGCACTGGGAACAGGTCCGACTTAGTGCCGGCAATGCGGACCAAACTCCTGCTCCGCTCGTACAGGGACCGGATGGCCCCTAATAAAGGGCCCCCGGTTCCATACTCCTGGAGCACCCCCCACAGGGCATCACGAGGGACACAGTCGAATGCCTTCTCCAGGTCCACAAAACACATGTGAACCGGTTGGGCAAACTCCCATGAACCCTCGAGCACCCTGTAGAGGGTATAGAGCTGGTCCAGTGTTCCACGGCTGGGACGAAAACCACACTGTTCCTCCTGAAGCCGAGGTTCGACTATCGGTCGGACTCTCCTCTCCAATACCCTGGCGTAGGCCTTACCAGGGAGGCTGAGGAGTGTGATCCCCCTGTAGTTGGAACACACCCTCCGGTCCCCCTTCTTATAAAGGGGGACCACCACCCCAGTCTGCCAGTCCAGAGGCACTGTCCCCGACCGCCACGCAATGTTGAAGAGGCGTGTCAACCATGACAGCCCTACAACATCCAGAGACTTGAGGTACTCAGGGCGGATCTCATCCACCCCCGAAGCCTTGCCACCGCGGAGCTTTTTAACCACCTCGGAGACTTCAGCCTGGGTGATGAAAGAGTCCAACCCCGAGTCCCTAGCCTCTGTTTCCACCACGGAATGCGTGATGGCAGGATTGAGGAGATCCTCGAAGTACTCCTTCCACCGCCCGATAATGTCCTCAGTCGAGGTCAGCAGTCTCCCACCCCCACTATAAACAGTGTTGGCAAAGCACTGCTTCCCCCTCCTGAGGCGTCGGACGGTTTGCCAGAATCGCTTCGAGGCCAACCGGTAGTCCTTCTCCATGGCCTCACCGAACTCTTCCCAGGCCCGAGTTTTTGCCTCTGCCACAGCCCGGGCCGCAGCACGCTTGGCCTCACGGTACCCGTCAGCCGCCTCAGGAGTCCCACAAGCCAACCACAGCCGATAGGACTCCTTCTTCAGCTTAACAGCATCCCTTACTGCCGGTGTCCACCACCGGGTTCTGGGATTGCCGCCACGACAGGCACCGCAGACCTTACAGCCACAGCTATGGGCAGCAGCATCGACAATAGATGCAGAGAACATGGTCCACTTGGACTCTATGTCTCCAACATTCCCCGGGATCTGGTCGAAGCTCTCCCGGAGGTGGGAGTTGAATACATCCCTGGCCGAGGGCTCCGCCAGGCGTTCCCAGCAGACCCTCACTATGCGCTTGGGCCTGCCGAGTCTGTCCGGCTTTCTCCTCCTCCAGCGGATCCAACTCACCACCAGGTGAGTGGACAGCTCAGCCCCTCTCTTCACCCGAGTGTCCAAAACATGCGGCCGAAGGTCTGATGATACGACAACAAAGTCGATCATCGACCTCCTGCCTAGGGTGTCCTGGTGCCAAGTGCACTGATGGACACCCTTATGTTTGAACATGGTGTTCGTTATGGACAATCCGTGACTAGCACAGAAGTCCAATAACAAAACACCACTCGGATTCAGATCGGGGAGGCCATTCCTCCAAATCACGCCTCTCCAGGTGTCACTGTCGTTCCCAACGTGGGCGTTGAAGTCCCCCAGCAGAATAATGGAGTCCCCGGGAGGGGCACTATCCAGCACCCCCGACAGGGACGCCAAGAAGGCAGGGTACTCTGCACTACCACTCGGCCCGTAGGCTGAAATGATAGTCAGAGACCTCTCCCCAACCCGAAGGCGCAGGGATACAACCCTCTCATCCACTGGGGTAAACCCAAACACGAGACGGCTGAGCTGGGGGGCAACAAGCAAACCCACACCAGCCCGCCGCCTCTCCCCGTGGGCCACTCCAGAGTAGAAGAGAGTCCAACCCCTCTCAAGGAGATGGGTTCCAGAGCCCACGCTGTGCGTGGAGGCGAGCCCGACTATTTCTAGTTGATATCTCTCGACCTCCCGCACAAGCTCAGACTCCTTCCCCCCCTAGCGAGGTGACATTCCACGTCCCTAGAGCCAGCCTAAGCATCCGGGGATCGGGCCGTTGAGGTCTCCACCTTCGTCCGCCACCCAATCCTCTTTGCACCGGTCCCTCACGGTTCCCCCTGCAGGTGGTGGGCCCACTGGAGGATGGCCTCGCGTCTCTCGTTCGGGCTTGGCCCGGCCGGGTCCCGTGAGGAGCAACCTGGCCACCAGGCGCTCTCCGACGAGTCCCGACCCCAGGCCTGGCTCCAGGGTGGGACCCCGGCTCGGCCCTAGACTATACTAATAAATTATTGTGGTCTAAAACCAGGTGTTTCAGTTTCATTGTCCAACCCTTGTATATGTTTCTGAATCAGCAAATAAAACCTAGCCAAGATGCTGTTCAAGTTTAGCACGGTAGAATATCACCACCTCTCTGCTCCGTTTTCAATGTAACACTTTTTCCTGAAACATTCTCTCTGCTCCAAGCTCTGATCAGAAGGGCCAACTACAGCCAGACTCGGTGCACACATGTATGGGTGGAGCTTTTCATTTAACCAGGAAGTAAGCTATAGGAGAGGATCCACACTTCCTCTTTCAAAAATAAACCTTTTCAAAATAAAACACGTATGAATTAAAATAAAGAGAAAAAGTTATTTCCTCTACTGGGTTATACCCTCCCCTGTTAAATATGCACATCCTGTTGCATGTGCATCCAACAGTGATCATCTCTGCTACTTAAGGTGTCTGAAAAAGCTGTACTTAAACCCTGAAAGAGAGATTTTACAACAGTCACAAGGGGATTTCCTAATTCCTGATAATTAAGTCTTCTTGGGGGTTGCCTATGTCGTTCTGACCTCCTCAAAGATTGATTGACATTTGGATCATTCCCTCCCAGTTCATCGGGTAAGTCGTCTGATTGAAATCCTCTTCTCTTCTGTATTCCCTCAAGGGGTTTGTCAAGCAAGGTGCCTGGGTTGCCATCCACTGGGGCAGTGTTTTGGGGTGGATCATAATCTTTCCTTTTACCAAAGTTGCCAAGTGGTCCTCAAATTCAACGGGTCCAACTTTATCCTCCTTCCCAGTAGTTTCAGCAGAAAGTTCAGGTGAGTTATTACTTGTTGAAGGTTCACTGTTTTCATATGTGTGACAGGTAGTTATGTCACTGCTTGGTAATTCCATGATTTGGTTTGTTATATCCAGTTTCTGTGTATGTGTGATATAATCATGCATAGTGGTAAATCTGGTGATATCATGATATGGGGATTCTCCCATCTGACAAGTTCGGGGGCAATGAACAGGTTTGGCCTCAGGTGTCTTATCTTTTTCTGCTGGCAGGAAACTGCATGAAAGCAAAAGGTCTCTGTGTAGTGTGCGTAAGGGCCCATCCTTAGTCTCAGGCTTGATGGTATAAACAAGTAAACCTCCTGCACGTTTAAGCACTACATAGATATCTGCCTCCCATTTATCAGCAAGTTTATTCTTGCCACGGAGTCACACATTTCGGACTAAAACCCTATCTCTGGGCTGAAGTTCAGCCACTGTGACTTTGTGATCAAATCTATTCTTATTCTTGTCAGACATTTTCTATGCATTTCTTGAAGCCAGCCTATAACTTTCTTCTAGCCTGGATTTGAGATTCTCAACATATTGAGAATGAGAAATTGTCTGATCTTTATTAAATGGAAGTCCGTAAGCAAGATTGACTGGTAGTCTTGGTTTCCTGCCAAATATTAGTTCATAGGGAGTGAAACCCATTACATCATTGCGAGTGCAGTTTTTATGCACACACCAATGGCATGACAGTCTTTCCAGTGCGATTTTTTTTCATTGTCAAGGGTCCCTAACATAGTGAGTAGGGTCCGGTTGAACCGTTCTACGGGGTTACCTCGAGGGTGGTATGGAGTGGTTCTCACTTTCCTGATCTCTGAGATTTATCAACTTGGATTCAAAATCTGGACCTTGATCGCTATGAAGGCGTTCTGGTATGCCATAGGGGACGATGAAATGGTCCCATAAGCACTTAGCAACCGTTTTTGCTTTTTGGTTGGTGATTGGCAGGGTAACAGCAAATTTCGTGAAGTGATCGGCCATTACCAATACATCCTTTGTATTGTTGGGTTCCAGACTGAGGAAGTCCATACAGACTAGTTCCAAAGGTCTTGAGGTGGTTATACTAATAAGACCAGCTGCTTTTTCTGGAGGGCATTTACGTCTTGTACAACGATCACATGTCTTTACTATTCGTTCCACATCCGTTGACATTCGAGGCCAATAAAATCTAGATCGGACAAGGTCAAGGGTTCTGTCGATACCAAGGTGGCCCATATCATCATGCAAACTGTGGAGAACAGAAGATCGAAAAACCTCAGGTAGGACAAGCTGATGGGTTACTTGGTCTCCATCCTGTCTTTTCCGGTATAACACTTCATCAAATAACACTAACCGACTTAGCTCCCTTAGGAGGAGTGGAAGATCTGGAAGTTCCTTTCTGAGAGTTGGTGGTGGTGTTTGCCGAGTTTCAAGTAGGGCAATGACTTCTCTGATTGTTGTGTCTGTTCTTTGTTTAGCTTTTTCTTAGTTCCTTTTGTGATAGAGCTTGAATACTTGGTAAGTCAAGCTCATCTTCGGTACCATAGAGAATTGGGATTGCATCAGTTGACATGGTAAGTGACTCTACCAGCGTAATACCGCAGTCATTACTATCCTCTACATCTTTAATAAGATGAGTTTGACAGATGGCTTGACAAACATCCCAATCAAGAAGCTCTGTGGAATTTCTGTCAATTAGGTGGTGCTCAATGAAACGACGTACACGCTCTTGTTCTTTCTGGGACTGAGCGTCATTAACAAGGTCCCCGTGAGGGCATCTGGACAGTCCGTCTGCGTCTCGATTTTGCATGCCTGCTCGATACTGAAGCTTAAAGGAGTAGTTAGACAGGGAAGCGAGCCACCTATAACTTGTGGCATCCAACTTAGCAGAGGTGAATATATATGTTAATGGGTTACTGTTGGTAACAGCAGTGAACTGGCTGCCATATGAATAGTCATGGAACTTTTCTGTTATGGACCACTTAAGAGCCAGGAATTCCAACTTATGAGCAGGGTAACTTGACTCACTTTTTGACAGCCCACTACTGGCAAAAGCAATAGCTCTAAGCTGACCCTCCTGCTCCTGATATAATGCAGCAACAAAGCCGGTGGTACTGGCATCTGTATGCAGTACAGGTCCTTCTCAAAATATTAGCATATTGTGATAAAGTTCATTATTATTATTATTCATTATCACTGTGCTCAATTGGCCTGCCAACTCTCCTGACCTGAACCCCATAGAGAATCTGTGGGATATTGTGAAGAGAACGTTGAGAGACTCAAGACCCAACACTCTGGATGAGCTAAAGGCCGCTATTGAAGCATCCTGGGCCTCCATAAGACCTCAGCACTGCCACAGGCTGATTGCCTCCATGCCACGCCGCATTGAAGCAGTCATTTCTGCAAAAGGATTCCCGACCAAGTATTGAGTGCATAACTGTACATGATTATTTGAAGGTTGACGTTTTTTGTATTAAAAACACTTTTCTTTTATTGGTCGGATGAAATATGCTAATTTTGTGAGATAGGAATTTTGGGTTTCCATGAGCTGTATGCCATAATCATCCGTATTAAGACAATAAAAGACCTGAAATATATCAGTTAGTGTGCAATGAATCTAAAATATATGAATGTTAAATTTTCATCATGACATTATGGAAAATAATGAACTTTATCACAATATGCTAATATTTTGAGAAGGACCTGTATATAGGGCAGTTTTTTGTCTGCAAAACCAAGGATAGGGGCTGATGTAAGCTTGTCGATAATGGTGTTAAAAGCTTTCTCACAATCTGGTGTCCATCGACTTTCTATGGGCAGCTTGGGGTCAAAATAGGTCTGACTGGTTACTGATTTGGTATTGGCACCTTTGTGGAGTGGTGGTTAACTGCGAGTCTGTTCATTTAGTGGACAAACTATTTTCGAGTAGTCTTCAATAAAACGTCGGTAATAGCCAGAGAACCCCAAAAAGGACATAAGGTCTTTCAGATTTTTGGATCTCGGCCAGGTTTTAAGGGCCTCAACTTTTTCTGAACTTTCGTTCAGTCTGAGCTCAATAGTTAGTAGTCATAGTCAAATGGTCTATTTTAATGAGTTCTTCTGGTCGATCAGTGTCTCCGTTCTGGTGGTAGTTGAGTGGTTACCACTTTCTAGATCCAACAATGATGGAAAAATGCTGTCCTCCAATCACAGTTCTGGGTTCTGGCTCGCCATCTCCTTCAGGAGAGAGTTCTTCGGTCCACATATATGTTTCTGAACCAGCAAATAAAACCTAGTCAAGATGCTGTTCAAGTTTAGTTGAATATCACCACCTGTCTGCTCCGTTTTCAATGTAACACTTCTTCCTGAAACATTCTCTCTGCTCCAAGCTCTGATCAGAAGGGCCAACTACAGCCAGACTCGATGCACACATGTATGGGTGGAGCTTTTCATTTAACCAGGAAGTAAGCTATAAGAGAGGATCCACAATTCCTCTTTCAAAAATAAACCTTTTCAAAATAAAACATGTATGCCAGTTGGGAGGTCCACAATGCATTCCTCATATCTTTGCAGTATGTTTCTGTCCTGAATAGTATATATCTATTGGGATCAAGGGTGTGGAACGTACTGGTTTTTGCTGCAACAGGAAGGACTATATTTCCTTTTGCGTGACATCACCGATCTATTTAGGTTCCACTGAACAAATGGGAATGTAATTTGATTAATCTTTGAATACCTCTACGTAGTCACATAATTCTTAGCTAAATAAATCAAAAAGTAGTTTAAGCTGTCAGTTTCATTTTCAGGATCAAGGATCTGGCATTCCCAGTAGAGTCAGGTATCTAAATAGTATAGCGTGAAATTAATTAATGTTACCACTGGGCCATTATGATATTTCAATCAACCCTGTAGTAATGGCAGACATATGTGGTAGACATGGTGTATAATAGCTGCGGGACTCATTCGGTGGACTTTTTCAACATAAAGTCCTGACTTCTGGTGATCAAATGATGGATGTTACAGACTCAAATGTGCAGTAAGGTAAAGCTGTAATCAAGCCGTCCAAAGCTATTGAAAAGAAGTCATTGGGGGAATACGTTGGAATTTTTCAGCATCAAAAATTTAAGGTGGGTCTTTTTTTGCCGCATTAGTGGCCTTTATTTTTCCCAGTATTTTTTTTGACAGTGGTTAGACTGGAAATGGGGGTGGAGAGAGGGGAAGACATGCGGCAATTTTCGCCAGGGCCTGGACTCAAATCCGGGAAGACCACGTCGAGGACTAATGCCTCCGTATACGGGTTGCACGCTAAACCCCCTACACCACCAGCGCTGCGCCCCGTCATTGCGTTTTTCTGTAGAAAATTGTTGATTTTACGTGCTACTCATTGTGGTGTATCAATATTTTAATGTCCTTTAACTAATAGTTGCTTTCTCTTTTTAGAGATAAAAACACACAAACATAATAGATTCGCTTTATAACTGGTTTTATACAGTTTTTTTCTAACTACATTCCTCTCCAACCAGCTGTTCAAATTAAGTTCTAAAGCCAAAAACCTTCCTACACCAAAGAAATCATGGCCAAAGACTAAAAATAACCATCTCCGGATCTAGCTGGTAAAAGCTTCCTCAAAGACAAAGCTAGTTCACTAGCTCACTACTCTTAATTCAAAGCTTAAATCTAAGAGAATTGGCAGCAGATAATGAGTTGGGCAAGAGTGTGAAATTTAAAGAGAAGAGAATAAGAGCTAATATAAGTTCCAGTGGCTGCAGTTCATGAGATGTCATTGTTCTAGCCAAGTAGGTTTTGCAGGATGTGAGAAAATCCACTGAAGCGTGGATGGAGAGAAAAAATGTTTGTTAGATAATCCAAAGACAGTTTACATCTTAAATTATTGCACCATCCAGGTTTTATGGCAGAAAATGAAATGTTTGCATAAAGAGAAACGTTTATATTAAGATTTCTGAGCAGCAGACATGTGCATATTTGTGTGTTTGCATGTTATACATCTCAGTGAGGTTCCCCCTCTCCGAAAGCCCAAACTGGGGGGTATTGTGACACAGTGATGAAATGTTTCATCCTGGCAGTCAGACTAAACATTTGGGAGAAAAGGGTCACAACAAAACGAGGTTCCTGCAGAGAGTTGCAGCCTCCTGGGGGAACTGGAAGGAATTTTCTGTGGTGCCAAAGTATTGCAGCCTCTTTGGCTGCTGTCTGGTACAGTTTCACCATAATATTGCGACTACGACCACAAAGGCTCCAAATGTGTGACTGGAGCTGTGTTTGAGATTGACTGAGGCTGTTTTTAGTCTGAGAATTACTATATGTGGAAAACAAACACACCAAATACATTACGGTTGAGAAATCTCTGCTTCTTCTGTGCAGACATTTCTCCCCTAGAGAGTCAGCCACAGTGACTTTTATGTGCTTTTGTGTTTTATGACCGTAATAATGTTTCTATGCACAAACCTTCTCCAGTCCTGGAGGTGGCCAGATCCGAATCGTCTCTGGTTCCATTTTGGGAGTCCAGGTATGTGGCTGGGACCCAGCCCTGCTGCTCAGATGTGCTGACAAACCACCAACCTGAGGCAGAAACACGGAGAGGAGGGTGATCAAGCAACAGATACGAACATCTGATGTTTAGGAGATGTTTTTGATTTACACCAAACAATATTTACTCTTCTTTTCTAAAGCTCGTTCAGATGGTGAAAGACAGTGGCTTGTAAAACTGGCCATAACCACTGATGTTTTTCACATTTTTTCCCATTTCTACTTGAGGTGTCCCATTAATTATAGTTACAAGTTGTCTGGGTTATGTCTCTACCAGCTTTGCACATTCTTCTGTCTAGAAAGGTTCAAGCCATCTGTGAACATCAATTTACAGGTCCTGCCAGGGTTGGTCCTTCTGGATGGTGAGCCTGCACCCAAGTCTCAGGTCTTCTGCAGCCTCTAACAGGTTTTCTTCTAGAATTGTCCTGCATTTAGCTCCATCTATGTTCTGATCAGCTTTGTTCAGCTTCCTTGTCCCTGCTAAAGAAAAGCATCAACAGAGCATGATGCTGCCACCACCATGTTATACCGTAAGGAGTGTATCAGGGTATCAGAGGGAACGGGGCTGTATACAAATCCCTGGCACTTAAGATTTTTATTTGTAAAAAAAAATGTAAACTATGTTTCCTTTTGAAATTATCAGTTGTCGATGTGAAATAGTTCAAGAGGTCTGAATATTTTTGCAAGGCACTGTAGCTCATTGCTTTAAGACCACAACTGGCACTCTGCCAAAAGTAAAAACTGCATGAAACAGTATGATTGTCTAAACGGCAACATGACAAAGACATTTAGAGAGAACTTGTGGCAGATGGATGTTTCACACACTTTGAAAGATCCTTTCATTATGAAATCCAAGTCTGAGAAACAATGCAGAGAACAGAGAAGCTCAAGTAAGACACATGTGAGCCAAGATTTAAAGACACTCACTTAATAATGCTGTTTTAGGAATCACTCTCCATTATTCGGCATTATCAAATGATGTTTGTTTGCACTTGTTAACACCAGTTTAGTCTCTGCATGGATGATTTCAATCAAGGATAAGACCACAACCAGGTTGGAAGTAATTTACATGGTTTGGAGTGGCAGCTGTGAGATGCACTTTCAATGGATGATGAACTATAATCCATTATTGATGCTCAGCCACCGCTATAATTCCCAGCCAACCCTAAATTCATTCTAGGTCTCCTCCTAGTCTAATGACCAAAAATATCCAAAGGGAAGAACCCAGAAGGTATCTTGATCAGATGCTGGAGCTACTTCACCTGACTCTTTTTGATGCGAAGGAAAACTGACACCCTCCTTACTCTCTAAGGCTGAGCCCAACCACCCTCAGGAGGAACTTCATTCCAGATGACTGAATCTAGGATTTTTTTGTCATTAATGATCCATACATCATGATCCTAGGCGAAGACTGGAACGTACACAGACCAGTAAATCTGCTTTGCATTTTGGCTCAACAAACAAAAGCAGAAAAGTCAGTGGATCCCTTTCCTGCTCCATGCTACCATCCCTTGTTGTCTTGTGGTCAAGACACCAAGATACCTGAACCCCTCTAATTTATGCAAAGACTGACACCAAACCTGGGAGAAGCATTTAATCTCATTTAAATTTTTTCCCAGCTTGTCATAAATTTGCCATTTTGCCAAAGAATTTGTAAACAAAGAGTTCTTACTGATGTCATTGGCCTGATGAACCAGCAGAAATGATAGAGTGAAGCTGTGACACAACCTGCTGCAAAAAACAGCCATGTCTACTTTTAAGACTAGGCTTATAACTTTCCTTTTTGATAAAGCTTAAAGTTCAGGTTATCCTGAGCTATCTCTGTAGTTATGATGCTATAGGTTTAGTCTGCTTGAGGACATAATGATCACTTTCCCTCATTCTGCTACATTCTCCTACTACTCTCCAATGTTGTATTATTTGTTGTTATTTCAGCTTTTAAATTCACATTCTCTCTCCATTTTTCTCTTCCTAGAAGGTACACCTGGTCTGGGTCTTGGTCTGTGTTTAGCTGTTACTGCTTCCTTGAGGGGGGCATCAGCTGAGCTGCTGCTGCCAACAACGTAACTTTCTCCTTCTACAGATGATACACTTGGCCCTGTCTTTTAGTGTTTAACCCTGTCTCTCCTAGACTTAGCTACTGGCTGAGCTTCTACTGTGACTAACTGTATGTGTTCTCTTTCATCCTCTAGACTTGAGACTGGCTCAGAGTTCATCTGCTTAGCTGTCTTTCACTACTAGATGATGCCACTAAAGGAGCTACTACTGCCTAAAACATTTTATGTTTCTTTCCCATAGAAAGTACGCCTAGATCAGTGCTTCTGTGTTTTTTGTGTATGCTCTGTTCTCTTGAACCCCAGTCAGTTACGGCAGATGGCCACTCACACTGAGCCTTGTTCTGGTTCTGCTGGAGGTTTCTTCCTGCTAAAGGAAGTTTTCCTTTCCATTGCCACTGTATGCATGCTCAGTATGAGGGATTGCTGCAAAGTCAACAACACAATGCAAGCGTCTGTCCGCTGTCCTGGACATCCAGGAGGAGTGCAATCTACTGGGATTCCTTAGACAGAAACTATTTCAATTCAATTCAAAAATACTTTATTAATTAAAAAGGGAAATTTAACCTATTTGAATAATAAACTTAATGTGACTGAATTGTTTGATAATTAGGATCAATTGAAATTTATGTACTTGACATGGAATCTGTATGACTCGATTGAATTGACTTTGTAAAGTGCCTTGGGACGATGTGTTGTGAATTGGCACTAAAACAATAAACTGAATTAAATAGAAATTGAATTAAATTTTTGCTTAATTAGACAAGAAATATGCTTATTAAGGCAAGAATAAAATGTTCATTGATAATAAGAACCATTATGTCCTACAGCAGACAAAATTTGTGACAAACTAAAAAAAAAAATCCCACAGTTGCTTTATAAAAACAGCCTATTTTGAGATGTTGAATTGATTATTTGTTCCACCCAAAACTGCAGCAGAGTGCTTACTGATAACGTTTGGAAAAAAAAATAAAATCTGGAACTGTTTTAAAAAGACACAAACAGGTAGAAGACCCAATATTTGCTTTATTAAATAAACAGCCTAAACAAGGGTCCCCAGCTCTTTCTTTCTGGGGGGAATGTGAGGCGTTCCAAGCCAACTATGAGACAAAATGTTTCCATAGCATCCTGGCTATGACTGAGGTTAGTTCTTGGTGGTACATGTTCAAAAACAGCCCACAGGAACACATCCAGAAGGCATCTGAATCTGATTCCCAACCATCTCAACTGGCTCTTTTTGATCCAAAGAAGCAGCGATTCTTAGAGGAGGATTCTCTTTTCAGCTGAAGGCTTATTCTTTGGCTCATTACCCACAACACATTCTTTGACCATCAAATGGAACCACTAGCAGTGGTTTTAATACTTTCTCGACACTTTTCAGGGATTAGCATTAGCATTAGATATATCCAGTAAAGGACAATATGAGTATATTTGTGTCTGAGCAATCTGAGCATCCTACAGAACTGAAAAACATGTTAATAGAGATGGAGATCTGTTTTTTTTGTAAAAAGTTTATGTTTGTATAATCCAGATTCCAACCAGACGTACATGTCAATTCTATATATTTGTATCGTCTCAGTCTCCTAGATAAACTGGTTGACTGTTCTGTCAGCCAGGACAGAAGATGGCCTCAAAGTGATGATAAAGATCTAATGTTAATTATTGATCATTGTGTTGCCAAACAGTCTAGTTCTGACTTTACAGTGTCCGATAGGGGTTGAAGAATGTTGTTTTATGAATGGACACTGCTGCATGCCCTCCACTGGCTGCACTTCATTTTAAAAAACATATCCTGCCTGTTTCCCTGGCAGAGCTAACGATTTGAGGAAAGATCTGCCTTCAGCTGTTCTCTTGACAAAGCTGCAGAAACATGTCACGTTGGGCAGCGATCAAAACCAAGAGAATCAAACAAGATATTCATTTTGATCAATCAGAGTTAGTCAGCTGGATTGCATCATTAAAACAAAAACATGTTTACATGATGGACTGTCGTCAGATAATGGTGGAGCTAAAAAATACACCCATCAGTCCTAAAAAGAAGACATGTGGCTTCATTAGGGTTGTTTCTACAGCGTCTGGCTGCAGCCCACGTGTGACACATCTTTCCAATTTCTGCCATACCGTCTGACATGATGGCTGATTTTGTTTGAGGCGGGAGCTGAATTATATCTACACCACAGCGCTTCAGTCTGTGCAGAAAAATGAATCACAAAGACATGAGAAAGTATCCAGGAGGCACTGTAGCCTCACTGAAACCACAGCTTCTGTTTACCTCTCAACGTGTGCCATATGTTTACTGCATGCATCCTGAATTTCTGTCCCCGATGGGTTTATTTGACAGCCACACGCTCTGAAGTGCTCTGACTTTCTGTAACAGTGAATGAATAAGTTATTACAGTAAAATGGACAAATTAATGCTCTAGATGTAAAAGAGAGACAAAGATGTATTTCAGTAAGGTCACAGCTTAATGGATGTATTTACAAGCATATGGCTCAGAGAGAATCAGCCTTTCACACCCTGTTTTATTATTACCCACCAATATACCAGACACACTGACAGGGTTTATGAAAGATTTGGAAAATATGACTTTATCATAGACCGCATGATGGGAAGTAAAAACTAATGGTGACCAAAAGAAGGATTTATTATTTTCTAATCTGTTTTTAGCTTGTAATTTGGTATTTGGCTGAGATGTTGTGGGACCCCTCAGTCACTCATTATATGAAGAGAGAATGGTCAGTTCATGTATAGATGAGCAGACTTTTTTAAATACGGCATTTGTAGTATAAAATAAGTTATATAAAATATGAAATATAGATAAAAATATAAAACTATTATATTAAAATAATGTATTTTGAACCATTTTACATTAAATTTAAGGAAAAGGAAAATGGAGAAGTGTTTGTGGACAACAATAAAACAGACAGCAAAATAAAAATAAAAGTATAAACAGAAAAAAACAAATATAGTAAAAATGTTGTAGGTTTTCTAAATGTTAATATTTATGTCATATTGTTTATTTATTTATTTGTGTAAGTCTAGAATCGTTGCTTTCAGATGAATAATCTAAACAGCTGCTGTATGTACCGACCTACCTGCCCTAGTCAAAATTAAATCACTTCATACAATTTTCACTTAAGGTATGGTTTTTCTCACAGAAAATAAAAACTATGGCCATGATCGAAAAAACCAGCATACTGGTTGTTTCTTATTTAAAAAATGTAACACAGAAACCAGCATTTCCAGACTGATAACCTTTTAGACTATTGTCATCTTTGATATGCTCTTCCACACCTTCCAGCGGCACGAGAACCCTTTAAAAACCTTGGGACATGGTGTCATTTTCAAATCCGCCTTCCCTACAAGTTATAGTTTCTAAAAAAATTATTTTAGGCACTTCGTAAGGTTGTTTCCCAACATTTAAATGTTTTTGTAGCCAGAGTGTTTAAAAAAAACAACTTGTCACCATACTGTATGTGTGGGCCTGAATTAGGAACAATTTAACAATGATTGTAGTGAGGCATCACTCAGGAATGTATTTGGTGCTTGTTAGACTGTCAGCTTACAGACCTGTTTTCTTCTATTGGACTGGAGCAATTGTTTTCTGCTTAAAGAGCCCGCTTGTTGTGAGGATCGTTCAGTAAGGTAAGGTAAGTTTATTTATATAGCGCTTTTCAGTAACGAGACACTCAAAGCGCTGTACATACAATTACAATACAATCACAAAGAAAATAAACACAGACACAGAAAAACAAATCAAATGATACTACAATCCTTCAAAGAAATCTAAAGATCTATGAATCCTTCTGAGAAATCTAATACTCTCATCATTCCACTGAATTCTAACTAGGGAAGGTGAATCACTGGTACAAAATATATTGCTTTTACTGGTACTGAAGTTGAACTAAGTAATAACAGTCCATTATAGTCTAATTAAGAAAGCTGGGTCATTGGTGTAAGAGCAGCTAAAGTCCAAATTACTAATGATATTTGGTTTTTGCTGGTAATCCTTCTGATAAAACTAAAAATCACTGAAAAAGTAATGAAATCACACATTTAGGTAAAGTAAAATAGGAGGGGAAATAAATCATATTTCAGACTCTATTCTGAGCAGAATAGAGTCTGAAGTAGTACAAAAAACCTCAGCAGGGTGAGCAACACACACATAAGTAAAGATTTAGCAAGGCTACGGTGGAATCTTGAGGGTGTGAATATATAAGTGAGTGTGTTTGCAAGAATTAGACACTGATAGAAGCACCATTGTCCTTGAGAAGAGAGGTGGAAGTTTTATCAATCGGCTGCATAGTCCTATCAGCACACAGCTGGTAGGGGAGTGCTGGGGAAGAGCGTCGCGTTTATATAACATCCAGGAGATATTTTGTCGATAGCCAGTTAGCAGAAGTTGCCAAAACTACATTGGGACGCCAGATTTAGAAAAACAATAAATGTTGTGGTTCAGGCAGTTGTGAATTCCCAACTACCTTAACAGTTCAGTGAAACAAACCATCGACTTACAGATGTTGCACAATCTGGCATTTGTTGGGAGGTTGTGGCAGTACTTTCTCACGGTACTGGTTAGAAGGTGTTTGTGTTTTTAAAACTTAATTGCTGTGACTCAACCTGTAAGTCTGATTTATGGCTGCAGTTTGCTTTTCTGAGCCTTGGTGGTCATTCTCTCACTGCCTCTGCAGCCCTATGTAGCCGATGGTCTCTGTATTATGGTTTTCCTTTAGGTGTCCTTATGGAGCCTGATTTAAATTATTTCTTAAACAGCTGTCAGACTGTTAATACCTAAATGATTTAATATTTGTCAAGATCTTAGCAATTGTTTCAGTTGACAAATTGATTTAATTTTCTAAGTGATTAAGTGATAAATGCCCATTTTCAACGTTTGAGCTTCTAACTTCTTATTACTTCTGTTTGCAAAATTAAATCTATTTGCATACGAACAGTTTAATAAAATTTTGTCAGATCCGAGCAGTTTTACTCTTTAATTTCTCTGCAGTATTTATTTGACCCTATTTGCAGGACAAGGCTGTTATTTTTGCACCAAACTTTCTGTGGTCCTGCAATATGGTTTTGATTCAATAGATCTGTCTGTATTGTCTGCACAAAATGAAGAGCACATTTCATATTAAACCATACAATTATCAGATCTGTACATTGTACCACAAAATGTATTTGCTGTATATCTGTATAGTTTATTCGTTATTTTTAGTTCTATTTCATTAATTGATCAGCTGCTGATGAATTGAGAAATAAAGGATTATTCTATTCAGATAACACAAAGGTGGACTGAAATAACTTGTAAAGAACCTTGGTGTCATCATTGACCAGAACATGTCCTTTAAACCCAATGTTAATCAGGTTTCTAGGACATCCTCCTTTCACTGGTGCAATATTGCCGAAATTAGAAATATTTTGTCTCAGAACCGTTCAGAAAAACGAGTCCATGTATTTGTTATTTCAAGGCTAAATTTTCTTTATAATCCTGTCCTTAAAAAGCTCTCAAAATCAAAATGTTCCAGTAAGTTCTGATCAAGTTAAAAGGTCTTGTAAAGTGCCTTATAACCTCTTTGTTGTGAATTGGTGTCATATAAATGAACTGAAACTTAGTTAAAGCAGATTTTATAAACCTTAGAGGAAAGTGAACATGTAATAAAAGTTTGACTTGTGAAAAGTAGTTGTAGAGGAGTTTGAGTCCTGAAGCACACAGACTATGACAGGTAAGCCTCACACACACCTAAAATCCCACTGAAATCCTATCGGTCCTGGATTTTCTGCCTAACAGAGAACACAGCGAGCTTAATTCAACATGAGGGTCTTTAGTTACACTGAGCTTCTGCAGTAAGGCTCATCCAGCTTCCCCACAGTCACCGCAGTTTTATCCTCCTGCAGAGATAGACGTTTCAGAGTCTTGTGGTTTTAGCAAAAGTCAGTTTGGCTCCATCAGGATCAGTTTACATGTCTGCTATGCTTTGACTGCAGCCCCTGGTTTTACAGGAATTTATACTTGATGCTATGACAGTTATTTAATCCTCATGATGTGTTATAACAAACTGCCTGTATTATGGATCACCACTGTGTGAGCCTCCTTTATAGATCTTATTTAAGATATCTACATATTTAGTTAAGATCCGTCAATCAGTTATCCATCCATCCATTGTATATACCTGCCTATCCTTGCAGTGTCTTAGAGGGACTGAAGCCTGGTCATTGGGCGAAAGGTGGATTACAATGAGACAGGTCACCAGTCCATCACAGGGCAACACAGAAACACAACCATGCAAACACACACTCGTATTTAAGGGCAGAGACTAATTAACCTAACAGTTATTTTTTTCAGACTGGGGGGGGGGTTCTGGAGTACAAGGAGAGAACCTACGCATTCACAGGAAGACCCCAGGCCGAGACTGGAATAGAAGCATCTATTATAATAATAACCATGATAATGACAGTATAACAAGAAAGAAAGAAGCATAATACATTGATAAACATAAGAACAGCACTTTGTACATAATGAACCCAAAGAGCCATTTTATCAGCACAGTTTACAACATCTTTTCGAGGATATTATTCCTTACAGCAACATTTAGCAGGATTGGTCCTTTTGTCCAAAATGTATTCAGTTCATTGAGGTTTGCAGACTTTTAAATTCTACACAGCTCTCTTAAGGTCTCACCACAGCATTTTATTAAAATATGGTCATTGTGACATCTTGATTTTAGTTTTGAATTATATTGTAGATTTGCTGCTGTGTTTTGGATGATGGTCCTGTGGCTGACCCACTTTGGGCCTTCATTTGTTGGTCCGATGGTCTCTGATTTCACTTTGTTAAAGGGAGGAGTTCACGGTCAAATCAAAGACTTGCAGGAGCTGCAAAACAGGCCAAAATCATCATCCCTCCACCACTGTGCTTTACAGTTCGTATGAGGATTTTGTGCTGATATGCTGTGGATGGTTTTCTACAAATATGGTGCATTTTGAATAAACATTTATACAGTCAGTGTTGTTCAAGCTCAACCTTGGCAAGAACAGGTCCTACGTTCTGTTCACACCTTAAGAACTGAATTAATTCATGTCCATGGTTCAGCACATAAACATTCGGAACTAAATTTACAGTCCCGTTAAAAACTAGTTTTAAATAATTTATCATTTTTTCTATGGAATAAAGTACTCAATAATAACGAATCATAATGCCATCCGTTGATTAGCATGTTGATCATTACCAGCTAATCTAAAGTGCTATAAAAATATATTTGACCTCGTTAAGTGTGACAAAAAAGCAAAAACAGACAAAATCTGAGAGAAGGAAAATACTTTTTAACAGCACTTGTGAGCAGGATCATGGTTTTGCTTACAGCCAATCATGTTTGGAGAAAAAAAACAAATGTCACCTACTTTGGTAACCAATCAGCTGCAAGCCTGGTGGGTTTGAAGCTCTGTCATTCGGGGCTTCTGATGATCATGAAAAGTCAGCAGATAAGTCGATCTGACTCACTGCAGAGCCAGTAATCAGTTTACTGAATCTGGCTCTTACTGTCTTCAATCTTTAAACTATTTTGTTTCCCATTACCCTGGGCAATAAAAGGTATGCCTGGCAGAGAGAACCTCTTGGTTCATATGAAACAAATTAGGGCTTTTATAGTCAGATTCAACGCTACTTCAAAAAAAATCTGAAGAATTGAAGCCACCTGCAAGAAAGGTGTCCAGGTTCTGCAAAGAAACAAAGACAGGAGCACGTCCTCTGCATCAGAAGAAAAAAACAGAACAATAAATTCCTCCCACTGGTAGAGAAGTGAAGCCACCGCACACCATCAATCTTGGCAAGTATGAGCATCACAGCTGCTTCTTAACTGACCGATGCAAGCTACTGTAGAGATAAGCATGCTGATAAGCCACATCAAAATGTTGCACAGATTAAACCAGTGCTAAGCCCATGAAAGCTGCTCAGTGACAGTAAAAGCAGTTAACGTGATAGTGACTGTTCTCATGGTCTTTAAAATCTAAGAATAGAAACAGACAACTCAATGCAACACAATTCAACAACAAAAGCAGCCAGAAAGCCTCTGTATTACTCAAACATGCACAGTTTCACTCTCCATCATGTGCTCATGTGTTGGTGCAAGCAAAGAGGACCCAGTCCTCCCATAACTCTAGCTCTGGAGAGAGTGGACACAATAAAGGCAGATAAATGAGGACCAGAAGAACTGTAGCCAAGGGCTTAAAGGGTAAAATGGTTGACAGACGCATGGTGAGAAAAACAACACAAGCATGCAGATGTGAGAAGAAAGACAGAAATGCAGCCACCAGTTGGCAGCATGGCGGACTGGGGTCCTGGAAGAAGTGTGAGTGCCTTGTTGACATATTACAGTTTTCACAGAAAATCTGTCCCGTAGGAGGAGATCTGGACCAAAGACTGGCAGCCAGATGGAGGAAAATTACTCAGAAGCAATTAAAGCAAACCAAAACTTGGCTCAGCATATGCATGGACCCACAAATGGAGTGGACCTGCGTTTGGGTTTGTGTCTAAGATACTGGTAAAGGGTAAAAATGCTAAATAAATACCTGCTTTATTATCTAGCAGGGCATCCTTTAAGTTGCACAATATATGAAGTCACAAACATCGCTACGTTAATCTGTGCAACATTGAGACTGCTGATGTAATTATTTAGGGTGATCTTATGTTTCAGGTGAAATGCACACACCAAACCATTTAAACCATTCATTTAAATCATTCATATTAATCTTTGGAAAATTCTCTTTAAATTCTTCATAGAAACCAAAATATTTCAGAAGATACTGTGAAGAGCACCAACGCAGCTACTGTCAAGTGCAATGTATTCACCATACCAGTAAATTCTAACCTAACTATTGTAATAAACTAAGCTAGCATAAAAGTAGACTGTTTTTGTGAAAATCTCTGTGAGCTTTGTATGGTAAGTTTAATTTTTATCATCTTCCTGTTTGCCTTTTATTGTTTTAGAAATAGTTTTACATTGTCTAAGTAGGAGCAAAGGATTAATATAAAAAGAACCTGCTGAGTAATTCAAGAACCAGAAAACTAAGAAAATAAGGAGTCAATGGTTGCACTGGAGATCTCCACCTCCTCTGGAAATTACCATAGCAACAGTAACACATTAATGATAAAGAAATCTTTAAAAAATCCTGGATCCAGATGGTCGTCCGCAACACTACCAAAATCTAATAATGTGTTCCTTGACCTCATACGCACAGTGTGTTAAAATGTCATCCAAATCCGTTCGCAACTTTTTGAGATATTTTGCAAACAGACGGAGGTACGGGCTGACGGGTTCCACTTTGTCTCATCCGCTGAGTATTTGTCAAATGTCTAGGGGATCATTGAGATGTTTTATGTTCAATGTGAGACGGTCCTTTGTGTTCTTTTTTTGGTCAGCTGTGATTCTGGCCACAGAACTCTACCATAGAGGCACATTTGTCATCTGTTCTTGATATCATTAGATCAGAGCATTACGTGTTTCTTTTTAAGATCTAATAGTCTGCTTCATGTGGTCAGACAGGTCCTTTGTAAGTGATTTCTGAATTATCAAGGTCAGGGAATAATCAAGCATGGGTCTGTCTAGTGAAACTGAACTAGAAACATGATTAATAATACTTCATTCATTATTTAACAATGGGGCAGTTACTTTCCCACATAGGGTCAGCTTAGTTTCGCTATTTCTTTCTCCATAATAAATGAAATTGTCATATGAAAGCTGCATATTACACGTTATATTTGTCTAATATTAAAATTGGTTTAAAAATCTGAAACATGCACTGGAAGTTCTCATGACAATCTACGTTGGCCTGCTGTGAATAAAAGAGCCTTCTTGGCCAATGCCCGGTGGGCTCAGCAGTCACAGCTGCTGTGAAAATTAACAAGAATTACAAAAGGTGTTCGGGTAATGAATGTCATGGAGCAGAGCAGCAAGGTGGAGGGTTGGTTAAACAGGTTCAGAAGATCACACCTTGTTATGGTTGGTGCGATTTGTTCACATCGATGGGCAAAGAAATCCAAAAAAAAGCTTTGTGGCTTCAGTCAGAGCTGTAATTTGTGCTGTTCAGCAGAACCAGAACACGAGTGCTTGTTTTCCTGTTGGGTCTTTTTATTGTCCACTGGAAGCACTTTTTCAAATAAACTATATGGGAAGGGTAGGTATGCTCGTTTCTCTAACTATTGAGTTAGTTTGACATGAACAGTTCTGAGGAATTTATAAGGCACTCAAATACTAATGAGTAAAATACACAGACGTAGTGAAGCAACACCTACTGTCACCCACACAGATACTCATGAACAAGGCAGCAGAGGAACTGTAACTGGCATTTCTCGCTGTACAAAACTAATTGGAAGTTTCTTTCCACACTGTCTCTTGGCAGGCAATAATTGCCAGCTTCCAGTCCCAGAGGCAAAGTGGAGGTCACAGTGAATGTGGCGCTACAGTAACTGAGCAGAGTAGGCTTATCGCCGACCACCAGGCCCAGTTCTCATAGGAGAGGGTCTGAGGAGGCAGGTTCTGAAGAGTGGGTAAGAACACAAAACCAGCACAGGTGAGATGAAGAGCAAGAGAGGGAGGAGATTAAAGGAATGATGGAAGGGGGGATAAAATCTGAGGGGGCGGGGGGCAGCAGATGTTTGGCTAAAGCTTCAAAGCTGTGGTTTTCAATGCTGATTCCCCATCCAAAAACTACTCTGCACGCTCTCCTTTCAGTTTTCTAGTGTTTTACAGTAAGAACAGCCACCATGTTTGAGAGGGATGGCTATCTGCAGGGTGACTGTCATTGTGTTTACTTCCTCTTGGCTTCTAATAAAGACCAGATCCACTGGAGAGAAGTGCTGGAACACCGTGTAGCGTTCCAGCGCAGCACAATAAACTGCCTGCTCATCTTTTTTTCCTGAGTTAGCTGAGAGGAAGAGCCAAAGAATAAACTGAAGATAGAAACAAGCATCCAGCTGTGAAATTAGACAGTATAATAAATACTGACTGGTTCAGTGTGCAGAAATGCTTCTCTTGCCATCAAAATATGTGCTTCTGATTCATCGAGTGGACACGATAAATCTAAGGATTATATTTCCAGACCAGAACCAGACAGTCCACATATATCCCACAACTCAAAGATAAAGTACAACCAGAAAGTCCCATTTGTGTTCCCATCACAAAAGGTCATCTATTTGGATCTGTCAGGATTTTCAATTAGAACAAGAACAGTTTTTAAAACATATTTAATTGAAATCAATTCAAAAATACCCTTTTCATGGGTGCGGCAGTGGCGCAGGGGTGAAGCGTACAACCCATGTCCAGAGGCTACTAGTGCCACAAAATAAATATAAAAAACATACCTTTTTCACTTCCAATGGAAAATAAATTGTGTTGTAACTCATATTGAAAATAGTTCTTCAAAGAGGTGGATGGTGGTTGTGGGGAGGATCTCCTGTAGATCCAGCTACAGTCAGTATTACAGAAGACCTGAAGAAGCTTCTGACTGAAGACCTGTTGTTGAATGGTAGTCTGATGAGGAGGATGCTCTGGGTTCTTTGTGCGAAGAAAGATTCTTTATAAAATGAATAAATTTACAATCATCTCCAGAGGTTTTAAGAACAGTTCCCAGAACAGGGCCAGCCTACTTTATCAGCTTGTTGAGCTTTTTCAAGTCAATGACTCTGATTCTGCTACCCCAGCAGATGATGGCAGATTTGGGCAAAACATCCTCCCCCCTATGTAAAAATACGGGCATGCCACACTGTGTCAAGAGTGCTTCTCTGTGTTATACTACCAAATCAGTTCCCAACCAAGGGCCACAAAGCGATTTCAGGTATCTCTATGATACCACATTTCTGTGTTCAGTTTCTGCTGCTGAGCAGTCAGTTATGGAGTATGGCAGCAGGTAGTCACCACAACATACTAGGTTATTTGGTTTCCTAGAATAATCATTGAGCTCCTGTATGAACAAAACCTAAGCTCAACCACACAGAAAACCCTGTGAAGCCTTCAAAGAAGGTTCCTAAGATGGAGGTATTGGCATTAGCACCTTATGGTGGCTGACAGATAAAATTAACTCAACAGATTATTCATGCTGAAAAAAACAAAAGGACTCAGAACTGTACATCAGCAATAATAATAATAATAATAATAATAATAATAATAATAATATAATAACTAAATGAAATACATATATATTAAAGCAGCAATGGAGTAGTCCAGAGACTACTCCAGGAATGAATGGTGGCTGGAGTAAAAATATGCTTTTAGACTGAAAATATTTTACTATTTGAGATCTACAGCATATTTCCACATATACATTTATATTGGTTTGAGTGTTGTTAATAAGGTGGGGAAGGTTGGCTCAAAGCAAAACTATGAGTCAGAACCACTGTCCTGCCAACTGCCCCAAAAAAACATCTTCCTGTTCAATAAAAGCATGATGAGTTTGCTGAAATCTTTCTCTAAACTATAAACATTTCTGGAAAATTTGGACAACCTTTGCTCTCAGTGAAAGTTGAAACTGAAAATCTCTCATACGCTCCAGGAAGTGAAACTTTCAGCTACTTCAAAGTTTGTCTCGAGGATTAATTGGGACATATGAGAAGGTAGCCAAGCGTTTTCTGTTTCTTGCTAGGAAGTCAGAGCATGTTGGTAGGTTCAGAGGTTCGCAGGCACTTCCTGATGAAAGTGTAATATTCATGTTTGTAGCTTCTGTTACCTGATTTAAGCTTTTATTAAAGAAAACCCTCAACAGCTGTCACCAATGGGCACTAACAAGTGAAAGCTGATAGCTGGATGTGGATGGTTCAATAACCAGAGTTGACTAAACATCACGCCCAGTGTGCTCTGACTAAACGTCTGTATATAGACTCCATATGGTGTGGGTGTGTGGGAGTTTTCTGTTGCTCTGGGGCTCCTTTGTCGTTTTATTTAAAGAGTTGTTCATCAGTTTTGAGGCCCAGTCTGTAAACATGGGTATTTTAATTAGGGTTTCTGTTCTTTCCAGGAAAACGGTCCTTGGAGTTGTTTGCTGTTTTGGCCATGAATACCATGTTTGTCCTTTTCTTTACTTGTTTCACTTTCTCAAAATAATATCTAACTGGTTTTGGTGGTCACAAAGACCAGTTTCTACACTGAGCATCAGATATTTTCTCATGCCAGTGGATGAAACTACCAAAGCTGGATAGGCAAACGTCTTGTCAGGATCCAGCCTTCCCACCCTCATTCCTGCTAACCATTGCTCCCTCCAGCTCCCAAGGAGTGTCGATTTCTAATCCAGGAAGTTTACTTTTTTTGGCCAACTACAACTCAGACCCAAACTCGCCACCATAAAAGCTGTCAGAATTTCTAAAATGAAAAGAACAAAGTGGTTTCTCTGTTTTTTATTAGCTTTGGGGACACAACACCAGTTCTAGATTGCATGAGTTATTTTCCAAACTTAGGCATTCATCAAGAAATCCACTAAATAAAAATCATGCAGAGCTCTAAGAAGCCTTTGAAAGTCATTCTGCCTTTTTTTTTTTGGTTGTTGAAACATTGCATTTGACAATTCAACCTTACTGAATGGATTTATTGTAGCAAATATCTTTAGAGTTTTAGCATAGTAACTAATGTCTACATTAAAGTTAACACATAACATCATTTTGTTGTTGTTCCTGTTCTGGCCAAGTGGATGATTAACTCCACAAAACAAAATCTACAATGTCTATGGGTGGCATCCAACTGGATGAAGAGCCCAGTATGTTCTAGAAGAAAGTAGAACATGTCTGGATCACAGCAGCATGTCCCTGCAACAACATGATAATGTGTCAGCCTGTATTCTGAGAGTGTACTCATTTTTTCCTCATGACCATACATGATGATCTGACACACTGAGGTTGAAGCTTCACAAAGCTGGTACACGTTAAAAATAAGTTCTACCAGTCTCACCAGATCCCCTGGGCTGTGGGAAAGATGCGGTGGGAAAATGTTGCCAAATTGTTTGGCTCCAACTCTGCCTGCAACAGCACATTACCAGCTAGAATAATCCCAGCCATGTTACTGAGAAATGTCCACACTGTTTCCATGCAGGAACCTTATGACTGCAGTACAAGGGAACAGAAATGTTGTCATTTTCCAAAGCAGAGGATTGGTTTTATCTGGAAGCCTGGTGGGAGGCTGCACTGTGTGTGAGGTACAACACCAGAGCAAAACTGTCAAATCTATTCAGCAAGTGTGACAAAACGGCTCTGCTACTTCAGAGCAATCAGCTTGAAGATATTCAAGCAAATTGCTTCTTTAACTGGTGTTGTGGCTCAGGCAGCAAACTAAACCGAAGCTTAGTGTTGAGTCAGTTCTGGGCAATCCCTTTGTTTTGGATAATACATTTTGACAAGAGGGGCATTTTCCCTACATAAATGTGCTGACATGGAGTGGAGTGGAGGGTTGGTTTCTTACATTTACTTTGGGATGTCACAAGAACAAACAGAACTGTAAACTCACAAACCACAACATTTAACAAAACTGACAGCGATCATGTCTTTAGCATAAGTCATTTTCTCGCTGTCTGTGTCAAGTCTTCTCTGACTGAAACTAGCATTTGCTCAGCAGATAAATGCTAGCCTATATCCAGTCTGCCTATAACACAGAATAACTGTAGGTTGTGAATCCAAATCATTATATTTAAACCTAATTTAATACAAAATACTTAAAATCTTAGTTTTTAAAAGTTACCGGTAATCTTAATGTTCTGAAAATAAAAACAATTATTAAACTGCTGTAAATTACTTTGGAAACTAATAAGGTTTAAAAATAAATATGCATTTTTGTTTTATGTTTATAGACTAGAAAACTAGTGGAACTAGTAGAATTAGGTTAACACCACTTAATAATAAAAGAGGGATTCTAGATCTAAACTGGTTCAATGTTAGCCAAAAACAACAACAACAAAATTAGCTTTTAAAACATCTATAACAAAGTCTGAAAGCTGATCACCTCCTGATTGATCATACTGACCTCAAATCTTCATCTCTGCAACGTCACTTCCTTCGTTTACTCAAACTCTTACTTAGAATTGGTCACATATGAGGATAGATTATTTCCAGCTGGGACAGCGCTCCGTCCAGACGCTTGGAGTTGGGACTAGTGGGAGAAAATCAGCAGAACGTTCCAGAAAACATCCTCTAAAAGGATGACAGCAGCAAACATCACCCTTTACCTTCCACCCCTAAGTACCTTTATTGCCTGAGAAATCTGTCTTTACAAGAAGGCACTAAACTGCTCTTTACTCTGGCACTTCATCTGCCTAACAGCAGCTTAGTCTTAATGTGTGAAACCAGTAATGTCTCAAAAAGGCAGAGAAAATTCTGCAATTCCACTACAGAACCTATGTCTATGTCAGATCAAGTCTGCATGAGAGTGCAAAAACTGTTTGGAATAAATAATACTGGTTAATGCAATGCAACATCTGCTCTCAATGTGGAAAGACAAAAACAGTACACTGGAGAGGATTAAAATACATGATGATATTCCTCTGACTCTTTGTGATGAGGATGTTAAAGAAATACACCGTCTTTAAGAGCCAGAGTCTCAGGACCTCTCCACTAGCAGCAGCCTGCTCAGGCCCAAGGGCGGCAGTAAGCCCTGCATGCAGGAAGGTGGTGGTGGGAAATTATATGAGCTCTCAGATGTGTTTGTCTTGGCACAGCCTCCAAGTGATGCAATCATCATCATCATACCGTTGCTCCACAGAACACACACACACACACACTTAGCTCTTAGGAAATACTTCCAGGCAAGTTCAGGAGATGCTCATGTTGCCCTAAGTGCTCAGATAAATATTGAAAGCTAGTGTTTGGAGCAAAGCTTTCAAACGGACCTGGTGAGCAGAAGCTGTCAGGCCGGATATGAGGAAACAGGATCACAGAGGAAAATTCCCATGTATCTCAGGCCACACTGTTGAACCCACAAAGGGAAGGCATACAGAAAGGCAACTCATTATTGTTGTTTTTAATCATGTCAATGGTCAATTTGATCAGAATCCTCCATTAACTTTACTAATACCAGCTGATCAGCTCCATTGTTGTGCCTCTAGTGAGGTCAGCAGCCCAACAGCCAAAGTAGAATCAGCTGTTTTATTCTTCAGCACACTTTAAAAAACGTTGTATTATACCTGCAGTGGAGACCCATGCCTGTCTACAAATATGTATATTTGTATGTGAAAAAAATACACTGCTGGATAGACTCTTCTAGAAGTTCCCTAGGTAACTGTTTCTTTTAGGATCAATAGAGTCAAGCTTAAAATTAGCAACCAAATTCCAAGTTAGAATTACAATAAAATAAATGAAAAACAACGCAAGACAAGAGGTCTGTGCATTTTTTGGTCATCAGAATATAATGTCAAGCAAACAGACACAAAACAGAAAATGTTTTGTTATATTCTGACACAGAATAGGAAAGAGCACCTAGCAGCTCTCTGGTTATTCTGAGGTGAAATGTTCCCGGAACCATTTCTGGTGTAATTTTAAATGTTGCAAAACAGAAGTCATTTGCAGAAACTACAGCATGTTTATCAATGGAATCTGGGGTAGCAAGAGGAAATTCAGGGACAAACGCTTGAAGGCTGTGATGAAACTGTCTCACGTTGCAAGAAATATCTGCTAAACATTTGGGGTCAGAAGTGTTGAAAGTGAAACAAATCCATAGCTATTGGTTTCCAATGCAAAGCTGAGTTATTCAAAGTGTGTTCGTTGTTGAATAATTAAAAATAACATATTAAGATCAAATCAGAGCAAACCTATCCATCCATGCATCCATCCTGGTCCAAACAGAGATCTCTCCCAGCAGACCTTCTTGAAACCAAACTAAGCTGGTGAGTTTCCAGCTGTTCATGTGAAAATGTCCAACATATCCGAGGTTTAAAAAGCCTCAGATATTAAGCAACATTTTTGAATGATGACCACGATTTTATTGCATGTTTATTTTGGAAGGAACACCAATAATAGCTAATCTTCATCAATTTCATATCCCCCTGCTGAGGTTTTCAGAAGTCTCTAACTACCTAGCTCTGTTACCACCAAGCCAACCAAAACGCTTTGAGGCCACAAAAATACACCAACAAGCACTAACTAATGCAGCGTTTTTTTGCTGATCAAAGCTGAACTCACACTCCTATTCAGTTAAAGAGTGAATATATTCACAAAAGCAAGCAGGATACCCCCATACACATACCTTGACCTCTACATTTATTAGCACTATTGGTTAAAATGTCAGTAAAAACATTTAAATTAGTTGCTCTGGAAACTTGGCGACCTCCGAGTCAGCTTTGGTACTTATGTCATAGTTGTGTCAAGATAAATCCGCCTTGTTTGTCACACAGTTTTAGTTCTTTTAAACTTTTTTAAATGTTCCTGTTCAGCCCCCAAGATGAGACCAGATTAAAAATTGCAGTTTAGTTTCATAGATTGGATACTAGTGCCCCCTTTTGATCATAAGGCAAAATGGCATGCATTTCTGAAAACTTCTCCCCAAAGGTGTGGCCGACTGCAGGCTGAAAGTTTACACAGATTAATTGCTTCAAATTGTTGCCTGGAGCCTGCAAGATTTCTATGTCCTGATGTGTTATTTTATCTATGAAGCCAAAATGATGAGACATTGTAATTTTAGTGTTCAGTAATTTTGAAGGAAGAATATTGACTGATTCAGCAATATTTTAAGGTTGTGCTTTTTCATTCAAACAAGTAAAGTCAAGTCTTGTCTTTGTTGGAGATTGATACTTTGTAAGCTATCTGTCAAGCTTTGACTGTGCAACTTGTGAGTTCAGAAGAAGCTATTTTCTTGGATTTACCGAGCTATGAACTGTCTTAGTTGAACTGCATGTTTTCTTTTCTTTCCCATTTTGAAGAGTGGCTAGGAGAAAAGTCTGTGAAGTCTTCTGTGTCGCGTGAAATTTATACCACATGAGAACATGAAGTCATGGATTACTACAAGAAAGTTCCTAGATCAACTTAAAAAGTCTAAATGCAGAAAACCAAAAGAGCATGAAAATATATCAGTACATCTAAACAGGTAAATATTTCTTAAATTTTATGATACCACATTTTTACCAGGGATGTAGAGGGTGCTGTAACAACAGACTGTAATCAAGCTCCAAGGATGCACATTCCACAGGTACATTGCATAAAAGTTAAAGAAATGATCCCCAAACTATAGATCTCACAAGATCCATAATCTCTCAGGACATTCAGGGCCTGTACTTTGACTTCATCATTTGGTTGTTAATGACAAGTCAAACAAAAACTGGCATAAACAAATACTGTGCAGGTTTAGCAGGTTTCAGTGTTCGTCTAATGACATCTGCTGATCTGAATCAGGTGATTTTCAGTTAAATGGTTGGACCGGTCTGTGAATGCATTAACCTAAACCTCTCCCGTTTGCTCTTCCTCAACACTCTTCGAGTGGCAGTTGTTACAACAGGAAAAATACTCAAAGTTGGCTTTAATTAGTATAAGTGATGTGTTTAAAACAAAGTCAGAGGAAGTTGAAATGCTGTAATAACATATTTAAAAGAAAACCTTTTCTGTTGAGTCATGCAAGCTGTTCATTTGGTCTGCTAAAGCAAGTTGGCCTTTGGCAGGAGATGTCAGACACTTCCTTGATCTTGGTTGGCAGGCTGAACGTATTACAGCAAAGGTGTTTTGTTTCTTTCAGCCTTCAACTTCTGTCATAAAACATACTGGATCTAGTAATATTAGCAGGTTTCTGGAAAACACAGAGAAGCCATAGTTTACATTTAGCAATGCTAATGTCAATAATAGGGCTTATTGGTAATATGAGATGTGCTTCTTGTTTACTTCAAATTCCTCCCCCTTTCAGACGGTCCTTCCTCTATGCTCACAGATCTATGCTAGCCAAACAGCACCTCAGGGTGGTGCCAAGCCCCCAGTCGGGAGTTTGAGGGAACACAGGAAAGAGAAAGGCTGAATATGAGGTTCCTCCAAACAAAGCAGAGAGGAAAGGCAGAGCCTAGAAAAGTGCTGAGTATGCATAACTTGTGTTTATGCTTCTGTGTCAAAAGGGAAAAAGTTTAACAGCAGGATCAATTTTAAAGCCAAATTTCTTGGCACCTTTTAACAACAACCATTAAGACAGTTTATAGGCAGAGTTCAGATGGTTTCAGGCATTTAGATTCAAAGAAAACACAGACGAACTCACCACTTTCGCTCTTCTCGATCACATCCACCGTCTCACCGGCCTTGAGGTTGATCTCAGAGTTTTCTTGCCTCTCGTAGTTGGCCACGGCCACGTACTGCTCCAGCACCATGGGCTCTGAGCCGTCAATCCCTGAGGGGAAGAAACAGGCTGTCAGCCACCTGCCGGCCATGGCACCCCGTGAATGCCCGCTGCACCCTAAACCCCCACCGCCACCCCTGCCAGGGACCCAGTGTGTGGCCATAAGCTGACCCCAAGTCCCTTCCACTACACCGCCCCGTCCAATCAGAAAACAACCTCCTAAATCGACTGCATTGTCCCAAATGTCTGGCCATACAGCTGTTCCAGAGAAAACAACTGGAGAGCATCGGGGAGGAATTAGAACAAAAAGAGGGAGGACAAGAAAAATGCTTGCAGGATCTTCATGTTTCACCTACAGAAAATTCATGAAGCAAACTGGCAAATTCAAAAGACAATAAAAAAGAAAAAATAAAGAAAAAGAGAACAAACAGAGAAGCCTCTAAAGAGTGGAGAGTAAACGAGTGGAAGAAAGAATGGTGAAGTTTCCCTGTGGAAAATCAACAGTGGTTGAGAGGAAAAGCCTCTCCTCCACCGCCTCTGGGAGCCAGCCGTTGGACAGGGAGTCTGGGAGGAGGGGGGGGGGGGGGGGGGGGGGGGGCAATCATAGCAGTCAACACTGCTGGCCTTAAATAGAAACATATGAGTGGACCAGGAAGAAGGAGCGAGACCCGGGGAAAAGGAGGCTGGGTCCATGTTTCGGCAAATTGAAAGAGGAGTGTTTCAGATGGAGTTTGTTTCTTACTCTCCTTCTGTCTCAGCTTCCAACAGTTGTTTTGGTATTATTTTAACGTTTTGCATTTTATGATCATGACTGCTGAAGATGTTCATTAAGATTTAATGCCGCATGTTTAGGGGTTGGAAAATATTAAGCAATTTAAAAAGTATATTTGAAATTCAATGAAGACTTTAGCCATGTTAGTCTCCAACTGTAAACACAAAGTTGAAGCAAATATCTGAAATGTGAAATGCTTAGATAGTTTTTAATAACTGGGTTAGATCAGTGGGTGGCATTCCAGAGTATGCTACACATGACTTTTAGAATGAGGAAAGGTTTTCAAACTTCAAACAAAACCAAGGAAGAAGAAATAAGTTTGCGGGACACCTGCTGTTAATATTTATAACTCATTTTTGCCAGTAGGACTCCACTCTGTCTTCTTCTACCACATTTTACAGAGTTTAAGCATACAGAGAGAGGGATATTGGGCCATTGCTCTTTGCACAATCTCAGATGTTTGTTGTTTTGATCTATTTTATCTTCTCTGCTCTTCAGCTCAGTCCACAGGGTTTCTGTAGGGTTCAGGTCTGGGGACTGAGATGGTGTTGAAAGAAGGTTGATTATATGTCTATTGAACCATTTATTTGCTGATTTGTCAATATGTTTTGAATCATTATCCTGCTGACATACCCAATAATGACCTAATTTTAGTTCAGTTCAGAGTTTCAAACAGTTCAATATGCCATGCACCCTAAAAAGGCTCCCAGGACCACAGCATTAACATACTCCACTGTACTTAACAGTGTGTATGAGGTGCTTTTCCACATATTTTTCTTTTGTTTCATCCCAGAACAACGTGGAGCTTATGCTATGGAAAAGCTAAAATCGTAGTCTTATCTCATCAAAGCACATAGTTCCAGTAAACAGTTATTTTTCTAACTTTGCCCTTACAGTACATCCTCTTATTCTTCCAAATGCTGCTGACACACCTGTATTTCCCCACCAAGGGACAATAAAGATTATTTCCGTTCTGTTCTATTCTATTCTATTCTTAAAGTCCAAGACAGTGTCTTAATAGTTTTAAGCAGACTTGGTGACTCAAAGACATCACTCTTTGCTGCAGTGGGATTTGGAGCTCATCCACCTAATGACAAGAAATGGACCTCTGTCATGTAATATTTATGCTGCAGGGAAATAAAAAAAACTCATAAATGACTAATTAGATGCTCATGGAAACAATCATAACTTTTAAAATGTAATGTATAAAAATTAGGCCTTCCTTAAATTTATTTATATCGATTTTTAGTGATATTAACGATTGTTCTCTTGGTTATTATATTACAAATAATTTTTTTTTTACATGTAATTTTTCATTACTCCATAACTACTCAAATTAGAGGGGGATTTTTTGTAGCTTTTTCAGAGTGAAGTTATGCTACTGCAAAAACAGATTCACAAATAAAGTTTTCAGGAATTAGCTTTAACTTGGAATGGGATTGTTCTTCTTCTAAAATCAGTTTTTATTTCACTTTATTTACATCAATTTAAGATGAAAACACATATAGCCAGTCTGAAATTAAAGAAGCTGAAGATGGGATAGAAGAAGGTTTTTTTTTTTTTAATATAGCTTACAAAGGTTTTCACCAAGTTTTCATAAGTTCATGGCAATAAACAAACATTTGCAAGGGATATTTAGCCTGTGTTGTTTTCCGCTGGAAACGGCTTTGTTAAAGTGATCTGAAAGCAATACAGAACATTTAAAGTTTATGAAGCAATCATTGTTTGCATTTTAGTCTCAAAAAAGGCCAGATTACAGCAAAGCTTTGCATTGAGGAAGCCTGGGAAAGTGGATGAATCAGGGTAAAGTCTCTGCATAGTGCTTTAAAATATAAATAAGCATCTCTAAATGTCAAGTGAGCTGGCAGTGAAAAAGAACAGCCCATAACTTTACTTCTCCACTGGGTAAGGCCGAGTGTTTCTCTGTTTTCTTCAAAAAGTTTAACACAAATGAACAAGGAAGGATAAGGTGGAGAAGCATGAGGAAATTAAGTTAAGCCTGAGGTTAAATAAAAGTACATATCCAACTATTTAAACTGTCTATGTTGTGATAATGATGGAAACCAGGCCTTTCAGGACTTACATGAATTATAAAGACCTCTAAAATTCAGCCTTTTGGTAAATTTACAGGCACATGCGAAGGCTTTCTCCAAACTCTAAATAATTACCTTAATTAGAATGTTAAAATGAGAGCTTGTTGTATATGCCAAACAATGTTCCAGTATAAAGCTCACTAAGGCTGAATAATGCATGCCAGCAGGCTTTTATGATCACCACTACACAGATCAGGACATATCTGCAACATTGAACCTGAACTACATAGAGTTTGCCTAACTCTGTTAGCTGAATATACACACAGCTGGTCTGCAGTATATAGCCTCAGCTGCAAAGGGGTAAATGCAGAACAGGATGAGAGTGGATAAAAAGAGGACACACCAGAGAAGGGGAATATTCCAAGTAATAAATCTTGTTTTCAGAGATTTCAACAAAGTGAAGATTTATAATGTGGGAAAACTGCAAAGGGTGGCATTATGAGGGCATGCAAAGGACCAAGCTTAGTAACATATGAATAGGTTAGATGTATTCTAACTGCAACACATGTGAGCACAATGGTGTAACTATTTTAGAAAAACAAGGTCAAAAACTATTGTTTTTTTGCACCTCCAGATTGGTACAGCTGTAGTTCAAAATGAACCATTTTTAGGAGCAGCTATGTCTCTATGAAGAAAAGTCGAAATAATAGGAAAACAGACAAATGACCCGATACATCTATTCTGCTAATTTGATATTTATGTTTAGCAAGCTCGTTTACAGATTAGCACAACAAAAAAGTCAGAGAATGTCACTTCCTGTTTGATAAGTTTGCTATGATACAAAAGACTGTGATAACATGTCATTTCTTATGACCTGAGCTGAGAACGAAGAGCAATATTCCTCTAATGATAAAATAAAGAGAACAAAGCTTTTCCTTTCACTTCTTATACAAAATCATACAGAAGTACACGAGATCCAGGGAAGCAATCAAAGACAAAAACAGACTCAATTATAAAGCACTTGATATGCCACATGCATACCTACTACAGTCCTCTCTCTGGCTCTGGCCCTACATCCAGCTGCTGTTTTATCCAGGCAGGTTTATTCATCCTGAGATGGAAGAACAACATGCAGAAAGACAGAGACCGATTCTGAGCAGATGGGACATGCAAAGCAGATGTCCAGAGAGAACTGAGGTGTGAAGCAAAGTAAACTGAGAAAACAAATGTGACGCAGCTGGCCTGTGGCTATCATAGCACATGCATAATGACAATGTTGACAAAGACACACAACAAGGCTACCTGAGGCCTCTTTCCTCGGGCTGTCTGTAAAGCCGTACATCCACACTGCAGACAAAGAGGGAGGAACAGAAGAAGAGAGAAAGAGGGAAAGAAATTATTTAGCTTGACAGCAGACAGAAGCAACACTAAGCAAAGCTAAATCAGAGTTGGATCCAGAGTGTGGGCCAACTCATCTGGGAGCGATGGACAGAAAGTGTTTCTTCTACTAATTAATGGATGGATGAAGGACATCTAACTGGGCAAACACCCCCGACTAATAACCAGAACAGCCACCCCTCCCATTTCCACACTGTTCCACCCTTCTCATCTGACCTTTCAGCATCTCTTTCTAACTTTCCCCTTTTTTTCTCTTCACTCCTGGAATAGGAGGTCCGTTATAAACACCCACCCTATGTTTCCAAACAACAGGAGCCTCTAACCAGGAAATTAAATTTCCTTTACCAGAGCCACACAGAGAGAAGATGGAGACAAGGGTTGAGGTATCAGGTTGTTCTGAGCATCTGGTTGATGATCACCTTTTCCTGAATGTTGATAGAAATGAAGGACTACGGAAAAGAGAAAACATGTTTGTCATAGCAATAGCAAATGGGATTTTATTAGTGTATCTAGACAAAAGTTAAAGCTTTCCCTGAGTTTTTGTTTTGTTCAGTGAGTGTATTTGAGAGGTCTGGTTCTCCCATATCCCACAGGCTAGGACTGGAGGAATCTGTCCGATAAGCGGGCCGGGTGACTGTGAGAAGAATCTGTACTGCTGGTTAGGACAGCATTCAAGATTGGTTCCCTAACCTGTTCCCCCACTCTGACATTGTGTTCATCATGTTCCAGACTGTTCAGGTTATTCATTCAGACGTTGGCGGAGGTTTGAAAAAGCTTTGCTTTCAAAAATGTCTAATATGCTTTCAACACACAAACCTTCTTCATATCTGATTCATGTCACCTCCCTCCTGTTAACCAGCCTCATACACAAACACACAGGAAGGTTTAATTATTTTTAGGTTTGTATGATGAAGCCACTAACAAGCAGAACCAACTCTGATCCAAATGTTCTTCTGTTCCTGTAGCCCATCCTCCCCAAATACAAACCCTAAATATCAATATTAACATTAAGTCTTTGTTTAATTGAAACTAAAGTTGTTTCTGCTTACTGTGACGTATATTCCTATGTAGCCTTTAGTCTCTACAGTCTACAGTGTCATGACTCTACAGTCATGACACCTGTGTTTATGTCAGTAAAATTAAATTAATTACAACCAATTAAATGCATTTAACTACAGTGTATAATACATTTTTTTAAAAGCCATGCTAAAAAATGTAATATACAAAAAATGTAATTTACACAAACACACTGGGTTTGGAATTTCAACCACTTCAACTGGTTTACTTCAAGTCCCTTCATACTTTTCTCTGTGGACTTTTAGATACAGCCAAAAAAAAAAACACTTATTCCACGTAGTTGGTTTACAGAACTGGCTTTTATTAGCTCCACAGTTGTTGAACTGAAAAAGAGTTTTGTCTAAATGCTTGTCAAAATGTGTCAATGTTTCTCTATATGAATGCTCTTATAGTCGAGAAAGCTTAAACTAACCCATGGACAGTTGTAACTTCAGTGAATGTGAATCTGTTTTTCAGTAGCATGAATACATCTTTGAAGCTCTGAATGTGAAACAGCCCAGGTGATAGATAGTAGTGACATGGTCTCTTTCTAGTCTAAAGAAAGTGTTTTTGAAGAATCACAGCATCCAGTTTATTATTTGCTGTCTAACATGACATAGTTCTCATGTTACCCAGTTCTACCTCTGATTGGCTGATCAATCCCCTGTGACGTCTCCTGCCCAGGAAGTTCAAGCTGGCAAGAAGCATTAGCTGCATTCTCAAAAAGAAAGAACCAGCAAACTCATTAAGAAGACTGCTTGTTGAAGCAAATCAGAGTTCGAACAAAACACCTTCTCAGATTAAGTTGTGGTCAATATTTGTCTTTGGATCTGCAGCATGCTATGTTTTGTCTATTTTCATGTAAATTTTTTCATTTTTCAATTCAATTCAATTCAATTCAGCTTTATTTACATAGCGCCAATTCACAACACATGTCGTGTCGGGGCTCTTCAATTCAATCGAATCATACAGATTTCAAGTCAGTTACATACATTTCACTTAATCCTAACTATTGAACAGTGCAGGCAGATTCAGTTATTTATTCAAATTGGTTAAAATGTTTGATCAGTAAATATTAGACAAAAGCTCGTCGTTTAATTATTAATAAATTCATTTTGTGATTTTTGATCACCAGCTCTTGTTGATACCAGCTCGGGAAATAAACAGAAACCTGTTGATTCCCTAGGAAAAAAAATCCTCCTTTAGACTGATTTTGGAATATATTATGAAACTGATTTTTGATCAGTTATTTGACTGTTTTACTGACTTTTAAGTTATTGAAGCTTTAGGATGACAAAAAAAAAACATGCCAGCAGTTGCATTAAAATGTTAATGTTTGTGGGCATGGATGGAATAATCAGCTGTAATGTGTATCCAACAAATACAGGAAAAAAAAAGTTATTTTAAATGCTGCAAACACAGGAGTGTTTTTAAGTAAAACTGGTTGACCAGAAGAGATTTGCAGAAGAAAAAAGGGGGCATATTTAACAAGTTCAACAATGTTGTTTTCTGACACTTCAAGGCATAAAAATTAGTTTGAGTTTTTTTTTGGAAAATATTAATAATGCTTCTTTGACACAAAATTATCAATGTGGCTTAATAAAATTTTTCAGGCTGTACATTTTACATTTTTTGAATTGTGAATGAATCTTTATAAAACACGGAAACATCATAATGATGTCTGCAAATCTGTATTTTGAAGTCATTTTCCCCTCATAAGTAAGTTCCTTCTAAAAACATTTTTTACCTTGAGAGATTTCTTAAAGGGTTAATTGCTTCACCAAATACTTCATTTTTAAATAATGCATTTCAGGACAGTGCATGAAATAAAGTATTGCCACATGGATTGCAATGTACAGGTAACAAGCAGGTTGGCAATAGCAAACAAATGTCAAAGCACTAACAGAAGCTGCATATTGACACAATGTTTATCAGGAAGAGAACCAAGAGATCAGAATCAGAATCAGAATCAGCTTTAATGCCAAGTTCGTACATACAAACAAGGAATTTGACTCCGGTACACTTTGTTCTTTTGTTCTGTTTTTGCATTACATAATATACAAATATACAATGTACAATATACACATATATAATAAAAAGGTGCATTTGCAACATCTGTATGCTGTTGTTTGGTACTCTATTAAATGTTCAACAGAGAAACAGCCTGGGGGAAGAAACTGTCTCTGTGGTGGCTGGTTTTAGTGAACAGTGCTCTGTAGCACCACCTGAAGATAAAACTCTAAACAGTTTATGTGCAGGGTGTGTGGGGTCTGCAGAGATTTTAGCAGCTCTTTTCCTGACCCTAGACCTGTATACGTCCTGGATGGAGGGAAGGTCAGCCCTGATTATTCTCTCTGCATTCATGATTATTCGTTGCAGTCTGAACCTGTCCTGTTTTGTGGATGATCCAAACCACACTGAGATGGATGAAGACAGGACAGACTGAATGATGGCAGCGTAGAAGATGACCAGCAGCTCCTGTGGAAGGTTGAACTTCTTGAGTTGCCTCAGGAAGTACAGTCTCTGCTGGGCCTTCTTTCGAACAGTGTCTATGTGTGAAGACCATCTCAGGTCCTCAGAGATGGTGGTTCCTAAGAACCTGAAGTGGTCCACGGCCGATTCAGTGTTGTCAGCCCTGATTATTCTCTCTGCATTCCTGATTATTCGTTGCAGTCTGGACCTGTCCTGTTTTGTGGATGAGCCAAACCACAGAGCCAAACCAAAGAGATGAAGCAATTAATCTGCAACACGTGTCTGACAAATGACATTTGGGTGCAAACAAGTAAGAGGAGTGAGCGAAGGGGGAAGGAGAAACTGCAGTAACTGCCAAACAATCCTAACAATGCCTAACCAAGCCAGAGATCATGTGGAGATTTCAGCTTTTAATTTTTATTAGAAATTATACTGGGGTAAGGCATCACTCTATACATCCGGTCCCACATATCGAAGGTCAGGCTGTGAAGTTAACATGTCCTAGAGGGAAACTGAAGCATACCTCTCCCCAGTAACACTCTCCGAATGATCCAAATATGTTCCCAGAAGGGGAGAAAACAGTTCCTGAAAGGTATATATATATATATATATATAAAACTCCTTAAGTTTGCAGATGACACCACTGTCATTGGTCTGATCCAGGACGGTGATGAGTCTGCATACAGACAGCAGGTGGATCGGCTGGTCCACTGGTGCAGTCAGAACTACCCTGAACTGAACCCACTCAAGACTGTGGAAATGGTGGTGGACTTTCGGAGAACACCACCCCCATACACCCCCCTCACCATCCTCAACAACACTGTATCGGCCGTGGACCACTTCAGGTTCTTAGGAACCACCATCTCTGAGGATGTGAGATGGTCTTCACCTATAGACACTGTTCGAAAGAAGGCCCAGCAGAGACTGTACTTCCTGAGGCAACTCAAGAAGTTCAACCTTCCACAGGAGCTGCTGGTCATCTTCTACGCTGCCATCATTCAGTCTGTCCTGTCTTCATCCATCTCAGTGTGGTTTGGATCATCCACCAAACAGGACAGGTCCAGACTGCAACAAATAATCATGAATGCAGAGAGAATAATCAGAGCTGACCATCCCTCCATCCAGGACTTATACAGGTCTAGGGTCAGGAAAAGAGCTACTAAAATCTCTGCACACCACACACCCTGCACATAACTGTTCAGAGTTTTACCTTCAGGCCGCCGCTACAGAGCACTGTTCACTAAAACCAGCTGCCACAGAGACAGTTTCTTCCCCCAGGCTGTTTCTCTGTTGAACATTTAATAGAGTACAAAACAACAGCATACAGATGTTGCAAATGCACCTTTTTATTATATATGTGTATATTGTACATTGTAAATATGTATATTCTGTAATACAAAAACAAAACCAAAGAGCAAAGAGCAAAGTGTACCGGAGTCAAATTCCTTGTTTGAATGTACGAACATGGCAATTAAGCTGATTCTGATTCTGATATGACTCAGGTAGGAGAATATTTGACAAGATAAATCTTTGTTGTTAAATCCACAAATCCAACTGTAGAGTGGGATTTGACAGTAGAATTGCAAGAAGAAAGCCATTGTTGAAAGAAAACCATAGAAAATTCCACATTGCAGTATCTCACAAGCCATGTAGAAGACACAGCAAACAGGTAGAAATAGATGATCTGGCCTACATGCAAATGCTGTATGTGCTGATATTGAACATGAAAACACTATCTCAATTGTAAAACATGGGGGTGGTAGCATCATGCTGTGGGAATGACATTCTTCAGCAGGTACAGGAAAGCTGGTAGAATTTGTGAATATGGGTGGAGCTCAATACAGGACAATCCTAGAAGAAAACATGATGGAGGCTGCAAAAGACTCCAGACTGAGGAGGAGGTTCACCTTCCAGTAGAACAACAACCCTTAACATACAGCCAGAGCTACAATGACAACAGGTTAGATCAAAGTAAATATATGCGTTAAAATGGCCCAGTCAAAGTCCAGACCCAAATCTAATTAAAATGGACAGATTGATGTGCAAAGCTGGTACAGACATAACCCAGAGATTCCCAGCTGAAACTGCAGTAAAAGGTGGTTCTATGAAGCACTGACTCCAAAGGGCTGAACATAAATCCGTGCCACACTTTTCAGATTTGTAAAAAATGTTGAAACCCATTTATCATTTTTCTTTCACTTAAAAAATCTGCTTCTTTGTCTTGGTCAAACACATGAATTGCCAATAAAATAGAAACAATAAAATAAAATGAAATTTGTCCATGTTTGCAGCTTCACTCTGACTTCCGCCCAGACGACGGTGTTCCTTACTCTCTCTATTCAAATGAAATACTAATAGACAGGGATGGGCTACATGGAACACTATATACTGGGTTCTGGCTGACATCTCTGGCTCCCTTTTGTCCTGTAATATTTCTAATACATAAATATAAAATGCTGCTTCTAAAAAAGTTCAAGTAATCCTAAAACTTTATCCTTTGTGTGTGAAGTGTGAAGCATTCCTGTTTTATTAATTTATATAACTTATTGTAACTGTTCCTGGCCTTTTATGTGTATTGTGCCTGATGCTATCAGTTTGATCTGTTTTATCCAGAACTGTTGGGGGAAAAGTAAAATAAAGTTGAGTTGGTCATGATGGATGGTTCTAGACCCAGGATGGGAGTGTGGTGTGGGTTTTCGCCACAGGCCGTGTCTCTACCCGATCCCAGACCATGTCTGTTCCACAATGAGCACTCTCGCTTACACATGAACGGCCTTTTCCTCACCTCCTTCACATTTAACTGAAACGCTGTCCTTCCTGAGTCAGTGCTCCATGAACACACGAGCAACGTGGCTGTAAAGTCCCAACTTCACCGCTTTGTGAATCACCGATGTGTTGGAACATTTACTCCAGTTAAGAGCACAGTGCAAGATTAAATAATCCAGTTTTCATGGGGTCTTAATAGGAGGTGTGGATGTCAAAAGTTTGACTAATTCTGATGCCACAAGCAAGGCCTCAACTTCAAGATCCAAATGAGCAATGACAGTTTAACAGATCTATAAACACACTGTGCCCCCGGCCGTTACTCCTGCACTTGTAAAAACACTAACACACATCTAAAAACAAAGCCCTTCCCGTTCTTCCTAAATACGACTGGCCATTCCGATGTCAGCCTGAAACCTTATCCCCCATGCCACGTAAACAAAGTCGGGCCTGTCTGACGGCATCAACCCCTGTGGCTTCTGCAGCGCAGACAGCAGTCTTCTCCAATCCCTCAAAATCTGACTCCCACATGGGGGACGACGAGCTCCATCTGCACTTTGCAAAGGACGACGAGACCCGGACCTGACCCTTGTGGTGAAACACACATCTGACATCTAAAGTTCATCAACTTAAAGGAGACATATCATGAAAAATAGCCTTTTTAGCCTTTAAATACATTTTTCTGTGTACTTCTGTAGAAGTGCAGAAAAGTTTAATTTAGTCTCTAGGTGTTGCTAAGATATCTTTATATTCTACTTGGTTCATAGATGTTCATAATGATGATACGTTTGGTTGGTTGTTGGGTGTATTAACCCACAGAAGTCATTACACCGTCCGCCAGCATCAGAATCTCTTCGAAGTGCCTGGTTAAATTCTCCATGGAAATGTTTCCACATCAGTGGGGAAATTCCTATTTCTCCACTTCAAGGTCGAGTTCTTCATCAACCTCCTCCAGTATCAAGAAGGATTTGCTGAAAGACTTCATCTGATTAAGGGTCAGTTCCTTCTGTCTATGGAAACGACGTTGTGAAGTGCCTCAACAGCATTTAAAGAGACGGCACCAAAACAAGTTGCTCTCAGACGCACCGCAGAACAGGTAAAAGAGGAGCCTGTGGAGCTACAACAAGGAGTTCTGACCAAAGCATTGCAGTTCCACTTTATATAGACCACAACTGAATGATTTAAGTGTGAAAAGGAAGATTTAACATCATGTTAATTCAAAGTATAGTCTGAGCAGTTACTGTCCACATACAAAACGAACTAGAGATCTCCAACTGAGTTTAGTCAAAGAACGGAACATGAAAATATATTATTAAAGTAAATAATATCACTCCACAATGTGAGTTTGTAAATGAAATTATTGTCTGACATATTTTTAGATCAGATCTCAATCCAATTTGGGAGGTGCTGACTTAGGAGGTGGATGGAGAGCTGACGTATCTGCAGCAACTGTGTGACAATATCATGGCTGCGACGATGGCCAAAAACTCTACAAATGTTTCAGATACCTTGTTGAATCTCCTATATGCTACAATGAATTAAGGCAGTTTGGACAGCAAAAGTGGGTACTAACTAGTGCTAGTAAAGTGTACCTTATATATGGCCAGCTCGGTGAGTGTAACTGAACTGGTATTTGGCTCCAGCATCATATTTTAGTCTTTAGTTTGGCAAAATGAAACATCTCTGACTACAGTCATTTTATAAAAGGTTAAAAATTAATTCAACAGAATAACGCTTTTAACCAATCACATGATACAATCTTTATGGTACCTAAATTCCTTTAAAGGCAACGGTATGAGGAGAATCGGCCCGTTTATTAACCACTAATTATTTCCTGAGTTTGCTCCTCAATAATTAATTTTTTAAAAGCAGACATCCAAAAAACATTTACTGTAAGAGTCACCCAGATGTCCAAAAGCTTTTGTTAAGCAGTCAATTTCTGGCTAATACTCTTTAAGGGCCAAGTAATTGCTAAGATGGCTAATGTTCTAAAGATCCTTCAGTGGCAAATGGACGAGGGATCTTAAAGTCAAACAAGATGGCAGTTTTTCATCGTTTTGGCTTATGTGGTATTAAGCAAATGTGTTCACGCCAAAAAGCTTTACAGTGCAAATGCTGCTAACCATTGAGTGTTGGCCCGAACACTTGGATAAAAACGTAGATCTGCCTTGGCCTGGCTGTTTCTTTGTAAATCCATACGGATACCCACTGGAAGAGTTGGGCAGCTTCTTGTGAATTCACTGCATTATTAAAACCAGTTAACGTGTGTCGCATAAAAAGCTCTGATTCGGACTCCAGCAGAGGAGAACAAACAGTTTCTCCCAAGATCCAACAGCCAAATCCAAGCATTATGCTTCCTCACAACAGAACATATCTAACAGACTCTCTGATATCCCAAAGATTCCCTGATCCGTATGGAGGTCCAAAATGGTCTCAACGGTTCAATAAAAAAAACAATTATTCCATAATTACTTAAATGTGTCAAAACTTTATAGCTATTTAACTGGTTATATATTTAAGCAGTCTTCAATATATGATTAAACAATTATGTCAACTGATTAAGTTATATTAAGAACAATTCTATATTATTTAGAATATGAATCAAAATTGAAATTAATGGATTTCCAGATTATTTTATTGTGAATTCAATAAATTATGAAGATTTTCTAACAGTTATGTATAAAGCCATTTAACTATGACACATATAAATAATTACTGAATTATTTCTTTATCACGTTTTTTAAAACTTTTGGCACTCAATAACCCTGAAATTTAAACGAGATCTTGGGGCCAAAAATGACGACAGCGTTGTGAACCCAGAATACAACAGAACCGACAGTTAGTCAGCGTCCAGTAAAGAACCACAGACTGACACAGACATGGACACGTACTGACAGACAACACGTCATGCTGCACCATGCTTCTCCAGGAGAAAAATACTGTAGCAGCAACCAGCAGAGAAATAAATCAGGTTTGGATGAAGAAAAGCAGGTGACTTACCAGACTTGCGCTTGGAGCCATAGTCCCTGAGGGAGAAGCAACACAAGAGGGACATGGTTAGTGACAGCGAACGCTACTGTCCTAAACAAAACATTTAGTCAACACACATGCATGCTGATGCTGCAGCTCGGCTTCTGTGCACTAGGAAACGCATGTGTTTGAAGGAGAAAAAAGCGAGGCGGAGAAGGAGGGATGACTTTGGCCAGCTGCCTGTACTCTCTGCAACAGACACAAAAAAGTCATGTGACTCCAAAGCAGCTCCACCATCTAATTTCTCTTCCTCCCTCTGCCCCCCCCCCCCTCCCTTCATCCTATTAGAGGGAAAGAAACACATTCAAAGGAAGGAGGATCAGTTTAAGATGCTTTGCTTAATGGCTTCTAATGGGATTATGGCACAAGTCTGACGCAGAGTTGATGTACGCAAGGCTTGTCTACCTTGTCTTCTGTCCAAAATAAAGCAGGGAGTCAGATAGAAAAAGAGACAAAAGAGAGTTCAGATGAGGACACATCTCTGCTCAGCTGATTCCTCCAAACCAACCCATTATTTATGTTAAATCAGCCAATGTCACCCCTGCTGCAGTATCTGAGAGCAAACAGTAAACATCAGCAGAATGATGCTGCAGTAAAGCTAAACTAGATCTGACTTTTTCAACCTTCAAACAGGCAGACTGAAATTTAATCAGGCATACACAATATATTAGCATTAATTTTCTTATAAGCCTATGTTAGTCGTTTTAATAATTGTATGTCAGTATCGGTCCCATAAGTAAAACTGATGTCCATTTCCATCTTGGGGCCATTTGTTTTTCAGGATCACTTGAGGTGGTCTTGACCAACAGTTCTCCAGGCTCTCTGAAGTTTGTCACTGAACTTTGGTTGCCATTTCCCTCTGTTCCAATGCACTACCTGAACATTCAAGAGCTTTTTCTTTAGTCATCAAACTCTGACCATGAATCATTGTGGCATAAAAATGTCCCCAATCTCAAGGGATGAACCAGAGTTCTCTCAATACATAGGCATAAACTAAGCAAATAACTCTTTTTATTTTGGATCGTTGGTTATTTCTCTGTCACAAGATTTGTTCCCATTTCTTGAGCTGGATTAATAAAAAAAACAAAAACGTTTTGACAGTGATCCCTCCTTGTCAGTGAACATTTAGGTCTAATCTTTTGTTGTCTTCTTCATGAGGGATTGTAGGACAGAGCATAGATGGATTTGGGTAATTTTAGCACCAATCAGGGTTTTGCTTTGCTCTGTCATAGTGAAGAAAGACTTGAACTGCAAGGCAAAGCACTCAGTTTACTGGTTCATCTCTGTGACAACCTTCACCTTGAATCATGGAAAATGGATCACAACCAAAAGAACGAGACGCCAAAGTAAAGCCCCCTCCATAGGGTTGTTGGAATCTGCTTTAGGGAAAAGGTGAGAAGCTCTTTGGTCTGATTGGAACTGGGAGAAGACCTGGCATTTCGCTGCAATGAAGAGTCATTTAAAGTGGCCCAGTCATCTGTTTAGGATGCCATGTGGAGGTTTTCCTTTGGAGGCCAGACCCAGATCTCGCTAGAGGCAACATATATGCATCTTGGCATGATAAAATTTTGTGATCTATCTTAAGGAGAAGGAGTCTCTTGAAGAGGAATCTTTAGGCTTCATCCTAAAACTTGTTCTCTCCATAAACTGATACCAGATAACTGAAAGGAAATGGATAGTTTTAAAGGATTTAAATGATGATGCATTTGAATGCATGCAACAAGGCCAAACGCTTCTTTTGTCCTCAAGATGTCAATTCTTCTACTTTTCTTGTAGTAACTGTTGGACAACATGCTGTCATTGTCAGATACAAGCACTGAGATTGTATTGGTTTATTTGTCATTTGCAGGTCAACACAGTCAACAATGCATACAAAGGTTTTTAGTACAACTTCACCAACTCCCAATATGCATGGAGAGGGTCAAAGATCTGGTGAGGTTAAGACTCCAGCAACCTTGAAATACAAGGAAACAACTCTGTTAGCAGACCAGTGCTTGTGGCTTTCAGTTTATTTTTAGTACTTCAAGTGTTGCTAGAGTCTTCAGCTCACCAGGTACCAGGGTTGGACAGTACATGGGTGGAAAAAAAGTCAATGTCAAAAGAAAAACTTTCACACCTCCAAAGAGAACTATTGATCACGGCACCTTTAAAAGATCATAAGAAAGTTTGGCTCTTTGGAAGTGAAAAATAAAATAAACAAGGGTGGTTTGCACAGCGCAGTCTCCAAGCACTGAAATCAGGCATACCAGAACAAACATAGACAGCATACTGCTGGATTTAAATAGCCACTACCCGAATGAAGCTACCTGAATATTATTCTAGGAAGGATGTAGCCTGTGGACAAACCATGAACAGTGCATGAAAGATCATGGGTGAAGGTTGGATTTGAAACATGCCAGTGTCACTTTTGGAAGAGACCCAGATGCTATCCAGCAACTCAGCCTTGGAGAAGTGGTAAAAAATGAAAGGGTGCATAGCATAAAAGGAAGGAAGCACTCTCCAGTCAGCTAAGGTCAGTAAGCGATTGTGGTTTTTCCTCTCCGATCTAGCAAAGTGGATATCTCTAATTAGAGTAGTTTTGTTCAAAACTCATCTCCTAAATGAGGGACCTTATCTTGTCAGCAATGAAGATGAGTAAATTGAACTGAGAAATTATTGCAGCAGAGGGTAACAGGGCAGAAACTATTGCCTGCAGTGCAGAGGTTGGTCAATGTAATGACCTTTCACTGCGAGAGGTTAATTAAATCCCTCCTGTTGAGTGTCTCCATAACTCTACACCGGCTAATAAAGATACACGTTGTCACAGATACAGGTAGGCTAACAACACAGAGTAAAATCAGTGTCTGGTTTAAGCAGCTAGAAACACAGATTCATGGTGTCACTGTGCTCTGTTTTCTCCGATCCCTTGTGATCTGATGCATCCGTCTCTCTGTGACTGGATTCAACGAATGAATGAAGCCTTTATTAGTGACCTCTTTATACCAAGAACTCTCTGTGCTAGAAACCAGAATATGCTTCAATGTCACTAAAGATGGACACGACATGACTTGACCCCATGCATCATCCCATCCATCTCAAGTCGGGCTGTACACAACTTCTAAAGCACGAGGAATGAGATTACTTTCTTTCAGTGGGCAATGTCTTAAAGTAGAGCACAATAAGCTGAAGCATCTGGAAGGGTCTGGATGGAAAGTATGCGGTTTTTTTAGGTTGCAAGGATGTCAGATATCCAGGGAATGCTACCAATCATGTGAATATTTCTATTTGCCCAGTACTCTTTGCTCAGATGTCCAGTGTGTTAATTTTAAATACACTATACACTGTTTATATGTATAAACTATATAAAAGCATACACTGCATAAAAAGACAACTTGTTCTTTCTTATTTTCACATGTTTTAGATCAGTCAAGATGAACAAAAATATTTCTGTTTGGTAAAATCCAGAATAATGAGTGAGAATTTATTATAGTTTTTAACAAATTCAGAGGTTTGCCTACATACGTAAAAAAATAGCTTTTCAACCGTACCACTTAAGTCAAATGTTCTGGGTTTCCTTCCATAAGTTTCTCACAATAACTTGCCATTCCTCCTGACAGAAGTGGTGTAACTGGGTGAGGTTAGTGGTCCACCCAGCCCACACACCTCTTGAGCTCTGCAAACACTATTTTCTCTGGGACTGAGATCAGGGCGTTCTAATGGACACTGTCAAGGTAAGGTAAGGTAAGGTAAAGTAAGTTTATTTATATAGTGCTTTTCAGCAACGACATATTCAAAGCGCTGTACATACAATTACAATACAATCACAAAGAAAATAAACACAGATACAGACACAGAAAAACAAATAAAATGATAAAATCAAACAACAGAGGTAATTTAAAAAAATAAAGAGAATAGAATGATGGACAAGAAAATGAAAGGACAATTGGATTGAAAACGCAACTAATCATGCCTAGATGGCACAGTCAAAGGCCGCTCTAAACAAATAAGTTTTTAATCTTGATTTAAAGCAACTTAGGGTTTCGGCGCTTTTACAGTTTTCTGGCAGTTTATTCCAGATTAGTGGAGCATAAGAACTAAAAGCTGCTTCTCCATGTTTGGTTCTGGTTCTGCAGAGTAGATTTGAGCCAGAAGACCTGAGAGGTCTGGGTGGTTGATACACTGACAACAAGTCTGTAATGTATTTTGGTGCTAAGCCCTTCAGTGATTTATAGACTAACAGAAGTATTTTAAACTCTATTCTCTGAGCTACAGGGAGCCAGTGTAGATACTTTAGGGACTGTTGTTGTCCTTAAGCCACTTGGTAACTAATTTGGTGGTAGGATTAGGGTCAAGGCCCACTTCTGTCCCAAGCTTGAACTTTCTGGCTGATATCTTGTGTTTTTTCTTCAACATTTCCATACAATCCTCTTACCCTGTGATTCCATTTATTTTGTATAGTGCACCAGTCCCTTCTGCAGCAAAACATCCAAACAATGTGATGCTACCAGCTCCACACCTTACAGTAGGAAAGGTGTCCTCAGACTTGCAAAAAACGCTTTGTTATTCAACTGTAACGATGGTTATGTTCGAACACAATAAATTCCTCAAAATATAAACTAATTGACAGTGCATTTGCAAACAATAAATTTGTTTCCGTTGCTTTTGGAGTAATGACTTCTTCCTCACTGAGTGGGCTTTCAGCTCAGTATAGGAGTCGTTTTACTGTAAATAATGACACTTTCTTACCAGCATCTTAGTGAGGTGTTTTGCTTTTGCTCTTATGTTTATTCACAATGAAATATGGTACTATATGGGACACAGAACCCATCTACTTCCTAAAAATGTTTAGGACCAGAAATGATCTTTTTTGTTGATTCTCTACTACAGCACTAGTGCTGCGCACACAACCTTCCTTCTTAATTTGATGTTAATTTGATGCCAAGATGGATATATGTTGCCTGTAGTGATCAAAAACAAACATTCTGTTACTGAAAACAACAGAACAACTAAAAAGAAAGCTGTTTGTGGCTTTTGTATCTTTCTCTTATGAGAAAGGGCCTAAAAATGTCTGTAAGACATAAGACGACTGAGTGGGAAAAGAGGAGTAAAACAGAGAAAAGATGGAAGGACGAGAAGCGAGAGGAGAAACAGATTGTCCAGAGTTTAGCAAGTGACCCACATCCCTGAAGCTGAAATCAAACTCCTCCCCTGGGGGCTGAGTAACCAACACTGCCTGCCAGCTCGTTTCCACCATTTCTGGAGGTTTGAAGAGGAGGAAGCATGGGGTACAAGGCAGCAAGGACAGAGGTGGAGAAGAAGGGAGCGTTGTGTGGCAAACATCCGCTTTAAATACATTTTTGTTACCCAGTAAAATGCCCAGCTTTGATACTGGTAACAATTTGTTTGTACAGAAATAATTTACACTGATGAGGTTATCCAGCTAAAGATAAAATGATCATAAAGTTAGCAAATGGTGTCTTCTGGTTGTATGTACCTAAATAATCCAGATAAGCTATGAAAAGGTAACACTGACACAAATTTTACCGAACAAAAGGGAGCATGGGCTATTATTATTTCACTTGCAATGGACATGGAGATGGAAACAAAAAGGAAAAAACAAAGCAAGAAACAGAGAAAGGCAGCGCAAAAAGGAAAAAGGGAGAAAAGGAGAAAAGAATAGAGGAGTGAAAAAAGGATGAAGAGAATACAAGATTACACCCTAGAAGACTGCTTCTACACCTGCAGAAACATACTGTATATGACAACAGCAATGTTACCAAAACGTCCACGGTACTAATGAATGCAAGATGTATTTAGTGGAAACTGCAGCTCAATAAAGAACATCTTTGTGTCTGTTAACACATGAATCCAAACACCTGTGGGTGTAAGTGTGAGCACACTTGTGTATATAAGGTTTCTCCATAAAAATATGCAATAGCGAGTGTGAGGAGCCAAAGACCTATCCCCCAGGGACCCAAGACGGACACGGAGAAGATATGAGCCACAGATATCCACAGGCCCCCCAAAGCACGGGAACCCTGGGAGGACCACCGCTGGGACTATTGCAACTCCCCACAGAGAAGAGCAGAAGAGAGCTTCAGGGGAACTACCCAGCAGCCATAGTACAGAAGCCACAAGGAGTTGCAGCAAGGAGCCCACAGGACCCACCAGCAGCTGTCTACGCCAGACTTGATCTAGCCATGGACCCAGAGACTTGAAACCCCAGGGCACACCACCCCCCAAAGCAGAGACCCGATAGAGCCAGGAGAACACCAGTCACCGGCAGGGAGTGTGGCAGGGATGAAATAGGCCCCACATTTGATTGGGAGCCTAAGCTGATCCCGGGAGCAGTCCAAGACCCAACCTGACACAAAAACAGGTGCACACAGTCACAATCACAAATTCACACCCTTATGCATACACATAAAAAACACTCAACCCACACACCCAATGTAAAGACAGACAACAATGGACATCGTACACTCACTCACTCACTCTTACCATATATACTTTATACTCCCAGGTCCAGGTACCAATACCCCAGAGGAGCAATTAGCCCCTGCACCCAGGAGGTAGTCCTCTTCATTCCAGGGTAGAAACAGGCAGACCGCCTCAGCACCAGCCCATACTAGAGTCGGCACCGCCCAAACCTGAACGACCCCGGCCTAGATCCCAGCCCCCAACGACCACCGACAGCCCGCCAACCAGAGATGTCCCAGGACGAAACACAGCCAACCCTCTAATGAATTCCGATCACAACCCCATCAGCCTCCCACCCCCCATGAACCCCAACACAAATTTCCCCACGGGACCACCCCCAACCAGGACACAGGTATTGAATACATGCCCCAGAACCCAAACGCCATAAATTCTCTCCCCACAGGGCCACATCACCACAGATGAGCTCCACCCCAGAAAAGCAGATGAAGACACACCCATACAGCACAAGCTCCACACACAGCCCTGCTCCATGCACCCCCACCGCATCCCGCCCTCCACCACACAGCGTGGCGCAACGGCATGGGAAGGGTCCCCCGCAATGCTATCACAGTCTCCACCCACAAGCGCCACAGAGCACACACCACCAATACTTTGACTCTCTGCCTACAGGTCCATGGATCTGAAGCACATCAGCAAAATGGCTCCGAATTATTAACAGTGACTGTCAAGGCAAATCAGACGTATAAGAATATACGTAAAACCGCAGGGTTTGAAGGGAGCATCGGGTGAACTATAAGGTTAAAAAAGGGCTGGTGATATCTGACATAGTATTTTCAACTGTTGTGGTTATATACATTATGTTATATATATATATATACACACACATTATATTATGTTATATATACATACATACAGTAGAGACCAAATGTTTGGACACACCTTCTCATTCAAAGAGTTTTCTTTATTTTCATGACTATGAATATTGTAGCTTCACACTGAAGGCATCAAAACTATGAATTAACACATGTGGAATTATATACTGAACAAAAAAGTGTGAAACAACTGAAAATATGTTTTATATTCAAGGTTCTTCAAAGTAGCCACCTTTTGCTTTGATTACTGCTCCGTACACTCTTGGCATTCTGTTGATGAGCTTCAAGAGGTAGTCACCTGAAATGGTTTTCCAACAGTCTTGAAGGAGTTCCCAGAGATGCTTAGCACTTGTTGGCCCTTTTGCCTTCATTCTGCGGTCTAGCTCACCCCAAACCATCTCGATTGGGTTCAGGTCCGGTGACTGTGGAGGTCAGGTCATCTGGCGCAGCACCCCATCACTTTCCTTCTTGGTCAAATAGCCCTTACACAGCCTGGAGGTGTGTTTGGGGTCATTATCCTGTTGAAAAATAAATGATGGTCCAACTAAACGCAAACCGGATGGAATAGCAAGCCGCTGCAGGATGCTGTGGTAGCCATGCTGGTTCAGTATGCCTTCAATTTTGAGTAAATCCCCAACAGTGTCACCAGCAAAGCACCCCCACACCATCACACCTCCTCCTCCATGCTTCACAGTGGGAACCAGGCATGTAGAGTCCATCCATTCACCTCTTCTGCGCCGCACAAAGACACGGTGGTTGGAACCAAAGATCTCAAACTTGGACTCATCAGACCAAAGCACAGATTTCCACTGGTCTAATGTCCATTCCTTGTGTTCTTTAGCCCAAACAAGTCTCTTCTGCTTGTTGCCTGTCCTCAGCAGTGGTTTCCTAGCAGCTATTTTACCATGAAGGCCTGATTCACACAGTCTCCTCTTAACAGTTGTTCTAGAGATGTGTCTGCTGCTAGAACTCTGTGTGGCATTGACCTGTTCTCTAATCTGAGCTGCTGTTAACCTGCGATTTCTGAGGCTGGTGACTGGGATGAACTTATCGTCCGCAGCAGAGGTGACTCTTGGTCTTCCTTTCCTGGGGCGGTCCTCATGTGAGCCAGTTTCTTTGTAGCGCTTGATGGTTATTGCAACTGCACTTGGGGACACTTTCAAAGTTCTCCCAATTGTTTGGACTGACTGACCTTCATTTCTTAAAGTAATGATGGCCACTCATTTTTCTTTACTTAGCTGCTTTTTTCTTGCCATAATACAAATTCTAACAGTCTATTCAGGAGGACTATCAGCTGTGTACTGTATCCACCTCCTGTACAACACAACTGATGGTCCCAACCCCATTTATAAGGCTTGAAATCCCACTTATTAAACCTGACAGGGCACACCTGTGAAGTGAAAACCATTTCAGGTGACTACCTCTTGAAGCTCATCAACAGAATGCCAAGAGTGTATGGAGCAGTAATCAAAGCAAAAGGTGGCTACTTTGAAGAACCTAGAATACAAGACATATTTTCAGTTGTTTCACACTTTTTTGTTCAGTATATAATTCCACATGTGTTAATTCATAGTTTTGATGCCTTCAGTGTGGAGCTACAATATTCATAGTCATGAAAATAAAGAAAACTCTTTGAATGAGAAGGTGTGTCTAAGCTTTTGGTCTCTACTGTATGTATATATATATATATATATATATATATAATTCAATGCAATTCAATTCAGTTTTATTTATATAGCGCCGATTCACAACACATGTCGTCTCAAGGAACTTCACAACTGTCAGGTTCATACATTCCAATTAATCCTAACAATTGAACAGTGCAGTCGGAGTTGGCTTTTTATTCAAATTGGATAAAAAGTTTTTCTATCTAAGGAAACCCAGCAGATTGCATCCAGTCAGAGGCTTGCAGCATTCCCTCCTCCCGGATGAGCATGTAGAGACAGTGGACAGTCACTGGCGTTGACTTTGCAGCAATCCCTCATACTGAGCATGCATGTAGCGACAGCGGAGAGGAAAAACTCCCTTTTAACAGGAAGAAACCTCCAGCAGAACCAGAACCAGGCTCAGTGTGAGCGGCCATCTGCCACGACCGACTGGGGGTTTGAGAGAACAAAGCAGAGACACAAAGAGAACAAAGAAGCCCTGATTCAGGAGTACTTTCTATGGGAAGGAAAAGTAAATGTTAATGGATGTAGCTCCTTTAGTCGTTTCACCTAGAAAGAAAGAACAGATCAACTCTGAGCCAGTTTTCAAGGTTAGAGTCTGAAAGAGAGCACATAGAGTTAGTCACAGTAGAAGCTCAGTCAGTAGCTATGTCTAGGAGAGAGAAAGGGTTAAACACTAAAAGACAGGGCTATGTGGGTCATCGGTAGAGGGTGAGCATTAAGTTGTTGCCAGCAGAAGCTCGGACGATGACCCTCTCCAGAAAGGTGTCACAGGTAGACACAGAGTCAGGCCAGGTGTAGCTTCTAGGAAGAGAAAAGAGAGAACAAGGTTAAAAGCTGAAATAACAGCAAATAATGCAAAATTGGAGAGTAGTGTGAGAATGTAGCGAAGAGGGTGAAAGTGGTCGTTATGTCCTCCAGCAGCCTAAGCCTATAGCAGCATAACTACAGAGATAGTTTCAGTTCAGATTATTTAGTTAAGCGGCGCTTATTTACAACAATGTCGTCTCAAGGCACCTCACAAAGGGTCCCACTGATGGTCATTGTTATACTAAAAACCACAATGATAGGGATACCTCCCTCTGTCAGACTGATTATATATACAGGACCTTCTCAAAATATTAGCATATTGTGATAAAGTTAATTATTTTCCATAATGATGAAAATTTAACATTCATATATTTTAGATTAATTGCACACTAACTGAAATATTTCAGGTCTTTTATTGTCTTAATACGGATGATTTTGGCATACAGCTCATGAAAACCCAAAATTCCTATCTCACAAAATTAGCATATCATTAAAAGGGTCTCTAAACGAGCTATGAACCTAATCATCTGAATCAACGAGTTAACTCTAAACACCTGCAAAAGATTCCTGAGGCCTTTAAAACTCCCAGCCTGGTTCATCACTCAAAACCCCAATCATGGGTAAGACTGCCGACCTGACTGCTGTCCAGAAGGCCACTATTGACACCCTCAAGCAAGAGGGTAAGACACAGAAAGAAATTTCTGAACGAATAGGCTGTTCCCAGAGTGCTGTATCAAGGCACCTCAGTGGGAAGTCTGTGGGAAGGAAAAAGTGTGGCAGAAAACGCTGCACAACGAGAAGAGGTGACCGGACCCTGAGGAAGATTGTGGAGAAGGGCCGATTCCAGACCTTGGGGAACCTTCGGAAGCAGTGGACTGAGTCTGGAGTAGAAACATCCAGAGCCACCGTGCACAGGCGTGTGCAGGAAATGGGCTACAGGTGCCACATTCCCCAGGTCAAGCCACTTTTGAACCAGAAACAGCGGCAGAAGCGCCCGACCTGGGCTACAGAGAAGCAGCACTGGACTGTTGCTCAGTGGTCCAAAGTACTTTTTTCGGATGAAAGCAAATTCTGCATGTCATTCGGAAATCAAGGTGCCAGAGTCTGGAGGAAGACTGGGGAGAAGGAAATGCCAAAATGCCAGAAGTCCAGTGTCAAGTACCCACAGTCAGTGATGGTCTGGGGTGCCGTGTCAGCTGCTGGTGTTGGTCCACTGTGTTTTATCAAGGGCAGGGTCAATGCAGCTAGCTATCAGGAGATTTTGGAGCACTTCATGCTTCCATCTGCTGAAAAGCTTTATGGAGATGAAGATTTCATTTTTCAGCACGACCTGGCACCTGCTCACAGTGCCAAAACCACTGGTAAATGGTTTACTGACCATGGTATCACTGTGCTCAATTGGCCTGCCAACTCTCCTGACCTGAACCCCATAGAGAATCTGTGGGATATTGTGAAGAGAACGTTGAGAGACTCAAGACCCAACACTCTGGATGAGCTAAAGGCCGCTATCGAAGCATCCTGGGCCTCCATAAGACCTCAGCAGTGCCACAGGCTGATTGCCTCCATGCCACGCCGCATTGAAGCAGTCATTTCTGCAAAAGGATTCCCGACCAAGTATTGAGTGCATAACTGTACATGATTATTTGAAGGTTGACGTTTTTTGTATTAAAAACACTTTTCTTTTATTGGTCGGATGAAATATGCTAATTTTGTGAGATAGGAATTTTGGGTTTGCATGAGCTGTATGCCAAAATCATCCGTATTAAGACAATAAAAGACCTGAAATATTTCAGTTAGTGTGCAATTAATCTAAAATATATGAATGTTAAATTTTCATCATGACATTATGGAAAATAATTAACTTTATCACAATATGCTAATATTTTGAGAAGGACCTGTATATATATATATATATATATATATAATCAGTGGTGACTGAGCTTCCCTTGCAGTCTTAGAGCAGTCACCACTGATATATATATATATACTGTTGTGTGTACATGTTATTGACTAAATATGTGCTACAACACACTCAACTTTTGTTCAGAATCAGCTTCTTATCACTGGTAACGACACGGCTTTCCTCTCACTCATTCCTGCAGCTTCACAGTGCTTTAAACAGTGAGTTCAATAGCGAAGCAAAAATGCTGGGCTTTGTCCCGCCCATCAGACGTTCAGCATCTCTCGGGGTCTATGGGGCAGTGGGCTGGCCTCGGCTGGCCTTGGCGCTCAGCTTCTGCATGATGATTGGATGATCTGTCTGAGGCTGAATCCCTTTTTGATTGACAGCGAAATGAGCAAATCATCCAAACCACAGTTTATGGCAAGGCGGGGATATGTCTATTGTCTTTTACATCAACTAGGATTACTATTTCATTAGTCTTCAGTTACCTGCATCATTTATTGACACCTTAAATAGCCTGTCAATTTGGTCTGGGAAGGTAATGGATTTTATGCTTATGAAAACAGCTAATCAATGTTTATTACCATAATTGGTATGTTATGGTAATAACATACCAGTAGCCTTCTCGTTAGCAACCCTGTGAAAAAAAAATACTTCCTGAGATAAATCGGCTTAACCTCTCTTTGTCTCTCCCACCTTCTGCTTGTACTCCAGATCCAGCATCATCCCCAAGTGTTGTTATGTCTCAACTTAATCTGCTCAGGAGCCCCACATTACCTTCAGCTGTCCCCTGGAGGTCCCTAGCCCCTACAGCCATGACAGGGGGATTGTCTCTTCAAGGCATTAAGACCACAGACGCAGTTCAAGGAATGATTGTTTCTCAGTAATGCCCACTACGATACTGCTGCCAAGGATATGGCTGCTGGGAAACAATTTTCCCAACTTTCCCCAGTCACTTATCATTGATAAGATAAAATAAAGAAGTTAAAAAATATCCTGGTTTTGCAGATTTACCAGAAAGTTTATGAATTCATTAGAAAATTTATGAAGCAACTTTGCTAAATCTTTTGGTTCATATCATTATCCATCCATCCATCCATCAATCTCTGCTCAGGTTACTTTGATGTCTCATTGCTTGAGATGGGGTCTAGTCAGTGGAAAAGTTCAAGTATCTTGATGTCTTGTCCACGATGGAAGGATAAAGCAGGAGACCACTGCTCTGGAATATTGTGGTGAAGAACAAGCTAAACCAAAAATGATGGTTGTCATTTGGTCTGTCATGTTCCAAAACTATGGTTCAACACCCAAGGATAATGAGATGTGACCAAAAGAACGACATCCTGGAAACTAAGGGACTGAAATGATCTTTAAAATGAGGACTTAGTACCACTGAGCCACAGTCCAGTCCTTTTTCTCCTAGCCCAGATAGGATGCCTCTGATACCCCAGGAATGATTTCCCACATGGAATGTGACAGATGTAGTCCATGTCCTGGTGTGTCTGAGTGTGATGTCTTTGAAGCTGCGACTCCAGCTGCAGTCCACTCTTTGTGAATCTCCCTCGAACTGTTGCTAGTGCACTGGTTTTCTTTCCGCTAATCTTTCCAGTAGTAGGATGGGTGTCAATGACGGTTGGACAAATGTGAAGACAGCAGTCACTGGGCATAACATGGACCTAACAATGCGTCTCCCTGTTAAAAATCCTTTAGTATTGATCTTATGTAATAATTTTATTTTCTGAAAAGGTGTAATGAAGGGTTTCATCAGCTGTAAGACATCATTTTTAAAATTCAAAGAAAAAATATTTAAAATATATCTCTGTGTTTGTAATTAATCTAAAACAAAAGGACACCAAGTCTGCATTGAACATGCAGGTCAGAAAGGGGGCTTTTTTTCTGCCTTTCTGTCAACATACCAACCGGAAGGAGATTAAATGAACAATTGTTCCTCTCATTATCACCTACTTACTCCTAATTTACCCCCAAACATCCAGCCTGCCCCCATCACCAGGGGTAACCTTGCTACTTAATATATTGCCTGCATAGAGTCCAAAAGCAGGCGAATCACATGAGTTCATGACTTATCCCTGCAATAATCTGATAATCATGGAGCCTCCTTTTATCTCCCGCAGGCTCAAACTAAGGTCAGACCTTATTGTTATTCATGCAGAGGGCTGTGAGATGACTGATAACATCTCTATAGTGGCCTAACAGCGACTGAAATCACAGCAAAAATGCAGGATGCACATATTAATAAGGAATCTGTCAACATTGTGGTGTGCAGAGGACAGATAATTCCTTCTAGGTTGATATTTGTACGATTAGAGACTGATAAAACGTTTCATACATATCAGCTTGTTGATAATGATGCAAAGTGTGGAACAAAATCATATCACTCCTGAAAAGAAAGGAAAAAGGCTAGAAAGGGGGAGTCCAGGAAGAAATGCATACAGTAGGACAGAATTTTAATGCAGTGGAAACATATTCTAACACAGAAAGAAAAGCACTGCCATAAATACTAGAAAGCAGGATGCAAGGACTGGCATCTGAACTAGAAAAAGCAGCTTCATCCGTCTGGACTGTGAAGCCACCATGTGGAGAGAGCTTGTACAGTTGATTAGCTTTAAAGCAGTAAGGGGGTTATATGTTCTATAACCTCTGATTCTAACAAACAGGCAAGCAAATATTCAAGCCAGCATGGAGTCCTGGCAGCATCTGCATCACTTTTCATTAAAAGGTCCAAAACTTAGTGAAAGACCCACAGAGGAGAGCAAGCTCATTTTGTTTCTAAAGTGCCGTGTTGGCTCAATAAAGGCAGAAGAAGGAAAACATTGTTCTTCCAGAAAGCTCTTAGAAAACATTTTTACAAATCAGGGCCTTTTTTCAACAACTTTCAGAGTAATTGAAAACCCCAGTAAGGATGTTTAAAATACCTTAAAACGAACGTTTGTTGGAGCAGAATAACTTCAAAGAGAAGGTTCAGAAAAATCCAACTTGTAATTTATGCTGCGCAGAAATATGTTGCAAATTTTAAATAAGTGTCTATTTTTCTTTTTTTTTACAAAACCATCGATGACACAAACACCCCTACAATTTGTAAACCACAAAGGAAACTCAAATACTTTTTAATTCTTTACTCTGTTTTGTAGGTTAGACCTGAAACTGAGACAAACAAGTCAGGACAGATTGATGATGTCACCACACACCCACACACAGGTCTTAAATCTCCATAACAACCAAGTACGAATAGTGAAAAACCATACCTCTTGCTCACTGTTATGTATGGCATAGAATCTGTGATGCTGTGGGAGGTTTTCTCCTCCAAAAGCCTTGAATGATCAAACTTTCTTAAACCTTGTTATAGAAACAGAAGTGAAGTTAAAAATTGGAAGAAACTGAAGCAACTGCTTCTAAATGCCCACTGTTTGTAGTTTTACAGAAGAATTTGTTGAGACTTTCTGTTGCATTCCCAAAACTCATTACTGCAGCAGTTGCCCATTTTCCTCCTCCAAATAACCCAAAAAATTTTAATTTTAGTCATCATTGAAAGATTTTTAACATAAATCTCCTCTAAAGTCACAAGGATTCACACTTTCAAATGAATGTTGAACATAAATAAAAACTGTAATAATTTGAAGTCAGGGTTTGGAATCACATGAGAGAAATATTTCTATTCAACATTTTTAAACATCAGAAGCAATAAAATGTGCAGAAATGAAGCTGAGTGGTCTCCTAAATGAATCCTGGATTCAAAAAGCAAACAGCTGATTGCATCAGAGTGACGTCACCTGCCACAGTCCTAATAGTCCCTAACAGGTGCAGTACCCACTTCAGCAGACAGGTGGCGACAATGCACAAAGCCAAAACGTATGATGAGGCCTTTTTACCTTTATTCCGATTATATCATGGGGACTCAGTGGGTCCTTTAACAGAATGGGATTACACAAAGAGGGACTAAAAAAATGAAAAGATTTCCAAGCACCTTCCAGACAGATAATTAGAGCAAAGGTCAACCTAACTGCATCACCTCACTCATTCCATGACTATATCTGAATCTCCAGCTTAAGAGAAATCAAGAGGGGTTCAGATTGTCCCCTCCCCTGTTCATGACCTCCTTGTGTCCCAAGAGGGCATCCGTCCTTCTTTCTTCCTACCTCGTTTTCCAGGAAGTGATAAAGTGAACATATTTCCTCACCCTGTCACGGCCCACATAATCCATCACACCCATGTACCGGCCGGCCCCTCCCAGAGCTATTACTGTAGCGAGCCTGGCTCAACAACTCCCAGTGAGTAAGTGTGTATCAGCGTAGGGGAGCAGAAGTGAGTCAGAAGCTGCATCTGGGTGAATGAGTGCATCCATGTCAGGGCGAAACAAAAAAAGTTGAAACGGGAGCGGAGGCTGGTGAGTGGTGAAATAACCTGAAACCAGTCAACACAGTGGATTTAGGTTCTTAAAAATAGAAATCTGCCCTGGGTTTGTAAGTTTTTTAATGTGACTGACTAAATGTGACCAAAATCAATGAAGGCTCTCTCACAAATAAAAACACGACATCCCAGAGGCAACATGCTCAGCTGACCGCTCCTCCTCACTCCTACAAGCTTCATGTTTAAACCAACTGAAGACTGTGCAGTTCACTGCTCATCAGGTCTCCAGTGAGTGCAACTGATACTAAAAGCTCATCCATTAAGGCTGACAGAGTCTGTCGCCTCTTTCCGAACAGAAAAGAAGAAAGAAAGAGGCGGGGGAAAGGGAGGGACTGGACGAAAGTGGTAGATGTAGAGCAGACCCAACAAGTTCCAGCATTTGTTCTCATTGGTTCTTTCTATTTCCTCCAGAACCCACTGACTTTAACCCAAAATAACTGGTTCTACATTGGCACCAACTGTTAGCAGGATCAAAGGAAAGATCCACCTTCAACAGGAGACCAACAAACAACTAAAATGTTGTGAGTTTCAGACAGACTTTTCAGGTTTAAATGTAAAGATTTTATTATCTTTGACACCAACTGTCTAATACATTTACTGGTTCCTTTAACTTTATGTTTCCACTGAAACATGAGGTGGTGTTCAAGTTTGATGACCATAAAGTCTTTATTTAATCAACATTGTGATAAAATACCACCAAGTGAAACACACAAACCATTATGGATTAATAATAATGCAAAACACTCCATCCATTTCTGTGTGTCTTTCTGCCAAAACACACACACACGTACTGCCAGACACAACCTCAGGACTTTAAATCATCTAATGGTCTCATCCTGAATGCCCACATCTCTCCATCCCCGGATACATTTTCATTTAGAAGATGCACTGAGGTGAAAGAACCAAAGAGCCACATCCACTTTACTCCTTACAGCTCTGGGTATAACGTCTAACACACCATTAACTGAGCACAGTGAGCTCTCCACCCCACACTGAGTGTTCTTCCTGATATCGAGGCAAAATGAGAGAAACCAGAGGCGGTTCTGAATCAATTTCAGCAGAACTGGTCCAAACTGCAGCTCTCTGTCAGGCTGCAGAACTTCTCAAACTGTTCATAATGACTTTCTGCAAAGCCTGTCAGTTCTACATTCAGCTCTTCATGATGTACAACTTTTAAATTATTTCCCTCTGTTTGCCTCTTTATTAAATCTGCTACACGTGTTTCTGTCTGTATAAAGAAAGGTTAGGATGAGAATTATTCTTTCAGGTCTAAGTTGTTGGGTCTGTGTTAAAATTAGGGACTGGGCTCACAGCATGAGATGAAAAATCCTGCACAGGGCTTTAATGTGTCTGTAACTCTCACTGCTTCAGTTTTCAAACCATATTCCAGTCCCAGATTAGCAGCTGGCAACACGTGAACAAACACGTGGATGGAAAAAAGCAATACACTCAGCTAAATGTTTCATTATGTTTTGCTTTTATTCAAGCAGGCTATCTTTTAAATGGGTCTGAATGAATAGTTTTCCTGAAGGTCCTTCAGAGTTTCTTCTCATACTATTTCAGTGGTTGTACCTTACCATAACAGCATGTTGTGTGCTTCAATAAAAGTGATGAAAACAGAGAAAAATAGGGGACCAGAATTTCTGTCTTCAAGAAACAGAAAATAATCCAGAACAGACCAGAGACATGATGTGTTAGTTTGTTGCTCTGGGGCAGACAGCTACATGTTAACACAATGCCGAGGCAGAAAGACATCAGCAATTATTGTTGAATACTGCTCTAGATCAGTCTGCAGGGTTGTTAACCCATTTTAAACTAATCGTATACCATCATTCTACAGAGAGAAAGTTGTTTCAAATTTGGAAAACATCTGTTCTTTACCACACTCACCATGTGCTTTTTATTTTTTTTTAAACAGATATGACACATACAAAATATATGTTTTTAAATTAATGGAGAAAACAAAAAAAGTTCTGCTCAGCGAGTTCCTCAGGATTAAGTCCTTGATCCTCTGCTTTTCTATTTCAACATGAGTTCTTAAAATCTTTGAATATCCTTTGTTCAGATTGAATGTGTTATTGGATGCAAATGAAGCATTTAAATAAATCTGGGCTATCATCTATAGGCAGTGCTGATGTTTCATTTATTTTTGAAGCTTCATTTTCCCCATCTAACAAGATTAATGTAAATTCTTCACCTGGGTCAAAACAGATTAAATTAAAAGTAGATACAATGTGTGTTTACTGATAGAAAAGTCAAAAAAGCTTACATAAAACAGAGAAAATGATGAAGACGACAGAAAAGGTGAGAAGAAGCACTGTGTGGAGACTGAGAGATTGTAAAGCTGCTAATTGTGTTGGCAGAGGTATTTATAACCTTGAACCATCTCGCCAATTAGACATACTCGAATTTATGAGGTCATGTTGGATTCAGACAATTAGAGGTACAAGAGTGAAGAGATGATCTAGTGCAGAAAAAACACTGACAGAGAGAGGTCACAATGCGAGGCAGAGGAGAAGAAACATGGAGGAAAGTAATTAAAATACAAGAAGAGTCTAGGTAGAGCTCTGAGTTGGATCGCCTCGGGTGCATCCATCTCCACACAGACAGGAAGACATTACAAATGAAGGGTGCGATGCCGACATTTCAGGATCGGAGGGGAGAGCGTGTTCTCTAATTAAGAGCTACCCAACAAGCCCATCCCCTGCTGCAAAACAAGTCAGTCTCCTCCTCCCTTTCCTGCCCCCATCAGCTTTCCTCTCCTTGTAATCAGGTGTGAGGTTATAACTCACTAACTTAGTGAGAAGGAGCTGATTTGGGAAAAGATTTGAAACCAGGAACAGATAGAGAGGTAACGAGATCACACCAGTCCATGGAGGAGCTTTGTGGCATGAATATTCAGGGTAACATGGCGAGCTTATGAGCAACACATCATCATCATTTTTGCATGCATGCACTCCAGTATGTCTGCAGGAACACATCACTGTGGTGAGATTTTCTGCACTTTGAACAATAAACAATACTCTTCTCTTTAAAAATGTGTGTGTGTGTGTGTGTGTGTGTGTGTGTGTGTGTGTGTGGTTTTTTGTGTGATCAACACTTACTCCACTGGGGGGTTGATGTCCTCAGCTTTTGTCTCGAAGAAGTGCAGCACCTCCTCGCTCTGAGAGATGTGAGGAGGAAGTCTCACCAGAGCCTGGAGATGGAAAGAGACAAGCAACATGAAGGCTAACAAAGGAAAATTGGACACAGCCGAGAGGCAACTTTGGGTCACATGTTAAAACATCCACCATTAACCTGCTTTAGGTTCTTATGTTGTCTTAAAACACAAAACAACATTACTCTGTCACATTCCAGCTGCACATTTCAAGATTTTATGTGATAAACTAACACATAGTGTTGCATAAATGTCAATGAGAAGGAATCATAGTTGAAGTTTAGCCCCGTTTACCCTCTAAATAAAATCTAACTGAAATGTCTGCAAGTTTTGACCCAATTGATTTTCTTCGCCATAATTGTGAATTATCTCTACCCCAATGAAGCAGCCATCACCATGTTTAAATCAGCTCTGACCCAAGCATCATCTTGTTAATGATTTAAGAGTTACCAGGGGCCTTTTTTGACAAACTACAAACATGCTTTTGCCTTTTCATTTTTTATTACCATCCTTTATGCCTGGACCTTGACCCTCTTTTCACACGATTTTTATATGTTGCAAATGTAATCTGCAGCTCTCCATAACTTTCTGCTCCTGTTTGAGGAGCTCTTCAAGATCTCTCTTCTTGATTTTCATTGAAATTTCTTTATAGAAGTCACACAGTTACTTGAACTAGCTCATCCCATGCAAAACATTCAACATGGCCCCCACTGTTAGTCACTGGACCTAGTCTCTGTTGGTGTGGTCCATTGGTGCTTGGAAATTCTGATTTCTGACATCACAGTTTGAAAAACTCAACTGGCATAGATTTGAAAAGTTGGGGATCCTTGAGTAACCCTGAGCTTAAATCCAACATGGCTGCTGCATCTCTGCTTTCTACAGGTATAGGATGAAATGTATGGGTTTCAGAATCACTTGATAATCCAATAAGACATCACATGCAAAGATTTTTCAGATTTCTACTAATTGAAATCACAGCGACAAAGCAGGAAAACTGACTAAAGAAATGAACATTGCTGCATCACCTGTAATGAAGAATTTTATATTATATATATATATATATATATATATATATATATATATATATATATATATATATATATATATATTTAATGAGCAGCAATTAGCGTTAAAGCTCACATACAGAGCCACCAAACGAGGAACTGGACCATGAAGGTGAAGGAAGTGGGCCTTTAATTTCAATTTCTGCAATCGTCATTTGAACTACTTTCATATTTCATTCATCTTATCTAATATTATAGAAAAAGCCTTATAGTTGTTATTGAAGAGGCAGCATCACGCTGCGCATCCACAGCTGTCTGGACCCAGCATCCTATATTCCCCTGCGAGCAAAGCCTTTGAAAACACTGGGTAATTACTTTTCCTCTATGTTTGTACCTCATGAACAGGACAGAGGAAGTAAACAGTGTGGCACACTGTGCAGTGCTGGATGAAAGCAAATGCCTGGGCTTAGTGCTGCAGCAGGATAAATTACTCAGCTCCAGGTTATTTGGGTAAGAAAGAGTCCATCTTTGGGTGGACCTGCTTTTATTTCTTTGGTCCCGATTAATGAGCTGATATTCTGGTTAACCTTCCCTAATGTGGGCCAAGAAAACCACCTCCTAATTGTGTGTCAAAACAAAGCTACTGTATTGCATGGAATTATGCCAAGTGGAAGGAAGGGAGGAAGGGAGGAGAGGAGGATTAGGGGGAGGAAAAGATCATAATCCAGTACACATGAAAAACATTTCTAATAAGAGTGTGAAGAGGAAGTGATAATCAAGTCTGTCTTGAAGTGTGTAATTATAAAGGATAGTTATTTGATGTTGTGTATTTTTATAGGAAGGAAGTCCGTTTTTTTACATTATAACCACAAACTTCCATGTATTTTATTGAGATGTACCACTGGGTAGTTCATAACTGTAAAACCGATGCATGGTTTTCAAATTTTATTGCATGTACAAATCTTTTTTTCACTGCAGGTTCAGCTGGAAGGCCTTATGTTAGGTCTCTACCAGCTTAGCATCTAGATACTGAGATTGTTTTTGTTGCTTTTTGTTAGTTTTATGGGTGTCTTCTGGATTTATTTTTTGTTTTTGGTCAACGTTGTTGTCGTTAAATGTGCTATATAAATAAAATTAACATTGGCATTTGGCCCATTCTTTTTAATTTGACAATATTTAGGTCTGGACTTTGACTGGGCCGTTCTTACACATGTATAGACTCAGACCACTCTATTGTAGCTCTGGCTATATGTTTAGGGCCAACAAATAGTTGCTCTGTCAACAGATCCTTGCATCTGAGCTGTGGATATCTGCAGCTCCTCCAGAGCTGCCATGGGCCTCCTGGCTGCTTCTCTGATTAATTCTCTCCTTGCCCCATATGTTAGTCTAGGCTTGGTAGGTTTACTGTTGGTCCATCCTCTCTCCATGTTCAGATGATGGATTGAACAGAGCTCCAGGAGATGTTCACAGCTTGGGATATTGTTGTAGAACCTAACCCTGCTTCAAACATCTCCACAACTTTCTCCCTGACCTGTCTGCTACAGGTCCTTCTCAAAATATTAGCATATTGTGATAAAGTTCATTATTTTCCATAATGTCATGATGAAAATTTAACATTCATATATTTTAGATTCATTGCACACTAACTGAAATATTTCAGGTCTTTTATTGTCTTAATACGGATGATTTTGGCATACATCTCATGAAAACCCAAAATTCCTATCTCACAAAATTAGCATATTTCATCCGACCAATAAAAGAAAAGTGTTTTTAATACAAAAAACGTCAACCTTCAAATAATCATGTACAGTTATGCACTCAATACTTGGTCGGGAATCCTTTTGCAGAAATGACTGCTTCAATGCGGCGTGGCATGGAGGCAATCAGCCTGTGGCACTGCTGAGGTCTTATGGAGGCCCAGGATGCTTCGATAGCGGCCTTTAGCTCATCCAGAGTGTTGGGTCTTGAGTCTCTCAATGTTCTCTTCACAATATCCCACAGATTCTCTATGGGGTTCAGGTCAGGAGAGTTGGCAGGCCAATTGAGCACAGTGATACCATGGTCAGTAAACCATTTACCAGTGGTTTTGGCACTGTGAGCAGGTGCCAGGTCGTGCTGAAAAATGAAATCTTCATCTCCATAAAGCTTTTCAGCAGATGGAAGCATGAAGTGCTCCAAAATCTCCTGATAGCTAGCTGCATTGACCCTGCCCTTGATAAAACACAGTGGACCAACACCAGCAACTGACACGGCAACCCAGACCATCACTGACCGTGGGTACTTGACACTGGACTTCTGGCATTTTGGCATTTCCTTCTCCCCAGTCTTCCTCCAGACTCTGGCACCTTGATTTCTGAATGACATGCAGAATTTGCTTTCATCCGAAAAAAGTACTTTGGACCACTGAGCAACAGTCCAGTGCTGCTTCTCTGTAGCCCAGGTCAGGCGTTTCTGCCGCTGTTTCTGGTTCAAAAGTGGCTTGACCTGGGGAATGCGGCACCTGTAGCCCATTTCCTGCACACGCCTGTACACGGTGGCTCTGGATGTTTCTACTCCAGACTCAGTCCACTGCTTCCGCAGGTCCCCCAAGGTCTGGAATCGGCCCTTCTCCACAATCTTCCTCAGGGTCCGGTCACCTCTTCTCGTTGTGCAGCGTTTTCTGCCACACATTTTTCTTCCCACAGACTTCCCACTGAGGTGCCTTGATACAGCACTCTGGGAACAGCCTATTCGTTCAGAAATGTCTTTCTGTGTCTTACCCTCTTGCTTGAGGGTGTCAATAGTGGCCTTCTGGACAGCAGTCAGGTCGGCAGTCTTACCCATGATTGGGGTTTTGTGTGATGAACCAGGCTGGGAGTTTTAAAGGCCTCAGGAATCTTTTGCAGGTGTTTAGAGTTAACTCGTTGATTCAGATGATTAGGTTCATAGCTCGTTTAGAGACCCTTTTAATGATATGCTAATTTTGTGAGATAGGAATTTTGGGTTTTCATGAGCTGTATGCCAAAATCATCCGTATTAAGACAATAAAAGACCTGAAATATTTCAGTTAGTGTGCAATGAATCTAAAATATATGAATGTTAAATTTTCATCATGACATTATGGAAAATAATGAACTTTATCACAATATGCTAATATTTTGAGAAGGACCTGCATGTTCCTTGGTTTTCATGGTGCTGTTTGTTCAGTAATGTTCCCTAACAAACCTCTGAGACCAGAAACAGAACAGCTGCATTTATACTGAGATTAAATTACGCTCAGGAGACTTTAAATACTAATTAGATGACTTATGAAGGCTGCTAATTGCACTGGGTTTTATTGAGGACTATCAGAGTAAAGGAGATTGAAGACAGATTCACAGCACATCTTTGAGATTTATCTTTGCAATACATATTGAAAACCATGCATTATTACCTTCCACTCTATTTATTACTTTTTGATAATAATGAGAAAGAAATTGAAGGAGTCTAACTATTTTTTCATGAAACTGGAGTGTTTGGACTTCTCACATAGGGGATGTTTCAGAACAACAACAGAGATGTTTGCAGCGAGATCTCTTTACCCTGCAGTAGTCATCAATGAAACGCAGCCGCTTCATGGCCACGTCTCGCACATGACTCCTCCGGAACAGGATTTTCCCTGGAGAGGGGAAAGGAAAAGGGACAGAAACAAAGAATCAAAACATGAGGAAAAGTGAAGGATAAACAAGGAAAAGTGTTATGGTATGTAGGGAAAGACAGAGGAAAGAATAGCAAGGAAACATATGAGAGAAAACAACTGAAATATGTAAAGAAGTCTGTCTGAAAATAAAGAGAAATCTATGCATATTTTTCAGCATAGGCAGTGTAACCTAAATGGTGTAATTTTCAGATGTACCAACAGATGTCAGTAGTTTGCAGATCAACAAATAAAAGGTGACAGTTTTTTAAATAAAACTTGGGATTTCAACATGAATGGAACTCTTCTTATATTAGTATTAAAGTATAACTTAAACAGACCAATAAAAACAACATTTATTGTGTTTTTGGTTTGGAGAGACAGGAGGCAAAAGTTGCAATGATTATCCAAGTGGCCTGGAAGCAAAAAGCAGGTTTTTCAGACTAATTGTGCATTTAGGAAATCAATCATATCTGTCTAGTAACAACTAAAACAGCCCAAAGTGCAGTGATGTTCTGTTTGCAATTTTATTTGTAGCTGAGGTGATGTTTGTGATGCCACTCTAAAACCTCATTTTGGCTTTTTTTAGTCGTTCAGAGTCGGACATACTGATGTACTTTTCTTCTTTCTCAGCTGGATAATCAAGGTGCCCTGGAGTTTAAGGTCACAAACAGATGGCTGGACATTCGCAATCAGTATTTTCTGCTTAAGAGCAGAATTCATTTTTCCATTATGTCCTGTCAACCAGGTTCTAAAGTGGCCAAACAGTCCCAGACCCTTACACTACCACCACCATGTGTGATTGTAGTATAATGTTTTTCTTTCTAAATTGCTGTGCTGGCATTACACCAGACCTAACAGGATTCACACCTTCCAAAGCGTTCTTTTTTTGTGCCCTCAGTCCACTGAATATTTGCCCTAAAGTCAAAGAGACCATTGAGATGTTTTGGATAAATGTGAGACGGTCCTTTGTGTTTTTTGGGTCAGCAGTGGGTCTGGCCTGTGAACTCTCCCATGGAGGCCATTTTTTAGGCAGTCTCTCATTCTTACTGTTGAATCAATACATTTGACCTTAGCTGAGGCAGTGAGGCCCGCAGTAATTTAGATGCTGTTCTGGGTTGTTTTGTGAGTCGTTCTTGGAGCAATTATGGTAGGTCGGTCACGCCGAAGGAAAGTTCTCCACTGTTCCATGTTTTCTCTATTTGTGGATAATAGCTCTCGCTGTGCTTCTCTGGAGTCTCAAAGCCTTAGAAATTATAACCTTTTACAGCCTGATAGATTTCAATGACTTTGTTTCTCATCTGTTCTTGAATTTCTGTAGGTTGGAGATCGAGGTGTTGTTGGGTGTGGTTTATGAAACTCAACCAAACAACGTGGTTAACAAGTTTCAATAGCTTTTCTCCATTAATAAGTGATATCATTAATTCATTAGAGTTGTGCCAGCACTTGAAAGGCTTTGATAGGGGTCCCATTTCAGGTTGGACTCATGAATTCCTTTTTGTAGGAGCGCAGTTATAAAATAGAAAGAAATACTCCAGATTAGCTCTGTCCATTAAACCAGTTGCCTTGGTAGAGGCTGGCAAATTATTCACTACATTTGAAGTTCAAATTGAAATATTTTTATTTAATAACTGTTTTTAACACAATATGTTGACTGTTCACTTTATCATAATTCAGTTTGTTTTTCTATCTTTAAATTGACACCAAGAAATTCCTGAATACCAGCAGTGGCACTTCTGTGGCCTGGATTCTACAGAAAGCTTGTTAAAGTGAGATATTTTAGTGCTGTAACCTAATGGGCTCCTTCAATATTTTCCAATTAGAAAGCCCATTAAGTGTCGTACAGCAAGGGCAGAGGAGTCTGACCTAAATTACCTGTCCGCAGACGACTGGTGCTGCTTGTATCCGAGGATGGTGGCTTAATAGGGAAGACAGAAGTGGAAATTGGGTTGTTTGTGTTTGTCGGAATCTGTGACAGTGATGCTTGGACATAGAGGGGGAAGACAGCTCGAGGGTAGATGGCAGATAGGGAGAGATTGCTAGTGATGCTAAGACTATGTTTTGGCCACAGGGCTTAAAAAATAAACTGCTGTAAATAGAAAAAAATCAGCATTTTGTCTAAGTGTAAATGAATCTGCAGAGATCTGCAGCAGAATCTGCCATTAAAAATCCCATAAATCACTGCTGTTACTGCACCGTGGGGGAATCACAAGCTTGAATGTTAGCTAGATAAGCTGGTGTCTATGTGACAAGGCTCAAATCAATACCGGGGCACGCATACACACAAATATACATGATAGGTAATAGGTAATGAAAATTCATACACAGAAATAATCTGAGTCACAGACTTGCACACGTGTAAAATTATGAACATGTGACCGACATACAGGCATGCACAACACAGCTGAGTGGGAAAGTCAGATATTGTCTCATCAGCAGCACTCACTGTACAGGCATCAGTAACCAACTCAGTAACGTCCCATGGGTGCCAGTCATGCATTTTTAATATGGGAGCCAGTTCAGATAGCTAGAGCTGCAGGAACAGGCTATTACCTGGGAGAAATGGAATGATCCTCTTCTTCGGATCTTTTTGCCCTCCCTCGATTGGGAACTTGTCAAGTAGCTGCATCTGTTGGAAGACAGAGGAGAGAAAACAACTTAGTGTTATCGCTATTTAAATTCACCATTTCAGAATTTATTTGCTTTCTTTTCTGAGCAGAGATAACAGGATCGATTCCATCATATTGATCGCGATCTCATATATCATGTTGGCGCCAGGGGGCAATTAGCTTAGCACAAACACAGGGCATAACTCCTTTCAAGCCTCGAAAATATGCCCAACAGCACTTCCAAAGATCAATAGCCGATATCCTGGATCTTATTGCTTGATTTGAGAAACAGAAAAGAAAATGGGAGGTTTTACAGTTTTTGCTTAGACCAATGACATCCCTCACTGAGATGCAAAAAAACAAAACTGGAAAAAATGTTTTTGCTACTCAGTTAAAATCATTTCTTTTATATATCAGTTTAAGTACACTATGAAGGAAAAAAATATATTAAAATATACGCTTCAGAGATATGTTGAATACCAGCAGCACTTCTACTATTTTACTTTTGATGCCTAGCAAAAGTAACCCACAGAGATTGTTATGTTGAAAATTCATCTAGTCGACATGGAAGTTTTTCATGGAAGTCCAGGCTATAGTTGGGGAACATTTGGTCCAAACAAGAAAGTTTAATAGGACTTTTAATCAAGTTTTACCCATGAATGATGCAAGGTTGCAAACTAGATCCTCTGTGCTTGTGGCCTTGCGTTTTTTAGCATCCCGCTAGTACAGTAAGTTGTGTATTTCTACTTTGGTTCGATATTATTACTCATACTCATGTATGAATTTGTTTTGTTTTGTAAGTAAAGTAAAAATTTATGATACAATTTAAATCTCTTCCTTTTAATACCCTAATGATATCCAGGAGGCATCTTGCTGCTGCAAAGCTTCATTTACCAATATCATTGCTCGCATGCAAGCACACTAACTGAAAATGGATTACTTGTCACATTTCAATGAACAGTCATGTGTGGCAGTTCTGGTTGAAAATTCGGATTCATGCAAAACAGCTGTCATTTTTCTTTTTACAAATATAACTTCATCTCGCATGGAATCCAAGAGGCGTAAAGTTCTAAATGTGGCCTAAATTTTTACAGAAATATTTAAGTCTAAATCAGTTGAACAAAGCCATAAGGCTGAATAATTTTTAGACAAGCATTTGTAGATAAACTAGCAGATAATTAACAGGAAAAGGGCAGCTAAAATCTCTGCTGACCCCGCAAACTATTTAGGCTTTTACCTTCAGGTGGCACTACAGAGCGCTGTCTGCCAAAACCAGCCACCCCAGGCTGTTTCTCTGATGAACACTTGACAGTCTAAGCTCCATAAAACACCATGCATACTTGGACTGATCTCACATTATATTCCATTGTAAAGTCAATTGTGTATATATGTACATTTAAACATATTCTTTATTATTGAGAGCAACGTGTACCAGAGTCACATTCCTTGTTTGTCTGTACAAACTTGGCAATAAAGCTGATTCTGATTCTGATATGTATAATGTTTGTAAAATGTACCGTGCCTTGTTAGTATGAGTGAGAGATTTCATATTTGAAATCCAAAATCATTTCTTCATATACATCTGCAGTGCTTTCCTTTTAATGAAACTCTACAATCAAATCGTTTTTTTTTTTATTTTGTTTTACTTTCAAACTCTTAATATACTCTTTTACCATAAAGTACATTGTAAATAACTGAGAAATATTGAAAGTTCCATATCTTCTGGATAAATGGGTGAAACCATTAACTCTCAGAACATTTCCTGTCCCTTTTATAGTAAAAATAGGCACACAAAAAAAAAGACCAGGTGGACATTGTGAGGCTTAGGTGTTAAAGGGTTTTTGAAGCTTTGTTTCAAAACCTATGAGATTGTATAATTTGTTTGAAGTTCCCAAAATCACTCACTGAGGTGCAAAGACCAGTCGTATGATTAAATATATAGGCTTTTATTATGCATTTTTGCAGAATGGCATGAGTGGTGCATATATGACGTCTCGGTGTTGCAAAATACAGAACTGTGCATTGTTAAATGCATTAAAGAATGATATTGGAGCATTATTAAGGCAGTGTACCTTCCCATACCACTAAAATGCATTAAGATACAGAATAGTCTGATGTGGGTATCAGCGTTTGTATCGTTTTTCGGGAATAATACTATACCTGGTTGGGTGTGTTCTTCAATAAACCAAGACCTGCAGACTCAATTTTGTTGGAGAGTCAAACAAGTCAAAAGGTTTAGGAAGGGATGCAGAGAAGATGGCACAGCAGACCCTTTTGTAATAAATGTGAGTGGGAGCAGAGGGGAAGGATTGAAACTGGAGTTACTTCTGCATGCGTGGGAGGATGGAAGTCCTAAAGGGAGAACATGACATTGTGTCTGAATCTAATGGCTGTGGGCTGGAAAAGACTCCAGGGAACTAACATGTGAGCAAACAGCCTGGGGGTGCTGGGATGTTTGGAAATGTTTGGAAACAGACACATTCATTCCCAACCAGATCCATTTTTACATGACTCTTTCACAGAACTCCTGTCTGTTTGTTTCTGTTTTTCGCTTTGTGACACATTACGGGACATGAGGACAGAGATTGGTTACGCCACTCCAGTCACCATATAGATTAATGGCCTTCAAAACCTTCCTGAAAATATTAGGTTTATGCATCCTACTATAACTTCAACTGCTTGGGAATTTCAAATGCAGATAATGGCCTGGCAACAAAACACTTCCAAGGTGCTGTGTTTGCAGCCCAGATTAAAAACGTGCCTGCTCTGCTGCTTCCTATACTCCGAACAGAAAGAAATGTTGAACACGAGGAAAGTGCAAAGTGAGAGTAATCAGCTAAATCAGCATTTTTATTTGTGCACTCCTGCAAGAACTGAACTCAGACGTGGGTCCACTTTCCTTTCCCTCTTACATGCAGGAACTTTAAATGACCCACTTCGACCAAGGTTGGCTCATTGTTTAAAAAAAAGACTCTTTCCTTTTGGTGATGACAGATTCCTGGCAAGAGCAACGGAGCTCAAAGCGGCCTGAAATTGTTGGCTCAGTAAGACAGAAAATGGTGAGAACAGGTGGGACAGTAAGGATCGGATAACACAGCCTAGAATTAGTCCTCTCTTTAACAGTCATGCTTACAGGCTGCTCTGCACGGACTTACTACTTTCATGTGTTAACACAACAAACACAACTATAAGTCCAGATGGTCGTATCCGTACTGCTGAGACAAAACGAAAAGAAACAAAATTAATAATAAAAACAATGTCTTTGCCAAAGCATTGCTCTACTTCTCAGACTTCACTGTCTCCTTGGTAACCAGCACAGGGAGATGGTGAAGAAGAGTTGTGAGGGGATGTGATTGGATAGAGCTTTGCAGCTCTGGACCAACAGTGGAAATGTTGGGAGTCAGGTAAAAAAAGGAGGGTTTTTCTTTTCTCTCCTGTTAGAGTGAGTACAGGTTCTAATGACATAATGTTTACTTCAGTGTCCCATTCTCTGCAAAGCTGTGACACAATCAGGGAGGCACAGTTTCTGGTTTATGTCCCTGGAGCAGTTATCTCTGCATATAAAAACAGCAGCTCCATGTACAAAACACTGAAGTCACTAATTAAAGTTAAAATATTTACCAGACAATCATCTGACTGAAAAAATACTTCAAAAGCATCAGCTGTTAATTTTAAGTAGCTCTCTCACAGGCGGGATATAATTAACACAACAAATAATTACACATTCATTTCTTCCAAACCAAATTGCTTACAGCAATTCATTAATTACATATTTTGGTGGATCTTGTGGAAATCTCAGATTTCAGAAGCTGCAACATTTTTTCCATGCAAATATTACCATTTAACAATAGATGGTACACATGCACATTTATAGTGAAAGGCAGGGGCAGTCAATGCCACGCTTTACATAGCTGATGAAACAATTTCAAACAAATGTCACCATCTGATTTCTTTCTGAAGTAAATGCTTGGAAATAAAATGGAGATCTAACAAGAAAAATGATGAGACAGGAGCCAATAAACAGAAACAGCCTCCTTCCACTGAATATTTTACCACAGAGTCATATAACTGATGTAAAACGGTTACAATGGGGGAAAGCTGCATATCTGACTACATTGATGAGTCCATAGGAACGTTTAAATCTACTGGGTAGGATAAGGCTGATTTAACCAACACATTGGAGCATATATGTTCCTCCACTGATTGAAAACGCAGCAGGTGCATAATCTGGGGCAGTATCCTCTCCATTAAATCATCCTTTGAATTGTAGGCAATGCTGGTATACATAAATGAAATGCAAACATGAGAAAACTCCAAAATAATTATAAACCTATAACAAATCCCAGAAATTACTGCAAATAAACCCATTGTTACCAAGCGGACAACAGAAAATACCGTACAACAAAAATCACCAAATGCTCTACCTCCCCAAAAACTGCATTCAGTGTAACCTGAAAGTCAAAATTCAAAATCAGTCTCCAGGACAAGTAGAATGTGGACCACAGCCCTAATAACATTTATTATTATGATCAAAAACTATGTAGAGTTATTATGTAAATTAATGCAAACTAACATGTAACAGTTGAAAGCATTATACCAATTGGCCATGGGCATGGTCAGACGACTGACTGCAAAATTCAGCTTGATGGGGGAGACGAGACAAGAGAAGTGTTTCGCCAAGGTAGTGGAGGGTAATAAATATTTTTAGGACCACAGTGGACAGAGTGGGTCAAACGGAAAGGTGGTTCAAAAATCATGGATGGCATTTATGGCAATCGTCCTGCAAGTTGTGGATGACAGGGTAGTCTGCACTCCGCATCTTCACTGTTGGAGGACATGTTGTGCGGCAGTGAGAGTTTATTTTAATTTGCACAGTACATGAAGCATTAGTGGAGCTTGAAGCCATCAGTGGAAACACAGCAGGTTTTGTGCCGAGTAGAACCGTGTGGTGCTGGAACCATGAATAAAAGAGCATATTTGAGGCACCATGTAGAAATTCTAATGGCTAAGTCAAACTAACCACTGCATTAGATTTACTGCAAGAGAAATATCTGACTGCAACTGCCATTATCTGGCAGTTCACATATGCACAGAAATATTTGATGGTATGCCCATACCCGTGTCCCTAACCATAACCCTGGCCGTGTTATCCTTAGCATAATAAACATAAACTACGTTTGCAGGTCATCAGATTAAAAGACAAGATTATAGAATAATCAGAGTGGTGTGGCTTCAGAAGGCAGCTTAGCCTCAACGTGGCATTGAAAGGGCAAAGCCTTTAGTTGTTGAACTACCAGTCAACCTAACAATTAAATTGGGCAAACTGATTGTTTAATTAAGATAACAGCTGCATGTAGAGTTCTAATGAGTTGTACCTTACCAAGAAATACAAATTTCTTTCCTGGTTGAGATGTGCATTATTAACAACACTGTGTCTACACTGTCATCATTCAGTCTGTCCTGTCTTTGTCCATCAGTGTGTGATTTAGCTCATCTACAAGACAGGACAGGTCCAAAATGCAATGAACAATTAGTTCTGCAGAGAGAATCATCAAGGATGACGTTCCCTCCATCCAGGACTTGTACAAGTCTAGGTTCAGGAAAAGGGGAGTTAACATCTCTGCAGACCTCACACATCTTGGACACAAACTGTTTAGACTTTTCCCTTTATGGAGTGCAACAACAGAACTCTGTTTGCACAAACCAGCCGCCACAGAGCCCATTTCTTCCCCCAGGCTGTTTCTCTAAAGAACACAATGAACACTTTCCAGCCCGAGTAGTCTGATACTCTGCTGTGAAACAAAATAAGCATATTTGCACTACCACAACAATCTTTTTTTTCTTCATATAAAGAAGCTAACTCTTTGTTCACCGAGCTTTCTTCAAACTTCGTCGTCGCAAGGACAACTTTCCCTCAGCACGGTTCATGAGAGGTTAGGGTTTTGGGCAGAGAGATCGAAGGATTTAGAATTAAATAATCTAAACGTTTTTCATTTTCTGAAGTTTGGTTTTGTTTGTGTTGAACTCAGCTATTTTGGTGCTAGCAGGCTATCTGCAGCACATGTGCTCAGTTGTGTGTTCTGTGTTTGCGTGTTTTGAAATTTAAGAAAATCTTTAATTAAAGGGTGATTTTAAACACAGAAGATTGATCATAACGCGCCGTCCGCGCTTATGCATTTTAACCCTTTTATTAACGGTATTTTAAAGGTGTGTGTTTGATTCTGGTGCTAAGCTATCAGCTTCTTTTGTTAGCTTTAACTGCTAACAGCTAAGAACACGTGCTTGCATACGTAAGCCCATTTCTCCAGAAAGATTTGGTTCTTTTTCAAAATATTTCCTTAAATATTTTACTATTTCCTTAACAATATTTCTTTAAATATTATTTTAATAAATAAAGGCAGCTAATGAAACACCATTAAGCCCAATTTCTCCAGAAAGATTTGGCTCTTTTCCAAAATACTTCCTTAAATATTTTACTATTTCCTTAACAATATTTCTTTAAATATTATTTTAATTAATAAAGGCAGCTAATGAGACACCGTTGAGAATTGGTCATCCAGAAGGTTGGTTTTATTCAGCAGATCAATCTTTAAAACATTATTTTATTAAAATAATATTTTATCTGATCTTGTATTGTGAATGGTTGTCTAAACATTCGCTGATTATTTCCTAAGTTATTTCCAAGACTAATTTAACTTCATTTCCAGATTCTTCAAGATAATCCTTGGTCCTCAAACATAAATAACATTACATGGTAATGTTGCATCACTCTTTTGGTCATAATTTCCAATCATCTTTAATCAACTTGTTTATATTGTACATAGCCCATTAGTCTTGATTATACTTCAATTCTGCTTAGTAGTTTAGTTGGATTGTTTTAGCATAGTAAAGAGTTTGTTGATTGAAATATGTTTGACTTTGAGTTGACTTATTTTTGTCAATAAATTCTTATATTTTAAGAAATTATGTGAATCCATGTGTGTGCAGAGTTTTGCTGTTCAATAATGTCAGAGCTCGTCTCACACCTTCCTATTTTGTCCCAATACCATCGCCTTATTGGGCTGGTATTCACAAGACAACTTTTAACAGACCAAAATATTATTTGATAAAATATTAAAGTATTAATATTAAATAATATATTCAGATTCATAGTCACATTAGCTTCTATGTAAACGGAGGCAGGCACCATGATCAGAGCTGACACAAGGTTAGAGTTAGGTATTTTTACTCAGAAGGTCTTAACTAGAAATAAATATTCATAATGATCCACAGAAACCTGGAACATGAACAGTCAGAAGAACAAGTTCTTTATCATATCACGCTGCTCGACTATAAATGGTCCATCTATTATAGGAGCTTTGAGAGTAGTTGGGCCTAAACTTGGAGGATACCACAGCGGTTTGTTTATGAGGACTGATAAGCCACTTCCTGTTGTGGGTCATGTGACTGAAGAGTTTATTCCGGGCCTTTCATTGGAAATGAACACAAACACTCAACAACACAAACCGTAGCTCTGGAAGAACTCATGACCGGAGCGACGAAGCAAGCATGTGAGTTTCTCACCATTTCTGTGCTCAGGGTGGTGAGAAAGACCCAGAATGCTGCTTCTGGCTCTACTCAAGGCGTGACATGATAAAATCGCTACTCTTGCTGCAACTCTGAGCAAACATCTTGCTGATGAAGAAAATCTGCTTTCTGTTCATGATGAATTTATGTTGTTTTCTTTCATTTTAAATCTCAGATCCTTCAGATAGTTTCCAACTAAATAAAACAGATATTTACTTGCAAATAGGTGAGCTTTTATTTTCCTAAATGGAGCATGTGAGTGAATTCTGAACATGCATCAGCACCCAGCAGTATTCCATTTCTGCAAGACAGATGTCTCAAGATAGCTTTGAGAGTTGAGGGGAAGTGTTCCTTTCCATCCAACGTCATCCACAGTTGATGCCTCTAAATATAAACTGGCACCCTGGCACTGATCTGAACAAATCAGTGCCCAGGAATGGCACATTATTTCAGGAAGGAACATGATATTCTGATATCCTGCATTCTTTCCTTCAGCTGATACATGAGTTGGGACCGTATTGGAGGGTGGAGCTCAGATAATAAGAGTTCAGTTTCTGAATATGTCAACACTGTGTGGTGCTGCGGCCCATTTTGTGAGTCACGGCGCCCTCGTTTTCAATATGACAACAGGTGCAAGGGTTGGGTGACTTCTCGCTGTCTGCAGTTGCTCTTTAGTCGCTCTACCGCCTCCACAAGTGTTATGGCCTCAGAACAAGGCTCTGTATTGCACATCTCACTTTAAAATCTCTTTCTTTTTCTCAGAAATTAACAAAGATTTTTGTTTTGTTTGTTTTTAAGAAGCAATGTCAGGTTGAAATATTTTGACCTTTAACCTTTGCATTTAAACCTTCCTTTTTTGGTTGATTTGAAAATAAAACAAAGAATTCATATATTGTGGATCATTTTTGTAATCCACAATGGGTCAAAATTATATAAAAAGGCTTAAATATATAGAGAATAATCCCTTTGCAAATTGCAGAGAAACTACACACATTTAACAGCCATCAACAGGCTTCTGGTGTAATTCTGGCTGGAAATTGGACTATTGTTCTTGGAAGATTTGTTTGGTTTGCTGGAACACACCTAGCTTTTAAACATGGCTCACCAAATTTCACAAGGACTGAGGTCAAGTCTTTGATTAATGTAAGCCCCTCAAAATAAATGTTCATGTGTTTGAGATCATGGTCCAGTTGAAGCACATAAATGTGTCTGGGATTTAATAGTTTAAAAGTTTGACCATAACTAAAAAGGAAAGGAAGATGACTGGCATGTTCAGGAACTATCAAGGCCCAAGCCAACCCTGTAATAGAAATGCTGCATAATAAGTGTTACTGTTGACTGTAAAGATTGCAGCCAGCTTACATCACATGGACTGAGAGGATAGCAACATAGAAAGATGCTGCTCCAAAATTGACATTTTCATGTTCTAATGATGAAACAGGAGAATTTGGTTTTCCATCAGGACACAGTCTTGGCCAATGAAGCTGATTCTGATTCAGTTCTGAACCAACACCAGAAAGAATGGCTTCAGAGTGGCAGCATGGCCTCAGCATGATATTAAGGCCCCACAGACTTACTGTATCGATGTGTTAGGCTAATTAAGTTAGCTAAACCACTATATGACACTAACTGCTTGACTACTCAAGCTAACCGCTACATTAGGCTGAGCGTTTGGCTAATCCGGCTTAAATCTACAATAACCCAACTGTTTAGCTAAGGTTAATTGGGCAGCTAATCAAGCCTACTGCTATGTTAAACAGACCATTTGGCTAATGAGACTAACAGCTAGGTTCAGTAGCTACTGAATTTCACTCCTCTGTATAGCTAATAAATCTGTTTATCTGCTGAATTCCAAAACTGAAATACAAACAAGTAATTACAAAACTGTATAAAAGGAGCTGTTTCTTTTATAAAGTAGGGGATTGAGGTAAATTACAACTGATAGCAAACTTTTCTTTTATTGACTATACAACACATTATTAGTTCACAATATTACACTCATTTACCAGGCAGAAACTGAAGTTTGAAATCAAGCATTTGCACCAAAGACCAGTGAGGGTGTCTGTGGATTGTTCTTTACAAGAAAATCAGAGTCTGAATATGTGTGTGAAACAATCCTTAACTAAGTAGACAGAGGTAGTTCAGACAAATTAATGCCTTACCAACAAATCCATAAGAGCATAAATGCAGCATTTGCTTTGAAAGAACCTCCAATGGGACCAGTATTTCTATTTCGTATAGGCTTCGTCCTTTAAGACTATCGCTAGTGGGTTTGTCTCTTCGTGCACAGCGCAGCACTGAAAATTTTAGTCCACGCCCACCTGCTGTGTGGGCCCCACCCCGGTCCGTATAAATTATGGTGAGACCGGACAAACGGCTCCCATTTTTTCTTCAGCGACAGCATAGTAGCACTTATGCTACAAGATCAATGACCAGCGTCGGCACTATCCGCCTTTGCCCGGCTTGTAATACCGGCTACATTATGGGTTACAACCTGCATGCCATCTGCGAGGGCTGCCTCAGTCGCGATCATGCTAACCTGGCCCTGACCCCACAGTCCACCTGCCCTTCCTGCAGGTGCCTTCCTCCGGAGGAGAAGAAACGGCGGCTAGCCATTTTCTCCCTGCTAGAAGGGGAATTCCCCGTAGCGGACCAATGATCCCTCGATGAGGCATTGGACATCTTCAATGCTGGACGGGAATCGGACGATTCCGCCCCGGAGACAGCGACTGATATCTCCACTCCCTTCCTCCGGACAGAGGACGCGGAGGCAGATGCAAAAACCAGTCCAAGCTCAGGGCCTCCCGATGTCGGCGACTACCCCATTTCCGGCGATGGGCGCACTTGTTAGCGCGCTGCCGGACATCAAAGGTGTCTCTGTTCCCACGCCTTTAGCCCAGTATCCGACTGATGACCTGGCAGGAAAATTTGCCCCAGCTCATCCAACTCGCCGAGATCCGGTTTGGCCCCGTTTCCCTGCGGTAACTGCTTTCCTGTCAGGAGCGGTGGCCGAGCCGCTTCAGCTGATGGCACCGGTCTCCACCTTCACACCCATTACGAGGGTGGAATCCCTGACGGATCAGGGGTTTCCCCCAGTTCCTGCGATGGAGCCCAGTCTGTCGGCAGTTTTTGGGGTTAGGTTAGGTTAGGTCAGCCCAGCGCATCAGACGACGGCCTGTGGCCCCCTCCCCCAGTGATCAGATCACGGCCAGGCTGACAGATCGCTCCCACCAGTGTGCCGCTCAGGTTGCTGCGGCGACAAACAACACCGCCTTCTTAGCCTACTCCATCTCCAAGAAGGCTCGGGAGATGGAGCCGCCAATGGAAGATGTGGAGGAATTCTGCAATTTTGCGGACACCATCCTTAACCTCTGTGCAGCATCGGCTGCAACCCCACCGTTCAGAGGGATTTTGGAGACAGTCATGTCCTCCCCGGAGCAGAGCTCCACCCTTATGTCAGAACTACAGGAACTCCTGATAAAAATGTAATTTCCAGGGTTCCTCACGGGGAGGAAAACACAGGGATTTACTCTCGATATTTTCCGGTTCCCAAGAAAACAGGAGGAATGAGGCAGATTCTCAATCTGTCCCTGTTCAACAAAGCGATCATGGAGAGACGTTTCCACATGCTGACAGTCAGACAGGTGATGGAGAACGTTCACCAGAACGACTGTGTTGGGACCCACAGCCATGGATACAACATAAAAGATGCGGTACAAACTTTTCTGGAATTTTCAGAATAAATTGCATTTAACCTACTTCCAGCACATTTGGAAAAGGGGGTGGGGGTAACAGCGGACTTCCCATGATGCCACTGGCCGTTTAAAACCACCACCTTTCCAATGGTCCGACCTCTTCAACGCAGGTCACACAGGGACGTGGACAGAGAGACCCAGCGCGCCAATGTCTCTTTGATGGCAAACAGACATAACTCTTCAACTGGATCCAAGGGTGTCATAAAATCACGCAATCATATGCACAAGTTAAGTACGAATGTATCACTGTATGTGTATCCGGTATTCATTCAAGAACGAGAATAATTAAGGTACAAGCATTGCCTGATTTTCTCTCTGAGGCCTGCGGAAGCAAACTGTGTTCCAGAGAATTCCCTGCAGAGTCGCTGTCTCTACGAAGCCGAGTGGAGCAGTTTCCCGGTCTCAAGGAGGACAACAGAGGCCGCATCACCGTGGTAATGTGCAGCTTGGTCGGCCCGACAGCGAGCCCCCCCAACAGCTTCGGAGATTAGCTGAAGCTAACCTTCGTTCAAAGTGGATATTTCTTCAAACTTCGTCGCCCCGGACAACGTTTCCTCAGCACGGTTCATGAGGTTAGGTTTGGGCAGAGTGATAGAGAGATTTAGGATGAAATGATCTGAATGTTTTTCATTTTATGAAGTTTGGTTTTGTTTGTGTTGAACTCAGCTATCTTGGTGCTAGCAGGCTATCTGCAGCAGACGTGCTCAGTTTTGTGTTCTGTGTTTGTGTGTTTTTAAAGTTAAGACAAACTTTATTAAAGGGTGATTTTAAACACAGAAGATTGATCATAACGCACCGTCCGCGCTTATGCATTTTAAACCTTTTATCAACGGTATTTTAAAGGTGCTAAGCTATCAGCTTCTTTTGTTAGCTTTAACTGCTAACAGCTAAGAACACGTGCTTGTTGCTAAAGAATATTTACCCAGAAAGGTTATTAGTTTTCAATCCAGTAAATAATAGTTCCCTAAACATTATTTTACTAAACTTGATAACTAAGTAAACACCATTAAGCCTCATTTCTCCAGAAAGATTTGGCTCTTTTCCAAAATATTTCCTTAAATATTTACCATTTCCTTCATAACATTTATTTTAATAAATAAAGGCAGCTAATGAGACACCGTTGAGAATTAGTCATCCAGAAGGTTGGTTTTATTCAGCAGATCATTCTTTAAAACATTTTATTAAAATAATATTTTATCTGATCTTGCATTGTGAATGGTTGTCTAAACGTTTGCTGATTATTGTCTAAGTTGGTTCCAAGACTAACTTAACTTCATTTCCAGATTCTTCAAGATAATCCTTGGTTCTCAAATATAAACATTACATGGTAATGTTGCATCACTCTTTTGGTCATGATTTTCAACCATCTTTAATCAACTTGTTTATATTGTACATAGCCCATTAGTCTTCACTATTCTTTAATTCTGCTTGGTAGTTTAGTTGGATTGTTTTAGCATAGTAAAGAGTTTGTTGATTGAAATATGTTTGACTTTGAGTTGACTTATTTTTGGTTAATAAATTCTTGTATTTTAAAACATTGTGTGAATTCATTCCATATATGTGCAGAGTTTTGCTGTTCAATAAAGTCAGAGCTCGTCTCACACCTTTCTATTTTGTCCTAATACCACTGCCTTACTGGGCTGGTATTCACAGGACAACCCTTAACACACCGAAATATTATTTGATAAAATATTAAAATATTAATATTAAATAATATTTTCAGATTCATAGTCACAACAACTAGTTCACCACCATAGATCTGAAGGACGCTTATTTTCACATCCCCATCATCCCGAAATACCGCAAATATCTGCGTGTCGCTTAACAGGGGATCTCATATCAATACAACCAACTGCCGTTTGGTTACTCTCTCGCCCCACGCACGTTCTCCAAATGTGTGGAGACGGCGTTGAGGCCTCTGCGCTTGGCAGGGATGAGGATAGTCTTTTATCTGGACGACCTGCTTTTGCTGGCTCGGTCCAGAGAGGAAGCGGCGGTACAGACAAAGGCGCTGGGCGCACATCTGACAGTCCTGGGGTTTCCATGAACTGGCACTGTCACTATGCGATTACTGGGAATGTCAGCGGCTCACATGGTTGTTCCGCTGGGTCTGCTCCATATGAGACGTCTTCAGAGATGGTTCATCCGCCTGCGCATAGATCCTGTGCGTCAGACGAGGTGGATGATCTCAGTTCCTCCTTCAGTGGGACCAGACCTGGCCCATTGGGGAAATCCCCGCATCTTGTCAGATGGAGTTCCCCTCAGCAGACCTGCATCACACGTCTCAGTGTTCACAGACGCATCCCTGTCGGGATGGGGAAGAACGTGTCAGTCTCAGGCAGTGGGAGCACAGTGGCCAGACCACATGTCTCTCCACATAAACGTGCTGGAGCTCCTCACAGTGTGGAAGGTGACACAGCATTTTGCTCCTCTGCTGCGAGATCAGCATGTTCTGATCCACACAGACAACAGAGTGGCAGCAGCCTACATAAATTGCCAGGTAGGTGTGCGCTCGACTCAGCTGCTAAACATTTCCAGACGGCTGCTGCGCTGAACGCGCATGAACCTGCTCTCCATCAGAGCAGTGTACATCCCCGGCGTCCTGAACAGAGGAGCGGACATCATGTCCAGAGGTGGTCCTCGTCCCGGGGACTGGAGTCTCCACCCCGAGCTGATTGTTCAGATCTGGAGCAGATTTGGGAAAGCAGCAGTGGATCTATTCGCCACACGGGAAAATGCACAATGCCAGTTGTGGTTCTCACTGAGCCCACGGGAGGATCCACAGTTAGGAGTGGACGCCTTTGCTCACAGCCCGTGGCCGAAAGCGCTCCTTTACGCTTTTCCTCCAGTTCCGCGGTTCCTGGATCGAGTCCGAGAGGAACAGCTCTCAGTGATTCTTGTAGCCCCCGGGTGCAAAATTGCGCCATGGTTTCCGAGCCTGCAGCAGCTGATGTCAGGTCGCCCGTGGCAGCGGCCGTGGAGAGAGGATCCACTCCTCCAGGTGGGAGGGGCAATCAGGAGCATCCCAGAGTTAGGTCAGCGTCTCTGGGTCTGGCCGCTGAATGGGAGCACATAGAGAGGCTGGGTCTACCGCACGATGTGGTGCGCACGATTCAGGGCATACGCATCAAAGTGGGCAGCTTTTCAGCGCTGGTGCGCAGAGAAAGGCATGGAACCTTTTTCATGTCCATTAGGCTGCGAGCTGTCGTTCCTCCAGCAGCTGATGAACAGAAATTTAGCTTTCAGCACCATTAAAATGTATGCTGCAGCTATTTCCTCCTGTCATGAGGGTTTTGGTGACAGAACCCGTGTCACGCCCTCTACTCCCTCAGTGGGATTTAGTGCTGGTCTTGCGCGCACTGGTCAAAGGCCCGTTTGAGCCCTTAGATCAGGCTCCACTTAAATTTCTGTCTTTAAAACAGCCCTGCTGTTAGCTCTGACATCTGCAAAGAGAGTGAGCGATTTATCTGCGCTCTCTGTCGCTCCTTCATGTCTCAGAATATGAGCAGCTCAGACGGTAGCTCAGCTCTGCTGCGTCCTAACTCCGCTTTTACACCTAAAAGCATCACGAGTTCGTTCAGATCAAGAGTGATAACTCTGGATGGTTTTTATCCTCCTCCTCGTAACTCTGAAGAGGAGGCCACCTCTCATCTCTTCTGTCCCATACGCGCGCTTTTGTGTTACGTGGCGAGCATGGCTGCACTGCACCGCTCCCAGCGTCTGTTCGTACATTACAGAGAAAACTCTGCAGGACGTCCTCTATCTGTCCAGCGCCTCTCACATTGGCAGTGTGAGGCTATTTCACAGGCTTATACAGGTCCTTCTCAAAAAATTAGCATATTGTGATAAAGTTCATTATTTTCTATAATGTAATGATGAAAATTTAATATTCATATATTTTAGATTCATTGCACACTAACTGAAATATTTCAGGTCCTTTATTGTCTTAATACAAATGATTGTGGCATACAGCTCATGAAAACCCAAAATTCCTATCTCACAAAATTAGCATATTTCATCCGACCAATAAAAGAAAAGTGTTTTTAATACAAAAAACGTCAACCTTCAAATAATCATGTACAATTATGCACTCAATACTTGGTCGGGAATCCTTTTGCAGAAATGACTGCTTCAATGCGGCGTGGCATGGAGGCAATCAGCCTGTGGCACTGCTGAGGTCTTATGGAGGCCCAGGATGCTTCGATAGCGGCCTTTAGCTCATCCAGAGTGTTGGGTCTTGAGTCTCTCAACGTTCTCTTCACAATATCCCACAGATTCTCTATGGGGTTCAGGTCAGGAGAGTTGGCAGGCCAATTGAGCACAGTGATACCATGGTCAGTAAACCATTTACCAGTGGTTTTGGCACTGTGAGCAGGTGCCAGGTCGTGCTGAAAAATGAAATCTTCATCTCCATAAAGCTTTTCAGCAGATGGAAGCATGAAGTGCTCCAAAATCTCCTGATAGCTAGCTGCATTGACCCTGCCCTTGATAAAACACAGTGGACCAACACCAGCAGCTGACATGGCACCCCAGACCATCACTGACTGTGGGTACTTGACACTGGACTTCTGGCATTTTGGCAATTCCTTCTCCCCAGTCTTCCTCCAGACTCTGGCACCTTGATTTCCAAATGACATGCAGAATTTGCTTTCATCCGAAAAAAGTACTTTGGACCACAGAGCAACAGTCCAGTGCTGCTTTTCTGTAGCCCAGGTCTGGGGAATGCGGCACCTGTAGCCCATTTCCTGCACACGCCTGTGTACGGTGGCTCTGGATGTTTCTACTCCAGACTCAGTCCACTGCTTCCGCAGGTCCCCCAAGGTCTGGAATCGGCCCTTCTCCACAATCTTCCTCAGGGTCCGGTCATCTCTTCTCGTTGTGCAGCGTTTTCTGCCACACTTTTTCCTTCCCACAGACTTCCCACTGAGGTGCCTTGATACAGCACTCTGGGAACAGCCTATTTGTTCAGAAATTTCTTTCTGTGTCTTACCCTCTTGCTTGAGGGTGTCAATAGTGGCCTTCTGGACAGCAGTCAGGTCGGCAGTCTTACCCATGATTGGGGTTTTGAGTGATGAACCAGGCTGGGAGTTTTAAAGGCCTCAGGAATCTTTTGCAGGTGTTTAGAGTTAACTCGTTGATTCAGATGATTAGGTTCATAGCTCATTTAGAGACCCTTTTAATGATATGCTAATTTTGTGAGATAGGAATTTTGGGTTTTCATGAGCTGTATGCCAAAATCATCCGTATTAAGACAATAAAAGACCTGAAATATTTCAGTTAGTGTGCAATGAATCTAAAATATATGAATGTTAAATTTTCATCATGACATTATGGAAAATAATGAACTTTATCACAATATGCTAATATTTTGAGAAGGACCTGTATGTCTCAGCCTTTCCCTGACCAGAGATATTCTTCTCTGTTCATTGTGATGCACAGGACGCTTGGAGTGCGTCATGACGCATTCAGAAGGCTGAGTTTGGTTTCACTCAAGCGAGCAGATGCTTCAGGTTGTTGGGATTATGATTATAGATTAATTAATATTTATCAATATTTATAATTGAAAATCATAATTTGACAAAATTAATTTCTTAACCAAAAATCCTTATTTATGAATCAAAATCAGAGATGTCCTCTGGGATTGTAATTGTGGCTCAAAGCCCTTGATAATTACAATTATTAAATTCTCAGTAATAGTTGATTATTATTAGATGTCACTGTTTAATCAACCGTTTCTGCTGAAACGTGGGGAACTTTGACCTTATTTTGACTAACAAATCACTCTTGCACAAAATAAACACAAACGCCTTCTCTTTATCTATGTGAATATTTATTAAATCAACAGCCTGATCCAATTCGCTCTTCCGATTCAATAATCTTCACCCAATCAAACATGCAAAGTTCTACTAACAAGGGTCAAATTTCTAACTAAACAAAACAAAACAAACAGCAGTGGGTGTGTATGGAATCAAACCAGCAGTTATGGCAGTTATGTCAAAATTACAAAATAAATATGGTTGAGCGAAGCTCGGGGAGGCCACGCCCCAAAGTGTACCTCAGCAGGACACAGGCAGTTATAAACTTACTCCAAGCAAAGTTGTAAACCCAGAGGACAAAGGATAATAAAACGTTTGGCGGCAAGCTAGTAAAGCACGAAACTGAAGACAAAGAAAATGGTTGACTTTCACCATAAGGTTATTATAGCAGTCCAGTTTCACAGCGCATCTGCGCTCAGGTTTTGCACAGTAAAAACACAACTTGCGAGACTCGGCGGCCTCCGAAATTCAACAACAGTCAAGTTTTTAAAAAAAAGGTTGCATGCACATACAATTCAGAACACATTAGACTATAAAGGGGTTGGACAATGAAACTGAAACACCTGGTTTTAGATCACAATAATTTATTAGTATGGTGTAGGGCCTCCTTTTGCGGCCAATACAGCGTCAAAAGCTAGCTTTCACGTGACGTCACATAGCTATGCCGCGAGAGCACGGAATGCAGATGGAGGGCAGTAAGTGAAGTAGCCTCTCTGCAACGGTTGCCTCCTTTGACATTTTACTTCCTGCCCTCCATCTGAAATCGCGCCCTCTTCGCGCGTCATCAAAATCACGTGACTGAAACCCGGCTATTCGTCTTGGGAATGACATATACAAGTCCTGCACAGTGGTCAGAGGGATTTTAAGCCATTCTTCTTGCAGGATAGTGGCCAGGTCACTACGTGATACTGGTGGAGGAAAACGTTTCCTGACTCGCTCCTCCAAAACACCCCAAAGTGGCTCAATAATATTTATATCTGGTGACTGTGCAGGCCATGGGAGATGTTCAACTTCACTTTCATGTTCATCAAACCAATCTTTCACCAGTCTTGCTGTGTGTATTGGTGCATTGTCATCCTGATACACGGCACCGCCTTCAGGATACAATGTTTGAACCATTGGATGCACATGATCCTCAAGAATGGATCGGTAGTCCTTGGCAGTGACGCGCCCATCTAGCACAAGTATTGGGCGAAGGGAATGCCATGATATGGCAGCCCAAACCATCACTGATCCACCCCCATGCTTCACTCTGGGCATGCAACAGTCTGGGTGGCACGCTTCTTTGGGGCTTCTCCACACCATAACTCTCCCGGATGTGGGGAAAACAGTAAAGGTGGACTCATCAGAGAACAATAAATGTTTCACGTTGTCCACAGCCCAAGATTTGCGCTCCTTGCACCATTGAAACCGACGTTTGGCATTGGCATGAGTGACCAAAGGTTTGGCTATAGCAGCCCGGCCGTGTATATTGACCCTGTGGAACTCCCGACGGACAATTCTGGTGGAAACAGGAGAGTTGAGGTACACATTTAATTCTGCCGTGATTTGGGCAGCCGTGGTTTTATGTTTTTTGGATACAATCCGGGTTAGCACCCGAACATCCCTTTCAGACAGCTTCCTCTTGCGTCCACAGTTAATCCTGTTGGATGTGGTTCATCCTTCTTGGTGGTATGCTGACATTACCCTGGATACCGTGGCTCTTGATACATCACAAAGACTTGCTGTCTTGGTCACAGATGCGCCAGCAAGACGTGCACCAACAATTTGTCCTCTTTTGAACTCTGGTATGTCACCCATAATGTTGTGTGCATTTCAATATTTTGAGCAAAACTGTGCTCTTACCCTGCTAATTGAACCTTCACACTCTGCTCTTACTGGTGCAATGTGCAATCAATGAAGACTGGCTACCAGGCTGGTCCTATTTAGCCATGAAACCTCCCACACTAAAATGACAGGTGTTTCAGTTTCATTGTCCAACCCCTGTAAGTGGCGACTCTAAATCGCACTAAAACCTCCTCTACCCTGCCCACGCTATTTCTTATAAAGAAATAAAATAAAGGATTTTACTTGATGTTGTCTCTTCTGAGCAGAGGGAGAGAGAAGGAAGGGGGGGAAGAGTTCCACGCATCTGTGGATACTCAGCAAAGGTGAAAAATATGACGGACCGTCACTAGTCGACTGGAACAAAAAAAACAAGGAGGAAAAATTGCGTCTCCTTGAAACTCTGTGGTTTTTTGGTTACGTGTTAAACCTACGTCTTTGATCGGTAAAGTTGAAAACTTACAAGCCTTCTTATTTCTGTATGCTTAATTCGCTAAGTTTTCTTGTTGGTCAACAAGGAGAATGAATGAAAGTCCATGCAGGATTCCTTCTCCAGAATTGATGCTCCAGTTGCGTAATAACCGTGTCTCGGTTTCAGCTGGAAAGCACCTCCTTAAAAGGGGCCACCTTCCTACAGGTCCTTCTCAAAAAATTAGCATATTGTGATAAAGTTCATTATTTTCTATAATGTACTGATGAAAATTTAACATTCATATATTTTAGATTCATTGCACACTAACTGAAATATTTCAGGTCTTTTATTGTCTTAATACGGATGATTTTGGCATACAGATCATGAAAACCCAAAATTCATATCTCACAAAATTAGCATATTTCATCCGACCAATAAAAGAAAAATGTTTTTAATACAAAAAACGTCAACCTTCAAATAATCATGTACAGTTATGCACTCAATACTTGGTCGGGAATCCTTTGGCAGAAATGACTGCTTCAATGCGGTGTGGCATGGAGGCAATCAGCCTGTGGCACTGCTGATGTCTTATGGAGGCCCAGGATGCTTTGATAGCGGCCTTTAGCTCATCCAGAGTGTTGGGTCTTGAGTCTCTCAACGTTCTCTTCACAATATCCCACAGATTCTCTATGGGGTTCAGGTCAGGAAAGTTGGCAGGCCAATTGAGCACAGTGATACCATGGTCAGTAAACCATTTACCAGTGGTTTTGGCACTGTGAGCAGGTGCCAGGTCGTGCTGAAAAATGAAATCTTCATCTCCATAAAGCTTTTCAGCAGATGGAAGCATGAAGTGCTCCAAAATCTCCTGATAGCTAGCTGCATTGACCCTGCCCTTGATAAAACACAGAGGACCAACACCAGCAGCTGACACGGCACCCCAGACCATCACTGACTGTGGGTACTTGACACTGGACTTCTGGCATTTTGGCATTTCCTTCTCCCCAGTCTTCCTCCAGACTCTGGCACCTTGATTTCCGAATGACATGCAGAATTTGCTTTCATCCGAAAAAAGTACTTTGGACCACTGAGCAACAGTCCAGTGCTGCTTCTCTGTAGCCCAGGTCTGGGGAATGCGGCACCTGTAGCCCATTTCCTGCACACGCCTGTGGATGTTTCTACTCCAGACTCAGTCCACTGCTTCCGCAGGTCCCCCAAGGTCTGGAATCGGCCCTTCTCCACAATCTTCCTCAGGGTCCGGTCACCTCTTCTCGTTGTGCAGCATTTTCTGTCACACTTTTTCCTTCCCACAGACTTCCCACTGAGGTGCCTTGATACAGCACTCTGGGAACAGCCTATTCGTTCAGAAATTTCTTTCTGTGTCTTACCCTCTTGCTTGAGGGTGTCAATAGTGGCCTTCTGGACAGCAGTCAGGTCGGCAGTCTTACCCATGATTGGGGTTTTGAGTGATGAACCAGGCTGGGAGTTTTAAAGGCCTCAGGAATCTTTTGCAGGTGTTTAGAGTTAACTCGTTGATTCAGATGATTAGGTTCATAGCTCGTTTAGAGACCCTTTTAATGATATGCTAATTTTGTGAGATAGGAATTTTGGGTTTTCATGAGTTGTATGCCAAAATTATCCGTATTAAGACAATGAAAGACCTGAAATATTTCAGTTAGTGTGCAATGAATCTAAAATATATGAATGTTAAATTTTCATCATGACATTATGGAAAATAATGAACTTTATCACAATATGGTAATTTTTTGAGAAGGACCTGTATATAGTGTCCTGTGACGTCAGACTTGGGACGCCCCGTCATATCAACCGCAGTACCTGCTGGGATTTGTAGTGGCGGACTATACTGGGATACAAAATGGCCGAAAACGCCAGAAGGCCTGGTGGCGTCCAGCAATGTGCAAATGGTCCAATATTCAGCAAAACATGGTCCAACAAGGTTGTGGTCTGGATGGACCCAGTGAGGCATAGTTTACATTCTGCTTCGCCTTTAACCCACTAGCGATTGCCTTAAAGGGCTGCGCTTATACTCATAGAATCTGGGGTTACAGTACGTAACCAACGTTGTGCCATTTCTTGTCTTTCATGCTGAAATTGAATTTTAATCCTATTTCTTCTAGATGAAGCAATGAGATATAGTGGTTGCCCAATCATTTCATCATTGACTGAGCTTTGATTTAAGTAGCATTTAACCTCCTTCCAGAGAAAGAGACGATAAGTGTTCCTCCGAAATTTTCTGGCTATTTTCCACTCTACCAGCTTGGCAGAAATCTGACAGAGCAAACCAGCAACACTTTCAGCTGAAACCTCGATCAGAAAAAAAAGAACTGTGCTGGCTTACCCTTACACTGCTTTCATTTAGTTAAGAAAGTAGGCCAGCCAACTAGCAGTTAGAGTGCAATTAGAGGCAGAGAGAAAAGGCTCTCCCCTATGCCAAGGCCTAGCAGAAAGAGTAGAGGCGAACCCACTTAAAGCACAAGCCCTTTGGAGGCCAGTTTTACAATATTCTTTACTTCTATTTCACTGTAACAGTTAAACGTTAATCCCAAGAAAGCAGGAAGAAGTAGGAAAACGATGGGCGCAAAGTAGAGGAAAACAAAAAGAGAATGGAACACAACCTAAAATTAGCCTTTCTGGTCATGGTGAGTTATTAAGCAGCGAGGGAACCAGGGCAGGCCTGTTTTATTACTGACTCAAACCTCTGCTGTTTGCAGTGTTGTCAGCGAACAGCCTCATGTCACAGATCTCAGTTGTGTGATGGCTGTCAGAAGCTTCAAGATCATCGAGAGCACCGCTGAACATCTGTCACTGTTGTCTGTTTATGTGTCCTGCATGGATGGCACTGTCAGGACCTGTCAAGTAGTGATGATTCCCAAATAAACCCTTTGGCAAACTGTTTTTATGCAATGGTCAAAGCATAAATATACAAAGAGACAAAATAATGGATAATATGCTCATCATCAGATCTTGAAATAGAAAACCATTAAATGAATAAAAGGGTCCAGCATCAATTAAAACCACCTTCAGCAGCCTCTCCCATCTTTGTGGGGGAATTTTAGCCCTTCTTTTAAGCACTGCTGCAGACCATTAAGGTTTACAAAGTTTTGTTGCTGCACAGCACTTTCAAGGTCCCACCACAGCATTTCAGTCAGGTTGAAGTCTGGGCTTTGACTGGGCCATTACTGTATTGTAATAGTCATACTGTATGAGCATTTCTGATTCTTAAAATAGAGGAGGTAACGGTAATGCCAAAGAGGGTTGCAACTGAATTTTCTTGCTCGTGACCCAGTTTAGGCCAAGCTTTAGCTCTAGAATACATGGATATCCACAGGAGTTCAGGGTAAGCTCAATGACTCATTGGCTGCAAAACAACTTTGTATCATCACCTGCCACTAATACGCTTAACAGTTGGTAAGGGGTGTTTGTGCTTGTATTTGGATTTCTTGGTGCCAGGCTTTATGACCAAACATGTTTACTTTGGTCTCACCTGTCCACAGAACATTGTTTCAGAGGTCATGGGGTTCATTCAGATGCATGTTTGCTAATCTAAGCCGTGCTGCCATATTCTATTTAGACAGAAGAGACTTTCTCCTTCAACCCTTCCATACAAGCTATACTTGTTCAGTCTTGTTCTACTGTATTTGCCTGCTTTGAAATGAAATATTTAAGATGCTAACTGAGGCCAACTGAGTCTAAGCTGGAGATTTTTTTAGCATGGGTAGATGAAAAGTTTACTAAGTAATATTTCTTCCTGTGGACTTAATTGACGCAGTTAAAAAATAGCGTTAACTGGCCCCAAGTTGATGGGCAGGAACAGTTTGTCTGGTTGTCATTACTGATGTCTTTCCGCGGCATTGTGTTAACATACTCCTGCATTCAACCGATTAAACTCCTGCTTTTATAAAGCTGGTTACACCTCAAGGTGACCAGTTAATCAGTAAAGTTGATCATCAGCATCTCACTGCTACTTTCCCATCCAATTCCTTTGGAAGCAGTAGGGATGGACTGTAACTGTTTGGAAAGGCATGCATTCAGTTTAATTATCACTGTATTATTCTTTATAGCTATAATTTGAACAGTTTATAGCCTCCAAAGCTCCCCCTGCATCTGTAGAATAAAACTCCAACTGCAATGAAGAGGTCCCAGGGGGTTAAATTACATCATCGTGTAATAAAAAGACAGACTGGAAAAACAGCAGAAATGCATCACACACACCCACGCCTTCATGCTCCCCCATCAGATTAGCAAACTAATAAAATGAAAGCCTGCAAAACAACATGAGATAAAAACCTGGAAGAGAGCACAAGTGAATTCCTTTGACCTGCGAATGAGCAGGTCGGTTTGGATTAGCTGGGAAAACACCCGGGTGTGGGGGTGAGAGGTGTTGGTGAAAAAGCTGGTGGAGGGTTTCTGAAGAGGGACAGACAGATGGAGGTGAGAGAATAGATATGCGAGCTGAGGAGGAAGAGACAGAGTGAGAAACTGTAAGATACTGACACGAATGTGTGCACTTTGGAGAATTCAGAAAGACAAAAAGGGAGAAGATGGATGGAGACAGCAGGACAGGAGGAGACATGCACCTCAGCTTCATCCTCTTCATCCGTTATCCCTGAACGGCTCTATCTCAGGCTCTAACCGACTGGGTGGCATTTAGAGCTCTGTACGTGTTCTGTCCAGCCTGATGTTTACTCAGTCATTGTTTATTAACCTGCAGAGCGAGAGGTGAGGCATTAGGACACCGGCTGGACTGAAACTGCCTATGTCACCAATACTGCAGATAAGCAGAAGCTTCAGGTCTGGATTCTTCTTTATCAGCAACAAAATGTGGAAAAAAAGAAGTTTGCTTTTTCAATGGCTGATGGAAGAGGTCTGAAAGTACACAGATTCTATCAAGCAGATTAATAAACAATGATTTATTCTGAATCACCTCACAGACTTTTGAGATTTCCCTGACATTTTCCCTGGGTATAACCTTATACTGTATATTTTAAAGATGTAGAAACAAGCTTAAAGTGCTGCTTAAATGTCTTAAGAAGAGCTATAATTGTTTGGGGATAATCTTTAGCTGTGGTAAGCATTTTTTTCCCTTGAATTTTACACGTAATTAATGTTGACGTTATCACCGCCTACAGAAACATTCTGTGTTTTTGTTAGAGATCCTGCTAAACCTGTGGGCAGAGATTAAATATCCAGAGTGGTCTAGTTAGGCCCTGAAAGGAAATTAAAGTTGGTAGATAATGTAAGAGGGCTGCTTCAGTCTAAGCACTGTTGCCTTGCTGCACGATAAAAACCCAGCCAGGGAGTCTTCTGCATGAAGTGTACATATTCTCACTGTGCATGCATTAGTTCTCCCCGGGTACTCCGGCATGTTAAGTTAATTGGCCACTCTAAATTGCCCTTAGTTCTGAAAGTGACTGTCTGTCCTGTTATGCCCCTTTTCCACTGGCTCGTTTTGGCCCTACTCGACTCCACTCGGCTCGCTTTGCAAGCGTTTCCATTACAGTTTTTTCCGTACCGGTACCTACTTTTTTGGTCCCTGCTCCTGAGCAGGTACGACCGGGGCTTAGTAGGGACTACATGTGACGTGACCAGACTGCTTTTCACTGATTGGCCGTGGGAGGAGGAGAAATGAAAAGGTTTTCGGTGAGACAGTGCAGGGAAAGGGTTATAAGCCATGCCTGAAGGCTGACAGAAAAGAAAAAGGACAAATCACCTTTCTAAATAACACACAGGCAGAGCGCTGTATGTAATAACATCCTAAACCAGCTGATCACACAAAATCAGCTGTTTAGAGGCACAAACATTTCCCCCAAAACACACATAACAAAACCGCCATGAAACAGTGTGTTTGGTTCGGACATTTATTGGCGGTCCTTTAGCGAACCAGCGTCTGCAGGAGGAGGGAGCAGGCAGAAAGCCGCTGCCCGTAATAAGACTGCCTGCATCGGACCAAACGGGAGGACGAGTCCGCTGAATCTGCGGAGCACGAATATGCAATATCCAACCTAAAACTAACTTTGAAGGTCAAAAGTCCACGGTTTTGCGCTTTTAAGCCCTTGTCCTCATTATCGCCATGGCTGAGACAAAAACTTTTTCATAAAGCCCAAAATTGTAACTTCTTCAGGCAAACGTCGAAGCTTCAGCGCGCTACACTCATTGCTGGAGGCGGGGCTTCAGTCGTCATAGCTTCAGCCGTTGGGAGGTCAGTGGAAACACAACAGTTACCGTACCGAGTAGAGCAAAACCGAGCGGTGCCGGCTAAAACGAGCCAGTGGGAAAGGGGCATTAGTCTCTGTGATGGACTGGCAGCCTGTCCAGGGTGTACCCCTGCTTGTCTCACATTAACAGCTTGGGGTTGGAATTTGTTTCCCTGCAACCAGGAATGATTTGAGGAGTATAGAAAATACATTTGAGCCCAGAATTATGCATACCCCTAGCAGATTTGAATCAGGCTTGAATCTGACAGAGAATCTGTGGAGGAAGCTAAAGATTAGGGTGATGGCAAGGAGGCCTTCCAACCCCAAAGACTTGGAGCTCATCACTAAAGATAAATCATTAAAAAACAAGTGGAAACATCCAAAAAGCTGGTCTGATTGTTGTAATGCAGGTAAAGATTTTTTATGGTTTATTGAGAGGGGTATAAACTATTGGGCATGCCGTTTTTTAAAATAACATGCAAATAAAAACAGATATATATTTATTTTAACTTTTACATAATTTTATTATGAATTTATCCGGGGCCAGGTCATGGGGACAGGAGTCTCAGCGGAGACACCCAGACTTCCCTCTCCCCAGACACCTCCTTCAGCTCCTCTGGGGGAAGCCTGAGTTGTTCCCAAGCCAGCAGAGAGACATTGTTTCTCCAGCGGGTCCTGGGCCGTTCCCTGGGCTTACCCCCGGTGGAAGGTGCCTGGACACCTCAGAAACAGATGTCCAAGCCCCCCTCAACAGACTCCTCTCGATGTGGAGGAGCAGCAGCTCTACTCCAAGCTCCTCCCGGATGGCCGAGCTCCTCACCCTATTTCTAAGGGAGTGTCCGGCCACCGTGCAGAGGAAGCTCATTACAGCTGCTTGTATCCAGGATCTCTTTCTTTAGGTCATGACCCAAAGTTCATCCCCATAGGTGAGGGTGGGAACATCTTTAACTTCTCCATTCAAAATAAAAATACCAATTAAACACTAAATATAAGGTGTATCACAAAGATTAAATAAAACCAGTTCTGAACAGCAATGCCCAACATAACGCTTCAAACTAAAAATTTTAAATATATAATATATGAAACAACAAAATATATAAAGTGAAATTAAATAAATTCAATTCAATTAAAAATATCTAAAGTATTGTAGTCAGGGCTTGAGGGTAATTATAATTCCTCTAAAATCTAAACTATAGCTAATATTTTTATGTTTTCTTAAACAAAAAAAACCCTTTAAATATAGGCCTTCACCAAGAAAAACAGGAAGATAGCTGTGTAGATATTGTTATATTCTGTTTGGGTCATATTTTTCAATCCTTTCAGTTTTCTCCATTCTCTGTTACGTTTTTTGAACTGTTCTGTCACTGTTTTTGATGTGGAACTGATAAACAAGGTCATGGACTTCCGGCCAACCAATTTCAAGTATCCGCCATTTTTTATTTCTTGCTGCGATTTTTTAGTCCAAGCCATTGTGTGTTGATATGATGTCATTGTTCTGATAGCAGTAGCATCGTGCTTTCTGCTCATGTTAATGCTGTGTGCTGCTTTTAGCTCCTGGAGGACAGAACCGTACTGCGTGTTTTAAATAGTGTTATTACGTAAACAGTTTAGCATTGTTTTTGTCGTTTTTGTCTTGTTTCTGCGCCACTAGATAATAGTTATCAAACTACAAAAATGGCTGAATGGGGTAAAGTGCCTCAGTAGCATTTAAAAATACAGCACCAAATCGAGTTGCTCTCAGACGCACCTCAGAACTGGGGGAAAAGATGAGCCTGTGGAGCTACAATAACAAGGAACCAGAACAAGAATTATTTGAATGTGAAAAGGAAGGATTTAAAGCCATATGTCCCCTTTAACATGACTTACATGGTTACCCACTGGAATTGGAGTATAACATGTAAACATAATTATAAATGTTAAAATATTAATCTCAACAGAAATACCTGTTAGGGATTTTGATATCTTGACAGAAATCTGGTTCTTTAGTATTTTACATATCTTGTTACTATGTTGGGAAAATTCCCAAATCAAAGCCTGAACGTAGTTAAAAACGTTGTCCAAAAAGTATCAGTGAATTTCAGGTAACTAAAGCTTCAGTGGATATTCTGCCTGTAAGCAGACAGGTTCATACAAACTGCTCCCTGCTGACATTTTAAGCAGAAATAAAACTATATTTTAATTGTATTGATTAACTATAGATGGTGCGTTAACTTGTCAAGCATAAAACCAGTCATTATGAAAATGGGCTGATTCCAGTTCATCAGTGAATCTCTTCAGTCATGCCTTTTTTGAAAACAATATAAACGTAAAAAGTAAAAACTGCTATGAAAATATACTTGTTGCAGCTGGGATACCACATAACTTGTACAAGTAACTGCAAATACTGCATTTCATACGCTTTCATATTTCTTTTCTTTACAGGTTGTTGACAACATCTGTCCTTCAGCCATTCAACAGAGCAAAGAGGAAACAGAATCTGACTTTTCAGCACACACAAGAGGAGGTCAGATAAATTGAAAAAATAACATGAATAAGAACAAAAAACCTTGAGATATCTGAGCCCCTACAGGGCTAAGATCTCTGTCTGATTTAGGTAAGGAAAACCTTGAGCTGGACAGAAACAGGAAGGCTGATTGGCAGAGCAGAGAGAAAAAATAAAAGTTGGGGGTGTGGGGATGCAACTGTCTGCCAGCTGCCACATACATCTGCAGATGACATGCAGCAAAGCTAACAGAGGAAGAAAGCCATGGGATTGTGCACAGTTTTTATAAACTTCTTCATGTTTGATGTATCACCTTTAAATCTTACGACTCCACAAGGTTCTTACAACTGTTTGCTGGAGTTTTTTTCCTATTCCTCCTGACAGAACTGGTGTACCTGAGTCAGGATGTAGGCCGTCTTGCTCTCACACAGCTTTTCAGGTGTGCACACAGGTTTTCTATGGGACTGAGATCAGAGCTCAACCTAATTTGAAAAAGTAAATAAATAAATAAAGGCCACTAGTGCTGCAAAAAATACTTTAAAATATATACATATTTCCACATATTGTTTTTTCTTCATGATGTCCTCTATTTTGTTAAGTGCACCAGTCCCTCATTCAGCAAAATCACTTCCACAACATGATGCTGCCACTACAGTGCTTGAAGGTTCAGACTGTTCACAGACTTGCAAACAACCCCTTTTTCTTCCAAATATAAAAATGGTCATTGTCTTTGTCCCTAAATGCATTTACAAACTGTAATCTGGCCTTTTATGCTGCTTTTGTGGTAATGGCTTTTTCCTCTCTGAGGGGCTATTCAGCCCATGTCAATATAAGACTCATTTCAATGTGGATAATGACTCTTACCAGCTTTAGCCAGCATCGTCAGTCTTCTGTTTTGTTCTGTGGTTGGTTCAAACATCTAACACCAAAACACATTCATCTCTGGGATTCACAACCCGTTTCCTTCCTGTACGACATCATGGCTGGACTTTCCCATGCTGTTTATACCTGCATATAATTAGTTGAACGGCTGGCCTTCGTGCATCTAGAAATTGGACCCAAGGATGAACCAGACTTGTGGACCTCCATGATTCTCTTCCTGATATCTTGACTGATTTGTTTTTTATTTTTCCATGATGACACACAAGCTGTGGGAACCTCTGGACAGAGGCCAGAGATTTACCCTCTGTCAAAGAGTGTTTCCACCTTACTGATACACACACACACATACATAAATAATACATTGAACAAAAAACCTCTACCCTCAACCTGAAACAATAGGCTTGCTTTTTCACTCAACAAATGGTACCTCCACAGAACATCTCACAGACAAAGAGTTTGAGCTGCTGGATGGGATATTTAGAGTCTGTCCTCGAGGACACCATTTGGATATTGCTTGCGGTTCTCAACTACTGTATAACTTAGTTTCTCCTTGCAGGAACCAGGCTACCTGTAACTTTCAAGTCATCTCAAAAGGCTGGGAGATCAACTGCAAATCTGAACCGAAATAATTAAACAGGTTCTGGAGAAATGTTGTGTTAGGAGCTCCAGTTACAGAATGTTCATAATGGTTTGTACAAAGGGTGCTTGTGTGTGAGGACAGAATAAAACCAAAGGCTCTCATAGAAAGCATGAGCTAAATGTTGTCTCCCAGAGCCCAAAAAAAACCTACTGCTCCCAGTTTCCTGGAACATGATTGTGAAAGCAAGTAGTGAGCCAACCCTGCAGAAACACACATAATCATAATCATAATCATCATCAGTGTCGTCATCTCTCTCTGACTCCTCCATCCTCTGACCCGAGTCACACCCAATCCTGATTTTACCCTTCAGACCAGTAAATAACCTTACGCCCAGTTTGGTTTTAGTCCGACCTCATCATTAAGTCAGAGTCCATGAAAAGGCAGTTTTCATTTCCTGGGAGGAGGATGAGACTGTCTTAATGGGAAATAGGAAACAGAACCAGGACAGGAGATAACATTTATTCCAGTGTGTCTGATATTTTTCTTAGCTGGAGTGTATCCATATGTAATGATATGGCAAGATTTTAATAACTTTTATTGAAAAACCAAGAATCACCCTTTCATAAATAGTGTATTACCAAAACCACAAACAGTAACCAGTATAGAATAATTCACTCCAGCTTTGACCAGTCTTTATATTTTAGATTTCACATTTAAGCATCTGATGTTACTTCTGTAAACACTGTGCTGTTTTTGTGTGACATCAATATTCTTCTTCTGCGCATGTGGGTCATTTTGGGGTCATGAACCATTCAGACAGAAGAAGAATCAGGACTGAGCATCGAGACCAGCTGTGTGAACAAAGCCTAAGAGTTGCAGGACAGTGACTGCTGAGGACTGAATTTGGAAATTCCTGAGCTAGATAGAATCTTTGGGGAAAGAGCAGTCGGTCTTTTCCCTAATGGATCTGTTCATTCTGGGTCCCATTCCAGGATAGTAGGAAGACAATGCATGGATGAAATCTTCAAAGGTTGCAAGGACAGACCAAAAAAAAATAAACAGTTTTTCTTCAGGGCTTCTTCAACCCAAATGACCATCTTATAAAAATTTTAAGTGGAGAGAAAAGTTTCAGTCTCAGAAACGTGGACCATATAGGTTCCACCCTTAAATCAGTAAAATGCAGACAGAACAACTCCTTTGAGTGCGATTTGAGCAACATTTGGTATTAATGAATCACCTCTATTGTCTGTAAATTACTCTCGTCATAAAGAGTCGCTAAACAGCTCTAATCCAGTTCTCCTTTTCCAAGGGCAGAAGCAGCCTTTTGCTTTCTGAGTATATTTAATTTGAGAAAGAATGCCGGCCTGGATCCAGGACCTGCATGTTTTCAGGAAGACAGCCTGCTTAATAATGAGAAGATGAGGAAGTCCAGCAGGAAACGCTGGGAAAATCTCCACTGCTGCTGTCCCTTTTCCAGGTCAGCAGGGGTCTCTAAACCAGATAAATGCTTGGACAGGAACAATTAGACCAAACAGTTCAGGACAAGGGGTCCGTCAGTATACTCAGAAGGCCTGGAAAATTACAAAACAATGCTATTTTTATTCTTAGATTATTAAGATATTTAGTTTTCATGAGAGCTCTCCATGCTTTTATAGCCAGTTTTAATGGCCATACTTACAGCTGTTTTTTTGAATATCCAGGACTCTTAAATACTTCACAAAAATCATCTTGCAGTAGAGAAATCTTAAACTATGTAAAATGTTGAAATATTGAACATTTAATTTGAGTACATTTGTGCAGGGGAACAATCTTACTATAGGAACAATTGATTTTAACAAATTCACTAACTGGCTCCCCTGTTGTCAATAGATTTTGCAACCTGTTGCCAACAGGACAACACTCAGTCTTCTCCTATAAAGGTCGGAGAACAGGGTTCCGATGGCATTTTAAAGAGATACGAGTCTACAGCTACATCACAGATCCTCCACCATGCTTAACATTTGGCATGAGGTCCTTTTCCACATATTCATCCATGTTTTATACTAGATTTAACAGATGTGTTTGTTGCATCTGACCGAAGCAAACAGCTCCAGAAAAAGTCAGAGAGCTATATTTGTGATCGTAGAACAAAAAGAGCATTTTCCTGACATTTCTCCCAAACAAGCAGTTGGCACATAGATAGCATCTAATGGTTGCTATGGAGGCCAGGTATTCTCCAACTCAGTGCTGCAGCTCTCTAACAGTGAGCTTTGGAGATGTTTTTTACCTCCCCCTCACAGGTCCTTCTGGCCAAATAAACTTGGATCCTCAATCTGCTTTTTATCCCTCCAAACAAAGTATATTCATGGACCATGCATCTATTTTATGTGAATTTCAAGGTTGGCAAGTCCTTGTCTTAATTAAGTCCTGAAAAATATGTCAAAAAAGCATCTCTTTAGCTACATCTCTTTAGCTTTACATCCCATCCAAATTTGGCCTAAACAGAAAGGTTAAGTCAGGCTTTCCTATGTTATAAACTCCATCCACATTTAGATCTCATCTTTATGTAGACCTCTTGGTACCTTTGACATTTTAGCCACAATTTCATATTATTCAGATCAAAACGAAAATTTGATTTTAGTCATGTGGCTATTTCATGTAGCTGTTTTGTGATTGGTGCACACTGACTTTGTTTTTTTGAATGCATGTTCTCTTGTCTTCCTCGTTTTGATGCCTTGCTAAGAGAAACTGGCCTCCCTTTCAGGTCATATTCCTATCCCTAGGAAACAGGAAGTAACTGATAACTAATTAAGAGTTCATAGCCACTCTGATGAAGTTAAAAATGGTAAAAGATCAAATTTAAAGATTTTCTCAGTTACATTTATTTTATAGGAATGGTCAGGGTGCTACGAAAGTGTGGCATCGATGATTTTGTGAAAAACAATTATTTCCTAATGTCATATTTTATCCTCAGAAAAAAATACTCCAATTAAAGGTTGATCGTTTTAGAGGGAGACTATGTAACTGCAAATGCTGCTGTTCTCAAAATAATCATCCCAACTTTGTGATGAAATTGTGAAAATAAAAAACTTTTTGCAGCAACAACTCCAGTGCATGAGATGCCTTTCAACAAGCTTATCTGATGCAAATGGTTGCAAACCAAATGTTGCTGATTTTGAAAAAACGACCTCTATTTGTTGTTTGTTTGATTTTATTTGCACTAATATTTACATAAATCAAAAAGTTTTGAGTCTGTCGTCAGATGAGAGCTGCTGTGTTTGTCCATTCAGTAAATCACAGAGTTGGCTGAACTTTAACCTGCTCCATCTGAGAAGCTCAACTAAATCAATCTTTCTGCGGCAGACTGAGAGCGATCTTCTACTCAGTCGTCCATGAACCATTAAAGCTCATTAGTCTCCTCTCAGCAGCTTGAATGCCACAGAATGAGGAAGATGCACATCCAGTCAACCTACTGGCTTCTCCTTGTTTGTTATTCCACCTCCATCTTTTACTCCACAGTGGGAATAATCAGCTGCAGCAAGGGAGGAGACTCCGCTTTGTCAAAGAGACCTTTCAAAAAGGACTTTCCCTCTCACTCACTGAAACATCATTTCCTGCAGAAGCAGCACACTGCTGCTATTGAGACATGCCCCCTGCAACTTTTTCACTACAACCTTTTTATATTTACTCATGACCCGTGGACCTCAAGAGCAATATGCAAACGGTATCAGCTTGCAGCCAACCGAGTGTCCCTGCAGTCAGACGGAGGAACACAGCGGAGGCTTTCACTGGCTTCTTCCAACACAAACAGTCCCAAAGCTTTAAAATGAGTTACACAAGCCAAGAAAGATTCTAAATAAAGACTCCGCTGATCAGCACCCTGAGCTACAGGATTTAACAGCAGCCCAGCCATAAAACACGCTACATTAAACTGACTTTTTCTGTGCTTGTGCTGTAAGAAAAAGACCTGATGGCTCCCTGACATTTTGAGGCCAGCCAGGGATGAGATGAGAAGGGAAGACGAGCAAAGAGAGAAGAGTTTGCTACATCTGAACAAGGCTGAGGATAAAAAAAAATACAACATCCTCCCTGTCCTGACCAGATACAAACACCGATTCACCAAGGCGACGAGGCAGCCACGAGCCTGAAGCAGGAAACCAAACAAAACAGCAACGCAAAACACATCAGAAGCAAAAAAAACAGAGGTCTGGGTGAAAAACCACAACCTTCACAGAGCAGCAAAAAGGAATGAGTGAAGGAGGATTACCTGCAGGTCGAAGAATTTGCTGTATCTTCGGTAGATGATGTGAGATGTGTTGTCAGAGTAGGTGACATTGATGACATACACCTGCCGAGAAAAGAAAGCAACAGCAGCAAGTTAGCAAGTCATAGGTTCATAATAAGGTCCATTAGCATAACATTTGTTTGCGTTTCTTCTCCTGACATTCCCAGGCTAAAACATCACCAAAACTCTGAGTCAGTTCTGGAAACAGGTCATGAAAGTATATTTTATTTCTCATATCTTATAAAAATCCACTTCATTTTGCTTGTTCATAAGAAAAACGGAACTTTCCAAAGCCCCAAATTTTTAGCAGTTGTTTCGAGTAACCTTGTGTCCTCGACAAACAGTAATTTGGATAAAATAATGGTTTGAAAAATACCCAAAGTGATCCAGTTAAAGCAAAACTAAAGCAACAGAATTCCAGCCTCTTCAGGGGAAACTACAACCATTTTGTCACAAATACTGTATGGAAATGCTGCAAAAATAAAGCACAGACATTTTCTAAATGAAAAGACTGTAGAAACATTCCTGAATCTATTAATAAATTATGGACGCAAAACTGAAGTTGGGATTAGTAAAAACAGAATTAAAACGGGAAAAAAACAACAGAGTCCTATTGATAAATGCACAGCCTGTTCTTCCAGAAAACAACCCCAACCACCCACTCCTTCCCTCTGAATTCGTTGGTGTTTATCACAGTAGACTATTTCTAATCTAAACATATAATTTTATTACTTGATTTTTTTTCCTCTTGGCTTGTACTTTAGAGAGACTGAGATGCTGATATGAGCTGCATTGCAGAGTACAGCCACCAAATATCAGACATTAGATCAGAGGTGGGGAGAGACAACCCTTCACACAAACACTTGCACTGAAGGGACATTTAGTGAGACTAATTAACTGTCATGTGTTTGGACTGTGGGAGGAAGCTGGAGTGCCCAGAGAGAACACACATGTGCACAGGGAGATCATGCAAACTCAATGCAGATAGACCCCAGGCTGGGATTTGAACCCAGGAGGCTCTTGCTGCAATACAACAGTGTCAGCTACACAGCTAATATTTGGTTAATTGTCTCCAAACATGTTGCACCTTTTTGTAGCTCCTTGCATTATTCTAGCAAAATATTTAACTACTCTTCAGGGCAGAAATGTTCTTAATCATAGCCTGCTTTATCCATTATCCTTCTATTATGGGTGTTTGTGAGCATTGTTCTTTTGGTGAAAACTTGAGTATACGCCAACTGACCCAATGTGTTCCCCTCAGATGAAAAGTAATCAGGAGGCTTGATGATGATTAGATAAAGACTGAGCTGTTTGAAGGAATTAAGGTGAGACTTTTCAACCTAAGAACATTGTACCAACTGTCAAGCACGCACATGGCAGCATCATGCTGTGTTGGCATTTCACTGCAAGTGGATGGAATAAGGAAGACAGAGGACTACCTCCAAATTCTTCTTCTACTTCAGCTCAAGTCAACAGCTAGATGGTTGAAGGTTGGAGATGGTTGGGTGCTCCTGCAAACCCAAACAGCTAGTCTGGCTTTAAAGCAGAAAAACATTTGATAACCAACAAATTTAAACAAACAACCAATTCTTTCAAGAAAAGGCTTGTTGAAGGCTACCAAAAGGAAATGGCTAATCTGGAATTTGCTAAGGGACATTTAACCAAAGATGAGTGGGATTTAAATATTTGAGTCTGTATGTATGATTTTGACCCTGTATGGATCAGAGAAAATCCACAATAAGCTCCTATTTGTGTAGACCATAAAAATCAATCTTCTGTAGAAGCAGAGTTTGGACAGGGTGGATGGTTTCTTCACATCACCAACGTCCAGAGACACATCCAAGTGTGGACCTAAACCATGCCAGCATCATCCTAAGAACTTTTCATCTTTCAATTTGCTCCTCAGTAAGAGAATTAATAGAACTACAAGATGGGTTTGTCTTACAGCATGTCATCTTAAAGTTACCATCTAACAATAACTCCACCTTTATTGTGCCATTACAATATTTTGGATAAAGAATAAAGCATATTTAATATACTGGCCTGTCCTATATATCCTAAAATGTGGAAGGAGCTTTTTTCTTTACATCACATCCTTGTAAACTCATGATATATTGTTGATGGCCACTTCTTCTCTCGTCAACCAGCACACTGACCTACTGTCCCTGTTCAGCCTTGCCTAAAAGACTGCAGCAGCCCTGAGAGTCCTGATTAGATGAAATACAGTCCATTTATCTGTCAAAAGGAGGTAAGTGATGCCACCATCATCTCTAAACTAATAAAACACAGATAACCAAGGTAACAGATCAGTGGACTGGGACTTTTTCAGCAGAGGCTTTAAGAGCAGATGGGACCTCACACTGTTAGACAAAAACACTCAAGTGGACACACAAGTGGACACGTTTTCACAGCACATTAAGCTGCAAGTCTCAGCTCGCAATTATTGGAATAAAAGACAATCTGGTAACATAATAATTGATATCTGCAAATGTTCAAAGAACTCTGAGATCTAGAATGTTTTGGTTTAATAATGGTTGTGGCTGCAGTGGGAAAACATAAAAAAAAAACTCTTAAAAAAGGTCTTTAACTGCATCTATATCTACAAAAATTGGAATATCATGAAAAACCTCAATATTTATTGTCACTCATTTCAGAAAGTGGAACTCGATTATATCGATTCTTTTCACATATAGTGAAATGTAATATTTGATGAATATGGTGTACAATTAATGAAAACCTCAAATTCTGTGTCTCAGGAATATCTTATTTTATTGATCTGAGGTATTATTCTAACTTTCGAACAGAAAAGTCAGGCTTCCGAAATGTATGTTTATTTTACGCACTCAATACTTGGTCTGTGCTCCTTTTAGATGAATTACTGCATCAATGTGGCGTGACATGGAGGAGATCAGCCTGTGGTTCTGCTGAGGTGTAATGGAAGACCAGGTCATCTGCATTGTTTGGTCTGTTGTCTCTCATCTTCCTCTTGGAAAATACACCATAGAATCTCTATGGAGTTCGGGTCATGCAAGTTTGCTGACCAATCAAGCACAGAACCACCATGGTCATTGAACCAGCTTTTGGCACCTTTGGCAGTGTGGGCTGGAACCACGTCCTGCTGGGAAATGAAATCAGCATCTCAATAAAGCTGGTCAGTACGGGGAAGCATGAAGTGCTCTAAAATCTCCTAGTAGATGACTGTGTTGACTGTGAAAAACCCAGTGTACCAGAACCAGCAGATGACATGGCACCTCAAATCATCACTGACTGCCTGAATGTGTGAAACTGTCCAGTATGAAGTTTCCACAATGTGGATTCTGAGCCTCTCCACTCTTCCTCCAGACTCTGGGACGTTGATTTCCAAATGAAATGGAATTTCATTTGGAAATCATTTGGAAATAATGAAATGAAGTTTACTTTCATCTGAAAAGAGGACTTTGGACCACTGAGTAACAGTCCAGATCTTTTTCTCTTCAGCCCAGGTAAGACGCTTCTGACGTCTCCGGTCCAGGAGTGGCTTGACGACGTGTGATTCGACATTTGTAGCCCATGTGTAGGATTGGTCTGTACATAGTGGCTCTTGATGCGCTGACTCCAGACTCTAGCTTTCACTCTATGTGTGATGAATCTATATAATATCCTTTCTGTAAGGAGTGACAAAAGTTTTAAACCTTTTCTTGATATTCTCATTTTTTAAGATGCACCTATATATGTCAAATAAAACTCAAGAATTATGGGGTCTAACCTGTAAAATAAAGTACGACAGTATAACTCTAATTGTGCCTGACTTTTACAGAAAAATGGCTCATATAAGTAGATAATGACCTGCATGTGATGGCACCACAGTTTAGCTGAAGATTTAACTGAGGAAAGAAGCAGTGACTTCTATAAATCATAATCTGTGGTTCTGCACAGCCGCTTAAATGCCGACAGGGATCCTGAGAGCGATTCCAGCACCACTTATTAAACTGATGTATAATTTAAAACTGCTATTATTTCATTACCGGGTAGAAAAACCCATGGCAAAACGTAAATGTAGAAACGGATTATTGTTTCAGTTCTCGTTCCACAGAATTGGTAAAACCCATACAAAAACTACGTCGAACATCCAACTCGGTCACAACTAATGGGCTATGAATTTTGTTAGCAATTACAAATTTTCAATAAAGTGCAAATACAGTGCCCTTAGATTGTAATAGGATTTTGTTAAAAGCAGTGAGGAAAATCCAGCTCATTGCCCAATTATATTTTGCTTTAAAAATGTCATTCAAAGCTAAAACAGGTCACAAAACGTTGGAGTTTATTGGAATAATTTTGCTACCTTTCACAGTTTTTATAAAATGACAGTTTAAATGTTTTTTTTTTTAAGATTTTACCACAGAATGTTCAGCTTAATAAATGTTGATGCCACACACCAGGTTTAGAGCGTGTAAAATATTTATAATATTTCTTATTCAAACTAAGTTCACACCTATAGTTTTATCTGTACGGGTACAACTCAAACATTAAAATGTTGGCTTGTTTGTCTGTTTTCACCCAGTGTGTCAGTGTGAGCCACTCCTGCTTCCTTTACCAGCCTCCTGCCTCCGTCTGACTGACTGAGATCCATCACTTCATCCCTCAGTACCTGCCATCAGTTTCCAAAGCCGAGCGAGACGAATGAGGTTGAGTGGAAGACCCTGACGTTGAGGTAAGAAGGGCAACAGCTTGAAAGAAAAGAGCTTCCTCCAAAACAGCTGCAGGTTAAAAAAAAGGCCTCATTGCTGCTGGCAAGGAGCCACCGCAGCATGTTTCCCCTCATGCAAGAACAACTCCTGGCATCCAGAAGCTGCGATAGTCACATTCCACTGTCAAGCTTGTTCTCAGCACAGTGAAGTGTCACCATAGCGATTACTGCCGGCATTTATTACCATGGAACTGTGCTACTGGGGTAATGCTGGGTAATAATAATCACAAAACTGGCTTCAACAGCCTCAGTAAGTAAAGACAGTACATTTCCTTGTGGCTTCTGTATATTAGGAAATTAACAAAGCCAGTCCTGAACCAGAGTCTGCCAACTCTGAGCTGTCAGACTCATCTTATATTCATCAGACAAGATGTCTGTGAGGGAAGGTTAATACATACTTAGCACCCATATTTAGGTTAAGCTGAGGAATGTGGAGGAAGTCCTTTATTTCCCATGACACTATAATCTTCTTGCAGTCGAACAGACGCACAGCCTGATACTTCCACCACCATGCTACACACAGTGTTGAGTATACAGTGCAGATTTCAATCTTTGTCTGGATTTAGCTGCTCTTCTAAGCAGAATTGGTAGAGTTCATTTAAACTGGTTGGTTTCCTGGTACACAGACTCGTGTTTTAAGTAGAATCCACACATTTTCAATGACGTTGAAGCCAGGTCTTTGCAAAGGTTATTTCAGATGCTTGCTTCATCCATTCAAAACCTTGTTTTTGAAAATTGTAGAAGATGGTCCTTGGATAATCACCCCTCCCTGGAAAAAGGTCAAACCACATACATCTTTGGAATCCTAATAATAAATGTGACATTTATGCCCATAATCAGTTTAATTCCTGTCATATGCTGAGATGAAGCATTAGATATTTTTGGAAGGTCTGGACTCACTGCAAATATCCAAACTCCAGAGGCAGATGGGTATGTGATGGCAGCCGCAACGGAAAACAGAACCACCATCCGTTGGCTGGCCCTGCCCAAAATATGGAGCTCAACCCTCCTACCCTGCAAGTCCCAGAAATAAACTGAGCCCACTTCACACAGGCTGTAAATCCTGTCTGGACGGCTGCCTGTAAGGATACATTTTTCAGTGAACATCAATAACTGACTTTTATTCGTATTATTGCAGGTTGCATATTAAGCAGGATTCTCCTTTTGAGCCACACTTGTGCAGAAAAAAAAGCCAAGATGATCTGACTCAGATCTGAAGAGAGGCCCAGTCGTGAGCACCAAGTGCAGATAAAATGCGCAGAACTCAACATGGAAATGACTCAACTGTTCATCCGGCAGAGGAATATATCTATATTATCAGATGCAACAGACAATTCAAAGTCGCTTTAACTTCCAGGGACCGCACAGATTCAGGCAAAAAGTCTAAAATGTATTTTTTTTAATATAGTTTCTACACTGCAAGCTTTACATGAGTCATTAGAAGCTGCTGTGATTGTGCAGGGTTGAAACCTAGGTGTCTAAAGCTTCTGTATTCTCTCAATATGTCTGAGCTGCAGCTATGTGTGGAAACATCTGTGTTGAACAATAAGAACAAGGCATAAGGAAACACAGAGGCTAAACACAACTTATTGCAAACAAATATGATTCAGTGGCACTGCAGCACACAGCTACCACCAGTAAGAAAGGGAGTTTCCTCAATAAAACCTATCTAACCATTAAAAATCTCTTTGATAACAGACATTGAAGCTTCCCTAAAGATTTAATGTTAAATTTCTTTTTAAAGGCGTCCAAAACAAGTGACTTATAAACAGGGAAAACAAAAATTAAGAAAAACAAAATCCAGCTCAAGAAAAGGCTCGAGGGTCTTGTATGTCCCAGATAGCAAACAAAAAAAAATGTGTGTCTGCTACTCCCACAGAGGAAGTGGAACTTGAAAACAAAAGTTTCTTTCATGATCAGACACGAAGTAGGGAACATGAATTCTTATAACAGAACAAATTGGACCTCTAATTTTTTCATTATGCTCATCCAAAACATCCATTAATATTCATCTCACATGCAAAGCTCTGCTTGTTTCCTCATCCGAAAACAATCCCATACATTAGACCATATGAAATACCTGAAGTAGTCTATGAAAAGACTTAAAAACTTACAGTTTCAGAGGAGAGCCAGTATCCAGCCTCGCAGATTTCCAGAGAAGGAGAAAAAGCAGAGAGCTTGGTGGGGCCCAGAATGTGGGCCCAGCCACTAAATGCAGCCAACCCCGCCTAAACTACTATATTTGAAGTAACCTATAAAAGCAGACCAAAAGCATACTTTCAGGCGCTGTAAGGGCAAATAATCTGACTACAAAAGCTAGGCTGGAAAGATTTTCTTTGGATCGAGTAATGTCTTTCCACACTGAGCCATTACTGGGCTAAATATGCTCTAATGTGTAATAGACTCACTTGTTATTTCAGTTTTGCTAGAAAGCTTAAGAAAGCAATAGAATACAATAAAGCTTCATAGATTGGCTCAGGCTTTTTTCATTTTCCCAGAAAGTCCAGAAAGCAACACTGAACAGTAAACGGGTATAAAACCGACATGGTGGAGCAGCAGTGGTTGTGGTTGCCTCGCAAGGAAGAAGGTTCTGGGTTAAAATCCCTTCTCTGGAGATTTTAGACTTGTTCTACCCATGCATGCATTGGTTTTCTCTGGGTACTCCAAATCCCTTATGATGCTCTCCTAATAACATGTAATGTGTCTGTATTGGGATGAGGGGTGCAAGATTTATAGTGTGCAACTGAAAAAGAGTAACAGAGTAAGTTGCAACAAGATTCCTAGAAAAAGAGGCCCAAAACTTTTAAACTTCAGCTGCTTGAGTGCCACAGTCCTCCTTTATGCAAGGTATAGCACAAATATGAGCAGCTACCAGAGCCGGCCCAAGGCTAAGCAAACTTAGCCACTGCTTAGGGTGTCCCAAACCATTGGGACTGAAAATACTTGAATTTTAACACAGACCATAGATCTGATATTTTTATATTTGTTTATTGTGAATGAGAATACTATTAAGTTGGATTTGACAGTTACATTACACATTAAACGTTACATTAAATATTTGAATATGTTTAGGTTTTAAATTTAAGATTTAAAAGAATTAGCTAGATTAATTTGCAAATGTGCAAAGAATAATCTTCATTGTTTGACTACTGTATTACCATGGTTACAATCTGTTTAAGCTTTTCTTTGTGTTTGTTCACCAATACAAATAGCAACCAATTATCCATGATTGCTTTTCTGCCCAGCTAATTAACCTTTCCCCTCTCTACTAGATGCCAATAAGTCTGTATTAACACACTGTTGGTGGTGATGTTCAAAATGGAAAGAGGGGCCCCAAATCAAATTCAGCTTTAGGCCCCTTAGGACCTTGGGCCAGTCCTGACTGCTATAAAGGAATCAACGCAGCTGCCTGTCTGCACTGATAAAGATTTGCTGAACTCGGCCTGTCAGATGCTTGAAACTTAAAATAAAACTAATGGCTGGACCTACTTTCTGATTCATTTGAATAATAATTATCTGACCACCTGAAAGAATTATACATGGATAACATTTCAGTTAAATTTAATTCAATTCAGTTTATTTATATGGTGCCAATTCACAACACATGTTTTCTCATTGCACTTTGCAAAGTGAATTCAATCAAATCATACAAATTCCAAGTCAAGCACATATATTCCAGTTGATTCCAGCTATCAAACAGTTCAGGCAAATTCAGTTTGTTATTCAAATTTGTTAAAAAGTTTTCAATCTAAGGAAACCCAGCAGATTGCATCGAGTCACTGACTTGCAGCATTTACTCCATCTACATGAGCATGTAGCGAAAGTGGACAGGCGCTTGCATTGTGTCGTTGACTTTGCAGCAATCCCTCATACAGAGCATGCATGTTGCGACAGTGGAAAGATAAACTCCCCTTTACCAGAAAGAACCCTCCAGCAGAACCGGGCATAGAGTGAGCGACCAGCTGCCATGATCTACAAGGGGTTAAAGAGAACAAAGCATACACACAAAAATAACACAAAGCACTAATCCAGGAGTACTTTCTATGTGAAAGGAATGTAAAGTTAATGGCAGTAGTAGCTCCTTTGTGTCTTCATCTAGGAGAGAAACACAGCTAAGCAGATAAACTCTAGGCCAGTTTTCAAGTCTACAGTATAAAAGAGCACATAAAGTTAGTCACAGTAGAAGCACAGCCAGTAGCTACGTCTACTTCAAATGTGTGAAAGGACGTGATGTTCCACAAAATTCCCTTCATTTCTTCTATTTTAGGCCTACATTACAAATTTATCATCATGATAACATACAAAGGAAGATAAAAAAAAAAACATGTCATGACCAATTTAACTTGCAGCTATACAAGTCTTTTCTGACCAAAACACACAGTTTTAATTAAAGGTACCCAAAAGGTTCAGACAACTCCGCCCATTAATGTTAGTGATGGTAAGACCAGCATGCCTCCTGAATGACCAGTTGGAATGTAACTAGCGCCTAATCATTGTTGGTGACCCCAAGATGCTGCTTTCCTGCAGTTCTCTGCAAGTGAGCTTTGGATATGTTGTTTAATGTGCATGATGGTGAGATGAACTTGGGTTCAACATGTCTGCATTATTTTAACTGTATGTCTTTCCTATTTTAAAGAGTGTTTTGGAGGAATGGGTCTTTTTGTACACCAGGGAAACAGGAAATTACAGATCACAAATCAGATGTTCCTAGGCAATGATAGTACATGAAAATAGTAAAATACATCCATAAAACATATTGGTTATGTTATGGTAATTGTTACAGATGCCAACAAAGTGTGGTGCCTATGATTTTGTTTCCTCTACCTAATAAATGTGTGAGTTTATGAAACTTGCCAATTAATTGCCTAGGAATATAGAGGATGCTGTGTCAATCTTACTTTTTAAAAACATTTTTACCCAGAAGAAATGTCACATATAAAACCTTAAGCAAAACATCTTATCAAACTGCTGTCGAGCCAGGCTCTTCGGAGGTGCTTCTTTACTAGTTTCATAATTGGAAAAAGTTGTTAGTAAGCAAATTTCTCTCGGTTTCTCTTCGTTTTCTTGTCTTTTTCTCTTCACCTGAAAAGTCTCATTAAAGCAGCCAAATAATTACACAATAAAATGTTAAAAGTTTATTCTGATCATTCTTCCAATGGAAACCAAACTGGAGCCACAGTAGGTTGGGCCACACATGATGGCCACACATGCTTCATCTATCATCTTCACCACTTCAGGGTGACGTAATCAGCTGGTTGAAGAGGAGCCCGAGGCCACCATAAAATGCACCAACATGTGTTTTGCACCAGCAGAGGTAGGAGTTACATGGTGGAACCCCAGCAAGACACAAATAAAGTCCTTCCACGTTAACAAACAGCATCTGTTCTGAAGACCGATTGCCGTCAAGCTCATACATCTAACAGTTAGGGCTGGGAATCTGAAAAAAAGGCTCCATTTTTACAGAGATTTCGCTCTGTGTTTCATTCAGGCCAATAAATATTTGAGAGTGCAACAGCTCTCTAAAGAGATGTTTTATGGAGCCAAATAACAACATCATCCTGCAGCGTGAGCCTTTGTTGCAGCACAGGAGCCGGTAGAAATGAAATGTTGTGGGACTGGGACTTGTAGGAGAAACAGAAGCTTAGAGTAAACATGGCCGTGTCCAACCCCACTTTTTCTGTTATCACCTCCTCCCCTGAACACACACACACAAACAAACTCTGAAAAGTGTGAGTGTGTGATACATGTTTGCGACTCCGCTGCCCAGTTTTCCCTATGGACCGACAACCCTAGATCCTGAATCCTATCCTTCCAGCCCCTCCTCTCTCTCTTCCAGCAAGATAAGCGTTTCCAGCTGGTTTCACAAACATTACAAATGGGAATCAGTGGTTGCCATGAATTGTGTCCTTCTCTCGTTTCCCCTGCCTCCCTCTCTTTTCTTCTCACAGTAACAAGCCACGTCTCCAGAGACGGGGTAGCAAAGGAAACTAGGCTAGAGTCTGATCTGCTGGGACTTACAAGCTCAAAACTCTCTCCGAGAAGCTCATCTAAACCCAAACTGTACATGTAACACAATATCCTAACTGCTGTACACGAATCAGATATATGTAAATCATACAAACTGAAAGTAAGAGCATATAATTAGACTGAACTGGACTGATATGAATAATAAGGACTGGGTTGGGTCTATTACGTGGATTCTATATAATGTGGGACGGATGGATGGACGGACGCTAATGTTCAGGGTATGGTGCAGTCTTAGTTTTCCTGCACACATAACATTCTGTATGTAGGCAGAAATGTTTTTGGTCTCTTCAGAGCAGAGCACATTCTTCCATGTTTGTTGTGGCTCCTGGCAAACAGGTATTCTTAAGGTTTTCTTTTTGAAAATAGGTTTAGGTGGACGTCTTGATTGCAGTCCATCATCTTTCCATGTTCAGATGATGGCCAGAAACACAAAAAGTGGATTCCTACTAAGATGTATGCTGAGATCCCATGTGGAAGCTAAAGCTAACTGGGCCTTCATGTAGGCTAATTCAAAGTAAGATGAAAACTGAAAGCAAGACAGTTATATTAAATGACCACTTATAACTGGCAATAAATTTATATTTTGTTCCCAACTCAAATAAGGAATTCTGATGGCTCAAACCTTTCAAAAAGGAATTATTTGAATGTTTATTACAACCAGGTTAACAGTTTCTTGCCAACAGCTTTGAGCTAAACAAAGATGGCCACATGCTGCATCTCAGTTTATTCCTTTAATAATCACACAAACCACAGCTATCTTACAGTTTTACCACATGCAGAATAAACACGTCAGTCAACAGCAAATCAAATTTTCATCAATGATGAGCTGCAATCTTGTAGTGCTGAATATAAGTGTTGTGTTTGATAATAACAGGAATAATTAACACATGCTGGCTTGCACCTCCAGCAGATTTTACAGATGTATTTCTCAGGGAAGCAGCTAAAACATAATTACATGAAATAATGTGAAAAATACTGACAACTAATGACACTAATGAGACCTTAATCAAATCTTTAATTGAATAAACCCACCAAAGATGTCATGAATTGTAGATCAACTCATTATGTGCCATCATTTCCTTGTGGTTTAGAAAAAAAAGGGGAAAAAAACAAATAAAAAAAGCAAATAAACAAGAACTAAAGGGCCATTATAATTACATATTCACAAAACACTGGCCAGCAAAAATCCAAAAGAACCTGTACTTCAACTAGAACAGATGAGGGTTTTCATACATTTACTCAAATATTTTCATTCGAGTTAAAAATGGACAGTCAAGACAAAGCAACTAAAGGGACGCCACCTATCCCTTCTTAAGGTATTGCAGATAGTCCAACTAATTAAACAGATAATATCAGCTTAGTATACTTGTGTTACTGCATAAAGAGCATAGGGACAAAAGGGGAAAATATTCTGCAACACAAGCAAGATTACATGAGCTATTTTACCATTTATGATAAGTAATTCAATTCAGTATATTCATATAGATACAATTCACAATGCATGTCATCTCAAGGCACTTTACAAAAATTTCAACTCAATCCAGTACTGTCTATGTGAACGAAAAGTAAAATATTAATGGCAGTAGTAACTCATTTAGAGGCTTCATCTGGGAGAAAAAGGCAGCCACGCAGAAGAGCTCGGAGCCAGTTTTCAAGTCGAGGATGAAAGAGAGCACATGCAGTTAGTCAGTCGCAGTAAAAGTTCAGCCAGTAGCCATGTCTAGGAGAGAGAAAGGGTTAAACGCTAAAAGACAGGGCCAAGTGGATCATCTGTAGAAGGAGAACATGAAGTTGTTGGCAGCAGTAGCTCAGCCGATGCTCCCCCCAGGAAGATGTCACAGCTAAACAGAACACTATGCCAGATGTAGCATCAGAGAGAAAACATCAAGTAAAAGCTGAAATAACAGCAAATAATGCAAAACTGGAGAGTAGTAGGAGAATGTAGCAGAAAGAGAAAGAGTGTTTATGCCCTCTAGCCCCTTAAAGCTATAGCAGCATAACAACAGAGATAGCTCAGGATAACCTAAGCCACTCTAATGATAACCAAGTATGTGTATCAAAATAAGAAACAATAAAAACAGATAGATAACATTATGAATGTAATAATGTATATTATTGTTTATTTTTGCAGCCGTGAGAATGTTAGTTGATTTTCTGTTTTAAATGAAAGCAGGTAGATCATAAATTGTTTATGTTACGAAGTTGTCCTATTTTTAATAAAGGCATGAGAATTTCATAATGGTCAATGCCTATGTGAGCTAATTAACTAAAGCTTAAGTACTTTTATCTCCCTTATACTCTTACTTCTCTTAATTCATCATTAACATAAAATTCTATGTCTATGTCAAATCTAACAGCTTATCTAACACAGCAAACCTAAAATAGTTTTAAAACTTAAAACAATTAATTTATGTTCCACACCAGTTTCTTCCTCAGTCCCGACAGAATTAGGGAAAATAAAGAATTATTTAGGACAATGTCGCCGTTCCGCTGGGAAACACACAATGGCAACAATTTAAAAATGTTTCCTTGTTTGAAAAGCGGGTGCTAAGAATATTATGCTCTGTGGATAATCAGGAACAAGCAGACATGTATTCTATTATAATTGCTTACTGCATTTACTTTGTACAATTGTGTATAGTACAGTAATGAGACAAAAGAGATGCATAAAAATGCAGTATAACTGTCCCCTAGCAATGTAAGAACTGACACAGAGAGAAGGAAATTGCTTATTTTGTTCCATCTTTCTGTCTGTTAGGAGCTAATCAGGCAGCAGAATTTAATATATGTAAATAAGGAGACCTTATGGTTTTATTAAGAGTAATTACTTAAACCATCCATTTGTCCATCCATGCATCCTTCCATGTAATAATCCATTCATCCATCTTTTGTTTGTGTTTAATGTTTTTGCATGTGCTTTTTATGTAGAACCTCCAGGTTTATTTGCCACCTTTCTGATCATATTCTGTAGCATTACAGCAACATTGCTCCATTAAAAAAAGAAAAGGAGAGACTCCAGTTGCTAAACTGGCTTGCCTACAATCCACACCTGCTTCTCAGTACAAACATCTGAAGCATTTAAAACAGGGAAAATACGACAAGAGACTCTGAACTGATGAGCAGCTCAAAGTTCCATAAAAAGGGTCAGATCAGGACATTTTTCACCCTGAAAAGCACAGTGGATCTCCTTTGTTCCCACAAAGTAACGCAGAGCTAAGCAAGTTCAACTTTTCATTTGCATTTAGCAAAGGAACAAAATAGCAGAATAATTTCATTCAACTATGTGTGGTGATGTTGAATATAAGAACATTTATTATCTGTCCTTTCCCTAAAAATGTTACCAAATCACCTACAGCAGCTTTCAACTAAAAAATAAAAACCAGGATATGATGCATAATGTTTCCTCCCATATAAGAGGGAACAAGCTGAACTCCAGCATGCAGAGCAAAACAAGAGTACTAATTGTGTCCACATATCATTACGTCTGAGGGTCTGCAGTGCTGTAATTGAGTATTAGGGAGATTGTGTTCCTTTCATTGTGGTCATTTATTATGACTTGTTTATGAGGGTGAAACAGGATCTGAACTGGAGCCGTGAAGCAGGGAGTCTCAACACACACACACACTTCCAACAAGCCTGCTATTGATGAGTGAATTGGGGGTGGGAGGTGGGCAAGGGCAGGGCATGTTTGTGTGTGTGTGTGTGTATAGGGGGGGGGGTTAGGAAGGTAATAACAATCGTCACTGGAGCCTATCATCAGGTCACAGAACGTTAAAATGACCTACATTCTCACAGAATGACAGAAACTCTGGAGGAAATGTAAAAGTAAACCATAAAATATGAGATTTTACAGAACAGAAATCCTTAAAGGGCTCTGATAATAAACAAAGGAAGTATAACTTAAAAAAATGTGAAACTCTAAATCATAAGCCCTGCAGCGATTTTTATATGTACCTCCATTTTAAACAAGGACAGAATAAACCCAAGATATCCTGTTATTTCTCTTGTTTCCCATTCATTTCATCATTTAAGGTCTGCAAATAATTCCAGTAGGAAGCTGGGACACTAAAATTTGTCCGACTTGGTTATAGTTACAATCTTTTTCCCAAAATGTAAAGATGCTCTTACATTGAGGACAACAAATGATGAAGAATTTCAGGTATTATTTAACCCCGTTTTTCTGCAGAAATGCCTATGGTGTTCTGATGAACACTTGACAGTCAGAGTTCCAGAACAACACGAGCATACTTGGACTGATCCCATATTATATTCTCGTGTAAAGTCACTTGTGTATATGTACATTTAAAAAGATATTTTGATTTCCATTTATTATATATAAATAAATAAAAATCTTCAGTCTACCAGAATCAAAATCCTTGTTTGTGTTACAAACACATCAATAAAGCTGATTCTGATTCTAAAAAGTGAGGGTTTGTCCCATTTTGAGTTTGTCCAGAATTTTCTTCAGGGACAGATGAGGACTGCAGGAAGGATAGTTAAGCAGGCAATGAAGATTGAATTTCAGATGCTTTGCAGAGAGGAGTTCAAGCTTTACGGCAATGCAAAACACAATATGAGGGCAAAATACTTTGTTTTCTCTCATCAGCTTTGTTTCATGTCTCATCCATCCATTTATAGTGCAACATACTCCAAATAAATAGTTACAGTTACATTTTCCCCTCATGTTCAGATTCCTTTTCCCACCACTTAACTGTGCCCTCATTGAGCAGGAAAAGTTTCAGGTGTTATTATATGCACTTCTTCTTGCAAACATGCCTTAAGGTGTCCAACAGCAGGGGGATGGTTCAGGACCGCAGGCAGGCCAGTAGGAAAGTTGTACTCTCTTCTTCCTCAGGTGTGCCTTTGGAATGAGCTGCAAGTGTATGGATCTCCTTGGAGATGATTTGGTCTTTAAGGCAGCATATGTTACTCTAAAATCTGTGTTGGACAAGTCTGCATTAATGCTACAATCAAATAGGTGCAAATGCCCCATATAATCGATGAGCCTGGGTCCAGGGACTGGTTGTTCCATATTTTTTGTCTTTGCTCTGGGTCCATCTGACAGCAATTCAAGTTTACACTGTATTCTACAGCTTTAGGAAAGTTTCCCAATGTAGTCCCTTGTCCATGAGGTTCTAGCAGCTGCAGAGGAAAGATGACTGCTGATGTTTCTCTGAAGGATCACAGATCATGACTCTCCTGGTTTGGTTTGTTCCAGGTTTCATATTCCTCCAGTGGTTTAATGGTATTCTGCACTTTGAGGAACATTGTTTCACCTGTTTGGTCTGGTTTATGTTGCAGGCCTAAAGGCAGGAGTGGATGTGTACTAACAAGTGTAAGAAATTTAAGACAAAAGATGAAATATTTGGGTTTATACAAATCAGTTTATGTTGTTTTAACAGTTTTTTGATGATTTGTGAGTCTGATTTTATTTTCAGTATTTGTTTTTGATCAAAGAGTGTATTACTGGCTCAGAGCTCACCTGTGTAGCTGCGTTTCTCTTCTAGATATAGCGCTAAAAAAAGAACTTTTTCTGCCATTAATCCTTTACTTCTTCAACATAGAAAGTACTCCTAGATCAGGGCTCCTGGCTTTTTTGTGTGTATGCTCTGTCTTCTCAAACGGGGCAGATAGCCGCTCAAACTGAGCCAGGTTCAGGTTCTGCTGGACGTTTCTTCCTGCTCAAACTGTCCGTGTTCACTCTTGCCCACCTTAAAAGGTTAATAAAGTTTGACAGTGAAGACTGGTCATCCATTTCTGGTTCTCCTGAGCGTTGCACCCATCAGTCTGCTTGACTCGGAGCTGTTCATACCAACCATTTTTAATGAGCTTTCCACTGTCTCTGCATGCATGCTCAATATGAGGGACTGCTGGATAGAAAACATTCTAGTTGGAATAGCATAGCTGAAGTTGACTGCACTGTTTTATGACTAGGATCAACTTAGAATGCATGTATTTGACTTAGAATCTGTCTAAATGATTAGATTGAATATACTTTATATTTCTGTACATAAACTGGATCTCTTTGTGTTGTAAAGTGCCTTGAAACAACATTTGAGGTAAATAAACTGAAATGAAGTGCAGTGAAAAAGTATTTGCCCCCAGTCATACTTATCCTGTTTTTGCTATTTGTCACATTTAAACATTTTAAATACTCAAACAGATTTTAACATTGTATGTAGAGAATGTGAGTAAATACCAAAAGGAGTTTTTAAATAATAATTTCATTTATCAGAGGAAAAAACTGTCCCAACCAACCTCGGTCCAGGTTAAAATATGATCACTCTCCTTATTGAATAATTGTTTTTTTTATTTCAGTTTCCTTAGCCAGACACAGGCACTGACCACTGGCTGAAAAAGTCACATAATAGAATCTCACAACTTGGTGGTAGTCGTAAAGATCTCAAAAAGCAACATATTAAGACCCGATCAAAGGAAATTCAAAAACAGATGAGAAACAAAGTCCTGGACAGGGTAACAAATCTATTTTGAAGGCTTTGGGACTCCAGAGAACCACAGAGAGAGCCATTATCCACAAATGGAGGAAACATGAAATCGTGGTTGTTGGCCTACCAGGTGGCCACAACAGAACCCAGGACATCATCTAAAGGAGTGTTTTTCAACCAAGGTCCTCAAGGCACACTGCCCTGCATGTTTTAGATGTTTCTCTGCTTTAACACACCTGATTCAGATGATTGTAGTTTGTCAAATGGCTGTTAATCAGTCATGAATTGAAATCAGGTGTGCTGAAGCAGGAAAACATCTAAAACATGTAAGACAGGGTGCCTTGAGGACCAGGGTTGAAAAACACTGATCTAAAGCACTGTAGGCCTCACTTGTCTCTGTTAACATCAGTGGTCATTATTCATTGGGCCTAAACCATTGCTAACAAAAAAATAACATAAGGGCACATCTCATATTTGGCTAAAAATCATCCTGATGATCCCTGACAATTTTAAGAAAATATTTGGTGGACTGATCAGACAAAGGTGAAACCTTCTGGAAGATGCGCTTCCAGTTACATCTGGTAAAACGAACAGCTTTTCAGAAATAAAACATCATACTGAGAGTCAAGCACGGTAGTGGTAGTGTAATGGTGTTTGACTTTGACTCAACCATAAGAATGGTAAGACATAACATTTTAGCACATTTGAAACTATTAGCCTTTTAAAACCTTGTTACATCTTGATACTGGTAACAAGTCCATGCATAAAAAGAAGTGATGCTGTGGGCTCCCCAGAATAGAGAGGAATTGCCATAGCAACCAATGAGAAAACCGTTTTTGACATTACTGAGGAAGTTCTTTATATCCATGCTATATCCAGCTTTATATTAATCTGTCATCATGGAAGGAAGTTCCAGCATTCCTAACATGGCCTCCCAACAGTAGAAAGTAGAAGAATTTTTATACACTAGGTGGCACCCTTTAGAATTCCTCTAAAATGTTCTAGTCTGTTTAGTTGTTTTGAGCTCTTTATCTTGTTAGACAATGGAAAATTTCCCTTAAAGTGAGACCAAAACATCAATTTCAAATGTGATAGGTAAGTCAACAAGCACAGAGTCTGTAGCCCATCAGCAGGTTTTAATAATTATGGAGATAACGAGTTGCAGCCATGACAGGACACAGGTACATGAGTTCACCTGTCAGCTGGAACACCAAAGAGGTTAGTTAGCTGGTAATAGTCTGGGCTTGTTTCTTATTTATGAGCAGGTGTGCTGCTGCATTAAAGCCTGGCCTGCAGCCTCATCGCTGATCTCCCCTCAGTTGAGGACTAAATGGTGCGTTTAGGTGCCACGCTGCGCCCGCGGACAGGCCAGAGACCAATACCGACACCTCATTTCCAGCAGGACCAAAATGGAAATACTGGAAGATAATGTGGACTCACGTAGTGCTTGGACGGATTCCGCCTCTTCTCCACGTCCACAACTTTCACGTCCAGTACCGTCCGAAACTGCATCTTGATCCTGCACAGGCTTTGCATTAAAACGCTCCGGATGAATCTGCTTTCTCCTGAGAATAAAAATAAATTACAACATTCCTCGGTCCAACCTGGCAGCTTCCCGATGCAACGAAAGGAAATCTAAATGAAACTTATCAATAGTCCAATATATCAGACAGTCTGGGCGGCTAGTGGAAACGCAGAGGGAAAGCTGTCACCTTAAAAACAGAAAAACTGTGAGGTGAGCTTCTTTGTGTCTGCAGCGTCGCTCAGAAAAACCTTCGTCTGCAGACCTGGATCTTCACCGGCAGATCCAGCTCCCAGCAGCAGAGAGGAAAGCTTGATCCTGGGAATAAAACCCGCTTAGAAATACACTGATTGTGACCGGACGGCTGCGTGATCCTGACTCATTCATTCGTCTTTCTACAGGGCCCTAGAAGTTCTCTTGTCAGCGTGAGAGAGCCGAAACAGCATGATCCAAACATCCGGACCGACCCGCAGCTGCGCGCCCGGAAACCAGCTGCATGTTACTTGCTGTTAACGCTGGCAACCTGATCGCTGTTTGATTATCGAGGTCTCTGTCAGCTGCAGCTTTCTGGCCGGAGACACGAACCACTGGAACCGAATACAGATGTTTCACAAGCGACCAATCAGAGCGCTCGGCTCTGATTGGAGGAGCCAACTAACGACTCAGCACTGACCCCTAGTGGACGAACAGTGAACACACTTATTCAGACTTAACAGGTCGGCTTTTGTTTTGCAAATCCGGTGTTCTCATTATAATATTTTTTTCGTAAATGTAAATATTTGGAAACCCAGCATCTATTTAAGATAGAAATGAAGCTCACTATTTATAAAAAAAAAAAAAACTTCTACATTCATAAATGAAAATTCCTTAGCATGAACCTTAGGATCGGCTCCTCAGAAATCTAGAGAAACAAACCAAAAAAAAGCAAACAGGTATAAAACCTTTAATGCATTATTCACTCTCATTTTCCTCTTTTTTGTTCCTTTGTGTTTTCGTTGTCTGCATATGAGTTAAATAAAAACAAATCTAACTTATTTAGACTCACTTCATGCTTTTACAAACGTACTGTGCTTTCCATTGGTTCCATAAGTTGGAATTTCACATTTCCAAGTAGGAAACATCTAGAAGAATACCTCCTGAAGACCAAGCTTTCAATGTTGGAAGATCCTTACCAAGTCTGACCTCAAAATCCAAGATGGCTGCCACACATAGTGAAGGCTACAGCAATGCATTGTTCATTGGTTTTTTTGAAAGTTTAACCTAACATGCATATTAAATTGCCCTTAGGTGATAGAATGTGCTTTCATGGTTGTTACTGTGTGATGGACTGGGGAAGTGTCCAGGCTGTTAACTTCCCTTTTGGCCACTGACTGTCCATCCATCACACTCATAGCGTTCAAACTTGTTACTGAACATTTGGATACTGTGTTTTTATTACATACAATATAAAATAGTGTACATACAGATTAAAGACTGTTACTGTATTCTATTTCTAATCGTAGTTTGCCTGAGTAGAACACAACAGAAATCCCACTGGTTTTCTGATTTGCTTGCACCTGGAACGGGATACAGTTGGTTGTGAGATGAGTCCGAAATCTACGTTCTGACTTCCAACATAGGATACAATAGAAACAAATAGAGTAGATTTTATGGTCCCCATATGGAATTTTGCTTTGGACTCCCTAATGCTGTACAGCCTCTGTAGTAAACATATTCCTTTGGTCTTTAAAGGCACTATATGCATTAAAAAACACTGGTACTCGCTTGTTCTGTTAACAGTACTTGGTCGTAATATTGGGTACTACAAGAAAAACCAAATACCTTGTTCTTGCAACTGTAGCACAGTAAAGCTGCTGTCTCAGTTTCCTATCTTGCCATGTGTGCTGGTGTATTAAAAACATGTTACGTGGGTCTAAAGATGAAGAAAATAAGATTTTGAGGAACATTTAGTTTGGTCATGTCTTAAAGTTTGTGTGCTGCACTTCCATTCTGAAAAGTTCTGAACTTTTGTTGCAACGTCATGGTCATCTTTTATTTCAATTAATTATTTCATATTTAGGGATTGATGGGTCATCTGGGAAATAAATTTCAGAGGTCTAGCAGAGCCCCTAGTGATAATTATTAGCCAAATTAATCTGAGAGTAGGTGAAGCCAGCAGTTTAACTTCTTCAACCATGTGGTAAGATGAGTGAATCTTCATCAGTGTGGAAAGCATGATGTAGTGTGAGACTAAGAAATGCTATTATTGAGTCAGTGCTGCAATACTGGAGTCACCACAGCATTGATTCTGTAGCAGTGGCACATATGGGAGAGCAGCAGTGCTCCTGTGGTGGAATTTCTCAACAGGTCCAAGAACTTAATGGTTGCCTGGCTCAGCTGGTGATCAAATTATGCATGCTACAGTATTAAATGTGTGGGAAGGCAATGCTGGAGCCTTATTTTCCTTCAGTATTATGTCTTCCAACACCACTAAAATAAAAGCCAGATCACAGGCCTATTACATCAGATGTGTTCCCATTCTGAGATTAATAATTGTTCTCAGTCATCTGGATAACTATTAGCAATACATGGTGACCACTGATTCTCAGTTATGGAAGTAGAGCAAAGTAAAGCATTAGTAGTAACATTATGCTTTTTATTTACAGAGATACAAAGTGTCAAAAACATAAACAGTTTATTACTGTAACATTACTACTCTTTATACCAGTGGCAGCCATCTTGGGTTTGATATCAGAGCTGTTGAGAACCCAGACCTTCCAAACTGGAATCTGAAATAAGGTTGCAGTTTTTTGTTTTTCTTTTAACATGGAACTCAGAAATTACAACTTTAAGTGGAATAAAAAAAAAATCTGCATCCAAAACCTCATAATCGAATATGGCTGCAACATCTCACGGACTCATCCAATCACACAGTAGGTCCAACATCTACTGGCTTGGATTTTAGTTGTGTTTCACCTTTCATTGAGAATGTGAAATTAACAGATCCCACTGGTTTTCTGGTGTGAACTCATTTCCATCCTGTAGAAGATGGAGCTCAATATCTTTAACTGCCCCCGGGCTGCTTAAACACTACAGAGACCCTGAAAGCTTCAGGCTGATTGTGAGTCAACGGCTTTGTGTGGATTTCTTTGTATTTGCAAATGTAAAGCTAACCTCCCTCAGGATACCAGATCCCTGGAGCTGGGCTTACCAAATGCAACTCCTTAGTGAGAGTCTGGCTAATGTTGAGAACAACAGTGGCAGTGACCCACACTTACATTTATATTTAAAGCTCCAATATAATTTAAAGTCAAAGCACTTTATTCAGGTGGTCTGGAGGTGCATCAATATCTGACTCCTGATTAATAAAAATAAAAATATTTTGGAGGTTTTCATTAAAATTTTACTTCACTGAAAGATGATTAAAAAAACTTTGGTGACTCATCCTGCACTTAGGGGCGGGGCTACATTTTTATCCAATGAAATCAGCAGTCTCTGAACAGGCAACTAGAAATAATTAACATTTTGAAGAAAACTTATAGAAGTGCTTCACCACTTCAAAGTGATGAAGCACCAGGGCACCTTACAGTCACTGAATTGACCATGAATTCCTCTAAGAGTATTCCAGAGTAAAATGTTTTGCACTAAAATGCTTATTTAATATTTAATTAAATGCCTTTCAGTCTTTTAAGTATTGTTCTTTGAATACCAGCCTAATATAGTGGTGGTTTTAGAACAACAGATGAAAGAGTGATTCGAGCACTGGCTTTGTCAAAACAGCAAATTCTGCAGATATATGGAATAAATTTACCACAACGTCCCCTTAAAATATCAGAATTTATTATTAAAAACAATTTAACTCCAATTAACATATTTCAATTAACAAACCATTTACTAGAACAATTCAACTAAATTACCTAGCAAAATGAAAGAAGAAAGAAAACTAATGAACTAAGTAAGGAAATAAATAAAAGAACAAGGGAACCAATAGAAATGATGCAATGATATGACAGCTCAATGTGGATATTTATGTTTAAGAACCAAAGTTTATTTGGAGGAATCTGACAATGAGGTCTAATTAGTTGTTTAACTTACCTTCTGATTTTCCATTGTGAATGGTTGAAGACATACCAATTGCTGTCTTTAATTAGTTTAAAATTATTTTAACAAACTAATATTTTAAAGAATGATTTGCAAAACTAGAAGTCAATAACCTGTTGGATAATTGATTAATAATGTTATTTTAATCAGCTATCATTATTTTTGTAAAGAAATATTTAAGAAAATATTTTTGCGGAATTATAAATCAACAATCTTTTGGACAATTGATCTTAAAGTTATTTTAACTAGCCATCACATGGAGTAATGGACTAGTTAAACTCTCAAAAGATGGCGATGAGTCGTATGTAAATATTTGACTTTGCTGGCACTAGTGTTAGCAGTTTTGGCTAACAAAGGAAAGTATCTTATTCACCAGCCCGTTTAGTTTTTCATGTGCTTAAAATACCATTAATACAAAGATTAAGATATATGAGTGCCAGTGGTGCCTTGTGGCCAATCTATGTTCAAACCACTCATTAAAATAGTCTGTCATAACATCAGGGGTGCAGCGCACCGTCTCATCTGGGGAACATCGGGCTCAGATTCCTTTTCTGCAGAAGCTCAGAAAGAAACGTTTAAGAAAAGATTGTGTTAATTGTCCATTGAACATGAACGCTGGATGCTCAAACAGCAGGTCATAACTTAACTTTGGTTACATGAAAACCAGATCATACTCAACTTTGGATCCAAGGATTCTTCAGTAGTAGTCTTATACCCGCCAGCAAGTTTAAAAGACCTTGAGTTTTGAGAGCTGCACCCCCAATGTGACAGCTACACTGACACAGGGAAATAAGGAAGAGTTGTGGCTTGAGAGGAGTTTTGTCGAGGGATTCCATGACATTATGAGGATTCCAGCTGTGACTCCCTTCCTGGGCTGGACTAGATGGAGGTTAATGTGTGTAATCAAAGATGCAGCGTTTTTACCCGTCTGTGTACCACACTAGTCTGTGTAACCAGTCAATGTTGCATCTCATGTTTGGGGCACAATTCAAATGAGCTTGGCCCAACCTAGGTCATCATCAGGACAATGGTCCCAAATGCAACTGCAACTCTAAATCATAACCGCTGAAGATAAGAAGAATGAAGGTGTTGAAGTAGCCTAGTCAAAGTACAGAGCTCAACCTGTTTGAAATGCTATGGTCAGACCTTAGTATAGCTCTCCAGAAACACATTTCTGAACACACCTCAATGAACTGAAGCGAGATTTTTAAAAAGTGAGAGTGAAAATTCCTCCACAGCGATGTGAGAGACTGATAAGTCAGACAGAAAACGACTACTAAGAGTTAAGGCTGCAGCAGGTGGTTCTACAAGCTGCTGAGCATTGGACTGACGTTGGGGACAATAATTACAGCCATCTTTAGTGTCCAGCTTCTACATACACATCATTTTTCTGTGACAGCTTTAAAAGGAGGTAACAGATGGAAGTGAGGAGGAAGAGGAAGTACAGGATGGGTGGCTCTGATATAGATAGCTGTTTCTTGGCAGCTTTCTTTTATTTTAATAGAATAATAATTTTGAGGAAGGGCAGCAAGTACTGCTTATCGTTCTCGAGAAGTGGGGCTTAACAGAGACCCAGGAGACTTTTTCTGCCTCAAGGCATCAGAACAAGCTGATCCCGCCATCTGTTGGTTCTCGTATTTATTTTTTAACATTCAAAGCATATTTACAACATTTCTTACATATTCGGACCAAAACGCCTCAGCACACGTCAATCTGAAACAGTCACGATGAACCGAAGAGTGCTGATTACATGACGACATGATTCCCAGCATCTTCATTTCTACTTTCAGGCTGTGGTTGCTAGATGGCAATGTAGTGGGTGTCGCTGGTGCTGATGATGTCGCTGTCGCACTCCAGTGTCTTCAGGACCAGCTCCAGAGCTGCTTTGCTCACATTGAGGCTGTACCGCTGCCTGACCGCGGACAGGATGTGCAGGACGTGGCAGCCCTTCTCTGCATCTGCGTGCACAGAGAGGACTGTCAAGACACACCCACGAGTGGAAACACACACACATGCGTGTTTTACTATCTTTATGAGGAATTTCCATTGACTTCCATTCATTTTCATTTATTTCTATGGCCTAACCCTATCCCTAACCCTTACCAGTGCATGCCTAACCCTAATCTAAACTCAATTCACAACTTAGTCTTAAACCTAACCCCTAACCCAAGAACAGCATTGAAAAAAGCAAGGACCAGGAAAATGTCCTCACTTTTCTGGTTAAATAGGAAAAATGGTTCTCACTCAGCAGCAAGTACAAGAACACACACAAAAGTGTGTGTATTCCTATTCTACAACAAGTAACATGTATTAAGAGCACAATTTTAAGTTTACTCACACTTTTCTCTTTTTGAGTCCTCCCTGATGATGTCTTTGACAGCTATGAACAGATCTTTGTCTTGTGTCGTGACCTGGTGAGGAGAAAACCTATCAAACACCCAGGGAACAGTAACCCACTAAAGGACTGATTCCAGTTAGGCTCCACTGCTGTTTCTTACAAGATACATCTCATCCTGGGACTTCACCTTGCGGTACACCACGCCTTCATTCTGCAGGATCTGCAGGACCTCCTTCAGAAGTTGGCTAAGCTGCTGGCATCCAGACGGACCAGCAAGAGGCTCCTAAACCACATCCAAGAAGAAAATTCTTTACTTTTGCACAGTGTTGTATTTACACAACCATGGTGTTTAATGTTTTATAGACAGAAGAAGAATATATCAGAAGATCGTGCAAGACTGAGGATACCAACTGATTCTGCAAATTCAATACATCAAAATATTTATAAAGTTTTATAAACAAAAAATGAATTTGCTGAAACTTGCAAAAAGAAAATTCAGTTGTTAATACTATTATTATACTTTTTTAATAAAATATCAATATTTGCACATTTTTATGAAATTTTCTCTATGCAGTTAATCCTGCTTCCAAAATATCTTCAGGCTCAGAAGTTCAGACCTGCAAATCCAAACTGTTTCTTCTCTACTCTTTCTCACCTGCTCTGCGGACTGGGCTTGGTGCCGGCTGGGGATCAGAGGTTGCAGGAGATCCTGGACGTCATAAGGTCTGAACTTAGTTACCAACTTCTGCTTCAGGAAGTCCTGAATGATGTTTGTTGCCTTGTTAATGGAACTTTCTGCTGAGTATCTGCAGAAAAGCAGAAAAAACTGTTGGGTGTAACATTCACATGTTTACAGTAGGATAAACAAAATGAAATATTCAGTAGATCAGGTAATTCAACCTGCAGCTGATGTGAATCAGGTCAGACAGGAGGAAGTGTCCAGCAGGGATTTGTTGAACATGTTTCAGTGGAATTCTGATTGTCAATGTGAGTAAAAAGGGAAATACTGCAGGTTCAAAAGGCTCAGAGTGAGTTCGCTCCATGTGACGCTTCAAATGAGTGCTCTACTCATCTTCATGCAGGATTCCTGCACATTTTCCACATCAAAATTACATACTTTTCTTAACTTACACTTTCAGCTTTTTCACATTTTTTTGTACATTTTTAAAGAATACACGTCAAAATTCTCTATGATGTTTTTGCAGAAATTTCAACAGAGGTCAGATTTTAAAAACAGGAAAATTACAGAAAGGAGGGAAGATGATCAAAAGACATATATAACACCTTGCATAAGTATTCACACCCCATAAACTGTTTCATAATTTGGCCTGTTTCAGCTACAAAACATCAAAGCATTTTACAATGATTTCATGTGATAGACCAACACAAAGTAATGTATGATTATGAAATGGAAGGAGAATGGTGCATGTTTGTTTTTTTCAAATTGGTCTGAAAAGTGTCATTAGTAAATAAACTCCAATGTAATTCAATCTCAGTATAAATCCAGCCATTCTGTTTCTTGCCTCAGAGGTTTGTTAGAGAACATTAGGGAACAACCAGCATCATGAAGACCAAGGAACACAGGGGAAAGGTCAACATCTCAAGCTTCAAACATCTCACAGAGCTCAGTTCAATCCATTATTCAGAGAAGCAATCAAGAGTTCTATGGTAACTCTGGAGGAGCTACAGAGATCCACAGCTCAGGACAGCTCAGGTAGGAGAATGTATTGATACACCACCTTTTAGTGTAAGAGCAGGCATTTGTAACCAGAATGTTGTGGGTTCAATTCTAGCTTCCTCTCCAATCACATGCTGACATGCCCTAGGGCAAGGCATTTAAACCTTGTCTGTTTGTTTGTGAATGTAGTGAGTGATTGAAACATATTTAGAATATAGGTCATGTAGGTGACACAGCAAACATGTGAAGGAAGGTGCTCTGGTCAGATGAGACCAAAGTTGGAATTTTTGACCTACCGTACATACAAAATACCCTCTATGGAGAAAAACTAACTTTGCACATCAGTCTTAACACCCAATCCAATTCAATTCAATTCAATTCAGTTTATTTATATAGCGCCAATTCACAACACATGTTGTCTCAAGGCTCTTCATAAAGTCAGGTTCATACATTCAAATTAATCCTAACAATTGAACAGTGCAGTCGGATTCAGTTATTTATTCAAATTGGATAAAAAGTTTTTCTATCTAAGGAAACCCAGCAGATTGCATCCAGTCAGTGACTTGCAGCATTCACTCCTCCTGGATGAGCATGTAGAGACAGTGGACAGTCACTGGCGTTGACTTTGCAGCAATCCCTCATACTGAGCATGCATGTAGCGACAGTGGAGAGGAAAAACTCCCTTTTAACAGGAAGAAACCTCCAGCAGAACCAGAACCAGGCTCAGTGTGAGCGGCCATCTGCCACGACTAACTGGAGGTTTGAGAGAACAGAGCAGAGACACAAAGAGAACACAGAAGCACTGATCCAGGAGTACTTTCTATGGGAAGGAAGAGTAAATGTTAATGGATGTAGCTCCTTTAGTCGTTTCATCTAGAAAGAAAGAACAGAAAAACTCTGAGCCAGTTTTCAAGGTTAGAGTCTGAAAGAGAGAACATAGAGTTTGTCAGAGTAAAAGCTCAGTCAATTTCCATGTCTAGGAGAGAGAAAGGGTTAAACACTGAAAGACAGGGCTATGTGGATCATCTGTAGAAGGTGAGCATTAAGTTGTTGCCAGCAGAAGCTCGGATGATGCCCCTCTCCAGAAAGGTGTCACAGGTAGACACAGAGTCAGGCCAGGTGTAGCTTCTAGGAAGAGAAAAGAGAGAACAAAGTTAAAAGCTGAAATAACAGCAAATAATGAAAAATTGGAGAGTAGTGTGAGAATGTAGCGAAGAGGGTGAAAGTGGTCATTATGTCCTCCAGCAGCCTAAGCCTATAGCAGCATAACTACACAGATAGTTTCAGTACAGATTATTTACAACAATGTCGTCTCAAGGAACCTCACAAAGGGTTCCACTGATGGTCATTGTTATACTAAAAACCACAAGGATTGGGATACCTCTCTCTGTCAGACTGATTATAACCATTGGAAAAGAGAAGGGGTCATACAGGTAGCAGAAATGGAGGGTGTGTTTGCACCTCAACCATAACTGAGCCGGTTTAGGCTAAACCTGACTCCCCCTTACTCCAACCAACAGGGAGGGAGGAAGGTTCCCTCTCTGATAAACTAAGCCACTCTAACTATAAGCTTTATCAAAAAGGAAAGTTTTAAGCCTAGCCTTAAAAGTAGACAGGGTGTCTGCCTCATGGACTAAAACTGGGAGGTGGTTCCACAGGAGAGGAGCCTGATAACTAAAGGATCTGCCTCCCATTCTACTTCTAGAGACTCTAGGAACCACCAGTAAACCTGCAGTCTGAGAACAAAGTGCTCTGTTAGGAACATATGGAACAATCAGATCTCTGATGTATGATGGAGCTAGATCATTAAGGGCTTTATATGTGAGGAGGAGAATTTAAAATTTTATTCTGGATTTAACAGGGAGCCAATGAAGGGAAGCTAAAGTAGGAGAAATATGATCTCTCTTTTTAATTTTCATCAGAACTCTTGCTGCAGCATTTTGGATCAGCTGAAGGCTTTTAACTGGATTTTGTGGACATCCTGATAGTAAAGAGTTACAATAGTCCAGCCTTGAAGTAACAAATGCATGGACTAGTTTTTCAGCGTCACTCCTGGACAGGATATTTCTAATTTTGGCAATGTTCCAGAGGTGGAAGAAGGAAACCCTAGAAACCTGTTTAATATGGGATTTAAATGACATGTCCTGGTCAAAAATAACACCAAGGTTTTTTACTTTATTATCAGAGGTCAATTTAATGCCATCCAGGTTAAGTGATTGACTAAGCAGTTTCTTTTTTAAAGACTCCGGTCCAAAGACGACAACTTCTGTCTTGTCTGAATTTAGAAGCAGAAAATTTAACATCATCCAAGTTTTTCTATCTTCAAGACATGCTTGTAGTCTATCTAACTGGTTGGGCTCATCAGGATTTATGGATAAGTAAAGCTGAGTATCATCAGCGTAACAGTGAAAATGTATCCTATGCTGCCTGATAATTTGACCTATTGGAAGCATATATATAGTAAAGAGAATTGGCCCAAGTACTGAACCCTGTGGTACTCCACAATTAACCCTGGAGTTTAAAGATGATTTATCATTTACATGAACAAACTGGAATCTGTCAGACAGATAAGATTTAAACCAGCCTAGCGCTGTTACCCTGATCCCTACAGCATATTCCAGCATTTTTAAGAGAATATTATGGTCGACTGGATCAAATGCAGCACTGAGATCTAACAGAACCAGAACAGACACAAGTCCATTATCTGAGGCAATAAGAATATCATTAGTGACTTTCAGCAGAGCTGTTTCAGTGCTATGATGAACTCTGAAACCTGACTGAAACTCTTCAAACAGGTCATTGCTGTATAAATGTTCACACATTTGATTAGCAACTATTTTCTCAAGAATTTTAGATACAAACAGAAGATTGGATATAGGTCTGAAATTTATTAAGTCATCTCGATCAAGCGAAGGTTTCTTAAGTAAAGGTTTAATTACAGCTAACTTAAAAGCCTGTGGTTCTGATCCATTTACTAAAGATAGATTAATTATATCTAAAATGGGGCTGGTAATCAGAGGGAACACTTCCTTAAATAATCTGGTTGGGATTGGGTCTAACATACAAGTTGAAGGTTTAGATGAAGCTAATATTTCTGATAACTCAGGAAGCTCCACAGGATCAAAACAGTCCAAATCCAGATCAGGTTCTACAGTTACTTCCAATGTTGTCTCACTTGATGAGGATGAAGTAATCATCTTTGGGAGTATGTCAAAGATTTTATTTTTAATAGAATCAATTTTATTTAAGAAGAATCCCATAAAGTCATGACTGCTAAGAGCTAAGGGAATGGATGGCTCAACAGATCTATGACTCTGTGTAAGTTTAGCAACTGTACTAAAGAGAAACCTAGAATTATTCTTGTTCTCTTCTATTAATGATGAGAAATAAGCTGCTCTAGCTTGGTGAAGTGTCTTTTTATACAACAGTAGGTTATTTTTCCAGATTAAGTAGGAATCCTCTAGATGTGTAGAGCGCCATTTTCTCTCCAATTTTCTAACATTGTGCTTTAAAGTACGCAGCTCTGAATTAAACCAGGGAGCCGGCCTCCTATTAATGATTACCTTCTTTTTCAAGGGGGCTGCATTGTCTAATGCATCACGCAATGATGAAGAAACACTATGAACAAAAGAATCAATTTGTGAAGGGGCAGAAACAGAATTACTGCCCTCCATGGTAAAACATGGTGGTAGCTGCAGGATGCTGTGGGGACAAGGAAGCTGGTCAAAAGTAATGAGAATACGAATGAAGCTAAATACAGGACAATCCTGAAAGAAAACCATTAGATGTTGCAAAAGAGCTGAGACTGTGGTGGAGGTTCACCCTCCAGATCTTGATCCAGTTGAGAATCTGTGGTAAAACTGATGTTCTCAGAGATTCTCCATCCTCTCTGGCTGAGCTTGAGCTGTTATGAGCAAACCCCCCATTAAAATACAGCTTGCAGATATAATAAGATAAAAGGTAGAAATGTTCACGGGGCGTGAGTACTTTTGCAAACCACTGTAGAATGATGCATGGATGGGTGGATGACAGATTCATACATCCATTCATGGCATCGTTCCACTATAAAGGACACTATAGACGGACGTTTTCCCACTGTCTGTACAATCTAAATGCCTCCAGAGTTCTGAGGGTGTTCTGATCGGTGCTCAAGGATGGATCTCTGTACCCTGCTGCGTTGATCTGGAAGCGCTTGTCATAAAACTGTCTGTAGAGCTGAGGAACCTCCATCATCCAGGCTATCTGGATGGCCATCACCGGATCGTCCACCTTATCTGCGAACACACGGAATGTCAAATCAGTACACAGACGGGATGTGCTCTCCAGAGTTAAAAAAATAATGCAGTTACCCTCAAATAAATACAAATGCCAATAATTTAATCAGAAATATTAAATAAACAGCAGCTCTTCCAAAAATACAACATTTAGGCTTCCATTCAGCTCAGAAGGTGGATCCAGGGAAGTCAAATTCCAGCTGTGAGCCAGAAAACCAGCAGGATTTGTCGTTGAGGCACATCCTGTCCAAGGCGAATTATTATTAGCAAAACAAGCTGAGCTTTCTGCATTAAAATAACTTCAATAAGGTATTTAACTCCTGTGTGTGTGAATGATTTACTGATGAAAAGTCACAGACATACCAAGCAAGGTTTTTATGAGACAGGCAGCCATATTGGATTTTAAGTTTAATTAAACTAATTTAAATATACTTTATACTTTAAATTAAAGTTGTTTAAACAAAAAAATATGAAGGTATACAAATTAATTAAATAATAATTTTATATTTGCATAAATAATTATTTGTCATTAAAATATTTTTTTAATGCAATTAGTTTAATAACAACATGTCTTGTTTTGTTCTTGGCATCAATTAAGAACACATTAAATTAATTATTTAATAATGTAATCCAATATTTTATGAAGGGAGATTATGTGAGGTTTTTCATCAAAAATAAATAAATAAAAAGTTCGTCTGGAAGTAAACTGATCTGAAGAGGAGCCTCACAGTAGGTGGAAGCCATGATTTCTCTCTGTTGCCTCGAAGTCTTCACCGGTCCTCGAACCCGGACCAGCTCTCCGATCTCCAGGCGGCAGCGCTTCAACTGGGCCTGTCCGAGTTTTTTAAGCTCGGCGACCGGATCGAACCCTCCGTGGTCCGCATCACTGTGTTTTTTTGTCCCAGCTTAACGTAAGAAAGAAAAACAAAAGACAATTTCTATTTGTCAATAAAAACACCAACAGACACATTTTAGAAGAATCTCTAAATTAAACTGGTAATATAAATAGTTTTAAAATTTGAAAGAATTCAGTCAGTTCTAATGAGATAATGATGATCTGAGTGTCAATAGAAAGTAAAGTTCTACACAGAACACTGATATTCAAACACATTTAGACCCACATTTATTGGGATCCTCCGCCTCTTTCAGCAGATTACGTTTCCAGCACAGACAGTTTATAACACCGGTACCATCATCCACTGTGAACACAGAATGCATAAAGTGACACAATGAGAGGGTGGCTGCACTGGCTGAAGAGCAGAAAGAAAAAGCCACGACGTACAGTGGCTTGTAAAAGTATTCATATCCCTTGAACCTTTCCACATATTGTCACATTGCAATCGCAAACATAAATATATTTTTATTGGACTTTTATGTGAAAGACCAACACAAAGTGATATACAATTGTGAAGTGGAAATAATATTACATATGATTTCTTTTTCTTTTTTTTTACAAATAAAGAACTCAAAAGGGTATTGTGTAAAAGTAGTCGACCCCCCTGAGTCAATACTTTGTGGAAACACCTATGGATGCATTTACAGCTGCAAGTCTTTTAGGGTATGTCTCTACCAGCTTTGCACATCCAGTAACTGAAATGTTTGCCCATTCTTCTTCAAGCTCAGTCAGATTAGATGAAGAGCGTTTGTGAACAGCAGTAGATTTTTTGCCACAGATTCTTGATTGGGTTTAGGTCTGGACTTTGACTGGGCCATTCTAACACATGAATATGTTTTGTTTAAACCATTCCATTGTAGCCCTGGCTTTATGTTTAGGGTCGTTGTCTTGCTGGTAGGTGAACCTCCGCTCCAGTCTCAAGTCTTTTGCAGATTCCTAGAGGTTTTCCTCCAAGATTAACCTGTATTTGGCTCCATCCATCTTCCCATTAACTCTGACCACCTTCCCTGTCCCTGCTGAAGAGAAGCAGCCCCAGAGCATGATGCTGCCACCACCATATTTAACAGTTCTCCGCCACACATAGCGTTTTGCATTTTGGCCAAAAGGTTCAGCTTTTGTCTCGTCTGACCAAAGCACCTTCTTCCACGTTTGCTGGGTTCCCAAAATGGCTTCTGGCAAATTGCAAACAGTACTTCTTTTAACAATGTCTTTCTTCTCACCACTCTTCCATAAAGACCACATTTGTGCAGCACACGACTAATAGTTGACCTGTGGAAAGATTCCCCATGTGAGCTGTGGATCTCTGCAATTCATCCAGAGTCACCATGGGCCTCTTGGCTGCATCTCCGATCAGTGCTCATCTTGTTCGGCCTGTAAGTTAAGGTGGACGGCCTTGTCTTGGTAGGTTTACAGTTGTGCCATACTCTTTCCATTTCCGGATGATGGATTGAACAGTTCTCCGTGAGATGTTCAAGGCTTGGGAAATCTTTTTATAGCCTAAGCCTGCTATAAACCTTTCCACAACTTTATCCCTGACCCGTCTGGTGTGTTCCATGGACTTCATGATGCTGTTTGCTCCCCAGTATTCTCTTAACCAATCTCTAAGGTCATCACAGAGCAGCTGTATTTGTACTGAGATTAGATCACTCACAGGTGGACTGTATTTAGTCATTAGCAATCATCAGGCATCCTCTGAAGGCAACTGGTTGCACTCAAAGTAAACGGGGTTGAATACTTTTGCACACTTCCCTTTTTAGTGTTTTATTTGTAAAAACATTTTTTTAAATCACAGATAATTGTTGTTCTACTTCACAATTATATACCACTTTGTGTTGGTCTTTCACATAAAATTCCAATAAAATATATTTATGATTGTGGTTGTAATGTGACAATATGTGGAAAAGTTCAAAGGGTATGAATACTTTTACAAGCCACTGTGTGTGATTGGAATATAAACAACACCATAATACAAAGAATGTCTTAAACACAAAGATTATGGGAATGGACACTGAGATCCTCCCCAAAAAGCAATCAATGAATTAAGTTTCCACAGTGGATCTCCACAGTGACAACGTCACTACCTCCATAACAGAAGAAGTCGTCTCTCTCCCTCTTGTAAACCACTGTTCCAAGAACATCCACTTTGTAGATTGGATGCAAGTTGTAGAAATAAATGCCTATAAACAGTAAATAGAAACAAAATAAATGATTTAACAAATATTAAAAAATATTCAGTCTGAACCTGAGAACGTTGGCATCTTTAGTAACACCTGCTAGATCATTAGAGCAGTAAAGTCACACTAACGTTGTGTTTTATGTGCCAACAGGGGTTGCTTTCTCTCCTGAAAAATGAAAAGTTGTGTTCACCATCGTTTACATTGTCCTTAGTTCTACAGGCTTAAATGCTGCATGTAAAGCTACGAGAACACAAGGAAGGATTTTTACAATATAACCACACATCAATTAAAACATGACTCCAACAGTCAGTTAGTGATGAGACAAATGAAAATAACACAACCTACAGGAAGTACAAAGACAGACAACAGAAGACCGGTGCAGAGTCACTTTCTCTGCTGAATTCTCCTTTTAATTTTCTGGAAATCCAGAGAACAAATGGTGAGAGCTACAATGACTCCCATGTGGTGCCAACAGTGAAGCATCCTGACCCAATGTGTGGGGTTACTTCTCATCCAAGCGAGTTGGCTTCCTCTCAGTTCTGAACAGGAACGCTGTAATAAATAAGAATTTTTAGAACAAAACTTCTTCCAAGAGCGACGTCTCCCAAACATCCAGAAACAACCTGGTAATGAGCTGTAGATTTCACAGCATGGTGAATAAAATACTGAAGTGGTTTAAAGATCAGAACATAGACATGCTGGACCTGTGGTCTGGAAACTCGGATTCAAACCCTACTCAGAACCTGTGGTGGACACAGCTGGCTCAAACACAAACCAACAAACATTACCAGTTTAAAATCAAACTGCAGCTGTGCTCTGATGATCGCTGTTACCTGGAACCTGAGTGGACTCTGTCATCTGCAGGATGTCTCTGACAAACAGCCGAGCAAAGGCAGAGAAGATCGGGTCCAGTCCCCACAGCATCGACGGGGGCTCATCGGCTGGATCCATCGCAGCTGCCTGCATTTCATCATGAAAACAACATCAAACTTCTTTTAAAAATCTCCTTTACCTGTTGTCTGTAGCTGCAAGTTAAGTTGGTGTCTCTGTGGCAAGCTAGCGCGCATGGAGAGTCACGTGCATAGTTGCTCAGCAGGAACGGTACTTGGCCGCCATATTGGGAGTGGCGCGTCTACCTTGGAAACCAAGACTAGCCTTGTTGGAAACACTAACGCTCAACTAATCCTGATGGATCGTTTGAAAATGATTTATGATCTCTGAAACTCAAATAAAGAATGTGTAAATCAAAATAAAATATACAAATAAAGTGTGCTTATAATAAGACAAAACCCTTACTTTGCCTCTGAAAATACACCAGTCCACTGCAATAAAGTAATAGTTACAATGATTAAACTGTCCTTAGTAATTAATTTTGATTAATAATTAGTAGTAAAGCTGTGTGAAACATCTCAAAAATACCGTTTTAGAGGTTAACAATTTACTTTCATGAAAATAGAAATAATAAATTCTTATTAAAAAATTAATGCTTAAGGAGTGGTTGTGAAACTCTTGTTGATGCTAACCGTTTATTGATATGGTAACAAAATAATTGTTTCTTAGTTTTCTCCTTATTATTATTGTTAGTAATATAATAATAATAATATTTCACATAATATGTAAATAGTGGCCATGAAAGTGTTTAAAAGTGTTTTAGATATTTGTTTTTAGATTTAAGAAAAATGAAATAACATTTTTTATATTCATTGAATGTATGTATGTATGTATGTATGTATGAATGTATTCTTATTTAAAAAACATTAGCATTACATAGTATTTTTTGTGTATCATTTTTATATATTCTTGTTTAAAGAAGACAATTCCACATCAAAAAAATATTTGCATTATTACGTTTTAGATTTTTAATCTTGCATCATGCGTTTTTTGTTTGCTTAGGCTTTTGCAGTTTGTCTAAACCAAACGCCACTCACAATATGGTGGTGACTGTGACGTCTGTGGTCATGTGACCCATTCATTAAATGTTGTTTTAATCTTTCAATCTAGATATTTCTATTAGGAACTTGGTGTAATGTCTTACAGTGTTTCCTATTTGTATTTTTTAATAATACAAATATATATTCCTCCGGGCGCATCTGTGTTATGGCAGACGTAGTTTCACCGACACAAAGAGACTAGACCGGCGAGTTTGTAGCTGGTATCCACCTTATTCAAACAATAAAGCGCTTATAGAAAGTCGTTCTAGTTGAGAAAGCGTCATGGTAAGCAGTTTAAACAGCTGTTGTGTTTCTGTTGGTCTCCCCGGTCAGATGAGGGCAGCAGAAAGCACATTTTAGCCGCCGTTAACCAACTGTCAACTCGAGGAGAAAATAAATGCAGGCACACGCATCTGTGTGCGTGAACGCGCTCGGTCACTAAATCCGCTACGAGGCAGCAGTCCGTCCCGCTCCGGAAAAAGATGACCGTTTTAACGGTTGTACCAAACACTAAACCGCGGATAAATTGCGTACGTTGGTGTCCTTTAGGAGTGTAACGGAGGACTGTGTCGGACACAACGAGAGGATTTGGACGGAGCCTGTTTTTTTTTTGTGTGTTTTTGTTGAAGAAAGAGACCCACAGACAGACTAGGTTGTTGTCGGGCCAGTTGGAACAACGTCGAGCTCCCGAAATAGTAACTTCTTTGACAAAAAAAGAAAAATATATATCTTATACACTTTTTAAATGCTACGAGACGATTAAGATTTTCATCGTTGATTATTATTTTATGGGTTAAAAACGTTTATATGATGCGTGAAATAGCCACTGGGTAGACTGGTCAGACTGGTGTCAAAGGCTAAGCTAAGGTTTGGATGTGGACTGAGTTTATGTTCCTATTAGGACAACACTAACCCGCTCCAAACCGCCAGTGCCGTTCATTTTTACTCCTTAATGAACTTTCAACCAGGAGACATTATGTCATTTTTTAATTTCCGTAGAATATTTAAACTGGGAGTGGAAAAGAAGAAGAAGCAATACGAACATGTGCGCAGGGATGAAAATCCAGAGGAGATCTGGGAAATAGTGGGAGAACTGGGAGATGGAGCCTTTGGCAAAGTTTTCAAGGTTGGTGTCCCCTTGACTGTTGCACTTTTGTTCGGTTCTGACAATGTTTTTTTTATTTAAAAATATCTCCGTTTTTCTAAATGAGAAATAATTTAAAGCTACTAACCAGACTTTTCTGTGAATTCAATCAAACTCGTGCTGGATATGTGTTGGAACCTGTAGAACAAATAATAGTCAGTTTTTCTGCTTGTTTTGTCATTTTTGTGTAGTTTCATCAAGATAAAATCTACCCTCCCAAAAACAAACTTCCACATGCAAATGTCTCTGGTGACATCACATAAGGCACGCAAGGACTGATGGGATCCGGTCTAAGAATACATTGTATTTTCTTTTTTTTCACTTTATTAGCATGTTTTTAATTTAATTCTCCCATTAAAGGTGTTCAGTTGCTTTCTGGACTGCTGAAGCACAATGTTTAAGTTGCATGTAAGAATGCAGCGTGGATTTCAGAAAAATTCTGTAAAAAAGAAAAGAAATTAAAGTAGACCAGGGCGGACTGGACTGGAAAAGTCAGATTTTATTATCAAAAATATTTAGCGATAATTTTAAGCAAAGTCAATATTAAAACAAAGTTTGACTGAGATGATCTTAAAGCCCCAACAGTATGATCTGCAAGAACTCCCGCATTACTTGCTAATCGAATGTTTCGGAAGCGTGTCGGTCCGTCAAGTCTCTCCTCTGCCATAGTGTTTATTAATGCCAGTTGATCAGATGGATTATTTTGCTTCTTAAGATGTCATCAACTCAAATACAGACAAAGCTGTTTTTTTTCTTTTGTGTGCTTTCTAAAAATGCATTTTGCACCATCCTGAAGTGGAAATCCATACTCCATAATCCAACTGTGCCTTACTTTTGGTTTAGCATACACTGGTGAACAAAGTACACCACTAGATAATAACTCAAGTGTATTAATTCTTATTCACTGTATTTGTTGTAAGAGAAAGTACCAGCTGCATAACTTTAGTGTTTAGATGCATCTTGTATGACCCACCCACAGGCCTTCTGACAAATAAACCTCCTCAACCCTCTTATAAACTGGATATTCTTCTGTATGATTCATCCAGTGCTGTGGGTTGAATTTCCTTCACTACCTGGTAAATCTGATGTCAAACGTATTACTAGTTCTGCTAGTTGTTTTTGTAAGCCAGAAGAAAGAGTGCAGGCAGGGTGGAATGGATGATCAGGTATGATTTGTGACAGATGCAGGCTGGTTCCTCAACTGCATGAAGACAAGAAGGCCCTAGAGAGGACAGCATTACAGGTTATGTCGAAGCTAAGGTTGAGGGGATCCACAAATATTAAACTCCACATTTTGGGACATTGGTTACATTGCACAGTGAAGCTGAAACTGAAACCTCAGTCAGTGATGGAAGTTAATAAAGTTTAAAAGGCCCTTTGTTGCTCGTTGTGGAACATTGAAACACCAGGAAGGGGCTGCATCCCATATCGCAGTGGTGACTTCATTGAGTACATCCTGTGGGCTGAGAAGCCAAAACAAGACTTATCACATTATTCACATCTCCAGACCTAACGCACAGCAAGGGATTTAACCCTCTTATTACCATCCTGTCCGCGCAGATGGGGTTGACATGTGATATTTTGTTATGTACTTTAAACTGTTAATCCAAAGTAAAAAAACACTGAAAATACTGAAAAACTGCCAGGTATGGAAAGTTGAAGCTGTCTTGGAAAAAACAGGCAGAAGCAATCACTCACATTTCTACAGCCGTTGAATTGAAATGAATTCAGATGGGCTATATATAATTCTGTTAGAAGAATAGAGTTGATTGCTTTATGTTTCATCAAGAAGTTAGATACACTTTTATCTCCCCAAGACTTTGAATAAGGAATTTTTGTGGCAGCGCTCAGCGGATTGTAGCCTGGCTGATCCATAAAGAAGGATTCTCTGACATGTTTTTATCTCCAGGCTCAGAACAAGCAGACGGGCATCCTCGCTGCTGCCAAAGTAATTGATACAAAGACTGAGGAGGAGTTGGAGGACTACATGGTGGAGATTGAGATCCTGGCCTCCTGCGATCATCAGAACATCGTCAAACTGCTGGATGCTTTTTATTATGAGAGCAAACTGTGGGTGAGTGTGAAAGAACATGTCTAGTTCATCCATTTAAAAAAAAAAACAAACATTTTATTTCTACCTTTAAGTTTTACAATAAAACAAAAAACAAATCTTTTGCAAAAAGAGGATGGATATGTCTTCATTTATGGGATGTTGATATCCCATAAATGAAGACATAAAGAAAATATCCTGCCAGAACACCAGACTGAGTAATCGTGCAGGGCTGCTGCTGAATAGATTTGCAGGGACCAGATCCTTGTTTACACTGTAAAAAATGTTTTATATGCACTAGAGCCATGTTTATTTGAAACACAAATGATTTTAGTCTTAAATGATCCTTTATTTGTCTCTTAGTAGTAATATACAGTATGACACAGAGACACTTTAAAGAAAAGCAATTAGCAAATAATAAAATAAAATAACTGTGCGACGGAATCAAAGGGGCATACTTGCATAAAGGATATTAACAAACAGGGAAGTGAGACTTTTAAACTGTATGCTTTTCTAAAAGGGCTGAATTTTCCCTACAAGTACAATTTTTATCATATTGTAAATTAATCATATTTTTGTTCTTACCTAGAAAGAACCCTGAGCCTTCAAAAATGTTGCTGCGGTATCAAAAATGGTATCCAGTATTTTTCTTAGTATCGGTATTGAGTTTGACATTTTAGTATCTTGACATCCATAGCTCTTATCATTAACCTTACATTGAAAACACAGAGAGGAAGATGAGGAAAAAGAGACACAAAGACAAAAGAGGGAAAGCTTGAAACTCCTATCACAGCAGTCACATGGTACGATTTTCTCAGAAAGTTTCAGACGCCGCTTGATTTCTGTTGTCTTTGAGAGAGAGCTAAACGTGTGGCTGGTGAGCCTGTCACACTGAACAACCAACTACCAGTTTATGCTCCCCACCAGAGATTTTCCTATAATTCTTTCACATTTAAAGCTTTTGTCTGACACAGCTAGGGATGGGTACCTTTCACAATTGAACTGATACGGTACAGGTACCCGGTACCTGGGAATCGATACCAGTACTCAACGGGACACGTTTTAGGTACGTTTGTTTATGTTGGAAATGCTAATTCGTTTAGTAATAAAATCTTCAACATTTTCGATTAAACATATTTCTTTCTCAGTATATAAACTTTAATGAATAAATCATAACAACATCCAGCTGTTTGTATTGTAACATCTCAGTTGTTTCAAACATTTCTTCAAAATGAAAATCCTTAACATACGACGCAGTCTTTTTTCTTAATAATGCACAAAGAAAGCCCAGCCATGTTTCTGGGTGCAGATGATGGATGGAGGCGTGCTAACGGTGCCGAATGCGGGAGTTGTAGCCGTAGATCTGAGGCTGATGAAAATTGCTCTCCAGCCTTGAAAAATCTTGTGTTTAACCAGGTGCTTCCTCAGATTAGAAGTATTCCCGCTGCTAGTCTTGCTCTTCGCGTTGCAAATATTGCAGTGAGCATAATTTGCTTCACATTTTGAAAAGTGGAGCCGTACTTTCAAGCTCTTTCTATCAGCTGTTCTTTGTTGACGGTACCAGCGGCTACTGACGTCACTACGTACCTGTGCGTGCAATGCTGCATTCATGTCCGGCATGGAAAATTGCCCACTCTTCCAGCCCCTCGGTGTTATAATGGTACCGTTTGATTTTACGGGAATCGGTACTCGGTAGTACCGACAGAATTCGGTCGGAATTGGGTCAGTACCTATAAAAGTACCAAATTCAGTACCCATCCCTAGACACAGCTAATACCCACAAAGTGTGAGTCTGCTTTAATAGCTGGATGGGAGACATCGGTCTTTAGTTATCAAGTCAAAATAGTCTTCGTTTTTGGCTCCGGGAAATATTTCCAAACAGCTGGAAGTGACACAAAGGTTTGGGAAGCTTCTTTCAGCCAGCTGTCCAGCAGTGTGCATCATCAGGTGGGAAGTATTACTCTGTGTCATTCAGCTGGAAAACTCTGGTCGTCCCAGCATATTCTCTGGCATCTCATTAAAAAATCAAGCAGACTATGTACTGGTAACCAGCCCACACCTTCAGTTACCATAGAGTGAGATTGCTAGTTTAGGTAGACATTAGTAAAGGCACTTAGTTAAATCAGAAGAAAAAGTATCTTTACTGTATTTGATTGCATCTAGGAATGTCTAAAATCTCAGTAGTGTCCAACGTCAGTCCTTAAAGGCTGATGTCTTTCATGTTTTAGGTGTTCCCCTGATTGAACACACCTAAATCAAATGAATGGTTCATTAACAGACCTCTGCAGAGCAAGGTGACCACTGTGTCGGAGCAGGAAAACCTTAAAACCGGCAGGGTTCTGGCCCTTGAGGACTGGAGCTGGTTTATACCGTCATAGTGAACACACTCTTTTTTTTTTGTTGGAAACTGATACATCAACTGTCACTTTTTGAACTTGCGCTGCACAGTTTCTGCAACATTCATCCAGTATCCGTCGCTTTAAATTGCATCATCTGGCGTCTGATGTAAAATCGTTGCAAAGTTCTTCTTTTTACTGCTGCATTGTGGGAAAATGTGGTTAAAGTTCACATGAGCTGCAGGAACAAGCAGCTTTAAGAGCTGTTAATCATCATACCAGTTTATAATATGTCCATTCTAAACATGAGACCTTTGTTTTTCACTTACAGACATTCATTAAAAGCATTTATCTGTTCACATTGTGGTGTCAGTTTAATGTTTTAGATGCAGCTATTACAGTTTCTGCTCATCAATAAATGTACAACTTGAGAGGTTAACTAATGTAGCAGAGTTAGGCAGGTCAGTCCAGGCTAGTCATTGAGAACTTCCTTTTTCTTATCATGCAAATAATCTGAGCATGACAAGTCAAAGGGCAGATATAAAAACAGGAGATGTAGCTCCTGTGAGTCACCACACAAGCATCTGTCAAGATATTCTGGACATTATTAACTCTCATGATTAGCTGGGTATTTAATTTCACTGCAGTGTGTTGAGCTCTCTGCCCTTTTCCCCTCCATTGTCCTCCGAACAATGATCTTAGTCTGATGAAGGTAGATTTGTATCCTCCCCCTCCTGTCACACCTGTTCATGCAAAGAGGAGACAGATTCCAGGACATTTCCTTCTACTGATGAAAGACTTTATTCTGGAAAACCCACAGGAAAGCACCAGAGGTGAAAGTTTTATGGCTGTTTCCTTACTTTCACATCACTGGCATTGGAGGTGCTGCTTTGCCACAACATTTCAGGTTAAATCACCTCAAACCACATCCGCCCTCTTGGTGTCACATAAATGGCTTAGAAAACAAGTGGCGCATAGTTCTGAATGCTGTTTGGTGTGAATGTGTCAAATAAACAAGTGGGAACAAGAGGAACCACAGCCCTGGCCTGTGGTTCCTCTGTGCACGCTGCCATTCTTGACAGACCTCTTTGGGGACCATTGTGCGGCAGCAGAGCCGCTAAAGCAACAGCACGCCTACAGAGAAACACTAGAACCGTGTGCATGTTGAACGGCCAAGACTGCTCCAAGACTTGGAGCATTGTCTGGCCTGGAGGGGCTTTGTTGTTGAAAGTGGAGCAGTTCTAAAAAAAAAAAAAAAAAGGCTCAAGTGAGCTAAGGAATTCCTCTGAAGTTTTTTTTCTTCTTTCCAGCCTTGTTGTTTTTAGATGTTTGTCACTTTCCATTTTAACAGCAGGCTGATCTTATCAAATAGTTTAGAAAATGTGTAAACCACAAAAGGTTTCTCAATGGTTTCAAATTTTGTAGAAGGGCAACTTTACTTCTCTTTTATTTAGATACAAACACTAAAATTGCCCAATCTCATTCTCAGCAGAAGGCTGCTCTGCAGTATTATTAGGCACAGTAAAGAGACTCCAGATGCTACACGAGGTGCTCCGTTCATAGATACTGTAATCCTGTTTGCAGAATAAAGCCTGAGGCCTGGTGGTGCGGAGCTGCTGTGAGGAACCCTTTCCACAATGTGGCCTCAATCCTCTTACGTCAGTCACCACTGAAGTTTCTAAATGCCTTTACGAGTGTTTCATTCATGAACGCTGGGTGGGGTTCATTCTCACATTGTTTTACTTTCTGTATTTTTAGATGTAGCACCATGATTTTGTTGGAAGGAGTGAATAATTCTGTCAAGAGTTTCAAGTTTAGGCCCCATAGCTCAGCTACCCTGAATCTTAAAATCCTGCAGGTTTTCTGTCGCATAATGTGTGGTGTAATCAGGTATTATTTCATTATTACTCCGATTAATGTCTTTCTGCTAATGAATGATTTATTTGAGATAAAAACAAACACAAACAAATTTAATGAGGAACGCCAAAGATATACAGCAGTAATTCTGCTCTACAGCTACTACTGTAGGCTGAACGGGAAGTTAAATGACCAGGACGATGAAACAAAATAATCATATTTAAAGGTATGACTAATCATGAATTGATTATGGTTTATTGATTATTATATTATTATTATAAAAACATTGAAAGAAAACTGCATTTAAGTACAATATTGGTGAGGTCACATGCTTATTTAGGAGAGTTCAGAAGGTCACGTGTGTAGAATAAAAGGTTATTTTGGGTAGACCTCATAGCCTGGCAAGGGGATTTGTAAAGTGACTTGGGAATAAAAACTGTTAATGGAGGTGAAAGGTCAAATCTTCTGTGCACCTTTATATGTGTTCTATTGGAAAATAAAGCTGGTTCTGTTTGCTTTTTCCTCTCATTGGCAGATCCTCATTGAGTTCTGTGCAGGAGGGGCCGTGGATGCTGTCATGCTCGGTGAGTCAGCTGGTCCACTTTTTATCACAGGTTATTTCACAGCTCAGACTGTAGCTGAAAGCAGCAAAGAAAGTGACAAAGGGCCAGTTAACAACATCAAAAGGCAACAGCAGACCACCCTGAAGGCATTTTTTCCTTGCATTCTGCAAGACACTAATTTTGGTTTGAGCCATATTACCACCTATAATTAGGCTTCATTAGTTTACCATGCTGAAGGAATTTAAAGCACATGTTTATGTGAACCTTCCCTCTTCTGTGCAGAACTGGAGAGACCCCTGACTGAGCCCCAGATCAGGGTGGTGTGTAGACAGACTCTGGAAGCGCTCGTCTATCTCCACGAAAACAAAATCATCCACAGAGACCTGAAGGCCGGCAACATCCTCCTCACACTGAATGGTGACGTGAAGCTGGGTAAGAGCAAGCTGTTAGCCGCACCATGATGTCTAAACAAGCGCTCTGTTCTTCCCAGACTAACCCAGGTGGGAATTAATCGAATCCCAATCGACACATGCTCCAAATATTTACCAATAATTAAAGATGGAAACCCGGAGTGCTGTTGTGCAGTTTTCCTGCTTAGAGCTAGGAGCTTTGTGAACATTTAGTTAAATAATAACATTTCTTTAAACTGTTGAGATCGAACCCACAGAGGCTCATGTTTCTTTGCCTCTAGACTCAAGTAATGCCCCATTAAAATCAATCTATCTGAGTAAATCTGATGTAGAACATTTATACCTGTTTAATAATAAAAGAGCTTTCAAATTAAATGAAGTGTGACACCTCACTCTCTTGCTGCTGGTTGCTAGTTTCAGACTTACAACATTTCGTGGCTTTCCTGTGCAGCATCAGTTGTTTATGCTGCCGACCACAGAAGATGCAGCTTATTCAGAGGCGTATGAGTCATGGTGAAATAATACACAGCAGACATTTTGTCCAGTGACATAACACAAGCATGGGTTTCCCAGTATCTGCCTGTAGCAACACTGGACTGATCTTGTCACATGACCCCAAAACAATGATGCAAATAAAAAAAAGTCTCCTGATTCAGTTTATTCTGACTGATTTTGGTTTTTTCTACCAATCATGTCCTTTTCAGCTGATTTTGGTGTGTCGGCCAAAAACACCAAGACCTTGCAGCGGAGAGATTCTTTCATTGGAACTCCCTACTGGTGAGTGGAGCAATATTTACACTGTTTCTAATGCAACAGTTTAAAAAAGACACTTCCCAGAAGATACAGAGCTGCACAAATCATTCATACCTCTTACATTTATCCACACTTTGTCACGTCACAACCATAAACTCCAACCTGTTTTATTAAGATTCTATATGATTGATGCATGAGGAATAAAGGTTTTAAATATTTGTTACAATTATAGATCTGAAAAATGTTCTATGTGTTTGTGGTCAGCCCTGCTGAGTCAGTCCTTTGTCCAAATATAGCTGCAAGCTTTCTGCAGCTTCCAGCGGGTTTTCTACAAGGATTGTCTTGTATTCAGGTCCATCTCCCATCACCTTTGACCAGCTTTGTTTTCCCTACGGAAGCATCCCCACAGTATGATGCTTCCACCACCATATTTCACAGTGAAGATGGTTTGTTTAGAACAAGTATTAGTATTAGTTTTCTGCTTGTGGGCCAAAACGTTTGGTTTAATCGGACCAGAGCAACTTCTTCCACGTGTGCTGCCCCCAAACAGGAACGTCTTATGGCTTTCTTATTGCCACTCTTCCATAAATGCCAGATGTGAAGAGTGAACTGATAGTTGCCCGTGCTTCCACCTGAGCTATGAAGCTCTGTAGCTCTTCCAGAGTTACCATGGGTATCTCCATGCCTGGTCTGTCAGTTTTGGTGGAAGGCTATGTCTTGGTAGTTTTGCAGTTTAGCAATACTAAACAGTTGTATGTATACTCGGATCAAATGACCCATTGGGGATACTGTTTACTAATTAGGTGACATCTGAAAAAAACTTGGATGCTGGTTTTATTTAGGGGTATCAGATTAAAGGGGCTGAATACAAACGCACACCACACATTTCAGATTTTCATTTTTTAAAAATGTTGGAAATCATGCGTTGTTTTTCTGCCACTTCAGTGTTATCTGCTCCCAAAAACATATATGGAAGTTTGTGTTTACATCATAACAAAATCTGAATGGTTGAAGGTTTAATAAATTTGGTTTCAACACTCTGTCAGGATGGCTCCTGAGGTGGTGATGTGCGAGACCTCCAAGGACCGTCCATACGACTACAAGGCTGACATCTGGTCTCTCGGAGTCACTTTAATTGAGCTGGCCCAGATTGAGCCTCCGAACCACGAGATGAACCCAATGAGAGTCCTGCTCAAGATAGCAAAGTCCGACCCTCCTACTCTGATGCAGCCGTCACGCTGGTGAGTCATAGACCAGTGATGTTTCTGGTCTGAGTTTCAAAATGGAAAATGTTCTTCTGCTTGACAGTGGAGTGAATGACTGACCTATCTGTTGGTTTACACTGTTCAGGTCTCCTGAGTTCAGTGATTTCCTGAAGCGCTGCCTTGACAAGAACCTGGACAGCAGATGGACTGCACCACAGCTTCTTCAGGTACCTTATGTCCAAATATTTCTTTAACATAATCTCTGAATGCATGTTTATCCCGAACACCTGGCCACTTTTTAAGCCCCATGGCCCTTCTACCCCCACCCCCACCCATGCACCACCTGCCATCAGAGCGTAAGCTCTGTACGTTGCTGAGCCGTCTGTCCCAGTTGGACTGACACTCATCCCTCTGGGCTCGAGCTGACGTCAGCCGAGCAGGCTTTTCTTTTTCCATCGGGTTTAAGGTGCTCGGCCACGCCAGAGCCGCTCACTCACTGTGCAGCCCGGACGTATCCCAACTCTCACGGGAATACTGCAGCACTGCAGACAAAGACTCGATGGGCTTAAAAATACAGAACAGTGGTCTACCACCAATGAAGGTGCTGATATCGAAGAAGCTTCACATTATCAGGCCTGCGATAGAATATATGCAGCAGATTTCTAAACCAAAGAAGGTAAGGCTATTTGGAAATGCAGATCTAGTGTTGGGTTTTGCCGATAGATTTAAATGTTTTTTACTCTTCATTGTGGTCAGAGGAGATGAAGGAAAGGTGGACACAGCTTTGGATACCAAGCTGGTCTTGCATAACGTGTGTTTGAGCTGTTATCGAAGAGTTTTAAACTTTGAGTAGTGTGCATCTCAAACTGGGATTAGTTTTCAGTGGGGCGTCAAATGTTTGCCTCTTAGAATCCTGAATAGCTTTTTAAACATTAACGTAAGTAAAGCTCAGAATAACTTTTATCTCCATTCACACACGCATTTGATCCCGACACATTTCATCCCAAATCAGAACATTAACATAAAAGTCCTAATTGGTGAGAACTCTGCAGAAGGCGAGGAGAAAGAAATATAACAAATAACTGTGTCTGCATTTTTCTTTACAAACTCCAACATCTGCTGTAGAAACTGAAAACTGCTTGAGGATTTAGTGTTCTTGTGAATCACTGCACTGAGGTATCATTGTATAACCTCACTTTTCTGACGACTGCTTCACGTCTGTGTTGCATGGAGTTGACCAACTTCTGGTACCTGTGAGCAGGCAGTCCAGCCCAGAACACATTCCTTGGTTCCTCTGCATTTCTGGGGTTTGCTTCAGAAACAGCATGTTTGCTGTCACTCTATAAATGTCCACTAGATTGCAGTCATGGTTTGAGGCGGTCACTCCATAACATTAACTGTTCGGTTTTCAATGTGTTTGGGGTCATTTTTGTATTTAAGGCAACATGACCTCTTTTCAAACAGATCCATGATCCCTTGTATACAATAAATCGGCCCTGCACCACAGTATGAGAAATATTCCCATAGCATGATGCCTGTGGACCCTCGCCTGAATTCAGTGTTTTACAAACTGCCTTTGAGCCCCCGACCCAATCAGAACAATCTTGCTTTCGTCGGCCCATAAAACTCCATTTCTCTTATTCTGGGTAATGTGTTCTGTAGCAAACTCTAATCTCTTTTCATGATGTTGTTTTTGTAACGAGGGGACTTTGTTGGGGCTTCTCACTATTAGCTTAGCTTCACATTGGCGTCTTCTAATTGTTACGGTTCTCACATTGGAGTCCATCATTGGCTGAGTGGTTTTCTGTTTTCTTCCTTGTCTGTCTGGTTTTGATTTCCATTTTCCGACATTTCAGATCATTTTAGCTGAGCAGCCTGTTGCTTTCTGCAGTTCTTTATGTTTTCCCTTCTTTTAATGTACACTGTTCTTCTGAATGATGCCTGGAACAACGCTTTCTTTACCCACCAGTGAGCATCTGACTTCACTTATTGTCTTGTTTTGTGTGCAGCATTCGTTCGTCTCAACTGTGACTGACAGCCGTCCGCTGAGGGAGCTGATAGCTGAGGCAAAGGCTGAGGTCACCGAGGAGATTGAAGAGCACAAAGAGGAAGAGGAGGAGGAAGAGACAGAGGCACATCTGGTGAGTGGTTATTAATGATTTATACATAACATTTTATTTTCACTGAAATGTAACTGGATATTTAAAACAGTATTTATCTACTGTGACCATTATAGAAACGGCTGAGATCTCTTATTCAGCCTGGTGGCAGGAAAATCACAGAGTTTAAATACACAATCTGTCCAAAGCTCTTCTTCTTATGGACAAAAATAACCAGGATTGGTTATAATACAAACAACGTTTGTGGACCTGCTACACATCCTGGAGGTTCACCTTAGTTTTTAACCAGAGACATAAGCTAAAATCCTGCAAGAATTTAAAAAGAATCAAGATACCAATGATGGTTTGTTGGGCCTTGAACATCAAGTGGTTATTCAGATCATAATGTATGGGCCAGGCTAACAAACAGAACCCACCAATGTATGCTTGATAGGAAATTAAGGATTCCAAGTATTGTTTTCATCTTTCAAAACCAAGAAGGTACAGGAAGTGGGAATTCTACCTAACGGAAAGCAACTCTTAGTGCCTGTGAACTCATTTCTGTAGTTCTGCTTCTGTATAAACACCATCCTTCCTGTTCAGTCACTATGAGTACTGATACAGTGATAATGGGCCCACATTTAACCCACATGAACTGTAACACAGCACTGTGCTGACATCATATCATGCAGAACAGAGGAAAAAAAAACATCCAGGACCAGAACCGTTAACTGAAATAGATTCTATCATAACCAACAGCCCTAACCCTTCCATGTTTTCTCCAGGGCCACAAACGTGCTCCATCTGATGTCAGTGTCGCCAGCTCAGAGGATGAAAAGATCCCTCTGTCCCCCTTAGAATCAGTCCCTGAGAAGTTGGAACCAATCCTACCTGTTCCTTCCCCGGCCAAGCTTCCAGTTTCCAACCATGTGGTGGAAACCATCTCAACCGAGGAACCTGCTGCGTCTGCAGCAGAAGAGAAATCAGAGGAAGCTCCAAACACTGCAGTTAAAGAAGAACCTGCACAGAAACCATCAGAGGAGAACATTCCAGAGGCAGTGTCTGATGCTGCTTTACCAGGTTCTGAGCCTGAACCAGACACACCGTCTAAAGAGCTGCAGCGGTTGCAGTTAGATGTCGAGGATGAAAAAGAAGTGGACACAGCTGAAGTTCCTGAGGGCTCTGAAACTTCTGGGCCTCCTCAAGAGGATAACTTGTGTGTTGCAGAAGAAGCTAACACTCCCGCAGAGGAAGAGGAGGAAGACCAATACAAGCACCTTAAAGTGACTCTAACTCTGCCAGAGCCAGAGAAAGAAGTCCTAAAAGAGGAAAATGGAGAGCAGCCTGCAGAAAAAGACAGGTTGAACGTTGAAGAGGAGAAAAAGGTGCCAGATAAAGCTAAAGACGAAAAAGAGAGAGATTCTGATTCAGGAAGGGGTTCGGCTGCAGATAACAACAGTGTAGACCTGAATCTGTCTATTTCAAGCTTTTTGTCCAAAACAAAGGAACCTGGTTCTGTTTCTATACAGGTAAGACTCAGAATCACACCTTCTCACAAATAAAGCCACAGTAAGAGCCACTCCTTTTAAACTGCTTGGTGTTTTCTCAGGACTCCAAGCGGCAGAAGAAGACGCTGAAGAAGACTCGTAAATTTATCGTCGATGGGGTGGAAGTTAGCGTAACAACATCAAAGATCATCACCGATAACGACACCAAGAACGAGGAGATGAGATTCCTCAGGTGCTTACAGCATTTCACCTAAATCAAACCTAAACACCGTTATGAAAATGATTTTAGTTTTCTGACTTCAATGCAAAAACGTTACACCATGGTTCCTCCTCTCCAGGCGGCAGGAGCTGAGGGAGCTGCGTCTCCTGCAGAAAGAGGAGCAGAGAGCCCAGCAGCAGCTCAGCAACAAGCTGCAGCAGCAGAAGGAGCAGATCTTCAGACGCTTTGAGCAGGAGACCACTGTAAGTTCTCAAACTCGGAGACGTTTGTTTTTCATCCATCTTCACAGCATTTCAGCCCAGATCAGATTCAGCAGCAGGTGTCAATTTCTGCCTCTGAGCTGTTTACAGATAAACACAGGGAACTTCCTGAACCTAATCGCTGTAGCTACAAACCTTCTGTTATCAACTTTAACACCTAAACTGAAACCCACAGAACTCCAACAGGAGGTTCGTGTGGCTGAAAGCTTGGGTTGAAGTTGTTGGATCAGGTTTCCTTAGTGTAAAAACCTAATTTTTTTTTTTTCAAACCTTTTTTATTGAAATTCTTCATTATTTCCTGAAAGAATATAATAATAAATATGTGACATATCTGTTATGTGAACAGTGACACCTGATAAATAAGGAAATTCAGAGCTGAGCATCAGGGAAATGGCTGTGAATTATGTTGTAGTTTGCAGACGTTTAAAAACCTGCAAAATAAAGACGCCTGGCAAAGGAAGAGCTCTGCTCTTTAAGAACCTGTTGAAGAAAAATGGACCAGAGATGGGCTGCAGATTAAAGCAGAGCTGGAATTTATCACCTTCTGAAAATTTAGTAGGACTGCACAACATTAGGAAAACTTACAATATCTGCCAACATTGGTGAATGTTACCATAACGATATAACTTTTGATAAGTAAACCAAAAATTTCAAAGTGTTAAAAGTCTTTCTGATTGGGACCTATAGAAAACATGGAGCCCAGATAATGGGTTGTCTATCCAGCTTTTAGGAAAATCAGATCAAATCCATTATTTCCATCTGAACAAGAAGGTTTTGTTGAACAATTTGCTACTCGCTGCTACTTTGGTGTAAAAGAAACAAAGTTGCAGTTTTCTAATGACTGAACCATCTCTTTAACTTTTAAAACATTTCAGGCGTTAAACAGCAAGTGTGACCAATTACATAAGAGGCATAATCAGGCTGAATACATGGTACTGAAATAATTACAGAACATTTATTGTAGCCCAGTCAGTTCCTCCTGATACGTATAATGCCTACAGGGATATTGCGTTACTGATACGTTTGTGATGTATTGTGCAGCCCTAGAAACAACCCATTTATGTTGGTATCAACCACATGATTGAAGTGGGTGTGTGCTGTTGGATCGACCTATGACCTTTGAGCCGATCGATACCGGCTGAGGTGGAGCAAAATCCTTGCCTACCAAGTCCGCTGGTCTGTTCACAGGCATGTATGATGGTGGCTTAGGACCGCCATCCAGCCTTGGACTGACCCATGGTAGTTAACAGAAGATCCTACATCTAACCTACATAAAGTATTAATTCTGCAAATAAAATCCAAATATAATGTTTTCACTTTGAAGAACCAGCTCTTATTGGTTAATACAGAGACTTGTACAGCATGTCACCGGATCTGTGTGTGCTTTAAGATTGCAAAGGACTGTTTTAATTGAAGTATCGGTTGGTTATTATAAGGGCATTAAGATCCATACTGGTCTGATAAGTAAAACTGGGCCCTTATTACCCAGGACCGTGGATGTTTAACTGAGGCAGGGAAGCAATGTCAGCGGTTTATTCACACTGTCGAAAGGGTAGGAAAATATATCGCCTATCAGTTATCAGCCATAACAGCAATATTATTTTAATAACCTTTCATGTCAGTGCATCCCTAGTTGTTATGTCCAGTTGTCATGAATACACACTTTGCATGTCAGTAAGACCTTTAGCCTGTTGGATGGAGTCTCACTGTAATAGATGTTCACACCTGACACAATCATGCTATATAAGCAATAATATCACTAGTATCACTAGTCATTTCATCAGATTTCCTAAAATCCATGTATTCATTTACTGAAGTCAAAGGTAAAGTGGATGTTACCGTAATATCCGGACTACAGAGAACACCTGATTAAAAGCTGCATGCTCTAATTTTAGAACGAACATTTCTTTTGTACTTGTAGAGGCCGCACCGGATGTTAAGCCTCGGGTGTCCCACGTTGTAATACGAGATATTTACACAGAAAGATATTTCACGTGAGGATTTTTTAACTTTTAATTTCATCCGTATGGAAATATAAATAAATGCATATTGCAAATGCTTTTTTTTACAGTTTGCTGGTTTCTGGGCTTGATGCTGGAATTTCTAAACTGGTTTATTAAAAGAGGATTCATGTGACTCATGTCACCTAGACCCAGGGATGGATGGGCCACCAGGAGCTTTCATGGGTTCCCATACGCTGGTTCCCAGTAAGAAAATGAAACTGCTGGACGTGAAAAGCTTTCGGAAAAGATCAGAGTTTTCTATATTATTCTTGTAAACCATGTTTTTAATGTATAACACATTACTGGATAAATGAAAGAGATTTTTAGTAGCTACCATGACGTTTAATCAGTGAGTTAATGTCCTAAAACCATCTGCTCTAGCAGATGCATTATTGAAGTAACGTCATTTTATCCTTCATATACAACTATTCCTGTGAATTTAAAGGATTTTTCTCTTCCCAAAGTTACCTGGGAAACAGGTTATTTAAGGGAAACTGAATTTCACACAACACCAGGACACTTCCTGCTGGCCTGACCTGCTCAGCTATCGCCAAGGGGCAGGTCCAAAGACTCGCTTTGGGTCGTGCTTGATCTTTAAATAAACAATCCATGCTGTTTGTGCAGCTTACTCTGGTATCTGCCTCCCTTCTTCTGAGGTTGTCTGTCACAGCAGTGCAGAGACAGCTAGAGAGGAAGAGGATAAAAACTAAGAAAGCTCTGGTCGATGCAGCAAAGTGCTGTAAATTAATATTTGTTGGTAAGGAAGCAGGTAAGACATAAACGCTAGCATAGCATCTCCACCAGAACTAGCTTAATCAGGAGCTTAGCGCCACTTAGAGAAGAAACCTTAAGGGCCAAAACAAACTTAATAAATCAAATGTTAGGTTTGCGTTGTAAATTTTAGAATACGGTTACCGAACAAAATCTGGAAACATATACATTTTTTGAAGTTTAATGCTAAAATGTCCAGGAATTCAGATTATGTTTCCTTAATACACTTCACTAATGTATATAAATAATGAAATCCTCACAGAATATTCTTTTATTTAATCTTTATATAACCAGGTAAAATGTTTTGTTGTAGTATTCTAAACTCTGTACTACTTTTCATGGCATATCTGTCTACTTATTTTTCTTATGTTACATTTCATGTCAAACAAAAAGGTTTTATCATTATAATTTGCATTAAATTTAAATTTGAATCCCTAAATTAAACTGATTGTTTCATGATTTCTTTTTCTGCTAGACCCGCTTTGAAAACTCACCGTCGTCAGCAGGGGGCGCCAGGGCCAGCAGCAACAACGTTTTAGACTGTAATAGTCAAATGAGTAAAGGTTTACTGTGATTGGTTACTGCAGCATAGGGACAGTTTAAGGTTTATTTTACAGGTATTGATCCCAATTAGAGAGCAGTAAATGTTAACAGATTTAAAACTTTAGTTGACCTACTCTGCATTTAGGAGAATCTGCAAACTTTTGCATACAGCTTTATCACATCAGCACCATCATTATTTTATAATTCAAACACGTTTTAAAATAGAAATAAAGATGGACCAGTACAGGTACATTTTAACCAGATCTTTGTCGTCAACCGGAGATAAACTAGCAAAACTGCACCCAATTTACCTGAGAATGTCGTGAATGCATGATTGCTTTTAGTTGTGCAGGTGTTCAGAACCAGTAATGCAAACACAGGGGACTGTAGTGATGAAACGAAGGGATTTATAAAAATCACTTTCTCTGACTGACTGAGACGGTTTCTGTTTGACAGAGTAAGAAGCGTCAGTACGACCAGGAGGTGGAGAACCTGGAGCGGCAGCAGAAACAGACCATCGAGAGGCTGGAGCAGGAGCACACCAACCGCCTCCGAGACGAGGCTAAACGCATCAAAGCCGAGCAGGACAAAGAGCTGTCCAAGCACCATAACCTGCTGAAGAACCATAAGAAAGAGGTCAGTCCACCACCTCATTCGTTCTTTCACATGGAGCCCCTTAAAAAAAGTAAAAAATATCTTCTGGTCAGACAAACAATCCTCTTATCTGAACCTCCAGCGTTGGTAAAACTTATGTCTAGCCAGGCCTGCGCTGCCACTTCTCATTTATTTTCTCATGCAGTCCTAATCTGTCCACAGTTCTGCCTCCATTTTATCTTACTTTGTTGTCCATGCGTACCTCAGAGCAAACAGGAAGCAGGACTTTCTCCAAAGCATGTGACAAATGCTGTCTTATTAAAGAGGACATTATCCAAAGCCCAGCAGAGGAGTTTGTCTTGGATTTTCTGTTTCAGCAAACTCTGACACTGGAATATGTTTGTCATCTAAAGTCTGAGCATAGAGCAAAAACACAGTCATTATTCAGATGTTTGAAGCTGTTTAGTAACATAATCAACACCCGCCAGAGCTGTCTGTGTGTGTGTGTGTGTGTGTGTGTAAGGATCATGGACTGTGATGGCTCCTGCACTGATTTGTTTTAATGGTCCTCGCTGTGCAGCAATCTGACTCCGGATAGAAGTGAAACATCTGTGTGGGTTCGATGCCTTATCTGATGTTTGGCCTGTTTCAGTCTTTTAGGTAGAGAGACACCAATCCAGGTTATTCTTGAATAATTACAATATAAGAAAAATTAAAACAATGTGAAATATTTTGTCTAACCTGCTTCCAGTGGGTGATTCTTAATTATATTAGTAGGAAAAACATCATGTCACATGGAGAAACAGGCTGTAAAACAAGGGTTTACTGTTTTAAAATAAAGACATTTTAAATTGTCTTTAAATTTCATGTCAGCGATTAGCTAACATGAGATGGAGATCTTTGTGTCTATTCCCCAGAAGGTAGTTTGCTAGCTCAGCATGTTCCACCACAGACAGAGGTTGGAATCTCAAAAAGATTTCAAGTAACGGCCCGAAGGAGCAGCCTGTGTAAAAGTGTTCAACGCCTCACTGATACTGAAAATACTTTGAGTTTTTTCTCTCAATAATAAAATCCACACTGAAAAGTGTTGTTGCTTTTAGCATGACCAGGTAATGCTTTTGGATATGGTGCGTTTACCAATCTTAAAATGATAGGATTGTTGAGTTTCCCTGTGGCCCATCATCTCCAGGGCCGATGAAGATGAAGGTTGTCTGATTCCAGACACCCACCGGACTCTTGGTGCATCTCTATGTTAAGAGTTTCTGTGAAATCAACAAATGTCAGAGCTGATCAAGGTGTTGTGTCTCTGGAACTGGAGTGTATCATGTGACTGGCTGGTTTGCTGTGTGGATGTGTTAGAGTCAGACAGCTCAGGATAACATGGCCGACAGCTGAAACGGTCATTAATAGCAGGTGTTTCTGTCTGGTTCATCGGCTCAAGCTGTTCTTAGGCTGACAGAAGTTTGGCTGTGAGCCTGACTCCACACATTTATCTCACCTCAGGGCCTGTCCTGCCCTTTGCCTTCGTCATTATTTCTGTGGCAGGATGTTGGTGCAGAAATGATCTGTTAGCTCTGTTTATGCACTTCAGAATGTCACAATAACGTATTCACTGTTTTTTAAAGACAGTCTCTGTTCTTCTGCATCCAGGAACAAGAGTTTCTCCAGAAACAACAACAGGATCTGGACAGCGCACTGAAGAAAATAATCCAGCAGCACAAACATGAGCTCGCCACCATTGAGAGAGACTGCCTCAACCACAAGCAGCAGCTCCTCAGAGGTAAACCTGTTTCAGATGTGTCAGGAAGCAGCCGCTGTGGAGCACGTTTTAATACTGTTTCAGGCATGAAACCTGTACAGGAAGAGTCCAGCAGTCGTAAACAGTACACATGCAAAGAAGGACGAGGTCCACATCTGGACATACTTCTTTGTTTAAACATTAAGGATGTCTCAATTATTATTTTTTTCTCTGATACTTTTTCCAGTTTTAAGGGATGAGTTTATTATTGGAATCAAATCAGCTTAGCTGCTCTAGGTGACTTGGCAGAATTGTGCCATTTTGGCCAAATATGTTGTGATTGGACACAGCATTGGTGCTGGACTTGATATAGATGTACAGACTCTTCTAATCTTCTGGACACAGGAGGGTTTGTTAATCTGTCGACCGTAGCAAACAAGGCACAAGCATTATTGTTTTTCTTGATGATTTCAGAAGAAATGATTCCTTGCATTCATCAGTTGTAAGTCATATCTGTGAGGTCTCTTTGGCTTTGGCTAGATGCATAGAATACATCAATGTGTGGGTGGGCCATCATTTTCTTCAGTTGAATAAAAACAAAACTCAAGTCATTATTGTTGGACCAAAGGATGAGTGATGAAGAGTCAGCAAACCGCTTCAGTTACTACAGTAGAAACCTCTGATCGGGCCCAGAATCTGGGTGTAGTGATGGACTCAGACCTGAACCTTCAGAGCCACATAAAGACAATCACTAAGTTGGCCTTCTATCACCTGAAGAACATTTGCAGGATTAAAGGACTAATGTCCCAGCAGGATTTAGTAAAACACATCCATGCATTTATCTTTAGTTTAACGGATTACTGCAACAGATTATCAGCCCAGTTCTAAAGTCCTTCCAGTGGCTCCCTGGACCTCAGAGAATAGACTTTAAAATACTTCTGTTAGTTAATAAATCACTGAATGGCTTAGCACCAAAATACATTAAAGATCTATTTCTGTTGTATGAACCTTCCAGACCACCAGGTCTTCTGGTTTAAGTCTGCTCTGCATCCCCAGAACCAGAACCAAACATAGAGAAGCAGCATTCAGTTATTTTCTTCCACTAATCTGAAACAAACTTCCAGATAACTGCAGAAATGCTGAAACTCTGAGTTCTTTTAAATCCAGGTTAAAAGCCATTTGATTAGAGTTGCTTTTGATTGTTACATTTAAACTATTAGGCATCATTCATTTCAGTCTGTAGACCAACTTTACTTTCCTTTATAATACCACTGGAACGTACTTTTAATGTTTGTTCTTTATGTTGCCATCATGTAAAGCACTTTTATTTGTCTCGTTACTGAAATATGTTAAAAAAAAATAAACTTGCCTTGCTCATTAAGGCCGAATCTGTATAAACAACACTTCTCAGAAATAAGGATTTGACTCTTTCATGGGAGGTTGCTGCTGAGCTGCCCGATCTTCTAAACAGCTTTTACTGGATAAAAGGGTTCTAAGGTCGAAAGCTGAAATCTTATGAAGTACAGATGATTTTGGTTGTAAAATATATTCATTCTCTGTGAACTCACCCACGTTTGTCTTCTTTTGTGTCTGCACACAGCACGAGAGGCTGCAATGTGGGAGCTGGAAGAGCGCCACCTGCAGGAGAAACACCAGCTATTCAAACAGCAGCTCAAAGATCAGTACTTCATGCAGAGACACCAGCTGCTGAAGAGACACGAGAAGGTACAGACACATCTCTGGAGCTAGTTTACAAATCTGAAAGGTCTCCTAAATTCCTTCTGTGTGAGAAAGAGCAGCTGATCATTCTGTCAGACTTTCTCCTGGAGTGTTTCCATCATGTTTTTATTTTGATTGGGGGCTGGGGTCCATCCTGTTTGCCTCAGTAGCTTAGTTTACCAGTGTATCCAGGTGAAAATGTTTCAGATATTGTAAGCAAGTCTTGAACTCAATGTTCTGCTTTTAAATATGCACTTAAAATCTAAACCTGTTCTGCTGGTTTTGAGAACATTAACACCAGCTGGTGTATGGTGCTTCCAGGAGATGGAGCAGATGCAGCGCTACAACCAGCGTCTCATCGAGGAGCTAAAGAACAAACAAACGCAGGAGAGAGCCCGGTTGCCCAAAATTCAACGCAGCGAGGCCAAGACACGTATGGCCATGTTTAAGAAGAGCCTCCGGATCACAGGAGCTGCGATCACCCCCGAACAGGAGAGGGAAAAAATCAAGCAGGTGAGATAGTGCCCTCTGATCAGAGACCCTGTAAAAAAAAAAATACAAGCTAGGCTGAAAACTGTGTTTGTGTTCCCAGTTTGCTGCTCAGGAGGAGAAGAGACAGAAGAACGAACGTCTCCATCAGCAGCAGAAACATGAAAACCAAATGAGAGACCTGCAGCTGCAGTGTGATGCCAACATCCGAGAGTTGCAGCAGCTGCAGGTCCACACTTTAAAAAGCTGCTGTAACCATATTAAAGTTGTGTTTTTGTAACAGAATGAATTAAAATGATGTTTGTGGTTTTTGTTTCAGAACGAAAAATGTCACCTCCTGATTGAACATGAGACCCAGAAGCTGAAGGAGCTGGATGAGGAGCACAGCGTGGAGCTGAAGGAGTGGAGGGAGAAACTCAGACCCAGGAAGAAGGTAAAACTGTCTGCAGGGACTGGTCAACCGGGGCTGACCGTAGTTTGCTGACTGTGGAGTTACCTTTATAAGAGTGATGGGTGGAGGGCTCTGAGTTTCCACAAAATGACTCCTATTTATTACAACCAAAAACATTTTTTCTAAATTTGCCTTTCTTGTAAAGAAAAGGGGTACGAAACAAGCCAGCTGACCAGCAGTGCACAGCTGCATGTGGGGGCGGGGCTGCAGAGTGCTGCTTTATGCTCCACACAGTCTGGGAAAACTGGTCACTCCAACACTTTTCCTGGTCTCTTTAAAACAAGTTTATTTTTAATAAGCTGAGAGAGAAAGCTTAGCGTCAGAGACCTGGAGCCGGAGCTCAAATCAAACAGCTCATCATCCTGAGCTTAAAGTCTTAATGTTTGTTGTGCAGGCGTTGGAGGAGGAGTTCGCCAGGAAGCTGCAGGAACAGGAAGTGTTCTTCAAGATGAGCGGAGAGTCCGAGTGCCTTAACCCGTCCACTCAGAGCCGCATCTCCAAGTTCTACCCGATCCCCACCGTCCACTCTACTGGTTTCTAACCAAATCGACCAACAAAGGAGATAAAATGAACAACGGTGGAGTCTGAGCCACTGCTGCGTGGCCTTCATCGCCAGATTCAGTCAGGCTCAAGGAGTTCCACAGAAGTGACGTCACTCCATCCTGTTTGTAAAGAATCCAGTGCCTGTAGACCTGGAAATATCTCAGCTTTGGATCCCTGCAGCATCATGGAGACGTTTGCTCTAAGGATTGTTTTTATGGTCAAACATGAATCAGTCGGCATCATTTCTAAGTGATTCTAAAACAGGATGTATTTCTGAGTAAAAACCTTACTGAAGGAATGAGCTACACCAGGTTTTCATGTCATTTCAGATTTTGTGGTTGAGTGTAGGCTCTGATACTTTAATCTCCGGTGTTACATGACTGCAGTTCTTCATCAGAATGCCTGGAGGTTTGTTGTAAAGCATTTCAAAAACGTTTCTAGCTATTTTGCTCTAGGGAAGCATTTAATTATCAGTTCCAACAGCAAAGTAAGAAAACAGAATTTCTCTTTATCTGGAAAATGAAGGAACATTTGTATATTTTTATCTTCTGATGACGTATTTTGTAGGTCTGTTTCCACTCATAGCCGTTAGCCTTAATAACTCAGATGTATCGTAAATCTGTTACTGCGCCTTTAAGGACGTGTTGTGAAGGTTTTTATCCTGCATATGTTTGTGTCTGTATTCAAACAAACTAAAACACAAAAATCTTTTTGTTCTTAATTACTTTTATTGATGCAAAAAACTGGACCTGACTGGTTTAGGCCTTTCTGACCTCTCATTGGTTCATCTCCTTTTATTCTTGATTGGCTGTTCTCAGTAAATAAATATAGAGAAAAGTGCTGGGCACCTTTTTTAGAAAAAATATATTCAGTAACTATTTATACCAAAACTGCTCAGCTTCCTAAATTCAGACTAAACAACATATCAAATCATTCATTTGTTTTTTAAATACATGTATAGTTTTTAGAAATGCTTGTATGTTGATTTTCATTCTGCTGTAAATAAAATATTTCCTCTCAAACAGAAGCTTGTCCTGTGATATCACACTTACATTATAGAAAACATTTTAAAAATATCCTGAATAAAAATTCCCAGAATGAACAGAAAACATCAACACCATGAAATCCCTCGGAACAAAACAATTCAACACTTTATACAATCCATAGCAATGTTCGGTAGCTGATAATGAGGAAAATCTAAGTAGACCAGGTGTTCAGGATCCCACTTGGAAGTCCGGGTTCAGTGTCCCAGCTCTCCAACAACAACGCTTTTCCTTCTTGTCAGCGAGAAATCACCTGAAACGTAACAAAGTTTAGTTAAAAACTAGAATGTTTTTCCGGTAATTACTACAGAATAACAGAAATTTTCATTTATTCCAGGAATTCAACTCAAACTGAAACTCATATTTAGACTCATTGATTTATTTTAGTTAATTTGCATGATTCTAGAAAACATAAAGTTCCATATCTCAGAAAATGTAACGTAAAATATTCCACCTGACCAATACAAAATAAATCCTGATGTAGAAATGTGGGCCTCTGGAGAATGACCATGTAAAGTAGTGTATTCACTCAGTGCTTGGATGGATTTTTGCATGGGGGCGATCAGCCTGTGGTTCTGCTGAGCTGTTCATGACGCCCAACTGGCTTCAACTGAGGCCTTCAGCTCATCTAAATGGTAAATGGACTGAACTTACAGGTCCTTCTCAAAATATTAGCATATTGTGATAAAGTTAATTATTTTCCATAATGTCATGATGAAAATTTAACATTCATATATTTTAGATTCATTGCACACTAACTGAAATATTTCAGGTCTTTTATTGTCTTAATACGGATGATTTTGGCATACAGCTCATGAAAACCCAAAATTCCTATCTCACAAAATTAGCATATTTCATCCGACCAATAAAAGAAAAGTGTTTTTAATACAAAAAACGTCAACCTTCTAATAATCATGTACAGTTATGCACTCAATACTTGGTCAGGAATCCTTTGGCAGAAATGACTGCTTCAATGCGGCGTGGCATGGAGGCAATCAGCCTGTGGCACTGCTGAGGTCTTATGGAGGCCGAGGATGCTTCGATAGTGGCCTTTAGCTCATCCAGAGTGTTGGGTCTTGAGTCTCTCAATGTTCTCTTCACAATATCCCACAGATTCTCTATGGGGTTCAGGTCAGGAGAGTTGGCAGGCCAATTGAGCACAGTGATACCATGGTCAGTAAACCATTTACCAGTGGTTTTGGCACTGTGAGCAGGTGCCAGGTCGTGCTGAAAAATGAAATCTTCATCTCCATAAAGCTTTTCAGCAGATGGAAGCATGAAGTGCTCCAAAATCTCCTGATAGCTAGCTGCATTGACCCTGCCCTTGATAAAACACAGTGGACCAACACCAGCAGCTGACACGGCACCTCAGACCATCACTGACTGTGGGTACTTGACACTGGACTTCTGGCATTTTGGCATTTCCTTCTCCCCAGTTCAAAAGTGGCTTGACCTGGGGAATGCGGCACCTGTAGCCTATTTCCTGCACACGCCTGTGCACGGTGGCTCTGGATGTTTCTACTCCAGACTCAGTCCACTGCTTCCGCAGGTCCCCCAAGGTCTGGAATCGGCCCTTCTCCACAATCTTCCTCTGGGTCCGGTCACCTCTTCTCGTTGTGCAGCGTTTTCTGCCACACTTTTTCCTCCCCACAGACTTCCCACTGAGGTGCCTTGATACAGCACTCTGGGAACAGCCTATTTGTTCAGAAATTTCTTTCTGTGTCTTACCCTCTTGCTTGAGGGTGTCAATAGTGGCCTTCTGGACAGCAGTCAGGTCGGCAGTCTTACCCATGATTGGGGTTTTGAGTGATGAACCAGGCTGGGAGTTTTAAAGGCCTCAGGAATCTTTTGCAGGTGTTTAGAGTTAACTCGTTGATTCAGATGATTAGGTTCATAGCTCGTTTAGAGACCCTTTTAATGATATGCTAATTTTGTGAGATAGGAATTTTGGGTTTTCATGAGCTGTATGCCAAAATCATCTGTATTAAGACAATAAAAGACCTGAAATATTTCAGTTAGTGTGCAATGAATCTAAAATATATGAATGTTAAATTTTCATCATTACATTATGGAAAATAATGAACTTTATCACAATATGCTAATATTTTGAGAAGGACCTGTATATAGCACCTTTCCAGTCATACAGACCACTCAAAGCACTTTACACTAGAGCCACATTCACCCAATCGCACACCGATCAGTAGGCAACTTGAGGTTAAGTGCCTTGCCCAGGGTCACATTGACACATGGCAGGAGGAAGCTGGAATTGAACCCACAACCTTCTGATTGCAAGACAACTACTTTTCCTACTGAGCCACAGTCACCTGAGTTGCAAAGTTCTCCTTAACCCAGCTGATTCTCTTCGGGTATTGTCTTTGGTTCAGGAGTGGCTTAACACTACAGAGACGGCATCCATCCCACTTTGGATGGAGCTGCTCTTCTTTCTAGGAATCTGGCCGAATTTATTAGTTCTCCAAAACTCTGACAACCCAGGGTTCAGACCAGGAAGCAGGGTCGTAGTTTAACACTCCTCTCTGCAGCTTCTGTACTGCTACCCACCCATTACCCTATTAAGACAGTGTCTCGCCCACGGCCAAAATTGAATAGATTAAAAAATAATCTAAAAGGAGGAAATCATTAAATAAACACAACTCAGGCTGAAAAGAAAAATAAAACAATTAAATGTGGCTTACTGAACATAAGATCTCTCTCTTCAAAGACTTTTCTAGTTAATTATGGGGGAAATTTGCTGCCAAAAATCAAGACCACATATTTTCAATTTGACACCAGGATTTCATTATGCTTGCACTCAAAACTTCTGGTTTCTTTTGAATATTCTCTGTTCTCTCTCAAATCTTTGTGTCTGCACTCTGATCTAATGCTTTTTGCATAGATAATTTCTCCTCCAGCTTGCTATCTTTTAGTCCGGTTTATTGATTAGTCCCAGACCAATCAATACCTACAACTCTTTTGAATATTTAATCCTTAGTTTTCCTCATCCAAATTGCAAAGCACTAAAACCACTTCTGTTTGTTGTTTTGTACCATCCACCAGGCCCTTACTCTCAATTTTTAGATCAGTTTTCAGACCTTTTATCTGATTTAGTGTTAAATACAGATAAAGTTATTATAGTGGGGGATTTTAACATTCATGTTGACACTGAAAGTGATAGCCTAAATATAGCGTTTAATGCTATCTTAGACTCAATTGGCTTTGCTCAAAACATTAACAAACCCTGTCCTGTCTGACCATTTCTTAATAACCTTTGAGTTTGATTTAACCGAGTACTCCACACCTGAAAGAAAATTTCATTATAGTAGATCATTATCAGGCGATGCTGTAACAATCTTTAAAGAATCTGTTCCACCTTTGATTTCTTCATTATCACTGAAAAACACAGTGGAGGGCAATAATTTTGTTTCTTTCCCTTCACAAATTGATTCTTTTGTTCATAGTGTTTCTTCATCATTGCGTGATGCATTAGACAATGCAGCCCCCTTGAAAAAGAAGGTAATTATTCATAGGAGGCTAGCTCCCTGGTTTAATTCAGAGCTGCGTACTTTAAAGCACAATGTTAGAAAATTGGAGAGAAAATGGCGCTCTACACATCTAGAGGATTCCTACTTAATCTGGAAAAATAGCCTACTGTTGTATAAAAAGACACTTCACCAAGCTAGAACAGCTTATTTCTCATCATTAATAGAAGAGAACAAGAATAATCCTAGGTTTCTCTATAGTACAGTTGCTAAACTTACACAGAGTCATAGCTCTGTTGAGCCATCCATTCCCTTAGCTCTTAGCAGCCATGACTTTATGGGATTCTTCTTAAATAAAATTGATTCTATTAAAAATAAAATCTTTGACATACTCCCGAAGATGATTACTTCATCCTCAGCAAGTGAGACAACATTGGAAGTAACTGCAGAACCTGATTTGTGTTTGGACTGTTTTGATCCAGTGGGGCTTCCTGAGTTATCAGAAATATTAGCTTCATCTAAACCTTCAACTTGTATGTTAGACCCAATCCCAACCAAATTATTTAAGGAAGTGTTCCCTCTGAATACCAGCCCCATTTTAGATATGATTAATCTATATTTAGTAAATGGATCAGAACCACAGGCTTTTAAGTTAGCTGTAATTAAACCTTTACTTAAGAAACCTTCGCTTGATCGAGATGACTTGAAAAATTACAAACCTATATCCAATCTTCCATTCTTATCTAAAATACTTGAGAAAATAGTTGCTAATCAAATGTGTGAGCATTTATACAGCAATGACCTGTTTGAAGAGTTTCAGTCAGGTTTCAGAGCTCATCATAGCACTGAAACAGCTCTGCTGAAAGTCACTAATGATATTCTTATGGCTTCAGATAATGGACTTGTGTCTGTTCTGGTTCTGTTAGATCTCAGTGCTGCATTTGATCCAGTCGACCATAATATTCTCTTAGAAAGGCTGGAATATGCTGTAGGGATCAGGGGAACAGCGCTAGGCTGGTTTAAATCTTATCTGTCTGACAGATTCCAGTTTGTTCATGTAAATGATAAATCATCTTTAAACTCCAGGGTTAATTGTGGAGTACCACAGGGTTCAGTACTTGGGCCAATTCTCTTTACTATATATATGCTTCCAATAGGTCAAATTATCAGGCAGCATAGGATACATTTTCACTGTTACGCTGATGATACTCAGCTTTACTTATCCATAAATCCTGATGAGCCCAACCAGTTAGATAGACTACAAGCATGTCTTGAAGATAGAAAAACTTGGATGATGTTAAATTTTCTGCTTCTAAATTCAGACAAGACAGAAGTTGTCGTCTTTGGACCGGAGTCTTTAAAAAAGAAACTGCTTAGTCAATCACTTAACCTGGATGGCATTAAATTGACCTCCGATAATAAAGTAAAAAACCTTGGTGTTATTTTTGACCAGGACATGTCATTTAAATCCCATATTAAATAGGTTTCTAGGACTTTGTTCTTCCACCTCCGGAACATTGCCAAAATTAGAAATATCCTATCCAGGAGTGACGGTGCAAAACTAGTCCATGCATTTGTTACTTCAAGGCTGGACTATTGTAATTCTTTACTATCAGGATGTCCACAAAATGCAGTTAAAAGCCTTCAGCTGATTCAAAATGCTGCAGCAAGAGTTCTAATGAAAATTAAAAAGAGAGATCATATTTCTCCTATTTTAGCTTCCCTTCATTGGCTCCCTGTTAAATCCAGAATAGAATTTAAAATTCTCCTCCTCACATATAAAGCCCTTAATGATCTAGCTCCATCATACATCAGAGATCTGATTGTTCCATATGTTCCTAACAGAGCACTTTGTTCTCAGACTGCAGGTTTACTGGTGGTTCCTAGAGTCTCTAGAAGTAGAATGGGAGGCAGATCCTTTAGTTATCAGGCTCCTCTCCTGTGGAACCACCTCCCAGTTTTAGTCCATGAGGCAGACACCCTGTCTACTTTTAAGGCTAGGCTTAAAACTTTCCTTTGTGATAAAGCTTATAGTTAGTGGCTTAGTTTATCCCGAGCTATCTCTGTAGTTATGCTGCTATAGGCTTAGGCTGCTGGAGGACATAATGACCACTTTCACTCTCTTTGCTACATTCTCATCCTACTCTCCAATTTTGCATTATTTGCTGTTATTTCAGCTTTTAACTTTGTTCTCTCTTTTCTCTTCCTAGAAGCTACACCTGGCCTGACTCTGTGTTTAGCTGTGACACCTTTCTGGAGAGGGGAATCGTCCGAGCTTCTGCTGGCAACAACTTAATGCTCACCTTCTACAGATGATCCACATAGCCCTGTCTTTTAGTGTTCAACCCTTTCTCTCTCCTAGACATGGCAATTGACTGAGCTTCTACTGTGACAAACTCTATGTGCTCTCTTTCAGACTCTAACCTTGAAAACTGGCTCAGAGTTTTTCTGTTCTTTCTTTCTAGATGAAACGACTAAAGGAGCTACATCCACTAACATTTACTTTTCCTCCCCATAGAAAGGACTCCTGGATCAGTGCTTCTTTGTTCTCTTTGTGTCTCTGCTCTGTTCTCTCTAACCCCCAGTCGGTCGTGGCAGATGGCCACTCACACTGAGCCTGGTTCTGCTGGAGGTTTCTTCCTGTTAAAAGGGAATTTTTCCTCTCCACTGTCGCTACATGCATGCTCAGTATGAGGGATTGCTGCAAAGTCAACACCAGTGACTGTCCACTGTCTCTACATGCTCATCCAGGAGGAGGGAATGCTGAAAGTCTCTGACTCGATGCAATCTGCTGGGTTTCCTTAAATGTTTTAACCAATTTGAATAAATAACTGAGCTGTGCGATAGTTAGGATTAATTGGAATGTATGTACCTGACTTGAAATCTGTATGATTCAATTGAATTGACTATATATTTATATAGCACCAAGAACAGACAGAGACACGGAACTCTCCGGCAAAGCGAAAGGTGGAGGAATCTGTTTTTACCTCAACAGTGGTTGGTGCAACAACGTGACAGTGATTCAGCAGCACTGTTCTCCAGACCTGGAAGCCTTCATCATAAACTGTAAGCCTTTCTATTTCGCCCCGTGAGTTCGCTTCGTTCATCCTGGTCGGTGTTTACATCCCGCCGCAAGCTAACGTGCAGGTCGCACAGCGCATGCTCGCCGACCAGATACTGAGTGTGGAGCGGACCAACCCGGACTCCTTAGTTATCGTCGCTGGTGACTTTAACAAAGGTAATCTCACCCACGAACTCCCCAAATATAGACAGTTTATAAAATGTCCGACCAGAGAGGACAACATTCTGGATCACTGTTACACCACCATCAGAGACGCTTATCACGCCGTCCCACGTGCTGCACTGGGCCAATCCGACCACATCATGGTCCACCTGATTCCTGTATACAGGCAGAAACTAAAGCTCTGCAAACCTGTTGTGAGAACGACAAGGAAGTGGAGCAGTGAGGCTGTGGAGAATCTCCAGGCGTGTTTAGACTGTACAGACTGGGATGTGTTCAGGACTACTACCAACAGTCTGGACGAGTACACAGAGGCTGTGACTTCCTACATCAGCTTCTGTGAGGACAGCTGTGTACCATCATGCACCAGGGTGAGTTACAACAACGACAAACCCTGGTTCACAGCCAAACTCAGAAGGTTAAGACTGAATAAGGAAGAGGCCTTCAGGAGTGGGGACAAAGACATATACAGAGAGGCAAAGTACAAGTTTGGCAAGGCAGTGAAAGAGGCCAAACGACTGTACTCTGAGAAGCTCCAAAACCAGTTCTCAGCCAACGACTCTGCGTCTGTCTGGAAAGGGCTCAAGCAAATCACCAACTACAAGCCGAAAGCCCCCCACTCCATCAACGACCGACGCCTCGCCAACGACCTGAACGAGTTCTACTGCCGCTTTGAAAGACAAAGGGACAGTCCTGCAACCATCCCCCACGACGCCCCCCAACACCTGCAGCCACAATCCACCACCCCCACCTCCCCAACCTCAAGAGGGGCCTTGGCACCTCCAACCCCCACCCTGAAGTTCCCCCCCACCAGCCCCCTACCCACGCCGAGGACGGCTCTTTCCATCCAGGAGAGGGACGTAAACAAACTCTTCAGGAGACAGAACCCCCGGAAAGCTGCTGGTCCGGATTCTGTCTCACCAGCCAGCCTGAAGCACTGCGCTGATCAGCTGTCTCCAGTCTTCACAGACATTTTTAACACCTCACTGGAGACATGTCATGTGCCAGCCTGCTTCAAGTCCTCCACCATCGTCCCTGTTCCCAAGAAGCCAAGGACCACAGGGCTTAATGACTTCCGACCCGTCGCCCTGACCTCTGTGGTGATGAAGTCCTTTGAGCGCCTTGTGCTCTCACACCTAAAAGACATCACCGACCCCCTCCTGGACCCCCTGCAGTTTGCCTACAGAGCCAACAGGTCTGTAGATGATGCAGTCAACCTAGCCCTTCACTTCATCCTCCGGCACCTGGACTCCACAGGAACCTATGCCAGGATCCTGTTTGTGGATTTCAGCTCTGCCTTCAACACCATCGTCCCAGTTCTGCTACAGGAGAAGCTCTCCCAGCTGAGTGTGCCCGACTCCACCTGCAGGTGGATCACTGACTTCCTGTCTGACAGGAAGCAGCGCGTGAGGCTGGGGAAGCACGTCTCTGACTCCCTGACCATCAGCACCGGTTCCCCCCAAGGCTGTGTTCTCCCTGTACACCAACAGCTGCACCTCCAGTCACCAGTCTGTCAAGCTTCTGAAGTTTGCGGACGACACCACCCTGATCGGACTCATCTCTGATGGTGACGAGTCCGCGTACAGATGGGAGGTGGACCATCTGTTGGACTGGTGCAGCCAGAACAACCTTGAGCTCAACGCTCTAAAGACAGTAGAGATGGTTGTGGACTTCAGGCAGAACCCAGCCCCACCTGCCCCCATCACCCTCTGTGACTCCACAATTGACACTGTGGAATCTTTCCGCTTCCTGGGAACCATCATCTCCCAGGATCTCAAGTGGGAGCCAAACATCAGCTCCCTCATCAAGAAAGCCCAGCAGAGGATGTTCTTCCTGCGGCAGCTGAAGAAATTCAACCTGCCAAAGACTATGATGGTGCACTTCTACACAGCCATCATTGAGTCCATCCTCACCTCCTCAATCACCATCTGGTACGCCGCTGCTACAGCCAAGGATAAGGGCAGGCTGCAGCGTGTCATTCGGTCTGCTGAGAAGGTGATTGGCTGCAGTCTACTGTCGCTCCAGGAACTGTACACCTCCAGGACCCTGAAGCGGGCAGGGAAGATTCTGGCTGATCCCTCCCACCCAGGTCACAGACTCTTTGAGACTCTCCCCTCTGGCAGGAGGCTGCGGTCCATCCGGACCAAAACCTCACGCCACAAGAACAGTTTTTTCCCATCTGCCACCAGCCTTGTTAACAAAGCCCGGAAACCACCCTGACACTCCCCCTTTCCCCCACACCCTCCCTTTTTTGCTGACAGGACACCTGTAACCTGTAACTCTATGAGTTACATTAACGCTCAGCTTGGACTCCTGCTTTACTTGCACAATGATCACCTGCACTGTTGTATTGCTCTTGCATCTTATACTGCTCTATATTTACTCTCACTCACTTAAAACTGTGCACTTATATTTATATTATATTGTAGATATGTTTATATTGTTTAATTTGTATTGTATTGCACCGACTACACCAAAACAAATTCCTTGTATGTCCAAAAACGTACTTGGCAATAAAGCTTTTCTGATTCTGAATTGAAACTGAATTGAATTGAATTGAATTAACACAAGAATTGTGACATTATACGCTCAAGCCCAGATATGTTTGTGGGTGTTTGGTGTCTCTTGAAGCTCTGATCCTTTGTTTTTCACCCCATAGATTCTAAAACCGGTTCAGAGCATCTCTGTTTAGCTCTGCTTTCATTAACATAGAAAGTACTCCTATGTTTACTGGGACTATGCTCTGTCTTGCAAAACCCAGAGTCAGTTGCAGTTGATGGTTAAATGTATATAAATGACTGGGTTGAATTGACTAAATATGTCTGTATATAAATTGGATCTGTTTGTCTTGTAAATTGCTTGGAGATGACATTTGTTAATTGGTGCTATATAAATAATTTAATCAAGCTGCAGTCCACGCCTTTTGAATGTCCCCCAAACCCGTGAATGGTCTTTGCTTTTCCTCTCAAGGTTGCAGTTATCCCTGTTTCTTGTGTGCCTTTTTCCTTCCACTCAACTTTCAAGTAATATGCTTGAATAAAGCACTATGTAAATGACCAACTTCATTGCAACTACCTGTTGTGACTTAACCTCTATGTGAAGGGTGTCAGTGACTATCTGAAAAAACTTTTAAGTCAGCAGTCTTCTCAATTGTTTTGTAGGCTGTAACATGGACATAAAAATAAATTGTTTTAAATGACCTTATGTGATATTCTAATTTTCTTGGATGCTGAATTTTTGGTTCTCATTACTGAAATTAATAGAAACAAATGCTAAACTGTCTGAATAATCTGTTTGGGTTTCAGTTTTTGTTAAATAAACTTTTTGATTATTATTTTTCGTATATTGTGCATAAGTAGCAATGCCAAGATGGAGATTTCCAGCTAATTGTTTTGGTAGAAAGTTCACTTCACAGACATAGAATGTTCGGTATTCGAAAAGTTTAAATATATCTAAACACATGTAAATGAATAATTCAGGATATTTGAAATTGAGTTCTATGAAAATGTTATCAGTTGACGGATAGCTCTGTTGGCTAATCTAGATTACTTGGTCCTGAAGGTTGAAGCTAAATCACAGTCCAACAGACCCCTCTTGAACTGTGATTTCTAAAATTCTAAGTTTAAAAATGTCTTAGTGGCTAATGTGAATGCTATTTTATGAACCAATAAACTAAAGGTATGTTTACATTTGACAACTATGTACACAGAAGTATTTAGTTATTACTCAGGAAATGGAGGCAGTGCACCTTCAGTGATCTTCCTGTGTGAAACATTTAAACATGTAAAGTGTTTCTGGTCAGAAAAACTACCTGATAGAAAAGTAATGCAGTGTAAAAATCAACAAAAGATGTTTCACCCTGGAAGATTATTGATGTAACACCGGCTTCATTTTCATCCGCAAATAACTTTTGTCTAAATAACCGTGTAATGAAAGCACAACAGTTTAAGGGGTCATAAAATGGCATTTGAGTTTTGAGTTGTTTTAAGGTGGTAAAAGTCCACTTTGGTCCTTTTCTGGTTAGCCGTTAGCTTCAGCCTTCAGAATCAACTAATAAGGATTTACACAAAATGAGGATACCATGACAGTTACCTACTTTAATAGCGCCTTAACCCAAAAAAAACTATAACTGAGTGTTCCAACGTTTTCCTAATTAATGCTTTTCATCTTATTAATCTTCAATTTCTCCAATTAGGAAAGATGTGCTCCTGCTCTAGCAGAGTTAGAGAAGCCTGTACAAAAATGCATGAAAATATTTCCATCAATAGCAGGCAGTCTGTTATGTATTTACAAAATTTGCAAAGATATCCTTAGAGAATAATTGGATATTTATGAAAGTAGTATGGAAACCCAGATTTTATTGGAGCTTTATGGCTCAGCCATTCTTTATAGAAGAATCACCAAAGCTTAAGCAGGTACAAGTTGGACTTTATCTGAATTAGAAACTTGAATCCTCTTAGTTTAAACTGTCACATAAAAAGTTTTTTTTTAAATTTACGACGGAAGGTTCCGCTGAGTAATTACTTTTATGGCCATCTTTGCCATCTTCATACATGATTCTTTACATCTAAACAAATGTGTGTTTGTCCACCCAGAGTGCAGCGTTTTCACACCCAGACTCCCTTCATATTTCAGTATGAAGTTTTCTCTTCAAAACTAGAATATACACTCACCGGCCACTTTATGTTGGACAGAACCTGCCCAACTGCCCGTTAAGGCAAATTTCTAATCAGCCAAACACATGGCAGCAATTCAGCACATTTAGGCATGTAGACATGGTCAAGACGATCTGCTGTAGTTCAAACCAAGCACTACTATCTCTAGGGTTTACAGAGAATGGTCCGAAAAAGAGAAAATATCCAGTGAACGGCAGTTCTGTGGACGCAAATACCTTGTTGATGCCATAGGTCAGAGGAGAATGGCCAGACTGGTTGGAGCTGATAGAAAGGCAACAGTAACTCAAATAACCACTCGTTACAACCAAGGCATGCAGAAGAGCATCTCTGAACGCACAACACGTCAAACCTTGAGGTGGATGGGCTGCAGCAGCAGAAGACCACACCGAGTGCCACTCCTGTCAGCTAAGAACAGGAAACTGAGGCTACAATTTGCACAGTCTCACCAAAATTGGACAATAAGAGATTGGAAAAACGTTGCCTGGTCTGATGAGTCTCGATTTGTGCTGCGACATTCAGATGGTAGAGTCAGAATTTGGCGTCAGCAACATGAAAGCATGGATCCATCCTGCCTTGTATCAACAGTTCAGGCTGGTGGTGGTGGTGTAATAGTGTGGGGGATATTTTCTTGCCACACTTCGGGCCCCTTAGTACCAATTGAGCATTGTGTCAACGCCACAGCCTACCTGAGTATTGTTGCTGACCATGTCCATCCCTTTATGACCACAGTGGACCCATCTTCTGATGGTTACTTCCAGCAGGATAACGCGCCATGTCATAAAGCATGAACCATCTCAGACTGGTTTCTTGAACATGACGATGAGTTCACTGGACTCAAATGACCTCCACAGTCACCAGATCTCAATTCAGTAGAGCACCTTTGGGATGTGGTGAAACGAAAGATTTGCATAATGGATGTGCAGCCAACAAATCTGCAGCATCTGTGTGATGCTATCATGTCAATATGGACCAAACTCTCTGAGGAATGTTTCCAGTACCTTGTTGAATCTATGCCATGAAGGATTAAGGGAGTTCTGAAGGCAAAAGGGGGTCCAACCCAGTGCTAGCAAGGTGTACCAAATAAAGTGGCCCGTGAGTGTGGATTCTGTTAAACCTGTCAGTTTTCTTACATGAAGCACTGCAGACAAATAAAACATAATGTGTGGCCACCAGAACCACCTGACATTCTTTTTTTACGTATCTTTTTTGTAATGACTGTTTCTTTCATCCTGAAATGCTCTTCTGTGTTTCTGTCTACCTGTTTTAAAAAAACAGAAATGCTGTGGGCTACAGTTACAAAGAAAAGGCAGGAGTCGCCATAGCAACCTCTGACTCATCATTTTATGGGACCATTAATGCAGAAGAGTTCAGCAGAGATCTTGGAGCAGCCTACGATGCCTTCAAGACCACATAGTTTCCATGGAAGTCCATCCAAGACAATGATTATATTCTGCCCATATTCCAACAGTATGGTTGAGGAAGAGGAGGGTACAGCTACTGGACTGGCCTGGCTGTAGTTCTGACCTGTTTCCAACAAGGAATGTTGGAGAATTTTCAAACCAGCAATAGGAGGACAACCATCTCTACTTTTGGACACCTTAAGATGGGTTTGGACATAATAACCATTCATGAAACCATTCATGGTTTTGGGTCTTCAATACCTCAATGTGTTCAGATAAAGAATGGAAACATCCAAAAGTAAAGAAGGCTTTACTCTGTTAATGTTTTTTCAGAATTTGTTGCTGCAAACAGATGATAAAACATGACATTTCATGTACTCTTTGGAGTTTTGAGAACATACCAAGGAAATGTAGAGATCTTCAACATTGTTAAGAACCCCTTCTGCATTTTTTATGCCAAAATAATATTAATGTTACTCATGTTGCTTTGAAGAAGCAAGAAAATGTAAAACCTTTTCTCTTTTTAAGAACTGACCTCTGTCACCTTTTGGTCCTCTGTGTCCCTCAGGTCCAGGAAAACCTCGTTCACCTGCAAACACACAGACACGATTTAGATGCTGCCATTTTATGTTTGCATGAAAAGACACAGAAAATTACATTAAATATACATCAAGGTCCTAAAACTGCAGAACGAAAGGTTTCCAACCAAGGACCAAACAGCACCGATCTCCTGCAGATTTTGAAATATGCTGAATTATGTGTGTTTGACAGAATGAGTTGCCCACCAGGTTTTTATAAATGGTTTTAGCTGTGTTGCCCTGAAAATAGCAGTGATCAAACCTCTGAACCAAATCTGCACGCATCAATAATAAGTCATTGCAGGCCGATATTCAATCTACCATTTCTGGCAAAGAACACTGAAACAACAGTTTATGAACAACTTTACCCCTTATATTAAACTTGTTACATGATACAGTGATGGGTCCCAAACTTCTGCCTTGGTATTACTTGATCTCAGGGGTGCATTTGACCCAGCTGATCAAAACATACCGACTGATGGGCTGGAAAAATGGGCAGGATTGTCTGGTACTGTGCTAAACTGGTCCAGATTTTATTGGGCGACTGGAATTACTTTGTGCCATCTGGTAATTATTAATCTGGGTAAACAAAAATAAAGTATGGAGTTTCTCAAGGGTCCATTCTCGGGCCACTTTTATTTAACATCTATATGATTTCACTAGCTCAGAGTACTACAGCATCTCCTACCATATGAATCCTGATGACACACAAGTTTATATCTGCTTGTCATCGTGTGACCCATAGTTTTGTACACTCTCTAAGTCAGTGTGTCAATATTACCAATAAATGAATAGACTTAATTCACATAAGACTAAAGTATCAGTTTTGGTCCCAAAAATGTAAGGATCCGGATCAGGGCTTAACTGGACTTAATGGGTGTAAAGACCACCGAGGATGCAAAGAACCTTCATGAAGGTTTGAATTATGATTTAATTTTGACAACTACATTAAGTCTGTTACCAAATCAGCTTACTAACATCATAAAACCATTGCCAGAATAAAGGGTTTCCTGTCGAGAATCTGGAGCATGCCTTTATTTTTTAGTAGGTTAGATAACTGCAACAGTGACTTTACTGATCTCAATGAGACAGCTGCAGCTCATCCAAAATGCTGCGGCCAAAGCCCTGACGAACACCAGGAAGATGGATCATATCAGAACCAGTTCTTAAATGTTTCGGTTATCGGTTTCTTGGCGGAGGAGGCCGCTTTTCTCCTGTCTCCCGCACCCTCACCTGTCTGCCCTGCTTCTGTTCTGAATTTTTGCATGCTTGATTAGGTGAAGATTATTGAATCGGGAATAGCGAGGTGTATCAAGGCTGTTTATTTAATAAATATTCACGTAGATAAAGAGAAAGCGTTTGTGTTTTATTTTGAGCAAGAGTGATTTGTCTGTCAAAATAAGTTCCCCCACCTTCGGTGAAGCGGTTGATTAAACAGTGACATCTAGTAATAGTTATCAATTATTACTAAGAATTTACTAATTGTAATTATCAAAGGCCTTGAGCCATAATTACAACACCAGAGGTCATCTCTGAGTTCGATTTATAAGTAATGATTTTTGGTTAAGAAATAAAAAAAATTCAAATTATGATTTTTAATTATAATTATTGACAAATATTAATTAATCAATAATCATAATTCTTACAGAGGACTTCATGAGCTAATTACCTCTATTAGAAAGATTGGATTAGAACCAGCTCTTACCAGTAAACCCGCAAGAATTATTAATGTCATTTGATTTGCTTTTCTGTGTTTGATTTTCGGTATCATTATATTGTTTTTCCTCATGTACAGCGCTTTGAGTACCTTGTTGCTGAAAAGTGCTGTATAAATAAACTTGTCTTGACTTGACTTAATTCAGTTTATTTATATAGCGGCAATTCACAACACACGTTGTCTCAAGGCTCTTCACAAAGTCAGGTACATTCATTCCAATTAATCCTAATCATTGAACAGTGCAGTCAGATTCAGTTATTTATTCAAATTAGTTAAAAAGTTTTTCTATCTAAGGAAACCCAGCAGATTGCATCCAGTCAGAGACTTGTAGCATTCACTCCTACTGGATGAGCATGTAGAGACAGTGGACAGTCACTGGTGTTCACTTTGCAGCAATCCCTCATACTGAGCATGCATGTAGCGACAGTGGAGAGGAAAAATACACTGCACTGAGTCCCTGTTTGTCAAAGAATACAATTAAAAATTCTGCTTTTGTTCTATAAAGCAAAATAAGGCCAGAATACACTTCTGAATGCTGGTCAAGAATGTACCATGTAGACCCCTCAGGTCTTCAGAGACCTGTTTACTCAGTATTCCCAGAACCAGACTTAAAAAAGAGGAGGCAGCACTTAGCTTCTATGCTCCTCTGATCTGGAACAAACGTCCTGAAACTGTTGGTTCCTTTATGTCAGGACTGAAAAAAGTTTTATTTACAGAAGCTTTTGATCAAAGAAAAAGACTAATGAACTGTTTGAAACATTTGTTCCTTTTATGCCTTTGTTGTCTTTATTTAATTTTATTTTGGACATTCCTTTCATGATCCTTTTGTATTAATGATGCTATATAAATTAACCTGCCTTGCTGTGCCTTACCTTTTGCTCCTGTTAGTCCTGGAAGTCCTGGGTCCCCTTTTGGTCCTGGTCTCCCAGGTGGTCCCACAATCACTCCATGGGCTTTGAAGGATAAAAAAAAGTTATTCAACACAGTCGGACATTTATGGCCAATTTATTTGACAATTCTTTCCTAAAGTTATTTGTTACTTTTGAGATAGTCCATTATGTCAACAACGTTTGTGTGGGAACCAAGCAGTCGTATCTCTCCTGGTGGACCTGGAGGTCCAGGTGGTCCCGGGGGCCCGTAAACGACATTTCCGTTCTGGTTCTGTTCAATGCCATGATTAAGATCTGCAAAATAAGAGACGAGGAAGTCTTAGGAGTTCTTTGGTCTGTGTTTTTACTAGAGTTTGATCTTTTTGTTTTCTGTAGTTTCCCACTTTGAATTATTTCCATTAGATTTGTGGTGTTTCCAGGGGAACCAAACCAGGTGGGACCTGGAGGCCCAGGTGGTCCTGGAGGGCCTTGGAAGATTCTGCTATTGTGGTCCTTTATGATGTCATCCAGTACACCATGAGCTGCAAATGATAAAAAGATCTACGTGATGCTAGTGAACACATTTTAACTACTAGTTAAATTATATTTATGAATAAATATGCAACAGTAAGAGTTCCCTTTTTTTTTGTTTGTGAAAACAACCCCTGGTGGATAAAACAGAATACGAATGGATAAAATATACAAAACAATTCAAAAAAACATTTGATTTCAACTGAATGAATTTTGGTGTATTTTACAAATCAGAGCAACACAGCAACTGTAACTGTAGCTGCAGCCATCGAGATGACTGGCAGCTGAAGAACTGGATCACAAAGGTAACAGATCTATGAGAGAGATCCATATAACCCCTCTTCAGTAACTCTCTCCAGTTTATTATGGAGATGTTCCCAGGGAAGGTGGGGTATAGTCCCTCAAACGTTTTCTGGGTTTGCCCTTGGCATTCCAAGGGAAGGAGGCCCAGAAACATCAACCCAGCTATTTTAATGTGGGCAGATGAATAAACTTCCTACCCTATGGAGGAAACTCATTCCTATAGCTTGTATCCAGGTTCTTTATAATTTACAACCAGAGTTAAGACTTTTAACTCAAATGGATCAATAAATCAAGAGCGTTTCCGTTTGCCTCATCCCCTTCTTTACCATGATGATCTAGAGGCTCAAGTCTTGCTCCATCAGTCCATCTCGTGCTCTATCCCGTCATCCCTCTCAAACAAGACATCAAGATAACTGAAGTTTTCCATGTGAGGCAGGATTTCATTTCCACACTGAAGGAAACATTCCACCTTTTCTGGTTGAGAACTTTTGCCTCAGACTCAGAGGAGGAGATTATTTCCTGTGGCTCTTTACACCTAGCTGGGAATCACGCAAGTGCATGCTGATGAATTTTGGCCTGAAGATACCAGCAAAAACCAAAATCATCTGTAAAAAAACAGCCTTGAGATCCTGGCCATGAACACTACTAAACAGGTTGGAGACATGCATTGAGGTTGCCTTTCAGATGATGATGTGGACACAGTCTGCCTTTGGTTTTACAGATGCTGAAATGTCAATAAAAAACACCTCAACATCCAAAAATCCCACCTGCTGCTTATAAAACCTCAGTAAGATAAGTCCTCAAAACACAAGATGAGTGGACAATCAAACTACCGTGACCTCCTGAGCAACTCTTTGAGGGGAGAAATATTGTTAGTTGTTCCACAATCTAAGTACAAGATACACTGCTACTCCTAAAGTCTAGAAACCATTAGGATCCTCCATTCAGAAACCTTGGGGTAAACTTTCCCAGATAGCCTGAGAAGGCTGATGTGTAATGTTTCGCCTATTCACCCTCTAATGGGTTTGATCAGATATGAAAAAATGGTTCAAACTGGAATCTAACCATAAAACAGTTAAATTAAGTCACATTTGAGGTTTTTCACAAAATATGGAGATACAGAAATTCAAAACTAGAGAAATTTCACTTGGAAATCCTCATCATGAATATTTATGCAACTTACCTTTGATGTAATCAGTTACTCTTTCAGCCATGATGGAGTAGTCAAGAGAGTTTGGGCTCCACTCAATGCCACCGTCCAAACCTGGCTCTCCCTTTTGTCCGGGGAGTCCAGGTGGGCCTGGTGGACCAGAAAATCTGAACATGGGTCGACTCAGACCATCACCACCTGAAAAAAACAAGACTTCCTTCCAGTCTACTTTTCCCACCAACAAGTTGTTTTATGTTACATTGTGTGTCTTGACCACCGGATCATCCCCGACTCTTGAACATGACCTGGCTCAGGTCCAGAACTCTGTTATGTTCTTTTAAAATAAGTATAAATATATTTACCTTCAAACTCAGCCCTGACATAATCTTGTCTTTCGGGCTTCAGGTTCTCTGTGTTTTTATGGTCTGTAAAGGAAACAATTTGCCCAATTGGACCAGGAGGGCCCTCTTCTCCAGGCGGCCCTGGAGGGCCTGGAGGTCCTCTGAGGGAAACACCTGTAGAGAGGCAGCAGAAAGGAAGGCAAAGGCTAAGTATCGTTTTCCACAATTATAGGGTGGGGCCCTTTTTGAATATCTGCAAGCCTCTATGAACTTAAGCAACGTTGTAAAGAAGAATGGAGCAAAACACTTCTACTATTCACTCTGCTTTGCCATATTAACAGATACAATTTCTCTCTGAACTCACTCTGCAGGTAGTCACGGATATCGGATCTAACATAGCTCCCAAATCCTGGTGCTCCAGGGGGTCCAGGCGGACCTTGTGGCCCAGGAATACCAGGTGCACCAGGAGGTCCTGGAGGTCCGATAAGAGACTGAAACCCAGCTAGATGGACAAGAAAGATCAAAATCTATTAGTTTCACAACTGTGCAGAATTGTATTAATCCAGGCACGGATGCCAGTGCAATGACATAAAATAGATGTTCTTCTTGGATATTACAGTGCCTACACTACTGGATGAGTAAACGTCTTACTTGCTAACAGATTTCCAGGAGGACCAGGAGGTCCTGGAACTCCTGGGGCACCCAAAGCCCCTCTCTCTAGTGACAGACATAACCTACAATCAGGCATAACTGAAGATGTTTCTTGCATTGAACATAAATCATAAATTTAACACTCACGATTCAAGAGGCTGTAGACACGTTCAGCCACCTCTTGAGGGTTAAATGTGGAGCCACCAGGAGGTCCTGGTGGCCCAGGTGGGCCTGTAAGGTATGCCCTCACATCATCTCCTGGAAACAAAATATTAGCCATCAAAAATATATGAAGAAATTATCTTTCAAACATGAGATAATATTTTATAATGAATTGCTACCAGCTGGCCTTTAACTGTTGCCGATTTTGACATGATGTTCAAGCACAAATGAATATGGATATTATTGGCACAGTTATCTTTTAATGCAACAAAGTCAAACCTTTAAAGATTCATGCTTTCTTAACAAACCAGATTTTTGAAGGTCAGCATTAGTATGAACATTTGGGATTTTATTTTGATGACGCTTACGTTGCAATAGGTTGATGATGTCATTGACAGAAACAGATCCAGGTGGACCAGGAGGACCAGGTGCCCCTGGGCCTGAACCTGCGTGAACAAACATCATAAGACAAATATCAAATGTGTGAGAAAAAGAGCTGTATTTTACAGAACTGTACGAGAAACTTTTAACATCATGATCATACTCTGGATATAGGAGATAACTCGACTGGCAACATTGTCCACCAGGGCATCGTCTGAGAAACCAGGAGAGCCTGGTTCTCCCGGAGGTCCAGGAGGACCAGGCGGCCCAGCCAAGTACTGTCTGATGCTGTCACCTGCGGGTCACAGCAGAAAACCTTCCTTAGCTCACATGTCTTTGTTTTATAAACCAAAAGCATCAGAAATCATTGAAAGGCTTACTTTGAAGGTAGTCAGCAATGTAATGGCCCACACTGGGTGACTCACTTCCCGGTGGACCTGGTGGACCTGGTGGTCCAGGGGGTCCTAGAATATATGTGCTTCCTGAAAAAGCAAAATTAATTCACTAGGGATTCAGAATTTATTCAAACAAGCAGCAATAACACAGTTACTGCAGTTTCTCTAATCACCACTAGATGTCAACACGAAGAAAACGCCTAGAGGCAATTTCTGTAAAAGACTTTTTTATTCCTAGAGGAACTTTGAATAGAAGTACCGGAAAAGGATTGATTAAATAGTTGTATTGTATTTCATTATTGGTCTGTTTGTCAAAGCAACTAGGACACATAGAACAGGTGTATTCCTACAACCTGAGCCGGATCTACCATATGGGCAAACTGGGCAGGTGCCCAGGGGCCCTTGGGCAGGGAGGGGCCTTTTGTGCCAGCAGAATTTTTTCCCGACAGCATTAAAATAGCCCACACTGGGCTTGGCCCTCAATTTTTATAATCACAAACTCTTATGATTGCCTCTGTTATATGTCAGTTTTTTTACTTGACAGGTAGTGATTGGCACCAGGGGCAATGCCCTGTGATGATTGGCTAATGATAACTATGGGTGGGCATAGAGCAGGAGTTTATACCGTACTGGTCCAAGGTGAGATTTTCCCAAAACAAGTTGGAATTGCAACTGTGTATTTAATTTGCTAAATATCCAGCATCGCAGAGGGGCCCAACGAGCCCAGTAGAAAGACACGCTCTCTTACAAATGATGCACTGACCCGATGCCTTTACAATGGTGAAACCATTCCACGGGAATGGATTGCATATTCACCGTCCACCGGAGACATTTATTGCTTTGCTTGCAAAGTTTTATCAACAAACAGTAATGCATTTCTTGCCGGGTTTAGTGATTGGAAACACCCAGACAGAATAACGGAACACGAACAGAGTGGTGAGCACAGAAAATGCATGCTTTCACTTACACATTGCTGTAAACATCGGGGCACTCTGAATGCTTCTCTTGGTAAACAGATTGAAGCAGAAGGATCTATTGAGGCATGTGGTTGCTGTGATTAAATTTCAGAGTGAAAGTCTTCCTTTCCAGGGAGATAATGAACTTTTGGGATCTCCACACAATGGTAATTACCTCGAGCTGATAGCACAGTTTGATCCATTTTTAATGGAACATTTGCAGAAGTATGGTCAGAAGGGTCGTGGCCAGACTTCTTATCTGTGAGGAATTTATTAGTTTAAAGGGTGCAAAAACAAAGCAACCCTTTGCTACAGAACTACAGCGAGCTATGTATTTGGCTATTATAGTAGACTCTACACCTGACATGTCTCACATGGGGCAGCTAACTTTGTGTTCCGATTTGTGAGCGAGAAAGGAAAAGTGGTTGAGCGATTTATCGCATTTGAACCTATTTACCGTCACACTGGGTCAAGTCTGGGCGACTGTGTGATCAAGATGGTCATTGACTTGGGGCTGGATCTCTCCAACTGCCGTGGTCAGGCGTATGACAATGCATCAAACATGTCAGGGAAATATTGTGGGTATCAAGCTCAACTCAAGAAGAACAACCCCCTAATGCATTACATTCCGTGTGCGGCACATTCTTTGAATTGGGTCGGTGTGAACTGTGTTGAAAGTAGCTGTCAGGGAGCAAGTCAGTTTTTTTAACTTACTTCAAGCACTATATGGTTTTTGCCCTGCTTCCACCCACCGATTGAATAAGATGTTCACTGCCGACATCTCACTGACGCTAAAATCCCTCTCCTGTACAAGGTGGAGCTGCCGAGGAGACTCCACAAGAGTTCTTTGTGAAAATTATGCTAAAATAACAGGGGCCTTGAAGATGTTAGCCTCTGACAATGAAGAGCAACAGGACACAAGCTGTGATTAAGTATTTTTGAATTGAATTGAATTGAATTGTGACACTGCCGCATTGTGAAACAAGCTTGAGAAGTTGGGGACCACGCTTATGACTATATTTTGGGAAACTGTGCTGAACCAATTCAAGCTGACAGACAACAGCTTGCAAAAGAGAGAAATTGACTTAGTGACTGCTGTGTGCCTTTTGGAGTTGCTGCACACTTATGCTGCTGACTTTGAGACATCTGACTTTGAGACATCTGCCCGGGCTGTCACAGATGTTACATAGACCTACCAGTCGAGACCCACCGCGTGAGTAAAGAAAGAACCTTTGACGACGAGACCATGAACAATGAACTTGTTCTCACTGGAAGTAAAACGTTTTAAGTTGAGACATTTAATGTGATCATTGACAGTTTGCTGACAGGGCGGAACAAAGGGCTGGACACATACAAAGACATTAATGATCATTTTGGTGTCCTATTTGACCTGGACTGTGACGACACTGATCTCTGCAAACGGGCCAATGCTCCCTCATCTTCATATCCAACTGACTTGGATACTGCCTTTTCTGATGAACTTATTCAGTTTAGGTCTTTTGCCAGTACTGAGCAAGAGAAGACACCTGCAGGTTGTGCTGAGGAATAGACTCCAGATACTTCCCCAAAGTTTTTGTTGCTCTCGGGCTTTTTCTCACACTCCCAGTGTCCAACTGTGAGGGAGAGAGGACTTTTTCACAACTGAAACAAATAAAAAATGAACTCAGCACAACTATGGGTCAGAAGAGGCTTTCTGCACTGCCTTGAAGGTCATCGAGTCCGAGCTGATGAGGGAGCTGTACTTTGAGGATTGATTTGCAAATTTGCAAGGGAAAAGACAAGAAAAAAGAACTTCTAAAGGTAAGAGCCAAATATCCTTTCTGTAAATTGAGTAGGATAAAATAAGCTGTTGCAAAATATATTTTGCTTATTTGATATGCTGTTTGCATAACACGTATCCTTTCAGCTGGACTAGTCATTACACTTTTTACCAGCAGGTGTGTGAATTCACATGCCAGCTTGGTTAGAAGTTAAAATAATTAAGGTGGGCCTTAGCATTGTGTGCGTTTGTGTGTGTGAGAAGTCTGTCTGGCAAAGGTTCTATCAGGTGCCAGCAGTTTGTTGGGTATCAAAAACTTTGTCATCACCTGATTTGCAGGGTGTGGGAGTTAGGATTGGGAGGGGAGGGGGGCCTGTCAGCCTCAGTGCCCAGGGGCCACTGGCATTACTAATCTGGCCTTGCTTACAGCACCTACAGTAATGTAGACTAGTCATTTAAAGATTGTACATCAAAGGTATGGAAGTTATTTACTCTTGAATTTAAAGGAAACACAGCAACACTTTTGAGAATTGACTAAATCTAACCTCAAGCATACAAAGAGACTGGAGTTTTGGTATTTCACTGGTCTTGAACAAACAAGTGTGGTAACGAAAAGGCAAAACAGCATAACTGGATAACTTGGGTTTGTAAAGCTGCACCTGAATAAAGCACAACACTTCTGGAGCAATGTCCTTTGGAAAGATACATTAATGTGTAAAACCTGATGTGTGTCTTTGCCACACTCTTTGTCCTGATATGTAAAACCCTAGAATTATACCAACCATTTTACGTTACATGTTAAACACATACATGGATGAGACTTTTAAGTCCAACTATCTAAACTTCATCCTCAGACATCAAAGTATTCCATTATCAAGTTATGAGGACCACATGTAATATGTTTAGGTCCTGCTTTGTTACAGAACAAATATCTTGCAATATGTTTCATGAAATCCTCAGTAGTCCACATCCTGAGATTAACTGTGTTAATATATTTGATATAAAATATCTTTTTACCAGGTTCACCACCTGCGATTCCTGGGTCACCTGCAAAACAAACATAATAATATGAATAGTGTATACTTATCATTCCTCAGCAACAGAAAATCTGACTCTGAAACAGTCCAAAATTACGTGCATCATGGCCTGAAGACAATCACATTACCTGGAGGTCCTGGAGGTCCAGGGAATCCTGGGATAGAAATCATCAATTCAAAATCAAACACTGCAGGATCATTACTCAATCTGATAATATGCAATCTAGATACAATTGTCTATAGTTTGACCACTTACCAACACCTGGCTCCCCTGGAAGACCAGGTTGACCCGGTTCACCTGAAATAAAAAAAGTTGCATTTAGTAACAGACTATGAAAAACCTTTTCAAACAATTTGGATATTTTCTGACCTTGAAATCCTTGTGCTCCTTGATTCCCTAAAAGCAAATCAATTTGTGAGATTATCAAATCAAGGGAGAAGATATGTTTGCTAAGTAGTTTTGTAAATTGTGCTACAAACATGTCCGAGGCAAAGAAACATTAAATTTATTTAGCCTACCAGGTGGACCCTGTGGGCCTGGAGGTCCTGGTGGTCCAGCAAAGAACGTTTCTGAGGCACAATGAGGAAAACTGCATCAAATGCCATGCAAAGACAAAACCTCAGTGTTAACTTTAAGGACATTAAGATTTATTTTGCTAACCTGATGTTGGCAGGAAGCTGCCAGGTTGTCCTTTCTCTCCTCGAGGTCCAGGAGTTCCAACACCTGAATCAACATGACGTGGTAACAGATCAGTTTCATGTATGACAGAAAATCTATACGCGCATCCCATTAGACACAGAGCTCTCTATATGCTGATGACACATTCTTCTTTCAAATGTTGATTAAGCTGGACTGTTATTCACCTGGATCTCCAGGAGGACCTCTGCGTCCTGGAGGACCCTGCTTACCCTCACCTGAAAAAACAGTGACAGCATCATTAGTTTGCTTTGGGTTCATTTAATTCCAAAGATCTCTCCTACCGGGAAGTAGTGGGTTCAAAAGTCAGTCTTTAAGAGCCAGTATCCTGCATGTGGCTCAGCACACCTGAATACAATGAATGCTTCATTACCAGACACTTTATTCAGGTGGCAGTTGAAGTAGGGACATGTCTGAAACATACAGTATGCTGGTTCTTAAAGAGGAATTAGACACCCCTGCTGTGAACATACCAGGAGGACCCTGAGGACCAGGTTCACCTCGGGACCCTGGAGTTCCTGTTGGTCCAGGAAGTCCTGTCCCTAAAACAAGTTTGTTGTAGTTTAAAAGATTAATATCAAAAACATTTATTAGTGTCTGACGCTGTTTTTTTTTGTTGTTGATTCTGCTGAGAGTTCCCAGCAGAATACTGTTACCTGGCTCTCCTCGTTGACCTTGGTCCCCCTTATCACCCTTTTCTCCCTTATCCCCTCGCTCTCCCTTAGCACCTAAATAATTACAAAAAGTGCTTTTCTCAATGCTGTTTTCACATGTCTAACATGTGTAACTCTAGTCAGCAGACTTGACTTACCTGGTTGGCCTGGGACACCAGCAGGACCAATAGGACCAGACAAACCAGGGGTTCCAGCAGGACCTGGAGGTCCGGCCGGTCCTGGAAGTCCAGGGATGGCCACAGTATCAGAATTTACTGTAGATGATAGAGACAGAACGAAAGTGTATTAAATACACACAGTAAGTCACTGTGGTTTTCTCAACAATGCTGGTCGAAGACGTGTGGCTCTTCTTACTTGGGCCAATGACTTTACCAGGTGATCCTGGTTCACCTGAAGAAGAGAACAATCTTAGGTTTCATGATAAAACTTCCAACCACTTTTTAATTGTGTGCTTCCAGGGGTTTTTCTTTTATCACACAAGAAAGGTATACCTTTACCGCCAGACTGGCCTGGAACTCCTGCGACACCTGCATCAGAAACATACACTGAATATACAAAATCACATCAGTCTGGATTACAACAGGAAATTTGTATGTTGTGTACCTGGGGGTCCTTGGACACCAGGAGGGCCTGGAGAGGAAACAGTTTAGGAATAATCAATAAATGTAAATTTTTTTAGTTCAGTAAGATTAAAACATCTTATCTAAGCCTTTTCATACAGTATCTGATAAATTACTTCTGGCTGAGTATATAGAGGTAGAAGCACTGGAGAATGTTTTTGTACCTTGGGGACCGACATCGCCAGGAAGACCTGGTGAACCTCTAGCACCAGGAAGTCCCATGGAACCCAATTCACCTGCAGTTAAAGTACAGAAGTCAATGATGCATATTTAATCAGATGTTCTGCAGTGCTTCTATGATAAGGTCTTCCATCTCTCTACTCACCGGAACTTCCTTTAGATCCCTTTGGTCCAGATGGGCCATGAGGTCCAGGAGTTCCTGGTTCACCTTTAAAAAACACACTTATTATAATCTATTAAAACTTTGCTTTAGAGCTGAACAGCAGCTAACATGACACAATATTTGGAGTCACCAATCATAAACTCATTGTTACCATTAAAACTTACCATTGCTAGTTGCCTAGATCTCCCCAGATCTCTTGGGCCCCCCGCAAAGTCAAACGTCTTCATTCTGCTTCTCCCTTTAGAAGCCTCAGCTGCAGATTATCCGCCTTCATCTCACACTACCCCTCACCCCAACTCTCTAGTACCCTCTTTAAAGAATCCATGAACCTTCTTTTCCTCCCTGCCAGCTTCATATGTTAAGTTCACCTTGCATCCTCATGCAGCGATCCAAACAACCCCTCTCTCCTAGACCCCGTCTGCACTCTCTTCTTCAACTTTATGGTGGACTCCCTGTAGGATTGGATGGTTGACAACAGGTAGTTATTTCCCTCTGGTACCCAAATTGGTCCACCTGTTTCCATTCATTGAAACATGTTTTGTAATTAGATTTTTCTACCCTCCAAAACATACCTCCCCCTCACAAGACTCTCCTCCTCCTTCTCCCTACTCTAATTACAGATAGAAATGCTGTCTCCTGACATCATAGTTGATGAGAATTCCCACCAGAGTTCATCACTCAGAGCTGACCCCTGATGTAAATCACATCTCTACCTGGAACCGCCTGCCACGTCTACCTCACACCTCACCAACGTCTCACTGCCCTTCTACACTTCTGCCAGATGTTTCTCTTGCAGCCTTGACCTCCGTCTACAGTTCTGGCACTCTCTCAAATAGTATTCTCCAAAAACAACATTACGTCAGAATCACTACCCCATATTCAGAATAACCATACATTTCCAGAAATGTTCAAACAACAACATATCATATAAAAGTCTCAGAGCCCAGATATTTATGTGTTATCTGTTACTTGACAAAGAGAGGCATACTGAATCAGAACTGAAATGAATACATACCTGCTGGTCCACGTGGTCCTCTTTCTCCATTATCTCCTTTAATTCCTGGAACACCTTGTGATCCACGGTCACCTACATCACAAACAGCAGATGAAGAACACATAATTAATTATTATTCTATGTTGGCTATTTAATAACTGTTCCGCACGAGCTACTAGAACAACCTAATCCTAGTTGTAGCATCCAGTTGATCTGAAAGTACAAACTGGAATAAAGTTCCTGTACCTTTGGCTCCAAAAGGTCCAGCTTCACCTTGGAATCCCTTTGGACCAGGTACACCTGTTTATAGTAATATGTAACATAAATTATTGTCAGTCACCTCCCCTGAAACATAAAAAGTTAATTGAAACCAACGTTTTACCCGGAACTCCAGGGACACCCTGCTCTCCAGCAGCACCTTGGACATACATGAAAGTATTATTTGGGTGAAGTTATTTTATTTCGACTGGTTTAACATATATTTCCAACATAAATCCTGTCATCACCTTTTGGACCATCAGGTCCTGGAGCACCAGCAGGACCAGGACGACCTGGTTCACCCTGAGATCCTGTAGAGTCATAATCAAAATCAACACTTTCTGCCCTTCCAGCACCTTCTCAGTTTGTTTTAAATAAATGTGTTCCTGTGCAACCTTTATCTCCTTTTTCTCTTAAACCAGGTGGTCCAGATTCTCCTCGGGGACCCATTGGTCCCTCCCGTCCCCTCTGACCCGGTGGTCCTTCTGGACCTGGTTCACCTGGGCAGAAACAAGGAGACTTTCAGCTCTTTCCTAACCTTCCTAACAGAATATTTTAAGTTCCCATTACCTGGATTTCCTTTCGGCCCCCTTGGTCCATCTAGTCCTGAATGTCCATTCTGTCCAGGAGGACCTTGGAAAAAAAAAAGATTAGATAGGCCGAGTTTGGACAAAATTTGGACAAAACTGGACAAATCCATGTTTCGTCCTTCGTAGACAAAACAAAGATCAGTTTGCCAAGATTCTTACCTGGCAGGCCAGGAAAGCCGCTGTCGCCTAAAAAAAAAGAGAGATTATTATTTCCAATGTTTAGGTTTATCAGCTGCCAGACATTTTGTGGAGTATTTCCTCACCTTTTTGTCCAAATGCTCCTGGATCACCTGTACAGAGGAAGTTATGATTATGAAGATGTGGATTAAACATAAATAAAAAAATTGCTGTAAGGTTAGTAAAGTAATACCTTTAGGTCCTGGTTCTCCCTTCTCTCCTTTTAGAGAATAAGCCAGGGTTTCTGCAAAACAAGAAGCCCTTTAACTCAGAAATTCTGGGTTTTTGTTTGAGTATCTAATCATGGTGCCTTGTTCCCACACCTCTCACAGCACTTGAATGTAGTTCAGCCCTGACCAGCTGCTGCACAGTTTTCTGCATGGCGGCACTGTCTGGTTCCAGTCTGCTTCCTGCGCCTCCCAATACACTGGTACCCCCAAAGTTGATTGAATTGTCAGAACGGCTGAGGGTGGTGTCAGAAGAGGTTCTTTCGATGTATGCCGAGTCCAGCGGGTCAACGATGTTGATGCCAGAGGAGGATGACTGGCGGCTGGATCTGGCTGACGCACTGCCGGTGATGGCTTCCAGAGCATCAACACGGTTCTTAAGGCGTCTCACCTCCTCACCTATAAACAAACATTTAAAGACAACATATTAAGTGTCCCACCAGAGACAAAAACACACTGGACCATTGTTACACAGCTTTAAAGGACTCATATCATGCTGTTACCAGGGCTGCTCTGGGTTTTTCGGATCATTATCTAATCCACCTCATCCCAACCCGCAGACAGAGACTAAGAGCTTCCAAACCCACGGTTCACACTGTTAAGAAGTGGACTGAGGAATCAAAGCAGATGCTACAGGCCTGCTTTGAATGCACAGACTGGACTGTTTTTGAAACTTCAGCCACTGACTTAAACCAACTAACTGATGTGGTGACGTCATACATCAGTTTCTGTGAGGACATGTGTGTGCAGACCAAGACTGAATGGCTTCTACTGCAGACATGACAGGAAGCCGTTCACACTTCAAACCATCTCCTCCACATCCCTTTCAGGAACAAGTTCTTCCCACAAAGCTTCCAACCCCCTACCTTCAGATCCTCTGCCTGCACTAAAGATCTCCGAGGAAGATATAAATAGGCTCTTTCAGCGCATGAAAACAAAGAAAGCTGGAGGACCTGATAACGTCTCCCCATCATGGCTGAAAGCCTGTGCACATCAACTCGCCCCGATCTTCACAAAGATCTTCAAAAAATCACTGGAGACAGGTGAGGTCCCCTCCTGCTTCAAATAATCCACCATCATCCCGGTGCCCAAGAAACCCACCATCCTAGGATTAAATGACTACAGGCCTGTGGCCCTGACGTCTGTGGTCATGAAATCCTTTGAGCGGCTGCTGTTGAAGCACCTGAAAGACATCACAGGCCCCCTGCTGGACCCCTTGCAGTTTGCTTACCGAGCAAACAGGTCGGCAAATGATGCTGTCAGCTTAGGTCTACACTTCATCCTGCAACACCTCGACCGTCCAGGGACCTACGCCAGGATCCTGTTTGTAAACTTCAGCTCGGCCTTCAACACCATCATACCAGACATCCTCCACCAGAAGCTCCCCCAGCTCAACGTCTCAGCCTCCACCTGTCAGTGGATCAACAGCTTCCTGACGGACCGACAGCAGCAGGTGAGACTGGGGAGCATCTTCTCCCGATCCAAATCAATAAGTACTGGTGCCCCCCAGGGGTGTGTTCTATCCCCACTCCTTTTCTCTCTGTACACAAATGACTGCACCTCATCGGACTCGTCCGTGAAACTCCTTAAGTTTGCAGACGACACCACTGTCATTGGACTGATCCAGGACGGTGATGAGTCTGCATACAGACAGCAGGTGGATCGGCTGGTACACTGGTGCGGTCAGAACTACCTTGAACTCAACCCACTCAAGACTGTGGAAATGGTGGTGGACCTTCGGAGAACACCCCCATAAACCCCCATCACCATTCTCAACAACACCGTGTCAGCTGTGTACCACTTCAGGTTCTTAGGAACCACCATCTCTGAGGACCTGAGATGGTCTTCACACATAAACACTGTTCAAAAGAAGGCCCAGCAGAGACTGTACTTCCTGAGGCAACTCAAGAAGTTCAACCTTCCACAGGAGCTGCTGGTCATCTTCTCCGCTGCTATCATTCAGTCTGTCCTGTCTTCATCCATCTCAGTGTGGTTTGGATCATCCACAAAACAGGACAGGTCCAGACTGCAACGAATAATCAGGACTGCAGAGAGAATAATCAGAGCTGACCTTCCCTCCATCCAGGACTTATACAGGTCTAGGGTCAGAAAAAGAGCTGCTAAAATCTTTGCAGACCCCACACACCCTGCACATAAACTGTTTACCTTCAGGCCGCCGCTACAGAGCACTGTTTACTAAAACCAGCCGCCACAGAGACAGTTTCTTCCCCCAGGCTGTTTTTTAAATGTTTATGACTATTTACATACGTAGATTCTCACTGAAGGCATTAAAACTGTAAATGAACACATAGGGAATTATACAGCAAACAAAAAATTGTAAAAGAACTTTACTAATATTTTCTATTTTAGATTCCTTGAAGTAGCCGCCCTTTGCTGTGTTGCCTGAAATATTAACCTTGGCCAGATCACATAACAAGATGACGTAGTTCACAGCACAGACCTGAATTTTGGGGAATGTAATTAAAATAAGGCAGATAAAGCCGTAAACAAAATCCTGCGGCTTCTTCGAACAAGACAAACGGCGAAGAAGAAAGAAGGTGAGAAACGCTACAGAGAACAAAGAATGGCTGAGAAAAATGGGCTCGAACAATTGGAGCAGTTTGCCAATATGAAGGTTTAAATTAGATTTACTGAATGAAAGTTTGAAAAGTTTGAAAAAGGAAACGCGTGGAATGGTTAACCAAGTGGCAAACGCAGAACAACGAATCAGCAATCTTGAAGACAATAAAGATGCACACTCCAAAACAATTCGGGAGCTTGACAAAGTAGTGCAGCAGCTGTGAAGTAAAGTAACTTGCCTGGTGTCACACAGCAGAAGGAAAAGTCAAGTGTTTCTGGGAGTAAAGGGGTGTGTGCTTGAGTCTGCAGATGCAAACAAAGAAATGTCGATGATTCTGAGATACATATTGGACGTAGATGAATAAGCCCAAGTACCAGAAGTGAAGTGGCAATATCAAGTGAAGAGTCCGTGATCAGGAATAGAAGAATCGCCAAGGTTACTTATTGTTCCTATGCTGAAATGGGGGGTTCAACAGATTATTTTTAAAGCAGCAAGATAAAAGTTAGGAATGAAGTGGCATGGGAGGCCGTTTCTTTCAAGACCTCCCTGCAGACATCCAACAACAGCGCACAGCTTACTCAGAACTGAAGAAAACGCTTCGCAGAGCAAAAGTACGGTTTGGCCTGATATATCCACCCAGACTCATGGTTACATTGGTCATAGAGCAATACATATATGAAACCCCTGAAAATCCGTAGCAAGACCTGTCAAAGCGAGTCCCATCAGCGTTTGGATAAAGATAATGTAGTTTTTCTTACAAGTCAGATAAGTAAAATGGCTAATAAAAGGTAGGCTTATTATGAGCTAAATGAATGTATTATGTTCCCCTTGTATGAAGGATGGTCAATATGATTTAAATATTTATGATTTAGTAAGTTGAGAAAGGTCCAGGAGAGCTATGGTGGGGCACCTATTCTTGGAACATTGATAGAGGACCGAGGACAGGTCCCCATATTAAGTGTCTTTTATTCCCTAATGGTGAATATTTTATCTTTGAAACTAAAACCAAAGTGGGTAAATCAAGTTTTTGCTGCTTATGGTAATTGTGCCTGAAGAGGTGTTAGTATATTAATTTATAAAAATATATTATTTAATCCATTGGAGGTCATCTCTAACAAGGAAGGGACATACATAGTTGTATTAGGACTTCGTTAAAAATGATGAGTGGATATTGGCCAATATATATAGCCCTAATACTGAGCTAGCAACATTTATGACAAAACAACGTGTAATATTATCAAGGTTCTCAAATATTCCACTTATAATTGGAGGAGATTTCAACCTACTAGCTCGGCCCACTATTGATCGGTCTAAACAACCATTGCCATCAGATGGTGCACTTGCATCAGCCTTTGATGAATTTTGAACAATAATCGGTACAACTGACATTTGGAGATGTACAAACACACTAGAATATACTTTCTACTCTAAAGTCCATAACTCTTACTCAAGGATAAATCATTTATTAATATCCAATCAGATAGTTGAAAATGTGGTTAATTCTGAAATACATAATATACTTATTTCAGATCATGCCCCCATATCTGATTGTTTCTACCCCCTTTTTGAAGTGAACCATACAATTCAATAAAGTGGAGAATAATGGAATAGTTTCATTTAAATTTCCATTCAATAACCTCAATCCAAATAATTTGGGAAGCATTTAGGGCCACATGTAGGGGATGGATAATGAGTTATACAACTACTAAAAAGGGAGGAAAATGAGGAAAGATATATATATATTACAAGACAAACCTAATAAACGTGAGAAAAGACACATGAAGGAACCAGATAATCAAGCATTAAGGGATTCCTTGCTGTTATGCAGAGCACAATTAACGATAAATATTGCACAAAGAAATAGCATTTGCATTATTTAAACTAAGAAGGATATATTTTAAATCTGGAGATAAGGCAGGTAAAGGTCTATGAGAATTAAACAAATTGAATCTAAACACCAAATGTTAAAGATATATCATAACAATGGACAGTCAATGAAGGACCAAAAACAAATAAATCTATGCTTTAAAAACTACTATGAGAAATTATAAGAATCTGAAGGGAACCCTGACATAAATGTTTTACATGTTTTAGTAAAATATACTTACCTTGGATTAAAGCAGCAGATAGTGATCCTTTAAAAATATATTACAGATAAAGAGATTAACAGCCATAAAGTCACTCTCTACCGGTAAAGCACCAGGGGAAGATGGCCTTAGTGTTGAGTTCTATAAAATATTTCAGAATGAATTAATACCTGTTATGGTAATGTCATACAACAATATAATGATGAAACAAAGGATGCCTTACAGTATGAGAACAGCTATAATCACTACTATACCAAAGCCTGGCAAAGATGCTATGCAATGAGTAATCATAGGCCCCTTAACTTGCTTAACAATAAATATTAGCAAAAATATTAGCAATACAATTAGAAAAAGTGGGTCCTTCTTTGGTTCATTTTGAACAAGCAGGATTTTTAAAGGGGCGTCATGTCACAAATAATATGAGACAACTATTCCAAGTGATTTATAAAGCCGCCTCTTTGAAAATTCATTCAATCATATTATCGTTGGATGCATAAAAAAACATTCGATAGGGTAGAATGGCCACATCTGTTTTACACGTTACAAAGATATGGCTTTGGTCCAGTTTGCATGCAGTGGATTAGAGCACTCTATTATAAACCATTAGCCTCAGTTAAAATACATGGAATTATGTCTTCACCTTGAGAGCTAACAAGATCTACTAGACAAGGCTGTCCCGTTTCCCCTATAATCTTTGCATTCCATTGGAACACAAAGAAAAACACCTCTGGCCGTCTCTCAATCAACCTCTGGGAAGTTCTTTGAACAACCATTCCAGGTGACCACCTCTTGAAGCTCATGGAGAAAACGGAAAAAGAGCAAAGCAGCAATCAGAGCATAAAGGTGGCTGTTTTGAAGAATCTAAAACATAAAAATAGTTAGATTTTTTTCAAACTTTTTTCTTACTAAATAATTTTATGTGTGTTCATTCATAGTTTTGTTGCCTTTGGTGAGAATCTACATTTTAAGAAGTCATGAAAGTAAAGAGACCCATTGGGCGAGAAAGTGTATCTAAAACTTTTGACCGGTAGTTACTCCACTTACTCCCGATCATGTCAAGAAAACTCATAGGCATTCCCGTCAGCCGTGGGATGTCAATTTAATTTCCCCAGGGAGTCTTAGGTCTGCCCTGAGACCTCCCCCTAACCAAGTCCAAAACTCCTCCTGTTCAAGGCTTCCTCACCAGAAGCTCTAAACCTCTTCAATTGGCTTATTTCTGAGCACAGAATCAGTGACAGTAGACTGAGCTTCTGCTGAGCGGCAGACCTCCCTTCTTCATTCCAAAGGGGGAGTCCTCCCACCTTTCCGAGGAAGCTCAATTTATGACCGCAAGTTAGGGCTGAAACACAGACTAACTGGTACAGTGTCCACATCACTGCAGACACGGTCAATCTGCCTGCTGGTCTCCAGTTCAGGTGAAGCTAAGTCCCTCCTTTTGGCAATACTTTCTGACCAACCTGAAGATTGCAATCTAGACATTTCCAACCCTTTTCTTCACTGAATAACCAACCATCTTGTTGTGGTGAAGGGGTTTGATTGTCTCAAGGAACTCAAATGAAAAGTTGTCAAGGACCGGAATGCCTTCTTATAGTCTCTCGAAGATGAGAGGTCACACTAAGTGCAATTCAACAACCCCCTTAGATCCCTTAAAGATGAAGGGATCAATTAACCTTGCTCAGATTTGAAAGACCAGGGCCTCATCCTGGAGTCAGGCCTGGGAGAGAATCTAGTTCTGCATCTGTCTCTTCGCAGTGGAACACACCTGAGACACCTCTCTAGGAAGGTCCAGACCACCTTAACTGACTCCTTTGGATGCAGAGAAGCAGCAACTGTACTCAGAGCTCCACCTTAATATCTAAGCTCCATTAATTCCACATCACTGCAGACAATCTACATATTTATCTCTAGCTTTATTCCACCCCAAACTCTGAAAGGCAGCTCATTCCCAACATAAATTCCACAATAAATCCACTGTCAACTCTTTCCCTATGTGAAATATAATCTTTTTATCCTTGAAGGGATTTGAGTGCATCAAGGTCCATAAAAGCTCTGTTGAATTTTTCCCATTAGGGTGGAACTGACTAAATGTGATTCTATAAGACGTTAGATGATTTCAAGGTCGTCTGTGCAGACTTTAAATACCAATCCTTATTCTTTATCCAGGCTTTAGGACAGAGGCAGATCAACTAAAACCAGTTGATCAGGCGTTTACCATAGGAACCCTCACCAGGAGGTTCTACAAGGGTTTGGTGCAGTAAGGCCTGAATGAGCGCTAATGGCAGAGCCCTTGGTGGTCAGATCCATCCCACCTCAAAATCAATTTGTCTTTATACAAAGAATTTCTTCTCTTACCCAAAGCGATGAGTCCAAAGAGGAGCCCCAGGAGCAGCAGCAAGCTGAGCACAAGGCCCAACAGCCACTTCCACCAGCTGCAACAGGAGCAGAAGCCAAAACCTGACTCATCTTTACGGATCTCTGGGAAACAAACAGGAAGGTGTGAGTTTACCAGCATGGTTCTGAAAAACTGAAGAGCTAATCAGTCAAACAAAACAACATTATGTGCATAATAGCTCAATAAATGGTACCTGCATAGGTTGATTTGTCTTTTGTGCCAGATTTCAGGGTTGAAGCTATGGTAATAACATTTAAAATAAATGTTAAATTATTATTTCACAAAACAATTAAAGGTGACCACTCTAAAAATTAAAAGACTTGTTTACATTTGGCATCAGCTCCTTCCTCCACTGTGCTGGATGAAAGTTTTTGTTTTTCCCTCTTCAGGGAGTCCTCAGAAAAAGTTCCTACAAGACCAATGTCATCATATTTGTGATTAGACTCAACTCGATGAACATCAAAACCCTTCCAACAATCATTCAAAAAAACGCAAATGAAATTATTTGCAGAAACATCTCTACATTTAGTTTTGATGAATTTGAATTTTATAGTTTCTGGATTAAGTGAAACCTGTGTAAGCGGCAGGTGAAGTGGACACAAACTGCTTCCAATTGTCTTTGGCCATGACAAGCCGCTCAGTCTCCTTTTTGACGGGAGCGTTTTCCTTCTCTATTAGCACAAAGTTGAGGTCTTTCCCTGAGGCCTCATAACTGGTGGGACTGCTGGGTCTCACTGTGAAATACAAGGCAAGTTAGGTCAACAGCAACCTTCATACTCAAAGAAATTCAAAGTACTTTACAGGAATATAAAGGAATAAAGAGAATTACATTATATTAAAAGATTAATTGAGACATTTATGCATCACACAAAAGAAAGAAATAAAATGAAAATCTGAAACACGTAAGTAGGTAGAAAGTGGTTCTGGTCTTGGGAACACAGAGTGAGCAGGACTTGGCCAACAACTCTGAAATGTATCAACAGTTTTTAGATTTTAAAATCTATTTGTTTACGAACATGGGGGCAAACCATTGATGTAAGGACCAGTGTGATATGACTCATTTTCTTGGTGTTGGTCAAGACTTTGGCAGCAGCATGAGCTGTAGCTGCCTGATTGATTTCAACAGAGGTCTGTATCATCACAATCCTGTAAGCTAATGAAAATCAACATGTGTAGCAACTTTCCTGTGTCCTGACCCAACTTGAAAATACTTTTATTCTGGCTATGTTGCTGAACTGATAGAAGGCAGATCTGAAGTTGGGAACACCTAAGTCTTTCTATGTTGTGACCTTTAACCACACTGAGTCTAATTAAAAGCTCAGTTTTAACCATGCATTTTAGTAATGGACTGTAGTCATGTGATGACACAGAAATGTAAAATGTATTTGCTGAGAGATGTAGCAGTACTCATAATCCAAACTAGGGGTAGCAGATAGATATAGAATTAAAGTGGTTTGGGAATGGAGCCCTGAGGAACCCTACATGTGATCTTTATTTAGTCAGATTTATAACTTCTTGTAATTTGCTGTTTTAATGTTTGTGATGGTTCTAAAGATGATCCAAGCTTTTTCTGATAACTTTTAAACTGGTTTTCATCAATAGTTAACCAGATTTTCCAAGGGATCATCATAGTTTTTCTGTGGAATTTTTAATATTCTACAGCATATCTGGGCATGGTGAGCTATTTTTCTTCAATGACCTGAGAAAAATGGTCAATTGGTGACCAAACTTTAAAAGATCTAAAACCCGGCGTCTTACGGTTTACAAGAAAACCTGAATGCTTGGAAAGAAAATCGTTTTTGGCTGAATACTGTTTAAATTATGTTCTGTTTAAAAAATGTTACATCATGAGAACATTTTCTGCCTCCTCACCTGTGGGTGCACTTATTCCAGAGAGATTTTTCTGCACACCATAAACTGCAAACAGACCAAAACACGTCTTTATATCACTAGTACTAGTTTTATAGGTGAACAGATTGCATATTAACTGCATGAACAGCGAAAATGGTGAGGTTTGTGGGATATCCGGTTTACCTATCTGTGAGCTGGCCCCAGTGGGTGACAGGATTGCTGGGCCGGTCAGGTTATTCTGCACACCGTATACAGGCACTGGGACAGAGAAGACAACATCCAGTGAAAATGTGAAGATAATGATGATAGAACATCTCTGTGGGCTTTAAAATGAGAGGCTGAGGCTAACCGGAGCTGCTGACAGACTGTCCAGCATTCACAGAGGGAGAGCTGAGAGTCAGGTTGTTCTGGACTCCGGCACCTGGCAGAACACAACAGACCCATTTATCCGTCTGTCACAGATGGCAACGATGGAAAACCAAACCTTCAAAGATCTGAATTTGTTCTTTTCAGTTAAACCATTATTTTACACTTTGAGAAAATGTTTCAGTGTTTCTGTAATTTCACTGTGAATCCTGTTGAGCATTTAAATGCAGTCAATAATTGTTTTGTATGTTTGTGTAGTTCTCTTAAATAAAACAGTGAATCGGGGTCAGGTTTGTTTTCTAAGTGTCTCTATAACTTTCAAATCTTGTATAGTTTTCTTTACCAATTCAAAAACGTTTTTAAATCTAGTTTATGTTTGTGAAAAAGTTTATTTTATTCCAATAAAAATGTGTCCCGGTTAGTTAGTCATGTCTCTTGTCATTTTAAACCAACACTTAATCTTGTTTATTATACAAACATTTTGAATCCTGTTTACATAAACTTTACAAAATAGAGTTCATGTTTGTTCAGTTAAAATGATCAGTTACATCTTGTTTTATTTTATTTGCCAGTTAGTTAATTACTCTGTCATCTGTGTCACAATAAACCAGTCTTCAGAAAAAGGTGGAACCAAACTCATCGGATTCTGTTTTCTAATAAACAAAATTGTTACTGCTGTTGTTAAAGACCATTGCCAATATTGTTCCAACAAAGTACCTTATAAGTTCTGGAAAGCTCAAAATTCCAAATTTGTACTTTTTAGGTTCCAACACAGTTCCCTATCAGTAGTTTGTACATTTCAGTAAAACAAGCTCTAGAAAACATCGTTAAAATGTTAAAAATACCTTATAATTACCAGGAAAGCACCGCATAAGTATCATACAAGTTCTGAGAATGTAACTTAACAAATTACCTGCAGCTGCCCTATACGTTTGGAAAGGTAACCTTTAACCTCCAGTGAAGCACCCAATAAGTTCTCAGTAAGAAAAAGTACTGTTTCATTTTTAGGAAGTACAGTGTAGGTAACCTAAAGGTTAAAGACCATTACATTCTGAATCATAGGAAATTACCCTGTAAGAATCAAGAACGAATTTATGTTGTAAGTTTGAGTAAATCACTCTGCATAATAATCTTCTTAATGTCTTGCGTTATTTTTTTGTTTTTGTCGCTTTTAATGTTCTTGTCCTTTTCTTTAAAACTATCTCATTGTGGTGTACGGTAGCTCAGCGTGAGCACCCCCAATTTCCCTGTACCCCCCAGTACAAAGACAAGAAAGACTATTCTATTACTAGTAAAGTATCCTGATACTCTGTATGTCAGAGGAGAAAACTGATTTCCATGAATTTATTCCTGAGTAATCAAAAACAACCTTGAAGGTACCCTGCAAGTATTGAGAAAGTACAGGGTTTATAACGTCTGTTTTCTGGGCTAAACAAACATTTTGTATCTTGTTTGGTTTCCTTACAAAAAACAAACTTGAAAGTGAACATATTTCTGAGTGTTTTCTGACCGACCTGACTGGTAAAGATGGGAGGTAGCGGTAAAGTTGTTGGGGTTTCTGTTGTAACCATATCCATTGCTCATATCCCCTGACCAAGCACTGCCATACTGGTCTGTAACAGAACACAAAAACATGGTGAATAGACAAAAAAACCTCTCAATGCTTAACACAGATACATGTTTATCTTCAGCTGACTGATTGGACCTGTGGAGCTCTCAGATGTGACTTTAGTTTCCACGCTGGCCTTCTTGGGAATGGGCAGTGTGTTATTGGGTGACTGAGTGGGACTGGTGCTGGTGGAGCAGTTTCCCCTCAGTAAGCGCTTCACGTCATCCAACTCCGTCCCTGCAAGGAAAAAAACACCAGACCCACCTCCATGACTGTGCTTTAAATCTGATCAACTGAACAGCTAAAGCTTGGATGTTTAGAGGTTTACATGTGAGAAACCAAATCGTTGGTACTCACATCTTGCTGGAGGTGAAGCACTTTGAAGCCTGGCTCTGATCTCACTCTCTAAAAACAAATCAAACTAGTTATTTCTTTGTTACTTAAGGTTGATAGTTTAGAAATTACTTTAACATTGTGGGAATTAAGTCCAAGTTAAAATGTCATTAGTGCACCTCTGCTTTGAGTTCTCCCTCTAGTGGCTGTAGAGGAGGTTGCATTTGAAGTCCCTGCAAAATAAAATATCAATATGATAAAATCAGAATTCACAACTTAAATCAGTTATACTTCACATTAATCCCATAATTTAACTAAAAAAATTACATTCAACATACCATACTCCTTCCTTCTGTACTCTAGAGAAGAATCTGTGCTTGAGCTTTCTGAAACACAAGAAAAAACTATGAAAACGTGCACTACAGTTTGCACTGCAAACAGCAGCACATCTGATTTGTGACTAACCATCAAAGACCTCTGACAGAGCAGCTGCCATGGTGGTTATACTCTTCCTCTCTTTTGGAAGAGGAGAGTAACCAATGGCAGATGATGATGGCCCCTTCTTCCCTTCCCTGGACTCTCCTGAGGAGTAGCTGGTCTTGGTCACTGTGGAAACTGTCACAGCACCAATACCCCCTTCTGTTTTTCCTTCTCTGCCACCACTTCCAAAACTGTAGGACATGCTGGAGGATCCTCCTCCTCCTCCAACCACTTTAGACCTCTCTCCTTTCCCTGAGGCCGCAGCAGCCACTGATGCCACAAACCCTCCACCTGGTGACAGGACAGAGGAAGCTCCTACTTTGGTCACGCTGATGCTCCCAGAGTCCTCACTGGTTCCAGATCTACTGCAATGGGAGCTGCTGGATGTGATCAAAACTGAGCTGCTGGCACCCTTTGAGCCTCCTGTTGCAACTCTTCCACCTGACCCACCTGAATTGAGAGAAAAAGCATGGAAAGGAGAGAAAAAAGCAAGACGACTTTTTTTTCATTTTATTCATCAGTTCTACCCAGTCACTTTTCAAGTACAATTCCTGGAGGGGGCATTGGGTGGAAAAGATCAGATTGCTAAAATAGTTTTTGTCATTTGGGAACATTCCAAAACCGCATGTCTTAACATGCTTTATTACTGTAAACCTGCACATCCCTCCACTCTGATAACAGAACAATTTATTACATGCACATATTTCTGCTGCTGGTGCTGCCCTGCTGCCCATCTCTTGAAAGATGGATTAATCACTTTCACCTCTTGCCTGAATGTTTAATGGAAAGCCTGATGGCACTGATAAATATTTCTTTGTTGTAGCGTTGGGATTTTAGCATATATCTGCCTTTTCATAGTTTTTCAACCCAAACGTTGAATCCACCTCTTTTTACCTACCTATAAACAATCTTTTAATCCCACAAAGTAAGAAAGTGAAAGAACATGAAGAAGTTTTCCAATTGAAGTTGTAACTTGATTTTGGGATTAAGATCCAAATTACTATCAGCAACACAAAACTAAGAACAATGTATTCTATGCAAAACCTAAAAGGAACATGGTCCCAAACTGATTTTTTTTTTCAATACCGTGAATGCAACTGACTTCATAAGATACAAAGCACAAGATGGGCTAAAAAACTGTCAAAGCAATTATTAATATGCTTCAAATGAGCAACAGCTACATTGGATTTTGTGTCCAAAAACATGACTGTTTTGTTAACTGATCTCTCAATTGCCCTTAGGTTTGAATGGGTGTTAGCATGGTTGTTCATCCTGTGTGTTTCTGCGATGGACTGGCGACCTGTCCAGGGTGTACCCCACCTCTCGCCCGTAGACCGCTGGAGATAAGCACCAGCTCCCCGCGACCCTGTACAGAAGAAGTGGGTATAGAAATTGGATAGATGGAAATTCAGATTCTAAATTTGGCAGTGTGTTTACAAGATTTTGCAAACTTGCTAACATAAAACTTGACTTCCAAGTTAAAATGAAACACATCATTAGTCATAAGTACGAAATATGCTCATGGTGTTCTGTAGCTCCAGGCTGTTTACATTCAACAACAGCCACATTGTAGAAAAAAAGAAAAAATATGATTATACATTTGTATTAGCTTGCTACCAAATTGCCATAAATGTGATGAATGCTGAAAAGAAATGAAAGCAGGGCAAAAATATTTTGGAGTTAAGCCCCTTCACAAATATTACAACTAGAAATATTCCAGAAGAAATGTTGATCTCTGCCACTGAACTACATTGAACTACTCAGCCTTTTATATGCTGAGTAGTTCAAAATGAAAACGTTTGATATCCACTGCTCTATTCATTTAAGGGCAGGCACCAATGTTAGCAACTTAGCTCTCTAGCTACTTATAACCTAAGATGGCCACAGTATTTGTTATTGAAAGAAATATTTTAACAAAAGTATTTAAAAAAAGTATTTGTTTATAAGGGATATGTAAATTTGTCTGTCAAAATAAATAATAACAGAAAAATACAGATGTTGCTTTATACATTAGAGCCGTTTCCAATTTGTTCCAATTTGTTACCAATTAGCTTACTTACATTAACATTAATTATTATTATTATATTATATTATATTATATTATATTATATTATATATATATAATATTATATCTGTTTTTACCCCACACAATAATTAACATTAATGTTAATTATTGTATGGGGTAAAAACAGCAAAGCTTACTTTCTGATGTGACCACTGTAGAAAAAAACAACCCTGGGTAATTAAAATCCAACATGAATTCAGCATGTTTTAATATTTCTCTCTGAAATTTTTAAGTGATGAGAATACATTTGATTTAAATTAATGACAAATAATTTAAAGAGCACCTGTGCTGCTCGCTGCAGCTCCTTCACCTGAACCAACCAGCTTCACAGTTGTCACCTTATCCATCCAGCAGCTGTTAAAACAAAAAAAATAAAAAAATAAAAAACAATATTTGGTACTGTAGGTTTTTAAAGTGTAAAAATGGAAGATCTTCATTATGCTGAGCTCAGGTATTGTTACCACCTGAGGCAATTCTTGTACGTAGTCCTACTATTCTGAGGTCATAATTCTCTTGTTTTCTTCCATCAAAGCATCATGCCTGAGTTAAAGGTTTAACCTATGGGTTTACAGACAGGTGCAGCTGATAAATGTGCTTTTCCAGTGAACAGGATCTGCTGTATAAAAGGACTCTTTCAACAACAACAACCTCAGCTAGAGCAGGTGTGAGGATTCAGTCATGTCAAAAGGAAAGCATCATATATCTACATAAGTTAAACATGACAATCACAAATAAATCTTTCCTTGACACAGGTGTTCTATTCAAATGTTTGTATCATTTGTATCAAAACTGTATCATTTAAAATTAGGAAGAAATGAATCAAGCATGTTTAATATTGTTAAAGAAAAGTTACAGTCCTGATTACTTTCCACTAATCATAGCAGAGTTTGATGTCTATTATTGGTAGTCTTTAGATCTGATTATCTAAAAGGTAGAAACTACAATCTCAAAATATTATTTCTTATATTAAAAAAAACTCAATATGTATTATTATTTATTATGAAAAATCATAATTTAATTTAGTTAAACTTTATCTTTTTTCTCTTCTAGCCTCTATTTGCAGCGGCCCCCAAGGGTTTTATCTTATGATCCACAAACACAGTAGAAGACACTCATGATCCCAAGTCTGAGTCTGAGTGACGTTTCTATGAATTCAATAAACCAGGGATACAATAAGCGCACAAATTGCATCAAGAGTCCTTAAATTATTTCTGTTGTGCTGTTTTTTCTTACGTTTATACCAGAAACATACTTGACCAACTTAATTTGTGTTATTTTGTTTTATTTCTGAGGAGGATCTCAGGAACACAAAGTTGTTGTTTTTTCAAACCAAAGGGGGTCAAAAAAACTTATTTTACTTTATGACCTTATTATTTGACCTTAATTTTACCTTATTTTAAGTACACTTCTACTGTAAGTGCTGATTTGGAAACTTGTTGAAGTTTGTATTTGTTTGATTCAAACAACACAGTGTTTGTCTTTGTGTTTTGTCCAGAGGAAGCTAAATTAATTAAATCTGTCACACTTATAAAACTCTACACAACAAGAAATTCCTTACTACCTCATATGAAGCCGAAGTGAAGCTGTTTTCTGTGGGATGGTCTTTATAGTGTGACAAAAGAACATCCAGAATCATCTAATATATCTATAATGTACTGCAAATAAATGAATAATTGAAAAATAAATGAATAGGAATTGTTTAACAGATCAATGTTGCATTTCTGACATTATTTGCTTTTAATGGAGAGTTTTTAAAGATATTTGGAAATATTATTGAAAAATCTTTCATCTGTAAACATCCTTCTGCTCACTTTAAGACAAAAACCTTTAAATGGAATCGTCTTTGAGCGACATATTTACTGATTGGATTTATTTCTCCTTGCAGGTTCAGTTTGTGTGGAAACGCATGAACTACATCATGTTAGATTTAACTGACATGATGTCAGTCATCAACCGAGTGTCCAAAAAATGTGGCCGCAGATCAGTTTGAAATTGTTTGCAAAATATATATGTTTGTTCAGTTTTATTCTTAAAAACGTAAAGATATTGTAATGGCCCCTCCAGTCTCCAGTTTCCATTTTTTCACAAATTTCCACTTTATGTTATTTATTGTTGGTGCAATTTTTACTAAAAGAGCATACATTTACTTAGCGAATAAATTCCTGCTTAAATTTCCATTAAAAACGTCACCTTTACTTTTACTTTTCCGAATTAATGTCAAATTTCAGGCCATCTTTTCAGATTTATATATTTTTTTTTTACTGCTCAATAATCTGTTTAAACCATAACTGTATCCAGTGAAACTGCATCTCACTTTGCTGGTGCTTTAAGCGGTTTTAAAGAACAGAATCCCCTGTTATTGCTTAAAAAAAACTACGTTTGAGTTTACCTTGTAGTTCATTTCTGCAGGGGGCACCTCTCCACCTCCTCTCCTCCGAGCAGAACCAGGGAATGAAGACTGGACGTCCAGGTGCTCCATAGAACGTTGTGCAGCTCCTGGGACTCACGTGTGCCTGAAGAGCTTTTCTACTAGCTTTGTGTGATTCATAGCTTCACTTGACAAGTTCCAACAAGGTTTAGGGGGCAGTTGCTGCAGCTCGTGGCAGACTGTGCATGAAAATAATAGCCCCAGGCTGACATAAAGAGCTCAGAAGATAGTGAAAGTGATTGGACAATGAGTTTCTGGTCGTGTACAAATGACTTTAGTTTGTTTGCAGTTAAGAGCTTGTTTGAGGTTTTGAAGATGAAATGGAGTCTGTCCTTTTACATGACTGTGAATCTTAAAAGCCTTTAGTAAAGAAATCAATGAGACCAAGAGCTGCAGCTGCATGAAGAGGAAACAAATGTTTGCATGTTTTTGATTTTACAGAAGCAGTGAAGCTTCCTGAGCTCAGTACATTATCACAACACTTTTCAGGTCTGGTTTTGTTCTTCAGTGAAGCTGAAAAATGCATTTCTACACTCATACTCATACTCGTCGTCTTCCACTTTATCCGGGACCGGGTCGCGGGGGCAGCATACTCAGCAGAGACACCCAGACGTCCCTCTCCCCAGACACCTCCTCCAGCTCCACCAGGGGGAGCCCAAGGCGTTCCCAGGCCAGCAGAGAGACATAGTCAGGAGGTTGACGATCGACTTTGTTGTCGTATCGTCAGACCTTCGGCCGCATGCTTTGGACGCTCGGGTGAAGAGAGGGGCTGAGCTGTCCGCTGATCACCACCTGGTGGTGAGTTGGATTCGCTGGAAGAGAAGAAACCCGGACAGACTTGACAGGTCCAAGCGCATAGTGAGGGTCTGGGAACGTCTGGCAGAGCCCTCGGCCAGGGATGTATTCAACTCCCACCTCCGGGAGAGCTTTAACCAGATTTCGGGGGATGACGGAGACATAGAGTCCGAGTGGACCATGTTCTCCGCATCTATTGTCGATGCTCCTGCCCGTAGCTGCGGCTGTAAGGTCTGCAGTGCCTGTGGCGGCGGCAATCCCCGAACCCGGTGGTGGACACCGGCAGTAAGGGACGCTGTAAGCTGAAGAAGGAGTCCTATCTGCTGTGGTTGGCTTGTGGGTATCCTGAGGCAGCTTGCGGGTACCGTGAGGCCAAGCGTGCCGTGGCCCGGGCTGTGGCAGAGGCAAGAACTCGGGGCCTAGGAGGAGTGCGGTGAGGCCATGGAGAAGGACTACCCGTTGGGCTCGAAGCAATTTTGGCAAACCGTCTGGGGCATCAGGAGGAGGAAGCAGTGCTTCGCCAACACTGTTTACAGTGGGGGTGGGAGGCTGCTGACCTCGACTGGGGACATTACCAGGCGGTGGAAGGAGTACTTCAAGGATCTCCTTAATTCTGCCATCAAGCATTCCCTGGTGGAAACAGAGGCTGGGGACTCAGGGTTGGACTCTTTCATCACCCAGGCTGAAGTCACTGAGGTGGTCAAAAGCTCCGTGGTGGCAGGGTATCGGGGGTGGATGAGATCCGCCCTGATTACCTCAAGTCTCTGGATGTTGTAGGGCTGTCATGATTGACACACCTCTTCAACATTGCGTGGCGGTCGGGGACAGTGCCTCTGGACTGGCAGACTGGGGTGGTGGTCCCCCTTCATAAGAACCGGAGGGTGTGTTCCAACTATAGGGGGATCACACTCCTCAGCCTCCCTGGTAAGGCCTACGCCAGGGTATTGGAGAGGAGAGTTTGGTCGATAGTCAAACCCCGGCATCAGGAGGAGCAGTGTGGTTTTCGTCCCGGCCGTGGGACACTGGATCAGCTCTATACCCTCTACAGGGTACTCGAGGGTTCATGGGAGTTTGCCAAACCGGTCCACACATGTTTTGTGGACCTGGAGAAGGCATTCGACTGTGTCCCTCGTGGTGCCCTGTGGGGGGTGTTCCAGGAGTATGGAATCGGGGGCCCTTTATTAGGGGCCATCCGGTCTCTGTACAAGCAGAGCAGGAGTTTGGTCCGCATTGCCGGCACTAAGTCGGACCTGTTCCCGGTGCATGTTGGACAGGGCTGCCCTTTGTCACCAGTCCGGTTCAGAACTGGACAGGATGGACAGGATTATGGACAGGATTTCTAGACGCAGCCAAGGGCCGGAGGGGGTCTGTTTTGGGGACCAGTGGATTTCATCTATTCTTTTTGCAGATCGCGTGGTCCTGCTGGCCCCCTCTAGCCAAGACCTACACCATGTACTGGGCGGTTCGCAGTCGAATGTGAAGCGGCTGGGATGAAGATCAGCTCCTCCAAGTCCGAGGCCATGGTTCTTGACCGGAAAAGGGTGGCTTGTCCTCTTCAGGTTGAGGGAAGTTCCTGCCTCAAGTGGAGGAGTTCAAGTATCTTGGGGTCTTGTTCACGAGTGAGGGAAGAATGGAGTGGGAGATTGACAGACGGATCGGTGTGCCTGGCACAGTAATGGGGGCACCGTGCCAGTCTGTTGTGGTGAAGAGCGAGCTGAGTTGAAAAGCGAAGCTCTTGATTTACCGGTCGGTCTATGTTCCTACCCTCACCTATGACCATGAACTTTGGGTCATGACCGAAAGAACAAGATCCTGGATACAAGCGGCTGAAATGAGCTTCCTCCGTAGGGTGGCCGGGCACTCCCTTAGAGATAGGGTGAGGAGCTCGGCCATCCAGGAGGGGCTCGGAGTAGAGCCGCTGCTCCTCCACATCGAGAGGAGCCAGTTGAGGTGGCTCGGGCATCTATACCGGATGCCTCCTAGACGCCTTCCTTGGGAGGTGTTCCAGGCACGTCCCACAGGGAGGAGGCCCAGGGGATTTCTACACAATACATTTCAATTTCTCAATAACAAAAGCAAAACAAAATCTTTTTTACAATCAAAAACAACCCCCCTGCCAGGGGACTACAGATGAAAAAAAGCCTTTTGGCTAATTCTGGCTTTTTTTAACTCATGAAATAATATGTGTTTTATTAAACTGCACCGTCCTCTTTCAAATAAATAAATCAAAAAGCTAAACTTGTTTTATTTGGATGTAATTCTGCACATGCACACCATCCATCCCTCTATCTGTTATGATTTGGGGTTGTTTGGTTTTTGGTTGCGGGTTTTTCCTCATATATTTCTCACAGTTAAGGTTTTGAATCATGTTTCTGTTTATTATTTTCCTGGTCATGCTTTAGTTTTTGTCTTCTAGTTCACGTTTTGTCAAGTTAGGTTTTTGGATCTGGTTATGCTGTAGTTTCATGTTTTTATAGTTATGTTTCTATTAGTTTGTATTCTTGAATTTCTGACATTATCCATTGTCTTCCACTTATCTGGGGTCGGGTCGCGGGAGCAGCAGCCAATAAAAAGTGCCAATAGATATTACGTTTTTGCACATGGTGCCGAGTATGCCCTCCATTTCTCCATTGTCTATACAGGTCCTTCTCAAAATATTAGCATATTGTGATAAAGTTCATTATTTTCTATAATGTCATGATGAAAATTTAACATTCATATATTTTAGATTCATTGCACACTAACTGAAATATTTCAGGTCTTTTATTGTCTTAATACAGATGATTTTGGCATACAGCTCATGAAAACCCAAAATTCCTATCTCACAAAATTAGCATATTTCATCCGACCAATAAAAGAAAAGTGTTTTTAATACAAAAAACGTCAACCTTTAAATAATCATGTACAGTTATGCACTCAATACTTGGTCGGGAATCCTTTGGCAGAAATGACTGCTTCAATGCGGCGTGGCATGGAGGCAATCAGCCTGTGGCACTGCTGAGGTCTTATGGAGGCCCAGGATGCTTCGATAGCGGCCTTTAGCTCATCCAGAGTGTTTGGTCTTGAATCTCTCAACGTTCTCTTCACAATATCCCACAGATTCTCTATGGGGTTCAGGTCAGGAGAGTTGGCAGGCCAATTGAGCACAGTGATACCATGGTCAGTAAACCATTTACCAGTGGTTTTGGTACTGTGAGCAGGTGCCAGGTTGTGCTGAAAAATGAAATCTTCATCTCCATAAAGCTTTTCAGCAGATGGAAGCAGGAAGTGCTCCATAATCTCCTGATAGCTAGCTGCATTGACCCTGCCCTTGATAAAACACAGTGGACCACCACCAGCAGCTGACAGGCACCCCAGACCATCACTGACTGTGGGTACTTGACACTGGACTTCTGGCATTTTGGTATTTCCTTCTCCCCAGTTCAAAAGTGGCTTGACCTGGGGAATGCGGCACCTGTAGCCCATTTCCTGCACACGCCTGTGCACGGTGGCTCTGGATGTTTCTACTCCAGACTCAGTCCACTGCTTCCGCAGGTCCCCCAAGGTCTGGAATCGGCCCTTCTCCACAATCTTCCTCAGGGTCCGGTCACCTCTTCTCGTTGTGCAGCGTTTTCTGCCACACTTTTTCCTTCCCACAGACTTCCCACTGAGGTGCCTTGATACAGCACTCTGGGAACAGCCTATTCGTTCAGAAATTTCTTTCTGTGTCTTACCCTCTTGCTTGAGGGTGTCAATAGTGGCCTTCTGGACAGCAGTCAGGTCGGCAGTCTTACCCATGATTGGGGTTTTGAGTGATGAACCAGGCTGGGAGTTTTAAAGGCCTCAGGAATCTTTTGCAGGTGTTTAGAGTTAACTCGTTGATTCAGATGATTAGGTTCATAGCTCGTTTAGAGACCCTTTTAATGATATGCTAATTTTGTGAGATAGGAATTTTGGGTTTTCATGAGCTGTATGCCAAAATCATCCGTATTAAGACAATAAAAGACCTGAAATATTTCAGTTAGTGTGCAATGAATCTAAAATATATGAATGTTAAATTTTCATCATGACATTATGGAAAATAATGAACTTTATCACAATATGCTAATATTTTGAGAAGGACCTGTATACCTTTATCCTTGCAGACCCACTATGGGGGTGGTGACTATCTTCTTCAGTGGTCAATGAAGTCCATTTTCTCTTCCATTCTTCTGTAAAATATGATTCTGACCAACATTAGGGGACAGTGTATAACAAAACTGTGAAGCAATGGGGTTATGAGCCTTTCCTATTGGATGATGTTTCCACCTCAAGTGGAAGTGCTGCATTCACTTCCTATACAGTTTTCATGATTAAGGAACCTATCAGTTAGCTGTTCTTATAAACTCCCCCACTGTGGAGGAATTTTGTCCCACTCTTCTTTGCTGAATTTTTTTTTTGTACAGTCAGGTTGGGTTTTGAACATGAATGGCCTGTTTAGGCTGATGCCACGGCATCTAAATATTTCCAGACTTTGACAAGGACACTCCAAAACCTTTTTTGGGCCATTCAGATGGAAACTAGCTGGTGTGCTTTAGGTCATTTCCTGCTGAATAGGCCAAGTGTTCTTGAGCTTAAAGTCAGAAACTGACCCAGAGATTCTCCTTCAAGATTTTCTATAAAAGAGAAGAATTTATGATTTCATCATGTTGTTCAAATCCCAGAGACGCACAGCAGCCCAAGCACATCACTGACACCACCATGTGTGACTGACTATGACGTTTTTTCCTGAAATGTTGTGTTAGTTTTACTGCACGTGTAAAAGAACACACACCATCCAAAAGATTTCACTTTTATCTAGGCTCTGCAGATGGGAGGGTGGTTATACCCAGTTTTAGTAAACAGCATTAGACATCGGGGGTTGGAAGGCTTGGTCCCCCCACCCTAGGCCTACTGGTTCCTGGGGTACTGGCTGGTCTGGCAGGTCCCTGACTCCTGTGCTGCTGGTAGTGGGCTCACTCCGCTTGGCGGCGAGGGTTCTCCCATGCTGCTGTTGCATGGGAGGTTAGATAGGAGCTTCTTCATAAAAAGAATCTCCCCTTCAGAGAGATTTTCTAAGAGAGACTAATCTTATGAGACTGATAAACTATTATATTGTTTCTACATCTGTTGATTCATCTCTAAATAATCTGTTGTAAAGTTCCAAAAACAACTACATTCGGAATTTAAACACGCAACAAAAGGGTTATCAAATAACTTTTCAAATGAGTATTTGCTAGAATATTCCTTAGATTTCACAGAGATGATGAATCCCATCTTCTTCAACATTCCTGACCCAGTTTTAGTAAAGCCAGCAGTGCAGCTCGAAGCTTTGTTTCTTCTCCTACGGCAAAATCAGCAACAGATTTGGCATCTAATTTAAGACGCAGAAGGGCACACAAACTTTGGTTTGCACAAGTTTACCACCTGCAAAAAGCTCAGTAAATCACCCCCTAAATGTTTTACCTGTTAGATAAACCAGATTCACGAAGGATTTCACTATTTATTCTCACGTAAAATACAAAAACAAATGACAAATTAGAAACTTTCAGACAGTCTTATGCTCTGAATCTGTTGCTCAAACATGTCTGAAACTGGAATGAATTCTTCTGTGACAGGATGCGTCTGATTTAACACTATTTGTAAATTTAACACCAATCAAATAATCGTCGCTGCACTGACCTCGGTCAGGCAGTGTTTTATCCAGCTAGGGTGGAGCTGTCACTCTCCATCACCTCCATGGTTTATGTTTCCATCAGCTCCTGAAAAGATGTCCACTCTCAGACCACTTTAAGTTTTTTAATTTGAAGGTATCATGACTGAGTGGAATTTCAACTCAATACCCAGCAGCTAAATGTTATCAGTCAGGTATAATTTGTCCTGGCAAGTTTGGGTTCAGCCCAACGTTCTTAAAAGCTCAGGGGGAAAAAATTAGAAAAGAAGTCTTCACTTCTCACTATCAAATAAGCCAACAAACCTATGAGAATATAAATTGAAATGTTTTCATCATTTATGACTAAAAACCTGTTGGATGAATCATTTTCAGGTGTCCCAGAGCCCCCGAAACGTTTTATTAGACTTTCCAGAGAAGACAGTGGGTGTGACTTATAGGCAGGCCCAACCCCCCCTCCACTCGTTCCAGTACCCCCAAGTTTAAAATGCCGCGCAATAAAAGCATCCAGGACCTGCTTTTATCATTTCCACTTGGTTATAGTCCTGGTTGTGTCAAATGAACCCATCAGTGAGCCACAAAGCTGCACTGGGTCCTATAATACAGTACAAGCATGAGGCTTGCAAGCATTCATCACAGGCATGGATTGAATCCCAGTTTAGGACTTACAACGCTTTGATTAGCTTTCATTTTTCAGGATGAAATTTTAAAAACTTCTGTATTCTGTATACATTTTTCTGTATTCCACACAGGGTCTAAATTATTTACACGGGCTTAAAGTTTTAAAGTTAGACACCTTTACTAGAGGGATGCAGAAAAACTGGTCCATGCATTTTGTAACTTCTAGCTGGACAACTGCAATTCATTGAAGGTGGTTGGAGAAAAACAGGATCTGGCTGCAGAGAATTACATCTGAAAGCTTAAACGATCTGCTAACGATATAAACCCGACATTTCACATTTTGTCTCATCAGCTTCATTTCATTTATCATGGAAATGAAATGAAGCTGCAAGTTTGCAATTCTGATTTGGTCATAAAACAGCATCCATGAAGCCTTGAGACAATGAAGGAACTGATTATTCCTGAGAGAGAAACATTGGATAGCATCCAGCACTGGATCAAGAACTCTCAATAGCTGATAGAAACATTGGGGAAAGGGATTATTTTGGGAAACCTATCAGCAGAGGTGGTTAGTAATTGTTAAATGTTATTTTCTAATGATGTTATTTCTTTTTACTCATTTCCAATGTATTCTTTAAAATACAAGAATTTGTATGGAAATCACTATTTTTATCCATCTGATTATCTAATTTGTTACAATTACATCAGATGTTATGATCAGTTATCCGGTACTTGAGTAGCTTTTTTATTCTCATTCTGTTTTTACTCTGCCTTGTGTTGTTGTCCAGGTCTCTGGGGCTGGAAGCATCTGAGATACAGAAATAAACTTCCCTTGTCTATTGTGATGGCAGCATTAATGCAGAAATGTCCAGCAGAGATTTTAGAGCAATGTGCTGCCTTCAAAATCAGATCTTTCCAAGGGACAGCTATGTTTTTTTTCATCAGGACAACAGAAAACCACCTTCCAAAGGCATAACTGAGCAAGAAGAAAGGCAGCTGCTGGACTGACCCGGTCACCATCCTGACTTGTCCTCCTTTGTCTAGGATGTTTAAGGATTAAGAAAGCTGGAAGGGGACATATATAATGTACATGTTTGTAGGCAGAATGGGACGAATAACTTTAGAAACCCATCACGGCCTGGAATCCTCAGTGGTAAAACAGACACAATTTCGAGTGATGCTAGAAATTTAAGGAGAAAAATATGTAACTCTCATAGTCAGTAACTCAGACTTTGGACTCTTAGAAAACTCTTATTTTTTTCTAATGAAACCAAGAGAGAAACAGAACAGAACTCACACTGAGGGTTTCATAAATAGTTGGTAGTGAGGAATAATGTGGGTGGAGAGTTTTAGTGGAGCCTCAAGGCAAATCAAGTGACAGCTTTGGCTTTTAGCTCTCGTACTGTAGGCAGAAGGAAAATAAATCAGAGAGATGAATCTGTTTTGACTCATCTGTAGGAATGCAGGAGTAAATGAGATGAGGCACTTCTTCAAGTATTGGTAAATACCTGACATTTTTATTCTAAATCACATCACTATGACTGTTATGATGATGATTATTATTATTGTCAAATAGATCTAGCTTTTCAGTTTGGATTTAATTCTTTATACACCTTAGTAATAAAATATTGTAGATCTTTTGATATGTCAAAAATATAATCCAGCAAACTGATAAAATTAAATTACATATATAATAACAGTTATTATTATTATTGTTGTATTTATTTGTTATGCAATAAATCTTCGTTTTCAATTGTATTGAATTCTGTCTTTGTAATAAAAAATAAATAAATCTGCCTTTTTCATATTAGTTCTGTGCTTATCTCAAAAGTAAAGAAATATTTTATAATTTTATTACAATTACAAAATAAAATCTAATGGCAAAAATGTTAAATTAGGTAGATTAAGTTAAATTAAATTACATTTGTTTCTCTAAAAGATAGTCGGCAGGCTAGTTTTAACAGAACTCAACCACGCAATATTTTTAATAAGGTATTCATCATGCATTGTGTGTAATTGACTCAGAAGCAAAATAATGAAATGTGTCTTTAAACATACTGATGATTTATGTACCAAGATAATTATTTCTGTCATTTCTACTAAAGCTTTAATTGGTGGCTGCACCAATTTAACAATTATTAAGTACAACATCTTATTAAATCATATTTATGCAGATGTTTCACCAAAGATAACAGTAGCTTGCTGATGGGGCTTTTACACGGCGGAAAGAAAGGAAAAGAAAAGGAACTCCAGATATTTTGTAAAGCAACAGAACTCATTAACAGGCGGGGTTTCGGTGCAAGGCTGTAGTAGACGCTGAGAACCAGGAGGTGGCGGTAATTCAAATCACTGGATGCCAACTCTCAACCCCCAAAAGAGAGGAAGAAGTGTCATGGCGGCGCCCTTAACGCTCAACCCGTAGAATTCCTAACAGTTTTTGGTCTTTCCAGCCTCGTCATGAAATTCAGAGACGTGATGAAATGGAACTCCAGAGTGTCCGCAGTTTACGCCGTGGGCATCTGGACAATGGTCGGCTCCTACGCTTACTATAAATACACAGGTCGTTTCGACGATACAAAAGGTCAGTAAACTGGGAGGAAAATCACCATGGAGACTAAATGTCGATTAACCAAAATGTATATTTATAACTGAATAGTTTTTGTATAAATAAAGTCAACATAATCCAAGCATTTATACAGATTTTCCCTAACGTTTCCAGCTAGCGTTCTCATGGATGGTTAGCCTTAAATGGGCGTCTTTGGGAACATCCTGGAGAATTAATCTGATTTTAGGATCTTTCCGGTATACAGTGAATCTCTTATAGCTGTCAGTGCAAATTACGGTGCACAATACAAGTTAACACTAAACAACTAATTCGTCTTTGTTTATCTTTAGTTAGGCGTATATGCATTAACAAAAGGAGTAACTACTGACAGTGACTTCCAAGAGATTAAAGCTGTTTCTCTACTCCGAACTTTGTTGCATTGACTCGCTGATATCAGAAGATTTAACCAATAATAATCTTTCTCCCTCCAACTCAGTGACAACAGAAATCGAAGAGCCAGAAGAACCCAACAAACATGTCTACAAAACTGCTCACTCCAAAACGGTCATCATGTACAAGGAGGACTTCGTCCCGTACAGCAGGAGGATCTACGATTTCATCAAGTCGTTCAGTGGAGAACCTGGACCTGGAGACGGCAAAGAATAGCTGCCGGACTGGACATAATGTGTTGTGTGAATCTGAAGTGAGAGGATATTAACGCTGAAAGACACGGTTGCTGCTATGTTTGGATATTTGGAGAGGATCTCCACTCTTTTTTTGTTGTCTGTCAAAAACATTCAGGACTAATCATCTGAGCAAAACAATGATTGAGTTTTCACACAAACTAATTTTTCATTAAAGCTCAAGAGATTTATGAGTTTCGCCAAATCAGTTGTTTCATCTCATTGGTTTTACTGCAGAAAATGTGGTCTGCTAAACATTATGGGTCACAATTTTAGATAGGTTGATTTATTTCTTTTGAAACACTTATTAAGTATGAACAGAACTGCTCATTTTAACATTTATAGCTTAGGCTAATTTGTTATGTTTGTCCCTGGCACCCTCATTTTGTCCTTTCCTACTTCCATTTAGTATCTGTAACAAACCATTTCATACACATACACTTAAACCATTACATATCAGTTTATTTCTCTTGGTAGTTAAGTATTTGTTTTATTAACTATGGAGGTGAATAATCATACAAATACCCAGTGTCTAATTGTATATTATTTTCTAAAAACTGACTGTTGCAGTCTATTTCCAATCCCCACTTTGGTCAGCTGATTTATCAAATCTGAGAGATTATGACCTCCATCTACAAAAGCAAGAAGGGGTGAAATGTACAGCACTCCACATTTTTGTACCTATCAAATGTGGTTCACATTTTAGGAATTAAAAATAAGGATTATAGGAATTTGAAGATCAAGTGTTTTTTGAAATGTGATAGATTGTATTTGCAGAAGAAGAAAAAGTAACTTGCTCCTTAATCCAGAAGAGCAGTTTAATTACCAGGGCAGAATAAAGAATAAACCAGACAAGTGAAGCAGTGTTTGTTTCAGAAATACAGTTTTTCTATGTGAAAGATGAGTACATCCCTTCAAGGCAATTTTGTACATGGTTGAACATTTACATTTTTATTTTTTTAACTCATCAAGCACTGTTTGACGGAGGTTGCTTCCGGATCTCAGTGTCTAAAGCCTTACATGAATCCTTCCTCTACCATGCTTCTTCACGTTCTTCTCTGAATCAACCTTCCATGAAGTTCTCTAATTGTTCTTTGGGACAGAAGAAGCTTCCTTTGTAAATAAAATCTCTTCCTGGTATACTATGCCGGATTTTTTTCCTGAAGCCTTTAGCTTCAGTCAACTGTAGATCTTCTTCAGACATTTGGAGTTGCTGAAGACATCTCTTTGCAACACACCTTTCTCTGCCAACATTACAGGCATCTGCTGTTTTGTCTGAAGGCTATAGATCGCTGTTAGGATTTTGGCATAACATGTCATGCTTCAGTGGAAAAAAGAACCTCGGATTAGAGACCTCTTAGTTTTAAAAACAACACCAACTACTCCCAGAAAAGGTTCTAATTTGATTTAATCTAGATCCCTTGATTGACATCACAACTAAAAGTTTGTATTTATATCTTTGGATGCTATGTTAACACAGAGACAATGAGCACAAGCAGTGCATTGATCAACATTTGCAGCTCTCACCAGATGCTTGAAAACATTCATCATTGGGTTGAAATTCATTTGGGGTTCTTAATTGTTTATCTGAGTTGTTTTTTTAAGATCACAACACATTTAATCAAATATATGTTTACATACTTCGACCACAGGCTTTTAAAGCCATCAACAAGCTTAACCTTCTTTGCTGAATTGGTAGGGTTCATTTAAAGTGGTCGGTTTCTAGAGAAGGAACTCTTTTTTTTTTTTTTAGAGTTTAGAAATGCCATTTAGGATATTTTACTTTAAGCCACTTTATCCATTTCAATACCAGTTGTGTGTTTGAGATCATTGTCCTGATGGAAAATCTAGTTGTGTCCCAAGTTTGAATGATTTCACCCGAAATTTCCCCCTTGGATTAAATGAAATTGATTAGGATGTTAAGGAACAATACAGGAACCACCAAGACGTAGACAAGAAGATATAGTTTTTTGGCGACATTGACACAAAATATGACAAAGTCAAGCCTTAGAAAACTGCACCAACTTTCAGGCATGGTGGTGGTAGCATGATGCTGTGGTGCTCTTTCATTGTCAGTGGTACAGGCTTGAAGTAAATAGGATAATGAAGAAGTGGGACTACCTCCTAAGTTCTTCAACTTCACTTCAAATCAACATCTGCAGTAACAGATAGTATCCAGTGGATTTTAAAACTATTTCATTCAAAGGAAATGTGAATATCTGTATCTGAAAGAATGGCTTAAACTAGTCTACGTGATTTTGAGAAGCCCGGACGCTCTAAAAGACGCACTAATGGTTTCTTCATTCTTCCAGCTTCCCCAAACTACAAGAAGTTGTTGTTGTAGTTGTGATTCCAACTTCCACCGCCAGAGGTCGACAAACTATAACTGAAGGCTGGAGGCGGCCGGAAGCTGTGACGTCGTGCTGTTCAACAGAAGCACAACAATGAAAGCGATTATCCAGAGAGTGACCAAAGCGAGTGTGACAGGTGAGCTTGAGCTTTGAATCAGCCGAGCTGACAGAGTTGAAACCTGTAACTGAAATAAACAGAAAAACAGCAGGCAGCCGGTAGCTGGCCCACCGGTTAGCTGGGTTAGCCCGGTTAGCGTTAGCATCCCCGTTGAAATGAATGGGGCGGGAGTCAGACCGATGCTAACTCGGGGAAACCAAAACAGTTGGCTTTGGGCTGAAGGGAAATTAGTTAGGTCGCCTGAAAAATGAGTAAGATGACTTTTTGTTCTGACATATTAAATCCTGATGGGTTTATGCGGCCTGTCTGCATGTCGGTTGTTTCTAAACCACGACAAGAATTTAGTTTCACTTTATTTACTTAAACTGCTGTTTGGGATTCAGATTAACAAATAAGATGTTTATTTCAGGCCTATTGAAAGGTCACTGAGGTCAGAACTGCTACAAACAAGCACAAAAAGAAAACCTAAAAGTATAGTACTTAAATAATAAGAAAAATGCTACATTATATCAATAATTGATAATGGTCTAAAATATTGCTATTAAGACATAATAATTCATCAAGAACAATAACAATGAAATGAAAAATCCAGTTCTTATAATAATAATAATGACAATATTGGTAATTATTATTAGAAAAACTGGTTTTATTTAATTTATATGTTGCTGTTGCTTAATTATTATTAGTTAGTCTGGTTTAAATGTAAGGCAGCTAAATCGGTTCTCAACCTGAAGAAGAAACACTAAAATGGAAAAATGCACACCAAAAATAACATATCAAGTCAGAGCGTTAATGAACCAAACCTGGACCTGAATTTGTTTCCAAAGTTTCATCCAAAATTTATTCAGGAGAAAATGTAGCAAACAGATAACAGCCTAACTTCCTGGGGTACATGTACCCCTCTGTCAGCCCAGTATTAGCCTCAGTAGTCCTGCTTTTTGATGCCCAGGGCTGTGCTTGTTCTACAGTGCAGAGCGTCTTGACCCTCTGTCTGCTATCGACTAACATCCATCAGACTTTCATCCATTAGACGTTTGATCTGAAGCATGCGACACGAAGCAAACACTCTAACTGCCATGATTGTTTGAAAACTGTAGGTCGGATGGAGCTGATTATTCATTAATTTACGTCTCACACACAGAAACTCACAGCCAACCCTGCAGCTTGCAGCCAGGTTGCAGCAGGTTGCAGCCAGGTTGCCGCATGTTGCAGCCAAGTTGCAGCATGTTGCAGCAGGTTGCAGCCAAGTTGCAGCCAGGTTGCAGCATGTTGCAGCCAAGTTGCAGCAGGTTGCAGCCAAGTTGCAGCATGTTGCAGCCAAGTTGCAGCAGGTTGCAGCCAAGTTGCAGCATGTTGCAGCCAAGTTGCAGCAGGTTGCAGCCAAGTTGCAGCATGTTGCAGCCAAGTTGCAGCAGGTTGCAGCCAGGTTGCAGCATGTTGCAGCCAAGTTGCAGCAGGTTGCAGCCAAGTTGCAGCCAAGTTGCAGTAGGTTGCAGCCAAGTTGCAGCATGTTGCAGCCAAGTTGCAGCAGGTTGCAGCCAAGTTGCAGCAGGTTGCAGCCAAGTTGCAGCCAGGTTGCAGCCAAGTTGCAGCATGTTGCAGCCAAGTTGCAGCATGTTGCAGCCAAGTTGCAGCAGGTTGCAGCCAAGTTGCAGCAGGTTGCAGCCAGGTTGCAGCCAGGTTGCAGCCAAGTTGCAGCAGGTTGCAGCCAAGTTGCAGCCAAGTTGCAGCAGGTTGCAGCCAAGTTGCAGCAGGTTGCAGCCAAGTTGCAGCAGGTTGCAGCCAAGTTGCAGCAGGTTGCAGCCAAGTTGCAGCAGGTTGCAGCCAGGTTGCAGCCAAGTTGCAGCCAAGTTGCAGCAGGTTGCAGCCAGGTTGCAGCCAAGTTGCAGCAGGTTGCAGCAGGTTGCAGCAGGTTGCAGCCAAGTTGCAGCCAAGTTGCAGCAGGTTGCAGCCAAGTTGCAGCAGGTTGCAGCAGGTTGCAGCAGGTTGCAGCCAAGTTGCAGCAGGTTGCAGCAGGTTGCAGCCAGGTTGCAGCAGGTTGCAGCCAGGTTGCAGCCAAGTTGCAGCAGGTTGCAGCAGGTTGCAGCCAGGTTGCAGCAGGTTGCAGCAGGTTGCAGCAGGTTGCAGCAGGTTGCAGCCAGGTTGCAGCCAAGTTGCAGCAGGTTGCAGCAGGTTGCAGCCAAGTTGCAGCCAAGTTGCAGCAGGTTGCAGCAGGTTGCAGCCAAGTTGCAGCCAAGTTGCAGCAGGTTGCAGCAGGTTGCAGCAAGCACATTTTGATAGGAGTCACAGTTTACATGTTTGTTTGAGTCTAGGTGAAAATACTGTGCTGCTGCCCAGCTTGTGTGGTGCACAGATGCCACAGTGGCTTGAAGTATGAACCTGTGAGCACAATGATTTGACACACATTCTAGACTGGCTTCTGACACAGTATGGAAAAGAACCGAAAAGTATGGAAATGGATTTTAGTATTTTTAAAATCCATTAATATTTTTAACCTTTTGTTAAAAAAATTCATTGTCCGTAAGTAGCATTCGTCCATCCAGTTTATTGCCTGATGGTAAAAATATGAGCCACAAATTCATAGTAAAGTTTTGTGTTTATATTTGGAAAAAAAGATGGTGTAAATTACAGTCTGAGAAATGTAAAAAGTTTTGATTGTAAAACTTGACGGAACCTCTTTGTAAAGAGAACCCCGCTACATTCTAGCAGTTAAATGATTCTACCAGCGGCCTCATGGAAACTCAAACTGGAACCTCTTTGAAACTCGGACAGCTTAGAACAGCTTTTAACCCGCTCTACTGTGACCACCGAAAAGCCTGTCATTTGTGCAAAAAGAAAGATTAATTCACACAGCTTCTGAATAAAAATCTGCAAATGTTCTGCAGAACTCTATCATGCAGGTATAACAGAGGTCTGAACTATGTGAATTCCTGGGTGTGGTAGAAAGACCATGTGTCCGTCTGTGTTTGTTGTTCCGCAGTGGGAGAGGACCAGGTCAGCTCCATTGGACGGGGAATCTGTGTCCTGCTCGGGATTTCTGTGGACGACACGCAGAGAGATGCTGAGTACATGTAAGTGTGTGTATTTATCAGGTTTCTCACTTTTGTTTTCTGCTGCATTCTTCAGCACTTTTCAATTTTTGACAGCTGCAGGTTCTGGATAATCATGCAAACATGTTCATAGATACAGATGAAACTGAGTCAGTAGACAGGAAATTGCAAAGGACACCCAGAGAGCAGCTGCTTCTTCACCTCCTCCTGTTCACTTTGTGTTTTCAGGGTTCGAAAGATTCTGAACCTGCGGCTGTTTGAGGACGAGAACGGCCGGGCGTGGGCTAAAAGCGTCATGGAGAGGGAGTTTGAGGTGCTGTGCGTGAGCCAGTTCACCCTGCAGTGCATCCTGAAGGGCAACAAACCAGACTTCCACTCAGCCATGCCTGCAGAGCTCGCCCAGCCCTTCTACAACAGCATCCTGGAGAGCATGAGGAGCGCCTACAAGCCTGAGCTCATTAAAGGTGGGCAGAATGTCTCAGTGAGTGATGAGGCTTTAAATAATTGTTTTGGGTTTTTTAAGGTTTTTGAGTGAACTGACCTGCAGCAGCTGAGAGGGAAAGCTGCGTAAATGTTCTGAATCTGGAAACAGGAAAGCTTCCATTGATTCAATCTCAAACATAGAAAACAGTTTTATTCAGTTAAATGATGAGCTCTGTGATATTAACCTGCTGTAAATAACATTCGAACGCTGGGTACACTGGTCATAATGGTTAGCAGCAACACTCAGGTTGACTGGGAGTTTAAACCAGTTGGTACTAAGGAGACCAGAGTTTCACCTGAACGTTGCAGCTGACATCGAAACTCGTCGGACTGGGCAACATTTTTCCGATCTGTTATTGGCCGATGTTGGGGTGTCTGTGTCAGTTGTAGCCTAAGTTACTATTATGGGATCTGGATTCGATCCAGTCTGCACATTCTCCTCTGACCTGAACAGGTGTTAGATATTTTCACGTTTTTCGCCCCATGAACCCGGGAGATGATTGTCTGAGAAAATCTCAGTGGAGCAGCAGTTTCCCAACTACTCAGACCAACACATCCGGCCATTTTCAAAGCCACCTAAACGCCTTTTCATCCTCACTGTGATGCTCGGCTTAGTCTTGAGGAAGTCCTCTTCACCTCATCTGGATGTCTGAATGCACTGAGCTGCTGCCGTGTGATTGGCTGACTTGGTATGCATAAACAAGTATACCTAATGAAGTGGCCAGGGATTGTATTTAAATAACAGACGAGGCTTTCTCCTAACTTGTGAGCTCCTGGGGTTTTCGTCAGTTCTCTGAGCATTTCACGCCCTGACTTTTCTGAAACGTCTCCTGCTGAGAATATTGGAAACGGTCTTAAATAATCTTTCCCTCTGTAGGATGATGGACTGAATAGTTTGGCGCGGTGTTGACACAAACCTGTATGCTCCAGAGCTGCGAACTGACCAACCCTGCACTTCTGCAGCGGTGCTCACACCGAGGAGGATCACTTAATCCGTGTAATGATCAAACGCTCCCGGATGCTGATTCTTGTTTTTTACACTTGAGGTTAGATTTAAATAATTTGGGAAAAAGATGGGTTGATTTTGTCAGGTCCTGATTTTTAAAACCATTGACCTGGAACAGGGTGTGCTTACTTTTTACTACAAGCATACTGTCTCCTCATGTAAACCTTTCAGGGAAAAAAATCTGTAAAATGAATATTTGGTCTGCATTATTTTCTCACTAATTAACATCGGAGGTGGGAATTTTTCTCCGTCATCAGGACCTGCACCTGATTTCGGAGCGACGCCTCTTCCTGCTGCTGTTTAAATGCGGTTGATTCCGTCTCTGCTTGTGGTTGGGGCGGTTACAGGGCTGGATTACCTCTGCAGTGATGCGCTGGCGTTGATGGCAGTGAACTGGGTCAGCCCACTGGGGAGCAGGTGAGGAGGACACCTCGTCCCAGCAAGGGAGGCGTAAGCCTTCCTAATTAGTGCCCCCCTCCCTGCCTCCAGTGAGGAAACATGATGATGCATCAGTTTTCCAGCATGGCCCACAGCTTCATTGTGCAGATGATGTCATCATTTTAAAGAACACTGCGAGAAGACTGGGAAGCAGTTCAGGTGAAACTTCCTGTTCTTGTCCAGCTCTTTTCCTCTTTTGTCCCCACATAAAAACAGCCTGTTAGTTGGAGCCTAATCTGCACACATTTACATGAAAAAGCATCAAATTTACAACTTTCCGTTTTGTTTTTCTAGATGGGAATTTTGGGGCCTACATGCAGGTCAACATTTTAAATGATGGTCCTGTCACCGTCGAGCTGACGTCACCGGCTGGTCCCACAGACCCCAAACAGGTACTGGGCAATGCTCCATCGTCTTAATCACAGTTTGATCTTCATCAGGGGATGGATTCAGTTGATTAAAAGCAGTGAAGCTCAGAAGGCAGATTTCTCAAATCATCTTTCATTTCTTACGTTTTTGTTTGAAAGCAGCCAAACTTTCTTGTCACGTTTTAAAGCCGTCAAAGCAGAAGCGCCTCTGGACATCTCGGGGGTCATTGACCAAAACAAAAGCCCAAACAGAAGTTTAAGAGTTTTATAAGATTTGAATCTGTGGAAGAGATTAAAATTTAGATCCAATAACAAAGGTTTCAGATCATAAAACAAGTTTTAATATCAGACAAAGATCGTTTAAATACAGTCAGAATGTGTTTTTCAAAAGATTGTTTCATTTATTAAAGGAAAAAACATCCAAAAAACCTGGTGAGAAGTATTTGCCCCCTAAACTTAATAACTGGTTGGGACACCCTTAGTTCCACGGATGGGCCCCTGAGGCTTAAGTTCAAAAAATGTAAACAAATATCGAGAAATTAAAAAAATATAAAAATTAGTTTGATTATCTGAAACTGTTAAGTGTGACAGTAAAGCAAACACAGAAGAAATCTGTAAGTGGGTAAATGCTTTCTCTGCACTATTTATACAAAAAATAATATGATTTGATATGTTAAAACATGCTTTCTTTCAGCAACATTTTGTGTCCAGGACTGTAAAAAACTGCAGCGTTCGTCATTTCTGACCTAAATATTTAATCTGAGGGCAGAGCCAGGAGTAGGAGGGCAGACATTTAAATAGAGGCACTACGAAGGCCTCAAAGGACAACATATTATAATAGATGGATGATAAATAAACCCATTCAAGCTTGTCCCTTACTCATTGAGAAATGATGTCTGACGGCTGAATATCCCAAAAAGGACCATCAACAGCACAGTGATCCCAAGCACACCAGCAGATCTACTGCAGAAGGGCTGAAAAATGTTGAATCAATGTGCTGCAACAGTCCAATCAAAGTCCAGATCTCAACTTGACTAAAATGCTTTGTTGGGACGTTCAGAGAGCAATGCAGAAACAAATAGCTGAAGCAACCTCATAAAGAAGAATGGACCACAATTCCTGCACAACGAAATGAGAGACTTATGGTCGATGTTTTCTGTCTGACTTTGAATGAGATGCTGAACGGTGGTTCTACAGGCTGTTTGATCGTGGGGTGTACATAGTTTTCCACACACAGCTTTTCCATTTAGGCTTTCTTTTGTTAAATGAGTAATGATACTGTTCAATCTGATGGGTTTTCTGCAAGATAATTCCACATGTCCTCCTGGTAGCCCTCAGTTGACATTCAGTAGGGACCTCATGCTGCTCCCAGTCACAGCTGTAGAAGAAGAGATGTCAGGTATCTGGTTTGGACCAGTGTGCATCAGAGATGCAGAAAACAGAACTTTACGCAATTTCTTTTTTATTTTTTTCTTGTTACTTCAAGGCATCGACTTGGATGGTTAAATTTTCAATGAAGGAAATTATTATTATTATTATTATTATTATTAGCCTGTGAAAAGAGGTTAGCATTAAAATCGAACTCAGAAAGCTACAGAGAAATATGCAAAGATGTTTTTTTTATTGTGTCTGTATTGTGACATTTTATTTCACATATGCTTATAGTATTCAGCTTTGCTTGTTTTCATTTGAAAAGGTTTGTCATAATGTCTGAAGAGAAGGAAAAACTTCCCTTTTTTTGTTGGCATAAATATGAAGGCCAGCGTGTGACTTTTTCATTTTGACGGTCTGTGTGTTTGAGTTCGATACTCCTGCGTTAGATGAAGCTGTTTCTTACTCGATCTCTCTCTGGAAAGCACAGAGTCCATCAGTTTTACCTTGTCAGGCGCACCGCTGTGTGTGCTGCAAGCGTGACGTGGAGGTAGTGTGGGCTGCAGATGATTGACGGCACAGACCCACAAATGCTGTCTATAAGGAACTTTCTGCAGGACTTTTCTTCTCGGGGGCCGATCAGTTTTAAAACAATGAATGCTTCATAAACAAGGCTTAATCAGCAAACCTCGTCCTCTTAGACCACAGTAACGTCAGAAAGAGTTGATACATAATCAGATGTTCATGTTGGGAGGCAGCGCAGTTATGTTTTGTGCTTGGCACTGGGATAGAAATGAGATTCACAGCGACTTGTTTCATTTCTGCATCTAAAAAAAACTGAGAATGAAGGACTGAATATTAAAAACACAGGATCAGTTTTATAGGAACAAGTGAGTTTTTGTGTCATAAAAAAACCTTGTAGGGTTTTACAAAGTTTACTAATTAGATGCAAACTCCTCATTTAGACTTCGCGGTGATGTTTAGGAACTATTTTAATCTGTTTTATAAATATGAGTTAAATAAGATTTGAAACCTAGATATTGTTATTATACTTTGTAATTCTTTTACCAGTTCAAACATAAATTTAGGTCATTTTGTTAATGAGTTTTGCAGGTGAATGCTATCGAACTCTTTATACTGAACTTTAACACCTATCTGCTGCTTCTTAATATTGCCTGATTGTATCACAATAAAAATGATGATAGTTGTTTATCTTTGCAGCATAAAAAACGTTTGCTTGACTGAACTTCTTGGATTGACAAAGGGCAAAGGGCAAGTTCATGAAACTTAGTAAAGAACTAAGGAGGAAAGCTGTAGTTTTTACTCAAGCTGGGAAAGTCTGCGGAGAAGTGTTGAAACATCTGTGTGGCTGTCCACAGTGAACTCGGCTATATGGTTGAAACTCAGACACAGCTGGAAACTAACATGAAGCTTCTGGAATAGCTTCAACCTCAACTGTGATGGAAATCTGTGAAGTCTGCTTAAAAGTCGGGTATGTTCCACGAAACCGGCAGATTTACATTAACTGGGCTAACAGTTCTGTAGACCGTAAACTTGTTATCCAACATCGGTTATCCCACATTGAATAGTTTGTTTGTTGTAGTTTGTGAACCATCTTAGATCAGGTGTCATTTAAAGTCCCAACCCAAGATGGTCCATCTGCAACTGGAGATAATGTTGTATTTGTCTTCATTTTCTGTTGAAATTCAAATTAACTACCTCAATCAAGAAACCTTGGAGTTTCGCTTTCATTTAATCTTTAAAAAATCAAAATATTGAATCTTTAAAATGTGGAATCAGCAGATCAGACTTCAAAGAAATCCAGAAATCTGTATCAGCCATGAAAACCTGGATCCGTCCACAGAAAGGCTTCATGAGAACCTTGTTAATCCATTGCAAATAAAGGCCTCCAGCTTTTCCTGATAACTTAAAGAGAAAACTTCAGATGTTTGTTGTCCATTCCTGCAGAACCCTGCTGCTTTGCACCAGCTTTGTCTGCTGGGCAGGCCTGGTTTGTTTCCCTGAAAGGACGGATATTTGGGCAATCGGCAGAATTTTAATCTTGTCTGTTTGGGCTGTTTTGCAGCAGAGGCAGCGAGGCCAAACATGAGGGATGAAAAGGCCGGCCAAGAGGCTCAGCTTGGCTCAGTATTGTGTGTGTGTAGGGGGGGGGGGGGGGCTGAAGCGACAGCCAAGAGACAGTGTTCCTTTCTTTCCATGAATCAGGAATTGAGTCCCGCTCTGGGTCAAGCTGACAGTAAACAATGGAAGTGATGAAAACCTTCCTGTTTGTATTTGGTGTTTGGGAGGCTGCGGGCAGTAGCAGCAGCAGATCTCGAAGCAGCTTTTCTGTTTGGTCATCTCCCAGGAATTATGTAACGTTTTATCGTGTTAGTGAAGGCTTTTATCTGCTCAGAATTCAGATTTAAGGTCTAACTTTTCAGAAAAACAACAAATATGTTTACCTCCATGATCTAATCAGACGTTACATCATCAGAGACAGCAGGCCAGCTTCCATGCTTTAAGTTTTCGTGCTCTTAAATAATGTAATTTGTTACGCAACACTTTGGATTTGTAAGATTACATGAAGTCCCAGAGAGCCATTAAAGTTTTAGCATCCGTGAGCTCGGATGTCAGCCGAGGACTTCAGCTCTTTGTAACCATGTTTCCTGAACTGGAAGGAGTCAGTGATGAAGAAGAAGAGCAGAGGCTTTAATTGGTGGGAGTGTTTGCCACAGGATGGGGGGAGCTGTCATGTTTGGAGTCCAGTACAGACTGTTGGTCTGTTTAATTACACTAATTCTGCTGAGCCAACTGAACCAGCAGGAGGCCCGGATCAGTAACATTCCCAAGCTGGAATTTATGTATTTTATTTTATTTTACTTGCAAGTAAATGGCAGTTACAAAGATGCCACAACCCCCAAGACTAGCCCTGGGGTATGCAACCTTCAGCATCCAGAGAAACATTTATGCCCTTAGTCCGGCTAAATGAAGGCATGATTCCTGTACTGCAATGCTGCACCAGTAGGTGTTTGGACTGGTTTAAATCACCTGTACACAAATCAGCATCACCATTAAGCATTTTTAAGTCCTGTCAAAATAAGGTGAGATCTTTCCATGTAATCCATGCAACATTTGGTAACTGCTCACAGTTAACTCCATAAAAGTTACAATAAATATCTTTATATCCTGATGTGTAATCCATGCAATAATTATTAAAATACACAGTTGAAGCAGTGGGGAGTGAAACAAGCATGTTCTCATATTCTGGAGCTGAGAGACTGGAGAGGCCTGTGTGGAGCCACATATTATCTGCCACATTTTATCTCTTATCTTTTGCAGAATTATAAACAACAAGTATCCAATGATGTATGATGATTTTCCAAGTATTAAATGCAATTCGTGATCTTTTCCATTCTTTCACATGTATTAAATGAAATTAGTAACCTTTGTTTAACAGGTTAAAAGATGTATGATTGAAATGAGGGTAAGAACTGAGAATTAGAGTAAAAAACATTAAGGTCTGACATTCTCAATCAGCTATAAATGAAAGAGATATAATGTTAATAATTTATGAAGCATGAATAAAAAGAATGAAGTGATGGTTTTGTAACTGTGTTTTAAAGTAAATTCAGAAAGCTGAGAAAGGAATGTGTAATACTATGTAAAGTTTAAAACTGAGCAGATTACGGAAAGAACTGTAGGATGACTGGGAGTGATGAGAGCCAGCTGCATGCTGACAGCGAATCTTTTGAAGGCTAACGGGAGGAAGGGAGGATGCGACTACAGACCAGCTGCGTGGCTATTACCGGCATCTCCAAGGCAGAGAAACAGCATCAGAAGGTCACGATGACCATGACTAAAGTATTGAGCAATAACCAAGAAGCTGAGCTGAATAGGTGCCTGCCACCTAAAGGAAGAAACCTGAAGATTAAGTCGTATTTCCTTCAAGAAATCACTCGTTGTTACCAGAAGAAACTTCTCCATCAGGTGCATGGATGAGCCTCCATCTTCAAAGCCTCTCCAAACTCACTAGTTTCAGCATCAGGGAAAGACAGGTTGAGTTGATTGATTCATTTATATTATTTAAATTATTTTGTGTTGGCGAATTTAAGCTGTTACTGACCCCTGCAAGAGCGTTACTAATTAAAGAAAGCATATAAAATTCTAGTTAAATCGTGTACATTCAATTATTTGAGTCACCGTATTTTTGGTTTTTCATTGGTGGTAAAAAGTCTTGTTGCCTGGTTCTAAGATATTTTAGGAGGTTTTTATAGGTTGCCTTAGTCAAGTTTGTTAAAACAGCACCCTTGGGGCTCGTGCCGAGCCACTAAAATGAACCTAGCCCATATAATAAGAGCAAGTTGTAAAATTAGGGAATGAGCAGCCGTGAACAAAAGTGACTGTTGAAAGTGTGGATGACAGCAATAGGCTACTCAGTCGTCCAGACCTCCAGTTGAAGAAGGTCGAGACTTTTGTATGAAGGCTGTCAGAGGCTAGGCGAGTCATTTCCTGACACCAGCTTAAATAGAACTTTCAGTAAACCTGCTTAGTAAGACCGTTCAGGTTTAGGGAAGTCCGGACCCGTTGGATGGAGAGCTGGATTGAGCAATCCCTTTAGACATAGGGAAGTAGGAGGGAGGGGTTAGCTCATCGGACAACAAAAGGTGGCGCCCGAACAGGGACCCTGATAGAGATAAATGGGCCCCAGAAGAAGGATGCTCAGCAGAAGGACGTCTCTGCCTGAGCACCCCAGACCGACAGCCTGAAAGGGAGTAAGGTTGTCTGTGACTGATAGGGCTGTCAGTCACAACCCTTGCAGTAACTGCATAGCGTGCAGGTGAGGATAGGGCTTTATTGTGGTAGACTGACCAGACCCAGACAGTAAAGCTAGTAGCCAAATAGTCTTAATCCATCCCTACTCGAAGGATCCTTGAGAGGCTTTGGAGACGGACAACTCGAGACGACAAAGATATAGCGATGGACGAAGAGAGTGAAACGCAGGAATGGACGGAGCGGGGAGCTGAAGTACCACTCCCGTCAACAGAACAACTGACATCAACACCGTTAGTGCTACACCGCTTACCTACCGAGTTGCTGTTAGGTGGGGACGGATATTCAACATGGGCTTCATCGGTAAAGAAAATGTTCTTCAGTTTCAACGAAGAGCAGTCGCAAGAAGTACTAGAGAGTCAGCTAGCATACCACCTCCAAAGAGATGAAGCATACTATTTTTCAGAGATAAGACATGGATATAGACTGGTCGTGATACCATGCCCCAAAGCAGTCCAGAGGAAGGAAGACATTAATCGATGGTTACGATGGTGGACAGGGTTCCTTGAACTTTGGGGACTGGGGAAACTGGTGTCACTGTACAGTCCATCCGAAAAATATGACCCGATCGTAAAGATGGTTTCCAGTGAGTCTGGACTGAACGGGTTCCTCACAAATCTCAACACTAGAACCATGGCGAGGTTGAAAGAGTATGAAATAGAGACCAGAAAGATGGCCCAGTTCAAAGAAAAGCTCTGAGCCATCCAAGATGAAGACAAAGAGAGTTTGCTTGAGGAGTGTAATGAGTATGGCAGACCAGATCATAGAAAAGACCACAGAGCTGACTCAGAGATACCAACTTATGATTTAACGAAAGAAACAGAGAGTGAAGAAGAGGGCAATGAGACAGAACAAGAGCAAGACCCAAGAGGAGCTGAACCCAGTCAAGGACCAACTATTACCCTATACATTACAAGGCCGAAGAGTGAAATACTTCAACGGATTGCTCAGGCCAGACAAGAACTGCAAGAGACTACCAGGCAGGAAGCCCTCTTATCAGCAACCCTCGAGCGCCATAAGAGAAGCCTCCAACGGATGGCCAACACCCCAAGCCACAGGGAGTATGACCCCACACAAAGTAAAGTAAGAGACCTTACCTTCCAATTTGAACAAGAAGCCACAGAAAACAATGCCAGTAATCAACTCAGAATGACAGGAAAGACGGATTTTGAAGGAAAAGAGCCAAGAAAGGTTAGTCAGAAGTCAGACAGAGTCATGATGAGGAAAGTCCTTGACCCAATGCCCACAGATGCAAGACGAATTTCCCTGCAAAACGGGACTCGACTCTACCAAGTTATCGGAGACCCCTGGGACATAGAGGGAGATGGACTGTTAGTTTTCACAAATGACAACTTCAAGATCCACAATACCAAATTAATGAAAAGGTTAAGAGCCCAGGCAGGGGAAGATTACAAAAAAGAGGTTCGAGAGCTGAAAAGACAAGTGAGCCAGAACAAAGCAAGCAAAGTGCATCTGACTAGTGGGGCCGACCTCACTTATTATGCTGTCATCCACTCTCCCATTGCCGCTTACAAAAAGGGAGAAGATTTGAAAGAGTATAGAGAAAAAATGTGGGTAGCCCTGGAAGAAGGACTGAATGCTGCCATCAACCACGCACTGAGAAGGGTAACAATATGCCTAGATGAACTGAGATCACATGACCTGCCATGGGAGTCGGCAGAAAAAGTAGCCGTTGCAACAGCACACCATGTAGTCAAGAATCTGCTGACAGATGCCTCACTGACCGAAATAGTCATCGTCACTTCCCTTAGCCAGCATGAGAGTCGGAGGAAGAGAGAGCTGGCTTTAGTAGAAAGGATGGATGAGAAGAAGTCGAAAGATCCCCCTCACTTAGAGATACCAAGAATCCAACAAGGGAACAAAATCAAACCACACCCTGATGAAAAACGCTACCTGCACAAAAGTGAGACCAACCAAGTGTCCCGCCTGGAGAAAAGACCATAATCAGCAAAGAAAGACGCAGCTGCCCCTTCAACCTCCGTGCAGGCTGTGGAATGTAGTCTAGCTAATTGCAGCCTTGAAGATCTAGATAAAACAGAGCTGGTTCCAACAAAAGTTTTAAAGGCAAAGAAGAAGATAAAACAAAGTCCAGTCCAAGAGGAGCTCCTGAGTCCATTTAAAATGGAGCCCTTGAACCCAGAAAAGAAGACGGTGAAGTCAGTGGCTCGGAAGAAGAAGAACCATCAGAACATGAGACCTCTGGGGAAGAAAGTGATAACAGTGAAAGCCTGTTTTCAATCCCAGTGCAGCCGGCAACCCCTCACAAGCCACTCAAAGTAGGACAGAGAAAAGGAGAAAAGAAAGTAGTGGAAGTGTTTGACATCTAGAGGGTCTCAGAAAGAACGGCCAGAGACCTGACATGGGGGCCGGTTCAAGCGAATGATGGCCGTCGAGCGTACATACCAGAAGCTGGACAGAGAGACTATCACATCCCAGCCGCATGGGCTGACCGCCTGGAAGACAAAGTCAAACTCAGGGTAAAAGCAACAGTTGGGGAATGGGCCAACATCCTAATGATGCCATCCAACCACACCCTAGCAACTTATCAGCCTCTGACCAGCAAGTTCAGAACCGCTTATGTAGGAATTGTGCATGATGTGATGTTAAGAAGACTAAAGAAAGCAGCATACAAGTATGCACAAGAGATCGAGTGACAGGTTGATGAGCTATCAGCCGAGGAAGAAGAGAGTAGTGAAGATTACATCAAAGATGTGTGGCTGATGATCACCAATGCTACTGAAAGTGACGAAGCTAAAAAATTGTGGCTGAGCCATGTAACAGCACATCCCATAGACAAACAAGGAACAGCTCAGTCATTATGAGAGGTTGGTGTTGGAAGACATGGATGATGAAGACTCCCAGTTCAGGAGAGCTAGACTGCGCATGGATGGAGGTCAGCGCCTTGCACCGGTGTGGAATGTGCTTAAGCAAACAATCTCACCAGCTAGATATGTGAAGGCCCTCCGAGAAGTAACCAAAGGGAGGAGAGGAGAGATCACTTTTGCCAAAATGCCGATGCAGGGTACAACAGTTCTACAGATGGATCAAGCAGTAATTTCTTATGATCTGGAGCAGCAGTTTTATGAAGAAAGAAGAAAGAAAGTGACAGGACAAGGGGCCAAACTACCAACTAAGGCCAGTTTGAAAGCTCCAGCCAACCCCCCTAACAGACCGCTGCTTCAGAGAAGAGAAGAACCGCAAAGAAGATTTTACGGACCACCAGCATCACAAGGCCCACAAAAGAAAAGCACCTTTTCTCCCTAGGGAGGTGTACGACAAACTCTAAAGAATAGAAGGCCCTCTTTGAGTCCCGCAGATCCGGGACCGGGGGCCAACCAAGTAATGGTGACACGGCCGCGAGTCATCCTGGAAAATGCCTACTGGAGGGGGGACGAAATCTACACAAAGGTGGGAGGAGAACCCTATCTAGTGGACACCGGGGCTGAGGTATCCATGACTCGCAGAGGCCTAAAGACAACAGGGTACCTTACGGTCCAATTTGCCAACGGGACCGTAGAAGAGATGCCGTATGGAACTTGGTAAGGAATCATTTGGGTGAAGGGTCCATACAACCTTATCACCGTCACAGACTTGAAAGAACTCAACAAATCATGGGGAAAGCTCCGCTCTCTATCTCAAAGGCTGAGCCAGCTACGGTCAAGGTTAGTAAAAGTAGGATCGTCTCAGAGTAGAACCAGGGCTGAAGAGTGGTACAAAGCAGTAAATGTGCCAGAAGTAACCAAACAGAAGCTGAAAGAAAGCGACTTCTCCCCGGCTGGGAAAGAGAGGTTACGGAAGATCATCACCTCAGCTAATGTGGCCCGATTCAAGAACGACTGTGGAGACTTGGGACCGAAGTATGTGCACCTCATAGAAGTGGGAGTGCATCCACCTGTTCAACAGTACCCCCTGAACCCGGGTGCTGTTGAAGAAATGGATAAAATAGTAAAAGAATTGAGCGCTCTAGGAATCATCAGAGAAGAGCTAAATCCCATCACTAACAGTCCTATTCAAGCGGTAAAGAAACCAGAGTCAGGAGGAGGAGGTTGGAGGCCAGTAATCAACTTCAAGGCCCTCAATCGAAGAACCATAGCAAACCGAGCCAGCCTAATCAATCCTCAAGGAGCATTGAAGATGCTAAGAGTCAAGAAATATAAATCCTGCATTGACCTAGCAAATGGATTTGTCTCCCTCAGACTCGCAAAGCAATCACAAGGCAAGACAGCATTTACACACAAAGGCAAGAGTTATTTGTGGCAAATGTTACCCCAGGGGTACAAGAACTCCCCTAATGTGTCAGCTGTAATGGAAGTTTTGGGTGACCTGGGAGCAACAGTGTACATAGATGATGTGTTCATTGCAGACGACGCCGAAGAGGAGCACCTAGAGAGACTGCAAACAGTGGTGGAGAGAATCACAGCAGCAGGTTTGAAGTTGAATCTCAAGAAATGCCAGTTTGGATTCCAGATTCCAAGTGACAACAGATTTGGGACTCTCAGAAGGGTATCGAGAGAAGCTGGCACAAATCCAGCCACATGAATCCGAAAATGATCTACAAAAGATTTTGGGACTCTGCAATTATATGAGAGATCATGTTCCTAATTATCAAAGATATGCTAAGCTGTTATATACTTACCTAAAGAAGCGAGAAGGAGAAGAAAAAATGACAAAGAAAAACTGGACATGGACTGCATCAAACCAGATCGACCTGGATAAGCTCAAAAGAGCAATCCAAGAAGCCGTGATGTTGGAGCCGAGGAGCTTGACTGAAAAGTTGGTGTCCGAGATCAGCTGTGAAGATGAGGACTCCATGCTGATAGTGAGCAATGAAAATGGGGGGTTAGTAACTTTGTGGAGTTACACTTTGTCATCTGTAGAGAAGAAATTCTCCCAAGAAGAAAAATAGTTGGTGGTGCTTGCTAGATACTGGGGCACCTTAAAAGATCTAGCACAAGGACAGCAGATTAAAGTCATCACTCAGAGCCAAGTCCACAAGTATCTCAGAAAAGTAACAGTGGAAAGCACAAAAGCAACAAATACAAGGTGGCGAAGATGGGAAGACATCCTGCTGGACCCCGATCTTGAGATTGGCCCAGCACAACCAGCAAGCAGGAAAACACCCTTAGAGCCGTCTGTGACAGAAAGGCTGCCAGAGTGGGTCCTATACACTGATGGGTCGAAGAAAGGACTGGATCAGATGGCCTACTGGGGGTTTATTATCAAACAGCATGGTCAAGAGAGGTGCCGCCAGAAAGGTAAAACTCCCGGTAGTGCACACGCGGGAGAAGTGACAGCAGTGCTGGAGGGAATGTTAGAGTTGATGAAGAGAAGAATCAAGAGAGCAAAGATAATCACAGACAGCCACTACTGTGCACAAGCCTTGAACGAAGACTTATCCATTTGGGAAGAGAATGGATTTGAAAGCGCCAAAGGAAAGTTAGTAGCCCATCACGATCTGTGGAAGAAGATCGCCGAGTTGAGGATGAGCCTGGAGCTTGAAGTGGAGCAACAGAAGGACCATACCCGAGAAGGGGCTCACTGGCGTGGAAACGATGAGGTGGATCGCTATGTTCAACAGAGAAAAGTTGTCTTTGTCAGGATCGAGAAGTGGGACAGAACGGCACAAGGACGGGCGGTCCCTGAAGAGTATGTGGATGAGGTGGTACGGAGCGTGCATGAGGCCTTAGGACATGCAGGCGTGCTGCCTACCCGTAAAGAATTGGAAGAGCAGGAACTCTGGATCCCTATGAAACACATCCGACACGTACTACGGGACTGTGAAGTATGTGGTCAATACAACACAGGACGCCATGGACAGCAGCTGGAAGGTCTGACCATCAAGAGCACCATCCCCTGGGGCTCAGTGTGCATGGATGTCGTGGGCCCCATGGGTATAACAGGGAAGAAAGGTGAGAAATACCTCCTGGTGCTAGTATACTCAATGTCAGGGTATGTAACTGCAAGAGCAGCAAGGAGAGCCAACGGCAGCAGTGTCGTTGCCATCCTGGAGCAAGTCTGCAGTTCCCTTGGGGTGCCTAAGGAACTGCGAACAGACAATGGGACTCATTTTCGCAATGCACAGGTTGATCACTGGTGCCAGAGATATGGAGTAATGAGAGTTTACTCTCCACCATACACTCCCCAAGCGAACAGAGTGGTGGAACGCACCATAGGTCTGGTGAAAACCTGGATAGCAAAAAATGCTAATTCTCGTGACTGGAGCACCAAAGCTGTAGAAATAGGGGAAGCACTGAATGACAGACATTGAGTCAGTAGACCCTCCCCTGCAGCAGAACTCAACCAAAGACCATTCTCTCCACAAGAAGTGGGGCGAAGCCAACGCCTAAGGTGCCATTCCGTGAGGGACAACGAGTGTGGGTGGGAGCACAAGATCACCGTGTCGACAGCAGTGAAACCCAAGTACGATACCACTGACATTGTGAAGCAAGTATTAGATCGTAAAACAGTGTGGTTACAGAAGAGAGGGATCCAAGGAGTTCAACAGCTCAAGCCAATTCTCATCTAAGGATAACCAGAAACCGGAGAGATGGCCAGTGAACCAAGCACCATGCCACCCTACATCAGACTGGCCACTGTATTTGGGGTGGTTGCCATTCGAAGAACCACTTCAGGGCTTTGGGCAGGAAGAGCCTTGAAGAAATTGGAACTTGCTAAAAAAAGAATTCCTGTCAACAGAAGATGAAATGCTGTGGTGGCGAGAGGTCAAGAACTGTTGTGCAATCTGCACGGGCCCAAGTCAGCTCAAAGTCCGCTGGGAAGGACCAGGACGTGAGAAACCACTACATCATAACACCGGTGGCGACGAGTTAGACAAACTGCCATACAAGCCCGTCAAGGTAGCGGACATCTTCATTTGAGGGGGGTGCCGACTCACCACTCTCCCCAGAGTGGGCTTTGTGACCCAGTGGGATCTGCGTGAAGAAAGACCAAGAGAGTGTACCTGCCTCTGGGACGGTTGATTTCTTAAGTACTATGACTCTTGCGGAGCCCAGACAAGATCAGGAAGGCTGATGCAGCTGGTTCAAGCAGACGGGTGGCAGGTAAAGTGGGCTGGTATGTTGGACCACTTGTTTGCTGAATATTGGACCATTTGCACGTTGCTGGACGCCACCAGGCCTCCTGGCGTTTTCGGCCCTTTTGGATCCAGGACAGTCCATTCCTACAGATCCCGTCGACCCCCGCAGCTGATGAGACAGGGGCGTCGCAGCCCTGAGGCCACCGTCAACTATATAACAGAGGATGAGACGATCCACCATTTGCCTTCAGCTGGAGAGCGTGACACGGTTACCAACATCTGAAGCATCACCTGGAGAAGAGTCCCGAGTGGATTTAATTTATTCTCCTTCGTTGGCCAACGAAAAAATTTTAAAGGGGTTTCTGGAATAAGAAGGCCAGAAATTTAACTTTGCCGATCGAAGACGTGAGTTTAACACGTAAGAAAAAAAAAAACCCACGGAGTTTCAAGGAGACGAATCGCCACCTTGTTTTGGTCCTAGTCGACTGCTGATGGTCAGCTCATATTTTTCCTTTTTGCCAAGGAGGACAAAGGACGAAGATTGATCGCTTTTCCTGAAGTTAACTGTGGACGCACATTAACTTCCAACTTTCCCCTTCCTCTCTCAACTCCGCTCAGAAGGAAGACTTCAACAAAGTAAAACACATCCTTTTATTATTTTTTTATTTTATTTCTTTATTAGGAATAGCCGGGCAGGGTAGAGGAGATTTTTTGTGCGATTAGAGTCGCCATTTAGAGTCTAATGTGTCCGGAATTGTATATGCATGCCATTGTTTTGAAACTCGCTGGTACTTCTGGAGACCGCCGTGTCTCGCAAGTGTGTCTTTACCGTGCAAACACCTGTGCGCAGGTGCGCTGTGTAACTGGACTGTTATAATAACCTCATGGTGAAATTCACCATTTTCTTTGTCTTCAACCTTACTGCTTACTAGCTTGCCGCCAAAAGTTTTATAACCCTTTGTCTGCTCACCTCGCCCAGCGTTGGAGGTTTTATGACTGAGTAGAACTGAGTTACAGTTTGAGCTGCGCCCCAACCTCCACTCACCACCACATTCCTTTTGTCATATTATCATTTTTGCCATAACTGCTGGTTTGATCCCATATGCACCCACTGCTGTTTTGCTTTATTTTGTTTAGTTAGATATTTTACTCCTTCTGTGTAGAACTTTGCATATTTGAGTAGGTGAAGATTATTAAATCGGAAGAGCGGATTGTATCAGGGCTGTGATTTAATAAATATTCACATAGATAAACAGAAGGCGTTTTGTGTTTATTTTGTGTAAGAGTGATTCATCAGTCAAGATAAGGTTGAAGTTCCACACATTTTGGCAGAAACGGTCGATTAAACAGTGACATCTCTGGTAATAGTTATTAATTATTACTGAGTATTTAACGGTTGTAATTATCAAAGGAGTTGAGCCACAATTACAACACCAGAAGACATCTCTAGTCTCGATTCATAAATGAAGATTTTGGTTAAGAAATTAATTTAGTCAAATTATGATTTTTAATTATAATTATTGATAAAGATTAATTAATCAATAATCATAATTCTAACAGGTACATGTGCAGTCTGTTCCAACAGATGTCATGGCAGAAAATGGTACAGAACAGCTGGACTTTACTCAGTTTACATAACATTTTATTTGATGAATGAACTGTAAACCCATCCACATCTTGAGCTATAACAACCTGCTCTGTTGGACCCTGAAATCCACTGAAATAAGGATAATCTGCACATCTTCCAGTAAACAGCAGCTGAACCAGAAAACGAACCAGAAGCCGAACCAGAAGCTGAACCAGCAGCTGAACCAGAAGCAGCTGAAGGACATTTCAACCCTTTTGGATCGATTTTTAGCTTGTCTGGAGGAAACCTGAACCAGAATAATATTTCATTATAATATGTATTTTTCTTTGATGTGTTTTGAACTTCATCATCAGATCTAAAGATGTCTTTGCTCTCCTTTACAGTTTCACGCTGTTAAAAGCATTTATTGCGGCAGCATTGTGTTTCTGCCTGATATATCTCTGCTTTTATATTATGAACTTAAGGTATCAACCTGGATTCACGAAGAGACATAAATTAGTTTTTTATCTCCTAGCGAAGGCTCCTCCACAGCAGGAAGTGTTTGTTGTTTTGAGGTAGAGTCATCTCCATTTTGGACTGGAATCAAACCTTTCCTAATATCTTCTTCCCTTTCAGGGCAAACAGTTTAAATAATTCAAAAGAAGACCAGATGGCTGTAAAATGTCCTCAGCTGTGCAGGTAAAGATAGAAAGAGATGAAATGTGAACTCATTAACCAGCATTTTCTGTTTCTTGTTTCTTCAGCTGTCAAAGTTGGAGAAGCAGCAGCTCAGGAAAGAGAAGGTGCGCTCCAAAGGACACTCGGAGTCGGCAAGGGAGAAAGCTTCCCTGCGATCCAGACAGGATCCCAGCGCCAGCAGTGGGGCGGAGGGTGACGTCTCTTCAGATAGGGAGCCATAATGGAGCTGGGTGAGGAAGACACAAAAACGCAGACACAATGGAGTCATGGAAGGCTGTCAAGGAATATCATGAGAAGAAAATCAGTATAAAGATTCTTCGTCAATAAATCTCAGACTTTGGCTGCTTTTCAAACCCAGGCCAGGACCTGAACATTTTAGAGCAATGTCCGTTTGTTTTATACAACTTTACTCCGACCTGTGAACAATAAAGACCATGAGATGGACCAGTGTTGTGTCGATAATGAAAGCAATCGGTCCTGGACGTTATTATACCCTTTTTCATGGTTGCTGTCTAACAACCAAATGTTAGGTTTCACTCCTTTAACTTGTCTTAACGTGGAAATGCAAAATAAATGGACCATAACATGTTAAACACTCACTAACCTGGTATTTATTGATGATGTCATGCAAAACTGCACAATATATCGAGCTTTAGGCATCACCGAGGTTTCCGCCTGTCTGTCCATCCATCAACTCATTTTCTGCTTTGGTAATAAGTCATTGTGAACGTCTGTTAATATTTTTAAAATAGGCTAAATACGACAGAAACTCTGGAAAGTGTAGAAACATCCATTTATTACATCAGCAAACTGCACTACAGCTGTCGCTGGTCCCTCATTTCCTTTTCCTGTCTGAGTTTTATTATTGTTGACAGTTCAGTGAAATTTAGCAACAGCCACGAGAAACAGATCTGTTTGTATGTGGTTCACACTGAATACAGAGTTGAGGCGAAGTTCTAGATCATCCCGTTCGCAAATAGGATTTGTTTGCTACCGAGAACAGGGGCAGTTGGGATGGAAGCATGTGAGGTGGACAACTGCTCAGTTTTTAGGCTGCCCTGCTCTTTAATCTGCAGGAACATTTTGAGTCAATATCAGTTCTGACATGTTGAAGCTTCAGCTTATAGCAGGGGGAAGATGTTTCATAAGTGGATTATTTATATCTGATCTGTGGGTTTGCTGTGGAAGAGGGGAACATAGATGGAAGAGAGAAGTTGAACGAAGGAAGCTGGTTAAGGTTTGCTTTGCATGACATAAACATGAGCAGTGCAGGTTTTTCCTCTGAATGAGTCATATTTAGCGTATTTATCTTCTCACCACAATTACATTTACAGCTATAGCTGTTGAGCTACAGCATGTAAAAATTCAAATGTAAAGTCGCAACAAAGCTTCTTCTGCTGGTCCTGAAGTTACTCCATGCTGCTTTAACCAGTCTACCTCTACAGTCTCCTCATCCACCTGTCTTCACCCCGGCTCCTCCTGTTCCATCTCATTTTAAATCATCAGTGTGGTTCTGCTGTTTGCTCCGTTTGGATCTTTGACATTTGTCTAACACCTCCATCCTCACACCTCGCCGCACACTGGACAGAAAGTTAGCTGCAAACCGTTAGAGTTGCACATGGTTGTCACCTGTAGTCGGTGTTTAAGATAAAACTTTATGTATATTTGTTTAGAGAGGATTTATGGAAATAACCAAATGTGGAAAATATTGCTTAATGTTGCAAACAACCACTGGAATCACCGAAAGTGATTTTGACCTTTTTAGGTAAAAACTTTCAGCAATTGACCGAAGTTTCTAACTTTGCCTGAATCCCTGCTGAGCAGGTTGTGCTTCTTAAGGAGGAACACCCAGTGCTCAGTCATAAAAAACCTCTAAGACGATATGTTACCAGTAACTCATCACAAGCTAAAATTACTCTTTTTTTTATTTGTTTGTTTTTATGCTTCGTTTTGGTTTTCTACCTTATGCTCTGAGTTTTAAAACTTTACAGTGCTAGAAAGAGCAGAATAACTAAATATATATAACACACAGCAATGCAGAAAATGTCATTATAGAACAATTCTGTCAGTCCTATAATTAAACTTCTAAAATGTTGAAAGAAATTACTAAACTTACTAGTAATTTCTTGTTTATACTTTTTCATATCAGACAAAGATAACGGGAGTTAAAACTTAAAGGAGGTTTTAAATGATGATTTCATTTTTATATCAATCCAAATTAACAATTGCTATGTGAAAAAGTAAGTTCCTCCTGTGTTAAATTATGGATTAACTGTGATTAACTACTTTGTGTTGGCTCTGTTTTACCAGCCAGACCCAGATCATATTACTGGCAGCTCATCAGAATCAAGAAATCATTTAAATAGAACCTATCTGACAACAAGAAGTAGGCAAAAGATCCCTAAAACCAACACATTATGAGAAACAAAGTTATTGAAATCAGTCTGGAATGAGTTAAAAATACATTTCTACTTCAGATAACCACAGTGAGGACCATTATCCACACATGGAGAAAACATGGAACAGTTGTTGACCTTCCCAAGAGTGGCCGACCTACCAGAGCAAAGTTATTACAAGAGCTCATAAACGACTCATCCAGGAGGTCACAGAAGTACTCAGAACATCATCTACAGGTCCTTCTCAAAATATTAGCATATTGTGATAAAGTTCATTATTTTCCATAATGTCATGATGAAAATTTAACATTCATATATTTTAGATTCATTGCACACTAACTGAAATATTTCAGGTCTTTTATTGTCTTAATACAGATGATTTTGGCATACAGCTCATGAAAACCCAAAATTCCTATCTCACAAAATTAGCATATCATTAAAAGGGTCTCTAAACGAGCTATGGACCTAATCATCTGAATCAACGAGTTAACTCTAAACACCTGCAAAAGATTCCTGAGGCCTTTAAAACTCCCAGCCTGGTTCATCACTCAAAACCCCAATCATGGGTAAGACTGCCGACCTGACTGCTGTCCAGAAGGCCACTATTGACACCCTCAAGCAAGAGGGTAAGACACAGAAAGACATTTCTGAACAAATAGGTGCTGTATCAGGGCACCTCAGTGGGAAGTCTGTGGGAAGGAAAAAGTGTGGCAGAAAACGCTGCACAACGAGAAGAGGTGACCGGACCCTGAGGAAGATTGTGGAGAAGGGCCGATTCCAGACCTTGGGGGACCTGCGGAAGCAGTGGACTGAGTCTGGAGTAGAAACATCCAGAGCCACCGTGCACAGGCGTGTGCAGGAAATGGGCTACAGGTGCCGCATTCCCCAGGTCAAGCCACTTTTGAACCAGAAACAGCGGCAGAAGCGCCTGACCTGGGATACAGAGAAGCAGCACTGGACTGTTGTGGTCCAAAGTACTTTTTTCGGATGAAAGCAAATTCTGCATATCATTCGGAAATCAAGGTGCCAGAGTCTGGAGGAAGACTGGGGAGAAGGAAATGCCAAAATGCCAGAAGTCCAGTGTCAAGTACCCACAGTCAGTGATGGTCTGGGGTGCCGTGTCAGCTGCTGGTGTTGGTCCACTGTGTTTTATCAAGGGCAGGGTCAATGCAGCTAGCTATCAGGAGATTTTGGAGCACTTCCTGCTTCCATCTGCTGAAAAGCTTTATGGAGATGAAGATTTCATTTTTCAACATGACCTGGCACCTGCTCACAGTGCCAAAACCACTGGTAAATGGTTTACTGACCATGGTATCACTGTGCTCAATTGGCCTGCCAACTCTCCTGACCTGAACCCCATAGAGAATCTGTGGGATATTGTGAAGAGAACGTTGAGAGACTCAAGACCCAACACTCTGGATGAGCTAAAGGCCGCTATCGAAGCATCCTGGGCCTCCATAAGACCTCAGCGGTGCCACAGGCTGATTGCCTCCATGCCACGCCGCATTGAAGCAGTCATTTCTGCAAAAGGATTCCCGACCAAGTATTGAGTGCATAACTGTACATGATTATTTGAAGGTTGACGTTTTTTGTATTAAAAACACTTTTCTTTTATTGGTCGGATGAAATATGCTAATTTTGTGAGATAGGAATTTTGGGTTTTCATGAGCTGTATGCCAAAATCATCTGTATTAAGACAATAAGAGACCTGAAATATTTCAGTTAGTGTGCAATGAATCTAAAATATATGAATGTTAAATTTTCATCATGACATTATGGAAAATAATGAACTTTATCACAATATGCTAATATTTTTAAAAGGACCTGTAAAGTTCTCACTTGCTCTAGTCAAGGTCAGAGTTCATGATTTAACAACAAGAAAGAAAGAATGGGGGGAAAAATGGCCTCCATGGGAGAGTTCCATGGCCAGAACCACTGCTGACCAACAACAAAACAAAGGCACATCCCACATTTGCCAGATGATCTGCAAAAACTTGGGAAACTATTTATTGGACTGATGGCAAAATTAAAAAATTCTGCAAATTTAGCGATGTAAAATACTCAATGGCAGTTATCAGAGAGCTTTGATGGCTGATCGCTGCTAATGGTGCACTTTTTTACAGCACTGGAACCATTTTGGTGGAAAACACTTCTACCTTGAATGGGGATATAAACTCAGGCAAAAATCTCAATCAAGTTTTAAAAACTTTTGCCTCTAACAAAACACGCAGTGAGAATGTCTCCTATGGGTATCTTCTTTAGCTGCTCCATGTCAGTTGGTCAACAACTTGGTGCATTACTGCCACCGTGTGGTAGCAACGCAATTTCAACCAGATGGTCATTTATCAAAATGAAGTGTTGAAAGTTTTCTGTTGGTGGAAAGGTTCTATTTCCCTTTAAAGGCAAGAGGAGAACCCACCAAGAATCTCACACTCCACTGATATGGAACGTCAAAGTGTTCAAAATTAAATAAATAAATGAAACATTATGGAATAAGTATCTACATCAATAAATAATAGAAAATGATTTAATGTGACAATGAAATTGTGAAATAATTGAATACATATTAAATTCTCAGCTCGTTGGTTCATATTTGTCGTCTTCTGCTTTATCCGGGACTGGGTCGTGGGGGCAGCAGACTAAGTAGAGACATCCAGACGTCCCTCTCCCCAGACACCTCCTCCAGCTCCTCCGGGGGGAGCCCAAGGCGTTCCCAGGCCAGCCGAGAGACATAGTCCCTCCAGCGTGTCCTGGGCCGTCCCCTGTACCTCCTCCCGGTGGGACGTGCCTGGAACACTTCCCGAGGAAGGCGTCCAGGAGGCATCCGGTATAGATGCCTGAGCCACCTTAAGTGGCTCCTCTCAATGTGGAGGAGCAGCGGCTCTACTCCGAGCTCCTCCTGGATGGCCGAGCTCCTCACCCTATCTCTAAGGGAGTGCCCGGCCACCCTACGGCGGAAGCTCATTTCAGCCGCTTGTATCCAGGATCTCGTTCTTTCGGTCATGACCCAAAGTTTATGGCCATAGGAGAGGGTAGGAACGTAGACCGACCCGTAAATTGAGAGCTTCACTTTTCGGCTCAGCTCTCTCTTCACCACAACGGACCGGCACAGCGCCCCCATTACTGCGGCAGCCGCACCGATCCGTCTGTCGATCGGCTCCATTCTTCCGTCACTCGTGAACAAGACCCCGAGATACTTCAACTCCTCCACTTGAGGCAGGAACTCCCCTCCAACCTGAAGAGGACAAGCCACCCTTTTCCGGTTGAGAACCATGGCCTCAGACTTGGAGGAGCTGATCTTCATCCCAGCCGCTTCACACTCGGCTGCGAACCGCTCCAGCGCATGCTGTAGGTCTTGGCTAGAGGGGGCCAGCAGGACCATGTCATCTGCAAAAAGAAGAGACAAAATCCACTGGTCCCCAAAACAGACCCCCTCCAGCCCTTGGCTGAGCCTATACCGGTGACAAAGAGCAGCCCTGCCGGAGTCCAACATGCACCGGGAACCGGTCCGACTTAGTACCGGCAATGCAGACCAAGCTCCTGCTCTGCTTGTCCAGAGACCGGATGGCCCCTAATAAAGGGCCCCCAATTCCATACACCTGGAGCACCCTCCACAGGGCACCACGAGGGACACAGTTGAATGCCTTCTCCAGGTCCACAAAACACATGTGGACTGGTTGGGCAAACTCCCATGAACCCTCGAGTACCGTGTAGAGGGTATAGAGCTGATCCAGTGTTCCACGGCCGGGACAAAAACCACACAGCTCCTCCTGAAGCCAAGGTTTGACTATCGGCCGGACTCTCCTCTCCAATACCCTGGTGTAGGTCTTACCAGGGAGGCTGAGGAGTGTGATCCCCCTGTAGTTGGAACACACCCTCCGGTCACCCTTCTTATGAAGGGGGACCACCACCCCAGTCTGCCAGTCCAGAGGCACTGTCACCGACCGCCACGCAATGTTGAAGAGGCTTGTCAACCATGACAGCCCCACAACATCCAGAGACTTGAGGTACTCAGGGCGGATCTCATCCAACCCCGAAACCCTGCCACCGCGGAGCTTTTTAACCACCTCGGTGACTTCAGCCTGGGTGATGAAAGAGTCCAACCCCAAGTCCCCAGCCTCTGCTTCCACCAGGGAATGCGTGATTGCAGGATTGAGGAGATCCTCGGAGTACTCCTTCCACCACCCGATAATGTCCTCAGTCGAAGTCAGCAGCCTCCCACCCCCACTGTAAACAGTGTTGGCGAAACACTGCTTCACCCTCCTGAGGCGCCAGACGGTTTGCCAGATTCGCTTCGAGGCCAACCGGTAGTCCTTCTCCATGGCCTCACCGAACTCCTCCCAGGCCTGACCTTTTGCCCCTGCCACAGCCCGGGCCGCGGCACGCTTGGCCTCACGGTACCCGTCAGCCACCTCAGGAGACCCACAAGCCAACCGCAGCTGATAGGACTCCTTCTTCAGCTTGACATCGTCCCTTACTGCCGGTGTCCACCACCGGTTTCGGGGATTGCCGACGCAACAGGCACCGCAGACTTTACGGCCACAGCTACGGGCGGCAGCATCGACGATAGATGGGGAGAACATGGTCCACTCGGACTCTATGTCTCCAACATCCCCCGGAATCTGGTCAAAGCTCTCCTGGAGGTGGGAGTTGAATACATCCCTGGCCGAGGGCTCTGCCAAACATTCCCAGCAGACCCTCACTATGCGCTTGGGCCTGCCAAGTCTGTCCGGCTTTCTCCTCCTCCAGCGGATCCAAATCACCACCAGGTGGTGATCAGTGGACAGCTCAGCCCCTCTCTTCACTCGAGTGTCCAAATCATGCAGCAGAAGGTCTGACGACAAAGTCGATCATCAATCTCCTGCCTAGGGTGTCCTGGTGCCAAGTGTACTGATGGACACCCTTATGCTTGAACATAGTGTTCATTATGGACAACTCGTAACTAGCACAGAAGTCCAATAACGTAACACCACTTGGATTCAGATTGGGGAGGCCATTCCTCACGATCACGCCTCTCCAGGTGTCAATGTCATTTCCCACGTGGGCGTTGAAGTCCCCCAGCAGAATAATGGATTGCCACATTAAATCATTTTCTATTATTTAGTGATGTAGATACTTATTTCATAATGTTTCATTTATTTATTTAATTTTGAACACTTTGGCGTTCCATACACTGAAGCATCACTTTATCATGTCAGTTCTTAAATCCTCCTGATGTGGAAGATGTTGCTGGAAATCTGAGGACATGATCAGTGAGAAGGCACCGATGCAAGGGGAGGAAAAACAAGCTCAATCTGAAGTTTTTAGTTTTTTTCTGTTTCTAAAGTGCAAAACCTGTTGGTTCTTTCTGTTTAAATGCATCAAAATGTCTTGTTTATTTTCTCTTATTCAGGCTGCATTTTTGGAAACCATTTTTATTATAAATCTTCTCAGACCTTCTCCAGATCATCAACTGAATAGTAAAACGGACTAAAATGATCTCTATGTTTTGTTTTCTTCTCTTCTCATTCAGATTCAAGATCAAACTGGACATGAATGTCAGCCAAGTTCCCTCAGGAAGAACTCTTCTGACCCGTTCATGGACTAGCCGGGCTTCGATTTGGAGACCAACAGCATCCAACATTGTTTCTTTCTGCTCTTCCCATAAACTCAGATCAAACAGTACAGACTGAAGGAGTCCTTTAGCTCTTTATATATATTATGCCCACTGTCTTTGTTTCCAGTCATCCTCCTCAAGCTGTCTCTCCGTTCCCACTTCACATCTGTTCAGGGATGTTGGGTTTCACCCGGAAGTGTCACTCAGTTCCAGATCCTTTCTAGTTCTGCCAGACTGACTACACCAATGCTACTACCTCATTACTGGTACATTTGTACGTGTGCAGCCTCTTCTAAAAGCCTGCTTACCGTTGTGAGCAGATTGCTCTGAGATCAAACTGGAATGTCTCTGTAACCAATAGAGACATGAACAGATGCTTTAAACAGCAACCCCATTGTCCTGATGGTTAATGTCCCATTTTTCTTTCTGCATGCTTGAACAAATCTTGATATTTTTTGCAGACTGAGTTTCTAAATGAGCTCACAAATATCCAGCAGGGGCCACGGGCAACACCGTCGTCACTTCGCGGGCTAATTAACTGGAACATGGAGGCAGAACCTCCCAGAAAAAAGGAGCTTTTTTGTTCCTCAAAAAACAAATATTCCTTTTAACAACAGAAAGGTTGTTCAACGTATGTTTCATAATTAGTATTAATGTGGAAATGTGTCAGGAAAGCTGCAGTTAAATTAAACTTTAGATCAAACAGGCTTGATTATGAGGCATATTGCACTTTCTGTAGAGGAAACATCCACAGTGAAGAACGTTCAGGCTCTTCTGGAGTCTGAGACAGCATCTTAGAACACCCTGAAGAAGGAAAAGCAACAAATAAGGATCTAGATGTAAATGGCTTGGCATTTTTAAAAGAACTCCAAATTAATCTCTTTACCGTTTCTTTGCTTGTGTTTCTTTTTGCCTCCTCAGGAGAATTATGGTTGTCTTTTGACGGGTCTAAATGTACATTTTGTTATTGTATAAATTTTAAAAGCATTTCTGTTTGTGTGTTTCTTTATTGCACCATTTCCACATTTCTTGTCTTGCAACCACTGGATTTTAATGACAGATCAAAATAAAGTAGTGCCTAATTGTAAAGCTGAAGTAAAATGAAATAAAAACTTGTAGTGTATATTCAACCCTATTCACTCTGATTCCCCTAAATAAAATCCAGTGCAACAAAATGCTTTCAGACGTTGCCTAATAGGTAAACATAGTCCATCTGTATTTAATTTTATCTCATTTTAAATGCAGCTGTTCTCTGAAGGCCTCAGGTTTTTTTAGGTGGTAGCATTTGTTGACAAGAAAACTCTGCAGTTCTGGTTTTGTGAAAGTGTTGCAAGACAAAAAGCTAATTTTTAAAGAAAGCCATAAAAGGTCCCGTTTAAAGTTTGAAAAAAGCCACGAAGGGGCTCTGAACAGATGACACCAAAATTAAACATTCTGACCTACTTGCAAAATGCTGAGTTGATACAAACTAACACTGCACATCACTGTGAACACACCGTTCCCACAGTGGGACGTCTTGGTGGCAGCAGAAGACCTGAGACTGGGGTGGAGGTTCGCCTTCCAACAGAACAGCAACGCTAAACGTACAGCTAGAGATACAATGGAATGGTTTGGATCAAAGCACAGTCATGTTTTAGACTGGCCTAGTTAAAGTCTAGACCTAACTAATTACAAATTAGTGCAAAGACTTGACAACTGACATTCAAAGATGCTCTCAAACCAGAATGAGCTTGACCTATTGTCCCAAACATTTCAAGCTCTAGATGTGCACAGCTGCTAAAACACACCCCGAAAGACAACAAAATACAAAAGTTAAAGAGGTGCGAATACTTTTACAGGTGCTGTATGTGATGCAAAAGCAGGAAAGCTTGTCCTTATTTCCACCAGCTGGCTGCTCTGGCCTGGCCTAACATTAGCTTTGCTCTTTTTTACTTCAGAAAGCTATTCCTGGCCAAGCATGCCAGATCCCTCTTCCTGATTCCCTCCTGTGGTGCTGAGCTGAGGTTTCTCCATGCTTAGGTGAGGAGCGGCCTGGACTCGGAGAAGACAATGACCCAGATATGTCTGCCTGAGCACAGCTTTAAATGAGGTCCAAACTGCAGCTTTTCCTCCGCAGTGACCACACCATGATCCCGGTGCCAGGCGGAGAGAAGGATTATTGGCGTAGCAAACATTTTAGAAGGATGCAATCAATGTGGGTGGGTGTAGACAGAAGTTTGTCTTTTGGTTTGACGTTTGGCACCAAGGAAAGAAGGAAAAGTGGCTTAAATTCCAGGCATTTTCTTACATCTCGGGCTGCAATGTTTCTGGGTTTCTGCATCTTATCTTACATCTCCAGCATGTCTGTGTGAGAGGCCTGTGCCAAGCCTACTGGCTATGGAAAAACAATTTAACTGGATTTAATTTGTTTCCCCCCCTCCTCCTCAGTTTGTTTTTTTTTTGGCCATGTAGTGTGTGTGTGTCTGGGAGTCATCCATGCCCTGTCTGAGCTCACTTTGCAAGTAAGGGTAGGTTTCATGGTGGTTTTGTGCCCTGTTGTTGGGTTAGGAGTTGTTTGCCGAGTGTCGGTTTCTCCAAAACCTACCAGAAAACTCGGTCAGATCCTGGGAATGTTGGCTTTGTGTTTCTTGTCTTTACAGGGTTAATAAAGCACAGTGAAACCAGCAGCTTGCAGCTCTGACCACTTTTTCCATTCTGACTGGAATATTTCCAGAGTTGTTTAAATGAAACCTCAGGCTGGTAGACCATCATGTTCAGCAGGATATTTTCGTTGTCTTAAAGTGTTTTACCATAAATCAATCAGAATCGAACCTGATAATAATAGAAACGGACTGGAGTCTGTGATCCTTCACCTGGAAGGAGTTGTTTTAGTTCATATGATTGAAAAACTACAAGATAATTAAAGAAAATATCACAGCTCATCATTTTCTGGTTTGATTTGTAGTAAAATTTAACTGCAGATGAAAGACTGTTCTGACTTCAATTTATAGAGACTGACATATTTTGAACTGATGAGCCTTTGTGGTTCCTCTTGTCAATATCACCCGGAAGTTCAACCTGCAACACACTTCCAAAGACGTTAGGATGATCTATCTGGAACAGGCGATGTCCAATCTATGAAAAGCTGAAACTTTAAACACTAAAGATGTTCAGAGGATCTCTAGTTTGACTAGAAATGTGTGAGAAAATTAATAAATCCTTTAAAACAAAGGTAAAGGACAGTTTTATTGTCCAAATGAGCTTAACCCCCCCACCCCTCCACCCCCACTCCCTGCGATCTCTGATCCCAACCGAGGGAAGGGATTTACTTTGGAAAACCTTTATCAAGCTTTATAAAACAATGTTATATTATTCACAACCTTTATTATGCAGAAAAAAATGCCACTTCTGTGGGGGCAGCATTAATGCATGAAAGTCCAGCAGAGATTTAAGAGCACCTGCTGCCTACAAGACCGCATCTTTTCCAGGGACATCCAAGCATTTTTCACCAAGACTATGGCTGAAGAAGACGAGGGTAGTGCTTGTGGACTTTGTGACCAATAGGAAAAGCAATAATAGGATAACTGGTCAGTATTGTGGGACACCTTAAGATGCGTTTGCAGAAAGAATGAAATAAAATAATACCTGAAGCTCTTCATGGCTTGGTTTCCTCCATCATGCCTCTCTTTAGGGATACATTGCAATGAATAAAATGGAAATATTGAAATAAGAAGTGTAACATAAGTCAATAATGTCTGCGAAGGGTTTTTATTAATACACAGTGTAGTGCTAGCAATAAAAAAGGTGAGCTATAGAGGACCCAGAAGAGAGCAAAGACTTCTTCACTTACAAGATAAGTTGTTAATCTCTTCTTTATTTTCTGTTAGGGAATTCCAAATATCCTTATTTACAGAATGTAAATATTATAACAATAAATTGCACAAGTCCACTCTGGTAAAGTGATTTTATCCAGAAAGTGCTCTTAGTTCTCCATTTAAACACGCAGCAGCAGAAGCTCACCTTCAGTGTTGGGCACTTGAACTGCAGGGTAAACTTTTCTTCGTCACAGTTCCTCACAACTGGGTCAGTTTATCTGTATTCCTCTTCAGCAACTTTTATAACCCCCGGGGAAAACCTGCACAAAGACTCTACAGCTGCATGCAGGTAAACTTCATGCAACAGTAAATGTCTCCTGATGAAACTGGCTACTGTTGTTTTTAGTTCCTATGTTTATAGCCTAATAAATAAGATGTTTATAGTCTAATAAATAAGTGCCTTTATAATTCCGCTGGATCTGGTCCTTCTTTGTCCAACATCCCAGGTCCTGGGGTCGATCCCAGCCTGGGGCCTTTCTGCAAGGAGGTTGCATGTTCTCCCTGTGCATGTGTGGGTTCTCCCTGGGTACTCTGGCTTCCTTCCACAGTCCAAAAACACGACTGTTAATTAGTATTTAAATTGTCATTAGGTGTGTGAGTGTGCATGGTTGTTTCTCCTGTTTGTCTTTACATTGCCCTGTGATGGATAGCTGACCTGAGCGCTGCAGAAAGGTAGCACCCCCTGCGACCCTGCATGGGTAAGTGGGTGTAGATGAATGGATGATTGCTCCGTGTTAACTTTAACCACCCATCAACCATTTTCCTAAACAAATACTGGGCAAAAACATGACCCAGTTTTAACTATAAATACTGTCAGCCAGAACGATTTGCTAAAGGGTATAATGCATTAGTGTTAGCAAATAACTTCTTAAAAGCCTCAGCATTTTTGTGGATTCATTCTCGGTCAATACACTGGGCTAATTTCCCAGTAATGAGTGAAATGTGGTTTTAGTTAAATTTGCTCATAGATTATATCAGGTTACTTCGCATGAACTGGTGGCAACTTTCCAAAAAGACAGTTTTTATCTGCATTGTGTCTTTAAATTGTGGCCATTAGGCATCTGTAATGGTGATTTTTTTTTCTCTGCCTTTAGAGAGATGCTCATGCTTTCTGGAAAACCAACCATTAGACCTCAGCCCTGGAGAACATTGATGGAGGATGTTCACTTTGTTAAAGGTAACATATATCACTTATGCAGCTCTCTTATTCAATAGCATAAAGACCATATATCATAATTTTAACAACTTTTCAGTGGTGGCCAGGCTTGCAGCAAATGATAATTGTATTCATTTCCACGTCAACAATCTTACAATTTGTAAAAAAGCATAAAGAAAAAAGTGAGCAGAAAAGAGCGATGACATGACATTTAATGACATGACGTGTCATTACACGTCATGCTACACTATAGCTACTTTTCAATACAAATTCACCCGGGTACTTTCACTTTCCTGGGGCCTTACTTCCACGGATAAAATTGCTGCATTCCATTAACCTCCAACCTGGAAAGTCAGAGTTTATGTCATCTCCAAGTTGATGTTCCAGTCTCCTGCTCCTTTTTTTTTTTTTTTGTATTGCTAGTAACTGTAACCGCAACCATCTTGAATGCGGAAGTTGGGTATGACCGTTTTCCCCAACTTTATGACTCATAACTCCGACTTTTGGGGACATTCCAGTTGAAATTTCCCACTTAGAGGTTGGAAATTCCGACTTCCAAGTACAAATAGAACGCACCAAATATCCTACTCTGTGATAGGACATTTGATTATTAAAGGGGCGGGGTTGTGTGTAGCAAGACGTTGCGCCACAAGCTGCAGTAATGGCGGTGGTGAGTATATGCATTTATTGTTTTTATACCATTCATTTGTCAAAAAAAGTAGTTTAAGATGTTTAAAGATGAAAGTAGACCTTCCAACGTCATCAGTGCGTTCAGTTCATCAGGAATGAGCCTACTTGCAAATGTTCTTTTTGGAGATTTTTGACATTTTAAGTTAAACTTTTTTACCACAGTTCTAAATATTGTAATGCAGTATTAATGATCAATCAGAGCACTTTGTAAATAAAAAATACACATTTCCCTAAGATTGGCTGTTCATGTAAACCTAACTTAGTTAAATGTGAACTCTTTATTATTTTCCAGTTTTTATAGTTTATTGCAGACAGCTCTACTGGAGGAGATACCACAGTTCCAGGTTTGGATGCAGTTTCCCAGAAGCTCCCAGTGATCCTCTTCACCCTCGTGTCCTTTCATCCTCTGCTCCACTGTCTGATTACAGAGTCAACATATTAATTTCCTGTACTTCTGGACTGATTATCTGTTTGTTTTTGTTTTTTTTCATTCTAATGAATAAAATCTTTACTAAAAATATTTTCTGTAATTATCTGATATGGGTTCACCTGATGATAATAAAAGAAAAATAAGTGTGTTAATCACTGTTTATGCAGTGTCTGATGCAAGTTGGTAAAAATTAAATGTAAAAAAATGATTTAAACTTTTCCTGCTTATGGATCCAGAGCAACTTAAGGAATAATGGAAGGAAATAATCAACTGTAAAACTATACAGCTACTCATCATCTAATATGTATCAGTTGAAACAAAAAAAATAAACTTTGTGTCTTTTAAAGGGAGTAAAGAAGTAATGTCATCTGCTGGACTGAAGGTGTAGTGCAGTTTTCATCGCAACATCCCCATATGTCATTAGGCTGACTTAAATAAATGGTCCATGGCCTTTCTGAGCAATGGAAATAGAAGGCACCCAAATCCAAGGATTCTTTTTAACCGGGTAAAACAAATCCTGTTGCTGGAGGGTTAAATTGCACCATAGTAATGTACCGGACAAAACTTTACAAGGCCATCAACCGTAATATTGATCAAACTCTATCAACATCTACAATTAGTTTCCTACAACAAGTATTTTGTTCCTATAAAATCAATTCAAGCTAATGCTACACATGTGGTGGGTGGGCTGATAAACAAAGCTGAAGGTGACTCGCATGGCTAAACATGCAGAGGGGACATTTATTGATTTAACATGATCTGATTTTACTTGACATATTGTGTACTGACAGAGGACAAGTAAACGTCAAAACCTCTAAACAAAAGGATCTCTGTATCTGACAAAGCTTATGCTTTAAACACCAACTGAATGAACTAAACTGAACTGGCCTCTGATAATATTTCTTGGTTGGAAATCTAATCATTTACATTCCATCATTTGTCTGCATGTATTCCAAATTACATTTGAATCGGAACATTTCTTTGGAGCGTCCCGCTTGGTTTTTCAAGGGTTTTGTCAGTCAGTGCATTTTTGGGTTGGGCCCGTGTTTCCAGACCCTAGCAACGCCTCTAGAAACACATGTAAAGGTGCAGGATGTTGAAAGAAGCAGCAGCAGGCTATGCTTTATTTTTTGCCAGCAGTGTACAGCCTCCAGATTATTGCGTGACCGTGCGTGTGCGCGCTTCCCGCACCTCTCTCCCTCTCCTCTGTTTCTCAGCAGCAGACACGCATCCATGGAGCGCTCCAGCAGCCACCCGCAGCCTCACCGCCTCGGAAACCAGATTTTAACATGACATTAGGAGACAAACCTGCTCTCTAAAACAAGAGCTTTCAGTGCGGTTCGGTCCGTTCTGCCTCACAGAACCTCCCTGGTATCATTGCGCAACTTTCTACCCCCTGCTTCACTTCGGGGAGGTTAAAGCTCCTTCCCTGGAATCACAGGAGCTTCTGGTTCATCCTTGTTCTGATTCTGTGGAGGCTTCGGGAGGCAGGAAGAAGTGGGGAATCCTATGGATGAGGCAGCCGAACAGGCGATGTCTCCGCTGGGTATCCGACACCGGGATGGAGCGACGCCGAACCAAAGGAGGGTGAAGGCGAGACGGAAAAGGCGAAAGGAGCTGGTTTTAATCCAGATCTGCTTGTTCGGAGGATTTCTGCTGGCAGCGAAGGGCTTTTCATACTTTAAGGAAAATCCAGGTGAGAGCTGAAAATTGAACATTACAGCGCATCCTTTAGCATTTCTCTCCAAACACTCTTAATAGTTTTAACTGTTAAAACTCTGAATGACTTATTTTCTAATTGTACTGTTAAAATGAGAACAAACGTTATGGATCTGCAAATAGGAAACAACATGCTGCTATAAAATGAAACAGGTAATGTAAAAATAAAACTGTAAAACAGAGGTGATCAAATAAATAAGCTACAAATAGGACAACATCAAAACATTCTTTATTTCAGAATGTGAAACTCATAGAGTCATTATACACATTACAAGCTTTTATTTCATTTTATATAAATGAATATGGCCTACAGCTAATGAAAACCCAAAATTCATTCTCTCAGAAAAATGGAATATTACATACGGCAAACAAAAAAAGTGTTTTTAACACAAAAATGTTATGTTATATTATGGCCTACGCACTCATGGGAAAGAATGCTGACTTCACAGCAGTCATAGACACCCTCCACAAGGACGCTAAGCCAAACTGTCCACAGAAGGCCGTATCAAAGTCTTTTAATGGCAAGTTACGTGGAAGGAAAAAGTGTGGTATAAAAAGGGGCACAAACAAAAAGGCATTGATTGTAAAGCAAAGCCCTTTTAAAAGTTTGAGGGAAATTCACAAAGCATGGAGTGCAGCTAGAGTCAGATCTTCAAGAGCGACCACACACAGACATATCCAGGACATAAACTACAACTATCACAGTCCCTGTGTTAAGCCCATTATACACCAGAGACAATGTAAGAAGCATTTTACCTGGGCTAAGGGGAGGAAGAACTGGACTATTGCTCAATGGTCCAACACTGTCCTTTTAGATTAAAGTAGAATGTGCATTTCATTTAGAAATTAAGGACTTTGGAGTAACAGTGGAGAGGCACAGAATCCATGCTGCTTGAGGTTCAGTTTGAAGTTTCCAAATTTTTTTTCCCAGCAGAACTTGGTACCGGGCCGCACTGCCAAAAGTACTGACACCTGCTTTAATGACCATGGTATCACTGCAAACTGGTTGGACCTAAACCCAACAAATGATCTATGGGCTGAGCTTAAGCCCATAATTAAAACAACTTGAGCTTCCTGAACACCTCAGCAGTGCGACAGGGTGACTGCCTCCATGCCAGGCTGGATTGATGCATTAATTCATGCAAAAGGGGCCCCAACCAGATATCCTTTGCATGTACTGTACAGTACATACTTTTCTGTAAGGTCACATTTCTGTATTAATAATATTTTTATTATTTCTATGTAATATTCAACTGTGAGAAACTGAATTTGGGGTTGTATTTGCTCAAAATTAGCAGCAATAAATGCTTGACATATATCAATCTGTCTGTAGGAAACGTCTGAATTTTTTATTTAGAATAGAACTGCTGTAGTGAAGGAGAGTTGGGTAGCCGTTATGTTCCAATTCATTGATTAAAACCAGCTGCACAGAATTTCACTTCGTCTTGCTTTTAATTATGGGAAACAGTTGAGGAGGGAGAGATACTGAAGATGCTTTACGTTCAGGTGTTTTACCTGCAGAGCTGTAAAATTAGGCCAAATAAGCCCTGGGGCCCATACACCCTGCAACTTCATTGGTTTCTGCAAACATAAGTTAACAACACGTTGTCACCCAGGCATCTCTATCATCTCTGAGTGTTCCTTTAAACTCCAAGGTTGATGTCTGAGTCAGTGTCAGCTCATGTAAAAATGTTTTTAACACTATTTATGGACAGAATTGCAGAATAGTTGGGATTTATGAGTCCAGTCTTGGTTCTACAGTCATAGCTACCAGTTTCTGTAGTGACACAAAGGTTGTGTTTTACAATTCTTGTGGCGTCAGCTCACATTGATTTTGATTATAATGCAGGCTGATGAGATGCACTATAATTCAAAGCAGAACTTTGTTGCCTCGTTTTTTTTCTTTCTTAAAGCCATTTTCAGTAAATTCTTGACCAAAATGATCATCTAACCTAATTTCAGGATAGTCATATCATCAGGGCTGGTGAAACTGTGAAAAGTCCATCTGACATAACTAGATCAGTCTAATCAGCAAACTGCTATAAAAGAGAGAAAGGTTGAAATCATTCTCTTCTTCTGTTAGTAATGGTTTCCTCCAAAGAAAAACAAGCAGCTTGAGCGGAGGGCTTCAGGATCTCCAAGGGGTCCAGCAAGATCCGGGACTGTTTTATTTTGATAGGGTGCTGCTGAATTGACTTCAGTTCATTTCAATTGAATTCAATTCAGTTTAAGTTCAGTTTTATTTATATAACGCCAATTCACAACACGTCATCTCAAGTCACTTCACAAAAGTTAGGTTCATACATTCCAATTAATCCTAACTATCAAACAGTGCAGTCGGATTCAGTTTATTATTCAAATTGGTTAAAACTTTTTCTATCTAAGGAAACCCAGCAGATTGCATCCAGTCAGTGACTTGCAGCATTCCCTCCTCCTGGATGAGCATGTAGAGACAGTGGACAGTCACTGGTGTTGACCTTGCAGCAATCCCTCATACTGAGCATGCATGTAGCGACAGTGGAGAGGAAAAACTCCCTTTTAACAGGAAGAAACCTCCAGCAGAACCAGAACCGGGCTCAGTGTGAGCGGCCATCTACCACGACCAACTGGGGTTTGAGAGAACAGAGCAGAGACACAAAGAGAACAAAGAAGCACTGATCCAGGAGTACTTTATATGGGAAGGAAAAGTAAATGTTAATGGATGTAGCTCCTTTAGTGACTTCATCTAGGAAAAAACAGATAAACTCTGTGCCAGTTTTCAAGTCTATAGAATGAAAGAGGGTACATACAGCTAGTTACAGTAAAAGATCACTCAGTAGCTATGTCTATAGGTGAAAAATAGAGTTAAACACTGAAAGACAGGGCCAAGTGTATCATTGGTAGAAGATGAGCATTAAGTTGTTGGCAGCAGAAGCTTGGACGATGCCCCCCTCCAGGAAGGTGTCACAGGTAGATACAGAGTCAGGCCAGGTGTAGCTTCTAGGAAGAGAAAAGAGAGAGAACATAAAGTTAAAAGCTACTAAAAGCCACTCTAACTATAAGCTTTATCAAAAAGGAAAGTTTTAAGCCTAGCCTTAAAAGTAGACAGGGTGTCTGCCTCACGGACTAAAACTGGGAGCTGGTTCCACAGGAGAGGAGCCTGATAACTAAAGGATCTGCCTCCCATTCTACTTCTAGAGACTCTAGGAACCACCAGTAAACCTGCAGTCTGAGAACAAAGTGCTCTGTTAGGAACATATGGACCAATCAGATCTCTGATATATGATGGAGCTAGATCATTAAGGGATTTATATGTGAGGAGGATAATTTTAAATTCTATTCTGGATTTAACAGGGAGCCAATGAAGGGAAGCTAAAGTAGGGGAAATATGATCGCTCTTTTTAATTTTCATCAGAACTCTTGCTGCAGCATTTTGAATCAGCTGAAGGCTTTTAACTGCATTTTGAGGACATCCTGATAGTAAAGAATTACAATAGTCCAGTCTTGAAGTAACAAATGCATGGACTAGTTTTTCAGCATCACTCCTGGACAGGATAGTTTTAATTGTGGCAATGTTCCAGAGGTGAAAGAAGGAAATCCTAGAAACCTGTTTAATATGGGATTTAAATGACATGTCCTGGTCAAAAGTAACACCAAGGTTTTTTACTTTATTACCGGAGGTCAATTTAATGCCATCCAGGTTAAGGGATTGACTGAGCAGTTTTTTTTTTCAAAGACTCTGTCTTGTCTGAATTTAGAAGCAGAAAATTTAAAGTCATCCAAGTTTTTATGTCTTCAAAACATGCTTTTTAGATAAGAACGGAAGATTGGATAAATGTCTGTAATTATTAAATCATCTTGATCAAGCAAAGGTTTTTTAAGTAAAGGATTAATTACAGCTACCTTAAAAGCTTGTGGTACATATCCATTTACTAAAGATAGGTTAATCATACCTAAAATGGGGCTGGTAATCAGAGGGAACACTTCCTTAAATAATTTGGTTGGGATTGGATCTAACATACAAGTTGAAGGTTTAGATGAAGCTAACATTTTTGATAACTCAGGAAGCTTCACAGGATCAAAACAGTCCAAACACAGATCAGGTTCTACAGATATTTCCAATGTTGTTTCACTTGCTGAGGATGAAGTAATCATCTTCAAGAGTATGTCAAAGATTTTGTTTTTAATAGAATCAATTTTATTTAAGAAAAATCACATAAAGTCATGACTGCTAAGAGCTAAGGGAATGGATGGCTCAACAGATCTATGACTCTGTGTAAGTTTAGCAACTGTACTAAAGAGAAACCTAGGATTATTCTTGTTCTCTTCTATTAATGATGAGACCACGCAGTGAGGAAGTAACACTACGAACGAGAGAATCAATTTGTGAAGGGGAAGAAACAAACTTATTGCCCTCCACTGTGTTTTTCTGTGATAATGAGGAAATTAAAAGTAGAACAGATTCTTTAAAGATTGTTACAGCATTGTCTGATAATGATCTACTATAATTAAATTTTCTTTCAGATGTGGAGTACTCGGTTAAATCAAACTCAAAGGTTATTAAGAAATGGTCAGACAGGACAGGGTTATGAGAAAATATTGTTATGCCTTTACACTCAATGCCATATGTCAGCACAAGGTCCAGAGAATGAAGACAAAGGTGGGTAGGTTTGTTAATGTTTTGAGCAAAGCCAATTGAGTCTAAGATAGCATTAAATGCTATATTTAGGCTATCACTTTCAGTGTCAACATGAATGTTAAAATCCCCCACTATAATAACCTTATCTGTATTTAACACTAAATTAGATTAAAAGTCTGAAAACTGATCTTAAAATTGAAAGTAAGGGCCTGGTGGACGGTACAAAACAACAAACAGAAGTGGTTTTAGTGCTTTGCAATTTGGATGAGGAAAACTAAGGATTAAATATTCAAAAGAGTTGTAGCTATTGATTGGTCTGGGACTAATCAATAAATCGGACTGAAAGATGGTTGCCACTCCTCCTCCTCGCCCAGTATTTTGAGGAATGTGATAATTTAAATAATTAGTAGGAGTTGACTCATTTATAGTAACATAATCTTCTTGCTGCAGCCAGGTTTCTGTGAGGCAAAATAAATCAATCTGATTGTCACAAATCTGGTCACTAACTAGCAATGTCTTTGAAGAGAGAGATCTTATGTTCAGTAAGCCACATTTAATTGTTTTATTTTTCTTTTCGGTCTGAGTTGTGTTTATTTTTATGAGATTTTCATGATTTCCTCCTTTTAGATTATTTTTTAATCTATTCAGTTTTGGTCGTTGGTGAGACACTGTCTTAATAGGGTAATGGGTGGGTAGCAGTACAGAAGCTGCAGAGAGGATTGTTAAACTACGACCCGGCTTCCTGGTCTGAACTCTGGGTTGTCAGAGTTTTGGACAACTTTTGGAGAATCATGTTGCCACCAGTGCAGAGCTTGCTCAACATTAGCAGCATGTAGGTATGTGTGCATCTGCGTGCACAGTGAGGTGAAGACTTTTGGACAAGAAGGGCAACAAAGTGGCCACTTCTCTCCGAAGAAAACGTCAAAGACAGACTGAAATTCAGTAGGAAGGACGAAGATCGGCGAAGGTGTAAAGTTATTTTCTCTGATGAATCCTAATTCTGAATGTTTGAGAGATCTGGAGAGGAAACGATTAGACCTCTGTGGTGTCTACAAGGACGTATTCTGATATAATAAATGTGTTTGGTTGCTTCTCATTAAGCGTCACCCAACACTCCAGGAAAAATTTCATGTTTATCTGTGTTTTTTTCATGATGATAGAGCACTATGTCACAAGGTAAATTTGATAACCCAAAATTTGATAATTTGATAATGGCCCAAATATTAGATGGCCCCAATATCAGAACACTGAGGTTTTGGATGTGTGAAACTCCCCATATCTTAACCCTAGCGATGCACGACTCATGGTTTTCATTGAAATCAGAACTGCTGATTATGATTTTGAATGATTCAGACTCATAGAAGAGGTATCAGTTTTAAATTCAACAGAAAATAAAGGAATTACACAATTTTCCCTGTTTAAGCATCAAACCATATGTTCTAAACCTTTCTGATCAAAGTGCAACCTCTTTGTCAATTTAAGTTTTTAGTTTTGATGCGTTTAATGAAAAATAATACTAAGATTTTAATTTAGTATTTGACTTGTCGCTCCCCAATCGGAGCCGATCAAGGAAAAACTGGCCGATTTCAATCTCTGGCCAATTAATTGGTCCATCTCTGCTCACCCCCACTGAGAAGTTGTGGCCTGAACTCAGAAAGCATGTGGAGAAAACAGAGGATCATGAGAATGATTCACTATCAGTCAGTATTTGGTCCAGGAGTTGATATCCAGAGAGAGCTGTACAAGTTATGAAGAAGGACTGATGCTAGTAATATTGACTCCTCTCATAAATTTGATATATTTGCTAATAAATGCATTTGAAATCTGAGAAATGTTTAAATTGTTGTTCAGTACAACAGAGAAACACAAAAACATCACAAAGTACCCATTTTTTTCACATTGACAAGTCTTCTGGCTGTGACTGTAAACATGCAGGAGACAAACATCAGGGACGGTGCATTTCCAACAGAACTTGGTGTGGTTTGTTAACTAGCTTATAGGAATATGAGTTAAATATTTATGATGCACATAATAAAGTTATGAGGGAGCGGAGCATTCGAGGCCTCCTCACCGAGGCATTTTATCATTCCCACTCCTCTTCATCGCTTCGTGCAGAAGGTCGGGAAGATAGGAGGGAGGAGCAGTTAAGCTGTGGCATGCAACCCTAACTGCCTCGGCTGTGTTTGCTGCGGTGGAGGTAAGGGTAGGTGAGAAGTTCAGACATCCCCTGAAGTCTATTGAAGAAGTTTTTAATTCCATTTTTTGGGTCGGGCTCATGGTTGGCAGGGTGGAAAAGGGCAGCATGCTCCTGCCGGGCTCTGTGAAGGATGAAATGAATTCTGTGGAGCTGCTGCTTTCTGGAAGAATGTGCAGATGTAGCCACAGTGGGAGCCCCACTCTGTGGTCTGCACTGTTGCTCCACTCCCTCCCGAGAGGATTTTGTTTTGGAAAATCATGAAATTCCCCTTTCAGTGAGTGAATTAGCAGGTCAGATAAACCCAAAATTGACACATCTGTGAGTACTAGCCATTCACTTTCCAGACTGATACATACAGCCTGTCAGAAGCCTCAAGGCATCTGTCATATTTTCCAACCAATCAACCAGATTGTCTTTAAAAGGAGACAACAGTTTTTAAAATGCAGGGACAAACCCAAGAAATACTCTCAAAGATCTCCACAAAGTTGGAGAGTTACGGATCAGGACCACTTTAAAATATTACCAGAACGTCTGGTACCTTGGGAGGAAAATGTACAATAGACAATAGCTGGTTGTGCCTCCGTTGGTAGCAACAACTTCCATCAAGCACTTGTGATCCATCCATCCATCCATCCATCCATCCCATCCATCCATCCATCCATCCATTCATCCAAAGTTTTCTGCTTATGCAAGATCAAATTTGAAAGCCACAGGTCCAGGAGGGAGACCCAGACATTCCTCTACCCGGTGACATCTTCCAACACATTCTAGGGGATCCCAAGGCGTTCCTCTGCAAGATTAGATCTATTGTCCCTCCACCAAGTACGTGGTTCCCTGGGGTCTCCTCCCAGTGGGACATGTCCGAACAAATTTCAAATGGAGGTCCCCAGGAGGCATCTGGATCACATGCCTAGAACCATCTAAACCGATTCCTTTTGATGCGAAGAAGTAGCGGCTCTACTTCGTGCAACCCTTGGGATGACAGAGCTCCTCATCCCATATCTAAGCCTGAGTCCAGCTAGCCTTCTGAGAAAGCTCATTTCGGCTGCATGTATCCAGAATTATCTTAAGTTATTAAAATTATATTAAACAGAGCAAAGAAGTTCTCAAACAAAGGGGTTAGGATAATGAGTTGGATAAAAGGTGACTTGTAAAGAGTGAGATAAGATGGTTTGCAAAACAGGGATAAGAAGATATGGATTAAGTAAACATGGATGAATGAGGGGGAGGCAGAATTGGGTCCAGAACAGAAGACAAAGTTTGTTGGATGGATCAGGCAGCTTTTTGGAGGCTTAGGGTTAGGGTTAGGTGTGGCTGATACCCCAAACGTAATTTGGCACATTTTCTACATTTCATAAAAATATGAAAACCTATTTGATACAACAGGTCTTTAAAACACTATGTTTAACTCTTAATGTAGCTGAGACAAACGTCTGCCAACTTCAATAAACTGAAGATTCATCCACAACAATGTAAAAGACTGATGAAGGCAAACAGAAAATATTACCAGTGTGACAGTTTCATGGTTCTGGTCAATCTGTCAAACTGGACTCTTGGATAATTTACTGTACTGGGTCTCATTTCAGAATTATGTGTATATTATACCTCAAAATTAATGATGATGATTGACACTTCAGACTGATTGCTTTAAGGTCTGAGCATATGAGACAGACAGGTTTTAAACACCCCCACAGAAATAATGGGAATGAAGGAGTTGATCCAGAATGAATAAAACCTTCATCTACCCTCTCAACGTCCACTCTGTAGCGAGAAATATGTTGATTTCTTCACTGTGTTGCTTTCTTGGGATTGCCGGTTTCAATCTGTTTGGTTGGCCGTTCTAGGTGAATTTAGCAGTGCATAATTACGATCAGAATCCACAGAGTTTGGCCGTTGCCTGTCTGTCGATGTTTCATCACCGACAATCCTTCAATTCAGTTTAGTTCAGTTTATTTATTTAGTACCAATTCACAACAAATTTTAAGGCACTTAACAAGATAAAAAGATCCAAATTATGCACAGAAATGTATTGTCAAGTGCTATCATAGAGACAAATTCAAATTCAGTTAGAAAGTTTGGGTCAGGATTTTGAAATGTGATCTAACATTTACTGGTAACCAGTGAAGGGAGGCTAAAGGAGACTTGATATGAGCCCGTTTGTGCTCCAAACCTGTTAAAACTTGAGGATATATATATAAAAAATCACCTCCAATTAAATTTTTGGCACAATAGGTTTCAATTTAGGAGATAGAAGAAACTGTTTTCCATTTACTGTTTGGTTTGATGCTCAAATGATATTGCTGAATCAACAATAATACCTAGAAACCTAGTTAAGTATGCAGCAATCCCTCATACTGAGCAAGCATGTGTTGGCAGTAGATGGTTGGTTGCGTCAAGTCATTGACTTTGCAACAACCCCTTTTGTGCAAGCAGCTGGCAATAGTGGACAGTTTTTTGCATTAACTTTGCAGCAATCACTCTCTAGAAGCAATCATGTGGTGATAGTGGACATTGATTACATCAAGTCCTTACCTTCACAGCAGCTCCTCATCTTGAAAAAGTGGGAACAGTGGAAAGGAATGACTCCCTTTTACTGAGAAGAAATCTCAAACAGAACCAGAACCTGGCTCAGCACGAGAAGCCAGATAAGCAACAAACAATAGCCCAGAAGTACTGGAGTATTTTCTATGTCAAAGAAAAAGTACAGTTATTATCACCCTCCGCTTCATTTGATGTGTTGCCACTTCTGAGTAAGGTAATAATGGCTGAAGTCCTGTGATCTGTCACACTGGGTGCTGTTGACATGTTCCGTGTGGTAACCTGTAACCCTAACCCTATGGTTACGGGTGTGTTTCACATTAATGGCTAAAATTTAATTAAAATTAAAATGTCTTATCAGATTGGGTTACACAGGTAGCAGGTCCCAGAAGGACACCCAGACATTCCTCTCCTGAGCGACACTCTTCTGCGCCTCATGGGGGATCCTAAGCCATTTCCAGGTCAGAATGGACATATAGTCCATCCAGTTTGGTTCTTGATGTACCTTGGGATTTCCTCCTAGTAGTCTGTGCTCAGAAGACTTCCAAAGGGAGGCGTTGAAGAGGCATCATGATCAGATTCCCAAACCTCCTCCTTCTCTCCTGAATTCGTTTGATGTTGAGAAGAAGCAACTGTACCCCGAGCTTCCCCAACTTACTCGTATCCGGGATCTACTTGTCATAATTTACATCTGATGACGATAAACTGAGAGATTTTCCTTTTACCTTAGCTCTTTCTTTACCTATGCAGACAAGAGCAACGCCCTCATAACTGCAGGCGAATACATGCACTGCCCCCAATTCTTCTCCTGCTCTACCCTAAATCACTTCGGTTCACTTTAATCGACAGTTACAGGTTAAAATCATGCAATTACACAATATGTCACACCTGAAGACATGCATACAAAACTTTAATGACTGCTCACATTTCTGGCTCTTTGAAATATTATTCAAACTTTAAACTCAAACCATTCTAAACTTTCCTTTGTGAAATTTTATTTTTTTATGTCTTTCCACTCTCTAGATTTTGATGCCTCGATTGAGGGTGAAGAGAGACGTGTAGGACGAAAGCTTCTGCAGGAGATGTACAACAGCAGCCAGGAGGAAGTGGAGATTGATGAAGAACCTAAGAACTGCACCACTCCAGGTATGAAAGAAAGAGGACACAAGTGTTCTCCACTTTCATTTGCTCCAGAATAGAGAGTGGAGTCTAAAATAAGAAAAGCAAAAATGGGAAACAAATCATCCTCTTCCTTTCTCCTTTCTTCAGTCCCCCTAATGTGGAATAACCTAGTTTGTACGATCATATGATTTCCCGTGACTGCAGCAGTCGGTGACGTTCCTTCTGCCTCTGTGGTTTTCACCTTTCCCAACACATTTTTGGGATTATTCTCACCTTTTCTGTCTTTTACTGACATCATCTCACCATCTTTCCTTCTTTCCCTCATGTTTCCACGCTGATGTTGGCTCTACAGTGCCATGTAAAATATATTCATACCACTTGAACTTTTTCATATTGTAACCTCAATGTGTTGTTATAGGATTTTAGGTGATCAGCTCTCAACTGGAAGGAAAATTGTTTTAAAATGGTTTTACAAAAGCAAAATTTGAAAATGGTATTCATTTGAATTCAGTACCCCTGTGTAAATACTTTAATAAAACCTCATTTCACTGCAGTCACAGCTGCAAGTCTTTTGGGGTGTGTCTCTACCAAGATTACACATCTGGAGTTCTGGCATTTTTAACCATCTGTTCATTGCTTCATCCAGATTGGATGAAGAGCCTCTAATAGGTTTTCAACCATGATTGTCCTAGATTCACCTAAATCCATCGTCCCATCAAATCTGACCAGCTTTCCTGTCCTTGCTGAAGAAAAACATCCCCACAGCATGATACCGCTACCACTATGTTTCACTGTAAAAAGAACAAAAAGTTCAACTTTGGTCTCATCTGATCAGAACACCATCTTCCCTGAATGCTGTGCCTTCTACTGGCTTGTGCAAACTTTATGGTCCTTTTTTGCCACTCTTCCATAAAGACTTTGGAGTGCGCAATTCATAGTTTTCATACTCTTTTTTGTACTTGTCATCTTCCGCTTTATGCGGGACCGGTTTTTATGTCAACAGATAATTCCACCTGAGCTGTGGATTTCTGCAATTCCTCCAGAGTTACCATGGACCTCTGGGCTCTGATTAATGCACTCCTTACCCAGCTTGTCAGTTTAGGTAGACGTCCATGTTTTGGGAGGTCTGCAGTTGGTCCATCCTCTTTCCATGTTCAGATGATGAATTTAATAGAGCTCTGTGAGATGTTCAAACCCTGGGATGTTGTTTTAGAACCTAACCCTACTTTAAACTTCTCCACAACGTTCTCCCTGACCCATGTTTGAAAACCATATATCCTTTTCCTGCCACTTCACAGTCATGCACTACTTTGTGTTGTATTAGAAAAAAACACCAATAACATACTCTGAAGCTTCTGTTTGTGAATGGGAAAAACGTTCAAGCTGTTTGAATGTTTTTTCAATAACAAAATAGGTGCTCCATTTGTGAATATAGTAATATTTAAATTAACCAACTCATCAGCTCGAGGCATTTGGTCACCTCTCAGAGGGAGTGGCAATTTTTTCATACGTTTGTTACACAGAACGGCCACCATCAATCTCCTTTCACTTTCCCAAGGTTACCTGCTTTCATCTATAATTGGAGCTCCAGTCAAAGTTCACCTTATTCTTTTCCCTGGCTGATGACGCAGGAGTTACTCCTTTCCTCCTCTTGCTGCTAAATTTAAAGCAGCCCAACCCGAGGGCTGTAACCCCTGCTACCCTCCTGAGGACAGCGTAGTTTCTGCTCAACAACCTCTATTTCCTAAAGGTCGTGTCCTGCTTTGGTGGCCTGTCCTCTTGAGACAGTAAAACACCTGTTTAGAGATAATTGCCATCCTTTACCTGATAACTAAGAGGGATATGTTATTGAAAACTAACAAAGGATTGAAGGTCAGGAAAAGTAAAAGCAGTTCATGCCAATTTTATGAGATTATGAAGAACATGTTTACTGACTTTCTACTTTACTTTCAGGTTTTATGTGCAGGACATAATGAAGTTATCTGGTTCTAAAGAAACAAACAAGCAATTCCACTGTTTAATTATTACTTCTTAGCAGAGATTTGTTTCTGACAGCCCTGTTGAACGCCCATGGCAGCATCTCAATCAGGTTTAGGTCTGGACTTTGACTGGGCCATTGCAACACTCCCCAGTTTGGGTCAATTTGAGAAATAGCTGTTTTGTTTTAATTATTTCTCTGAGCATCTCTTGTCTGACCTTGGGGTGGCATTCCTGGAAAGTCCACTACTGCGAAGACTGGAAGCTGTTTTAATGTTGTCTTAATTTTAATAACCTTTCTCTCTGCAGAATAATGGATATCAAACAGGTTGGAAACAGCTTTGTAACCCTTCCCAGTTTAAAGGACAGCAACAGTTCCTTCCCTGCGGTCATTGCTGATATGTTTTGACCCTGGCACTGTGTTAACACACCCCTGTATGCTTCAGAGCAGCAAAAATATACAACTTCAGTTTTTATAGAGGTTCTCACTCTTGATGGAGGGATTGATGCACCTGATCAGCATCACCTGGCTGCTAGTTTCCATCCCAAACTTTACAGAAGCAGCAAGGGGTTTAATTAGTTTTCTACATGTAGCTTTTTTTTTCATTTTGGCTTCATCTTTGCTTAATAAACTGTGAAAATGTGGAATCCTTTGTGTTCTTTAGTACAACTGATATTAAATTTAAATAATGTAAGAACCAGTTGAGGAACAGATCATTTTTATATGCAAAACCCTACAACTGAAAGAGGGTTTAGTTTCTGAATGTATGCCAAAGAAACTTCCTTTAAGCCTTCAAAAAGAGGATGACCTTGTTTAGTTGAAGCTGTCTGCTGCTCTGTACGCCTACAAGTTTAACCAGAGAGCAGTTTGGGGTAGAGAAGACACTTTAATGAAATCATAATAGATGTCAAGGTTGAAATTGGGTTCAATTTAGATTTTTGGGCGCAGCGCGTGGCGTAGCGGTAGAGCGCGACCCATATACGGAGGCTTCAGTCCTTGGTTTAAGTCCCAACCACAGTGAATGTGCTGTATGTCTTCCCCCTCTCTCCTCCCCACTTCCTGTCTGCCTATAATTATTGGATTTTTTAAAGTTTTGCAGATATCTGAACCATCACCGTAGATGTAAACTAGACAATAAATAATATCAAGACTAAATAAGAACTGCGGGTAGGGGGCTTCAGCTCCAGAGTAAGCTGATGAGACACTCATGCTCGTGTAATTAATCTTATTTTAATAATAATAATTTTGGATTGTTATTAATAATAAAATTATGAACAATAACTGCCAATATCTAAATGTACTTTTGCAACAAAGAAGTGTTCTTACCTGCTGAGCCTTAATCTGTTTAGCAACAGCAGAACAACCGTTTCTTTGGCAATCTTTGCTCTAACAGCGCGGCTATGGACTCTGCTTCAACATTATCCTTCTTCTGTCAGATATCTGACCTCTGACATCATTCTCTGGCGATCTAAGAGGTTTGTTGTTCAAAGCAGTTTGCTCCTCCGATCTCAACTGGTTGTGCTTGGTGGGACCAGCCCATCTGTCTCTCAGTTTTCCAGCTCTGATCCAGGCAGCTCTGATCCTCTTCGCTTCAGGAAAGTAGTGCAGACTAACGGCTGCTGTCGTAGTATTGCTGCCACCACCAGCACAGTTTCACCATATTAATACTGTTTTTAATGCAACTTGGCTTCTACCTGAACCATTTATCATTGACGCTCACACAATACCAGACTTCCACTTAGACGACTTTGGACTTGCAAAATTTAGCAACAAAATATCGTCACGAATTTAATCCTATTATTATGTCAGTTACTGCCCACGTTGTTCAATATCAAGATGTTCTTTCAATTTCTGCATTTGTGGGAAATGTGTGTCACAGACACTTTAACTGCTTTGTAACTAATTTAGTGATGTGGTGATGGTTGTTGTGTCTTTGAAAGACCCATTTGTGTCCAAACTTTAACCTCCTGGCTGATATCTTGAGATGTTGCTTCAATATTTCCTATCCTCACGATGCCATCTATTTTGTGAAGTGCTCAAATCTTGCAACAAGACCCCCACACCATGATGCCATCTCTGCTCTTCACAGATGGGATGTTCTCAAACTTAAAAGCATTGAAACCATTCAGTTTTAGTTTCCTCAGACCACAGGATATCTCTCCAAAGATTAAGCACCAGAGAGCATTCGCAAACTATAATTTGGCTTTTTTGTCTTATGTTCTGGGGTTGATTCGTGTATTTTACACAAAAACACAGCACAAAACCTATCTCCTCTCTGACTCACTTGATAACTGGACATTCCCATACTGCCCATACTTAAACTATGTTTCCAAACGTTTTTGGGTGACACCACCAGATCAATGAATTTTGGTGTTCCAATCACTTCCATGGCTGAAGGTATGAAGAAATGTGACTGGCCTGCACAGACCTCAACCTTCTTGAACACTGTTGGGATGAATTAGAGCAGAGGCTACAGTTGTGGTTTTTCCATAATGTGACACAAAGAAAGCAGTGTGTTTGAGGTGTTGCCTCAGGAGCTTACAAAGCCAACTAGGCCCTAACCCTAACCCTAAAGCCATGACACTTTCATCTGGGCTTTCTCGACTTGTTTAAAGGAATAGGTCTAAATGGATTTTACCTTCCGAACTTTAAGAAAGCAATCAAAACATTGTCTTAAAATGTCTCTCGCTCTCATTATTTTGGGATTTACCAAATAGAAATAATTTTATGTAATCCTAATTGACCTAAAACTTGAAAACGTTTTAAATAATGACACACAGCAAGGGGAAAAGGTTGTGTGTCTTGCATATGTAAACATCTGGTCGAAATCCTTTGAGTTCTACCAATTCTGCAAAGAAAGTTGGTCAACTATCCATCAAGAATGATGCCAGAAACTCTTTAATGGCTCCAAAACAAGAAAATCAATTGTATTTCAGCCATTTTGCTGAGAAGTTGTAAATGTCTGACTATTGTTGAATATTCGCAAACACCACTGTAAAACGTAAGATTGTGAAGAAGAAGCCCCATGTTGACTCCCCATCCAGAGGTAGCAGCAGCTTCTCTGGGCTCTGGGGCCTCTGGGATGGAATGTCACACAGTTAAAATGTAAAAATGTAGTCCTGTAAACCCAAATTATACTTTAACAAGGCAAAGCTAAATTATCTCAAATTTACGCTAACTGAATTAAAATCCACATAGAAGAATCCTGGAATATTCTTTATTTTATCTTCCACACCAGGCCAACTTTATTCGATCTTATATTAATTTATTACTAATACATTGATTAACTAATCAAAATCTGATCATGTAGCATGCTTCATATGTACAGGTCCTTCTCAAAATATTAGCATATTGTGATAAAGTTCATTATTTTCCATAATGTCATGATGGAAATTTTACATTAATATATTTTAGATTCATTGCACACTAACTGAAATATTTCAGGTCTTTTATTGTCTTAATACGGATGATTTTGGCATACAGCTCATGAAAACCCAAAATTCCTATCTCACAAAATTAGCATATTTCATCCGACCAATAAAAGAAAAGTGTTTTTAATACAAAAAACGTCAACCTTCAAATAATCATGTACAGTTATGCACTCAATACTTGGTGGGGAATCCTTTGGCAGAAATGACTGCTTCAATGCGGCGTGGCATGGAGGCAATCAGTCTGTGGCACTGCTGAGGTCTTATGGAGGCCCAGGATGCTTCGATAGCGGCCTTTAGCTCATCCAGAGTGTTGGGTCTTGAGTCTCTCAACGTTCTCTTCACAATATCCCACAGATTCTCTATGGGGTTCAGGTCAGGAGAGTTGGCAGGCCAATTGAGCACAGTGATACCATGGTTAGTAAACCATTTACCAGTGGTTTTGGCACTGTGAGCAGGTGCCAGGTCGTGCTGAAAAATGAAATCTTCATCTCCATAAAGCTTTTCAGCAGATGGAAGCATGAAGTGCTCCAAAATCTCCTGATAGCTAGCTGCATTGACCCTGCCCTTGATAAAACACAGTGGACCAACACCAGCAGCTGACACGGCACCCCAGACCATCACTGACTGTGGGTACTTGACACTGGACTTCTGGCATTTCTGCATTTCCTTCTCCCCAGTCTTCCTCCAGACTCTGGCACCTTGATTTCCGAATGACCTGCAGAATTTGCTTTCATCCGAAAAAAGTACTTTGGACCACTGAGCAACAGTCCAGTGCTGCTTCTCTGTAGCCCAGGTCAGGCGCTTCTGCCACTGTTTCTGGTTCAAAAGTGGCTTGACCTGGGGAATGCGGCACCTGTAGCCCATTTCCTGCACACGCCTGTGCACGGTGGCTCTGGATGTTTCTACTCCAGACTCAGACCACTGCTTCCGCAGGTCCCCCAAGGTCTGGAATCGGCCCTTCTCCACAATCTTCCTCAGGGTCCGGTCACCTCTTCTCGTTGTGCAGCGTTTTCTGCCACATTTTTCCTTCCCACAGACTTCCCACTGAGGTGCCTTGATACAGCACTCTGGGAACAGCCTATTCGTTCAGAAATTTCTTTCTGTGTCTTACCCTCTTGCTTGAGGGTGTCAATAGTGGCCTTCTGGACAGCAGTCAGGTCGGCAGTCTTACCCATGATTGGCGTTTTGAGTGATGAACCAGGCTGGGAGTTTTAAAGGCCTCAGGAATCTTTTGCAGGTGTTTAGAGTTAACTCGTTGATTCAGATGATTAGGTTCATAGCTCGTTTAGAGACCCTTTTAATGATATGCTAATTTTGTGAGATAGGAATTTTGGGTTTTCATGAGCTGTATGCCAAAATCATCCGTATTAAGACAATAAAAGACCTGAAATATTTCAGTTAGTGTGCAATGAATCTAAAATATATGAATGTTAAATTTTCCTCATGACATTATGGAAAATAATGAACTTTATCACAATATGCTAATATTTTGAGAAGGACCTGTATTTCCTGTGAGTAGGCTTTTATTCCGGCGGATGAGGAAGAACGTGAACTCTTCGCCTCCAGCTGTTTGTTGCCTGAAATTTGCTGCCTGCTGATTGAGAGCTGGAAACAAGAGGTGAAGAAAGAGCTGCTTGTTTGCTAATTTCCTCCTCTCATACCCATCATCATGAGTTTGATTGTGAGAACCCTGCTGCTTCTGTTGATTTCAGACACTTGTTTATTGTCTTCTCCTCTTTATCACAGTGTCATTTATCAGTCAGGCTGGAAAAAGAGCAGTTGCCTTTTTTCTGGTTATGAGGTGATATCTACAGTCCTTTGTTTATTCCAAACGAAAGAAGAGTTGTTTATTTTGATCATTCTTGGGGCCAAATATTACTCAGAAGCTTAATGTTTCTTCATCAGAAGAGGACAAAGGTGGGCCATTCTGCAGTTCCATCAGCATTAGGAGATGCATTTGTTAGCACACTGCAGAGTTTTATACAGAAGCACATAATTTCACAGATGTCTGCATCTCATTTAAATGTTTAGTTGTTCATGCAACCTGTGTTTAAGCAGCCCTCTGTGCATCGTGAAAGTCCCCCCCCTTACATGTGACTGCACCCTCCTGGGGTATTTTCCTGCAGGCTGTCCTCCTTCGTTATTAAAACTGAGAGGGCTGCAGTGACTTAATCGGGGCTTCCCTGTGAGGAATGTGGTGTGTGTTGGTGCGCCTGCAGTTTTTGGCTGAAAGTTTTAGAGCAGTATTGATTAATGTGAGGGAGCTGCTGGGCCAGGTTTCTGCAGCGAGTCACAGAGTGCGTCGGCGTGCTCGCCTCGCTTCACGTGGGAATCCTCCCGGCCCTTCCTCACGTGTCTGAGACCAGTGTGTGGTTGATAAATTAATCAGATCTTAAAACAAAGACGGGGTCTCACCATCAGCCCATTACTAATCAAATATTAAATTGACCCACAGAGCGCCTGGACCAATTTCCTCTGAGAAATCAGTGCATTCATTTTGCGGTGACATCACTGGCTCTGAGTGGGCTGCTGCTGCTGCTCTCCAAAGTTCACTGATGGTGGCAAAGTTCTTAAATAACTGCCTAACGTGCAGATTGGCAAAGTCATCTTGTCTTGTTATTGCAGGATCAGGAGCTCAGTGCTCAGGGGAACTGGACCAATCCATCACAGCAATTAGCTGAGAAGAGTCAGGAACTTCCTTTACATCAGCTCCTGGTTCTAGGCTTGTTTTACCCTCCTTAGCTGTTGTACAACATTAATCTAACATGACGTTTTGTGTGTCTCTCACATGGGAATATACTGTAGAATCCCTCCAAAGCAGCTGCTTTACTGCTTGCTTGAGTGACATTATATTGTAACCAAAAATTGCACATCGATACATGCAGATTAATTGAAGTTGTTGAATCTTATATTAACATCATAATAAATAATAACAAGTATATTTGTTTTATGTTGTAATACACCAGCACAAAACAGTGCTTAATTGTGGAAAGGAAGAAAAATTATACAGTTTTTAAATTATTTCTTTTTACAAAAAATCTAAAAAGTGCAGCATGCAATTATATTTTTAGCCTCTAACCACAAATTCAAATTCAGTGCAACCGAAAACCTAAAAAAGTTGCTAATTTAGTAAACACAGCTCACCTGTGTGTGTTTAATCTCAGTTTAAATCCAGCTGTTCTGTGTTGGCTTCAGAGGATTGGTAGAGAACATTAGGAAGCAAACAGCATTATGAAAACCAAGGAACACAGTAGACAGAGAGAAAGTTGTGGAGAAATTTAAAGCAGGGTCAGGTTGTAACACAATATCCCAGGCTTTGAACATCTCACAGAGCTCTGGTCATCATCTGAACATGGAGAGAGGATGGATCAACTGCAGACATACCAAGGCATGGTTGTCCACCAATAGTGACACATCAGGCAAGGAGAGCATTCATCAGAGAAGCAGCCAAGAGGCCCATGATAACTCTGGAGGGGCTGCAGAGATCCACAGCTCAGGTGCAAGAATCTGTTGGCAGAGCACATATTAGTTGGCCCTAAACATTCATGCCAAAAGCTACAATGAAATGGTTTAGAACAAACCATATACATGTGTTAGAATGGCCAAGTCAAAGTCCAGACCTACATTTTTTTGTGAAATTTTAGCAAGGCTTGAAATGTGGTGTTTACTAACTCTCTGTCCAATCTGACTGAGCTATTTTTCAAGGGAGAATAGGAAAACCTTTCCGTCTCTAGATGTGTGAAGCTGGCAGTGACTTTAGGCTAAATTAAAGGTGGTTCTACATAAGTATTGACTCAGTGGGGCTCAATACATATGTGTCACATTTTCTCAAGCTTTTATTTGTAAGGTTTTTTTCCATCTTACAATATGCCTTCATCCTATTATTAAATAACATATAATGATGTTTGTGGTTGATCAGCTGAAGTATGTGGAGACACAGTAGCATTGTTTGTTCTCCACTCTGTCATGTTCAGGTACAAAGCCTGCTCTGCAAAGAAGCAAAGCAGCCAAAGTCCAAGAGAAACTCTGAGAGATGTTCAGAAAGTGTGAAGAACTGTTGATTCCAACATGTAGAAAGTCTGACTGCCTGGAAGTGAAAGTTTAAAGTGACACTGCAGTGAAAATCTCCCTTCTTGTGTAGTGGACGGTTTAGATAGTTGGAGCCATGTAAGTGGCAGCCATGAGGCACTTCCCTTCGTACCTTAACAGAACTCTGCAGATGCGTCAGAATTTTCTTTTCAACGCTGAGCAGGCATCCTGCTGAAATCATTTCAATGTGGGATTAATATGTAACTTTATAAAAAACCAAAAATGTCTGTTCGCGACTAAAGTTCTGTCTTAACTCAAATCCAAATCCATTACCTGCAGTTTCTTTTAAAGCATTTATTTGTAGTCGGAGAGGCAATATCCCTGCACTATGATGACTCATCATGTTTCACAAACTGCGAGTGAAAGTATCTCACGGCCTTCATTGGTGCGTCTTATCACTTAACCACGTTTAAATCACCTCTCTCCTTTATCTCATCTGACTGTTGCAGTCACTTTGTCCAGAGATGAGTCACAAGGAGGTGAGCTTTGTACACAGGTTCATCTAACTGCAGCTCCAGAGGAGGCTGCTCTGCCTGCGTTGCCATGGTTTACTAGTGACTCACCGCCGTTATGCCGAGGGATTGGGGTTGTGCCCGAACTCAGCCACGTGAGCTCTGCTGCACTGACTGATTTGTTGTTGTGTTGAGAAATGCAGTATAGATGCAGGAAACGGTAACTATGGAAACAACTTCTAACAAAATGCGCTCCGATGCTCTCTGAAGTGGAAAGCTCTGCTGTTATCTATGAAGCCACAAATAACTTTACAAATTTATCCCTCAGGGATAGTTTGTGTTTGGGTAAATGACCATGTTGCATTTGTCTGTTTTAGCATCACTGTGGACTTTATGAGACAGGAAGCCACTAATGAGCTTCATCAAAGTTAACCACCATCTCATACAAACTGCTAATAAACATGCACTATCAAACATTAACGGCACATAAATCTTAAGAAATGAATACTGATGTGATGTTAGGCCTGACACAGATGCTGACAAAATGGGTGGGGCGGGTGAAATACTGCTTCCTGTGTAATATGGCTAGATTCGGTTATAACTTTAGGAATCATGCACCACACAGCTCTCAGCTGGATCTAGTCCATTATAACATTTTCCAGCCGGAACAATTAAAAATGAAATATTAATATTCTTGCAAGTAGACACACAATATGTATGTAGGTTCATGTTACTGTTTACATCTGAAGTATTCTTATGTTATACATTTGTTCTCATTGGCGTCCCTTACACCATGACATTAAATATTAGCCAGAAGTCTGCTCCCCATACCTCGAATGAGCGTGACAGTTCCAACACAAAATTCCATAGTTAGATTGTAAGGGGTTGTTATTGTGGTCTCAGTATATCAGGATCTTGGTTGCTACTGGGAGGAACCCTGGTAGCAGAAGTGGGAGACTATCCATGACGTCTAGCCCACATGCACTGTTGTGGATTTGTTATCAAAGAATCTGAATAGGAAGTTGCCACGCTGACCTCATGCCAAGACTACAACCTCATCACACTCACATCTGGCTGGTAGCCTTCCAAGTCATTTAACATTCTTGAGGGGCTACCTGCTGTGCTCATTGTCTCCTGCCATGGCTCAGGCTGCAGCCAAAATAAGCTCACCTTCTGAAATGAATAATCTGTGATCTTCACGCCAATAATACAATCCTGGTTCCTGCTTCAGGTGGAAAAGAGCTCCCAGCTACAGAATAGCGCATACACCTCCAAACTGCACATTTGCTGGTTGAGTTGAGGACGCTGTTCAAAGTCAAAATGCACATATATTGTCAAAAAACACCCCTGGTTTCAAATTTTAGTGTTACAGAGGGACGAGGAGGAGGAAAAAGCTCACGCTGTATTTGGTTTATGCAGGATTTTTAACTTGACGGTAGTCAAAGCATGACTCGTCAAAGAAACAAAACACTCAAGAGATTCTATACAGATAGCTCAAGCAATCATTGGAAAAAACTGATTTTAGATTTTGTTTGCATTCCTCCTGACTGCATTTGTAGGATATGTGTGCAGAGCGCTGTGCAAGGACAAATTACTGTGCAGGATTGCATGCATCGGCAGTGCACAGTGCAATCTGCAGAAACCCCTCCTCACCTGCATTCTATCCTGCTGCTAAAATGCTGATGAAAATAATGATGATTACTCCTCCAAGTCTGGGCTGACAGTGATGGTGGAGGTGTGAAAACCTCTTATATATATATTCATATAAATATATATATATATATATATATATATATACATATATATATAAGTGGTACTCACCGGCCACTTTATTAGGTACACCTGTCTAACTGCTTGTCAACGCAAATTTCTAATCTGCCAATCACATGGCAGCAACTAGATGCATTTAGGCATGTAGACATGGTCAAGATGATCTGCTGCAGTTCAAACCGAGCATCAGAATGGGAAAGAAAGGGGATTTAAGTGACTTTGAACGTGGCATGGTTGTTGGTGCCAGATGGGCTGGTCTAGGTATTTTAGAAACTCCCGATCTACTGGGATTTTCATGCACTACCATCTCCAGGGTTTACAGAGAATGGTCCAAAAAAGAGAAAATATCCAGTGAGCGGCAGTTCTGTGGGCGCAAATGCCTTGTTGATGCCAGAGGTCAGAAGATATTGGCCAGATTGGTTCGAGCTGATAGAAAGGCAACAGTAACTCAAATTACCACTCGTTACAACCAAGGCATGCAGAAGAGCATCTCTGAACGCACAACACGTCAAACCTTGAGGCAGATGGGCTACAGCAGCAGAAGACCACACTGGGTGCCACTCCTGTCAGCTAAGAACAGGAAACTGAGGCTACAATTTGCACAGGCCCATCAAAATTGGACAATAGAAGATTGGAAAAACGTTGCCTGGTCTGATGAGTCTCGATTTGTGCTGCGACATTCGCATTGGATGGTCTGAATTTGGCGTCAACAACATGAAAGCATGGATCCATCCTGCCTTGTATCAACGGTTCATACTGGTGGTGGTGTAATGGTGTGGGGGATATTTTCTTGGCACACTTTGGGCCCCTTAGTACCAATTGAGCATCGTGTCTATGCCACAGCCTACCTGAGTATTGTTGTTGACCATGTCCATCCCTTTATGACCACAGTGTACCCATCTCATGATGGTTACTTCCAGCAGGATAACGAGTCATGTCATAAAGCACGAATCATCTCAGACTGGTTTCTTGAACATGACAATGAGTTCACTGGATTCAAATGACCTCCAGTCACCACATCTCAATCCAGTAGAGCACCTTTGGGATGTGGTGGAACGGGAGATTCACATCATGGATGCAGCCAACAAATCTGCAGCATCTGTGTGATGCTATCATGTCAATATGGACCAAACTCTCTGAGGAATGTTTCCAGTACCTTGTTGAATATATGCTACGAAGGATTAAGGCAGTTCTGAAGGCAAAAGGGGGTCCAACCCGGTACTGGCAAGGTGTACCTAATAAAGTGGCCGGTGAGTGTACATTCTTGTGAAGGTGTGATTCCTGTTGTGATGGTATAGCTGGGAAAGTGGCAGTTAAAACCTACTTGGTTGGTACTAAGAATGCAGCTGTGTGATGATTACCTGCACACTGAAATCAAGTTGTTCAGATTTTCCATAAATTAGCTGCTTTTAAAGAGTAGTGGAGGTCTTGGAGACCATAGGGTGATTTTAATCCAGTTAGGAGGAACATGGCAAGCATAAAATGACACTGCTTTCCAGAATCTGTGGTTGGATCTATTTCTTCCCTGTTTGTGTTTTCTGTTTCTGACTCTTGTATGGAATTCATAAAGGAGTTTCCCATTTCAAAGTGAAATATTTCAACAGACATTTATTATTGTCCAGAAGTAGGGGTAAGAGTAGATGCAGGTCACTACTTTTCCAGTGGTAGGTGTCCATGAAAAGGTTAAATACTTTGTCATTTGATCTGATTTGTGTTTGTATAACTAAAACAGATTTTTCTATACACACATTTCAGTAAAATGGACAGAAAGTAATAATTCTCAGTATATTTTTGTCATTCATCATAATCTGTCTACTCACTTCACTTTTTCTGCAGCTGTGCATTCATAAATGAAGACTTTCCACTCGGGCAGAAAGGAGCTGCATCCTTGTTATCAGAGCGTGCACACAAGTGAGCGCATGTGTGATTGTGAACGCTGCGTGCATGCCGTGAGCCGTGAAGGGAAGGATGGGAATAAAAGCGGGAGTCCTTAAATGTCACACATTACTCAGCACGGTAACTACGCCACCGACATGCAACATGTCAGCCCACATCATCATCACCCCTCCCCCTACCGAGCATGTGCAGAACATGCCCCCAGCCGTCCATGTGCGCTCCGAATATGCATGAGATTTGCACTGTCTTTCTGTGTTAACACAGGGCCCTGTTGTTCTTCTGGATGCTGTGAAGAGTCTGCATCATCATGGGCAAATGGCTGAACCACAGAAGATATCCTAGTGTTTATTTATCGTTAAATCAGCCTTTTTCGTCACATGTTTAAGTCCAACTTGTCTGTGTCTTTTTCTTCAAGCTCAAGGATACAGAATGAAAAGTTCAGCAGCTGTTGGAATATTCTTATATAATATGTCCTTCTCATCCAAACTGACAGAAAAGGATAGAAAGTTAGGATGGCAGATAACAGGTCTCCCTGATAAACACAAAGTGCTGGATGTTTAGAGATACATTTGTTTTTCCAACAGCTGCGTTATGGTTCAGCAAACAACTGTTGGAAAGTCAATATTAGTCCTACTCATCTATTCTTTCCGTGCTCCACGCTTCAGCAAACCTATTCTCTTCGTAATCACAGTAAGTGTTCTTGCCAGCTGTGGTGTATTTTTATGCATCATTTAGACACGTGTGTTTTAAAGCCGTTTGAAAATGTTTGCACGCATGCAGGTCTTTTAAAGGATGATGAGATGAATGCAAAAACATGGATGAATGAGATCAGAACTGGACTCTGTTTCCATTTTCCTTCCTTCTTTTTCTTATAAGTCAGTATGAAATGACTAACAGAATCACATCAGGGTGTATTCGCCACTCGAGATTTACTCTGTTGCTTTAAACAGAAAGGAAGAACACATACAAACATTTACATCTGAGAATAATTAGCCGAAATTGAGAGACAGAATTTTAGATTCATCAGTAAAGATCAGCTGGACCATTTTGCTGCATAAACCAGCACCCTGTTTACCTTGTTAATGTTTGGGTTCAGAACATTTGCATCAGGGTTCCACACATCCAAACATCTTCTACCTTTTATCCAAAACCTCACTGCTGGGGAAACATCCTGAGCAGAGATCTACAGACATTCCTCTACTTAGCTACCTCCTCCAACCCATCTGAGGCGATTCTAAACCATGGTTAAAAGACAGTACGCCCCCTGTCAGGTCTAGGGTTTTTACAAATAAATGATTTGGCCTTTACAAAAACATACAACAGGTTCCGCAGTCTACTTAAAAAAGATGATGCCAGATGGAAACAGTTTTTCAAGAATTTAGTGTATCCAATAAACACCAGATAAGTACAAAATATATACTAATACCCTAGAATTTAAAAGTGGGTGTACTTTCTTTTTACTATACCTCTGTTCTCTCCAACGACAAATGGGTCTGCGTCAAGGCCTTCTCCCAGTGGGACAGGTCCCTTGAAAGGTGTCTAGAAGGCGTCCTTACCAAACCCTTTTCCAGAGATTTCTTCTGTTTTTGGACAGAAGAAATCCAAACAACTGGACCAAGATTCACTTTTTGCAGTGATTTGCTTCTGGAGTGAATACAAATCAGCCTCGATCCGACCCAACTACAAAAAACATGCGCCTCTTTGGACTTAACGAGCCACTGTAGTGAATGTTGCGAATAGTAAATGCATTAAAGTCATACCTGGTCCAGTGTCTTTTGCTTAGTAATGCTGCTGCTATCATGCTGTGGGTCAGGGCACGCAGAGCACATCCTTTGGCTTGCAGCTTGTATTCGCCACCCCTGTTTCAAAATAAGAAATAGAACGTTGTAAAACCTGTGTTGAATGAGTTGCTCATGACATTCACATTCATTTTGCTGCTGTAATAACTGCACAAATATGCAGAACAGAAATGCAGCAAGTATTACTACAATAGTTTTCCTCCATTTCTGGGTCTGTGCTCTGTCACGCCTTACTAACTTCTGTCCAATGGGAGAAACGAATGTAACACGCTTGGTTTTGTTTCCAAGTTATAATTCACTCGCAAAAAGTAGAATGGGAAAGCGAACCGCACCAAACAAAAAAAAAGTAAAGTCAACTTTTGGTTGGGACCAAACAAGTGGACCAAAGGACAGTCCTGGTGTGAATACACCCCTGGATTAAAAGAAATGTGCAACAGTGCTGGTTGATTTTGAAAAAATGTGAATGTATAATTGTGCATAAAAAACAGACTATTTACAAAAGATCCTCTTAGCAGGTAGAATCTGCTCTGACTCTTCCTGTAAAGAGCATCAGAGATGTGACTCTAGTCCAGTTTATTGTTCAGGTGAACTCCCAGGTAAATAAAACAGTCCACCATCTCCATGTCAGTTCCCTGGATGTTCACCGCTGTCAGTGTGGAGGGTCTGGGCCTGAAATCCACCACCAACTCCTTGGTTTTCCCCACATTGATCAGGAGGTGGTTCCACTAGCACCGATCCGCAAAGTCCTGTGTCCACTGTCTGTACTCTGAGTTGTCCTCACATGTGATGAGGAAGACTGTGGCAGAATAATTAGAGAACCTCTAAAGATGGCAGCCAGGGGAGTTGATGGAGAAGTCTGCGGGTTAACAGGAATGGCGCCAGCACAGTTTCTTGCCGAGCTCCCATACTTCAGGCCAGCCTGTCAAAGACCCAGCCCGTGTCCTCACATATTGTGGGCAGCCACAATATGTGAGGACATGTCCTTCATAGTCTTAAAATGTATGAAATGTGCCTATAGTATTTTCTCTGGTCTACATAAATATGGAATTAGGGATGTCCCAGTTAAGATTTATTTGTCCTTGTTACTGATCTGAGTCAATTTGACATCTTTTATCTGCAGATACTGAGTCACAATCAGATTTCTGCTTTTACATAAATATGATGGTTGCCGTTTCTGCTGTACTGTGAGAAAAGTCCTTCTTGCCCATACTTTGAATCTCTATGTCATCCATTATTTTTTTATTTCTTGTAATATCACAAGCATTGACATGAATAGACTCTCTATCCCTATCCCATCTCTTCAATTGCTTTCTTTATTGCGCCTCTTCCAATTTTTACCCCTAGTTTTCTCCTTCTTTATTCCATTTCTTACCCATTAACAAACCATTATAATACATCTGTACATAAAATCTTGCATATCAGAAACTATGTTTGCATTTAGTTAACTTTTTTCATGAATTCTTGGGATAACTGGTCATACGACTGCTCAGATCTCACTTAGAATTTTATTTGAACTATATTATGTTTTGAAGACTTTGTATTACACCAATTTATGTTGTTTCTAAACCTTTTTGGGTCAGCTGATATTTAAGGGGATGTAGACTGCTAATCAAGTCAAAATATGGCAACGGTTCTTTTATATGATTAATCTCATTTTAGAATTATAACATGTTTGAAACTTTAAATATGAAAACAGCCCATACCAAAGACAGTAATTTGGCTACAGTAAAAGATTGACATGTTTAGAGCTAAGTTAAAAATTTTTTAGACTGTTTGATATGGGATATCTCTCATTTTACGCTATGTCCACTTTTGATTGGTTGATGGGCCCGTCTGGATGACTCCTGTAATGGTGAGAGAAGAGCTGAGTCCAGAGATCCGGTGAACTCACCAAGATGCCTTACCCATCTAGAGCCAGGTTTGCTCACCCTGTCGGGTCTGACAGGTTTGCAACTTTCTTCTAGTTTTGTTTAAAATTTCAGCGAGATTGGGTTTGTTTTTCCATCCATGCTTTTGACTTGTGTTCAGCATCACTTAATATTTTTCTTTAAACTGTTTATTCCTTTGGATCAAACCAGTCGCAAATCCAGAGTGGGGAACCTTTAGACATCCAATATCTCAGTCCCAGAGACCAGTACCGTTTGCTGTTGTAGAGTGACCCGTGGCAGACAACACCGCTGTCTGTTGTTGTAGAACAGTCGGCTGTATCAGCAGCTGGGAAAACAACCTGAGCAGAAACACAAGTTGGTTCAGTGAAAGTAAACACCCCATCTGATCCAGTAAGTCACCTAATTCCTGTTCTACTGAATTGGTTCTGGTGCTGAAAGCTGAAGGATACTTCTTCTAAGACTGAATTCCTCCTCTGTTTTCCATTTACCTTTTCAGATTAATATAAGCAATAGAACTCTAAATTAGATTGCAAACCCTCTTTACTCATGAGAGCCCGATAAGCCTTTCTTATTTCTTCCTTGTCTTATACAGTACAGACCAAAGGTTTGGACACACCTTCTCATTCAAAGAGTTGTCTTTATTTTCATGACTATGCATATTGTAGCTTCACATTGAAGGCATCAAAACTATGAATTAACACATGTGGAATTATATACTGAACAAAAAAGTGTGAAACAACTGAAAATATGTCTTATATTCTAGGTTCTTCAAAGTAGCCATCTTTTGCTTTGATTACTGCTCCGCACACTCTTGGCATTCTGTTGATGAGCTTCAAGAGGTAGTCACCTGAAATGGTTTTCCAACAGTCTTGAAGGTGTGCCCTGTCAAGTTTAATAAGTGGGATTTCAAGCCTTATAAATGGGGTTGGGACCATCAGTTGTGTTGTGCAGGAGGTGGATACAGTACACAGCTGATAGTCCTACTGAATAGACTGTTAGAATTTGTATTGTGGCAAGAAAAAAGCAGCTAAGTAAAGAAAAACGAGTGGCCATCATTACTTTAAGAAATGAAGGTCAGTCAGTCCGAATAATTGGGAAAACTTTAAAAGTTTCCTCAAGTGCAGTCGCAAAAACCATCGAGCACCACAAAGAAACTTGCTCACATGAGGACCACCCCAGGAAAGGAAGACCAAGAGTCACCTCTGCTGCGGATGATAAGTTCATCCGAGTCACCAGCCTCAGAAATCGGAAGTTAACAGCAGCTCAGATTAGAGAACAGGTCAATGCCACACAGAGTTCTAGCAGCAGACACATCTCTAGAACAACTGTTAAGAGGAGACTGTGTGAATCAGGCATTCATGGTAAAATAGCTGCTAGGAAACCACTGCTGAGGACAGGCAACAAGCAGAAGAGACTTGTTTGGGCTAAAGAACACAAGGAATGGACATTAGACCAGTGGAAATCTGTGCTTTGGTCTGATGAGTCCAAGTTTGAGATCTTTGGTTCCAACCACCATGTCTTTGTGCGGCGCAGAAGAGGTGAACGGATGGACTCTACATGCCTGGTTCCCACTGTGAAGCATGAAGGAGGAGGTGTAATGGTGTGGGGGTGCTTTGCTGGTGACACTGTTGGGGATTTATTCAAAATTGAAGGCATACTGAACCAGCATGGCTACCACAGCATCTTGCAGCAGCATGCTATTCCATCCGGTTTGCGTTTAGTTGGACCATCATTTATTTTTCAACAGGACAATGACCCCAAACACACTTCCAGGCTGTGTAAGGGCTATTTGACCAAGAAGGAGAGTGATGGGGTGCTGCGCCAGATGACCTGGCCTCCACAGTCACCGGACCTGAACCCAATCGAGATGGTTTGGGGTGAGCTGGACCGCAGAGTGAAGGCAAAAGGGCCAACAAGTGCTAAGCATCTCTGGGAACTCCTTCAAGACTGTTGGAAAACCATTTCAGGTGACTACCTCTTGAAGATCATCAACAGAATGCCAAGAGTGTGTGGAGCAATAATCAAAGCAAAAGGTGGTTACTTTGAAGAACCTAGAATATAAGACATATTTTCAGTTGTTTCACACTTTTTTGTTCAGTATATAATTCCACATGTGTTAATTCATAGTTTTGATGCCTTCAATGTGAAGCTACAATATTCATAGTCATGAAAATAAAGAAAACTCTTTGAATGAGAAGGTGTGTCCAAACCTTTGGTCTGTACTGTATGTACAATATATCCTTGTGAAGGTGTGATACCTGTTGTCTTTCTATCTTTACGAGGACCTCACATTAACTTCTATTCATTTTCCATTCATTTCTATGACCTAACCCTAACCCTAAACCAAACCTAAACTAAATTCAGACCTTAGTCCTAAACCTAACCCCTAACCCAAAAATAGCACTTTTTGGCTTTGGGCCCCATATAGAGCAGTGTGGCCACACAACACAGTATGTGTTAGGAAAATTAGCCTTACACTGTAAAAACTGCTAGAGCAAACACACATAAATACAAGCAGATACACCCCCATCTTTAGTCATCCCTGCCCTCCATACCATATCCAGCAGTGATGTGTCCATCTCCATGGCAACATTCGGAAAGCATTATGTCATAAGTTTGAGTGGAGTTGCGCAGAATTTTTTTTCTCTTTTAATTCTTGACACACGCAGAACGTTTCCCTCCCCCTCCGAGCTCTTGCAGAGCATACGGAGCCTCGCTCGGAGTTACGTAAGAGTCCCGTCCTCTTTCTTACAAGGGCTGACATCATCAGTGATCACAGAGATGATGGAGTGGGCAGGAGTTAAAACACCAGGAGGGCAGAATATTCTACTGTGAATTATAACGTTCCATCTCCTGCTCCTCAAGTGTCATTATCTTCATCGGACAGCCCATGTATAGCTCTAAGAATTACATATTTTATACACTTTTTTTCCTTTAATGAACATTTTTTATTTTCTTTGTTGTTCACTCAGTCTTACATTTTTCTCTTAGAAAATGAGAGAGCTTGTTTGTAATTCATGCAGAGCAAAATATTTTGAATATTTAGAATAATATTAATAAATATATTATATAAACAAGGTTAAAAACAATTAAACATGTTACCATTAAAAAAGGTTTTATGGATAAAAGAAAATCAATACTAATTAATACTAGAAAAAAGATGAAATAGAAAGAAATATTTCTAATAATAAATAAAAATTGTAAATTAAAAGTTAAAAATTGTAAAATTAAAACTGCACAAAAACAGGGAAGAAAAACATTAACAGAACAGGAAAATATTAAGAAGTTGAATATCTGAACGTTTTCTAAAAGGTTAAAAGATAAAAGTAAAGGGGAATGAGATGACCATCCATCGAGGTTTGGTGAGTAGAAACAGCCGTAGCAGAGTCTAATCTGCTCGGTGAACAATGTCAGTCTTCTTTTGGTGATGCAGGGGCTGTATAGCCTTCCAAGTAAAGACTGGATCCACATTTCCATGACCCTGACCAAAGTCACACTGTTCCTCATTATTTGTTGTTATTATTCAATTGGTTGCAGGCAGCTGTACGTTTTCCCAGGGAGGCAAGGAAGCGTGATCCCTCAATAGTTGGAATACAATCTCTTATCCAGTTTTTAAAAAAATAGGATCACCCATCCTGCGCCGACGGTTGTTGTATTGCTCCCTTATGCAACACGAAAGAAGCATGTCAACCACAACAGGCCCACAGTGTCCAGAACCTTCATCATCTGGGGGCAAATCTTCTCTGTTCTTGGTACTGTTGGGAGCTTTTTAGCTACCTCAGCAACCTCTGTCAGAATAATGGACTAAGCTTCCCCACAGTTCTCCTACACGTCCTCCTCAGCGTGGGACATGGTGAGGGGATTGAGGACTATAACTTCATTTGCATAATGTTCGTGTCAACCTCTCTTTTGTGGAATATGCACAAAGAAGAAGCAAAGGTGCAGGAGATTTGTGATGTCAAAGACGAATGAGTCAAACAGAGAGGAGGTCATGCTGCATCTTGATTCAGTGCTTGTCTTCAGTGGCTCACAGCAGCTCCCTCCAAATTGTCTGGTAAATGAGACTGGCATGGGATGATGTTGGCAGCAGTGAGCTGCAGAAATGTTCCCTTGTGAACTGATGCCTGATTGCTGATTGATACATTGACTGCGGCTGATTGTGCATCATGAGGAGGAACGGGGAAGCCGGCCTGATTGCAGAAAGGGAAACAATTTCACTGCCCTTATTTGTGTCTGTTTTTGGTAGCTCTGTGTTATTCTGTTTGCTTCAGCCTGTAGGAGTAACTTAGAGCAGAGCATTATGAGCAGCTGAAGCTACATCCCAGTGGCCCCAGTTACAACTGCACTAACTACCAAACCAGCATCTCCAGGGTCTTTATGTGTTCTTCTCGTGTGTGAATAGCTGTCCTTGTGTTCAGATACCAGCGTGTGGACTGAAGGAATATTATCAGCTAAGCTGTTATGTTTAGGGAACATTATTAGCTCTGGAAGCCCCCCCCGTCCATCCCTCTCTCTTATTTCCTGTACACTACCAAGACAAATCCACAGACATCGTGTATTTCCTCCAGTCTCCAAACATCATCCATAATGCACCACATCTTGGCCTCAACTCTGCTTGTACAACTTCAACCATCATCACTAAGTGTTCATCCTGGCAGCTGTGCCTGCAGCATTAGAGCAGCATACTTTCATTTTGGGGCCAGCAGTCTTTCTTTCTCATCTGCCTCAAGGAGACACACTGTAGCTGCAGAGATTAGTCGGGTATGGACCAGCATGGTCACTGACACTTGTTAAACTCAATATTATTTCCTAATAATCTCAACATTTGATCAGTTCTGTGCTACACATTTAATCTCAGTTTAAATGCTGATTTTAGTTTAGTTAAAGAACAATAGGCTGCTGCAATGTGAGCTCTGGTCACTGAAGGTTGTAGAGATTACTGTGGCTTTCGAGATTATACATACTTCTGGAACTTTTCCACATTTTCTCACATTGTAACCGCTGACGTTCGTGTATTTTAATGGGATTTTAAAAATCTGAAAAGTGTGGCATGTATTTCTGTTTCATATTGTCTTGAGATTCTTGACTTAATTAAAAAGCAGCTAAATACATTTTAATTAAAACGTTCTTTTCTTTTTGTATATTTATTCTCCACTGTCTGTAATTGATTTGTTTTGTGTCTTTTTTATAATGTTTTAATTTAATATTTCATTCTATAATAATTTATATATTTATACAATAATATATTTTCTGTGTAAAGTGCTTTATAAATAAATGTACTTGTATTCCCCAAGAATAAGTACTTTGCTGAATCTTTTTCTGGAGCTTCAGGTCTTCTGGCTAAATGTCTCTACCAGCTTTCCCTGAGACTGAATTTCTTTTGCCAATTCTTCAGTGCAACAGAGCTCAAGCTCTGTCAGAGACAGACTTCAGTTGGATTTAGATTTGGACTTTGACTGGACCATTCTAACACATGAATATGCTTTGAGCTAAACCATTCCATTCTACCTTCAGCTACAATGCAACGTTCTTCCAGGATTGCCCTCTATCCATCTTGCTATCTAATCTGAGCAGCCTCCCTAGATAATTAATAGATTTCTCTTTAAAGGCTTGATTCGTGGATGCTATGACTAATAGTTGTCCTGTCAATGGATTCTCCCACCTGAGCTTTTGATCTCTGCAGCTCCTGCACAGTTTCGTACAGTCTTTTTGCTGCTTCTTTTGCTGCCACCTAATCTGACAGGCCGAGCAAGGAGAGCATTAATTAGAGAAGCAGCAAAGAGACTGTACGAAACTGTGGATTCTCCCACCTGAGCTATTGATCTCTGCAGCTCCTCCACAGTTTTGTACAGCCTCTTTGCGGCTGGGTATTTTTCACCCTAGTTCGATTCCAGTGACAGTTTGAGCATTTGAAGTTATTTTTTTCTGGGAATTCAAGAAAAAAACGAAATAAATCCAGCCCAATCTCAGCAGTGTCACCTGCACTCAGGGCTCAGGTTTTGAGAGATCCAGTCCATGAAAGAACCGGACAGTTTGAGGGAGTTTGTGCAACAACATCTACACTGTGAGTGTGTGGATCTGATTTAGTTGTAAAGAGACAAGGTGCTGCGACGTGGAACCTGTCAGTGTTGATGTGTATAAAAAAAATGTTGGATGGGTTTCTCGTGGGAATCTGCAGCTCATCTCCGTCACATTGATTGTTCTCTACTGGGACACTGGGCTTCACGCTTTTTGGAGACATAATGAGCTTGTTGGGATTTAACTTTTAATCAGTTGTCTTTTATCAATGTTTTAGATGATTTTTCCCAATTGTTGAGCTGAATTTGGCTTCTGTGATCTGTTTGTTTGTTTCCCAGCCTGGTATCAGGGCTGGATGGAGTCTGAGCTTGTTCACAACTGTAAATATTAAACACATCCAGCTGTCACCTTGAGACGACTGTGTGGCTTTTTTACAAGCTGCTCTGTGTTGTTTCAATCACAGCACAACATAAAGCAGAGGAGTGCTGCCGAGATTCTGGAGAGGAAAATGCGTCAGCAGAGTAGAAAAAAGGTGGATGAGTGGGAGAAGGCAGGGGGAAAGTTGTCAATAATTCTTTCTGTTTCATATTGGAAACGAAAATACATGGAAATGGAGGTGAAGTGGAAAGACACTCTAAACATTACTCATAAGTTGTTTACATTCTCCTTGTGAGACGTTAAATGTTCCAGATTGTTCCTTCACAGTCTGGAAAAGTCTGGAATATACGGAGTTTCATTTAAATACTCCAGATCAGCATAAGGTTGAAAGAAGAAAATAAAATGAATGAAAACATATTTGCATCCATCCATCCATCCATCCATTCATCATCCATCCATCATCCATCCATCCATCCATCCATCCATCCATCCATCATCCATCCATCCATTCATCATCCATCCATCATCCATCCATCCATCCATCATCCATCCATCCATCATCCATCCATCCATCCATCATCCATCCATCCATCCATCCATCCATCCATCATCCATCCATCCATCCATCCATCCATTCATCATCCATCCATCATCCATCCATCCATCCATCCATCCATCCATCCATCCATCCATCCATCCATTCATCATCCATCCATCCATCCATCATCCATCCATCCATCCATCCATCCATTCATCATCCATCCATCCATCCATCCATCATCCATCCATCCATCCATTCATCATCCATCCATCCATCCATCCATCCATCATCCATCCATCCATCCATCCATCATCCATCCATCCATCCATTCATCATCCATCCATCCATCCATCCATCATCCATCCATCCATCCATTCATCATCCATCCATCCATCCATCCATCCATCCATCATCCATCCATCCATCCATCCATCCATCCATCCATCATCCATCCATCCATCCATCCATCCATCCATCCATCCATCCATCCATCATCCATCCATTCATCATCCATCCATCCATCCATCATCCATCCATCCATCATCCATCCATCCATCCATCATCCATCCATCCATCCATCATCCATCCATCCATCCATCCATCCATTCATCATCCATCCATCCATCCATCATCCATCCATCCATCATCCATCCATCCATCCATCCATCCATCCATTCATCATCCATCCATCCATCCATCATCCATCCATCCATCATCCATCCATCCATCATCCATCCATCCATCCATCCATCCATCCATCATCCATCCATCCATCCATCCATCCATTCATCATCCATCCATCCATCCATCATCCATCCATCCATCATCCATCCATCCATCCATCATCCATCCATCCATCCATCCATCCATCCATCATCCATCCATCCATCCATCATCCATCCATCCATCCATCATCCATCCATCCATCATCCATCCATCCATCCATCATCCATCCATCCATCCATCCATCATCCATCCATCCATCCATCCATCCATCCATTCATCATCCATCCATCCATCATCCATCCATCCATCCATCCATTCATCACCCATCCATCCATTCATCATCCATCCATCCATCCATCATCCATCCATCCATCATCCATCCATCCATCCATCATCCATCCATCATCCATCCATCCATCATCCATCCATCCATCCATCCATCCATCCATCCATTCATCATCCATCCATCCATCCATCATCCATCCATCCATCATCCATCCATCCATCATCCATCCATCCATCCATCCATCATCCATCCATCCATCATCCATCCATCCATCCATCATCCATCCATCCATCCATCATCCATCCATCCATCCATCCATCCATCCATCCATTCATCATCCATCCATCCATCCATCATCCATCCATCCATCATCCATCCATCCATCCATCCATCCATCCATTCATCATCCATCCATCCATCCATCATCCATCCATCCATCATCCATCCATCCATCCATCATCCATCCATCCATCCATCCATCCATCATCCATCCATCCATCCATCCATCCATTCATCATCCATCCATCCATCCATCATCCATCCATCCATCATCCATCCATCCATCCATCATCCATCCATCCATCCATCCATCCATCCATCATCCATCCATCCATCCATCATCCATCCATCCATCCATCATCCATCCATCCATCATCCATCCATCCATCCATCATCCATCCATCCATCCATCCATCCATCATCCATCCATCCATCCATCCATCCATCCATTCATCATCCATCCATCCATCATCCATCCATCCATCCATCCATTCATCACCCATCCATCCATTCATCATCCATCCATCCATCCATCATCCATCCATCCATCATCCATCCATCCATCCATCATCCATCCATCATCCATCCATCATCCATCCATCCATCCATCCATCCATCCATCCATCCATTCATCATCCATCCATCCATCCATCATCCATCCATCCATCCATCATCCATCCATCCATCCATCCATCCATCCATTCATCATCCATCCATCCATCCATCATCCATCCATCCATCATCCATCCATCCATCCATCATCCATCCATCCATCCATCATCCATCCATCCATCATCCATCCATCCATCCATCGATCATCTCACTCAGTGTTTTTTGTCCTTTTTTGTGCTATTCTCACACCGAGTAACACTACTGTCCTTTATTCTTCATCCATTCTGTTGTTATTTCGGTCCCAGCCTGTTAGGAAGGTTGCTCGTGCACAATCCATAGACATGCTGCTCCAGGAGCTTCTCTGCTGGCAGGGCTTTCTGTCAGCACACACGAGTTCAGTGGGTTTCTGTGCCCACAGGGCCGACCTCTGTGTTAGGAATACATTCTCTCTTCTACGCAGACTTGTTCTAACTGCAGGTTTCTATCTCTTACAGCTCTGCACGAGTTTCCAACTGACTTCTTTACAAACAAAGAGAGAACCGAGGGAGCTGTGGCCCTGCATGTGCTTTGTGTAAGTGCAGTTTTATTAATAATAACAAATAAACACCTATTAATAAAATCCCTTGTCCTGTCAATGTCAAATTTATTTATATAGCACTTTTAAAAACAACAGTCAACCAACGTGCTTCACAATTACACCAACAATCCTAAAATAGTGATAGGTAAACTGTATTAAAACTGTAATAAAAATAAATAAACTAATTAGTGTCTCATATTTAATCAATCATAGGTCTGGGAAAAGAGATGGGTTTTTAAAAGTCATTTAGATGATTCTGTGCTCTGAGCGGTGCGGACATGTAGAGGAAAGGTATTTCACCACAGCGAATTCTCGCTCAGCTCTATGTTTGAACTTTGATCTTGGAACATCCAGGAGAAACTGGCTGGATGACCAGAGAGCTCTTCAAGGTGCATGGCAGTTGAGGAGATCACGTAGACAGGATAGGGCTAGACCTGTTCACACTTTAAAAGTGAGTAATATAATTTGATGACAGACAGGATGCCAGTGAAGAGATTTTAAGACTGGAGTTTTGTGTTCGTGCTTCTTTGTACCAGTTAAAAGACAAGCTCCAGGGACGTTTGATTCAGACCGACGCATAACAATAGTTCAGTAGTTCAAGCGAGAAGTTATGAAAGCATAAAAAACCTTCTCTATGACAGGACTTATCTGTTTGTCTAGTTTAAAAGAAATGTGCAGAATAAAACCCAGATTCCTTTCTGCACAGTGACTGCAGGCTCACAACAAACATGCAGGTAACGAACAAACATTTATTTTTACCCCAAAACAAAATTCCTGAATAATTAGTAGGTGTGCAATAAAAAAGCACCCAAAGTCTGGAGGATTATTTATTCTATGTAGGCTGTTGAAAGATCAGTGATGGAAAAATAAGGTTGTAGAATCGTATCCTTCCTTCATCCATCCTTCTCCCTGAGCTATCAGAGTTAATTAATGAGCCGAGTAAAGCTGGCTTGACTTGGGAACTGTGAAGTGTGTGCATTAATGAACTGTTGCTTTGTGACTGCACGGATGTATTTGTGTATTCACTGCTGCACAGCAATTTTACACAGCCATAACTTCAGTTAGTTACAATAAAAAATCAGATCCATTGTTTTTAATGGTCCTTACCTTACCACCTGCAGTGTCTTTCCTCATCTGAGGAGACACGGTGGTCAGCTGGAGCTGTGGTGGTCAAGGGATCTGTTTGGTGATAGTTACACTCCAAGGAACAAATAAAACCAGAGTTAAAACAGTTCAACATGAAGAAAGTTTAGCTCTGGGCTGAACTGAGCCTTAAGCATACCCCAGGACTGTCAGGAATTTCATTTATCTAACAGAGGGGTCTGCAACCTGTGGCCCCAGAGCCACATGTAGTAAATATATGTTAAGTTCGATCATTTTTAAAGGGTTTTATGAATATAGAGTAATTAATTTACCAGAAGCAAGGGTTGGAATGGTTGCTGACCCCTGGTCTAATATGACCCGAACCTCTAACCACAACTGACGTGCATCTGAGATAACATTTTAGCTCCTTGAAAATAAAACTGTTTGAGCTTCAAAGCTTCTAGGGCTGTTATTCAACAATAACCAATCACACCCATCCTAATAAACGTCCATTATGTTCCTTGGAAAATTGTGGGAGTGTTAGTGAGTTTTGGTGATACATTATGGAAACATTTAAAGCCGTTAAGGTAGATTCATTTGTCTGTTGGGTACATTTGCTATTAGATTTTAGTTCTTCCTCATCAATCTTAAGAATATATTGTACTACACTTGCTGATCATTAAAATTAGCTCCAAATTAGCACTCTTCTTGAATGAGTATTTGTATATATATATATATATTTATATGTATGTATGTATGTATATGAGATTGGGCTGGATTTTTTTACCACTTCTTAAAGGAAGTGCCAAATGATAGGGGGAGGTGGACTGCTAATGTTAGGGATAGCCCCAGGAAAGGGGATTCAGCCTAGGTGTGTATTTAAGATCAGTCTAGTGGTGTTTCCCCAGTTTCCCCTGACTAAAAAACAACCCACAACATGATGCTACCACCACCGTGCTTCACTTCTAGAATGATGCTCTTGTTAGCTGATGGGCATATTTATATTTTTTCTTGTAATCTTATCCAATAACTAATAGCTTGAAATGATTAAAAAAACCTCTGGCTCCTTTATTTTTTAAATCTTATTTATAAATTATTTGGCAGCTGTATGAGTTTAGGAAGCAGAGCCGGTCCAAGGCAGAATTGAACTAAGCCACTGCTTAAGGCTCCAAACCATCAGGGGCCTTCCACAAATGCTTGAATTTTAACACAGAGAATACAATTAAATTTGATTTGATGGGATTAAAATAGATAGATTAAAAGATTTTAACTAGTTATAATTTAAAGGAATTGGCAAGTTTACTTTGTAAAAGTACAAACAATAATTTCCATTGTTTGATTGTTATGTTACCATAGCCACAATCTGATGCTATGAGTTGTCATGATTTGAAGGTGTACGAGTTTTGTTTTGGGTTTCTCCTCTCTTCATGTTTTCCAGGTGATGCTTTAGTTCATTCCTTTAGATTCTTACTTGTTCTGGTTCTGGTGCATTTTAGTTCTGTTACTTTTAGATTTGTGATTTGGTTTCATTGTTGTTTCTCTATTTGTTTCCTGTCATGTTTTGTCTCTATTCTCAGCCACTGCCTCCATCATCAGCTTCATTCGGTCCACCTGCTTCATGCCAATCAGTCTCCTTGTTTTCACCCGTGCCATGTTCTTTATAGAGCCTTTTATTCTGTTTACACCGTTTGCCATGCCTGCTCGGTACACGTCAAATCAGCTCCTGTTCATTCTTATGTTTTGCATGTTTCGCCCACCTCATGCCCTGCCTGTAAGTTTAAATTCTTTCTATTCACCTTTCTGCCCCTGCCTGCCTCTTTGTCTGCATTTGGGTCCAAAAAGAACCACAACTTGACATGAGTTTAATATTTTGTTTGTGTTTGAACTCGGTTTGATCACAGATACATCTCAGCAAATAATAACCGGTTATCTCTGGTTGCTGTTAGCATCAGCTAATTAAACTCGGCCCCTTTCCCAGATTACACAAACACCATGTATAAACTCTGTTAGTGGTGCTGATGTTCTTAACAGGAAGAGGGCTCCAATTCTAATTCTGCTTAAAGCCCCATAAAACCTTGAGCCAGCCCTGTTTAAAGTCTATCCTTTCTTCATAATTCCAGTCCCGTAAGGCTTGGTTTACTGCGAATTAGATATTTTGTATTCACCTAACCTTTATCTATTTGTATTTCTTTTTTTTTTTTTTTTTTAATCTGTTATCTGTTTGAAGAATGCCTTTATCTTCACCGTGTTGCTTTCTTTGTGTTGCCTTTCATAACAGGCTTGTGCTGATCTAAACACCAGGTTGTTTTCATGTCACCGGTTAAGCCTGTTTTATGTCGGTCCAGACATTAAGATTAGGAGGGGGCAGAAAATCTGTTGGAGTATTCCTTAAAACCACAAAGACTAAAATACATGTGTAAGAACACAACATAGAGATGCTACTGAATGTGTAGATGTATGAGATAATTAGAAATATAACTTCTAGCATTGCAGGTGTATTAAAGAAAGACGTAATTAGTTTTAAAGTTTGTTGGATCATTTTTATTATAAAGTCTCTACTGGCAAATTTAGACGGTTTTCTAACCATGTTGGCAGCTCTGCCTGCACTTGCAGAATCACTTTATTACTGTTAATCACACAGTAGCCGTGCAAATCCTTGGCCTGTTGAACAAATAAAAATAATCTGCCTTTTTGACCAATAAGGAACAGGCTGTATATAAATATGTTTGGCAGGCCTCTCTCCACCTGCAGCTGCTTGTCTCCACTGAAAACCAAACAGCACCTGGAATGCTTATTTTTCTGGTAATTTAGTGGATAGAGATGGAAACAAGAAGGCATTTAAAGCCATGGAAAATAACATAAATGAGAACAGATGCCAAATCACAGCGCAGCTGAGCCTTTATAATATAGCATTTGTTGCAGCATATGGTCTTTGTTCAGGGATTTTGACCTAAACACAGGATTGAATCCAGATGCTCCCATTTTTCTGAAGCTGCTATTAAGGGATTTTAGTAAAGAACTTTATCCATTTGTTTCTAGAATAAAACAAAGATTATCATTATTATTATATAATGAAGTTTTCTTCACCCCTGAAATCCAGCTCTGTCTTCCACATAAAGGTTGCCTTCATTCTGCTGCAAATTATCATAGACTTCAATTGTTTTCACATATAAAACAAGCACAAAAAACCAGACAAAGTGTGCACACTTACCTGTACAGAAAGACAGTACATCCACTCATCATACAACGAGGTCGTATGAATTGTGTCCAAGCTTCAACCATCAGACCCAAACTGTCCCCCTCAGATGAAAGACAATAGGTTAGGATGTTCAGAAACAACTCAGGAGCAACTCAGGAACCTCAAACCGCTCATCAACTGGAAGCACTGGAAGTGTAATCTGCACCAGTGTCTCTCTCCATAGTGAAGCCAGTTCTACATCACCTTGAACTGAGAGGTTGCTGGTTAAGAAGTAAATCCCTACTCCAAAAGCAACACCTTTACTCTCGGCTGACATTTGCAGCCCACAAGGACAAACCATATGCCTTCTAAAGAAAGGTTTTATAGTAAGATAAAAATATTTAAAAATTTAGCCACATTGTGACCAGAAGACTGTTTGGAGAAGTCAATATAAGGCTTTCAAACATACCAACTATTAGGCATTGTGGTGGCAGTGTCATGCTGCGGGATTGTTTCACTCCAGAGGTACTGATGCCTTGCAGGAAATGGATGCATTGGAAGCAATACTTCCAAATTCATCAGCTTCACCTGAAATCAGCAGCTAGATGGTTATAACTTTGTCCAACCCAGATCTTCCAACAGGACAACGATCCCAAACACACATATAAACTGGTTTTGCTTCCTAAATGTTCGCCCTAAACTATGCCTAAAAGCTGATTTGTGGCAGGAAACTAACCGGTGTAAACGAGTTCTACCAACTATGCATGCAAATATCCAACCAGAATTGTGCCAGAAGCTTGTTGATAGCAACAAAAGAAAGTTTTGCCAAGTTAAAACTTCTTAAAGGGACACCTAACTGAATACTAGTGGCGGTGTCTGTCCAGTATGTGTAATGTTTTTCTATGTTGATCAGAATAAAAACCACTAAAGCGGGAAAAATTATTCAAATAAATCTTCAAAAGCTCCAAATTAAGATCAGATTTATGTCAATGGTGAGTGTATGTAGGCTTCTTTCTGGAACTGCGTGTGCCTTTACCTCTGTTTTTGAGGATCACATGTTATTGTTGATCTGATGCTTGGAATAAACCGACTGATCTCCACCTGAATGGCCTCTTTCCCTTGATGTTTTAGCACTCCTTACTTTTTTTTCCCCATGTGCTCAGTTCAGACAAACGTCTCACTCTGGTGCTGAGAGGTTCAGCTGTGCTTTCAAAAACAGATGACTCTTCATTTCTCACCACAATGTGACTCACAACTAAACTCAATTAGAAACATTCCCTCCTGTTGTCAGCCTTCCTGTAAGCAAGTCTTTGAAAGCCTTTATTACTGCGATGTGTATGAAAATTTAGGGCCTTTTCTTTGTTGAGCACATTCCCTGTCACTCTGTCATGCATTCAGGTTATATATACTGTATGTCCTAATCATGATGTGATTTTTATCTCAGTGTTTCGATGCCAGGAAAACACCAGGTGTGTTTATACTTTAATTCAAGGAGTAGGAAATTGGTTTTAGGATTATTTCCTCTTAGAAGAGGCCCAGAAGAGGAGATGGACGGCTGGATGGATGGATGGATGGATGGATGGATGGATGGATGGATGGATGGATGGATGGATGGATGGATGGATGGATGGATGGATGGATGGATGGATGGATGGATGGCAGGAGAAATGGTTGCAAGTAGTGAGGCCATAAATAATTGATTTCTTTTGCTTTTCTAAAGACTTTTTTAGTACTAGTGGCCTTTATTGACAGGAACCAGGCAGGAAATGGGCAGAGAAAGAAGGGGAGACGACCTGCAACAAAGGTCTCAAGGTCAGGAATCGAAACCCAGGATGGCTGCGTTGAGGATTATAACCTCTGTATATGCGGCGTCCGCTCCACTGACACAACACGCAATGCTCCAATAACCGATTCCTTTACAAATACATGTTTCACTTCCTTACAAGGACTTTATCTGGCTGCTAAAACTAGCTAAAATTAACCAACACTCAAATCAAACCTCTTGTCACTTTGCTTTCTGACAGTTTTATTGAGATTTAGGATAATCTGCACAAATAACTCCCCCTCCTGGGCTTTTAATGCCAATGCACAACACAACTGGGTGGAACCACAGTCATGTTGTGTATTCAACTGGTATGCTCCATTAGCAATAAACCCGTTTTAACTGGTATGACATCATATTCACTGTTAAATTACTGTAAAGGTAAGAGTTAAGAGGTCTAGCCAACTGAAAACCTCAGGGTTTCTTGTTTTGAAAAGAGAATCATAAAGGTTTTGGAAAGTGGTAAAGATGAAATTTAAAAACCATCAGCTGATGCATCAGTGGGTTTCACAGACAGACTGTAAACAGCACGGTTTGAGCTCGCCTTCATCAGGAATTATCACCCTCCCTTCACGCGGATGAATCACATCTCACAAGCTTCTCACGCTTCACTTCTTACTGTAATATTTATCTCTCTTCACAGACTGTCTACATGTTCTGCGCTCTGGCGCTGGTCTGTGATGACTACTTTGTCCCTTCACTGGACAAGATCTGTGAGGTATGAAGCAGCAACACTTTGTCACCGAGCTGCGTTATGTTGAAGAATGTTTGTCATTTGTTAAAAAAAAACTGAGAAACTGGATTTTTCTCCCTAACATCTGAAGTTAAAACCTTGAGTCAGTCTTTTTTACTTTGCTTCCTAGCAGCCAGACCTTTTAAAGCAATTCTGAGAGGTTGTTTTCTAAAGATCTGTCAAATTAAATAAAAAACAACCGAAACCTTTAAAGAAAACTTTGAAGGAACTGCAGAATGCCTTTGGAAACTACCTTACAGCAACACATTGATGGTTTAATACTCTTGCACAGTACTATTTAATCACTCTACAAAAACGGAAATTTGGATTAGAGGTGAAGCTGCAACGTTGGTGCAAGTGAGGATCACGCTCTTTAGACTTTAAAAGAAGAGACTGATCTTGGTTTTTCTAAACATTCAATTTGGACCCGCGCTACAAAGCAGGATCTATCTTTTTTGAGTGACTAAGGGTGTATTCACACCTGCCACTTTTGGTCCAATTTAAAAGGACCAGAGTTTGTTTTCCCACTTTGTCCGAAAATTCTGTGCAAGTGTGAACACACTCAAGTGAACGCTGGTCTGGATCGAACAACCGGACCGGACCATGACCCACTTTTTGGGCCTCCATCCAACTCAGCTTTAAAAAACCATTCGTCTCTTTGGACTTAACAAGGCACCGTAGCAGTGTGAATGTTATACCTAAATCTTACATGGCCGCACTTTGTTGCTTAGCAATGCTGTTGCCTGCGTGTTTTAGCTCGGTGAAGAGCACAGCATCTCCTTCGGCTTGCAGCACGCGTTCTCCCACGTCTTTCCAAAATGATAAATAGAACGTGCAAAATCTGTGTTGAATGAGCTGCTTATGAGCCTCACAATAATATTACAGCTGTAATAATGGCACAAATATGCAGAACAGAGGTGCAGCTTCCAGAACTTCCACAGTTGTTCCATTTCCCGGTCTGTGATCTGTCCCATCCCCGTCATTTCTGTCCATTAGGTGGCTTTGTTTGCAGGTTATAATTCACTTGCAAAAAGTTCAATGTGAAAATGAACCGCATTAAATGAAAAAAACAAAACAAAGTCCAGGACCAAGTTTCGGTCTGGACCAAGCAAGCGGACCAAAGTACTCTCCTATTGTGAATACACCTATCCGTCATAGAAGATCTAGACATGTAACAACGACTGCTGTTTAATCAGTTAGCTTTCTCTAAAAGAAAATCTTCAGAGACAATCAGATCAGACACATTTGTCTCCTTTATCTTTTGATTTTCACTTTGCTTGATTTTTTATCTTTGTTAGAGATATATCCTGATATGAAGGTTTAAACATTCTTCTGAAGGATGAAAAACATAAAAGAAAATTCCAATCTATTAGATCAATACAGTAACTTTCAAAATATAGTTTTGTGAGCTTTGCACAGGAAATTGGAATAGAATGTTGCAGTTGGTTAAAATGGAAATAATTTTTATTTTTTACTGAAATTCTGTTATTTTCTTTACTAATGATCAGTTTTCTCATTATTTTCAAAACGATGTTCTGTTTATTTCAAGTAATATTTCCTGTAAGAAGCAACGTCAGCACTGATTTTCAGACGATCTTCAAGTTTACTTCTTCTTACTGGTTGCAAACAAAACATCTTTTAAAACAATCTTATATTATTATTGCTCTGATTAAATCACATATTTGATCACATGACTTGTTTAAAAGTTGAATTTAAAAGTTTACTTCGGACTTGACTGGTTTCTTGGGTGGAAAGACCCAAGACTTACTCATGACTTGCAAAACAATGACTTGGTCTGCTCATTCTGCTGCTTTCTCCCAAGACCAGAAATATCAGCAGAGGTTTGAACTAAGAAGATCTAAAATTGCACAACCTGGTTTTGTTCAGCTTCAGACTTGGCTGATAAACCCCAGATTGCAGTGTGTTGACACATGATTGTGTTTCAGTTAGATTTAGGCAATCATCTGAAGAGTTGAAAGTGCCGCAGCTGTTTCCTAAAAGCTGTCTTCTGTACTGTTTTTCCTCAGCGTCTCCATCTGAGTGAGGACGTGGCAGGAGCGACCTTCATGGCAGCTGGCAGCTCAGCTCCAGAGCTCTTCACCTCTGTTATCGGTAACAACACGTCCAAACCTCCACAGACAACCTCTGCTCTGAGACACACACACTGCAGGGCTGCCAGGGAGGGGGCACACTCTGCATTTAATGCTTAAATGTCACATTATTGCCGTCTTATATTATGAGCCAAAGTTGTAAAGTTTTTATATTTTTACAGGTTTACACATTTATGCATCCATCCATTGTCTATGCTTGCCTATCCTTGCAGGGTTACCGGGGTGGGGGTCTGGTTGCCTATCAAGGCAGATACACCCTGGACAGGATGCCAGTCCATCAGAGGGCTGCACAGAGACACACACTCATACCCGAGGGCAATTTAGAGTAACTGATTACCCTAACAGTCATGTTTTTGGATTGTGGGAACAAGCCGGCGTACCCGGAGAGAACCCATGCATGCACAGGGAATACATGTTACTTATATGCAGAACCAGTGGCACGTTGCATTTGTAATTTAATTTATTTTAAACTAACTTTTATTGACCTCTTGTTTTATTTTTATTGCACCAGAAGCCTCTTTTTCTTTTTGGATTTCTTGTTCTATGTCATTTTTCACTGTGCCAATAAAACTAAACTAAACTAAAACTGAGCTTTACATCCACACACATCATCCACTGTTAAGTATGGTGGAGGATCTGTGTCGCTGTGGGCCTTTTTTATTTTAAAAGGCCCTGGAACCGTGTTAGAGGGCACACCATCATGAAGTCTTTCATCCTAAGAATGATTCAAAACATTTCAAAATCAAAACAGAAATCCACCCTTTCCCCACTGAGTAAATGCTTTCAAATGAAATGTTGGATTTATGCTTCCCTGTGGCATTATTCTATATCAATAAAAGACGTGCTTTTTTTCAGGCTTTTTATTCCTGTTTCCCTTATGGTGCCTTGAAGGGTGCTGTATGATGGAGTATCAGATATACTATAAGATTATTTTCAGATATGTTTGTCTTCTGCCATTAAAACACAAGTCAGAAACATTACAGAGGGCATGGGGCATTTTCCTATGTCGAATTATCTTATATCTGTTTCAAGTGTCTATAGCAGTCGGAGAGTTTGTTAAACTTCTTTAATCATTTCCTTTGTGGATACTAAGAGAAAATTACTCCTGCTGTATATTGAGAATAAATGCCATACATTTCTTCCTAACCGTGCTGGATGCATCTTTGATCTGTAAAGAGATTCTTCTCTCTGATGTTTATTCCCTCCCCAGGCGTGTTCATCACCAAAGGTGATGTGGGTGTAGGGACAATCGTGGGTTCGGCCGTCTTCAACATCCTCTGCATCATCGGTGTGTGTGGCTTCTTCGCTGGCCAGGTATGATCTCATAGCTGACCTGGTGTCATTTTTGCAGTGTGCAACTGCTAGCCTGGTCTCACATTTAAACACTGAGCCATGTAAACACAAAATATTACAATTTGCATCCATGTGGCTCTGCAGATGACTGTTGGACACATTAATCCACACGGTGTTGATCCGTTTAATGGACTTTCAAACTGGGTGATTTATATGTGTTTAAAAAGTGAATGTTTAAATCCAGAAAAACTATTTCAACTTTTTAAATAAAAGATATCAATAAAAATAGGAAGCCCATTATTTCTAGTTGCTGCTTCGATGTTTTGTTTTGTTTGTTTCAGCCACATTCATCACAGAAATTCATGTTTGTGTGTGGTTCTGATCCACTGGGTTTCCTGTTGAGACACTTTCTGTTGCAGTAACTCTCAGGAGTTTTTCTATGTATGGCTTTATCAGCTGTAGAGAAGTTTTCCTTCAGTTCACTGAGGTTTGCACATGATATGTTTTTGCATTTCAATTCGGTTGCGATCTGAACTTTGACTAGGCCATTGGAATACTTTGATTCTTTCTGTTTTCAATCATTCTGTTGTAGAGGTGCTGCTGTGGTTGGCCTCATTGTCCCAATGATAATCCAGTTTGGGCCAAGTTCCAGGTCTTCAACAGTTGACCTCCCATTTAACTCAAATATATTTTGGTATACAGAGGAGGTCATGGAGAACACAATTCCTCCATGAGGTGGAGATTTGTGCTGATATGCAGTGTTTGGTTTTATCCAAAAGTTGTGCTGTGTATCATGGGCAAATATCTCTACATTGGTGTCATATCTCCAAAGGACATTGTTCTGAAAGTCTTGTTATCCATTGATATGCATTTTTGTTGTCATATTATTTTCAGAGGGTAGATAAATCCTCTTTTGCTGCACCAAACAAGCCATCTTTGTTTTAGTTTTTTTCAGATTGATAACTTCTTTAAAGTCACTGCTGATGTCTTTCCTTCTTGGCATTGTGTTGAAACACCTGTATGCTCCTGACCTGCAAACTGACCAAACTGCTTCTGTGGAGCCGTTCTCAGCTAATGAAGGATTTTGATCATCAGCACCTGGATGCTGCTGTTGTCTCTTAGTTTCTGTAAAAGACAGAATTTGTTCCAAAGTGCTGCTGCATGATCATTTCAATACAGACGCTGTAAAGCTGCGTGTTTTTTGTTCATCTGAGGTTCCATTTATGTAATTCTAGGACATAAAAGGAATCATATTAATATTTGAAGTCCTGATGCATCAAACTGTGGAATTATAGGATAGTTTATTATTTTTTTAGCATGACTACCTTCTTTGCATGCTAACATTGCCCAGAGCAGCTTCTCTGATGCCATGTGACATGCCAGTGACATGGAAATGAGTTTAGTACAAGGATAAGCTCTCTGCTCTTAAAAGTATGGGTGATGAACTCCCCAAACACTGATGCAATCCCTGATTTCATATTATGTAATTGTGCTGAGATAATGTAATGAACATCTAATGGAGCTGGGATGGATGGGGTGTGACACAATCTCCTTCAGATCCACGCTGTGTTCATTGTTGCTGTTTGCTGGCCTTGGATGGATGTTTTTAGTTTCTCTACAGATACTCGGCTGTGCAATGAAATGCAATAGAAGCACATACAGATTAATTATTATGTTCTTACTCAACCTATGATTTCCCACCTGGGAGAGGAAGGTTCAAAATGTGACTTTTTCCCCCTTCTCTGATGTATGCGCTAAGCACTGTGTGGGAGATTTATTCTCTTCATCGTGTGCTCCTGTATTCTGTTGGGCAACATAAGGTCAACAAACACACTGGCACACTCCACATAGGACGATTCAGAGCAGGCGGCTTTTACAGTGAGGTGCTTCAGGAGGTCAACGTAAGGTCTCCAGCATGTCGTAAGGCACAGGAATAGAGGACTTAAATGCAAGACCCAACTTAGTGGCGTAACTTCAGCAGTCCATTAATACAGTCCATGGTCAGTACACAAAAATCCAATCCAAGCAGAGGTGTCCAAAACAGTCAGAGGGAGGCCCAAAATACAAGCTAGAACACAGAGCTAGGATTAGGACTGGAACGTTTGACACAAGGGACAAATACAAACTGACAAGGGAAGGCTGCACTGGGTGAGGTATACATAGGTGGATAACATTAGGGTGGGGCAGAGGTGGGGCTTTCAGGAAGTTAGGTTGTCTGAAACAAGACAGGAAATTAGTGCACAAAATAAAACAGGAAGTTCAAATAGGAAACAAAACCATATAGACAACTGCAAAACACTTACCCAGCAGAGCTGGACATGACAACGCATTAACACGCCTGTATCACATCGCAGCAGAAACTCAAGAAGCATCAAATGTGAGTTTTAAACCTTCTTTCCGTCTGCATCCCACATCATCTGATTATAAGAGGCAGCATGTACCGGTCCCATGTTAGGTGGTAATAAACATGCAGTTTAAAGAACATCTATCAGCTGAGCGATGAATTTCAGAAGGTTAAATTCAAATCTGCCTAATTTTTTTTAATCTCAACCTTATAAAACACCAAGATGGACAAGTGCTATAAAATCAAATTTTGACTGTTTTAACAAAGTTTTCAAAAAGGTTTATTGTTAATAGCTTTTGCTTTTTCACACTGCAACAAAATAAGCAACTTAAAAACAGATGGCAAATTACCACTTATAAAGCACTAAGACTGTCGAAATAACAATAAATACAGACATATACAGGTACATCTCAAAAAATTAAAATCTTGAAAAAACGTTTGATATCTTGTGTCACTCATTTCAGAAAGTCCATAATTCAGTGTCTCAGATAATTAAAATATTTTGAAAAAGGTAAAAATTGGAAACTCATGGTGTCATACCCTGAACCTCTAATGTCTGGGTCAGTAGGACACACAATCAAGTGGAAGACTGCAGAGTGGACAGATGTCCAAAAGACAGTCATTGACTCCCTCCACAAGGAGGGTAAGCAACAAAAGGTCATTATAAAGAAGCTGGTTAGTCACAGACTGAGCATGTTTATAGGAAATTTGGTAGAAAGAAGACGTGTAGTACAAAAAGGTGTCCCAGCAACAGAGATAGCCACAGTCTACCGAGGATTATTAAGCAAAATCCATTCAAGAATTTGGAGGAGCCTCACAAGGAGTGGACTGAGGCTGGAGTCAGAGCATCAAAATCCAGTACGCACAGACAAATCCTACACATGGGGTACAAAGGTCTTACCTGAGATAAGGAGAAAAGAACTGGACTGTTGCTGGATTTCCAAAGTCCTGTTTTCAGATAAAAGTAAATTCTGCATTTTATTTGAAAATCAAGGTCCCAAAGTCTGGAGGAAGAGTGTAGAGGCCCAGAATCCAGATTGCTTGAAGTCCAGTGTGAAGTTTCCACAGTCAGTGATAGTTTGGGGTGCCATGTCGTCTGCTGGTTGTGGTCCTCTGGGTTCACTGAAGTCCACAGTTAACACAGTCATCTACCAGGACATTTTAGAGCACTTCATGCTTCCTTCTGCTGACAAGCTTTATGGAGATGCTGATTCGATTTTCCAGCAGAACTTGGTACCAGCCCACACTGCGAAAGGTACCAAAAGCTGGTTATATGACCATGTTGACCAGCAAACTGGCCTGACCAGAACCCCGTAAGGATTCCATGGTGTATTTTCCAAGAGGAAGTTGAGAGACACCCAACCCAACAATGCAGATGACCTGAAGGATGCTACGAAAACAACCTGGGCTTCCATTACACCCCAGCAGAACCACAGGCTGATCTCCTCAATGCTACGCCGCATCAATGCAGTCAGTCAGTCATTTTCTATACCGCTTCATCCATAGTGGGTCGTGGGGGCAGTCTATGGGCGGGAGGCGGCGTATACCCTGGACAGGTCGCCAGTCCATCGCAGGGCAACACACAAACAACCATCAACACACACTCATTCACACACATAAGGGCAATTTAGAGAGACCAGTTAACCTAACAGGCATGTCTTTGGACTGTGGGAAGAAGCCGGAGTACCCAGAAAGAACCCACGCATGCACGGGGAGAACATGCAAACTCCATGAAGAAAAACCCCGGCCCGGAATCGAATCCAGGACCTTCTTGCTGCAAGGCAACAGCGCTACCAACTGCACTACCGTGCAGCCCACATCAATGCAGCAATTTATCTAAAAGGAGCACAGACCAAGTACTGAGGTTATAGAAATGAACATAGTTTTCAGAAGCCTATCTTTTCTACACTTTGTGGGACGTCCAAATAACCTTCCTCAACTCAAAAGTTATGAGTTACTTTCCTCAGAGTTTACATATTGTTTTACCTCCAAGTTTTCGATAATTTTTCCCCAGAATCTACTTCCATGAAAATCACAGTTTGGTTTCACAGAACATACGGTTTAATTCTTTAAAGCTTACTGGTAATTTTCTAGAACTCTGATCCCCATATTAACTCAGATCTTCAACAAGTCTCTGGAGCTGTGAGGTTCCCTTGTGCATCAAATGCTCCACCATCAACCTGATCCCCCTAGAAACAAATCATCATGGACCTGTCACTCAGATGTCTGACGTCTGTGGTCATGAAATCCTTTGAGCAACTGGTGTTGAAGCATCTGAAGGACATCACAGGCACCCTGTTGGACCCCCAAAGTTTCCTTGCAGTTAAATTTCCATAATTTACAGGTTACCTACCTAGAACTTACAGGTTGAATTGCCGGATTTTATGCGGTAATTTCCAAAATGTACAGTTTGCTACCACAGAACATTCTGTTAAATTTCTGGAACCCACAAGTTTATTGCTGAAACGTACTGGGTTCTTTGCACATTTTTGAGTTTGCTTTCACAGAACTCATAATTTAAGTTTTGGAACTTACAGGTTACTTTTTCCGGAACTTCTAGGTTACTTTCTCGGGTTTTATAGGGTAGTTTCTACTTTGACAAACTTTCACCAAAGTTTAATTCCTGAAACTTAAAGAATACTTTTGGTGCTGAGCCTTATTATGGGGGACATATTGCAAGTTGCTTTTTTTTTACAAGTCTTTCCGTAAACCTAGTCATAAACATTTGAAAGAGTAGAAGAGTAAAAGGTTTTACATTTTTTTCTGCAGTCCTTGTTCTGAATTAATTTTCTGTTAAAAGAAAAAGAACCACCAGGTCCGATTAGAATAAAGCAGCACTATTTGTGTGCATCATTTACTTTGAGTAATGCCTCATTCACTTTTATTACATTGAAACTTTAAGAAGCAGAAATATTCACAGCTCTGCTGAAAACAGCCGTTACTGAGCATTAAACAGACAACTCTCTGAACAAACCCAAAACCTTACTGCTGCGCTCTCCAGAGGTTTTCAAAGAACACCACATCTGTGTGCTTGGATTTCTTACAAAACATGTTTTCTGTACAAACTTCTGCTGCAGAGGCTCATCGGTTGAGCTGGCCCTCCTTTAACAAGGTTCATTACACGCCTGTTTTTACACTGCTGTAGGAATTTAAAATCAGGATGGGGTTAAAGCAGTCAGACCTCGGTGCATCCTGAAGCTTTCGAGAAAAACCTCAGTTTAATCAGCGCCTAGATATCAATGAACAGCAGAGATATAGATGCCTTTTTCTGTTACAGTGTAAAACATTCATGCGATCCATTTGTCCGTCCATCTGTTCATCCGTCTGTCCATTGCTCCATCTTGCTTCATCCTGGTTGGGTGGTGGTGGGACTGGTCGTCATCTCTAGCAGCCAACACCTGGGTGCACCCTGGTCAGATTACCAGGCTAGGCAGGATAACGCAGAGACACTCAGGACAGACAACCGTCCTCATGTCCACTTACTGCTAATGGCAGCTTATGGTTTGCTTTTCAAGAACGGATTAACTTTACAGAAAGTACTGGTTACCTTTAAAGAACCTAAATTACTTTAAGAGAACTTGTGTGTTACTTTCTCAGAACTTACAGGAAATGTTCTGGAACTTTTCTGGAGCTTTTGTTTACTTACCCCAATCTCAAAAGTTACTGTTTTCTTCTCTTTTCTTTTTAACAGCACGCAGAATTCATCAGATGGAAAATGTGAACAAAACCATAAGCTGTGATTCAAAAACCCAGATTGTGAATAAAACCAGGTTTAAAGAGCCTTTCTCTGTGTAAAATGTTATGCTTCAAATGTTGTTAACATTGTGCTCTTTGTTTATCTTGCAGGCTGTGAAACTGTCTCATTGGGCTCTGCTTAGAGATTCCATCTATTACACATTTTCCATCATAGCGCTGATTGTGGTAAGAACCTTTTCTGTGGACTCCTGTAGATGCAAACCTGATGATTCTGCAAGCGTAGCAGCAGAAACTGTAGACAGTTTCTTCTCTCTGTCCTCTAACTCGGACACCTTATTTTTCATTTAATAAAGGGTGGTTTAATGTTTCCAGAACTAAAACATGATGGAAGCACTAACTCTCATTGTTTTGAACATCAGTTGGATACAGTATCTCTTAAAGAAACCCTCTATAGCTGTAGATACTCTAAATTAATACTTTGTGGCTTCTCTTATTATAACCATAACTCATATTTTTGTCGTATTGTTGTCCCTTTGTCCTTCCGCCTTAGTTCATCTATGATGAGAAGGTGTGCTGGTGCGTATGATATTCGCTGTACAACCAGAGTTACATGTACAGACTGTTTGTACATTTCTGAATAACTCTTGTGTTTGCAGGTGGGAATCTCTTGTCCTGATCCTCATGTATGCTGTCTACATCCTCATCATGAAGTGAGGGTCATTAAAACTGCAGAAGTTCTGTCAGTCTGTTTTGCTTTGTGAAAGTAAATATTGGATCATAAATCATTCTTAGGTTCAATGGAAAGGCTCATCGGTATTTCAGCCAAAGAAAGAAGGGCTCCGGGAACCTGGCTAACGGGCTTACGGGAAGCACGGATCTGGAGGATAATGTCTCATATGATGCGACTGCAGTTCTGCTGAAGAAAGGTACCAGAGTTACAGTGATCTGCACCAACTTTTTCCTGTAAAACTTGATATAACTTCCCTGTAATTCTTAGGATTGAGACTTTTGACTATTCCAAAACCTTTATCTGTGTCATGTATAGTATAGTAAACAATAATGCTGATACTGTTTACTAAATATGCAAATTTACAAAACAATATGATGTTGTAAGTGCTTTAAGTAATATCCTACCTGTATGTAGGATCGGCCTGCTAAAAAGTAAAATAATCAAACTGACTTGATTGCCTAAATATCAGTAAGTGTCAATATTTAAGCTCCATAAACCAGAATCAGCTTTATTGGCCAAACAAGGAGTTTGGCTTCGGTTTCACTTTGCTCTCTATGAAGACATTTTAAATATAAATAAATAAGAAGGTAAATAAAACATTTTTTGTAAATATGTATATATAGAATGTTTTTATTAAAAAGACAGACAAGGTTGAATTAGTGTAAAATGCCTGGTATGGATCTGATCACTCCAAGAACACTGTCAAGTGCTCACCAGGGAAACAACCTGGGGAAGAATCTGTCTCTGTGGCGGCTGGTTTTAGCAGACAGCGCTCTGTAGCGCCACCTGAAGGTAAAACAGTTTGCATGCAGAGTGTGTGGGGTCTGCAGAGATTTTAGCTGCCGTTTTCCTGACCCTAAACCTGTATAAGTCCTGGATGGAAGGAAGGTCAGCCCTGATGATTCTCTCTGCAGACCTGATTGTTCATTGCAGTCTGGACCTGTCCTGTTTTGTGGATGATCCAAACCACACTGAGATGGACGAAGACAGGACAGACTGAATGATGGCAGTGGAGAAGATGACCAGCAGCTCCTGTGGAAGGCTGTACTTCTTAAGTTGCTGCAGGAATTACAGTCTCTGCTGGGCCTTCTTCCTCGCATGGAGCGATGTTAGGACCACCTCAGGTCCCAAGAAAGGATGGTTCCAAGGAACTGGAAGTAATCCATAGTCGACATGGTGTTGTTGCAGATGGTGAGGGGAGGCAGTGTGGGAGGTGTTCTCTGGAAGTCCACCATCATCTCTGCAGTCTTGAGGGAGTTAAGCTCAATACAATGCTGGTTTAGACCTCACCAGTGGACCAGCCGATCCCGCTCTTGTCTGCATGCAGACTCGTCAAGTCCTGGATCAGATCAACAACAGTGGTGTCATCTGCAAACTTCAGGAGTTTCACAGACGGCTCCGCTGAGGTATAGTCAATTGTGTACAGAAAGATGAGAAGTGTGGAGAGAACACACTCCTGGGAGCGCCGGTGCAGATGGTTCTTGTGCGGGAGAAGATGCTTCCCAGCTTCACCTGCTGCTGCCGGTCAGTCAGGAAGCTGGTGATTTACTTACTGGTGGAGGCCGGCACTGTGAACTGGGTGAGCCCCTGAAGTACAAGCTGAAGTACACAAACAGGATCCTGGCGTACGTCCCTGGGTGGTTGAGGTGATCCAAGATGAAGTCTAGTCCCAGGTTGACTGCATCCTTGGCTGACCTACAGCAGGGAGTCTGTGATGTCTTTCAGTTGGTTCAACAACAGTCGCTCAAAGGATTTAATGACCACAGATATCAGGGTGATAGGTCACTAGTCATTTAACCCAGTGATGGTTTGTTTCTTGAGGACGGGGATGATGGTGGTGAATTTGAAAAGCTCCACGCGTCCGCGGATACTCAGCAAAGCAGTCCGTTTTCTTCATTGGTGGCCTCCGTGGCAGAAAGGTAGAAACATTATGACGGACTGTCACTAGTCGACTGGTACAAAAACAAGGAGGAAAAATTGCGTCTCCTTGAAAACTCCGTGGTTTTTTTGGTTATGTGTTAAACTCACGTCTTCGATCGGTAAAGTTGAAAACTTACAAGCCTTCTTATTCCTGTAAGCTTAATTTGCTTAGTTTTCTCGTTGGCCAACGAGGAGAATGAATGAAATCCACTTGGGACTTCTTCTCCAGAGGGATGCGCTTCAGTTGCTGCTCCGGTTTCCAGCGTGAAAAGCAATGGTGGGCCGTCTGATACTGTGTTATATAGTTGACGGTGGCCTCAGAGCTGCGACGCCCCCGTCCTATCAGCCGTAGTGGCCACTGGGATTTGTAGTAGCGGACTGTCCTGGTATACAAAATGGCCGAAAACGCCGGAAGGCCTGGTGGCGTCCAGCAACGTGCAAATGGTCCAATATTCAGCAAAACATGGTCCAACTAAAGTAAAGATGTCACGGTGTGGTTTTGGGTCGGACCAAAGTGCAGACAAGAGATTGGCAGCCGCATCTTAGTTTATTCTCAAAGGTCAAAAATGTAACAAAACACTGCAGGTATGAATCAGAGTCAAAATCCCAAAACTTACAAAACACTGCAGGTACTCATGCCAAAACGTAGCATAGGTTTCCAAGCGAAGCATAAACAAAGCAGTCATGGTAGGGAAAGGGGTAGTGACGAACACGAGGAACCAGCAATGAACAGAGACACCAAACCAACTAATATACTGGGGAAAGACAAAGGCAGGTAATCAAGGGAACTGAGAACAGGTGCGACAAGGAGGCAGGGAAGCAGCAGGAACAGGTGAAACAAATACCAAACCATAACTAAACACAGAGATACTAAATAAGACTCCAAGGGTGAATAATAATAATAATAATAATAATACAAAAAATAATAAGAAAGCAACAACAAAAGAAACTAATAAACATGATGCCAAAAAGAAACTAGAAAACAACTAAACAAAAGTAAAACACAAAACCACAAACTAAGTCCACAAATGTCAAACCTGACAAAAGAAGATAATTCACAAATTAAAAACAATTAAGGATGTTGCCAATCTTTCCTTGTACGGTAAAACCAGTCAAAATCTGCTAAAGTGATATTTTACAAACTAGGTTTTATGTAGTGGAACTCCAGGAACAATTAGACGAACTTTGTTTCTTTGCAGCGAACTTCCACTGTACGCCGTCGGTGCTGATGGTCGACGAGCTGCTCTCTGCGTACCCCCACCAGCTGACTTTCTCCGAGGCCGGCATGCGGATCATGATCACCAGTCATTTCTCCCCTAGAACCCGTCTCACCATGGCCTCCCGTATGCTCATCAATGAGGTATGATCCAACATACCTAAACATACCAACAAATGCAAGATGATTACATTTCGAAACGTAGAATTTAGCTCATTGAGAGACTGTTTTATCTCCTGCAGTTAAGAATCAGTGCTGACAGCCTTACCATGATTAGAAGAGTGAGGAATGTTTTTCTTTTAGATTTTTCAAACATGTAAACTTAAAGTTAAATAAAAAAAGGAGAACATAGAAGCTGCCTTCTGTGCAGCATCCATATTTTGTTATCTGTGCTGATGTTCCAGAGACAGAGGCTTATCAATACCACAGAAACTCGGGTTAACTGCATCACCAACGGCGACTCAGACTCCACTGCCCGAGTTCTGGGGAGGCGGGTCTTGGAGAATGGGATGGGTGCAGCTGATCAAGGGTTCAATGGGCGGTGCAGCCTGCAGCGGCTGGAGTCGGGTAACGAGACAGAAAACGAGGACAACGAGAACAACGAGAATGACGAGGAAGGAGAGGCAGAAGAGGACAACGAAGGTCCTCTGGTGCCATTTAAAGTCCCAGGTACCACATTGCTTAATGTCTCCATCTGAACAGATATTACAGTACATCTACCGTGCAGATTAATGACAATCTGAATTCAGGTTTTTCAACCAGCATCTATCAAAGCACGAATAAACAAGGATCACAAACCACTTCTTTAAAAAGCACAACAAATTGTATTAAAACAAAAACAAAGCTTAACATCACTTATATTAAACTTATTAAAGTGGTCTTAAAGTAAATGTGTGTCTGTGAACGAGGGTAGGTGTGGATGATGTGGACCACATGTTGCATGTAAGTCCATGTGAGAGCAAATATCTGCATCAGTGTATATTTATTGAGGCTTAGTCCTGACTGGTTCTTGAGAAAGAGAACGGTTAATGTGTGTTAGTAGGCATGCAAGAACTTATCTTAACACAGCCACGACCACTCAAGAAACAAGAAAGATCAATAACATTTCAACGAAGTCAAGAACTCAGTGGGCGGTGTCAGCTGCAGAGGCTGCTGAAGACAGACCGTTGACCCAATTTAGGATGTTTATCCATTTTATTTAGGTATGCTAATGCTGTATGTCCAGTTAGTTTCTTTGTTACCAGTGTCAGCAGAGTTTGTCCCCCATGGTGCAAGATTGTTTTCTCTTAGTTAAAGACTGACTCTTTCTGTTGGGGTGTCTACAGTTTATCCTCTGGTTAGTTCTTTTCCTGGGGGGGTGGTCATTGGCTGAAAGGCACCGTACACCTTGGATAGGTCTCTGGTCCGTCACAGGACAACTCAGAAACACACAGGGCAAACTGAAAAAAAAAAAAAAAACTCATAAAAAGGGATAGAAAGCATTCAACTGTACGAACAGATTCAGAAAATCCCAAAAGGGAATCAAATAAATCACTTCAGTTCATGAAAGATTAAAACTGTAAATTTATAAGAATCCATTTGTTCTTCTTCTATGGCAGCAGATATAATCATAAAATACAAAGTTGCAGTCATCCTGGCAGAGAAAGCTGTTTAAAACTGGTTGTTACTTTGTCACAAAGCCTCAGTATGTGGTTTGGTACATGTTGGTGCCAGGATTTACTTGCTTTCTGTAGTTTTAAATCAAACACTCATTTACTTTGTTATGTTTGCCCTTTAGTCCGAGCAACTTCGAGCAACTTCTGTGGTTGATATTGTAAGACATAATTTTAAGTCTTTTAAAGCAAAGAAATCAAAGTCCATGCGGTAAGACGGCAGTTAAGAAACAGTTAAGAAACAAATTCCCCGTGATGCTGAAGGAATTTAAAATATCGAGTAACTTTGTTATCCTCCAGTGGGCATCTGCACCAAACTAAGGTGGCTGATCATGTGGCCGCTGTCCCTGCTCCTCTTCTTCACCATACCCAACTGTGCCAAGCGGCGCTGGGAACGGTGGTTTATGGTCTCCTTCTTCACTGCCACCATCTGGATCGCTGGCCTCTCATACATCATGGTCTGGATGGTAAGTTCAGTCTTACTTAACTGAAGGAAGACCATCATTATCTGCTTCACACTGGTTCAAATATATACATACACCATCACTATTGTACAGTTGGATGTCTCCTGATAGTTGCAGCTTCACATTCTGGAATAATTGTTACTGGATATTTGACCAATTTTACTCACAGAAATGATGAGTTTATTTAAATTAGTTGGCTTTCTGGCATAAACTCAGAATATTGCACAAAAATGTTTGACAGGGTTTGGCCAGGGCTTTGGGAAGGGCAGGCTTCTTTGAAATCCATTGCAAAAACAGTTATGATCTGTGCTTGGGATCATTGTCCCATTGAAACACCCAGTTATGTCCACGTTTTAACCATCATGCTTTTGATTTGAAGTGAAGTTGAAGAGTTTAGAAGTAGTGTGTTTCCTACATTATTCCATCTAATGCACCAGTTCCCTTGGCTGTAAAACAGTCCCACAGTATGATGCTGCCACTTCAGTGCTTCATGTCACTGTGGCTCAACAGCTCAATCTTTGTCTCACCTATACATACAATAGAACCTTTCTTCAGACATTTGGCTTCAAAAATTCAAAATTTCAAATTTCAGTAAATTTTCAAGGGTTTTGTTTTGAAGCAGGTGCATTTTTCTTGGCTGGCACCCTCCCAGTCCATGGCAATGTGAAACTTGCTGTGGACACAGGGGTTCCAGGTGTTTCCATTGTATGGCAGGCTTGAACCTTGGTGGTTATTGGGCTGTTCCTCAACATTCTAACCAATTTTCTTTAATGCTGAGGCATACAATGCGGGATAGATCATTAAAAACTTGATATAAGCTGTGTGTTCCAGCTAGAAAATGATCCCAAACACACATGAAAATGGTTTTCAAATGGACAAATTGGTGTTCTGCAGTGGCCTTGCCACAGTACCAATCTCAATCTTACAGAAATATGTGGACTATGCTTAAAACCATAGGTGTCAGCCTTTGTTGGTCCTTGCCAAGAAACCAGCTGTTTTTAAATTAACTCTACTGATTCTGCCAAGACTTTAGCTTCCACTTTATTTATCTCTAACAGTCAGGGCTCTGAGATGAAGTCTGTGTGGTTTCAGGTGACTGTGATTGGCTTTACTCTCGGTATTCCTGACGTCATCATGGGAATCACCTTCCTGGCGGCGGGCACCAGCGTCCCAGACTGCATGGCCAGCGTGATCGTGGCCCGGCAAGGTACAAACAGCTGCTGTTGAGGGAAATAACAGGAGCTGCTGCTCATCAGACATGCTTCATGGTGTTGCTTTCTCTGTTCCAGGTTTGGGAGACATGGCCATCTCGAACTCCATTGGCAGCAATGTGTTTGACATCCTGGTGGGTCTGGGTCTTCCATGGGCGCTGCAAACCCTCTGCATCGACTATGGCTCCAACGTGAGTGTTTCTGAGCCCGGAATCAACCCCTGATCTGTTCATAAGGGAGGAGATTAGATCAGAGAGAGTTTTCTTAAACATTTAAGCTCATTTAAACCAGTTTGTCTAACATCTGTCCCTTCAGATCCATCTTAACAGCAGAGGACTCATATTCTCTGTAGGAATTTTACTTGCCTCAGTATTCTTCACAGTAAGTTTATTTTTTTAATTTTTCGACATTATTTTAAGCGTGCATTCTCCTTTTTTCTGACTAGGCTACAAGTTTCTAATCTTTGCAGGAAATCTGTTGTTCTGGTCAGGCTTTAGCTAAGTTTTAGCCGTCAACATGAAGGTCAAGAAGAACAAAACCAAAAAGCCAAACTTCTTTACTAACAGGATGAGCCAAGATCAGTCAGGTGGATGTTTGCTACAACAATAAATGTATGAAAGATCCAATCCATCCAATTTTATTTATAAAGCCCTTTAAAAAGCCCTCAAAGGGAACAAATGCTGTTCGGGACAAATAGGAGTAACACTCATATATATAATAATAAAAACAAATAATTAAAAAAATAAAAACAAACAATTAAAATAAAGAAGCAAAAAACATGAAATCAACTAATTAAAAGGTAGAGAAAGCCATAGTAAAAAGATGAGTTTTAAGTGAAGATTTAAAAGCAGCTGTCTGATAGATAATGGGCGGTCATTCCATAACTTCCCAACACACCAAAAAACATCCTTGTGCCCGTTAGAGGTCGTGTGGCAGCATTTTAGCAAACGGGCGACAGCAGACTCCCTGATCCCGGCATGAAGGGCATTGCAGTAGTCAAGCCGAATAGTGACAAAGGCATGGACTACTATTTCAAAGAAATGCCATGAAAAAATTGGCCTTATCTTAGCCAGCTGCCTCAAATGAAAGAAACTGGACTTCACCACTGCCTTTATCTGACTGTTATCAAATTTTAGAGGACTGTAAATTTTAACTCCTAAATTTGCAATTGTTGGCTTTACAAAGCAGGCAAGTGAGCCAAGGTCAAAGGAAAGAGAGTTGGGAGAGTTGCTTGAAAAGTTTAAGGACATCCAAGTCCGGACCTCATCAAGACAGTCAAGTAAGCGCTGAACTGATGGGGTGTCCTTTCTGCTGAGAGGCAGGTACATTTGTGGGTCACCTGCATACCTGTGAAAAAGAATACTATGCTTCCTCAGAATAGAGCCGAGGGGAAGAAGGTAGAGAGAAAAGTGCGACTCTGCTGTGCAAAGTTTTAAAACCTGACATGTTGTTCTAAGAAGTCCATCAATTTATTATAAACTACTTTCTCAAGAACCTTTGAGATAAAAGGCAGTTTAGCAATGGGTCTAAAATTCACCAGCACAGCTGTATCCAAATCAGGTTTTTTGATCAATGGCTGCACCACAGCCTTTCTAAATGTTTCAGGGAAGATGCCAGAAGAAAAGCTGATGTTTAAAATTGCAAGGACAAATGATCCCAGCGTGAGGGAAGACCTCTTTGAAGAGACTAGGAGGAACCATGTCAGTGGGAGAACCTGAGGGTTTCATCTGACCAACAATCTTCTGCAGCCAGGATTAGGATACTGGCTAAAATTTATCAAAGGTGGCAGGGGCACAGGGGTCATATAAAGAGGGTATAATAGAGGCGCTTAGAGAAGCTACATATTAATAAAGAAATTAACAAAGTCTTCACAGACTACAGAAAAATCCTCAAAATGAGACTGAGGGACCTGAAGTACTCCTTGCCCAGTGAATATGTGGTCACTTGAAATATGTCAGATATCATCCAAAAATGTGACGAAGATGAAAGTTTTCAGATTGATTTTCAGTGAATTATTATTTTCAGTGAATTATTAACACATGTCAGACTTGGTCATGCATGTAAGTGGTGATGTCTGTGGGCACAAAGGATCTCCTGTAGTGGCCTGTGATGCAGCTACTGAAGAAGCCTCTGACTGAAGACACTGTTGTATTACAGTCTTGTAAAGAGGGTTGTCCATCCTTTCTTCATTTGATGAAGAATCCTTCATTGTACAATCGTCTCCAGAGGCCCCAGAACAGAACCAGCCTTCTTTCAGCTTGTTGAGCTTTTCTAAGCTCCACCCTCTGATGCTGCTACCTCAATAGATGATGGCAGGAGAGACTGCATTCTTTACAAGACTTATACAAGGTCTGCAACATTTTGCAGCAAACACTGAAGGACCTGAGCCTCTTCAAACAGTAAACTCTGCATTGTCCCTTCTTGTAGAGGTTCCAGTCGATTGTCTTGGTAACCACAGATGCATTAGTTGTCCTCAGCTACCTCCATGTTTTCTCCCATAATGGAAATAGTGTTTGACATACCCCTATTTCTCTTGAAATCTACAATCACCTGCTCTGTTTTGTTCACATCTAAAACAAGGTATTTGTTCCACCATGAAGCGCTCCACCAGCTCTCAGTACTCAGCCTGTTGTCCATCCCTGATACACCCAACAATGACAATGAAATGAAGATGACATGAAGAAAGCACACGATTATTTTATGCTGGAAAGAAAATCAAAGTGAGTACACAATGTTGATGGCAGCAATAGCTCCATCAGTTGCTCCAACCAGGGGAGAGACACAGCTAAACACAGAAGCACAGGGTCAGGAGTATTTTCTATAAGAACAAAAAAACAAGAGTATGCAAAGTTAATGCACACAAAAGCTTCATCAGTGGATCCGTTCAGAGAAGAGAGACCACTGACTATATATTCACTGGACCACGAGTACTTTCTATAGAAAGAAACAAATTTAGAAAGCACAACAGGAACATCAGCAAAAGCCTAAACGATGACTCCATCCAAGAGAGAAACACAAGGAGCACTGGGCCAGAAGTACTTTCCATCAGAACAAAAAACAAACAGCAATAGCTTCAACAGGAGTCCACCTGGAGAAGAGACACAACAAAACACAGATGCATTACTCTAGGTTCACCTTCTATGAAACAGAAAAACAAAGAGAGAGCCCAACCTTTTTGGGAGCAAAAAGCATTATACCTTACTATATCCTTAGTCTCATCCAGTCTTATCAGAGTGAGATGTTAACACAAATGTACGAAAACACAGACTACATCGATGCTCTCCAACAGCACAGTGTTAAACGTTATGGAAGATAAAAAGTGCAGAGGATGTAATTGGAGGAGTAAGAAAAGTCGCAAAGAAGTTTTTAATGTTTTATTTGGGGTTGGAATCATGTTTGGATCCCACAAGTCTGTCTCTCCTGTCCTGCAGGTTCTTGGTGTTCATCTGAACAAATGGACTCTGGACTGGCGACTGGGCCTAGCCTGCCTCATCATGTATGCTATCTTCCTGTGCTTCTCTGTTCTTATTGAGTTCAACGTCTTCATTTTCGTCAACCTCCCCATGTGCAGAGACATCCACTGACCTCCATCCTCCTCTGCCTCCTCCTCCTCCTCTTTATCATCGTACTCTGGCTTGTGGAGGGAGGAAAACTCACCCGGGTTCCAGTTTGTTGGCGCCCTGGAATGGAATCCGACCTTTTCTTTGTTTAGGGAACCACAGCTTTGTTTGAAACATCTTGGGTGAAACATGAAAGATAAAAGAAGACACAGAAGGTTTGGGTTTGTTTCTGGAACCGGATTGGAGGGTCAAAGATGGCGTCCCAGCGGCAGAGAGTGTTTCCAGTTGCGTCGGGAACCAAACCGTTTTGGCTGAAGTGAACCCAACTGTTTCAGCACGGACAGTTAGGCTTCTGCTAGCGAGCTAGCAGCTACTGTAACTGGGAGGAGAAGAGAGAGGAATCAGCGATTTTTAGCTGCTTTGTTTGCTACTCTTTGTAACAAGTTTGGGTATAAGCACAAGATTAAGGTATTTTTAAGTGAAATAGAGATTTCTCTGTATATATTTGATGATTATATAGGTGCATATTTTAACTGATGACATGGAGTCTATTCTGCACAATCAAAGGACCCCTATGAAATATTTAAGTCATATTTGGTGTTGCTTCAACATGTCCCCCATGCTCGGCACACACCAACATTGCATGCTGTTTGCCACAGCTGTCGCTTCGCACTGAGAGAGAATTTACATATTTAACACTATTAATATATAGGTTGTTTTCCTCCATATCCAAGTAGATGTACTTTTACCAAACCGACAAGTGAAAGGGACCTACTCCAGCACTGTCACTTTAATGTAGAGAGATATATTTCTGTTAACCTATCAAAGACTGGTCTACAGTTTTCTGGAAATGTGTACCTGCTGAAGGTAAAGTTCCCCGTAGACCTCCTGTTAGGCGTTTAGTTGCAGTTGTTTAAAACCAAAAAGTATTTTTAGAGTAATGGTCATAGATTGAGCGTGCGTGGATTAGAGGATGAGTGAGTGTGTGTGTGGGTGGATGCCACTGTTGCTGGGAAGACATCATCATAATTTATTTATGAATTAACTTATTGAAAGATTATGTCTGAATAGCAGTGTCAGTGCTCTCCGTGGTGTACAGTGAACTCTGAGGCTTGCTCTTTCCTCTACGATGCACTGCACCTAATTATAAACTACTGACTTGATGTTGTTTATATAGATCTCTATAATTTATAAGTCTTGTACAGTTTAGTTCAAACACATGAGACATTGTGGAACATTCTCCTCCTCCTCATGTTAAATTAGTGATGAATTGAGGCCATAAAAGATTCATTTGAGGAGAACAGGAAGTGATAACATGCCGACATTCGAGCTTTTACAACATATTATTCCTCTGCCGTCTCTTATATGTCTGGCTTTAATGCCGGAGGAGCTTTTCTTCTGCAAGAAAAGTTTCTGTCAGAAGTTAGGATACATTTTTAGGTTTTTCTGATTTATTGGAACTGTTTCTTTTCAGGGTGGGATGATTACTTATAATTAAACTGCAATGATTTTTAAAAAAGAAAAACCTGCCAGAGTTCATCTCCACATTATTGGTCAACATTTTATATTTAGGCTCAAATATATATAAACACCACCACTAATTGTTTAAATGTGAAACTGCACACCTTTGGCTGAGGGTGTATAGATCTGTTGCATCTCAGTGGTTCTCCTGCTACAATAAGGCAGACAGCAACCCCCCTGCAGAGGATAGTGAGGGGAGCTGAGATGATTGGAGTGTGCCTATGCTCTACTGCAGGAACATTGTCAGACACTCCTCACACCCTCTGCTTGAACTTTCTGAACTGCAAACAGTACCACAACATTAAAAGCAGAACCAGCAGACTGCTGCACAGCTTTCAGCCTGAGGCAGCTGTTATTTTCTATCTATTTAATAATTTCACACCAGAAAGAAACACTCTCTCATTTTGTTGTTTGTTGTAATTTTTTTTTTGTATACGATGAACTGCCAATAATAGAAATATAAGCCAATAAGCTGAATAACTTGTACTATTATAAAAATGTTTGATCTTTTGAGCCTGCAGTTGTTTAGAGAGAGCTTCCAAAATACTTTTTCTATAAATCTAGAGTTCTCTTCCCTAAAATCTCCACTGACTTCCTTTGAGTCTTTTAGTGTTTTTGCATGTTGTGCTGCCAGATAATTTCTATGATTAACTCTGACGATTAGGTCAATGTTTGTATACATTTGAGCCTGATTGGATAAGAAAAAATCCTCAATAAATTCAAATTTCAGCATTTAATATATGTTGTCTTCAAAGTCATTGCAGTTTTTTGTTGTTTAGCTGGTAAAAAAAACAGTTCAAGTAAATCATCACAGGCCTAAAAGTGTTATTAATGCCCATGATGGAACTTATTAATGCAGCTGTTTTGACATAATAAAACATAATAATTTTCCACAGTATAACTCTTGTTTCAGCATGTGTTTAAACTAAATATGGAAGTTTTTTGGTATTTATTTTTATAAGAGATTTAAACTGAGCGCATCTGATGATGTGCTGGTGCTCTCCTAGCAGCCACCAGAGGGTACTGTTGAGCATCCTTACACATTAAGTGAAGCGCTAGATTGGGTTTATTTTCCAACACAAAGACAAATACAGATTCTTTTGCATGCCTCTATAAATATTTAATTGTTTTGTGTACTTTCAATGCATTTCTAACACCAAGAAGGCACTGACTGCTTGGATTATGCTGTACATATCAGGGGAAACATGCTACTCTGAACTCAGACTGTTGAGTATTTTATGATGAGCTGTAAACAGTTTTCTTTAGTACGTAGATCTGCAGCAGTTAGTTCCCAGTTTATTATTGTTGTCTAAAGTCTTTTGAATTGTTTGTAAAAGCTCCATTTATGTTGATAATTGACCTCTGGGAAGAACCAGAAGGAGAAGAAAAATGTTCTCGCAATAAACTGACTTACATAAGCAAGAAGTGTCCAGTTTGTGTTAGACAGGTTAACTTGGACAGCAAACATAACAGACCAGACCAGATTTTCTTGCCTGTAATTCAACTGTGAAATTTAAAGCATAAGTGTTTATAGAACACTAGGAGAATGGCCTCCCCGATCTGAATCTGAGTGTTGTTTCATTATAGGACTTCTGCGCTAGTCACGGATTGTCCATAATGAACACCATGTTCAAGCATAAGAGTGTTCATCAGTGCACGTGGCACCGGGACACCCCAGGCAGGAGGTCAATGATCAACTTTGTTGTCGTGTCGTCACGTGAAGTTGTCGTGTCGTGAAGAGAGGGGTTGAGCTGTCCACTTATCAACACCTGGTGGTGAGTTGGATCCGCTGGAAGAGGAGACAAGCCGGACAGACTTGGCAGGCCCAAGCGCATAGTGAGGGTCTGTTGGAAACGTCGGACAGAGCCCTCGGCCAGAGATGTATTCAATTCCCACCTCCGGGAGAGCTTTGACCAGATTCCGGGGGATGTTGGAAACATAGAGTCCGAGTGGACCATCCACATCTATTGTCGATGCTGCTGCCTGTAGCTGTGGCCGTAAAGTCTGCGGTGCCTGTTGCAGCGGCAATCCCCGAACCCGGTGGTGGACACTGGCAGTAAGGGATGCTGTCAAGCTGCAGGAGTCCTGTTGGCTGTGGTTGACTTTTGGGACTCCTGAGGCGGCTGATAGGTACCGTGAGGCAAACAGTGCCGTGGCCAGGGCTGTGGCAGAGGCAAAAACTCAGGCCTGGGAGAAGTTCGGTGAGGCCATGGACTACCGGCTGGCCTTAAAGTGACTCTGACAAACCGTCCGGCGCCTCAGGAGTGGGAAGCAGTGATTGCCAACACTGTTTACAGTTGGGGTGGGAGCTGCTGACCTCAACTGGGGACATTATCGGGTGGTGGAAGGAGTACTGTGAGGATCTCCTCAATCTTGTCGTCACGCATTCCCTGGCGGAAGCAGAGGCTGGGGACTCGGGGTTGGGTTCATCACCCAGGCTGAAGTCACCAAGGTGGTTAAAAAGCTCCACTGTGGCAGGGCTTCGGGGATGGATGAGATCCGCCCTGAGTACCTCAAGTCTCTGGATGTTGTGGGGCTGTCATGGTTGACATGCCTCTTCAACATTGCGTGTTGGTCAGGGACAGTGCCTCTGGACTGGGAGACTGGGTTGGTGGTCCCCCTACATAAGAAGGGTGACCGGAGAGTGTGTTCCAACTATAGGGGGAACATACTCCTCAGCCTCCCTGGTAAGGCCTACGCCAGGGTATTGGAGAGGAGAGTTTGGTCGATAGTCGAACCTCGGCTTCAGGAGGAGCAGTGTGGTTTTCATCCTGGCCGTGGAAAACTGGAAAGGCTCTACACCCTCTGCAGGGCACTTGAGAGTTCATGGGAGTTGTCCCAACCAGTCCACATGTGTTTTATGGACCTGGAGAAGGCATTCGACTGTGTCCCTCCTTGTGCCCTGTGGGGGGTGCTCCAGGAGTATGGAGTCGGGGGCCCTTTATTAGGGGCCATCCAGTCTCTGTACAAGTGGACCTGTTCCCAGTGCATGTTGGACTCTGGCAGGGCTGCTCTTTGTCACAGATCCTGTTCATAACTTTTATGGACAGGATTTCTAGGCACAGCCAAGGGCTGGAAGGGGTCTGGTTTTGGGACCGGTGGACTTTGTCTCTTTTGTTTTTGCAGGCCCCCTCTAGCCAAGACCTACAGCATGTGCTGGGGCAGAGTGTGAAGCGGCTGGGATGAAGATTATCTCCTGGCTGGCCTGGGATCACCTTAGGCTCCCTCCAGAGGAGCTGGAGATGGTGTCTGGGGAGAGGGACGTCCGGGTGTCTTTACAGAGTCTGCTGCCACTGCGACCCGGTTCCGGATGAAGCAGAAGATGACGAGTACGACTACAAGTACGAGTACGAGTGTAGAGAATCTTCATCCCTTCTTTTGTTAGTGATGGTTTCTTCTCGCCCTCATTGTTGGGCTTTACCTGCTCAGACTTCCTGTTAATAAACAGAAAATGGCAAAAAGTATCTTAATGTAATGTCAGAAAATGCTGTAAGATTGGAAATAAGGAGTAAAATAATGATTGCGCCCTCTGAGTCAGGGTTATTCTGTGTCTCAAGCTGAGGATTCCCGGTGTTGTGGTGGCAAGATGAAGCAGAAGATGGATCAATGGGTAAAAGCTGTCTGCAGTGGTGAGGATATTGCTTCGCTCTGTTCCGTTTAAGGATGAGCTGAGCTGAAACATAAAGTTCTGGATTTACTGTAATTAAAATGGTGGTGAAACTTTATTTTTCAAGATATATAAATCACAAAATGCTTTACAATGAAACAACCCAGTGGCTCAATACATAATAAACCAAGAATATTCAATTACATTTTGATTTAAAGAGATGCTTTGAACTGCTCGATCTAAACCAGGTGGTTACTGGAAAAGTCAACATGATAATATTTTTCTTTTGTATGAGTGCAGATTCGCATTTGTGACCGATTGTTGTAGCATTAGAAAAGTTTTTCGGATTGTCATTTTGGTCTTTTATTTTGCTGCTTCGCTACATTTATACACTTCTAAAAATGACATTTATAGTTCCAGATGTGTGTCACAGTTATTCTACTTGACCTAATCTGAATCATTTGGACAATGCTGCTCTAGAAGAGTAAAATAAAATGTCAAAATCTTTATGAGCTACTTCAAAATAATGATTTCTGCCACTTTATGTGTGTGTTTCTTCTTGTTTGTGTGTTTTGCATCTTTTTCATATGAAGTTTTTCCTTAAAGTGGCAAGAAACTATACATGGAAACTTCAGTCACAGAAACTCTTTATATATCCTCTACTGATACTCAAAAGTGGGAATTATTTCAAATTATTTGACGCTATTTGACGTCATTAAAACAGAGTAAACGCTGTATCTTCAGTCTGCCGGCAGGGTGCGACATACCCCCCTACCCCTACCCCTACCCCACCCCCTTTCCTCTGTTTACTCCTCCTCCTCCTCTCTCACACCTCCCCCTGTCTCACTCTCGGCTTGCCTTTGTGTTTGTCTCTAAACTATGGGACTCTCGGTGTTTTGAGCGGAGATCTGAGTTGGAACAGATGGTTTTCATCCTACAGAACAGCGCAGAAAAACAACAGCGACTTAAAGAAGTTTCAGGTGAGCGGAGTTATTCTGCGTCTGCTCAAACTGCAGGTTTCCTGCTTGAATCTCTGAAAGCTGGATCATTTTCAGCCTGGAGAGTCATATCTGCTGTGTTTGCAGGAGGAGTGGACTCTGTTTAATGGTCCATCAGGCAAGTCACTGAGCTTGATGTCAACACATGTTAATGTTCAGCAAAAGGTCTCATAAAGCTACTATTTTCTCTAAATGTCTTTAACATCTTGCTGAAGCGACTGTACCCGCAAACTGCTTTTTACTTTTCAAGGAACATCCCCCTGAAAAATCTTTGGGGGAGATATTTGTGGAAAAAAAAACAACCAACGTTTAAATGTAAAGCTTTAAAAAAGTTACAAGAAATTATTGACTCAAAACTTAAAACATCCCATGTTTTTGTCAGGGATATTTGTGACCTACCCAATACACCTCCATGCAGATTCAGAGCCTTAGGTTGGTGTTGTGTTTTAGTAGACTAAACCCCCCCACCCTGGGTTCCTACAACACCTCACTGGGAAGGAAAATAAAGAAAATCTTCACATTATTGTTACCTTCTATTTGCATTGTGTCTAAGATTACTTTAGTACCATATTATTACCCCACAGGGGTTGGTTGTGAGTTCAGTGTTGTTGTTTTTTTCTATTTTGTTTGGAGCTTATAGATGTTAGGAGTCCAACTGTGGTGTAGATGTCTAATGTTAATTTTCAGAAGTTCTGAAATGGCCCAAATGTTTACCTAGAAACTGGAAAAGCCTTTTAGCATCCTTCACATCATGAGGATCCATTATCGTAAACATTTTATCTTACATCAGTGCCACACTTTGTGTTGGTTTGTTACATAAATCCCAACAAAAAAACATAGATTGTTGTGGTTGTAGTGTAATAAAATGCTCAAATAGCCGCGGTGTGCTATTGGATATACATTGGACCTGTTTACATTCATTCTAGCCCTCTGACATGATATTTGTCATTAGTTGGGACAATCTAAACTGAATTTTGTTGAACTGAATCCAACTTCTTTCCCCTGGATCAGTTTTACAAAGTAAATTTTTTAAATAACTGAAACATATTATGTTTGATTTGATTGAGTGTATCTTTGTATAATAATTGAAGAAACAAACCTCCTAATCGTTGTCACACTCTCGCTCACTTGTTAGTTTGACATTTTCAACCTTTCAGCGCCACGTGGGTTCTAGGAACTCCTGAAACGATCCTGTTCTGTCTCATTCCTGGTGACATTGAAAGGTGTTTTCCAATAGAAACATGTTCGTACCTGACCAACTGTCATTCTCTGCAGGCATTTGCCAGTCTCTCCTTTATGATGGAGCTTCTGCAGATGTTTATTAGACTCTAAAGCTGCTTGATTTGCTCATTTATGACCCTTAAGGAATCTGTTGAAGAGATTAGCTTAACAGAAAAAATAAAAACGTTTGGCACAAAGAGCTGCATTTCCATCCTGCGATGGGGAAAAGAGTCAGCAGAAAGGCATTTAAATAGGAAAAATAACTTGCAGCTTATTGGTTTTGGGCCATAAGACTGATTAATGTTTCTTAGCGTTCTGATGCTAAAATAGGTTTCTGATGTAGCTTTTCTGTAGCTGGAGGGACAAAGCAGAAAACTCTGCAGGCTTATAAGAACTGATCTCATTTGGTCTGGACAGGAAATCAGCAGCTCGAGTTACAGAAGTGTGAATAAACTGAGCCTTAGGGGAATGTTGAACTCTTTCTGCTTCAGCCAAACTCAGGCTATCTGTTTACCTGAAAAAACAGGTTTACGTCCCTGTTTTACTTAATGCATGAGGTCAGATTATCTGCACCCTGTCTGCCCTCATCTCTTCTGTTGGGTTCAGCCCTCAGGTTTACTACAGGATTTAGTTCTGGGGACTGAGATGGCCATGGTAGAAGGTTCATTTTGTGTATAGATTCGATCATTATCCTGTCAAAAGATCCAGTGATGACCCACTTTCAGTTTTATGTCAGAGGAAACAGCATATTTTTATTTGACATGTTCTGGTGTTTCAAAGAGCTCGTGATGCCATGCAAGCTAACATGGTTCCCAGGCTCTTATTGGAGAAACAGGTCCACAGCGTCATGGATCCTCCACCATAATTACCAGTCGACATGAGGTGCTTTTTCACCTGTCCTTCCATTGTTTCAACCTTAGTCTCAAAGCACGTAGTTCCAGTTAGTCTCCGTAGAGTTTAGTAACCGTGACATGTTAACGTTTGTGATGGTGGGACGGAAACGGCTTTTTCCTGAACTGTGTGGTGGCAATATAAATGTGGGTCATTGTCCAGCCTTGTTTGCTTAGCTCAGTTGGTCTGATTGTAGATATGAACAAGTTTATGGCTGAGCCAGTCTTTTTCCCAACTCATGATTACGAACACATTTCTGACTTACTTGAATAGCGTGTTCTCCTGTGTTTACTGTGTTTCCTGTTTTGAAAGTGGCTCACCAAAAATGGGCTTCTGTGTCACATCATATTTGAACCCCAGGAAAACAGGAAGTCATGGATTTCTAATTACTAATTACAGTCTGACCGACCCAAAAAAAAGTTCATACATGCATCCGTTTATTCTGCAGGAATCCCGAGGGATGCCAGTAACTGTAACAGTGATGATTTTGTTAAAAAACTTTGTGGAATAATTATTATCCCCAATGAAAAAATACACTCAAAACTTAGATTTGTCTGGGGGAGTGCCGCGTGGAGTAGAGGTGGAGCACGCGACCAATGTGCGGAGGCTTCAGTCCTAGACGCAGCTGTCCTGGGATAGTGTCGTGACCTCGGAGACCTGTGCTGCATGTCTTCCCCTCTTTCCACCCCATTTCCTGTCTGCCTACTTAAAAAAAAAACAAATTTGGATTTCCATAGACGGTTCAGTGGGAGCTGCTGCAGTAAGAGATGAATTTATTTTAAGACTTCTGAGAGACGTATTCATATGTGTTGGTCCAAGCTACTTTTCACCATTGTTTTTATTAACTTCCTTCCAGGCAAGCGTTTAGATGTGTACAGCATGAGTGATTTTAGAGCTGAGAAATGCTGCAGAAACACAGCAGCAGCACAGGAATGCTAATCCAACATGAGGAAGGTGTTGTACTGTGAAGCTGGATTAGTCGGTTTATTAAAGCAACTTCAGGTTCAGTTTGACCTTTTCTTTATCATTAAGTGTTCATACTTAGGTTTGTCACCGTGGTAACCATTGTTCTGGGGCTGCTGAGGTTTCCCGATCAACACATAAGAAAGCATCATCTCCCAACCAGAGTGCCCTTAAATAAAATCACTAATGCTTATTCAATAAGAATCACTTCTTGACTTTCTTTACCTGGTTTTGTTCTTAAAATTGTTCCCTGAAAACTACAAAGAACTTTAATGAACTGTTCGTTTTTTTAAGCAAATCCACACGTATGAGTGCATTGTGCTCTGTAACTGTTGTGTATGGACATTCATGTCTATGTTCAAATCTTACTGATAAAATCTTCAAATTGTTTTCTAGAATCATCAGCTCAGATTGATAGTTGACTGTAGATGTTTGCATTAATCTCTCTCAGGTAGAATAGGTAGAACATCATTAAACCAAGCTTCTCTCGGTAGTTGCAGCATCGCTCTTCCACCTCTGCTTTGGCCAGTATCTAACGTTATTAGGTCCTATTCTGGAAACTATTGAAACATAACATCAACAGAACTGATCCACAGCTATCCAGAGGTGCTTCTGGACCAATAAAGCCTGCTCTATAAAAAAGAAAGATTGTACAGTTTCAAAATGAAGATGTCTGCCAGGAACAATACATGCTAGAGATTGTAGACAGCTGATCCACAGTTGGGCTTATTTGGATTAGTGTTGTTAAAGCTAGAGTAGATGCAAATCATCTTCAGATGCTGAAAATGGTTTCTAGTTTATCGGCAGGGTAGATGTGAATTGTTCCTTTAAGAGACATAAGTAGTTTTTCAAGTAGAACAAGTACATCCAATAACTCAGTAATTTGTCGAACAAGAACTCTCAGTAACTGTTTCCTATCTGACTTTCTGTCACATTCCTGTGAAGAGATTTTCTTCTATCCAACGTTTCTTCGGTTCCTTGGAGTTTGTAGATATTCCACAGCTCTCTGAAGGTCCCTTTACAGTATTCTAATCAGGTTCAGGTCTGGACCTTTAACTGGGCCATTTCAACACCTCAATTGTTTTTGTTTTTCAGCCATTATTAAGTGGTTTTGCTGTTTGGGATCATTGTTCTGTTGATGACCCAGTTTGGACCAAGCTTCAGCTGTTGCTGTTACTCTGTAATTCCTTAATTGAGTTCATGGTTGACCTAATAACTGCAAGGTGCCCAGATCACACCCTCCACCACCATGCTTGACAGTTGGTGTTGCAAACCCACGTCATCATGTCCCATTGTTTTTAGAAATGGGTCACACATTTTCAATCTTGTTCGAATCATCCAGCCATCAACTTTAACTTTTAAACTGAGGCCTGAAGAGTCTGGCACAGAGCTGATAAGTTTTTCATCATTTCTCTGCCCAATTTATTGTTTAACATGACCTTGGGGTAAATTTGCTGCCATGTCCTCTCTGGGGCAGGTCTTTTTTCCATGTGTGAAGATTCTCTCTCTTTGTATGGACTTCTAATAGTTTGGAAATGGTGTATGTTTGACGTTTGGTTTTCTCTTAGTCCTATTTTCTCCTTATTAAGAACAAACTTCTCATTCTTCCTTTTTCTTCTCTTCCATGTAAATGGGAATGACGCCCAGAACTCCCCCTTCTTAGCTCACAGCTTAACATCATTCAGAGATTCAGAAGCAGATTTAAAGTGAAGTAGTCCACGGAACAGGGTCCAAATCTTCCCTCAGTTGACCTTCCCTGTGGAAAGTTGTGGGGAGGGCGGCGCTTGTGTCTGACATAGTTTCCAACCAGTATTTAGACGTGAAACGCTCTTATTACATATGAAGTGTGATTTATAATTCGATTTATTTTCAGTTTGCTAAAATAAAACCCTGAAAGCTGTGATTAGAGGTTACAGAGTTGGTTAGCTTGGTGGAATGGAGATGCTGTGAATGATCACATTCCTCAAGTTTTTTTCTTCTTAATTTAAACAACATGGAGCAGCAGGTTCAGCTGGGCTCAAGAAGAACCACTGACCCAATTGCTGCTCTGCACACTGACCCTGTTTCCTGCGGGTGCTCACACCCACAGCATCATCTGGTTTGTTTCAGATCACTAACATGACCCATGTGTGGGAGTTTTTTTTTATTTTTTATTAATCTGCTGCAGGTTTATGCAGCTGTTCTGACAGCAGTATGGAGCCTGCTGTCCTCCGTACTGCTGGACCTCTGGTTCTGCAGCACTTCTGGTTCTCCTTACAGTTTGAATGTGCATTTATTGTATGTATTTAAATGCCAAAGGGACTGTCAAAATTAGAAAAAGTTTATGCACGGAGCAGCAAGGAAGATGGTGGGTCTGTGTTTAAGTCTTTACAGGCTTTGGGTGGAAATAAAGTCCTGTTTAGACACCGCTGCCTAATCAAGAAAGTCTGTGCGACGGTTTTACATTCCCAGCTGTGATTAACTCACCTGGTCTCAGAGCAAGATTCATTCCTGAAGAATGAAGACAAAACCATTTGTGACTGTCAAAGGACAAGCAGATGTTCGAAATTAGGTCCGAGCACGACCTCGGTCCACATCCGCAGCAGAATGTCTGTCTTTATGCACTATGGTGTTTTTGTTTTTTATGGACATAACAATGACCTTTGGTGGTGTATGGAAGATAAAAGATGATTAGAGGTGGACGCTGGGCTGCAGACTTACTAGACAAGCACAGCTGAGTTTACCTGCAGGAAACAGTTACTATGTTTCATCCCCTGGATCACAGCATGGGTTGTTTACAGCTGCAAGCTCACATGCAGCATGTTCACCTGCAAGTACCCAGTGAGCATTTTTTAGCTTTGAATAGGTCTAAACAATGACAAAATGATTTGAAGATGTTTATTCTAAATTTGGTTAATATTTGTTTCAAAAGTGAAAGTATTTTTGATGTCTAGAATTAGGTTTAGATGGTTAACTGAAGTTTAAACGTGCACCTGTTTTAGTTGAGATGAAGTAGCGATTCTTTAACTGACTCATTGGCCCAGATGCCTAATACTGCTTAAATCACATATAAGTTCAGGATTATGTTTGTTATTCATGATGTAAAATAATCTTATTATTTTAACACAAATTAAACCATCTACGTCTACTCTGTGTTGCAAATATCTCGGTCACAGTGGTGTTCTGTAAATTAGTTTTTCTCATAGAACAAACTGAACTTGGACTTTGATGATAAATTCAAATGTGTGTTTCCATCTGTCAGTACAGTCTAAATATGTAAATACCTAGTCATAGTCACCATTATTCTCTCAGTATTCAAATAAAAATACATCATTTTAGCACATTGATATTATTGCCACAATATCACAACCGAGAAAAGGATAAAATTAGTTTATACACAATTAAATACAGTTGTCTTTGAGTTTTGATTTATTCTTTCTGGCATTTCTGCTTTGTCTACAAACTATTTTGTGGACCTTGTTAATTTAAAAAAAAAGCTCATTGTGCCAATTTTTAATTTTATGTCTAACAAAGACCACTATTAGACCAGATTTGCTTGGTTTATTAAATATATACAGGCTTAAATCAGGTCTACCACTTACAGTAAGACACTGTTGTGTTTTTGTTTTTGACTGTCTCCATAGCCTTGTCTATCAATCTAGCTGGACTTTCCAATACATCCTTCCATCCAGACAACAAAGCTGTGGGTCTGTTGTGAAACCTTTATCCCAATGCTGTGTTGAAAGTCTGAGTAAAATCTCAAAGCAGTAATGGAAGTGGTCCAAACTACCACCATCTCATGGACCAGTACAACAGTTGGTGGACAGCTATTGCCAACATTACTGATTTCTTAGCCCAGTCCTCCTGCTGCTGTGATGGGTGCTGCTTAGTGAGGTTTGATCTCCTGACACAAAGTCTGTTTCATAGATATCCTCCAGGCAAGAGAAGCTCAATTTGACTTCATTATTTTATATCGTATTGAGAAACATTGAATTATCATGTTTTTATTTGTGTGTTTCACATATAGGAAGGCTGCAAGTTTTTTTTACCTGAGAAGTAAGGCGGCTCCCAGGAAAAAGGTTGGAACCAGAACAAAGTTTTCAGCTAACAGTTCTACGGGAATCACCATTTCATTTTCATATTTTTCATACTTTTGACAAATTTCATGAGAATGAATTGTTTTACTCACAACAACGTACAGGCTGCTGGAAACAGAGCATTTGAAACTTTTTTTAATTTGTCCGTTGTGTAGCGACTTAACACTGAGTCATCCCCTGAGTTTAGGAGGCTTTTTAAGGCAAAACGGTTCACAGATCAGAGTTTAGCTCTGATCAACAGAAGATGATCACTCACTGGTCTGAAACCGGGTCCAAAGAAAAACCTTTTGATCAAGACCATTTTTAAAAAGATTATATAACATTAAGGCATCTTGGAAGAAAAATATAATGTATTTATGACTGCTTGGACAGTTTAGGAAATAAATGGTGCTTTATTAAAATCATGGTCACTTTTGGTGGTTGACTTTTTCTTGCCACATTGTTTTCTACTTGTGAAAATTAAACTGTCAAAGCAGACTATCACTTTTTGTTGAAACACCGAGGAAAAGCCGCCGTCTGCGGACAGACAGGTAAAATATATCGGCCTTCATAACTCCATTAGTCTCACTAATTATCTCAAATCTCATAAGTCTCGATTTGTCAGAACCGATTCCATCTGAAGCAGGAACTCGTCTACCTCTCCACTGAGTTAACAGTTGCACTTCGACAGAAAAAGAAGACATTTCTTTTACTTTTAGGATTAATATTATTTAAAAAATCAACCCGAATAATTAGCAGTTTACCGATGAAAAATCAAATCTAAATGAGCTAATGTGTATCTACTTGCTACTGATGAATTAAACATTGAAGAAAATAGGATGGATATAAAGTACTGCTCTGCAAGACAAATAAACTTCTTAGCTACATATTGTTTAATTAAGAAAAGCTAATCAAAGGACAAACGTTGTTTTCTGTAAAACTTAAATTCCCATTGACCTACTTCCAACATTTAGGCAACATGCAGACCTCACAAAACATGATTCATTGTTGAGTCTATACGCTGCCAATTCTGTAGTAATGAAAACAATGACTTCTACCTTGTAGCTCAGCTGGATAAAATGGTATGCTGGTAACTGAGATGTTGTGAGTTTGATACCAGTCCATTCCATTAGTTAAATATTTATTATGCTTGTCCCACTTAAGACTAATAATGAATGTTAACAAATCAGATGTCTTCTAACACAGCACAGCTTCTTGATAGCCGAAGCTTCTGGGTGAGGAGCTGTCACACAGGACTTATCATCCAATCAGAAGCGGATTTTGGTGTTACTATGGAAATCAGTCGATGAGTTGACATTAAGAATTAATATTACAATACCAAACCTCAACTTCTGTTACGGAGTCTGAGAGATGTCAAATCAACAGTCACCCTAATCACAACAATGGTGCTTTTATACAAAGCAAAACAATAGTAGGCAGACTGTAAGTGAAAGGTCCAAGTCTAACAGTTGGTTTATGCTATGCTGCAAGTCTGTGCTTATTTAACCTCAAACTATAAACTACAGTCAGCTTTGGTTTTTAAGATTTGTGACAAATAAATCAGATGGAGTTTAATGGGCAAATTTTGCAAACCATAATCCTTCAGACTTTGTGCAACATTGATCTGCTCTGCTTTCCTCTCTGCAGTCTCCAGTTGAGTTTGGGGAGGTGTTGCACACTTCCTCTCTGTGTTAGATAAAAGCGCCTGTGTGAACCAGCGGACAAACGGAGCAACTCTCCAGCTCATGAGCTCTGTGATCCTCTGCCAGAAAGGGAAGGGCTGCTTTAATAGTTTCAGTCTGGCTGGAGAGGGAATCAAATGCATGTCAAAGAGTAATTTAAAAAGATAATGACAGAGACAAAATCTGTAAAAACATAAGAAGAAAAGTTGCGAGTTATTTAGTTAAACTGATGTAATGCTTTCGGATGTGTGGTTCTAAAAGGTTCTGTCTATGGGTGGGGAAGGAGGCAGCTGTGCTGGAATACAAACTGAGATGGAAAATGAATTTAGAGGACATGGGAACAGAATGTGAAGTGGTTGAAAATGTGAAGAAAAACAGAAACAGGTAACCAGAGGAAGAGAGCCGAAGCCAAGAATCAATGAATGAAGCAATTATCCTGGATTAAGAGAGTCAGGAACGTGGAAAAAGAGGTGGATGTTCATAGACTATATTGAAAGAAAAGTCAGTCATAATAAAATCATGCGAGCAGGCCGACTGTGGCTAAAGCAAAAATTTCCTCAGGCTGCACCGCAAATGAAAGTGTCTGAGCTGAAATGTTTCTGACCCACAGGTCTCCGTCCTCGACAAAACCTGCTCCAGGCTACGAGCGTTGCCGACAGGAAGACAACATGGACTTTAGCACGCCACCAGAAAGCCCCTCCTGCAGCCTCACCAACAGGAGCAGCAGCTTTTTTAAGGTTAGGACAGGATAAACATAATCACCAGAGTAAACATCATTTCCTGTGCAACACAATGTTTGTTTTCAAGGATAATGTGACTCAAAACTGGGACTGTCTGGGAATAACAGGAAACAAGATTTTGAAATGGCATTGTTTTCGTTCTGAGGAAGTAAAACCAAACCAGGCAACTTCGGTTGAGTTAAAACCTGATTTAACGTACAGTCAAGTTCCCTGTTACTGTTTCTGCATTAAAAAACACTGATCAGGAGGTTTGCACAGCCAGGAGTAAAAGCGATGGTTTAACTGAGTACACGATAACCATAAGACGTAAAAAGATTTAAAAAACATTATATTCCACTAACATTGTCTGTGCCTCAGTACCATCAACATTGAGGCTACCCCTCAAAGATCCATGTTAATATTTCTGGTAAAGATTAGATTTGTATTTTTGATAAGACAGTATATAGGCAGTGTCTTGCTTAAGTTTTGAAAAGTGTGAATACTTTTCCAAAGAGCTGTAAATTAAACAGCACATATTGAATACACACAAACTATTGAAATAATAAGATAAAATGAAAATATGAGAAATTAGGAGTGGATCAGTATTTCTGCAGCTCACCGTTTTTGAGTCCTATGCTATTTGAGGCCTTCTTCCAAATGTACGTTTTAGGGCATTTTCACATGTAGAGTTTGTTTACTTTGGTCTGAATCAGTTGCTGAGTGTGTTAACCTGTAACTTTTTTTTTTTTGGTTCCTTTTCACACTGTTGCACAGTTAGGATGCTGATATAATATTTAATATTTAATTAAATAACTATTCAGTCTGTCAAGTCCTGGGTCCTGGGAATACCAGTCCAATATGGCGGTGGTTTTATGGTGGTATAGATGAAAGAGTTAATCGAGCTCTGGCATTACTAAACAGCAAAACTCTGCACACACGTGGAATACATTCACAACGCTTCACCTTAAAATATAAGAGTTTATTAAGTAAATTTAATTTAATTTATTAAAAGTAAATCAACTCCTAAGTTAAACATATTTCAGGGAACAAACTCTTTACTAGGCTTAAACAACTTAATGAAAACTACCAAGCAAAATTAAGGGAAAAAATAACTAATTAACTATGTACAAATGAAGAAACAAGGGAATCAATAAAAACTGTTAAAAACCATGGCCAATAAAATGATGCAATATTACCATTTAATGTTATCTATGTTTTAGAACCACGGTTTATCTTGAGGAGGTCGGAAATGAGAACCTAGTTCTAAAACTAGTTTGTTCTAAAATCAGTCTTAGAACTAATTATGAACAATAATTGGTATGTCTTCAAACAACCAATCACCTTGCAAAATCAGAAGATTAGATGAAACATTATTTTAATAAAATAATATTTAGAGAAATATTATGTAAACTGGGAATCAATAACCTTTCTGGATAGTTCTTAATGTCTTAACTAGCCATGACATGGAGTAACAGACAACTAAAATGACGACGAGGAACGTCTGTTGACTCCTATAAGGTGGCAACAAGTCGTGTGTAAACATTTGACTTTACTGCTGCTAGCCGTTAGTAGTTGTAGCTAACAAAGGAAAGCTTATAGCTTTCTCACCTTCTTAAGGTCGAGCATGAACCTTGAAATACCATTAATACAAACATTATGCATATGAGCGTTGACAGCGCGTTATGGCCATTCTGTGTTAAAACCACCCATTAAATAAAGTTTGTCTTTACTTTTAAACACAACACAGAACAAATAACTAGCCTGAAGGCTGAAAGGCCTGTTCACATTACCTGAGCAGATTACCTGCTAGCACTTAAAGTAGCTTAGCTTTCGCTTTACAAACAAATCAAAACATCATGAATATCAATATTTATATTATTTCATCCTAATTAATTTTCTCTGCCCAAATGCCACCTTTTACGTGAACTGTTCTGAGGCAGGAGGTCCAAAGGACGCTGTTTTGGGACGTGAAGTTGGTCCAGTCCAGCCACATGGCAGGCAGAAACAAAGAAATACAGCTACTCTCAGTAGTAGCTGTGGTAGGTAACTCCCACCACCTGGATCGGCATGCTGGAAGGCGTGTGATGCTTCGATTCCTGCCGTTTCCTCTTCGGCGAGGAGGTTTACTCGACGTTACTAGAGAGAACATCTCTTCTGCGACACCTTTAGCTCAGTTTACTTTTCTGCTGAAGCTCAGAAAGAAAAGCTGCAGAAAAACCTGTCTTAATCACCGCTTTCGCATATATGCTGGATTATTCTGCAACAGATTATACGGGTATTCGACTGTCAGATCGTGATCACTCTGGATCCAAGTTCAAAGAATTTGTCCTGCTTGCCAACAAGCCGGACATTCACGCGTGTTGCCTCTCCTGTCCGGCCCTCTGGGAGTCGTGGAAGAGAACGAAGTTCAGCAGCAAAATGTTTTTGTTTCAGTGGCTTCTAGTGGGATTCCAGCTGTGACTTCTCCTTTCTGGGCTGAAGTAAGGGTGTGTTAACATGTGTATTTAAAGGTGCAGTTCCCTACCACCATTTGCTTGTGCACAGTTTAAAGTCCATTTTTTATCCATGTTTATATCCATGGCTGGGGCCACAACAACACAGAGAAATCTCCAACCGAACCAAAACCTGTCGCTACAAACCAGGCGAGAACGTTCAGTTTGTCTCTGATGTGTTCGGAGAACCAAATGTAAATACAGGAAGCAGATGCTGTGTTCTGAGCTAGTAAAAATAAAACTGAGAATTTGATCACATCATCAGTGTGTTTCTGGGTTTCATTTCATGCAAAACTATCTGAGAAGCATACAGAATAATTTAAACATCTTGAAAGTTGCATAGGGCTTTATGCTTTATGAAAAGAGATGTTGTTTATTAGTTTATGAGGGTTTTGTTGCACTTAAATGTTTAAGCTCCTCACACTAATTTAGTTATGAAAATCAATAGTCAAAGAATACTTTTAAGGAACAACAAACCAATATGGCCCTGTGTGAAACAATACCTGGCACCAAAATATGTACTGGTTGCTTCAGTTATGAATACTGGCAACGAGCCACATCCCTGTGGAGGAATTTTGGCACACTCTTCTTCACAGAATTGTTTTAATTCAGCCACACTGGAAGGTTTTGCAGCATGCATCTTCTGTTTGAGGACACGCTGCAACATCTCAGTCAGATGTAAGTTTAGACCTTGACTAGGCCTCTCCAAAACCTTTCTTCTGTTTCTTTTTTGAACCATTCAGTTATGGACTTGCTGGTGTGCTTTGGATCATTGTCCTGCTACAGAAGTGTGCTTGAGTTTAAGGTGGCGAACAGATGGTTGGACATTCTCCTTTAGGATTTTCTGCCAGAGAGCAGAAGTCCTTGAGGTCCCCCACAATAACACAACCATATTTGCCCTTTTGCATTACGTCGTTTTTTTCGAAATGCTGTGTTGTTTTTTTCCTAGGTGTATCGAGACACATATCTTACAGAAATATCCATTTGGTCTCGACAGTCCACAGGATGTTTTTTCATAAGTCTTGGGGATCATCTAGATGTTATTTGAGAGTTGTAAGACGAGCCTTTATGTTCTTTTTGGTCAGCTGTGGTTTACATCTTGGAACGTTCTGACATCCAGTCCCCTGATTATTGTTCAATCATGAACTCTGACCTTTACTGAGGCAGGTGAGGGCTGCAGATCTGCATATATTGTTTTGGGTCTGTCTCTGGCCTGCTGATTGTCATTGTTCCTCGTCTTTCTTTAGATTGGGCCATAATGTCCATGACTTATTCCTGGCGGTCTCTGCATCTTGGTTTTGATTAGTAGCCCCCCACCCCCCCACCCCAAGCCCCATTATTCCCCCCCACCCCATGGTTTGTTAATTCTGCAGAAACAGAACATGTGTTGAAGTGAAGCAAGACAAAGGCATCTGATGCATTCATGGAAAACAAGCTTGTAAGTCTAGTTTTTGTATTTTTTGTGCTAATTAAAGACGTGAAAAACAATATCTGTTATGTGTGTGGGACAGATGTGGAAAAGACACAGATGACAGAATAGAGAGACGGAGTGGGAAGGGACTTTCATAACTTCTATGAGAGGTTTGGAGATCTTCCACAGCTGGCATCGATCATTTTCAGCATTCATTTGGTTTGTGGCACAAAGTTAAGTAATTATGTCATGACAAAGCTCTAATTGAAGAGTTTCTGAATCTCTGTAGTTCCCCTGGAACTATAGAGAAAATATGCTTCAGTTAGGCCCAGTGGAGCAGGAATTGTTGCCCGTTGAAGATGCAGCCTGTAAGGCTTGATCTTTATACGACACTTTAGATAAAATTTTGTCTTCCAGTACAGTGCAAATATATAAAGATGTTTTTATGCTTACCAACATTTTTTTCTTTTTATTCTCATACAAGCAAGAGTTCATTTTAACAAACATTACTATTTTAATTACAATATAAAAGTAGAACAACTTTGGGAATCCAAGACATAAAGTTGCATTTTGGTTTGTGCATGATTTGCAGGCTTTGGGTGAGGTCTTTGCAGATTTTCTGCTCTTTGTGTTGGTCATTAAAATAAAGTTACAAGGGCTGTCCCATCTACAGTGTACAGGGGTATATATGCCCCTTGATGCAAGGTTTCACTTTTCTCACTACTAAAAACATAAAAAGAGTTGTAAAGTTGTATTTAACCCTTCTAAGTCATTACTTTATAGAAAAACTTTTTTTATTTTAACCCACTGATATATTTTGTCTGGATTTCTGTAATAGACCGACGCTAAGTAGTAATCTTGCGGCTGCAAGTCTTCTGGGGTCTCTACCAGCTTCAAAGATCTAGGGTCCAAATTCTTTCCTTTCCAGAATTGCTCAAGCTCAGTCAGATTCGATGGAGACCGTCTGTCAACATCGGTTTTGACACAGATTCTGAACCAGATTTAGGTCTGTACTGTGACTGGGCCCTTCTTTCGTTCCATGTAGCTCAGGCTGTATGTTTAGGGTCATTGTCCTGATGGAAGGTGAACATCCACCCCAGTCTTTGTTGCAGCCTCTAACAGGTCTTCTCCAGGATATCCCTGTGTTTGACTCCATCCATCTGCCCATCAACTCTCATCAGCTTCCATCTCGCCGCTGAAGAAAAATACGCAGTGATCTAGTGAAGACTAGCCTTGAAAGACTTGCAAGCTGTTTTGCAGCAAAAGTTGTTTCTATAAGTACTTAATACTCATGGAGCTAAATATAAATGTATACATAAAAACAAAAAAAAAACAAATTTAAGAGATTTCCCCTTCCTCTTCATAATTATGCTCCACTTTGTGTTGGTCTGTCACATAAAATAAAACTCACATATGACTGTAATGTGACAGGATGTAAAAACATTTATGGATTATGGAGGCGCAATATGTGATCCAAAAGCACAACAGCTTTTTATTATTTCCTCTCTGAACATCACCACATGTCCTGTCCAAACCTATCCTGTCCTAACATTAGATTTTTCTTTAGTTTTTACATCACGAAATTTTTCCTCTGGCCATCCTTTACTTGTAAACTGGTTTATCAACTTTGATCAGCGAGCATTTATTTAATAGGACTTTTAGTCGAGTTTGAGGATTTCTTCGAATAAAAGATGCAATACATGAAAAATGAAGTTCAGTTTTTGTCATAAATGTACTTGTACCGTTGAGCCGAGTTTTATCTTAAAATTCTGGTAACTCTATAAAATTGACTGTGCATGAAGTCTAAAACTGACGCATAGTTTTCAGCAGCTTTCCACACGTCATGAGGCCAGCCTTTAATCTTTCAGGCGTAACAGGATGACAATATTTTCTTAAAAGTGTTTTTTTTTATATATCTCTTTACCAACTCTGAGAAAACTGTCTCTGTACGTGGGTCAAAACCAGACTCATACTTTCCCACTGACTCCATCTATGGCTTTAACAGCAGCCTATGCAGAGAAACACTTGCCTCCACTCATACACAGACCTAAAGGAGCTGCAGCGCTATAATTCGGTCTGCTTAACTCTACAGCTCGCGTTCTCATGACTGAAAGTACAAACAAACCCAGATGGATGATGGTCAATGATTTGAGTGAAACACAAACCTTTTTGTTGGTTTCTGTGTTTCAGTCAGTCTCCTTTTAAAAGTTCTGGCCCAGATTGAGTCATTTAACAGCTTTTAATGTCCGCTGACCTTCATCTCTCAGGAACTTCCCATGTTGTTTCCACAGACAGTTTGGATTTATTCACCTATTTAATTCCCTGTCTCCTAGTGAGAGGTAAAAGCTGTTCCTCTGCTTTGCTTGGCGGCCCTGTTCCCTAAGCAATCTGTAGATGGAGCGTTAACTTAAATCCCCCTTTAGTCTGAAACTAATATGGTTTTTTTTTAGCAACAAAAATGTAAAACTAATCCCTATTGAAGCAACTTTTGGTTTCATCTCAGCATTCAGCTTTGTTTGGTTTGAGTTTATCAGGATCCTATTTCTTGACTTGGCGATATTTACCCGCTCTGCCTCACAATTGTTCTTCAGATGTCTCGGATTGTGAGGACACCTCTTGTCTAAAACCTTCCTAGGAGACCCCACAGAATTTGTCATATTTGGTTCCCAACTCTGGATCGGCTGTTCCAAAGCTGTGATGCTAAAACAAATCAACCCATCTTTGTCTTCAGCTTTCTAGCAGACACCTAAAGATTTTGTGTCGTAACTGACCCAGTTCGATCCAAGTGAAAATTAAGCCCACAGCATGATGCTGCCACCACCTTGTTTAGCTATGGAGATAGTGTCGTTTTGATTATACAGAGGCATCTCATAAAACTGAAACCAATTTCCTTTCATCTGAGAAGGACAGTTTGGGTCTTCTTCCCAACCTTGCCAGAGTTATGAAGCATCTGAATAACTTGTATCTCTATACAGCTGCTTGAATGCATGATCTTGGAATTTGAACTGGCTCCAAAAGAGTTTCCCAACTTGTGTGGATCTACATTATTCTGGATTTTCTTTCTGAACTCCTTGGGCTTTCCAATAGTTGGTCTAGTTTTCGGTCGATCCACTGACTTGTCAAATGAATCTTTTTTATGGCTCAAAAACAAACTACCTGTTGCAATCAGTCCTGGTTACTAACCAGAGCTTGATGGGCCTATGCCTTGTTAATTAAGCACTACTTATTAAAAGATGTAGGTGACTGTATGTATATATTTGAGCCAGCTTGCACCATCCTGACCCTGTGTAGATTAAAAAAAATTATCTACAAAAATCCAAACATGCATGTATTTCTATTGTTAATGATCAAAGGTAAACATTAAAAAGCCTAAAATGGTCATAAACTGACCGCAGCTGTGTCAGGTTTGTTTTAAATGCATGAAGAAGTAATGCTAAAATGGCAATAATAAGTAATAAAAATAGATCAGGAAGTTATGTGTTGACAGTGTTAACAAATCTGCAGCTTGAGTGTAGATGGTGAGAGAGGAAGAGAATGCCTGAGAGATCTGTTTCTTTCAGCCAGATCCTAAACGGGCCGGGGGTCAGGGTCAGTAAATAACTCAGGTTGGGTAATTAAATTCATACCTGCCACAGAACTTTAACTCAGCTGGTTCCACTTATTGTTGGAAGGGGGCAGGGGGAGACTGTGGTCTGGCTTCAAGCCTTTATTTTTGGTTAAAAGTCGCCCCCTTGTGTTTAAAATCTACAATCAACCTTTTGCTGTTGTTTTGTTGACTTAGAAGATTAAGACGGATTGTTTGTTTGTTCCATTTCATTTACAGAACATACCAGCAGCCGTGAAGATATATTATTTTGTTTTTATTGTGAAACTAACAACAAATTGGACAAAATAGCAGAAAACTTCACTGTGCATAACTGTTCACCTCCTAACCTAAAGTCAGTAATTTGTAGAGCCACTTTTTGCTGCAATTCCAGCTGCAAGTGGCTTTGGATAAGTTTCTATGAGCTGACCAGATGTTGGAACTGGGATTGTTGCTTATTCCTCAAGTTAAACTGTTCCATGTCCTTCATGCTGGATGGTTTTCACTTGTAAACAGGGATCTTCAAGTCTAACCACAGATTCTCAATTGGATTGTGTCTGGACTTTGACTAGGCCATTCCAACACATTTAAATGTTAACCAACCACTCGAGTGTTGCTTTAGCAGTATGCTTCGGGTCATCTGTCCCAGTCTTAAATCACAGCCAGACTGGCTGGTTTAGCTCCATTCATCTTTCCCTTGACTCAGACCAGTTTCCCAGTACCTGCTGCTGAAAAACATTCCCACAGCAGGATGCTGCCACCACCATTTTTACTGTAGATATGGTATTCTTGGGGCGATGGGATGTGTTGGGCTTGCACCAGACGTAGCGTTTTCCTTGGTGACTGAAACGTTGCCACATGCCTTTTGGTAAACATAGCTTCTTATTTTATCACTAAGTAATGGATTTTTTTCTGGCCACTCTTCTATAAAGCCCAGTTCTGTGGAATTTACGGCTTATTATGGTCCTATGAACAGAAACTCCAGTCTCTATTGTGAAACTCGGCAGCTCCTCCTGGGTGACCTTTGGACTCTGCGCGGCCTTCTATGTGCGGTCTGGGTGTTCTGGTGGGCGACTCTCTCTTGGCAGGTTTGTTGTGGTACCATATGATTTCCATTTGAAGACGATGGATTTGATGGAGCTCCAGGGGAACATCAAAGCTTTGGATATTTTTTATAACCCCACCCTGAGGACTTCTTTGGAGAGCTCCTTGGTCTTCATGGTGTGATGTCTCCTGCTTAGTGTTGCAGCTTCTGGGGCCTTTCACAAAAGTTTCACAAATGTGTGACACTTAGACTGGACACAGGTGGACTTCATTTCACTAATTATGTGAAGTTTTGTACCAGAACCTTTATGCACATGCCAAGTTTGAGTTTGAATTTTTTTTTGTAAATATTTTTTTTCTTTAACTTCACCAACTTAGACCAGCCCCCCCTCTCATGACGCAGGTCTTCTGGTCGACAGGCCATGCAAGGCCGGGCAGATTATAACAATTTATTCAACTTAGCTCAGAAAGGACAGCAGGACACAATAGATCTGAAACTATAGAACAATAAAGTCAGACTAATAAATAGACACTTCATGATGCAATTCATTTAAAACTATTGAATAAAAAAAAGAAACAAACAACTTAATACCAGACATGTCGTCACTCCCACATGCAGCTGAAGGAATTACAACCCCCTTCTGAAAGTCTTGTGTGGTCACACTGCAACATCCATAAATACAAGCCATGAAAAAGAATACCTTGATTCAGTTTGAGAAACCACACACCCCTGATAAAATGAGTGATCTCTTCCCACACACCACAAACAGTAGAGGTCCAATCATCACAAAGCTCTGACAACTGTTTCTGATCATGACACACCTACGTCTTTTATCTGTTCCTCTTTCAATCTGAGGGGTGGAGCACCAACAGTTGCTTCTGGTTACACATACCTTTCCTTAGTATTTGGTAGAACGTCCTTTTAAACTGTATGACTCAGTTCAAATGTTCTGGATATCCTTCCACAAGCTTCTCACAAAGGTTTGCTGGAATGTGGTCCATTCCTTTTGACAGATCTGCCGTAACTGGGTCAAGTTTGTTGACCGCCTTGCTCAGATGAAGGTTTTCAGATCTGTTCACAAATGTTTTGTTGGACTGAGATCAGAGCTTTGTGATGACCGATCCAACACATTGACTTTAATGTCCTGAAGCCACTTTCTATCTAATTTGGCGGGATGCTCAGGGTCGTTGTCCAATTGCAAGACCCGTTTGAGTCCAAGCTTAACTTCCTGGATTATATCTTCAGGTGTCGCTTCAGTCCACATAATGTTCTCTCCTCATGAGGTCATCTATTTTGTGAAGTGGGTCACTCCCTCCCACAGCAAAACACCCTCACATCATGATGCAGCTACACACGTACTTCACAGTTCAGAAGGTGTTCACAGGCTTGCAAGCTTCACCTTTCCTCCTACAAATATAACCATTATCATTATGGCCCATTAGTTTTAGTTTCATCAGAACGCATGATGTGTTTCACAGTGAATAATGAAACTTATTTACCAGCTTCAGCATTTTCACAAAGTCTGATTCACACATTTCAAACGAAAACATGTCACAGTACCAGTCTCCTTCCTGAACGGTATGATGGCCGGACGAAACATTTTTTGCCAGCTGCTTACCTAAACTTCCTGATATCTACAGTTACAGCAATAGTTACTGGAAGTATAACAACCATGGCGGGAAAAGGACCAGTGCTCATCTTGGCACCACGCAAACTGAAGAGGATGGTTAGGAAGATTTCAAAAACATCTGCAAAGCTCCATTTTAGAAAACTGCAGCAGTAAGTGACATCCTAGGGTCACAAAGTATCACAAAGTAGGTTATCGACATGCAACCCCAAGAAAAAAGTATTTCCATCCTGCCATCATAATGAAAAAACATGTGACTGGCACCTTTATGTAGAACAACGTGTTTTGGTCAGAGGAGCCTAAAATAAGATTTCTGACAAGAAACACCGCAGATGGGTCTGGCATCAAATGAAGGATGAAATGCTGTAAAGCCCCCCATGTCCTCTTTGGCCATTGGTGAAGGCTCTGTCGTGCTGTGGGCCCGTTTCTCTTCCTGTGAGAGGAAGAGAAACCGAGAGGAATTTTAAATCTCACTCCCCAGACCTACATTTAATAGGAAACCTGTTTGGTGAGCTGAAAAGAAGAGAACATCAGTTAGGACCCAGGACTCTAGATGGTCTGGAGAGATTGTGCAAAGAGGAATGGTCAAAGATCCCGCTCTCTGTAACCTTAATAACTGACAATGTGCATTAAGCATTCTTGACTATCAGATAGTTTAAAGTCTAAAGTGTCCAGCTGGAGCCTTACACACTCAGTCTCCACCAGCCTTTTTTTCAAGGTGACCAGTTAGAGCCTAATTTATACTCTGATGACAGAAGCGATCGGCCTTATCTGCTACAGTCTGGAAATAGTTCAACATAACAGGAGATGAATGTTTAAAATCCGCCTGGCCTTCCTGTCCGAGTGTTTATGTTTCTGTCTCAGCAGCGTGGCGTGGGAATGCCATCTCCACGAACATCACCGCATGTCATTTCTTTGATAATTCTCTGTCTCCATGTTTCCTGCCTGTAGGACATGACACAGGAAAATGAATCACTGCTTCCTCTCTCCTTTGTTCCACATTCGTCCGGCCCGGCTAAGCGTCTTTTGTGTTGTAATCTTTGTTTGAGCAAAGCCTTCGGTTGGCTTGCTGCCGTTCCTCCTCTTCTCCTCGTTCATTCAGAGCTTCTCATTCTGTCCGTTTTCAGCTGATTGACACCTTTGCGCTGGAAATCGGGGAGCTGAAGAAGGAGATGGTCCAGTCGACTTCAGCTTTGGACAAGGAGCCCGTGGAGTTACAAGGGTAAGACAGTTTCTACATATAGCACATCCCCAACTGTTTTAATTATGTTCTTTTAAAACCTGATGACATATGATAGGTTATGCTTGGTTTGTTTTCTTGATGTGTTCACTTTAAAGAGCAAAATATAAATCGCAGACAGCTATCAGTTACTGTTACATTGTTTTACTGAAACATAAGTGCATAAAATTTAGCAGTTTTTCACAATAATGATGGTTGATGCTCATTCAAGTTCCAGTTTACAGTTAGCAGGAGCTTCTATTCACCCAAAGATAATTTAGTTAATTAATTATTAAAGGCTATGTAGCCCGACAAAAAAACTAACATTAATGTGGAAAGTTTTTGTTTCCTTTCCCCAAAAGTGTTTCTTTTAAAACTACAGGTTCCAGTTTGAGTTAAGTAAAAGACGTTTAAATGTAGCCTTTGTTTTATAAATCTGATCTGAGCTTGAATTTAAAACAAACTATTTGGCATTCATTTTGTTATTTTAGCTAAGTTTAGAATTGTGTGCCAATACAACACAGAGATAAAAAATGACTAGTTTTTTAGGGTTTGTAAAGCACTGTGGCCAACTGAGTTGTATTTTAAAGTCCAATAGAAATTATGTTGGTTTGAGTTGGTCTGATGTAATTTATCTTGTACAGGTCCTTCTCAAAATATTAGCATATTGTGATAAAGTTCATTATTTTCCATAATGTCATGATGAAAATTTAACATTCATATATTTTAGATTCATTGCACACTAACTGAAATATTTCAGGTCTTTTATTGTCTTAATACGGATGATTTTGGCATACAGCTCATGAAAACCCAAAATTCGTGTCTCACAAAATTAGCATATTTCATCCGACCAATAAAATAAAATTGTTTTTAATACAAAAAACATCAACCTTCAAATAATCATGTACAGTTATGCACTCAATACTTGGTCGGGAATCCTTTTGCAGAAATGACTGCTTCAATGCGGCGTGGCATGGAGGCAATCAGCCTGTGGCACTGCTGAGGTCTTATGGAGGCCCAGGATGCTTCGATAGCGGCCTTTAGCTCATCCAGAGTGTTGGGTCTTGAGTCTCTCAACGTTCTCTTCACAATATCCCACAGATTCTCTATGGGGTTCAGGTCAGGAGAGTTGGCAGGCCAATTGAGCACAGTGATACCATGGTCAGTAAACCATTTACCAGTGGTTTTGGCACTGTGAGCAGGTGCCAGGTCGTGCTGAAAAATGAAATCTTCATCTCCATAAAGCTTTTCAGCAGATGGAAGCATGAAGTGCTCCAAAATCTCCTGATAGCTAGCTGCATTGACCCTGCCCTTGATAAAACACAGTGGACCAACACCAGCAGCTGACACGGCACCCCAGACCATCACTGACTGTGGGTACTTGACACTGGACTTCTGGCATTTTGGCATTTCCTTCTCCCCAGTCTTCCTCCAGATTCTGGCACCTTGATTTCCGAATGACATGCAGAATTTGCTTTCATCCGAAAAAAGTACTTTGGACCACTGAGCAACAGTCCAGTGCTGCTTCTCTGTAGCCCAGGTCTGGGGAATGCGGCACCTGTAGCCCATTTCCTGCACACGCCTGTGCACAGTGGCTCTGGATGTTTCTACTCCAGACTCAGTCCACTGCTTCCGCAGGTCCCCCAAGGTCTGGAATCGGCCCTTCTCCACAATCTTCCTCAGGGTCCGGTCACCTCTTCTCGTTGTGCAGCGTTTTCTGCCACACTTTTTCCTTCCCACAGACTTCCCACTGAGGTGCCTTGATACAGCACTCTGGGAACAGCCTATTTGTTCAGAAATGTCTTTCTGTGTCTTACCCTCTTGCTTGAGGGTGTCAATAGTGGCCTTCTGGACAGCAGTCAGGTCGGCAGTCTTACCCATGATTGGGGTTTTGAGTGATGAACCAGGCTGGGAGTTTTAAAGGCCTCAGGAATCTTTTGCAGGTGTTTAGAGTTAACTCGTTGATTCAGATGATTAGGTTCATAGCTCGTTTAGAGACCCTTTTAATGATATGCTAATTTTGTGAGATAGGAATTTTGGGTTTTCATGAGCTGTATGCCAAAATCATCCGTATTAAGACAATAAAAGACCTGAAATATTTCAGTTAGTGTGCAATGAATCTAAAATATATGAATGTTAAATTTTCATCATGACATTATGGAAAATAATGAACTTTATCACAATATGCTAATATTTTGAGAACGACCTGTATATATATTTATATTGGTTTTACTGTTACTTTGAAGGTTTTTGTTAAGAGTACCCCGAAAAAACAGTTTAAATCCCAATGTTTTTGATCAAATAAAGTTAGAATTAATATGCAATAGAAATAAGAGCATAGATTATTGAATTAGAAATCCAGCATTACGTTTTTAATCACAAATTATTTAACGGGATTTGTTCTTAAGACAAATAACTAACTTACTTTATTAATGCAATAAATTATTTTAATGTCCTTTGCGATTATTAGCAGGAAAAAAAAAATACATTTAGACCATCAACTAGAAACATGCAGCACTAAAAAAGAAGTGGAAAAGTCTTTTTTTGAACATGATGTCATTTAAGTTATAAAATCCAGGATAAATAAGTTTCATTCTGGATAAATTGCTGTTGTCAGCGGTGACTAATACCGTCTGCTGACTTTGAGATATTGTGCAGCTCTGTAAGGAAAAACATGAATTTGCTGAGGAAGCAGGTCATTTGCTAAAATGTGGTGGTCCACTGTGTAAAAACTATAAGAGATGTAGAAATAAGTGCTACTGTTATATTATATATACAGCTGGGGGAACTATGTGAATAGTTGTTCTGTTTGGTTATAATATTTACCATATTTATTTATTGTCATTTGAAACGAATCACAGTCTTTATGCAACAAAGCTCAGGCTAAACATCTATAAACAGAGGAGTATTTATAATAACAAGTCATTTCTACAGTTAAATATTACAAAGTAAAGACTGTGTTTTATGAATGACGAAGTGACACATGACTGACATGTTGGGTAATAATTTTTTAACGCCATCCCACTTTCCTCACTGCCACACCACATTGAGCATTTATTTCTGCTGATTTCCTGCACGCAGCCACATGGATTTTAGTTTTCTTGAGTAACCTTCTCACTTCTCTGAAGTTCTGATCACTGCTTGCTCTGGTATCTCTTACAGTCTGGAGTTCCTTTAAATTGATCTATGCAGGAGGACAGAACCTGATGCATTTTTCACCGTTCAGTTTAAGTTAGTGAGACGGGACGTTTACTGACTCCAGCTTACTCTACGCAGATGAAGTTGTTTCCCCTATGTGTTTGTTTGCAGTTTTTGTTACATTTCTACCAACAGATGATAAAACTGTTTTGGGCTGGCTGTTTTTCCCTTTTTTGCAGCCTGCAGGGTGGTGCTTACCTGCAGCCCCCACACTGCAGTGGGTTAGTGGGGGAAAGGGATTCTGGTTATGACTCCTTACGGAGGAGGATGAGTGTGTTGGACCGGCTGACTCAAACTCACCAGGTCTGGCTGCTGCTAGCAGTCAGTGAAGACGAGGCCTCCTGCATACTGCTCAAACAGCCACCAGGGGTGAGAGGTTACCATCCCTGCAAACATGTCTCTTTGAATTTTTATCAAGGAGAATTTTATAATTATCATGTTTTCTTTCATGGAGCAGGTGTTTCTGGTCAGGAAGTCGACGGTTCTGCAAAGGAAGGTCCTTTCTGTGCGTTTGGATGAGGATCAGACAGAAACTCCCATCAGCCACTTCCATGTCAGAGAGAGTCAGTTCTGTAAGTCATTTCTCGTTTTCGTAACTGATCCATTAGGAAGATTGGATAAACCCATTCCATCAGACTGTGAAAAAAGTTCCTGAAGGATCCTAAACATTTTTTTTCTTTATTTATTTTTCAACTCTGTCATCACAGTTCAGACTGAGTCAGTCTCTTGTTCCGTTTCCTGTCCTCTTCTGCAGTTAGAGTTCAAAAATAAGCGCATAAGAAAGAGAAATGAAAGCGTGTCCGCAGGCAGTCTGGTTATCACGGAGTGACTCAAAACAGTAGTGTGTTGTTTAGGACTCACTTAATGAAAATGTCTGAATAAAGGCAGATAAGGTTGGAAGGATCTGCTTATATGCACTTCAATTCATGATGTTTTGATCACTTGCTTCTGGAATATGATTTTATTTTATACACTTTTTAAAAGATTTTTAAATTTTAATGTTTTGACAGTAAAACTTTGGTTGGAATTTGCATTTTATCCAAAGCTCATGATATTAAATAAAACATCTCTGGGAGAGTTGCCAGGTGGTGACAACATAGCAGCGGTGGATTTTCTCTGCTGAAATGACGGCACACAAACAGAAGGAAGGAAGGGCCTTTAGCCTGGTTTCAACTTCAGATCGAGGTCAGCAGCTCCTCGCTTGGCCTCTCTCCTCTGTTCTCAAGTAGACTTTTGTATGTTCAATTTTGAGCAAGTTTACAATTAAGAGATTTAAAAACCATTTCTCCTAATACTCTACACTTTAGCTGTCCGCTGTCTTTAAGTATTCGTGGTCTTTTCCACATTTTGTCACATGAAAACCTCATTCTTTAGTGAATGTTATTGGGATTTTATTTGACCAACACAAAGTAGATCAGGATTGGGAAGAGGAAGGGAAGTACATTCATTTGTGGTTTTGAAATTTATAAAGAAATCTGCAAGATGTGGCATTTTGTATTCAGCCCTCCTGAGTCAATGAGCTCAAACAGAGGGTTTCATGAGCAGCGACTGTTTCTCCACCATTATCATCCATGATCTTCAAAAAACAAAAAAACGTTTGATACTCAACCTGTGATCTCGAGGAAATCCCTTTGCAACTCAGGGCTGTGCGGTTCTGGTCCTCGATGACCCGGATCCGGTATGTTCGGGTCTCTAATGGATGATGGGGGGCGTATATCAGCAGCTGGTGGCGTCACAGTGAAGCTAGTTTGTATTATTAAAGCCAAGGCAGAAGCTCCTGCTCCAAAATCTGTATCTTCAAAAATCAGCCTAAAGTGGACTACATGGACAAGCCATAAATGTTTTTGATCAGATGAGGCACCGATTGACCTTTTTGGCAACTGTGACAACAAGTCTGCTTGGAGGAGTCGAGGTGAGGCTTTCACGTGAAAGAACTGATTATCAAGATAGTGCTGGTAGCGTTGTGCTTGGTGCCAGTGGCTCTGGTACATTGCACCAAGTGGAAGAAATAATGAAGAATGAGGGCTACCTCCAAAATGTTCATCTTCATGCTTGGAAACATCTGGGAGTCCCTGCATAATGTTTTTTTGTTTCTGTTGTTTTTCCACGGTAACAAGCTGTTTGATCTGTTTTTAAACTAAAGTTGTAAATTATCTGTTTTATTTCTTCTTGTACCAGATGAGATGAAAATGCTTACATGCCATTTTCAGACGTATTAAAATATCTTGAAATCGTCTCCACATCCAGACTTGGTGCCTTGACCAAAGCTATCTGTTTTAAGCTGCACAAACATTTGGTTCTGATCCGATGTCTGTCATAAGGGTGATGCTGCACTTAGCGCACATTTTCATTGAAGCTGTGTTCATTTTGTTTGTTTGCAGCCTTTTCCATCGAAGGATCTGGGATCAGCTTTGCAGATCTGTTCCACCTTGTGGCCTTCTACTGTGTCAGCAGGTAATTAACCATCATTGGTGGTTTTACCATAGACAGAACATTTTGTAAGAGGATGGAAAAGTTATGGGTAAAAATAGTATTTGAGGAGTCAGTAGTTTGCACTTAAAGCTCAGAAATAAGAGGAAAACAAAAGAAGCTTTCAGAAATGCAGCAGGGAACCCAATGCTGCATCTCACTGCAATGATGCACTATGAATAACGTCTTAATAAAAGAGCAGTGCCTGAATTTTAGAGTTTCATTACTGGCTGGAAATAAAGAGTCGATAAAGTTCACAAGTATTTTCACTTCTCTATATGCCTACTCAGGGTGTTTTTATCAACCAAAATGGTGGCATTAACACTTTGATGAACAGGATGTTGGTGTCACTAAAGGACTATAGGCAATAATTAGGACAGAACACGTGATTTAATTCCTCTTCTGATGTGTGTTTCTTTCACAGCACCTTTTGTAATTTTATATATTTTTTTATCTATAGAGACATTCTGCCGTTCACGCTGAAACTTCCTGAAGCCATTTCTTCTGCAAAGACACAGAAAGAACTGGAGGAGGTGGCTCAGCTTGGTGCAGGTAACCTTATCTGTGACCAGCTAATGCTTTGTATAAACACCCATCTTTGTGCTGTTGTGCTAAGATGGACATACTAACACCCAGTCATGAAGAAAGGTACTCAGGAACATAATAAAGACACAAAACAACAAAGCAAAAAAAAGAGAAAATTCATCAAAAACTCCAAATCTTCGAAGAAAGGACAAGCTAAATGTTCGACTACACAGGGAAGAAGAGTAGATGAAAAATTGGTGTTTAAATGCTGAAAATGGTTTCTCTTGGGTTCCCAGGTTAGCCCCATTCCTGCTTCCATGTTGTTTTAAACAAACTACTTAAAGTTAAAACCATAGAATATCAGTTTCTTTCTCATTGTATTCAATTATTTTGGTGAATTATGGAGATAAATAGGCATACACATGTTAAAATCGCACATAAAATGTATTGTGTATTATTATTTGAAAGCTTTATATTAAACTCCATTCACCTTTATTTTGTTTCTGACTCCCAGTTAGACTGGGTGAGATTCCCACAGTATCATAACCATGAGTAAAATGAGCACCGTTTCACGGTGTTGTATGCTAATGTAATATATTGGGCTTTACAGTTATAATATGGTTATATATAACATTTATTTGTTAATTTGTGTGTGGTATATAGGATAAATCAAAAATACAGAATATACACAAAAGGTTTGAGTCTGTTTGCTGCACATTATTAAAATTCTTTACCATTCTGCTTTTTATTCAAATAACACAAGTATAGCGAGCTGTTTATTAGCTGGTTAATTAGTCAGACTGCCTGCTTCGGTAGCCTGCAGTCTACAACTTTACGGAAATGCGTAGCTTGTCAGCTGTAACTTGCCAGCTGTAGTTGCCAGCTGTAGTTTTAAAACGGCATTAAAAGAACAATGGGTGGTGCTGCTGTAAATTGCACACCATAACTATCAAAGTTTTCTGCAAATGGAAAAGTTTCCAAACAAGCAAATGTATCTCTCCTGCAAGCATTGGAAAGGCGCTGCACTGCGGTCCTTTTCAGCCTGCAGTGCAGCAACAGATTTGGGTGGAAAAACCATGCCACTCAATTTTTCACCCAGCTGGAGAAAACTTTGGTAACACCGGCACTTTCTCTGGCATCTTATTGAAAGGTCTGTGATATCTTCCCAGGTTGAAATAAAAATAGTTGCTCTTGTGACTTTGCATCTGCGGAGTTTTCAGCTCCGCTGCCGCAGGCTTTCATTGGCTTAGCTTGCCAGGTAACATCACTCGCCTCAGATCACATCGCAGGGTTGTAGAAAGGGGCATGGCGAGTGGAAAGCTACAACAGCCTGAATGCTGTTTAAACACATACATACCATCACATCAGGCATGACAGCCGAACATGAGGTGATGAAGCGCTGCCACTGGGCCACTGGGACTGCATTCCTCTGAGTGAATGTGGATGTGAGAGAGACTCCACTTCAACGCTGGAAATGTTCTGTTTAAACACAAAGAGGCTGGATTTAACTTTGATGCGCATTCTCATGTGAAAAGCAAACTTACCAGAGATGGTGAAGGTTTGCTGTTACTCTGCGCCTTATTTACCACATTAAGGTCACGGTGAGTGGCTTCTGGTGGCTTTGGGTCCATTGTAGCTCAGCTTTCGGTGCATCTGTTTGTATAATTACTCTAAAACTACCAAGCTGAGTTTTATAGAGATTCATTCCAAAGGTGGAGCTCTGGGAAAAGCAGCAGCTTATAAAATGTTGGTGTAACTGAACCATATGCATTAGTCATGATGGTGAATCTGCATTGTGTTGCCATTTTGGGTGCCTTCATTTTTATAATGAAGGTTCATAGGATATAAAGGCTTTTATGAGAAGAGAAAAGTGAGGACTCGTTTTCCTTCAGAGCTCCTGTAATTCTCTCAGACACGCTGGATATGATCTTCAGGACCAAATCCTGACGGATGATGACCCACTCTTGCTTTCTCAGTGCTTGGAGTTGATCACAGTATGTTGGCTTCTGTTTCTCCACCAGTTTTTTAAGATCTGGCCATAGCTCCAAAGTTTAGTCATAAGATCCACCAGGCATCCCCTTATAGGAACAGTATTGAAACGCTTCACTATTGGATCTACACAGGACTTATCGTAGCTCTCATGTTTCTTCTCTGGATTGATGATTTTCAAGATTTCCTAAAGAAGAATTCATCAGAGAAAGAAATTAGCAATAACCTTCTGCTTTGCATCATTGGACTTGCTTCAGAATTCCAGTCTGTCCATGATGTTTTTCTTGGACAGAAGTGGCCAAACGTCTTCACCTGCTGCAGATGTTGGGTAAGCTCTGCACTTGGTGGCAACATGATTCGGTAGCACCCTCCTCAGGAGGTCCTGAAGCTTGCTGGTCCCTCTCAGACACCCTTAAGCTTCTTGAGTTGAAACTTTCACCATCTTGGTGATCCAGAAAACCATTCTTCCAGGTATCATATTTTTAACAGACATTTCCTGTCTTTGAGGTCATTTTCACGCAAAGCAATGAAGGCAGCTCACTTGTCTCCCGTGATAAATCTTTTTTAACACAAGAAGGAAATATTTTAGCACATCTGCTTCTGTATTATAGCCATTAATCTGCTAATTAAATTAAATATGAGTGATTTCAGTTGGACTCTTTCACAGCTCACGTGTGATGAAGGGATGAATATACTGGCATGATGTTAGCTGATTATTTCGGGCAGAAATAAAGTGCGGAACAGAGTTGTATGTTTTAAAGTCAACTTTTCAATCCTTATGGAAAAACTTAATCCAGGGTTCCCACACCGTCTTAAAAAGGAATTTGATTTCACTATTTTCCAGGACTGGATAAGTATGGAAAAAGAAACTTTGTGTATGGAAATTTTATAGTTTTTCCACACTATATTTGCTTTTATTCATGTTATATTTTCAAATGAATTGGTCCAATCAGATTACACTTTCTGTAATGTCAGCTGTTTCTCCATCTACCACGAGTTTAATATCTTAAATATCTTAGAAACCAAAAGTGAACACATGCATCTAGAGTGAATGCATGCACCTGTAGATGTTTTATAACAAGATGTCACTCAGGTGATGGAACAGAACAATACAAGGTGAACTCTGAGATTTTAAAACCATAACCGTCTTAGGAAAACAGCAGATAAGTGCCCAGTCCCATCTTATGGATTTACTTACAGTTATCGATTTTTTTAGACTTTATTTTTAGGTTCAGAATTTTTATACTCTTACATAGAAGGGCATAACTTTAGTGTAACAATACAGAACCTGTGGGTCACAGACGGATGTGGGAAGTGGCACATCACGCAAGGAAAAAAAGAAAAAGGGTTTAAGCAAACAACTATATTTTTCAGAATAGCAACAAGATACAAATTTCCATGGTGAAAGATGAGGAGGGCGCCACATTATCTGGCATGAAACCACAGTCACAACATAGCAAATAAATTACGAAGAGAAATAAAAAGGCGATTGTTTCACCCCACATTCTCATATATTAACCATTTTTACCAATAATTTTCTGCCTTTTTCCCATAAAGTCTGAGGGAGAAGGTGCCTTTCCATTTTACATATTTTTTCCACTTTGGCTATCCTCCCCCTCAGTGTTGGTGGGTCGTATTTGTCGTAGTTGTGTTCCATTTCAAAACCAAGACCAATAAGGGTGGATAAACACCAAATAATATGGTAATAATCCGCCATCTCATTATTACACTGCCTCCAACAGTGCCTGGATTCAGCTCTGCCAGTCTGTAGTTATGTTCTTCTCGGGGTTATGAAAAACCTAATAATATTCTTCCATGCAAATTCCCTCCATTGCCCTGAGCTAGTGTTGGTGGAGGTAATTTGACATAAATTTTGCCACTCATCTTCTGTCAATATTATATTTGCTACCCTCTCCCAAGTACATTTAATGTAAAATGTTGTTTTCTTAAGGATTCTAGGCATGAATATGTACTGGACACCCCCATTTTATAGGTTTTACCTTTATAAGCATCCATAAAGATGTTGGTGAGGTCCAGGTTATTTTCTTCTAATGTTTTAATGTTTCTATTAAAATGATGGCTGAGCTGCAAATATTCGTAAAAATCCTGTTTGTCTAAGTCGTATTTTTCCTGCAGTTGTTGGAAGCTGTTGGAAGGTCAGTTCCAGATGTGTTTACACAATATGAAGTAATGCCTTGTCTGGTCAGTTCCTTGAATCTAAAGCTGCTCTGGTCCAAAATCCCCATCATGTGCAGTCCGTCTGAATAAATGTGCTTTCCTCTCCAAATGAAAATGATGTCCAGATGTCAAAGGAGACTTTTCTAAGATGTCTTGAGTATCTTATCACCTACCAAAGATTGAAGAGGGATATCAATTTGGCTCAGTTCTAGTTCCTTCCATGTTGCTTCATACCTCTCATCACACCAGCAAATGGCATACTGCAGTTGTCTGATGACTGAAAAATAAATCACAACTGAGGCAAATGATCGTCTTTATAATTTCTGTCCGGCTGTATAAATCAAGTGTCAGGGGGCCCATCTGTCCAAATCATTTTTAATTTTGTAAGTGATAGCAACGCAATTTGATGTATATATCTTGCTTAAGGTTTTGGTAATATTAACACCTAGATATTTCATGATTTTTGTTTTCCATTCAAATTGAAACAGTTTACGTATGTCTCGTCTGAAGAAGAGTGTCTGCATTTTCCCTATGTTTAATTTATATCCCAAATAGAGGCCAAATTGGTAGAGGCAAGACATGAGGTAATACAGACTGGCATCCGGGTCAGACAAGGTCACCAGGAGGCCGTCTGCGTAAAGACATGTCTTATATTATCTTCTCTTAAATAATATTCCCTTAATTCCCTAATTTTCTTAACAAGTGGCTCTTTTGATATATCCGTGGTTGTTTTGTTCCACACCAATTGAAGGGAGATCCAAATAGTTTAGAAACTGCTTTACTGAAGAAGGCTGACTGTAGAAGTTCCTGTAATACATTTTAAATGACTTTTGTATTTCTTCTGGGGCAAAGCTCATCTGGTCGGCGGCAGGACTTTTAATTTTATAAATGGATCTGTCCAATTGTTGTTTTCTTATTCGACAAGCCAATATTTATTTTGCTCCAGGTCCATTTTCATGATAAGTTTGTTTGGTGTATTTGAGTTTCAGGTTCACCTTATCATTGAGTTTCTTATTAAGTTCTGCTTTTATTGCAGATGTTTGTTTATCAGGTCACTGAATTGCTTAAGATTCTCTTTTTTCTTCTGTGCTGCCCACATTGTAATTTTTCCTCACAGTTCTGCTTTTGTTGCTTGGAGACACCTCCGTATTACTGTTAATTTCTACATGTTACCTGAACTCCTCAAAATGTACTATCATATAGCAGAGCGGTATTGAGTCTCCGTACTGTTGTCCTGGGATGAACATCTAAACATAATTGTTAAATATGTCTGTTCACCTCGACGCCATAACCAGAAGCCAAAGTTGTCAATTTTTAATGATGTTTGCAGTTTGGTATTCAAACATAACCGCTGTAGAAACATTTGGTGGATATGGTGAAAAATGTAGAATTTTTAAAGAAAAGAAATGTGTAAGAAGCTAAAATTGTCAAAACACGACGTTTGTGTATCCAGAGTTTTTTCTGCATGTCTTCTCCTGGCTTTTCTGCTTTCTCTGGAATTCATCAGTTAGATATCTCCTAAAGAAGACAATGAGGGCTGATCTCAACTTTGACAAAATAATCAACATTGTCTTTTTCTCTTAAAGAGAAGTGGACTGTAGAATCAGGCTGTTTGTTGTTGGCAGTCAGAGTGAGTTCAGTCAGCATTTAGTTTGGCTCTCACACGGTCAGCTGCTCACACCCACCTGAGGGAATACCACAGGCACATTTTTACACTGTGGATAGGAAGGTATTACCAGACAGCTGAAGTAGTGTAAGAAATGTGAGAGTGGATGGTTCTATCTTCAGACGACAGCATTAGTCACAGCATTAGTCCACGCCTCTGTTGTGTGGTATTATGGCTCTGTAAGTTGGACGTTTATGTCTACATACAGAATAGTTTAAACAAATTGCTACAGCATGTGTGTTTAGATGGAGGGGAATAATGTCATGAATCAACAAGAGTGAAAGCCCAGAAAGGGATCCTGAAAGTGCTCGGTTGGGAGACACGGAGCAGGAAGCTGGGAGTGGTGGAACTGGAACTGTTTGCTCTGTGGTGTTCTTTCAGGGCCCTCCCTCTCTTTTATTAGCCTGGGAAACTCCCTCTTTTCTGAATGTGTGTCGGCACTCGGTGAATCAGAGCCAGAACATTCACAGTGTTTCTGCTTCAGGCTTCAACCAAAGCAGAAAGACAGACGGCAGGCTGAAAAGTTGAAGGAAACATCTGGGTTGTTTATGAGAAGCTGCTGTCGAAAGTTTAGATTTTTTTAGGATTTATTGATTTTAGGTACCAGATTTCTTTTTCTTTCTGTTTGCTTGCCATCAGTGAAGAATTTGTCTGGCTTCTGTTTATATCTTCGTGTCTCTGTGTGCGTGTGTTTTACAGGCTTCTGGGACTCTGCCCTCTGCAGTCAGCGACGCTCCTCGCCCCCACTCTGTCGCCGTCTGAGCCGGACCCTCAGCACCCAGTGGACTAAAAGGACGGGTGAGGTTGAGGAATCAACACAGAAGCATACTGGTGCTCACAGCGACAGTGCACCTCCAACCTTACAGCTCCACACTCCTCCACCTACCTTTTTTCAGGACAATATTGGACCCCTGTGCTTTGTGAACCCTCTGTTCTTGCAAACTCATCTCCACAGCCACGACACCAACCCTCCGACTCAGTCCGAATCAGAGGAAGCTCCAGATTTACAGCCGCTGAACAGCAGCCAGTACAGTGAGCTGGACGTGGATCAGACCAAACTGAACAGTCAATCGCGCCCCCCACCTCCTCGTCCCCCTCCTCCCCGCTCAATGCCAAGCCGCCGGCCTGCTCCACCTCCACCCGGGCCTCCGGTGGCTACTTCCAGGACCAAGAGCATGCCGGCAGCTGTAGGTATGGCCACCTGGCAGCAGCAGACCTCCACCAGGCGCCCTGCACCAGCACCACCTTCACTGGGTGCCAAAAGCAGCAGCTCAACTTCACCAAACCGACCACCTCCTCGACCCAAAAAGCCAGATCTGGAAGCTCACCGCTGCCACATTGCTCTGGATGACGAAACCATTGCTAAGGCTCTGTCCCGTGCCAACCTTCCCTCCTGCCAGCCTCCACCTGCTTCTGAGGAACCATCGCAACAGAACATCACAGAGAGTATTTCTGGTCCTGATGAGAGAAGGCGGCAGCGTCTCAGTGACATGAGCATGTCAACATCATCCTCAGACTCCCTGGAATACTCCCGGTCTCCTGGGTTCCCCTTGGTCCTGGCCCCAAGCACTTCTCAGGACTTGGTGGAAGACAGCAGTGAAGACGATGAGGATGTTGAGGAAGAAGAAGAGGAGGATTATGGCGTTGGAATGGAAGCAGATCTGGAGTCTCGCCTCCGTCCAATCCTTAAGGCTCGAAGGCGAAGGGTTGGTGTGAGCCTGGGTGGAGGGTCCTTTATCCTGCCCCGGTCCCTGAAGGGACGCTTCAGCAAGGTGGGTGGGATGCTCAGCTCCCTGATCACGCCACAGAAACGGGCAGTGAAACGGATTGTTGAGCTGTCCCGGGACAAGAGCTCGTATTTTGGGTCACTGGTTCAGGACTACATCAGTTTTGTCCAGGAGAACCGGAGCTGTCACACGTCAGGGATGGACTTCCTGCAGACTGTCCGGCAGTTTATGACACAGATGAAGGCTTACCTGCGGCAGAGCTCCGAGCTCGACCCCCCCTTAGAGTCCCTCATTCCTGACGACCAGATTGGTGAGTCTACCTATCACTTCTGGCTGCTACTGGTTTACTGTTAGCTAAATTTGAGTTTTTACTATATTTGTTTCTAAAAAACACATTAGATTCTTCTTGTTGAGGAAGTAAAACTGAGTTTTATTTCATTGGAAGAGCTTCGTACTATAGATTTCCATTTTAGTCCTCCTCCATGCTGGTGTTTGGTTTCAAAAATGCCAGCTTGCTGCTCTCCTACGGGTTATTCCTAGTCGGAGCTTGTTGGTGTAACTTCAAAATGTGGCTGAGGCCAATCTAAAGGCCAGGGAGTTAGTTTAATTTCTACAGATGACATAAGATCGGTCCTTACATGAAATAAAAACTATAAAAAATATTTGGATTTCTGAAATCCTCAGATCAGAAAATCTGGAGGAATGCTGAACTAATTTCCTTTACCATCAGGGGAGGCTGGGAATCAGTCAAATTCACATCTCAGTTTTTTTTTCTGCTTTAAGTGATCAACAAAAACAGTAGTCATCTTGCAATCAGAAAGTTGCTGGTTCAGTTCTGGCTTCCTCCTCCCACATACCGATGTGTCCCTGGGCAAGGCACTTAACCCCAAGTTGATCTGCGTATTGGCGTGTGGATGTGTGTGAGTACAACTGGGTGAAAGTGCCTCTAGTGTGAAGCGGTTTAAGTAGAAAAAGCCCAAATAAATTCAGTTCATTTACCAGTAAAATGTGTTTCCAGTCCCTGTCACCTCTATGAATAGCGGGATGTGGAAAACACAGACAGCAGAGTCGACTGAAAAACCCAGAATATTGTGGACATATTGTTGATATGTGGATATGAACCAATGAGTACGGATTTACCATAGCAAAAAAAAAATACTTTTCCTGTCTTTACAAAAACATTTACAAAGACAGTGGATCAGAGAGACTGTTTATCTCTGCAGCAGCTTGATTTCTTGTTTCTTTCTTTTATTATACTAGCTTAATCAAAAAACACCTAAATTTAGTTTGAAATGTTTATTGTATAGAGAAACTAACTAGCTGATAATAGCTGGTTAATTAGTTGAGCTATCTGCTCAGTTAGCCAGCCTGCAGTCAGCAGCTGCTGCTTAAAGTTCACTAACTGTAGTTTTAAAACAACATTACTTTAATAAGAATAATCTGTGTCATCCCTTTAATTTACTTTTACTGGAAGGCTGCTGCACACTGCCAGCCACCTGCAGCAGCCGCTCAGTCAGGCCAGAAAACACAAACCTAGAATCTGACTATAAATCCAACCTGGATGAAGAGCATGGAAACTTTTGTTCTCCTACCTTATGAATGCTAATTTATCGCTTCAGTATAAACAGTCTGAGACCTGAAAATTGTTTTTACACAACTTCCAACTCATTGCAGGTTTCCTTTCAGTCTGCTGTAGTGTCTCTGTTCAAACTCACTTCGTAAGGATAAAGTACGCTTGTGTTTGCACACATCTCACATCTCTTGTTCATTGTAACCAATAACAGGCTTGTTCTCAGACAGAGAAGTGGTTCGTTCTGGTGGTGCCGACAGGCCGCAGATAACAAAACTTCTCACGCTGACGGATGTGCGTCAAACTTTGGAGTCGACATTGAAGTTTCTCTTTAGATCAGATGTAAAAACATCATCTCTCCTAGCCCTTTAATTAAATGAGAAGTTGGTTGGAGCTGATGGTTGTTGTCACGTTCAGTGTCTGAATCATTAGAAGGCTGAGCTTTCGCATTTGAGTTTTAAAAAGTCCAAATTTTGCAGTGTTTTTAACAACTGTGCTACAAAGGCATGATGACCTGCTCACCTCACAACCATGTTTGGAAGCTTGTATTTCATGCTGCATGTTTCACTACACAGCAGAGAACACTTTATCCTAGTTTAGGGAACTCTTTGAACAGCTTGTAGCTCGGATAAAAACTACTTAACAAACGCTGCTTTGCGACTGGAGGAAATGAGCTGTTCTTGATGGAAGAATCTGTGGTTTAAAAACAGGTTTAATCAGATTGGACGACTGTGTACATTTGTCAACCTTTCCACTGTTTGTCTTTTCTCCCATTAAAGAACAGCCAAGCCTTTCATGTTAGTGACCTGAAACACTTGTAGAGACCTGAGGAGGATCCTATGTTCCAGTTGTTCTCCTCTGAGTCACCTTAAAAAACTCTTCATTAGAACACAGGCATGCGTGTACAAAGGCTGTGGTGTTCATGCAGTTACTGTAACAGACATATCTCTGCATGTAGCTCATTGCATAAATGTGGCATAAACTGTGCCTGGAGGCTGGGGATGAATACACAGCATTAATAGTTGCATCAGTCCTTCCGCTGAACAATAAAACTCAGTTGTTTGGATGCAACAGGCTGCGCATAGTTGAGGTAGGCAGGAATTAATGCCATGCTGAATGTGTGTAGGTCTGATGTACAGATTGAGCCTTTGTGAGGTTTAATATTTCTCAGATTGATGGTAAATAACTTGGCGGCTCAGACTGAAAGTTAGACTCTTAACAAACCTGTTAATTCTACTTGAAAGTATGGAACAGTAAATGTGTTTCCTGTCTCTTATGTTCAAATGTTGCCATGAATAAACTTTTCTTGTAGTTCGTAGTTTTTTTACACAGAAAGTTTTATGCAAAAAATTTTGTAATTAAAAAAATCCCCTTCAGGTCCTTTTTAAAGATAAATGACTGTTAGGTTAATTGGTTTTTCTAAATTGCCCTTATGGTAGAGTGTGTACACGGTTGTGTGTCCTGTGTCTTTCTGCGTTGCCCTGTGATGGACTGGTGACCTGTCTCTAGTCCAATGACCCCTCTAGAAAAGCACCTGGATTTAAATATCCTCTGATGCCAATACTTTCCTAGTTTCCACTCCAGAACCTTTTTATTTAAACATGTAGTTTTTTTTCCTTTAATAATAGTTGTATAGCCTTATATTATTGGACGCTGACAGTTATACTGCTGCCTATTCATCATATCTTCAGTTGTACTTAGATTTACGGTGTTGATATTTATACAGTACACCTGAGGTTAATGCTTTCAGGTCTATCTTTCCATTCCTGTCAGCTGCAGAGCTGCTAAATCTGAACCACAGACTGTGAAAACAAATGGCATCATAGTAAAAGGACATGTCTTCTACCCGCATTGCTTCAGCCGGCTGAGTCGAGTCATTTTAGATTCTGTACTCCGTCCCGTATGATGATGGCTGTAGGACAGTGGTGGATGTGGGTTAGTGCCGTTCACTGCAGATGGTGCTATTCATCCCTCGGTGTATCATCAAGATCTGCAGAGGCTACTTAATGACACTGATTTAAATCAGGTCTACTGGAACTGAGACAGATCTAAAACATGCGGGGCACTGTCCTCCAAGGACTGAAATTGGACACCACTGATGCAGATCATTCGAGTAAGTCATACCTCCGTTTTTGTTTTGAGCTATTGAACCCTGTGTAAATAAGTGGTTGTAGAAGAGGTCTACAGAAACTTCCAAGTTTGTCTGTTTATGGTTTACTGTCAGTGAGGACCTGTCACAAAAAAGAGTGGATTGGGAGTCCTAACCAAAGTAGTTACATGTTTCATAGCCAAGGATATGCAGCCTTGTACAGGATCTCTGTTTTTAATATCTAATGAAGGTAATCAAGACGTGATATAAAAAGCATTCTAATTCCTGAAGTTTATTAAGAGCATCACTGAAGAATCGTCAAGAGTTATGCAAAACGCCAGTTATGGTCTATTAATATAACTTAATATAACTATACCTCTTCTCTGTCAAATCTCAATGAAAGTATTGTTTTCTTGAGGATAAAATACAGATTCGTTTTTGGATCAAGAACTGAAAGAAAACTGTTTTAAACCTTTATTTGCCAAATTAATAAAAAAAATGGAAAAGCTGCAATTTTTCCTTATTTACTGAACAAAACACCAAACTACCTAATTCTGCCTACCTGACGTGCCCATGAGCCATGACATTTAAGGTGTTCCACCACTGATGGAAACCCTGAATTTACCGTCACTGGCTGTGCTTCTCCTGCCAGATAACTTTATTTCATTTGCTGACTGGGTGAACAAATCAGTCCATGCCTAGAAGGGTGTTTGCTATCTGCTTTTGTTAGTAAGAGTAAAACATTTATATAATATTTTAAAAAATTCAAGCCCAGCCCTTTAAAGAGCATTTTACATATAGTTTTAATTGTTTCACGTTCCACTCTTTTATACAAGGGTTTACATGAAAACAAGACTTTTAGTATTTTTTATCTCATATTTTTCTCAGATTGTTTTTAAGGAAATTTGTCTTTTTGTCTTGTGAAGTCTTTCAGTATGTAACCGCTGCTTTTAAGGAGCTATTATACTGCAAATTCAGGAATTGGATCATGTGTTTTCTGTTTGTTGACTTCTTGGAATAATCTGAGGTTTTCACATCTAAAGTAGCAATTTCAGTTTGGAGTGACAGGCTGCCAGAGTGTTGTGTAACTGACAGTGACACACCTTTACTGGAAGAAATATTCCAGTTTGAAACAATTTTATCGTCCAATGGTTTGCTTTGGTAATTTAGCTGTGGTGTGTGTGGGTGTGTGTTTCTGTAATCCTCCACAGACGACGTTCTGGAGAAGGCCATGCACAAATGTGTCCTGAAGCCTTTAAAGAGCATCATTGAGATGATTCTGCACGATTTCCAGGTGAGACATCCACACCTTCCTCCCACCTGAAATGTCTTGAGAAAAACTATTGTATACAGAGCTTTGAAGAAGTGCTGACACCCCTTGAACTTTTTCCCATTTTGTCATGTTGTAACCACAAACCACAGTCTATTTTGTATGGATTTCATGAGACAGGCCAACATGGAGTAGCACATAATTGTGAATTGTAAGAAACATTTTTATGAATATAGATATTTGAGAAGTGTGATCTACATTTGTATTCAGCCTCCCTGATGTACCTGAATCAATACGTGGCCAAGCCACCTTTTGCTGTAGTTACAGCTGCATGTTTCTACTTTCTGTGAAGATCAGTTCTCAAGTCTTGCCACAGATTGTAGTTGAACGTCTGGGCTTTGACTGGACCATTCATTCTGGTTTGTGAAAACAGCAAAATGGTTTTCTCGTGGTTTCTTTTAACAGTGTCGTTTTTCATGCCACTCTTACATGAAGGCCAGATTTGTGGAGTGAATAACTAATAGTTGTCCTAAAAGAAAGATTTTCCTACCTGAGCTTTGGATCTTTGTAGCTCTCCCAGAGTTACCTTGGGCCTCTTGGCTGTTTCTTGCCTAATTAATGCTCTGCTTTGCCAACCTGTCAGATTAGGTGGACGTCCATGTCTTGGTAGGTCTGCAGTCGGTCCCTCCTCTCTCCATGTTCAGATGATAAATTGAGCAGAGCTCTGTGAGTCGTCAAAGCTTGGGATATTGTTTTAGAACCTAACCCTGCTCCCTGACCTGTCTGCTGTGTTCCTTGGTCTTCATGTTGTTCTCTAATGTTCTCTAACAAACCTCTGAGGCCATAAACGGAACATATACACACATTTTAGGTGTCTTCTAAGGCAGATAGATACTTAGGTATATCAGAGAGAAGGGAGCTGAATACAAATGTTTTTTTTAGTTCGTAAAAGTAACGTATTATTTTCCTTCCTTGACATTGTCGGTGCGTACTGGTTGTTCTGGAGCAGAGTTTCATTTTAACTGATCCCCCTGCTTCCCTCCTGCAGGTGAACAGTGGAGCACTGCAGCAGCTCAGGGAGAACCTGGCCTTGGCTAAGAGCAAGATGCCCCAGGACCTGGGGGTGGATGGAGCCGTGCCCCCAGACTCTGTGGCCATTGAGAAAATCCGCCAGAAGTTCCTGAACATGAGGAAGATGTACTCCCCTGACCAGAAGGTGTCGCTGCTGCTACGAGTGTGCAAACTCATCTACACCATCATGCAGGATAACTCACGTAAGGAGAAACACCATTTGCTGCTTTCTGCTCCTCTCTCCAGCTGACCTCTGTAACCTCTTTAATGCTGCTGTTCTCACAGGGAGGATGTACGGGGCTGACGACTTCCTGCCCATGCTGACCTATGTAGTGGCTCAGTGCGACATGCCACAGCTGGACACAGAGGTTCAGTACATGATGGAGCTGCTGGACCCAACTCTGCTGCAGGGAGAAGGTAAGTCCTGTTTGTTTCCGCAGAGATTCATCCATGATCTGGGACATTTCACATAAACTCACACATTTTAAACTGTTACAGATGAATGACTAAAAAAACTGTAGATTTTCTTAATTTTTCCCGTCTTTCTTCAGTTTAAACTGCAGATGCATCTGATTAAATTAGATGAACTTTTTAATGAGATTCTATTTTTGTTATTCTGTTCAAAAAATAAACTCCTATATAGCTTGATCACACGTAGTGATATATTGCATTTTGATTATAACTGCTGACTTGACAGCTGCCCAGTAGACAGTCACTGGCCCCCTTCACAGAGGCACAGGCCACAAAAAGGTCATTGCTAATGGAGCTGGTTGTTTATACACTGCTGTATCCAAAAATGTAGAAAGTTTAGTAAAAGAAAAAAGTGTGGTAGAAAAAGGGTTCAAGAGGCAAGGGAATATATCATTCTGAGTGTAATCAACCATACAAATGAGGTAAACTTTTTAACTCAGTTTCTCAAACAAACAAAGCTTTCAATGAAATTCTAGACTGAGATGCAGCGGTAGATCTACAGTTCTGTGGCGAAGTCTTGAGTCATCCCTCATTTCTCTCATTTCAGCTCTGAAACAGATCCTGTACAGAGGGTAGGGACAATCCAATTACCCTTTTAGCTCCCCTTTACTATCGTCTGCTGGAGCCTCTTATCCGCCTTACTGTAAGTGAAGAACCACGCTGAGAGGCAGCACACAATCACCGCTCTGTAGGTGGCGCTCTGTTGGGGATTCTGGTCAGGAGGGATATTTGTTTCAACTTCCTCAGAAACGAATGTGTTTCCACTCAGTGTCCTGTGAGGGCAGCATTTTAAAGGAGCAAACCAGTTTTGTGACAGTCATTGATGAGAAATTATTGTGCAACATCTTTGCTTTTCTTCCGAAGCTTAGTGCGTATTTTTACTTTTTGTTTAGATTTTTCTTTTAAGAAGCAGATTTGTGTTTTGGTGAGTCACTCTGATCAGCCGACTAACTGGAAGCTGTTTCAAAACAACTCCTGATTCCTAGGTTTAGTTTTACAGAGAAACTCCGGCGACCAGCAGATTTCTCAATAAATATGAGTAACTTTATTGCTGGTTTTCTCACTTCTAAAGCAAATTTCAGTTTATTGGCAGGCTCTGTTTAACTCAAACCTGCAACACTTTAAGCTCTGTAAATACTATTTGCACTCATTTAGTGATAAAATGTTGAATTATTGATTAGATAAAACATGTAAATAACTTCATTGGCAAATTCAGATTTAACCTGGATCCTTAAAATAATTGTAGTTATACAAACAAGCTAAAATCTTTTTTTAATCAACATCCTAATAAAGCGGCACAAAGCAATAAAAACATAGATTATATACAATAAACATCCAGTTTGATGTACAAAATCAGCTCTTTTCCCTCTTCTGAAAACCAGAATGGGGAGAAATAGCCAAAAAAAACTAAACAAATCAGAAATAAAGTTCTGGTCCAAAAAGAATGATTCAGTTCAGAGAAAATTCTCAAATTTCAAAGACACTGTTGTCTTTGTCATGTCAAACAGTATGTTGTTCACACTGCTATTCTTCACAGTGCTTTCAAACTCAAACTTGTGTTGCTTTTTATTGACTTAAAAAATGAACACTGTGTTTTAGCAAAAAAACTTAAACCTTAAACCGCACATAGGTTTACTTTGATTTAATTTGTTTTTTTCTCAGAAGCCTTCTCTGCAGCTGCATATTATGTGCAGATGTTTTTATGGATTTTGGAGTTTTCAACAGCAAAGATGCATCCATTTCCAGAGCTTTACTTCAAATAGATGTTTATTTATGATGTAAAAAACAGACCAAACATAGCTTAAAGCTCATTTTTTAACAGAACATATGTTTGAACCTACCATTAAGTCTATGTTGGAAGCATTTCTGTGTCCTTTTTATTTTTGGTCTGGAATTCAATTTTTTTCTTGGAGTTTTGAAGCTCTCTGTTGGTTTTCCTGTAATTCTCTGAGCAGAACTTTGTTCTGCCAGATGGTTAATGAGAAAATCTGAGGTGTGTGCAGAGGAAGGAAAAGTCCTGAGGTGTATGGTAGGGAATTCCGTTCAGTGTTGATTTGAATTGATTGGATCTGATTCAGACGAGAAGGATCGGGCGGCGCCTTCGCAGAGTGAAATATTTTCCTATCAGAGTCGACCTGTGAGGCATGTAGGCCGATGTAGGGAGCTGGAGGTTCATGTGTGAGAAAAACAACACTAAAATGTGGCCTCTGAGAGAATTATCCCGTAACTTTCTATTTTTAGTTTATAATTGTTGTGTCAGCTGGTTTCGGTACTTGATATACAATTCATAATCACAGATTGCACCAAATTGTGCTATAAAAATATTTATACATTAAACGAGAACCACCTGTCTAAGAATTACAAAACTGTTCCTTAAAAAACGGAAACAGATAAAGTCAGAGCGCTTCAGGCCCTATTCAAATTAAACACCAAGAAGAAGCTCTGTGATTTAAAAGTTTCTGAGCAAATTCTACATGTAAGACTTCCCTTTAGATGGCAGAACATCCCAGCATCTGTTCTGGTACGGTAAAATAAAGGTTCCTCCAGGTATAGGAGTGTACCGGAAGGAACCTTACCTTAAAGAGGTCACACATATGTTAAGAGGTTAGCAGTCATTACCATCAGCAGCACATAACTCTTTGAACGTCCAGTCCAAACTGGAGCTGATCAGGCAGAACTAAGCAGGTTTCCACCATCTTAAAGCCACTCTAACATTTCATGGCAGTTCTTTTAAACCAACATCACATCTGGATTTTACAACCATTTACTTAGAACACCATGAAAGCTTGATCTTTTGCAAAATTTGTTCCATGTTAAGCTCACATTCATATCGGCAAAGTAACTATCTGTTGTTTTGATTACAACCATATATTTGGTCCAAGTGAACATTATATTTATTTTTTTATTTCACCTTTCCATTTGATGGTTTTGTAAATGCCAGCTATGATTAAATCATTATAGATTGTGGTCCTCGTTTTGCATGTGAACATCGATTGTTACAGACGGCGGAGCCACTTGGTCTTCAGGGAACTGCGTGATGCAAGAGTTAATCTAATGAACTGCTTTGACTGTTGTTGAGGTTGGAGACTTTTCTAAGTGAAGATCTTTTTATAGATGGTTTCATGAAGATCTGATGAAGTCTAAATAACCAGTAGAGCTTAATCCATTGAATAATAAGATCAATAAATGTTCATTCATTATTTCAGACCTCTTTTATTCTTAGCAGTAGAAATGGGTAATTTGTTTGTCATATATATTAGTTTGGCTTATTATTTATTTATAATCCCTAAACATGCAAACAATTTATAGAGTTGGTTAATGTATTTTTCTGTTTAATAAGCTCTGTGCTGACTAGCTGCTAGTTTTAGTGTCTTATTATTCCTGTAATTTTATTATTATTAAAATCAGTCACTGGTTCAGTAACTAGTAGAGCAGGTATTATAAGAATGTAAGGTAATCATTTCCAGGATATCCTGCTTTTTCTGTCTGAGGAGATGAATGTCAAATTTTCCACCTGATACACTTTCTGGCATTTTTTGTTGCATATAAACTTTTGTTCCAACTAGTTTTAAGAAATAGATGCATTAGTGCATTGTATTTGTTATTGTGATTTTTTCTTGTCCTAACAAACATCAATAAGTAAATTAAAAGTGAAGCTGATAATGGATGGATAGGAAGCAGCAAACAAACCAGCAGTTATAAAATTCAACCAGTGCTTAAATTAAAGCAGGAATGTTTCTTAGAAGACAAATCTCTAACTTAAAGATTTACTGTTGCTGAAAATCATAACTGAAGAAAGTTGATTCATGTTTTTTTTTTTTTTTTGCTCACCCAGTCTTGTATTTTTGTGTTTTTCCTTGTTCCTCCAGGTGGTTACTACCTGACCAGCGCTTATGGAGCCATGGCACTCATCAAGAACTTCCAGGAGGAGCAGGCGGCCCAGGTTCTGAGCTCTGAGGCTAGAAACACCCTCCACCAGTGGCATCGCCGGCGAACGGCGCAGCGCTCCGTGCCCTCTGTGGACGATTTTCAGGTATCTCGGCTGACCTGAGCCCACCTTGAACTTCCAGGCAGTGAGTCCAAGTTGTACCAATTAAATCTGCATTTCTCTGCTTTGGAAAAGTGCATGAATGATGCTGCGTTGTTACTTTATTAACACAGCACCATGTGGATTGGAGGATCAGTGTTTTGTAGACACCACCCCCTAGTGGATTAATTGCATGCAGTGTTTTTATTTTTGTGCTCCTGCATGAAAACTCTGTCTGAATCCCAGCAGACATCAGTAGTGGAAAGTGCTGCCATTCCAAAACTAGCTTGGATGTGTGTTTGGGATCATTTTCCTGTTGGAACATCCAACTGTGTCCAAGTTTCAGCCATCTGACCAAAACTGCCGCCCTCATATGTAAACTGGATGGGATACTCAGGAACAACCCTGGAACCACTGAGGCTCATACCTGGAAACTGGAAACCACCAGACCACCAGTGCCATCTTCCAAAGTGAAGCCAGTTTTACATCACCATAAAATGATAGACTTGGAAATTATTACTTTCAAGCTTGACTGAAATGTACAGGACCCCACAGGGACAATCTACTTGTCTTCTGGAGGAAGGTTTTATGGTCAGATGACAAGATTGAGCTGTTTAGCCAAACTGACAAGTAGTATGTTTTAAGGAGACAAAGTTATGCGTTGAAATCTTAAAACACTTTTCCTCCACTGTTAAGCATGGTGGTGATAGCATCATGATGTGGGGATGCTGCACTTCCAGTGGCAAATGAGATAATAAAAGAGGACTACCTCCAAACGTTTGGTTGTTCCAACAGCTCAGTGATCCCAAATATAGACTCTGCATCTGTCTACTTAAAGTCTCTTCTTAATGGAGATATAACAGGAATTATCCTCCACAGAACTTTCTCCGGGTTGCCCTGCAGGAGGTGGGCTCAGGCTGCACGGCTAAAACCCTGCAAGTGCAGCCGTACACCACAACAGAGGAGGTCTGCTCCCTCTGCGCCTACAAGTTCAAGATCCCTGACCCTGAGAACTACGCCCTGTTCCTGATCACCGAGGGCACGAGCCAGCAGCTCGCTCCGGACACGCACCCCCAGCAGATCAAAGCAGAGCTGCACAGCCGGCCGCTCGCACAAGTCTTCCACTTTGTCTACAGGAGGGTGGCCAATCTGAACCTCTGCACCCTGGCTGACTTCAACAATGGGAACTGCCTTCAGGTGGACTAGGGAAGGACTGCAGTTATGTCATGTTAGGGTATGTTGTAGGTTTATAAAGACAGATTTGAGGATGTCTGATGCTTGTTTGGAGGGAATCTGAAGAACCTTTAAACTGGTTGAAAATTTGAAGAAAGATTCAGAAGTCTAGTTGCAGGTGTGTTTAAGATTGATTTTGGCACGTGCATGTGGATAAAGATAGGAAATTTAGGAAAGCTGAGGCATCCTCCTTACATTTAACTGTAACTGCTGTCCCCATGACACCTTATAAATGAACCGAACACACTGTATGTTACTGAGAGCGGGCCCCAGATTAAAACTTTGCTAAAATGTTTATTTAATAAGTGAAATGATATTTTTTAATGCTCCACAACTGCAGGTCAATTGTGGATTATATCTTTGTGTATAATTATTTTTATATGCTTTAAAGTGACAAAGATTCATATTCTGATGTAACGTTTGTTGACTGGACTTATTCATGCCAGTTATTTCTTAAAAGTCAGTTTGAAACAATTATTCAGTTGTTTGTAATGAGAAGCTCAAATGTGATTTTGGAAATTAAAAACATTGTGAATGAAAGTATTTCCAGACTGCTCAATGTCGCAGGCAGTTAAAGGTGTTGTGAGCTAGATTCTAGGTGACAGGAAGAGCTATCTTGTTGTTGTTTGCCTTTTAAAATCCACAAAATAGCTGCAAATAAATACTGAAACAAAAACAGTCAACACATTAACATTATTTACAGTACACTAATTTTAATAATATTACATCTAGAAACATGGCAAAACTGAACAAACCAACTACAAAATCTAAAAGATGTGAATTTATATTTTGGCAAAAGGGCTATGACACTCTGTTAGTTGCATATTTAAATCCACAAACTATATAAAATAAAATTATTACATGAGATCAGAAGCAGATGTAATCTTGAAAAGCTAAAAAAAAAAAAAAAGACGTGCAGAACAAAGAAGCCGCATTTTTGGTAGTAAAATATCTTTCAGCAAGCTGCACCTCGACTACAACCTTACTGGAGCCATCAACAAGCCTCTGGTGCCGGAGAGATGAAGCTTCAAGACTTAACTTATAATGAGAGATGAACGATTGCATTCAAACTCTTGACATGTTTTAACACCGTAACAGACAGTAAAAAGGGCAAAAAGAATTTCACAAATGATACTTACGCCAATTATTACTAAACTTCAAAACAGTCATTAACTGATGGGTTTTAGTCACTACTAAAATCCTGGATTTCAAGCCTAATCCTGGTAAATGTAAACTTTTTCATGGCAAAGGAGCTGCTTGAGAATAATGAACGAAGAATGTTTGGCTTTCATTTCCTAAAGAAACTATAATAGGTCTATAACTGTCCTGTTTTGAGAGGAGAGTTTATTTCAGGGGTTCTGGGACTCCATGTCCAACTATCAGGACTGCTTACCTTGTCATAACAAGTGAAACGGTGTCTGCCTAGAAACTACAGAACATGGAAATATTTCAGAAAATAATAAAAAGTCAGAGTCGGTCAATGGCATAAAACTGAGATGATTAAATCAAAGCCTCCTCGATATGTCTTAATATGCCAGCTGTAGTTAGCCTGCCAGTATGGGAACCTAGTCTTCAAACGCCTTCGATGATGTCATTTAACATTTATCACACAAGAGGGCTTCATAATAAAATCATACAAGCTAACCACATCAAAATATTACATTTAATCAAAGGATATAATACTTGGAGGGGATCTAAAAAAACATAATAATGAAAAGGAAATGCTTGTTTCAATAAAAGGGATTTTTCAGGGCTTTTTAAAAGAATCAACTCTGTCACAACGATGGAACGTCGAGGATGAGCATGGGATGATTCCCTGACCTTGAAGATCAGTCTCTAGGTGTACAGAAACCAGATTATGGAAAGGAGGCTGCACTCAAAAACTGTTTGCTCTCAGGTTTGCTGCCATGTGAACGGTTGTATTGAAATCTGTCCATTTGTGACAAAAACCTCATAATGAAATGAGTTTCATGTTTCTGGTTAAATTAGTGTTTAAATGGGATTCAACATGCAGGCAAACCTCTTTTTTTTTTTTTTTAAAGAAAGAAACAGAGTTTCTTGCAGAGCTTACATGCAAAGTATGTTTAATACCTGCTTAAATGTTATTTTAACTGGGCAAATCCCCACTGGTTCCAACACTGGGAAACCACAGGGCAGCTACATGGTACCTGAACCCAGTTTCATCCAAACCCAAAAGGCGACCCAGACAAAACTTCAGCTGCAATATAACACTGAGTCTAAGATGTTTATGGAAAATATATTTTATGTGCTACATATGTTATGCACTATACTGTTTTTGTCATCTTATTTTATTTATCTGGAATGACTTTTTTCACCTCTGCTTTAACGAAGGCTACCAGTTTTGCAACATGACATATTTTTGGCTAAATCTGGAGGATTTTGAGCAATGAAGTGGGAATTATGTCCTCTTCATTTATTTTCTTTTATCATTTTATTTTGCAATATATTGCGTGTATATTGAAGACTGATATCACAGTGCATTGGGATATAATGATGATTTATGTCGAGGTAGGAAAACTTCACTGGCCATCCGTTAACTCTTACATCACTCCTCACCTCTCATCGACTTTTATTTGGCACCCCTAAGGACAATCCTCAGTCAGAGATCAGTTGTACGTTTCCACAAGTTTATTAAAACCAATCTGAATTCAGAGAGGGAGACACACACTTACACTGGTACCTGGAAACGTCTGTGTGTCGTCTGACTGGAGCTGTGTTTTGTTACATTTTATACCCCACGCTGCTATGCAGCACCTTTTTTTTCAGTTACATACACAATTATTCTGTCTGTGGATGTCTCCCCAGCAACATCATAAAAAAACATACATTTCATCATTTAATTAAAGAATTGTTTTGCACATATCTTCAGGAAGTTCCGGGGTGGAATAGTGATCAGAGGTTCCGACCAGCATAGAGAGGAGTAGCATACCTCCCCAATACACTCCCGGCTCCTCACGATGCAGACAGAAAACACCTGCAAGCTTTAACCTTGAATAATAAACATGCATTGTTATAATACTAGAGGCTAATGTTTAGTTTTTTTCTAACTATCAAAAGCATAACTAAAACTCCTAATTAAAATCAATCTATAAGCAGCAGAGTCCCAAATATATCTCAGTCTTAGCTACTAATAATAAGGCATTTATATTTCCACAGTTATTACCAACAGGGGTACTGTTATCCTCAATTTGGCAATGACACAAGTGAGAATGATAACATTAAAGATTAAAGCAAGAATTTAAAAGATTAAAAATTAAGCAAAACAAAAATAGGGAAATCTAATATTAATACTGACTAATTTAATTGATAATGAGATTATACTAATTTAATAAACTCCATAATATGGACTATTGTAATTCTTTACTATCAGGATGTCCACAAAATGCAGTTAAAAGCCTTCAGCTGATTCAAAATGCTGCAGCAAGAGTTCTGATGAAAATTAAAAAGAGAGATCATATTTCTCCTATTTTAGCTTCCCTTCATTGGCTCCCTGTTAAATCCAGAATAGAATTTAAAATTCTCCTCCTCACATATAAAGCCCTTAATGATCTAGCTCCATCATACATCAGAGATCTGATTGGTCCATATGTTCCTAACAGAGCACTTTGTTCTCAGACTGCAGGTTTACTGGTGGTTCCTAGAGTCTCTAGAAGTAGAATGGGAAGCAGATCTTTTAGTTATCAGGCTCCTCTCCTGTGGAACCAGCTCCCAGTTTTAGTCTGTGAGGCAGACACCCTGTCTACTTTTAAGGCTAGGCTTAAAACTTTCCTTTTTGATAAAGCTTATAGTTAGAGTGGCTTAGTTTATCAGGGAGGGAGCCTTCCTCCCTCCCTGTTGGATGGAGTAAAGGGGAGTCAGGTTTAGCCTAAACCGGCTCAGTTATGGTTGAGGTGCAAACACACCCTCCATTTCTGCTACCTGTATGACCCCTTCTCTTTTCCAATGGTTATAATCAGTCTGACAGAGAGAGGTATCCCAATCCTTGTGGTTTTCAGTATAACAATGACCATCAGTGGGACCCTTTGTGAGGTTCCTTGAGACAACATTGTTGTAAATAAGCGCCGTTTAACTAAATAATCTGAACTGAAACTATCTGTGTAGTTATGCTGCTATAGGCTTAGGCTGCTGGAGGACATAATGACCACTTTCACCCTCTTCGCTACATTTTCACACTACTCTCCAATTTTGCATTATTTGCTGTTATTTCAGTTTTTAACTTTATGTTCTCTATTTTCTCTTCCTAGAAGCTACACCTGGCCTGGCTCTGTGTCTACCTGTGACACCTTTCTGGAGAGGGGAATCATCCGAGCTTCTGCTGGCAACAACTTATTGCTCACCTTCTACCGATGATCCACATAGCCCTGTCTTTCAGTGTTTAACCCTTTCTCTTTCCTAGACATGGAAATTGACTGAGCTTCTACTGTAACTAACTCTATGTGCTCTCTTTCAGACTCTAACCTTGAAAACTGGCTCAGAGTTTATCTGTTCTTTCTTTCTAGGTGAAACGACTAAAGGAGCTACATCCATTAACATTTACTTTTCCTTCCCATAGAAAGTACTCCTGGATCAGTGCTTCTGTGTTCTTTTTGTGTCTCTGCTCTGTTCTCTCAAACCCCCAGTCAGTCGTGGCAGATGGCCGCTCACACTGAGCCTGGTTCTGCTGGAGGTTTCTTCCTGTTAAAAGGGAGTTTTTCCTCTCCACTGTCACTACATGCATGCTCAGTATGAGGGATTGCTGCAAAGTCAACACCAGTGACTGTCCACTGTCTCTACATGCTCATCCAGGAGGAGTGAATGCTGCAAGTCACTGACTGGATGCAATCTGCTGGGTTTCCTTAGATAGAAAAACTTTTTATCCAATTTGAATAAATAACTGAATCTGACTGCACTGTTCAATTGTTAGGATTAATTGGAATGTATGTACCTGACTGTTGTGAAGTGACTTGAGATGTGTTGTGAATTGGTGCTATATAAATAAAACTGAATTGAATTGAATTAATATATAAGTTCATAGGAAAATCTTGAACTTGGAATTTGTTTTACACTTTATTTCTTTTCATTTTCTTTTGAACCATGAGTTTAGCTTCTTTTTTCTGTACAAAAGATGTAGAAGATGTAGGGATGAACATTTCAAGCAATAATGCACTTCAAAAATCAAATGATATAAGATTATTTTTAAGCTATCACCACCAGCACCCCACCTCTCCCAAAAAGATGCAACCCTTCTAACAGCCACTTAAATAGCTAAAATGTGTCAATATGACATGCTTTTTCTAACCTAATTCATAAAACATGGTGGCAAGATCCAAATCATAACACCATGGATAAATAGGGGGAATGGGAAGACTTTAAAAAAAGATAGACAAATTAAAATCATCTTAAAAATGGAAGATGTAAGGTCCAACACTAGGTATTCATCTTTTATTAACCACATTGTTTTGCTTTTAAGTCAATATGCTAATAAATGAGACCACAAACATTCAATTCAATTCAGTTTTATTTATTATAGCGACAATTCACAACACATGTCGTCTCAAGGCTCTTCACAAAAGGTTTGGAATGGTGTAGGGTTGTTGGGGAGGTTAGATTAAACTAATGAGTGTTAGAGTTTGGCCGTTTTAGAATGGTCTATGTGTAGGGCACTAAGTAAAGTAATAAACTGATAAAGTTTGTCCATGTAGAGCCCACTGGTGGACATTGTTATTCTAAAACCCAAAAGGATTGGGGGAAACCTCTCTCTGTCAGACTGATTAAAACCATTGGAAAAGAGAAGGGGTCATACAGGTAGCAGAAAATGGGAGGGTGTGTTTGGACCTCAACTATAACTGAGCCGGTCTAGGCATCCAGTGACTTTCACGGAAATCCTGACTTCGGCGCAACTTTTTATTAAACTTTACTAAATAAAGCAAGAGTGGGCCATATCCTGCTGTTTCTAAAACAACACAAACATTCTACACAAATATAATCACTCTGAAAACTTTAGTATATGTCGTTTTTTTAACCAGAAAAAACACCCTTTTGTGTTTTTGGATCTACAGTGATTTCCAGATCCCTTTTCTACAGAAATCCTACAACTTTGTTGTTTCATTAATATCCTGTGTTTAGTTTGATGTTGTTGGTCCCCAGGGCAAAAATATGTGGACGCCACTGCGTTAAGTTATTATATTCTGCTAACAGTCAACGTTACATATAACTGCATATCCGTCCGGCTTTCAAACAGCACCCTTAATTTGGACTCGCAATATCTGATGGCCGCAGACTTTGGGTCAACACCTGTTCAGAGGAGAGGGTCATGGATGCAGACCACAGCGGAGCTCCAGTTCAGACAAAGAAGTGACCGTAGCGGATGACGTTATTTTTGTGAGACAAAGCAGTACAAATACATAGAAAGAAAATCCCTAAAAGGTTGTGGATCAAATAAATTAGCGTCGTCATTAAAATAGTTTGATTTCTGTTTAAACACAAAACAAAAATAGGCAACTTTCGTTCCCTCCTTCAGTCAACCGGCTTTTATCGATCAGTACAACATCCAGATGGGACGAAGAAACGCCTCACGGAGCGATATCCGTCTAATCTGGATACTATGGAGATCTGACTGCCGGGGACCTAACGGACCTTTCCGGGGCTTCCTGCGCGCTGCCTGTCTGTAAGTAAGTAAGTAAGAAGCTAGCTGTGCAGCACCTCCTGCCCTGCTGTCCTTAAAACGATTGCTGTGGTATATGTAAGTTTTGTTTTGTGGTTTTGTTTTTATTTTGTCTTGGTTTCGACACTATTTACAGTAATATGATAAGCCTTTGCGACGTTCAGCTAACTATTTTCAGTACTAAAGGTAGTTAAAAGTGAAGCAAACTGATTTAGCTGACGCAACATTGACTAAAGTTAATCATTTCGTTATGCAGAGGCAGGGTTCAAAGTTAATTTTCTTGTAATAAAACACACCATATTAATATAATCTGTAATTTCATGTGGTCTGCAGTTTCAGGAGCAAGACGTGTTACTATAAAACAAATTTTAAGGTCATTTCATCTCTTTATGCTACAATATTTCCCCTCTTACACATTATTTTCATTTTCAATGAAAACCATTAGAAATCCCAAAGATTCATAGCTTTAAGTTTTATGTAAAGTTGTCATTAATGTGGACCTCTGTAGGCCACCAAGAAGGAAGTTCTCAGACAGGAGCTGGTTTGCACAGAGAGACTCATGTTCAGGAGTAGAGAACCATCAGAACCTGAGAAATGTAGTCTTTATCATGATTTAATTTGAAATTATTTAAATCTGACCTCCACCATGTCTTTATTTCTTAAACAACTATGAAGCCAAAATGGAAATTTTGGCCTCAAAGTTTTATTTAAAAATTAGGTACACCCTTCCTGCTTACAGGATTTAGGAGTGAAGGAAGCAGCCAGGCGCTGGTGCATAAACACACATGATTATCTGATCATTATCAGTTTGAGTGACTGTATAAAAGCAGGATTTTCATGACGCTTTGTAACAGAATGGGGAGCCCTGAGGGCAACTGACAGACGAAAAAGACAAGTGACTAGTAAATGACTGACCAAGTATGACTTGTTTGGAAGATTAAAGGATCATTGTTTCTCTTTCTGCAAAAATGTGACTGCAAGACTTAGGGTTGCAAATGTGCATCTGAACGAACAAGATGAGACCAAAGTAGAAATGTTAGGCCATCATGGACTGCACCATGTATGGAAAAAAAAAAACACCCCAAACATAGTCTGTCAGCACAACACTTCAACTGTAAAGCACGGTGGTGGAAGGCTGATGAAGCGGGCTGTTTTGCAGCCACAGGACCAATGAACTTTGTAGTCATTGAGTATTAACACCTCTGTGTTCCAAAGAACGAGAAAAAAGTCTCTTTTATCAAAGTATAGCAACATCCAAAGGAAAAAAAAGAGCATAAACTGATTAATTTTTTAATTATTCAATGCTGTAAATTTTTATTATATTGCTTATATATGCATATGATGTTGATATATTTAGGGCTGGCCAAAACCGACCTTGAAGAACCGCTTCTTGTTTTAGATATTCTGGTTCAATATGAACATACTGAGGAGGTAATTCAGCTAGGTTGGAGCAGGGAAGCATGTAAAACAGTGCTGATGATTTTTCAATTATAGTCCTAGTTAAGAATTTAGTTGAGTTAAAGTTTAGTTTCAGTTTAAACTGTCAGTCTCCATTATATTCTGCAGACAGGACCCTGAAGTTCTGATGACCTAAGCGCATGCTGGGTCATCTTTATTTTAGTTTAAGCCTCAAACTGTAACTAATTGTTATCAGCGGTAGCCCTAAAGACATCCATTAAAAATGGCTCCAAATGTTTCTAAAAAGGCCTTTTTATCTTTACAGGGAAGCCGGATCAACCCCTCCTTGCTTCTTTCAAATGAAAACGTGTCGAGCCTCCTGAAGCCTTTAGGTGGTGCTGGCACTCTGCTGCGCTCTGTTTTTATTTTATTTACCACGATCTGTCTAGAAGACAGGTTGTTTTGTGCTTTCCTACTGAATGTTTCTGCTCAGGGAATGAACCATAAAACTGGAAACACTTAAACATCCTGGCCAAAAAGAAACAACCAACGTGGCAGATTTCCATGTTTAATACAAACCGCCTGTGTGGCCCGATTTTTAACCGTGCAACAGCAGAACTAATAATGCCTAATACACATTTTACAGAGGGTCAGTCGTTCTTTTTGTTGCTGTTCTTTTTATTATGTCTTCACCACTGGAGCTGTTTCATTCAGATCGTTTTCTGCTTTGATCCCTGATTTGATCAACTCCAGCACTTTTGAGTTTTTCATTTCCTCAGTTTTCATCTGCAGCCAACTTTTGTTTTTCAGTGCCTTCCTGTAATAAATTTGAGATGTGTTCTCCTCCATGCTTCAGCGTTGTAAGGAAAATTTTCCTTCCCTGTTTTATTGTTGGAAATCTTTTGTGGAGTTTATTATTTAATAAAAAAGCATTTTCCCCAGACTCAAAGTGGTCTGCAGCTTTGGATTAACGCTGCTCTTGATACAGAAGGAACTACTATTTAGGACTTTAATAAAACTTGTAGTTATTGGTGTAATTCAGCCAAAGTTTTATATGACATTAGTAATGTATTGTTTTCGGGATAAAACTATGTGCAGACCTGCCTGGGCTCCAATAAGCTCCTTGTTTAAGTACCAAGCATTCAGACTCTCTGAGCTTGTAAAACTGGGTATAATTGTTGTTTAATGCAACGTAAAACGTTGTAGAGGATGAAGAGGTAATAAGGCGATCCATTCATTAAGAAACTGCAAGATTTTTTTTTTTTGTATGCCAAAACAGCAGATGGCAGCCAGGAGCATCTTTTTCTCTAAAACCTTCCTGTTGAGTTGGAAATAATGGATTTATTTTAGTTCATTGCAGTAGCTGGATAAACCAGCCATTATATGGGATATATGAAGCTAAAAGAGAATGACATCATCACTTTAATTATCACAACTCATGTCCTTATCACAACATTCACTAATATTATTGCATATCTCATGTTTTAATAGTGGGTAGCCATAATTGCAGACTTTATGTTAAATATTTCAGTTATGATGAACATTATGCCTCTAGTAAGACTGACCAATAACAGAGAAATTACAGCGTTCTGTTTTTGTTGAGACTGCATGGATTCGGTGGACGTAACTGTTGTCATTTTGTAATGAAACGGTTCTAAAATGTTAACTTTGGAGCTCAGATATTCATCTTGTACTTCTGTTTGTACACAGATAGAGTCACTGAAGTTCAGTCTGTGACACTAACTGGAATAAGCCGACCTCACTGTATGCAGCTGTTTATTACAATTCAAAAAACGTCTGTTTCTTCGAGCACGTTCAGCCCTCCGGTCTGCAGATGGCATGTTTGCTCACAAACACCGCTGCTTGTCTGTTGTTTGTGTTTCCATTTAGGTTTTTAGCTCGCTCTCTGATCAAGATGTCGAGTCCCAATCCGTTGTTGAGGCTGGAGCAGCGAGCAGCTGAGGCCGACCAGATCATCGATTACCTGAAACAGCAGGTCCAGCTGCTGAAGGAGAAAGCCTGTGAGTCACGTTCCTGGTCACATGGTTAAATACATCCAGTTGTCTTTTAAAGCGGGGTTCTGTGCTACAGATCTGATCACTTCCTGCAATCAGACGTCTTTATTTGTTTTCACTTTAACTTTAGTTAAAAGCTGCCCCATATAATCGATATCTGCAGAATCGCAACTCCAAATTTCTCTGTCCTAACCAGGTTCACAAAGACACATGCACAATACAATATCTCAAAAAGTGAGTACACCCCTTACAGCCCTGACAATGTGACATTGATACAATGTGAAGTAGTCAGTGTGCATCTTGTATGACAGTGTAACTTATTCAACACACAGCCATTAATGTCTGAACAGCTGGCAAGAAAAGTGAGTACACCCTGAAGTGAAAATGTCCAAATTGTGCCCAAAGGGTGAATATTTTGTGTGGCCATAATTATTTTCAAGCACTGGCTTAACTCTCTGGAAGGCATGCAGTTCACTAGAACTTCACAGGTTGCCACTGGAACCTTCTACCATTCCTCCATGACAGCATCGCTAAGCTGGTGGATCTTAGAGACCTTGTGCTCCTCCATCCTCCATTTGAGGATGCTCCACAGATGCTCAGTAGGGTTCAGGTCTGGAGACATGCTTGGCCAGTCCAGCACCTTGTTTGGGGTCGTTATCATGTTGGAATACTGAGGCCCAGTTCCTGAAGGGAGGAGATCATGTTCTGCTTCAGTATGTCACAGTACATGTTGGCATTCATGGTTCCCTCAATGAACTGTAGCTCCTCACAGCCAGCAGCACTCGTGCAGCCCCAAACCATGACACTTCCACCACCATGCTTGACTGTGGGCAAGAAAATGTATCTTTGTACGCCTCACCTGTTTGCCACCACACACGCTTGACACCATCTGAACCAGCTAGGATTATCTTGGTCTTTTCAGACCACAGGACATGGTTCCAGTAATCCACGTCCTTAGTCTGCTTGTCTTCAGCAAACTGTTTGCCTGCTTTCTTTTGCATCATCTTTAGAAGATGCTTACTTCTGGGACGACAGCCATGCAGACCAGTTTGATGCATGCGGCGTATAATCTGAGCACTGACAGGCTGACCCCCCACCTCTGCAGCAATGCTGGCAGCACTCATACATCTGTTTTCAAAAGACAACCTCTGGATATAACTCTGAGCACATGCACAGAACATCTCTGGTCGACCGTGGTGAGGCCTGCTCTGAGTGGAACCAGTCCTGCTGTATGGTCCTGGCCACCGTACTGCGGCTCAGTTTCAGGGTGTTGGATCTTCTCATTGCCTCGGCCATCTTTATGTGCAGCAACAGTTCATTTTTCAGATCCTCGGAGTTCTGTTCCATGTTGAACTTCTAGTGACCAGCATGGTAGTGTGAGCGCGATAACACCAAGTTTAACACACCTGCTCCCCATCACACCTGAGACCTTAACACTAATGAGTCACATGACACCAGGGAGGGAAAAGGGCTAATTGGGCACAATTTGGATATTTTCTCTTAGGGTGTACTCTCTTTTGTTGTCACAGTTTAGACATCAATGGCTGTATGTTGAGTTATTTTGAGGGGACAACATATTTACTCTGATATACAAGCTGCACGCTGACAACACTATCGAAGCGTCATGTTCAGAGATGTCCCATGAAAAGAAAATATTTATAAAAATGTAAGGGGTGTACTAACTTTTGTGAGATACTGTATTCTGATGATGATGTATGTGCACAGGTTGATACCAGATTTGTCTAGAAAATAGTTTCATTTTGTTCTCATTCTGTACTTTGTTTATCTGGGAAGATTAAGTGGAAGGTGAACAACTCTTTTTCGTAAGCCATTTTTTTCCTTCTGTGTTGATCAGTAACTCATATTTTATGTTTTTTGCTGCAGCTGTCCAGGCCAGTGTGAGAGAGGAGAAGAGACTCGCTGTGGAGAACGCGAAGTTGAAGAACGACATTGAGGAACTGAGAAAACAGCTGCTGGCGAAAGAAAAAAGTAAAGGAGGTAGGTTGACCTTTGTTCCCCTTTAAGATCCCCATTACACATTCACAAGGACCGCCATGTTTTCTTTTCTGCTGCATTGGAGAGCATTTGATGTCGCTTTTAGTCTGTTTGCTTTGCTCTTCTCAGTAATACCATCTTTTCGGTTCTCGCCTCAGTTCAGTTACAGCCAGCATGGACTGATGAGGACAACATCTAACATACATCAATCTTTTCCAGGAAGGATTAGGAGGAATGAAATTGGTCTGGAAGAAATAAGTAGCTAAAATTGGAAATCTCCAGGAATGTGTTCCCTGGAGACAATGTTTTTCCACTCGATACACGCTGTTGGCGTTTGTTTTTGATTGTTTGGCTTAATCAATCCTAGATAAATACTGTCAGGGCTTCTCAGATTCGCTTTGGAGAATAAAAGACAAACTGTTTAACATGACTTTAATTTCCCTGCAGCAACGAGATGCAGGGAAATTATCCATCGGTTGCTTCAAGCTGGGTTCCACCGCACAGAACTTTATTAAATAGCTTTAAATCTGTAGTCACGTTGGTTTTCAGATTTAGTTGAATGTATATTATATGATGTTATTATTTAGAGTCATAGCTTGGAGAGCTAGATTTACTGGCAGGGGCCCTTCTGGGAGGTTAAATGACTAACCTCCTATATGAAACAAATAATAAGTCATTTGTAGCAAACTGATGACAGCCTCAAGTCTGGTTTACATGGGCGGAGTTGTTAGCAGAAATTTGGTTGCTCCTCCAGTTTGTTTTAATGATTTATTTACTGCTCCATCTACGTTCCTCTCATCACCAACATGACCTTGAAAAAGTCTCCTTAACCCTTGAACTCGTTCACGTTTTGCCACAAAGTTAAATGTGTTTTACTGGGGTGTGTGTTTGACTTAACACTTAGTGGTGCATAATAACACCTTGTCGTGAACTTGTAACATACTCTGTTATGCTAAATAAAATAAAAAAGGGAGAAGGTTGTGGAGATGTTTAAAGCAGAGTTAGGTTCTACAACAATACCCCCAGCTTTGAACATCTCCCAGAGCTCTGTTCAACCCATCATCTGAACATGGAGAGAGGATGGACCAACTGCAGACCTACCAAGACATGAACGTCCGCCTAAACTGACAGGATGAACAAGGAGAGCATTAATTAGAGAAGCAGCCAGGAGACCACTGACTCTGGAGGAGCTGCAGAGATCCACAGTTCAGGTTGGAGAAGCTATTGTCTTTGAGTCGGAAGAAAAAAGCCAGGATTTCAGAAAAGTCCTGTTTGCAGTTTGCCTCAAGGCATGAAGGAGAGCCAGCAAACATGTGGCTGAAGGTGCTCTGGTCTCTGAGACCAGAACGGAACTTTTTACACTAGATGTGGTGAAAAACTAACTCCACCCTGAACATAGCGACCCACTGTGAAACGGGGTAGAGGCAGCATCATGCTATGTGAATGTGTTTCTTTACAATGGACATGGAAACTGGAACCACCGACAGCTGCAGTCTTTGCTGATTATTTTCTTTTGTTTTGGGTCAGAAAAGAACTGAAAACCAGTTTGCTACTGGTTCTATTCTCTTTCAACCCCCAATCTTTAAATTATAACTGAAAGATGCACACTGACAAGGAAACATTTGTGTATTTTCTTATTTCTTTAACTTTATTTTTGCACAACCATTGGTATCCACCAGGGGGTGCTGCAGCATCCCTGCTCCCCAAATTCTCACAGCCTCAATCCAGCTGCTGAAGGTAAGCTGTTTGATATAAAAGTCCTGTTAGTACTGCAGGTTTGAGTTCACGTCAGATCTCTTATGTTTTATTAATAAAATGAACCAAAAATGTAATCTCAAGTTCAGCTTAGATCAGAAACATCTCCCTGTTTAAAGTCACTTCAATAATTCAATTCAGTGTTTATATCATTCTAAATCAAGACTACTTTGATAGAAGTCTGTCGATTTTTGAGGATTTTTGCTCTATGTTGAGTTGTTTCTTTGGTACTTTTTTATTGTTTAGCAACTAAATAACATGCAAGCTTTGCACATGGAAATATGCTGTGATTTCTGCCTGCTGTCTAGCTCTGAACCCTTCAAACTCACGTCACCAAGTTGGCTCAGAGTTTACAACAAAAAGGAGACAAAACTCACTGAACATAGTTCAAGAAAATACATTAATGTGAGATGTGTAATGGTCAAGATCAGTGTTGTCATTATGGGTGAGTGTAGGGTATGGTTAATGTTGTAAAAGGATGCAAAAACACCCATAATCTACGTTGGAAGCAGAAACCCAGAAAGACGGAGTTGTGTTTAAAGCCTCCTGCAACTCCCACCTCTCGGGTGCACCTAGATCTGGAATGATCCAGCCTGGGAATGTGTAAAGAGGGAAACAAGCGTGAAGAAAACAATGATGTTCTAACAAGGTGGAAGGCTGTAGTTCTTTTAAGTTTCATTTCCTCAAACTTAGCAGCTCAAAAGAATCAAAAACCACCAGTGTTTAATGTTTCTTTCAGTCTGATCTCTTCACCGATGATCCTCTGGCCTTATGCCTGGTTTCTGGCATGACTTCCACCTTAAAGGTTGCACCAATGTGCTGCACAAACCTTAATCGTGATGTTGCTAAGAAAGGTTGAGTCGTTCCTTTTTTGTTTAAGAAGGAAGTTTATATTAACAGTTAGAAAACACCAGGAGACGAGAAGCTTCTCCCTGCAGTTTTAAAGTAAACCGAAAAATTGTAGATCTCTGGTCTTAACATAGAATTAAGGTAATTAAACAGATTATGGTGATTGTGGTGTGCCTGCAGACCGATGTTTGTCAAGCTCAGCCTCTACATTTTATGGTGGTTCAAACATCAGGCGCCTTAAATGAGGGGGTCATTTCTCCTGACCGTCTTATTGTCGGACAGTGTTCCTTGCTTTTTGCCTTCATTTCCCCTCCTTTCCATCAGTATGGACACTGTATCATTTACCAATCAGAAGTGTTTGCATCAGGGGAGCAGTCCTCCCACTTGCTGTGTAAATAAAGCTCGCCCTGGCTCATTTAGTTGGGTTAGGGTGTTGCAACCACCTTTGAATGTGAAAGGGGACAGAAGGTGTGACCTGTCTTTGTTTTTGTATCACTGAGGCTTTATGGTATTTAATGGAGCTGTTATTCCAGGAGAAGGTCCACACATTACGAAGTGTATGCTTGTTTTCATGTAGATTTCTGCCTTCTAACGAGTTGTTTGTTCTCCCTGCAGTGCGGGACGTTCCGATGCCGTCTGGTGACACCGGTGCGGATGTCTGTTTGAAGCCCACTCCTCCCAAATCTTCAGATGCGCCACCCTCTGTTTCCCCTCCTGCTGCTGCACAGAGCCCCCCTCCTAAAGATGAGCCCAAAAAGAAGAAGCCAGAGAAAAAAGGCATGTGGCGGAGGAAGAACCTACAGAACATTGTTGGGGGTTTTGTTAAAAGATAGAAATTAATACCTGTAATGAGATCAGATGTTCAGAAAATGTTTGAATTGTCACATGAACTCATTGTTCTTGATTTTAATTACTCTGCTTGGTGTCCAACACTGAAGATGAACCATCCAATCATTCTAAGATCTCAGAGTCCCAGTTAGAAGATGTTGATCTAAAGATTTTATATTTCTTTAGTTCAGAACCAAATTTATGATCAGGCAACGAATTATTCCAGGGTTCATATGTAGTCCGTCTGTCCATCCATCCATCAAATTCCAGACTTTTCCAGACTCATATTTCCACTGTTCCCATTCCCTTTTAATTCATGTGGAAACATGAGTCTGAAAAAGTCTGGAATTTGATATGAACATTCAGTGTTTTCCTGCATCTCATTATGAACTGAAACAATGTAACATATCTGTCATTTTAAACGCCTGAATATCATGGCCCCCAGTCTCTAGTTCTGTTATTTGGGCTGGAAGACTTGTTCAGGTGGAGATGTTTTTCTGATTATTGTTTTGGAAAAGGAACCAAAAAGATTAACTCAAGGCCATCTTTAGGCCATTCATTAATGAGGTCTGTTTTCAGTTTTAGGAGGAAATTCAATCAGATTCCAACAAAATATCCTGTGTTGTTTCAACTGGTTTTTAATTTCTGTGATATTCATAAGACAGATATCAGTTTGGGACACATTTGTCTTTTAAACAAATATTTGTATTGATATGCACAATTATAAAGCATGAAATCTGTCACAGATGTTTGTCTTTGGTCACATAAAGAACTACCCAGCCTTCCTGCAAATGATTTCTGTTTAAGGAAATTTCACCTTTTGTTTTTCTAAATGCTTCATTCTCAGGCAGACATTTCATTTTCCTTCAGCTTAACCAAAACTGTATGATGTTAGCATTTTTACTGAAGTTCTTCTCGTATCAGGAGGTGAGAAAGCAGAGAAGAAGCAAGCAGCACCAAGCCAGGAGGACGCCAAGGTGGACGTGTCTCGTCTGGACCTGCGTGTTGGTTGTATAATCACAGCTGAGAAGCATCCAGACGCTGACAGTCTGTACGTGGAGCAGGTTGATGTGGGCGAGGCTGCACCAAGGACTGTGGTCAGTGGACTGGTCAAGCACATACCTCTGGAACAGGTACGCAGGTCTGAAAACGTTTTACCAGAACTTCATCTACTGACTAAATAAAGCTCATTGTCCACAAACAGACTCAGGGTTTAATGCCTGTCTCTAGCATGGACATAATAATAACACTAAATAATTCTTTAGATGGGTGGTGGTCCCCCTTCATAAGAAGGACGACCAGAGGGTGTGTTCCAACTACAGGGGGATCACACTCCTCAGCCTCCCTGGTAAGGCCTACGCCAGGGTATTGGAGAGGAGAGTCCGACCGATAGTCGAACCTCGGCTTCAGGAGGAGCAGTGTGGTTTTTGTCCCGGTCGTGGAACACTGGACCAGCTCTATACCCTCTACAGGGTGCTCAAGGGTTCATGGGAGTTTGCCAAACCGGTCTACATGTGTTTTGTGGACCTGGAGAAAGCATTCGACTGTGTCCCTCGTGATGCCCTGTGGGGGGTGCTCCAGGAGTATGGAATCGGGGGCCCTTTATTAGGGGCCATCCGGTCCCTGTACGAGCGGAGCAGGAGTTTGGTCCGCATTGCCGGCACTAAGTCGGACCTGTTCCCAGTGCATGTTGGACTCCAGCAGGGCTGCCCTTTGTCACCGGTCCTGTTCATAACTTTTATGGACAGGATTTCTAGACGCAGCCAAGGGCCGGAGGGGGTCTGGTTTGGGGACCAGTGGATTTCGTCTCTTCTTTTTGCAGATGACGTGGTCCTGCTGGCCCCCTCTAGTCAAGACCTACAGCATGCACTGTGGCGGTTTTCAGCCGAGTGTGAAGCGGCTGGGATGAAGATCAGCTCCTCCAAGTCCGAGGCCATGGTTCTCGACCGGAAAAGGGTGGCTTGTCCTCTTCAGGTTGGAGGGGAGTTCCTGCCTCAAGTGGAGGAGTTTAAGTATCTCGGAGTCTTGTTCACGAGTGAGGGAAGAATGGAGCGGGAGATCGACAGACGGATCGGTGCGGCTGCCGCAGTAATGGGGGCGCTGTGCCGGTCCGTTGTGGTGAAGAGAGAGCTGAGCTGAAAAGCAAAGCTCTCTTTACCGGTCGGTCTACGTTCCTACCCTCACCTATGGCCATGAACTTTGGGTCATGACCGAAAGAACGAGATCCCGGATACAAGCGGCTGAAATGAGCTTCCTCCGTAGGTTGGCCGGGCACTCCCTTAGAGATAGGGTGAGGAGCTCGGCCATCCGGGAGGAGCTCGGAGTAGAGCCGCTGCTCCTCCACATCGAGAGGAGCCAGTTGAGGTGGCTCGGGCATCTATACCGGATGCCTCCTGGACGCTTTCCTTGGGAGGTGTTCCAGGGGACGACCCAGGACACGCTGGAGGGACTATGTCTCTCGGCTGGCCTGGGAACGCCTTGGGCTCCCCCTGGAGGAGCTGGAGGAGGTGTCTGGAGAGAGGGACGTCTGGGTCTCTGCTGAGTCTGCTGCCCCCACGACCCGGTCCCGGATAAGCGGAAGACGACGAGTACGAATTCTGGAATGGAACTTAAACTGCCATTAAACACAGATTTGTATAGATATGTTTATGGACTCAAAAGTATTCAAGCATTAGGTGCGGCGCTGGTGGTGTAGGGGTTAAGCGCGCAACCCATGTATAGAGGCAGCTGTCCCGGGTTCGAGTCCCATGTGTACGTGCTGACTTGCTCCCGTTCAGCAAGTACCTGAACATTTCTCCACCATGGTCTGATGGATCAATCATGTAGACTCCAGGGATGAACCACTGGCATGTCGACACACAGCCAGGAGTGCTTCCAGACAGTTAGGTAAGGGGCAGCTAGATGGGGGCCACTAATAATATTAGTATGACAAACAGAGACCAATACCCTATAGAACTTTTAGGAGTTTTATTTAAATGCGTAGCCATTGCCAAACTAATAATAAATACAAAAGATATAGAGCAATCCTGATCCTCCTTTAAACAGCATAATAGTCTGTAATAGCAGGTACTCACACACCCACAATCAAGTGATTTAACATGTTACCCCATTAAGATTTAATCCCCGATTTCTTTATTTTATTTTATCCTGAATATGTAATTCTGGTATCATTCAGGGTGACATTCAGAGGCACAAACATATAAGTGTTGCAACCCATCAAAACTATCCTTTTCCTAATTAAATGTATGCAGAAAAATAATGATGCATTTAAGACTGGCTAAGAGAGGCCACTGCAGGGGTCAACAAAGGATCTTTCTGCACTTTGTCACAGCCAGGTAAATTCCCTAAACCCTGGCCACCGGGCCACATTCGGCCTCTGTAGGTGTGCCAGACTGGCCTGCAGTGGTTCATTCAAAATCCAGTATTTAACATTATTGCATTAATACTGAGATTTAAACCATATATAGTCTTCTAGGTAATAATGGTATATAATAGGTTTGCACATCAATAATCTTAATATTTCTTTCTTGTTACCTACAGTTGTCATGAATGCACAGTTTGTATGTCAATAAGATATTAAGCCTGTTGGATGGAGATGCAGTGACTGAGTCCAGGATGCTGAAGATCCCACAGGGAGTCAGAAGGAAAAATCTGGAAAACTGAAGCCCTTTTATCATTGGGATGTTGGGGAACCCTTTGTGGATAGGTTTATGTTTATGCTGCCAAAATAGTCCACAGAGGAAAGCACATCATTGTTCTTTGATTTATGTGGCGATATCTAAAAAAACAACATGTTATTTTATGACATTTTCTTTCTTTCACAGCTTTTTCAGAGATTCTCTCCATAAACTGTTTTTGGACCTGACTGTTTGATGACTTCCTTTTTGTTTCTCCTGAAACACGTTGTGGACAGCGCTAGAGAACGTTGTTCCTTCTCCTCAGAAACATTACATTGAACATCCGACTCCATGTCTTCTGCAGATGCAGAACCGGATGGCGGTCCTGCTGTGTAACCTCAAACCAGCCAAGATGAGAGGCGTGGTGTCCCAGGCCATGGTCATGTGTGCCAGCTCGCCAGACAAAGTGGAAATCTTGGATCCTCCAAGCGGATCTGTCCCCGGGGACAGAGTTGGTGTCCAAGGCTTTCCAGGTGTGTATCCATCCAGGGCAATGGGGATATATGGGTATCATGAGACATTATCCCCCCTTCCAGTGATTATTTTTGTCTTTAGTGTCCAGAAATGGTTCCAGTCTTCAGGAAATGAGGGGTGTCTTTAAATAAATGAATGACATCATCTATTTGAACATTTATTTTTCTGAAGACGCCACAGAACAGGTTTCCTTACCCATCCCAGAGCTCTCGTCGAAAGCCTCCTGGGTTGTGTTTGCTGGTGGCTAAATGGCCTGTGACTGCTGGTCTTAACGGCCAATCAGCCCTCGTTGCTCAGACTGTAACCTGATCATCTGGTTGCAGTTTGCTGAGATAATTATTTCTGTTAGATTTAACCACCATGAATGACTTTTAAAAAGAACGTCACCATTAAATTCGTACCAATCAAGACAAAGCAGACCTGAGAAAGTAGTAAGCCACGACGGAGATTGCCCAAGTCCAGTCCTCAAGAGCTACTGTCTTGCAACTATTAGACGGATCCCTTCTCCAACACACCTGAATCAAATGAACGGCTTGTAGCCCGGCCTCTGCAGAGAGGAATGCTGATGAGGAAAAATAATATTTCTGTCCAGACGTCTTCCTAAGAGAAGGAGGAGACTCTTTGCTTTCTACTGTATCTCTTTAGCCCAGTGTCTCAACCTGGTCTGCAGGGCCCACTGTCCTGCATGTTTTCGGTGTTTTCCTGCAGCCACACACCGGATTTAAATAAACGGATGATTCACATGCATCTGCAGCACTTTATGGCATCCTAAAGAGGTAATGCAGTCATTTGAATTAAGTATACTAGAGCAGAGAGATATACAACATGAAGGCCGTGAGGACCAGAGTTAAGAAACACATCTTTATCCTGTTCTTCTTTCTCCTTAAACGGAAACTGAGCACACTGATGTCTCCATTCAAACACAGAGGGGCAGTTACTTGTAGGTGCACTGGGACAACAGAGCTCCCTGGACTTTGGCCATCAGCTGTTTTTCTTTTATAAGCAGTGATGCTTGAAAATAGAAATAGAAAACCTTTTTCCAACCTTTGTTTTTAGTTCATAATAAAATTAAAAGTCTTGTATAAAAAACTCAAATACAGTACAGACCAAACGTTTGGACACACCTTCTTATTCAAAGAGTTTTCTTTATTTTCATGAATATGAATATTGTAGCTTCACATTGAAGGCATCAAAACTATGAATTAACAAAAGTGGAATTATATACTGAACAAAAAAGTGTGAAACAACTGAAAATATGTCTTATATTCTAGGTTCTTCAGAGTAGCTGCTCCGCACACTCTTGGTATTCTGTTGATGAGCTTCAAGAGGTCGTCACCTGAAATGGTTTTCCAACAGTCTTGAAGGAGTTCCCAGAGATGCTTAGCACTTGTTGGCCCTTTTGCCTTCACTCTGTGGTCCAGCTCACCCCAAACCATCTTGATTGGGTTCAGGTCCGGTGACTGTGGAGGCCAGGTCATCTGGTGCAGCACCCCATCACTTTCCTTCTTGGTCAAATAGCCCTTACACAGCCTGGAGGTGTGTTTGGGGTCATTGTCCTGTTGAAAAATAAATGATGGTCCAACTAAACGCAAACCGGATGGAATAGCATGCTGCTGCAAGATGCTGTGGTAGCCATGCTGGTTCAGTATGCCTTCAATTTTGAATAAATCCCCAACAGTGTCACCAGCAAAGCACCCCCACACCATCACACCTCCTCCTCCATGCTTCACAGTGGGAACCAGGCATGTAGAGTCCATCCGTTCACCTCTTCTGCGCCGCACAAAGACACGGTGGTTGGAACCAAAGATCTCAAACTTGGACTCATCAGACCAAAGCACAGATTTCCACTGGTCTAATGTCCATTCCTTGTGTTCTTTAGCCCAAACAAGTCTCTTCTGCTTGTTACCTGTCCTCAGCAGTGGTTTCCTAGCAGCTATTTTACCATGAAGGCCTGATTCACACAGTCTCCTCTTAACAGTTGTTCTAGAGATGTGTCTGCTGCTAGAACTCTGTGTGGCATTGACCTGTTCTCTAATCTGAGCTGCTGTTAACCTGCGATTTCTGAGGCTGGTGACTGGGATGAACTTATCGTCCGCAGCAGAGGTGACTCTTGGTCTTCCTTTCCTGGGGCGGTCCTCATGTGAGCCAGTTTCTTTGTAGCGCTTGATGGTTTTTGCGACTTCACTTGGGGACACTTTCAAAGTTTTCCCAATTGTTTGGACTGACTGACCTTCATTTCTTAAAGTAATGATGGCCACTCGTTTTTCTTTACTTAGCTGCTTTTTTCTTGCCATAATACAAATTCTAAGAGTCTATTCAGTAGGACTATCAGCTGTGTACTATATCCACCTCCTGCACAACACAACTGATGGTCCCAACCCCATTTATAAGGCTTGAAATCCCACTTATTAAACCTGACAGGGCACACCTGTGAAGTGAAAACCATTTCAGGTGACTACCTCTTGAAGCTCATCAACAGAATACCAAGAGTGTGTGGAGCAGTAATCAAAGCAAAAGGTGGCTACTTTGAAGAACCTAGAATATAAGACATATTTTCAGTTGTTTCACACTTTTTTGTTCAGTATATAATTCCACATGTGTTAATTCATAGTTTTGATGACTTCAGTGTGAAGCTACAATATTCATAGTCATGAAAATAAAGACAACTCTCTGAATTAGAAGGTGTGTCCAAACTTTTGGTCTCTACTGTATGCGTGTATATTTTTCCTCACCTACTGTTTGTCTTATTTTCCCAAATAAACCCCTACAGTACAAGTTTCCAACATCCAACACACTATGTGTCTGTAATTACTCACATTTCCCAAAAGGTGAATAACTGCAGCTCACCTTTCATCCCCAGAAGGACTGAGGATGTCTGCTGGAACCCAGAAATCCACACAAGTTCTCAATTAGAACCTCTTTTAAGCTTCTGATTTGATTAGTTGAAATCCAAGGTTGGAAGCCAGCCTCCAGAATGAAACACACTTGAAAGAGTTTTGACAGATGCTAAGGAACATCAGACGCACGCTCATCATAGAATGAGAACCTCACCTGTTTTCCTGAGGTGAACTTTGGGATTAAAAGAAGTTCTGTTCCATGTTTTAAATCACTGCTGAGAACAAACAGGCTCAAATGGAACATGACAGAAAGTCAAACTCAGTATGATAAAGCTGTGTTCCTCCAGGTTATACAAGGGAAAAAAGTTCTGCATCCTGGTACCAGCAGCGTGCTTCAGGAGAACTCGGGTTTTCTTCATGCAGACTTTATTTTTCTTCATTTCAGGTGAACCAGACAAGGAGCTGAACCCTAAAAAGAAAGTGTGGGAGCAGGTTCAGCCCGACCTGCGCACCGATGACCGTTGTGTCGCAACCTACAAGGGAGCCGCCTTTGAAGTGGCTGGGAAGGGAGTGTGTAAAGCCCAAACCATGAGCAACAGCGGAATCAAATGAAATACCAGAGCTGCTTGGAATAGCTCGGTGTTTACTCGCTGCTCGTCTCCACTGATGACCGCAGATGTTGATGAATGAGAGGAAATGCCTTTAAGATGTTTAATAAAGTATTTGGATTAGCTGTGTTTGTGTGTCCCAGAAATCTGTCCCGTCACTGTCACCTCTAAACTGCATCCAGTCCTGGCCCATAAAGTGTAATCAGGACAGCAGCATCTGTGCTTAAAGCCTTCCCTCCTGAGGAACATCAAGCTGATTGGGCTTTGATCTTCAGGCTGTAACTCTAAAGGACATAATGAAGGAGACTACAGGGACGTTCCTGTGCTATTGGCAGAGATTATTTACATGGCTCTGTGTCCCATCTATTCAATTTCCTCTCATACCATAATTGTTACAATACCTAAACACTCTCTGAAAGTAGATCGTTTTGTTCAGTGATGATAGATGCAAAAGAAATATATTACATTTGTTAGAAAATTGTAGCACGAAGTGGCATCTTTTTCCATAACATCCATTAGATGCTGTCTACATGCCATCTGGTGGTCTTCTGTTCTACCATCACAAACATAATTGGAGTTTGCTTAAACTCCACAGGAACTTCAACTTGAAAGATGTGCTTTGGTCCACTGAGACACTACAAGCGAACCGCTTAAGGGTCCGGATAGATCATGCCAATACTGGAAGTTGTAACTGTGCCAGGGTATGGTCCTCTGGTTCGTTTCATATTGGATTTTTATGAATCAGATCGGGTTGTTGAGAAACTTCGGACTTTCTAGCTGATTATAAAGTGGGACACATAATTGAACCTTTAACCAATCGAGATATGCCAGCAGATTTATGTGTTTTTAAATGTTTCTCAGTATGGCAATCTTCAAAAAAGCTGTTCACTGAGTTGGTACTACCACAACTGGTACTTGTTCTGAATCATCAGAACCATGGTGCTACGATATCACCATATGCCTGTTCTGCTTCACATTCCCTATAGTTCAGCTTTGCTGGTGTATGCTGGCCCAATGCCATGGATGTACTGCCACCACACTCCACCCAGGACCTCATTACGCTGCTACCACAATGATAAACCATCCAGAACCGTTCAAAGTGCCTTAACATAGCTTGCTTTATATTTTATAAGTATAAATGTGGTGAAATCTTTGCTCGGTTGGAGATTAACAACGATTTCATCAGTTGAACCAGAAAAATGGTGAGAACATGCACTTGTCAAATCGCTTGACGGAGCTGAAGGACAAAACTAGACTGTGATGAGATGTCTCTATATGTATTAGAAAATGACAACAGTAAAAATCAGCTGTTCCTTTCTGTTTGCTCATTGGCTGCCATGTCTGGCGAGCATGCAGCAGACAGCGGTAGATTCGGAAATAAGGGGCCGAGTTTAATGCAGCATTTACAAGCAACCATGGAGAAACGGCATTTATTGGCAGACATGTTTACAATTAATTATAGTATAAATAAAATGTTTTCCCAACTCAGACACAAGCAGCAGAATTTATTAAATTATATTCACATTTTGACCATAAGGATTTACTAAGTATAGATTTAACTGGGGTTCCCAGGCCAGCAGGGAACCCTAAGCAGCTGCAAACTCTGCTTCTACCTCAATCTGGCCCTAAAACTGCGTACCTCACTCATGAGGTTTTAGACATGTTCAGAACCCTCAGGGAACTCTGGCTCTATCACATATATCTGGGAGCCCACAGTTTCTAATGCCCCCTAAAGATCTCAACACGAAACTACAAAGTTCATCCTACTTAGTGACTTAACGGGATCTTCAACCAGCGAGAACCAAAGTAAAACAAAAACTATGTAAACAACAGTTTTATGCAAAAGTGATAAAATATCAAATAATTTTATGTAAACTTTGCTCAAGGTGTGAGGAACATTTCCAGTTTGTGATTGTTTAGATGGTGGAAATTTACTCAAACACTTCTTTTACCAAATAGCTTTTGGTTTGATACCTCCCCTGGTCGTCCAAACTGAGATCATTCTGACTTCTGCTGCCTACCTACAGCAGTTACTTCTAAACAGCGAGGTAAGATGCTGCCTGCTCAGTACTAACGCACAGAACCCTGCCTGAAAGGGAAGAGAAGAGCCTGTTTTAACGATCCCTTTGTGTAATCCTCCATGAGTTAAACCTCTTATTTTGGTTTCGGCAGCATAGACACTCACATAGATGAGACTAAAACATTCAGTCGCATGAACCAAGCTGTTGTTTTTGGGGTTTTCTTCGACCACATGAAGTGTTGCAATCCGGCTGTGAGTTTACTGCATGATGTTTGGATCCAGAATGAAAATTCAAATCAGGACTGTTTGGGCTCATAAATCTTACTCATGACATCCATGTATGATTACTGGATTTCCTTTCTTTTGTTTAAGTGTATTTCGTCTTTAATTATATTTTGCAAAGGAAAATATAAATTTTAACAGCCATGCATGGAGGAGGACCATAAAAGTTCAACTTCTGGAAAAAGCCACCAACTCTGATGTGACACAGCAGATCACAACCAAAAAGCATGATTTGTAAACTATGGCTACAACATAATTTATTTTATTATTCCCTAAATATTAGGTTTGAATCTCAACATCCCCACCCACACTAGAACATAATGAAATGTCCATTTCTGAAGTGAAAAAAATCTCTGTCAGTAGCTACTTTTAGGAGGCTGGGTTAAATACTGAAAGACAGGGCCAAGTGGGTCGCCTGTAGAAGGAGAGCATGAAGCTGGTGAAAGCAACAGCTCAGCTGTATGCCCTTCTACACAGCTAAACTCAGAGCTAGGCCGGGTGTAGCTTCTATGAAGAGAACAAACTGAAAAACAGATAAAACATACCAGCATAACTACAGAGGTAAGTATAACCTAAGCCGGTATAACTATAAGCTTTTTTTAAAAAAAAGGAAAGTTTTAAGCCTAGCCTTAAAAGTAGACAGGGTGTCTGCCTCATGGACTAAAACTGGGATCTGGTTCCACAGGAGAGGAGCCTGATAACTAAAGGATCTCTATAGTCTTTCTAAAAGCATTTTCTGAAGTTTTTCTTTGGACTTTGGCTACTACTTCAGGTCAGCACCTGATCATTTATAAAAGACTTGACAGAATGAAAAAATACATTTTGCATTTGAATTGTAGAGAATCTCAGTATCCAGCCTATACAGTGGGGAGAACAAGTATTTGATACACTGTCAGTTTGGCAAGTTTCCCCACTTGCAAAGCATGTAGAAGTCTTTCATTTTTAGTCATAGGCAATCTTCAACTGTGAGGGACAGAATCTAAAACAAAAGCTCCCTCAAAGATTTTTGATTGGGTTCAGGTCTGGAGACCGGCTAGGCCACTCCAGGACCTTGAGATGCTTCTTACGGAGCTGCTCCTTAGTTGTCCTGGCTGTGTGCTTCAGGTCGTTGTCATGCTGGAAGACCCAGCCATGACCCATCTTCAATGCCTTTACTGCGGGAAGGGGGTTGTTGGCTAAGATCTCCAGATACATGGCCCCATCCATCCTCCCCTCAATACGGTGCAGTCGTCCTGTCCCCTTTTACAGACAAGCATCCCCGAAGAATGATGTTTCCACCTCCATGCTTCACGGTAGGGATGGTGTTCTTGGGGTTTTACTCATCCTTCTTCTTTCTCCAAACACTGAGTGGAGTTTAGACCAAAAAGCTCCACTTTTGTCTCATCAGACCACATGATCTTCTCCCATTCCTCCTCTGGATCATCCAGATGGTCAGTGGCAAACTTCAGACGGGCCTGGACCTGCGCTGGCTTGAGCAGGGGGACCTTGCGTGCGCTGCAGGATTTTAATCCATGGCGCCTTAGTCTGTTACTAATGGTCTTCTCGGAGACTGTGGTCCCAGCTCTCTTCAGGTCATTGACTAGGTCCTGCTGTGTAGTTCTGGGCTAATCACTCACCTTCCTCATGATCAGTGATGCCCCACGAGGTGAGATCTTGATTGGAGGCCCAGATCAAGTGAGATCGACCATCATCTTGAACTTCTTCCATTTTCTTATAATTGCACCAACAGTTGTTGTCTTCTCACCAAGCTGCTTGGCTATTTTCCTGTAGATCATCCCAGCCTTGTGCTGGTCTACAGTTTTATCCCTGATGTCCTCACACAGCTCTCTGGTCTTGGTGGAGAGGCTGGAGTTTGTTTGATTCTTCTTCTTCTTCTTCTTCTTGTATTATTTTTGGCAGTTGGCAAATAACGTTATGATGTGCATTACCGCCACCAACTGGTATGGAGTGTGGTTCTTCATGGTTTTAAATCTTATTTACTATTACAACAATCAAATTCTATTTATTAATTTAGTGCTTTTGAAAAATCTAATTATAATTTGAATATGTTTGCTACCTAAACTTCTTTGCAAAGTATCTCTCAAAATAAAATTTTCTTTAATACCTACAAATTCTCTCCTTAAAATTGTTCTTTCTTGTTCATATTTCTGACACTTCAATATTACATGTTCTATTGTTTCCTCCTCTCTACAATGATCACATTTTCCTGTATTATGTTTCTTTATCTTGAACAATGTAGAATTAAGTCCTGTATGTCCTAGTCTTAATCTTGTAATTAATCTTTCCTCTTTTCTACTCCTTCTTCCAGTTCTTACTTCTCCTACTATCTTGTTGATTCTGTAAAACCATCTTCCTTTCTTTTCTTCATCCCACCTTTTTTGCCACTCTTTCCTGATTCTCTGTTTAATTATATTTCTTGCCTCTGACCTACTAATATTTATTATAAAGCTAATGTTGTTTTGTGTTGCCTTCTTTGCTATCCTGTCCGCCTTCTCATTCCCTCTAACTCCTACATGTGCTGGTACCCATAAAAACACTAATATTAATCCTATTCTTTGTATTCTAAATAAAGTATGTTTTATTTCCAACAAAATGTCTGGTCTACCCTCTGAATGATTATGTTTTAAACTTAATAATGCTGAACTTGAGTCTGAACAAATGATTGTTTTTAATGGTTTTATATCCTCCACCCACTGCACTGCTAATAATATTGCTAATAATTCTCCTGAATATACTGATAATCCATCTGTAATTCTTTTTCCTACTTTTATTTTAAATTCTGGTATTATAAATGCTACTCCTATTTTTTCATCTGTTTTTGATGCGTCTGTGTAAATCTGGACATAATGATAGTAATTGTTTATATATTCTTGTATTATACTTTAATCTAAACTACATTTTGGATCCTTTTTCTTTTCCATCAATGCCATATCCACCACTGCTTCTGGTAATAGCCACGGTGGCACTACTGGCAAAGGCAACATTGAACTTATTTCTTTTTCATATATTTGAAATTTTTCTGCTATATTATTGATAATCCAACCAAAACTCTTAACTTGTTTTTTTTCTTTTTCCCAGCATGGTTTTAAAATATCACGTGTGGGATGATCCGGATTATTGCTTTGTAAGTTTATCCAGTAATTTAATGCTAACTGTTTCCTTCTTAGATCTAATGGCATCTCTCCCATCTCTACCTGGAGTTCTGCTATTGGACTGGTTCTGATTGGTCCTGTACAAATTCTTAAAGCTTGATGTTGTATATTGTCTAATTTTATAAGATGAGTGTTTGCTGCTGATCCATAAATTATACTTCCATAATCAATATTTGATCTAATTAATCCTGTATAAATTCTTTTTAATGATGTTTGATCTGCTCCCCAATGAATACCAGCCATACATCTCATAATGTTTAATATTTGTTTGCATTTATCTATGATTCTTTCTATATGTACTTTCTATATAATTTTTTCATCAAACCATATACATATAACTTGTTCTAAAACTTGATTGTATAATTTTAGTTTTATATTTTCTCTTTTCCTTTTCTGTATAAACACCATTACTTTTGTTTTTTCCACTGAGAATTTAAATCCCCATTGTTCTATTCTAATAATCTCATCCTGTATTTTCTTTTCAATAAGTTTGATATTACGACCCCTTTTCCATATAACTCCATCATCTGCAAATAGTGAGCAACCGACTTCCTTACTAATATTTTTAAATACATCATTTATCATTATAGAAAACAATAACGGACTTATAATACTTCCTTGAGGAGTACCTTTATCTATTATATATTTACCTGACAATTCTTGACCAATTCTTACTTGTATTGTTCTATTTGATAAAAAAATCTTTAATCCAGTTAAACATTTTTCCAGTAATACCCATTTTATTTAATTTAATTAATAATCCTTCAACCCACATCATGTCATAAGCTTTTTCTATATCGAAAAATACAGCTACTACATTTTCTTTGTTTATTTGTGCTCTCCTTATTTCATATTCTAAACATAATGCAGAGTCATTTGTGCTTCTCCCTTTTCTAAACCCATTTTGATTTCTAGATATATATCCATTAACATTTAAAAAATATGTTAATCTATTATTAATCATTTTTTCCATTATTTTACAAATATTTGATGTTAATGCGATCGGTCTATAATTTTCTGGTTTTGTGTTATCTTTTCCTGGTTTAACTATTGGAATAATTATTGCTTCCTTCCAGCTCTGTGGCAGCTCTCCCTCCTCCCAGACTTTATTGTATAATTATAATATTTTGTCTTTTGCTTTGTCATTAAGATGTTCTATCATCGTATAGTACATTTGATCTTTTCCAGGTGATGTATTTTTTGTTTTCCTGGTTACAAAGTTCAATTCTCCTTGTGTAAATGGTTCATTTATTAATTTATTTGTATCTACATTATTTTGCATTAATTCTTTATATTTCATCTTTGTGATTTCCCTACCTTTTTTTCCCTTTTCACTAATATTATTTGAACTATGAATTTTACTAAATGTTTTAGCTAATATTTCTGCTTTTTCTTTATCTTCCGTTATAGTTATATTATCTATTTTTAATATAGGATATCCATATTATTTTCTAATACCCTTCATTCTTTTAATGGTTTTCCAAATTTGATCAATTTTTGTTTCTCTCCCTACGGTATTACAAAAGTTTCTCCAATATTCTCTTTTTGTATGTTTAATAATCTTTCTCACTTTTGCTTGCTTTCTTTTGTACTCAATTAGATTCTGATCAATTGGGTTACTTTTTAACATTTTAAATGCTTTATTTCGTAATTTTATTACTTCACTACAATCTTTTGTCCACCATGGCACAATTTTTTTATCGTTCCTTCTTCCTCCTTTTTTTATTGATTCTTCTGCAGCCTGTAATATTTTTTACAGATATTTATATTTAAACTATTTATATCAATTGACTCATCTATTTCTTCCAATTTCTTTTGACTTAAATATTTAAATTTTTCCCAATCAGCCTTATTAAAGTTCCATCTTTTATATAATCATGTATTCCTGTTATTTATTAATATTCCTGTTATGATTTTAATGGGGTAATGATCACTGCCTACTGTTGTATCTTTGTCAATGTCCCACTCACAGTTATTGGCTAAACAATTTGATACTATTGTTAAATCAATCACAGACTCTGTACCTGTTTTTACATTCATTCTTGTTCCTCTTCCATCATTTATACATACCAAATTTTTTATTTCCATTATTTCTTCAATAACTTGTCCATTTTTATCATTACATTTTCCCCATAATGTGCTGTTAGCATTAAAATCTCCACACCAGATTACTTTTCCTTATAAATACCCCATTAATTCATCCATCAACTCAAATGATAATATTTTACATGGATTATAAAATTTATTATCTTACATTTTTCTTTTTTATTGTAAATTTCAACTACTATGTATTCTAAATTTTTACTTTTCCTAATATCTGATATTATATCCCTTCTTTTATAAATATTCCACATCCTTCTAGTCTATCCCTTCTGATACTATTATACCCTTTAAACACAAAATCTAGTTTTGGCTTTAACCACGTCTCCTGTATACATATAATTTCTGGTTTTTCTTCAATTCCATCTATATACCATTTAAATTCCTGTCCATTAGCGATTAATCTTCTTTCATTCCACTGTAATATTATCATATATTTCTATCAGCTGGGGTTCCTCCTTGCCTCCCATCTGTTTCTAACTTTTTATTAATGTTTTCCCAAGATCCTTCTTTAAACCCTAAGAACTTTTCTGCTCCTCTGACTATTATTTTAATCTTTTCTGTTTTGTGTTTAGCCTGTTCAGTGCAGTTAATGACATAAGCTATGAATAATATCAGTTTTTCCACAGACATTGTAACATTTTCCTCTGATTCTACTTTCCTTTGTTGATAATCTTGAATCCTAATTTGACCTTCATCCCTTAATCTTTCTTTCTGGACATTTTTGACTGCTTCAGCATAGCTTATGTTTTTAGTCATTTTAATTTGTTGGATTTCTTTTGCTTTCTTCCTTACCTCACATCCCCCAAATGTTGCCCTCCACAATTGCAACATTTTCCCTGCACTTCTTCCCCACAATCTTCAATTCTGTGATCTTCTCCACACTTTGGACATCTTTGTTTTCCTTTACAGACAGCTGCTATATGACCATATCTCTGACATTTAAAACATCTTAGTGGTGGAGGAATGAAAGGCCTCACAGAAAAACTCAGATATCCTATTTTAACATTTTGTGGCAACACCTTTTCTTCAAAGTCTATTAAAATTGACAGGCTTCCTACTCTTTCTCCATTTACATTTTGTCAGTCTTTTGAGATTTTTTTACCTTTGCACCAACAATGCTTTTTTTTAACTTGTCTATATCTTCCTCCAGAGGAATGCCATAAATTACCCCCCGAATGATTTTATCTTCTCCTATAATCTTCCTCTCTGTCACCGTTTTCTTGCAAATGTTTTCAACTTGTAAAGCCTTTCTTCTTTGTTCTTCGGTTTTACACACCAGTATATTTCCATCTCTCAAGACCTTCACCATTTCAACATCTCCTATCTTTTTTTTTTATTTCTCTAGATAGTGAAATAGGACTCAGGTTCTCTTTTTCTTCTTCATTTTTTATCTTTAATATTATTTTACATTCTTCCCTTCCGATTTTCCTCCTAACTACTCTCTCTTCTTCAGAACTGTTTTCTTCCAGCTCTCTTTTACTCCTTTGGCTGTCTAACAATTTCCCTTCTTCTGCTTTACCTCTTCCGCGTCCTCTCCCTCTACTTACTGGCGTCCATTCATCAAAGTCCATATTGTCCTCCTGTGTGTCCATTCTGAACCAGTCACATACCAGTTTATGCCTTTTACTGCCACTTCCAAAAGTAAATAATTTCTACCACTGTGGGGTTCTAAGTAGACCAGCGTTTTCAGATCGAAGTTTCGTGACACAGCCTCAGCCTGTGTCGCAGGTCCACCCAGCCAACCAAGTTTTTCGTTTGTTTGATTGTGTGGTCAGGTGTCTCTTATCCAGATAATGAGTTCAAACAGGTGCAGTTAATAGGTGGAGAACGGGAGGGCTTCTTAAAGAAGAACTAACAGGCCTGTGAGAGCTGGGATTCTTACTGGTTGTTAGGTGATCAAATACTTATGTCATGCAATAAAATGCTAATTAATTACTTAAAAATCACACAATGTGATTTTTGTTTTAGATCCCATCACATCTCAGTTGAAGAGTTCCTATGGTAAAAATGAAAGACTTCTACATGCTTTGCAAGTGGGAAAATCTGCAAAACCGACAGTGTATCAAATACTTGTTCTCGCGCTTATAACAGGCTGGTAGCCCTATTCCACAGGGGATGCAGCACATACATATCTTTATGTACAAGGAGATTATTTTTGTTCATATATTTTGTTTTGTTTTTGAGAGTATTGTTTGCTTCAGCTTCTTAAGCTTCTTAGTGAGATCCTTTTGTTGCAGCCAGGAACAGTGGCTGGACGCCATGTGAACAGCAGCTGTGGTATAAAAAGCCTTATGATGACATAGAGCTCTGCCAGTCTGGTGTGGACATGGTTAGGTTGGCATGTGTCCAACATGGTCTGTCCTCCTTCAGGTTCTCCAACCAAGAAACATCACAGTTTGACCACAGAGTTTTTCTGAGAGCTCAAAAGATTTTGGGAACTCTCATGCTTCATCAGGTGTCATGGAGAGTGCCTCTTGTTCTTCATCCAGCCCAGAAGACCTTCCCAATACCCTTTAGAAACCAACCACTTTCTGTCTAATTTCTAATGTTGTGGTACAGTAAGGAGAGACCTTAGCAAAGAAACATATTTTAATTTAATCTTCAGGCTCTTTGTTACATCCAGTGTTTATAAAGACACATTTTGTTGATATTTCTTTGGTTAAATCTATAAAAAAAAATAAAGATGATACAGTTTACCTTACTTGGGGATGCAGTAAATGTTCAACTGAAGGATACTTTTTTTCTTGTTTGTAAATGGTATTACTTTGATATACATTTCTTGTGCTGTAGACAGTAATCAGGCCTAGCATCTGTCATCTACAGTCCACCCCCTCACTCTCGCCTACTTTCCTTTCTTCAGGCACAAAACATGTTGTCCTGATCACTTTAGAAGGTCACAGAAAAGTCTGTCAACCTTAACGACAAATATATTAGAGGTTAATCTTTAAACCTTTTGTGCCAAACTGTAATTTAAAAGACAATAACAGCAATATATAGTGAAGATGGTTGGTATGAATTTACCCAAATAAACATCCCTATGATGAACATGTTTACTAGACAGGTTTAAATCAGAACAAAGGACAATAATTAGAATAACAGCTTTGCTGGTAGATGAGATGAACGCGCTGAGGGATAAAACCCCTGCTGATGCGTGCTGAGAGAAAGATGAGCCTCTGCAGACTGATTTTGGCTGTATTTGAAAGAGAAGCTCTTTGATGCTCTTTATTCTGTGGTTTTAAGCTTCAGTGATGTTCACGATGAACAAATTATCTTAGCTTATTCGTCAACTGAAGGAAATCTGTTATCCAAGTGATGAGCCCCGGCGGACATGTTAAAGTTCTGGTTCCGCACATAAAACAAGTCTCTGTATCCCAAACAAGCCTAGTATTTTGTAGAAATTGAAGGAGCTGAAATGCTGTTAGACAAACACAGAGGCAGCGTTACTGTGAACTGCTATTAGCCATCTGGGAAACATGGCTTCTCTGGTCTAACTTGGCCAACTAAGTGATGGGGTTGTATTTGCTGTTACCAATAAGAGACTCACACATAAATAAATTATTTTATTTAAAATTAAATTTACGCAGAGCAGACTGAGACATTCCAGGATCTTTTACTTATATCTGTTACATGTTCAAATATTTTACTTTATTGAAAAGAAAAACAATAGCAATGTTTGTCTTTTATAATAATTAATGCTGTCGTCTAAAACTAGTTTTATATTTTCTTTTAACAGACATTGTTTTGACATGATTTATGTTAGGATAGCTCTTACAACTTGAAACTGTAGGTCTGGATTTGTTGCCATTAACTGTGTATTTTCTATTTTTTCCCGTATAGAAAGCACATCTGGTGCAGTGCTTTTGTGTCTAGGTGTGACTTTTTCATGTATAAAGCCAGTGACTGAGCTATTGCTGTCATTAACTTTGTTTTCTCCTGTTTCTTCTTTCCAGTAGAAAGTACTGCAGGCTCAGTGCTTCTGATGAAGCCACTAATGGAGCTAATACTGCCATAAACATGTTATTCTTTCTTTGACATAGAAAGTACTCCCTGATCAGTGCTACTGTGTTTTTTGGGTGTATGCTCTGTCTTCTCAAACACCAATGTCGCCAGGTGCATGCTCAGTTTGAGGGATGGCTGCAAATTCAACAACTCAAGCGAATCGATTGGGCTTTCTTAGATAGAAAACTAAAGTAATTTGCATAATAAATTTAACCTGATCGCATTGTTAAATTGAATATTGCTGTCATTAAGTCTTGTAATCATTTAGTCTTTCTTTCCTGTAGAAAGTACAGCACATTGCATTACATTACATTACTTTTAATCACTTTTCATCCATCAATCCATCCCTACATATCTTTGCAGAATCACGGAGGGGCGGGATTCAGGGTAGAACTTGGACATGTCGGCAGTGCATCACAGGTCTCTTTGTTTTTTCTTCCTGTAAATAGTATCCCTGACTCTGTGTTTCTGTTTTTCGCAGTTATTTTGCTGGACAAAGCCACTGATGAACCCATGACTCCCACTGATTTGTTTAATCTCTTTGTTTTTGACTTTGCCATGGAAAGTACTCCTGCCCCATTGATTGTGTCTGATTTTTTTTCTTTTAGCCACCTGTCAGTTGTGGCAGAAGATCACTCATACTGAGTGTGGTTCTGACTCTGCTGGAGGTTTCTTCCTGTCACCACATGCTTGACTCAAGACGAGGGATTGATGGAAAGTCAATAACTCGATGCATTCTGCAGGAGTTTTCTGTACCAACTGGCATCATATGATCAACTGAGTTAGACTGTTCTGTACTATTATTGCTCCAGTATTTATTGGACTGAGGATCTGAATCAAACTGTATGATTCAGTTGCATGAGAATGGATTGGAGTGATTTCAGATGAGTCTGGACTAAATGGGAATTGCCTTGACATGACGTGTTGTGAACTGGCACTATGCTGAACTGAATATTTTATACTGAGTTAGAGTTTGATGGAAAAGCTAGGTGTCTCTGAATTTGTGGTCAGTGTCTAAAGATCTGATTACTGATTGGAAAATCAGTTGAAAAACAGCTGAAGTCCAGAAAAACTACCTAAGAAGAACTTCAGTAACTCTGGAGAACCATCAATTGAGACAAATTAAAAGTTTTCAAGAACGTCTGGCACCTTGGAAACCAAATAAAAAGGCAGGAGTGATTCAATAGTTGTATACAACTCAATTGGCCCATCACCTCATAGCTGACACCAGTGAACGGAAAACTCTAATGTGCCTAAGATACCTTAACGTTTACTGTGGTGTCCACAGAAGGGCAGAACCCATCCATTAAGTCACAAAAAAACAAAATGGAAAGATTGGACTTTCTTCAGCAAAGAGTTAAATGTGCTTTATTCAACTGATTGATTTTCCAGTTAACAGAAGGAAAGAAAGCTGCAGCGACTTGTAAGAGGATGCAGGAAAGGAGGAAGTATTATATGACTGTATAATTATCCTTCTGAACAACGATCTTTGTTTATGCTTATCTGATCTAGTTGTGATACTGATCCATGCTGGGCCGGTCCATCTCGCCGTCCATTTCTTATCAATGAGCTAAGTGATGAAAGCCTGGATCGGAAACAGAAATCTGAGTTTCTATCAGAACCGAGTAAATAAGGATGTGGTTAGTCTCTCTAATTACCGGACCTGTTGCCGGAGAAAGGCTGCTGAGACATGTGTTTTTAGTTGCAACCTTACTCCCCTCATTTGTCTTAGGAGATGACTCAGAAACAAGAAGTCAGAAGGTTATAACTGCAGCACTGATCAGGGATCAGCATCATCTTATTCGACTTTAAATAAAGCACCTTGCTTAATAATGACCCCAAACCAGCATCTGCAGAAAATAAAAGACTGTGTTCATGAGCTCATTCATGACCTGCAGAGACTTTCTGACATGCAGATAAGACTCCTAAAAAAAGAGAGTCTTCGCACCTAATGAGTCACTCTGAGAGTGCCTTTAGACCTCTTGGAGAGGGTGGGGGAGGGACGTTCCCGGGGCGAAAACATTTGAGGTGAGGACCGTAATTATAATCAAACAAGGACACTGCGGTCCGTTGTTTTCAAAAATGAAATCCAAGATTACAATGAGCAGAGATGGGATTGGATGCCTGTAGCTGAGACCCTTACCTGTTTAGGTTTCCTGATTTGTCTGCCACCAGCCAGGGTGATGGTTTCATTGGTTAGCTGGCAGATGACAGCTAGAAGTGTGCGTTAAGGGTAATTTTATACCCATCAAGCCTGTGAAAGCAGTTATTTGATTTACAGAGAGAGAATTGGACACAAGGAGCTCTTGTTTTGTTCTGGTTGTCTTATCATGCAGAGAATCAGTTTACCTGTTGGACCTGTCTCAAAGACAAGAGTCCAATTCACATAACAGCTGATGGCAATGAAAAGTGGCCAATTACCATATGTGAACAAGCGACCCAGTGATGTTGGTGAAAGGTAGCATGTAATTCAACGTTGGCTTAAATAACATGTGGTGCATCTGTTTTGGGTATAAATACGGAGACAGGCCTTGCTGGTGCCCACAGTCCTCAGAGCAGCTGCCACATTATAGATAATGTTCCTGTTGTTTGTTCCTGATGATTCGATTTATTTGCCTGTAGCATTCGGGGAAAATCCCTTATTAATGGAAAGAAGGGCAAAGTGCTGATGTAGGACTTCCACATCCTCATGCTGAATCACTAAATAACCACATATGTGCACAAACACAATAAACCAGAATAAATCCTCTGGCATGTTCTACAACTCTATCCAGACTCTTTCAACAGGGCTCCTCCAGGTGCTGGAAAATGCTGGAAATTTAATGTGGTGTTTTCAGCTCAGTTGCTTTAAATTATTTTCTAATTCTTTTTGATTAAATTGCCATCTTGACCAATTTCAATTTGCAACACAAATACTTGGTTAAAACCAGATATTTACATACACTGCATGTAAATATCTGACATATAAAGACATATAAAAGACATTGTAAAAAGACAGCCATTTTTTCTCAGTTACATTAAATCAGACTAAACTGCTACTGTTTTACCTTATTTTTATGCTGTGTATGTGAATATATGTTTAACTGTAGATAAATAATTATTTGTCTTTGTTGAAGAAGGCTCAGAATGCCTTTTTGTTCAATGATTGTTCATATGTGGCTGTGTTTCTGATTTATTTAAATTTCAGAAAAAATGTCTCACGAGGCCATATGCCCTTCTTTAAATGCCCTCAAGATATATTTAAAAAAAACTGGGATGGACTGGCGACCCGTGCAGGATGTACCCAGCCTCTCACCAACGGATGGATTTAACTAAAAGCATAGATAAATAACTTTGACTTCCATCTGAACTATATGTAAAATTGCTGTAAAGTGAAGGGTTAAGACAGTCTTTCCTTAAATAAAAGTAATACTTTTATATGGAGTACAAAGAATTTATCTATGCGAAATAAGAGAAACAAATCTCTCCTATTTGCAAAGCGTAACAGCTGTCTTGCTTACGGCGTAGAAATGAATGAATGAAATAAATAATAAAACGATGTGCAGTTTAAAATACAGAAAGTTGTCTTGTTTATAATATAGAAAGGAAGGCTAACTCATACTGATGCAAAAAAAAAAACCTAACTGCAAGTAGACAGGGCTGCACGGTGGCCCAGTTGGTAGCACTGTTGCCTTGCAGCAAGAAGGTCCTGGGTTCGATTCCCAGCCTGGGGTCTTTCTGCATGGAGTTTGCATGTTCTTCCTGTGCATGCGTGGGTTCTCACTGGGTACTCTGGCTTCCTCCCACAGTCCAAAGACATGCCTGTTAGGTTAATTGGTCACTCTAAATTGACCTTAGGTGTATGAATGAGTGTGTGTGGTTGTTTGTGTGTTGCCCTGCGATGGACTGGCGACCTGTCCAGGGTGTACTCCACCTCTCGCCCATAGACTGCTGGAGATAGGCACCAGCTCCCCGCGACCCACTATGGAATAAGCGGTAGAAAATGACTGACTGCAAGTAGACATTTAGTCGTTTCTAAAGGTTGTTAAAAAGTCAGAAGACATCTTAAATACAACTTACAGTCATATTCGATATATTCATTTCAGTTTATTTATACAGCGCCAATTCACCACACAAGTTATCTCAAGGCACTTTACGATAATTCAATTCAATTCAATCATTTAAAGTTAATTACAAACATTCCAATAAAATCCTAGTTATCAAACAGTGCAGTCAAGTTCAGTCTATTATTCACATTGGTTAAAAAGTTTCTATCTAAAGAAACCTAGCAGCTCCTTTAGAGGCTTCACCCAGGGTTTAACACTGAAAGACAGGGTCAAGTGGATCATCTGTAGAAGGAGAACATGAAGATGTTGGCAGCAGCAGCTCAGTCGATGTCTCCCTCTAGGAAGGTACCACAGCTAAACACAGAGCCAGGCTAGGTGTAGCTTCTATGAAGAGAGCAAACAGAGAGAAAGTATACATTTAAAAGCTCATATACCTGCAAATAAGGCAAAACTGTACAGTAGTAGGAAGCACATTCTGTAAAATAGAATATTATTTAAAGGTTAATTTATTTCAGTAAATTCATTCAAGCCTTTATTTCTGTTGAGTATGATGATTTTCTGCTTACAGATAATAAAACACACCATTTAAGATTAGAATATTACATCAGAACAATAAAAAAACACATTATGTCAGAAATGTGGGTTTAATAGAAAGTAAAGGTTATTATTTTTAAAATGTTCTTTAATCTGACAAACAAGCCTCATCTGAATGCATATTCTAACTTATTGAATATGACTGTACATGTGTTTCCTACAATTAATATCTTATTAATGTAGATAAGATGTCTATAAAAAGATGTCCAGCAAAGGTAAAATTACTGACATAAAACTGACTTTGTCTTGTGGATTTTCAGCTGCTCAGGTTCTAATCACCAAACCTACAAAATATAATTTTTCAGAGTTCCTGTAAACATCTAAATGAGCACTTGAGAACAAAATGAGAGAACAAAAAAAGAGATTTTTTAAAATATATTAAATAAATAAAGGACAATATAAGTAAATTTACATAAATAGAAAACTGAGAAAGAAACACAGCAAATACCATAATCTTTTCCTTTTTTCACTAGATCTTGTGTTTAGTTTGCATTTCTTTGGGACAGTATATATTATGGTACTAAATATATGCACCAAACAATAATTAATAAAAGCAAAATAATGTAAGTTGTCCATAATAATTCATCCTTCTGTAAATCACTGAATGGGTTAGGATTAGGTTTCCATCCTTCTGTGGACATCACAGAGCGTAATCTTGGTTTTAAGGTAACGAACGGGTAAATCATGATTCTGTTTTATTCGCTGTATAAAAGAATATTTATCATCAGTATTACCAAAACAAGGTAAGAATTCACCTGGAAAAATGTGTGGAACTGTTTGAATTGTGGAATGTTTAAGAAATCTGCTTTGATAAGATGAATAGTAGCTATCAGTGTGTAACTTACACAGATGTGAAAAACTGTGTAGCTTTTCTAATGTCTTGGTGAGCAGATGTGTGTGTGTGGGGCGGGGTGGCTGGGAGTGGGTGGGTGTCTCCAGTCTGCAGTGCTGGAAAAACAGGCGGCAGATAATGGAAACACTGAGTGTAAATGACTTCAGGGTTTCCTAACAGTCGGCCTAAAGACTGAACGTACAGCTCATAACAATCGTCACCTGAGTTACCCACTGACTAACCCCTCTGGATCCTGGCTGTAAATGTGACTCAGCAACTAACAGGATGGGCTCCGCTTGGAAAGAAAGCATGTCAGCTGTGACAAATCTTACATTTACGTCCCGTCACGCTGATGTTTTAGAAACTCAAACGAGCCGTAACAATGATACAGTTGCTGGATGTTCATTCTGCTGTACCTTATGGAGATCCACCAACATTCCCTGGATGAAAGCCACTGCTAAGAAATAATGTCCGGGTCTTTGTGTCGTATTAGTTTTTTCTTTGACTTCAAAAACAGAGACATGATTTTTAAACTACTGAAGGTGTTGACAGACTGGGTAGTTTCCTTTTCTCTGTTAAAGATGGTGAAGTAAAGATGTCACTCTCATTATAATACTTGTTTATATTGAATCCCATTTTCAAGGCTTAACCCTACCATCAGACCTTTAATCTTTGTGGAGAAAATCTTTACTGATCTTTACAGATCTTTCCTCATCTTTGTAGATGAACTGCAAGAATATCCAGATGCATCAACTTTCTGCTGAACTTGTGTTTTACTGTTTCTGTGATTGAAAAAAACTCTGGTCTCAGTGGCTTGTAAAAGTATCACCCAGGCATTAGCTACCAACTTGAGCTGTGAGATGTAATCTATCAAACAAGTCCTAGGTCTTCTAAGAGGCCACTTCCCATTGGTACACATCCAAAGCATCTCCCTTGGAAGTTATTCAGAGGGAAACTTTGCCAGATGCCCAAACCATCTCTAAGGAAGCGTTCAGCCACCCAGCATACAGTAGAGGAGATTGAGCAAACCGCCACATTTTTGTGTCTCAAAAACCTCAGAAGCTACATAGTCTGTGACAGTTTTGTACTAGGTTCAGGCTCCCATGATAAATCGTTTCTAGGTTAGAAGGCAAACTGGGAGTCGATAAGCCCAAAGATAACCGCGTGGTCTAGGTATGAAGGTTCCGAGGGGCGTTTCCTTTATCAACAGAAGCCCACTGGGGACACCCTGAAAGGACTGTATGAGATAACCCTCCCTGGAAACACCACCTGCAGGAGGCGCTGTGAGGGACTGGTGCATTGTATGTTGTACAGCCAGAGGTGGAGGCCTTGATGTTTTCTCAGAAACATGGAGGTCAGTTATCAAGAATTTCAAAGCTGAATTAGGTATTGGTTTAATTCTCAGAATTGTTCAAGGACAAATCAGAACCTTCAGTAGATATATAAGAACTTTGGACTTTCCACTTAGCTAAAAATGAATTTTATTTTTTTTTACAAAATGACAATTATTTAATTTTATAATTTTAAAGGCATATTTAATTATTTGATTGTTCATTTCATAATTTAATGGTATATTTAAATAGTGAATGATGTATTAAATCAATAAATGTTAGATTTAATTATTTATTAGTACATTTAGGTATTTCATGAGACATTCACATTTGTTTAATTTTGTCCCATGTGGCCCTCCATACTGATCTTGTTGCAGGAGTAAAACAGCAAAATCATAGACTAATTTATCCACATAATGTAAATAAATACTTTCCAATTATCTCCAATGAACAGGAGCACCTACTAACAGGTGCAGATTAAACATTGTTTAAAAATCAGTGGATAAAAGGCAAAAAGAGAAATTATTTTCCCACCATGGTGGAAAAATGTTCTTTCATGTAAATTCTGATTATTATAGTAAATTAACTATGGATCTATCATGTATTATGGGTACGGACGTTTCTGTGTAAATGGGTGCCTAAGGTCTGTGGAGCAACTGGTGACTGTGAGAAGATGGATTGCATGGGAATTCAGGATGTGCACTAAAGAGTCCCATCAGTCGGTCCCGTGGAGACGTTTGGAGAAACACACAGCGAAAAAAGACGGAGAGTCAAGTTGCACCATGAGCTATTGGTAAAAGAAAGGACGAGCGAAAAGCATTGTGAAAGCATTGTAGTCGCTCTATTTTCTCTCCCCCCTAACTTTGTTTCTCCCTTCTTTGCAGATCGAACGCCCACAATTTCCAAACAAACACAAAACAGCCTGGAAACAAAGGCCTGGAGACCCGATCTAATAATTCGAGTTGGGAAAGGGTGGTGGGTCTCAGGAGTCAGTTATGACCTGAGGAGACAGCAGGACCAAAAGGGTCTTTGACCAAGTTGATGTTTTGTGGGGTGGTGACATGAATTAGGAACAATAAAAAGGTAGAAACACTCAGAGCTGCTGTCATCAGAGGACTCAGCGGATGGAGAACTCAGTAATTCAGTGATTTGAAATAACTGCTACACAAATTATTTCAGGAGTGATGGATAAGAAGTAAATAATGTCTCAGTTTAAATGCAAATGTCCAAAGTCAAATCCCGCCTCTGATTCTGCTAGACTTTGGGGAAGTTAAAGTGTCCTGCTGAAGTATTTATGCACCTTGAACTTTCCCATATTTTGATCTTTTTCAACCAAACATTTCTATGTATTTTATTAACATTATGTTGTAATAGTCAAAATACTGCATTATTTCAAAATGTTTTAGAAAATAAAAACATGACAGCCTTGGAGGTAAACCCTTTGTACTTTGACAGGACAATTCTGTGCAACCGATTCATTTCAGAAGTCACCAAATTAGTCATCTGTGTTTAATTTAATCTCACTTAAATCCAGCTGTTCTGTTTCTGGCCTCTGAGGTTTGTTAGAGAACAAACAGCTTCATGAAACCAAGGAACACAGCAGACAGGTCAGGGAGAAAATTGTGGAGAAGTTCAAAGCAGGGTTAGGTTTTAAAACAATATCCCAAGCTTAGAACATCTAACGGACCTTTGTTCAATCCATCATCTGAACATTGAAAGAAGGTGGACCAAATGCAGACCTACCAAGACATAGTTGTCCAGCTAATATGAGGAGCAGCCAAGAGGTCCATAGTAAATCTGGAGAGCTGCAGAGATTCACAGCTCAGATGGAGAATCTCTCGGCAGGGCACACCACATATCTGGCCTTTGCGGAAGAGTGTCATAAAGAAAGACATTGTTGAAAGAAAGCCATAAGATCGTTTTTTGGGCTACATGCAAAATGTTACGTGTAGCAGAAGATTAACACTACACATCACCCTCAACACACCATCCTTGGTGAGAGCATTGTGGTACCTTTCTACAGGTGTGACAGGGAAGCTGGACAGAGTTGATGGGAAGACTGATTGAGCTCATTGTAAAATATGTGAGACTGGGGCATGAGTTTACCTACCAGCAGGACAAGAGCCTAAACATAAAACCAGACCTACAATAGAACATTTAGAAGCAGAATCATTTGTTAGAATGGCCCAGTCAAAGTCTAGACATAAATCTAAAATACTGATCTGAGCTATTTTGCAAAGAACAAGCAAAAACATTTTGTATCTAAAGCCCCTTTTCTATTGGCTTTACCTAGGCTGACTCCAGTCCACTCAGCCGTTTTAAGAGTGTTTCCATTCCTGGGTTTTCTAGCCTGGTACTGGCTGTTTTGGTACCTGCTCATCAGCAGGTCCCATCGGGGATGAGGAGGGCCGAATGTGACATGAACAGACTACTGTTCACTGATTGGCCATGGCCATGGTTAGCTGTATGAGTCCGACTGCAATATTCAGTGGCAGCTAGATGTAGAGACGAGAAATTAGAAGATTTTCGCCGAGGTAGCAGACAGTATTAAAATATTAGGGCCCGCAACGGCTGGTGCGGGTCAAACCGAAATCCGTGGCAGTGGTTCGAAATCATGGACATCGAGTATAGCCATTGTTCCATGAGTTGTGAACGGGAGGGTGGTCTGGACTCTGCAACCTCACTGTTGGAGGACATGATGTAAAACGCTGACTTTGGCGTCAATAGGATCACAACAGGGTTCGTGCCGAGCAACCACACGAAGAAAGATTGTCAGCAGCTTTTCTCTCCAAGCAAAACATGGAGTTTCAGGATTATAGACTGAGAGTCTTTAAATGTTGCATATTAATGTGGGTGAAGCAGATTTATAAAATCTCATCCACTAATTTCAAAACTTCTTCCTTTCAGGAGGTGTGTCGTTAACATTTGCAGACTCCATGTCTCTTACTGTATGTAGTAAATTTCTTAAGGTATACAAAGTTGTTAATTTGTTTTGGCAGAGCAGGATCTAGTTTCTGACAAAAGATCTGAATTTTGGCCGAGTAATACATGACGTGCGCAGCGGTACCTCGTACTTGGCTTTGCTCGATAAACAGAAGATTGTTATTTCTGGTTCAGATTTGCAAGATGTCAATGAAAACTTATAGACGTTCAGTTATTGTGTTACAAAGCTCACAAGGAGGGTTGTAAAAAATTAAGGAATGATCTACCCTAAATGTGAATGTGCAACAAGTGAAATTAAAGGTAAACCTTAACAATAGGGTAGCTCACAAAAGTGGTGTCTTGCTCCATAAAAAGAGCACTATTAGCAGCTTTTATGCATGCAACCCTCATATAAGACAACTGTGGTTAGTTCAAACACTATTGACCTCTGAGGGGCCAACGTTTCGAACAAGCAGGAATCATTTCTTCTAAAGAAGTGCCTGAATCTCTGATAAAAGAAAAAACACATGTTGATATTTCCTAAAAAGCAACGAGAACAAAGGGAACTTTACAGCACACAAAAAGAGGTCTATGAGGAACAGATCATAAATATCGCATAGTGTGTGTGGTACACTTGTATCAGGAGTACATGCTCTGCCATTAATCTTAGCTCTGGGTTACCTTTGATGTCTGCTTTTTTATTTGGCTGCTGAAATTAAAAACAAATGTCACACAGAGACACTAATCTGAACTTTTCAAGAAGGGATTTTCCATTCATAAGATTCCTCCCAGGTCATTAATGGCAAATAAAGATGGGTGGCACTGAAGAGGCGACAAGATGACATAACCTTCATGGATTTGTGAGAAAGAAAGAAACACCGCCAAGTGAGCTGTTTATTATGGACATCATATGTTGCAGCAGATTTTTTTCATACACAGAACAAGGAAGTTCAAGGCTGATGTAAAGATGTTGGTGCTGCCAAGAGGCTCCTGTGTCTGTGTGTTTAAAGAGCAGCTTCTCAGTCCATAAAGATGAATATTGTTCTGCTGCACCAGTGCTTTTATATGAAATTCCTCATCATGATTTAATATTTCACCTTGATATGACTTTCTTGTCCTCTTTTGTACTTAGCTGTAGGTTCGAATAGTATTTATTGTTACTTTCTTATGGTTTTAAAACCTTGGACATTGACTGCTTGATCTCAGTTTTTTTTTTTTTTTGCTCGATCATTGTACCTGATCATGCAGTTTCGTACCAGAATAAAGAAGCATCATCAGTGAATCCTGCTGTTCTTTTCCAAGGGATTGGATGCTTTGTCAGAATGTCCCTGAGACCAACTGAAATTTCTTCACTAATTTCTGCCTCATATGAGTTTGGAGTCGAAAACGTGTTGATTCCTTACCTTCCTCCACTTGATATCTTTTCCTTTTATGAGTCATCAAATAGTTTTGTAGAACCTTAATGGAGACATCATTGATTTTTAAAGTTTTTACCTTTCTGAGTACCTGTATGCTTCCATTTGCCAATGACTTTGCTGTTGAGACCCATGTTCCCCCTTGTGGGACAAGATAGCCCAACTTTATCTAGTTGGGCTCAAAGACCTGTTCAAGCTCTTTTTTGCTTGTGAGGTCAGGGCCAGAATAAGTTTTTAGGACTCTCAAAGGATAAAAACCAAATTCCAAACCCTTCTGCATTTCTCCAGAAGGTTTTATCAAGTTCAGAATTGCGTATGGACATAGGTTTCCTGTGGTCTTCTGTCATTAAGATGTTTGCTAATTTGCTATGAAGACCATACCATATCATAATATGTCACAACGCTAGAGTTGTTTTGACCAGAGTCCTGAGTCCTGTCCAGAATTGGTCAGGACTCAGGAAGCAATGTAAATATTAATTTACTTAAATAATGGATGACTTCAGGCAATCGGGTTCATCCGCATCTGGGAAAGGGAGAAGAGAGTTAGCGATGGTGGTAGAGATCTCTGCCAGTATGGTGATCAGACAGGTGGCTTACCAGGTTCAGGGGAAGACGAAGCCTGAAAGGTGAGGCAATTGATCCTGGTAGCAATTGATCCGTGTTTGAAGTAAGAAGTCTGTGGGTAGCTTGCACAGAGTCTGAAAGTGGACAGACAGATAGTGGCTGGGGGAGACGGAGCGGTTTGTTTGGTCCAAAAAGTCTTTGAGAGGACCTTGTTCTAATGCCACAGGGATTCTTGTAGCAAGGCAGTAACCTGACTGTTCCCTAGAGGCACAGACAGCAGCAGATGGTGAACAGGCAAAAACACAAAACTAGACAAAACTATCAAGGAACAAGGTTCACTAGGAATCAGAGGCTTGAGTCTGCCAGCAATGTTGACCATCAGACAAAGACTAGTTGGCAAACAGCACCCTGAATCTCCCACAGCCTGGATTAGATGATTGACAACAGCTGTGCTGTCAGAAGCTTGCAATCACTCTTATCAGCAGAGATCCTCAATTCTGGAAATAACTCAGACAACTCACAAAAAACACTCCCACACAAAAACCCATCAAGATCATAACATAGTAGTAGCTGAAGTCCTCAGGATGATATGGATTTTCAAAACATCCCATTTGGGTGATGTCTTGAGATTTTGCTTCAATATTTCGTCATGTTGCTTCCTCATGATGCCATCTACAGTGCCTTGCGAAAGCACTCGGCCCCCTTGAACTTTTCAACCTTTTTCCACATTTCATTTACAGATACACAGATGTTTTATATTGGGCTGCACCTCTCACTAAGTACATTTTACATTCATAAATACCGTGTGCTATTTTGTTAAAAAAAAAAAAAAAAACAGCTGCAGGTGTATAAGCAAGCAGGGTGTAATCTTTTATTCTCTTCATCCTTCTTTTCTCCCCTTTTTCCCTTTTGCCCCATCTCTCTCTTTTTCAAGCTTCCGTTTTCCTTCTCATTTCAGTCTCCGTGTCCATAACAATTGAAATATTCCCAAAGAAGTTTATAATAAAGTTTCTTTTATAAATATCAAGCAGAGCTTTAAAGCATTAGCTGTGATGCTCCGCCTGTGAAAGTAAATCTGTTGGGCAATTTCTTGGCATTCAGACAACAATTCTTAGCAATACTCTGCTGTACAGGACACGGTAAAAAACAAACAAAAAAAAAGATCCATAAAAAGTCTCATTTAAAGTTTGCCACAAGCCACCTGGGAGACACACCAAACATGTGGAAGAAGGTGCTCTGGTCAGATGAAACCAAAATCCAACTGTTTGGCCACAATGCAAAACGAAATGTTTGCCGTAAAAGCAACACAGTTCATCACCCTGAACACACCATCCCCACTGTCAAACATGGTGGTGGCAGCATCATAGTTTGGGCCTGCTTTTCGTCAGCAGGGACAGGGAAGATGAAAATTGATGGGAAGATGGATGGGTCCAAATACAGGACCATTCTGGAAGAAAACCTGTTGGAGTCTGAAAGAGACCTGAGACTGGGACAGAGATTTATCTTCCAACAAGACAATGATCCAAAACATAAAGCCAAATCTACAATGGAATGGTTCACAAATAAATGTATCCAGGTGTTGTAATGGCCTAGTCAAAGTCCAGACCTGAATCCAATCGAGAATCTGTGGAAAGAGCTGAAGACTGTTTTTCACGAACGCTCTCCATCCAACCTCACTGAGCTCCAGCTGTTTTACAAGGAAGAATGAGCAAGAATTTCAGTCTCTCGATGTGCAAAACTGATGGAGACAAACCCCAAGCGACTTGCAGCTGTAATTGCAGCAAAGGGTGGAGCTACAAAGTATTAACGCAAGGGGGCAGAATAATATTGCACGCCCCACTTTTCAGTTATTTGTTAAAAATGTTTGACACATCCAATAAATTTCATTCCACTTCATGATTGTGTCCCACTTGTTGTTGATTCTTCACAAAAAATTAGAATTTTATATCTTTATGTTTGAAGCCTGAAATGTGGCAAGAGGTTGAAAAGTTCAAGGGGGCCGAGTACTTTTGCAAGGCACTGTACTTTGTGATGTGCACCAGTGCCTCCTGCACCCACACAGCATGATGCTGCCAACTCCGTACTTCACAGTTGAGATGGTGCTTGCAAGCTTCCACCTTGTTCCTCCAAATGTGATGATGGTCATTATAGGCATGTGACTAAAAATAAGGTATTTGTTATTTTATGCATTTGGCTTTTATGTTGCTTTTGGAGAAATGTTTGTTTCACTGTGAATGGCAAACATTTTCATCAGGTTTTTATGTTTTTGTTCTGGGGTTCATACACACATTTTCCACAAGACAAGCCCATCTCTGGGACACAGAACATGTCTTCTTCCTCTATGGTACAATGGCTGGACATTCTTATGCTGTTTCTACTTCCGTACAGTTGTTTCAACAGATCACCGTGGAACTTTCTGGAGTTAGGAAATTGAACCCAAGGCTGAACCAGACTTGTGGAGATCCACAGTTTTGTTCCTGATATATTTTCTGATTTCTTTTACCATGCTTTGTTTACCATGATGTCACATAAGAAAGCAGAGTTTGAGGTGTTGCCATAAAATACACCAACAAACGCAACTTTAATTAACTGAAATTTAGCAAACTGAAATTAACACAGACATAAAGATCTTGGCTTTCCCAATTGCTTAAAGACAAAATGAACAAAGGTTTTTTTTATTGCTCTGTGTGGTTGCTTCATTTATTCTAAATTCATTCAGTGCCGCTTTTCATTGTGTGTAGAGGGTTTTCTATATAAAACTGACCCTGTCATTTGACTGTGTATATGCATTGTGTGTGCTGAAGCAGAGAAATGGGTGGGAGGAGGGAGCTGTCTTGTTAAATGAGCAGAGAGAAGAAGGATGTCTCCAACCTTGACTGTGGCGTCCCTTTGTTGTTCCTAAAAACAAAACAAAAAGAGGAAGAGGACAAGAGGGGAGGGATGGGTGTTCATGAAGACAACAATGAAGTCTGCTCTGTGACAGAGACATGATGTCACGTTAGTGGAGCCCAAACGGTGGGGGTGGGAGATAGTTTGGCTGGGTGGAGTCATACCTCTGTCCTCCCTCTCCTCATGAGCTGCTCCTCTTTTTCTCTCCTTCCTTTTAGTGAATGAACCTTGGGAAACATAATGAGGCGGGCTCGCAGCTCCACTTCCGCACATCCGTCAATTGAAACAGTGAGATTTCCAGGTCATTCATTCATGTTCTGGTCCCAGCTGAGCTCTGCTAGGAGAGAGTGAAGGAAGCCTGGTAAATGATCGCCCTCCAGGGACCGCCTGGGAGTTGGAGTGTAGATCAGAGTGTGTGTGGGAGGGGCCCAGGTGGGGAAAACATTGGAGGAGGAAGAAAAGTTGTGAATGAACAGATGAAAACAAATTGCTCACGTTACACATGGAAAAATCTGCCAAGTGGTAGGAAATTTTGGGTACTTTTGTCATTTTGACAGGACAGCGTTCTACTCTAAATTAAAACCACAAACTCTAACTTCAACTTAAAATACAACTTTTTTTGGTTAAGAACCTGTGGTTGTGTTGAATAGATGACCGATTTCCCATGGGTCAGTGTTTGAACCTGTGAATCTGCTGTAGTTGGAGTAAAAGCAGAAAGATGCAAGAAGAATCTGGTTCTCCTAACTTATAACTGATTAAGTTTAGATATGTTTGGGTTGCTGCCCAAAGGGAAGGTTGTTGTTTCACTGCCTTCCAAGACTGTTCACACCCCTTTAACCTTCTCAACCTTATCATTTTGTCATACTACACATTAATGTATTTTATGAGTGTTGTATGTTCAGACCAACACAAAGTAGTAAATAATATTCAAGTAGAAGGAAAATCATACATGGTTTTTATATTTTTACAGATAAAAGTCTGAAAAGTGTGGTGTAAACTCAGTTTAGCCCTCCTTACTCCAATACCCCTTAATAATATCTAGTGCATCCAATTAGCTTTTAGTGTTTTAATGAACCTCAGTTTAAATGCTGCTGTTCTGTTTCTGGTCTCAGACATTAGATTATGAACTGCTTTGTTTTGACTTCTTACATAAAATTCCAATGAAACACATTAAAATTGTGGTCCTAAGATGACTGAAGTTGGAAAAGTTTAAGGGGAATTAATACTTTTGTAAGTCACTGTAGATATTATATATACTTATTTACCTTTTTCATGAGTAACATTTGCACCCCTCTCTCATGAGCCAACAGTCTGACCCTAAAAAGGATCATAAATGTTTGTCCAAACTCAGTGCAGATTTCCATCAGTGATATAAGAGTTATTAATCAGCTAATAAAGCCCAACCAGCCCTCACCCTGAGCTACAACAGTTAGTTTGATTTTGAGCAAGTTTCTGAGCTGTTGCATTTATTTCCTCCTTCACTTTTCAACATTTGACAATGTTAAATAAGCAAAGGAAGTACACTTTGCCTTGCAAGGTCTTTGTTTTAACTTTAATTTGTATGCTTTGCATTTTCAGCCGTTGGGATCTCCCAGTTTGTGTTCAGGCATTTCCGCTCCCACAGACACCTCCAGCTTGATTAAGAAAATAAGCAAACCTGCACAAATTCAAACAGTCCAAACTCACACGGAGCTTGTGTAAAAGCACCTGGGCAGCTGCTTGAGCAACAGAAATAAGAATTAACTCTCAGGACTGCAGTTCTATTAATAGCCTAAATTAGCTAAGCTACATGATCAAGCACAGCAGGAATCTGAATCCCAAAGCTTTTCAGACTAATTTGGAGCAGCCGTGCGAAGAGAGAGCAGCAAAGCTTGATGTGATTGAAACCAACCATCGAGGAGTAGTCTGTAAATGCAGAACAGCCTCACTTTTCAAGAGGAATCAGCTCAGAAACAGTTTTGGTTATATTCACCATTCCCATGATGCCTTTTCCAATTTGCTAAACAGTAAAGACCTCAGAGAAGCTTCCATCTCTGCTTTACAGCAGCGCCCAAACTCTAATGTCAACACTGTGCTCAATTAGGTCTACATGGAGTGAAGGCGGTGTTTAGCAAGGGCCAGGGGACTTGTGTGTAAATAAATAGTTTGTAAGTAAGGGGTTGCATGACTTTCAGATTGTGCATGTGTTTGTCTTTGTTTCTTGATTGCTTACAGCTTCAGTTGGCTCCTGCCATTGCTTGAACTATCCCACTATCTTCACCGCCGAGGAGGAGGCAAGCCCTGACTGATTGCTATAGGTTCTGAACAATAGGGAGACACTTGGACAAGGAGGCAGGAGATTATTGACAGAAGGACAGACAAATAGAGAAAGGATGCATACATCCTTCATGGGAAGGTCCCAGTAATTGTTGGAGTTTATTATCTAACTGCAGGAAATTGTACCCTTTGCCACCCACAAGCATTCAATGGTAACTATCAAGTTAAACTGCCAAAGTGAAACATTGTGACAAAGCCTCCTTTTAGAGATGAGGGATGACAGAGGCAGGGACGGGGTGGGGGTGAAGGCTCATCCTCTGGGAGTAGGAGGGGTGGTGTCACAGTTTGGAACCGCTGAAAGGAGCACAATGAGGCCCGGGATCAGGTTTGCCTGTTTGACAAATAGATCTCCTACTGCGATCGTGGCGAGCGTAAGAGCCCTTATCAGTTACAGCAAGGACAGCGATAAATCCCAAACATGTAAATAGGGCCTTTGAGATCATAAATAACAACAGCTGATACAACTTTTATATATTTCACTGTGCAAAAGTTTAAACCACCTCAAATTTCTTTATATCTGCCTTCCAAGAAAAGAAGCTTTCTCTTTTTTTTTTTTTTTTTAAATCCAAAGATCCAAATCAATATTTCTTCAGTAATACCGGAGAAGTTTTTTTTTACATTTTCTTTTCAGACAGATGACAAAAATGGGAGGTTACTCTGTGTGTCCTTATATAACCTGAGGAAACTGAAAAATCGAGGACAAAGGAAGAAGTGGGAGGAAATCCATTACCAACACTTAAGAGTCCTTTCATTTTCCCCTACAGATCTTAATCTCAACATAAACACAGAATCATAAACCCCAGGTTACAGATCCCTTTGTCCTGCTAGTAGATCTGTGAAATCACGGTGCTTTTAGAACACGCAGCCTAGATTAGGAACCGAAATGATTCCTGAGCATGGCTCCTGTTATGCATACAGTATATGTTGGATACTTCCTATAAACCCAATAATATCTGGCTGGACTTTGGGCCACTTTGCTCATTCTGGTTGTCTATATGCACTGTGAGCTCTAAAGGCAAACAAAGCTGTTGTGAGCAATCCTATTACCTATCCTCTACATCAGATCCTACTAATCCATGTATTTCTCTCATTACACGGATACTGGACCATCATAAAGTGATTTTTCGGTATTTTCTTTGGATGCATGGGAACAGATAGGGTCTTTGTGGCAGGCGGTTAGTGACAAAGTGCCTAAAGACCAGATTTAAAACTGGTTCTTTGCTCCGTTTTCTGTTATATGTCAACACAACACTGGCTTTTCCCTTGAGCTTAGGGGCAAGCATCAGGACTGAAACTGAGTAGACAAAATCAGCCACAGTCCAACCCTTCAGAAGGCCTGGAGCGCCATTGTACAAGATCACATAAACAGATTACAGGAAAGGCGGACTGGTTGACAGTGAAACATCAATAAACTTAATTCTAGAATTTAAATAATAATATAATTACCCAAATGTCTAGTTGTGTAACTACGTAATCCACCAGCCACTCGTCTGTGGTCATGGTGACTGAGCGGCTTAAAGAGCGCTGCCACTTTTTCCCCTTGCAAATCAAAACCCTCATTGCTTTTGACTTTCAGCGAGGTCTTGTCAAAAAAAAAAAAACTTTTCTAGTTTGCATTTAATCACACTCTATGTTCCAACCTATACAGATGTGAATTGAAGTAGTCACCACCTCAGAGAGTTCAACACTAATGCCCGTGATCGAAGTTAGGAGACATTTTTGGGGTAAATTTGTTAAAAAAACATAGAAAATCCTTCTATTTTATTTTTAAAAAGAAACAGTTAAAGAAGTAAATCATGTTTTTCGTCGTACCAAGCTGAGGCTGGACAGAAATGAAAGTGGTCAGACCTCACACTGTGTTTGCTGCAGTTTTAGTATTGTAGAAAGAAGTTATGCTTGTGCTGATTTAAGGAGGTTGACATCAACCAATGTGGCTACAGCACAACTCCTCACCAAACAGGCACACTTTATTTAATATCTGACCTGTTTTGACAAATCTGACCATGGAAGGAACGATGAATAGCCTTTGAACTGCAGAACCACCATCCCTGACTTACTCTCACCAATAAAACCGCTCACAAATCTTCAATCCAGGCATGTAAATCAGGCTGAATGCTGATCAAAGCGTGACTGTGAATCTCACATGACATACGCTGCATTCTTCCCTAAACACATTCACATGCTGGATTCCAAGTGCAGCACTTGTTTGCCCCACTTCCCTCCTTTGCCTGAAGCGCTCAACTTTAATTTTCAGCGCACACATCTGTGAGAATTTATTGCATGCTGGATAAAGGTGCATTTCAAACATGTTTGGTTTGTTAAACGTCACTTTAAGTGCATTATTTGAGAGTAAATTGGAGAAAGCAAACGCCTGGGGGAAATAGATGAAACTTGTTTTTATCATTAACAGATTATCAGATCACATCAAACCTGACACTTCCTTTGGATTAATACAATACCTGTGAAAAGTTACTTTTAAATACTTTTAAAGTTATTTTGTATGTTTTTGCCTTTTTTTCACTTAGGTGTTTCAGATCATCTGGTAAATTTTAACGTCAGACAAAGATAACCTGAGTGAAAACAAAAAGCACTTTTCAAATCTTGATTTAAAGGAAAAAAATCGATCTAAACCAACCTGATCCTATGAGAAACGTCACCTACCTCTGCAAAGTACCAGCTACTAATTTTGGTCTCCTCTTCTAGGATGAATTGTTTTAATTAAACTATTCTGGAGAGTTTCTGAGAATAAAAAGGCATATTTTTGATCTTGTAACAGCATATTAATCAGGTTCAGACTTTGACTAGGCTACTTCAAAACCTTTATTATTATTATTTTTTAGCTATTCTAAGGTAGCCTTGCTGGTGTGCTTCAGACCATTGCGTTGCTGCATAACTAAAATGCAACTGAGCCTAAAAGCATTATCTACACATCTCTTTTTAGACACAAAGCAATGAAGAGACCTTAATACTGTTGGCAGGACACATGAGAGAGTGCAGCAGTGCCTGCATGAGGCACAACAATGGAAATGGTTGGGTGGACGTTTTTAACCATCTGGTTCAAAATGAGATGAAAAAGATATATTCATGAAATTTACCACTATGTCCAAACCCATCACAATTCAAGACCTGTGTTCATTTTCTGTTTATTTGTGTTTGTGTTGAAGTTCTAAAACTTCAGGTGAAACGATGAACTGATGGTCAAACAGTATCTGTCAGGAATTTCTTGTATAAAGCAGAATTTATGGTTCCATCAATTACGGCAGGTCATCCAGGTCCTAAACAAGCAAATAAGCCTCAGACCATCGGACTACCACCGCCATGTTTGACTGTTGGTTTGGTGTTTTTTCTGAAATGCTGAGTTATTTTTGCACCAGATGTTAGAGATTTAAACAGCAGTCTTAGTTCAGGTGTTGTGCTAGTCTGTTTTTAACAGACTAGAATGGGCAGGTCCCTGTTTGACCTCCTACGAGCCTATGTGCCCTCCAGATCTCTTAGATCAAATGATCATTTGCTTCGTGTTGTCCCAAGGTCCAGGTTGGTCCACAGAGGTGATCGGGCTTTTTCAGATGTAGCCCCTAAACTGTGGAACCAACAGCCCCTTCATATCAGACAGGTTTGAACTCTTAAAAACACATTTGTACTCATTAGGTTTTAATAGAGCATGAAAGTTGACTTATAGTTTTATTTTGTCTTGTCATGTTTTTAATTGTTTTTAATTTTGAACTGCTGTTTTTAAATGTGCTAAATAAATGCATTTGATTTGATTTGATTTGAGATGTGACAATTTACTTCAAATAGAGAAGTTTTGCTATTGTCTTGTCAGTCTACAGAATATTTCGCCAAAGTCTTGTGGGAGCCACTGTTCCATGTTTTCTCCATTTTCTTATAACGGCTCTCACCGTGATTCACTGGATTCTCAGAACTTTAGAAATGGCTTTGCAACAATGTCCACACAGATAGAAGTCAGTGACATTTGGCATATTTTGGTTTTTCAGATCTTTTAACCTACTTCATGTTGTCAGACTAATGCAATTTCTTAGATTTCTTTGCATGTTTATGTTGTAATTATTACAGTTCCAGTAGTTGTTGGATTTCCTATTGAAGAATCAACAATGTTATTCCCAAAATAAATATGTTTTCATAATATACAAGATTTATTTACTAATTTGGTGTATTTGTCATATGCAGGGTAAAACAAAGTGAACAATGCAATGAAATGCTTAAGATAAGAACAACCGTCCGTCTAGCTATAAAACAAATACTGATAGCATGCAATAAAAAAAATGTACACATTGTGCTGCAGCAGCAAGCAAATAAAGTGTCACAAATGTGGCTTATTGCAATATTATTGCCAAGAGTTCAGTAGTCTGACAGCTTGTGGATAATAACTGTCTTCAAGTCTTTTTGTGCATGCTGGCCTGCCAGAAGGTAGAAGACAGAAAAGTCCTTATGCTGGGTAAGCGTGGTCCTTGACGATGCTTTACGCACACAGCTGTGGTAAATGTCCTGGATGGGTGGGGACTGCTCCCAGTGATGACCTCTGCTGTTCCAACCACCCTCTGTAGTGCTTCCAGTAGAGCAGTCGGTATCTACAGGAAAACCTCAAGTGGACAATTTCTCATATCATCAATTCACAGTAGGTTTGCTGATGAAATCATTAGATAATAATGTGTCTCTCCACTTAGCAAACAGTGCTCAAATGTTTCTTCTGCAATCACAGATCCCATAAAAGATGTCATATAATATAATGTTTGAGCTGAAAAAAAAAAAAGGTGTGAATAGTTACGTCTTTTAATATGTCTGAGGAATGTTTTACAAAGTCAGAATATTCAGCTGGTATTTAAACCAGTTTGCCTCACATCCGTGATTTTGTTTCTACAAATTATAACAGCAGTCTGAAGTTTTTCTGGGAGGTATTATTAAATATTTATGCCAGGCGTTGATAAATGATCATTTAATAAAGAACCAGTACCATTCAGGTTGACTCTGTAGAACAGTTGACCTCAGCCTGACTCAGAAACATTGGCGGTCCCAGCTTGTAAACTCTTCTGTTCTTTTTTGTGAAATGTAACAGAAACCCGACTGATCTCCTGTAAACATATCCTTGACATGAACATTAAAACATGATTACTAATTAGAAGCAGTGTCTAACATTAAACTTACTATATTTGAATCAAACTGACTTGTTTTGTTCACGTCCCTGATTGTTTTCTGCTCTCTGTCGCGTCTAACTTCCACTGCTCAGATCTGAATGTTTGTGCCGATATGTACCCTTTTTCTTCTAATTACTCTCTCTCCTTTCTCTTTTATTCTTGTGTGGTTTCTGGAAAAGAAAATAAGTGTGTATATCTACAACAAGCTCCCTGTGGACGTCTCACATATTTTAACACTCCACAGTCTGGCAGAGGCAAAATGTCTGCACAGGCCCAACCAGATGTTCCACGACTGAAAAGGGAGAACAGAGCCATGAGCCTGAACGTGTATTTTAGATCAGGCTCAGGCAGGTGTAAATTATATTATCGTACTGAAGAAAACCCAGATAAGCTTCAGAGGCTTTGGTTGATTGTTGTCATGCAGGATGCTTAAATTCTGGCAATAAGATCAAACCTTTCCACAGTGAGATTCTCTTCTTGGTGTTTTCCTTGAAGATAAGAGAAAAGAAGAAGTCGGGAAAAGCCAAATTAGCACCAGGTAATTAGTTCTAAAAGTAGTTTTTTGGTTTTCTGCTTTTATGCACAAATGCACATGAACATTTGTTTAAATCTCATTTTTATCAACTTTGCAGTATTATTTTTCCTATGTTGTAAATTTGCCCGGGCTATTCTATTCTTTTCTAATATTTAATCAGTCCAAAAGCCTCTCTGCAGTGTTTTATCTGAAGTTTATCTGGGTCGTTGTTGCTAAATACAGGTCCTTCTCAAAATATTAGCATATTGTGATAAAGTTCATTATTTTCCATAATGTCATGATGAAAATTTAACATTCATATATTTTAGATTCATTGCACACTAATTGAAATATTTCAGGTCTTTTATTGTCTTAATACGGATGATTTTGGCATACAGCTCATGAAAACCCAAAATTCCTATCTCACAAAATTAGCATATTTCATCCGACCAATAAAAGAAAAGTGTTTTTAATACAAAAAACGTCAACCTTTAAATAATCATGTACAGTTATGCACTCAATACTTGGTCGGGAATCCTTTTGCAGAAATGACTGCTTCAATGCGGCGTGGCATGGAGGCAATCAGCCTGTGGCACTGCTGAGGTCTTATGGAGGCCCAGGATGCTTCAATAGCGGCCTTTAGCTCATCCAGAGTGTTGGGTCTTGAGTCTCTCAAACTTCTCTTCACAATATCCCACAGATTCTCTATGGGGTTCAGGTCAGGAGAGTTGGCAGGCCAATTGAGCACAGTGATACCATGGTCAGTAAACCATTTACCAGTGGTTTTGGCACTGTGAGCAGGTGCCAGGTCGTGGTGAAAAATGAAATCTTCATCTCCATAAAGCTTTTCAGCAGATGGAAGCATGAAGTGCTGCACAATTTCCTGATAGCTAGCTGCATTGACCCTGCCCTTGATAAAACACAGTGGACCAACACCAGCAGCTGACACGGCACCCCAGACCATCACTGACTGTGGGTACTTGACACTGGACTTCTGGCATTTCCTTCTCCCCAGTCTTCCTCCAGATTCTGGCACCTTGATTTCCGAATGACATGCAGAATTTGCTTTCATCCGAAAAAAGTACTTTGGACCACTGAGCAACAGTCCAGTGCTGCTTCTCTGTAGCCCAGGTCAGGCGCTTCTACCGCTGTTTCTGGTTCAAAAGTGGCTTGACCTGGGGAATGCGGCACCTGTAGCCCATTTCCTGCACACGCCTGTGCACGGTGGCTCTGGATGTTTCTACTCCAGACTCAGTCCACTGCTTCCGCAGGTTCCCCAAGGTCTGGAATCGGCCCTTCTCCACAATCTTCCTCAGGGTCCGGTCACCTCTTCTCGTTGTGCAGCGTTTTCTGCCACACTTTTTCCTTCCCACAGACTTCCCACTGAGGTGCCTTGATACAGCACTCTGGGAACAGCCTATTCGTTCAGAAATTTCTTTCTGTGTCTTACCCTCTTGCTTGAGGGTGTCAATAGTGGCCTTCTGGACAGCAGTCAGGTCGGCAGTCTTACCCATGATTGGGGTTTTGAGTGATGAACCAGGCTGGGAGTTTTAAAGGCCTCAGGAATCTTTTGCAGGTGTTTAGAGTTAACTCGTTGATTCAGATGATTAGGTTCATAGCTCGTTTAGAGACCCTTTTAATGATATGCTAATTTTGTGAGATAGGAACTTTGGGTTTTCATGAGCTGTATGCCAAAATCATCCGTATTAAGACAATAAAAGACCTGAAATATTTCAATTAGTGTGCAATGAATCTAAAATATATGAATGTTAAATTTTCATCATGACATTATGGAAAATAATTAACTTTATCACAATATGCTAATATTTTGAGAAGGACCTGTAGAAGCTAAAGTGTGTTACATTAATTTGAGTAATATGTTTTGTTCTGGACTTTGACTGGGCCATTGCAACACCTATGTTATTCTTTTCTTTTTTAACCTTACTGACAGAGATTACCACAATGTTTGGGATTATTGTTCTGCTGATGACTCAGTTTGGAGCAACCTGCCGCTGTCAGACAGATGGCCTCACATCTGACACTTGAAAACTGTCGCATCCAGAGGAGTTTGTGGTCGACTCAATGACTCAAGGTGATCATGTTCTCTCACTGCAAACAAGCGCCAATCATTGTGTTTATAGTTGGTATCACGTGTACTGATGCGCTGTTTAGTTTTTTTCCAAACATGATGCTGTGCATTATGGTCTAGCATTTCAACTTAGGTTTTATCTGTCGAAAGGACTTTGATACAGAAGTGCTTGTCCTCTTCAGGTTGGAGGGGAGTTCCTGCCTCAAGTGGAGGAGTTTAAGTATCTCTGGGTCTTGTTCACAAGTGAGGGAAGAATGGAGCGGGGGATCAACAGACGGATCGGTGCGGCTGCCGCAGTAATGGGGGCGCTGTGTCGGTCCATTGTGGTGAAGAGAGAGTTGAGCCGAAAAACAAAGCTCTCAATTTACTGGTCGGTCTACATTCCTACCCTCACCTATGAACTTTGGGTCATGACAGAAAGAACGAGATCCCGGATACAAGCGGCTGAAATGAGCTTCCTCCGTAGGGTGGCCGGGCACTCCCTTAGAGATAAGGTGAGGAGCTCGGCCATCCGGGAGGAGCTCGGAGTAGAGCCGCTGCTCCTCCCCATCGAGAGGAGCCAGTTGAGGTGGCTCGGGCATCTATACCGGATGCCTCCTGGACGCTTTCCTTGGGAGGTGTTCCAGGGGACGACCCAGGACACGCTGGAGGGACTATGTCTCTCGGCTGGCCTGGGAACGCCTTGGGCTCCCCCCGGAGGAGCTGGAGGAGGTGTCTGGAGAGAGGGACGTCTGGGCGTCTCTGCTGAGTTTGCTGCCCCCGCGACCCGGTCCTGAATAAAGCGGAAGACGACGAGTACGAGTATGAGTCTTCTGTTTAATTGAGATGCAACTTTGCGAATCCAAGCCATGCTGCCATTTCTAAAGAGAAAAGGCGTTCTCCTTCAACCCTCCCAAATAAGGCGTACTCCTTCAGTGTCCTCATTTTACTGTCATCAACTTTAACAGTTAACATGCTAGCGGAGGCCTGTAGAGTCTCTGATGGAGTTGTGGGCTCTTTTTTTGTAATTTCTCTGACCTTTGGCTGAATCTGCTGGGATGTGGACTCCTGGGAAGATTAGCAGTTGTCTGAAATGTTTTCCATTTGTGAGTGATCTTTCTCTTTGCGGAATGATGGACTTCAAATAGATTAGAGATGGCCTCATGTGCCTTCCTCATCTTGATGGGCAGCAACAATTGCTTCATTAAGGTCATTGCTGTTATCTTTCCATCTTGTCATTGCGTTAACATTAACCAGTGATGATGATCAGTTAATAAAATACATTTAATAAGCAACACCTCGATGCTACCTCTGCTTTTAAATCAGGTAAAATTTTACTTAGTTTATCCCACGACCACTGAAACTTGAGTCAGAGTAGAGTCCCATTAAGCGCCTTGTTGAGCTTTATAGATGGTTCAAACTTGTAGAAACCGTAACCAGAAGGACTGGAGAGTTTTATCCCAAAATAAGTAGTACTATGAGTACTATGAATAACTTTGATTTACACTGAAACTTTCTTTGGGGTCAAGTGGACACAATCACAGAACCACCAGATCTCCTGACCTTTAGGGTAATAGTTCAGGACATTCCTTTGAATTATCCCTCTCATCTGCTTAAGAACCTGTCGGGTTCTGATGAATATGTGAGGCCCTGGAAAACAGAAATCATTCGAGCACATGTTGTTAATTCAAACCTTATCTATGACATAACTGCATCCATTATTTAGAGGTCCTGGTAAATGTCTTTAGGAACTGTGCATCTGAAGATACGTGCTGACAGTTTCCCTGGCGTTCTCGGTTAGTTTTGGACGCTCTTAATATGTTTCATTAACTTGCTGTATGAAAAGGGAATTACAAAAATAAAATAAAGATGAAGTAACTATGCAAGGAAAGGAACTGTTAGAGGTTTGGGGCATCGGCCAGCATTCTTTCCTCTGCTCCTCAACCTGGTTTTGATGGGACGCGTCTATTATGTTATCTTCCTCCGCTGGCTGAGTCTTCCCAGATCCACAAGTGCTGGAATTTTAAATCTATTGTAAAACAAACATCAAATTGGCTCAAGCTTTAAAGTGATTTATTGAAAAATCTGTCAGCCATATGATAGGTGACAGCATTTGTAGTAATAAAAGAGCTCCACAAATCTTAAAATTAACATTACTGAGCTTTAAAAACAGCACAAAACAAGCAGTGCAGCTTTACTTATGACTAAAAAGCAGTCTGGGAAGTTATGGGAGTACAAACAGATATGTTGCACCAACAGAAATGAGACACTAAAACACTAGCAATTAAATAATCATGACACAAATTTATGGAATGTCTGCAAAAGAAAGTTCTGCTGAAAAGTGTCTGGTTTACCGTTAAGTTCTTGTGTTTTTTTTATATAAGGCCATTTTCCGAATCTAAAGCAGTTTGGAGGCCCCGTCACGCTCTAATGCAGAATTTAATACGACGTGGAAACATGAAACCTCTGACTGCAAACTAACGGCGGGGAAAAAACTCCCCAACATCTTGTATCATTTTGTTTGCATATTTATTGACTCTAGATTTGCTTTAAAGGACGTGTTAGTAGTTTAGACAATCTTGTGTTTCATCAGACAGACTTTGAAAGGAAACATATCTAATTAAATATTTACAGAAGTCTATCTATGGCAGAAAACAGACTGTAAACAGTGAGATGAAAGCAGTAGGGAAATTAGGTAATGATTACCACAAAAAAAAAACCTGAAAATGTGATCAATTTTCCAGAATTTCTTTTTTTTTATTTTCTAGTCAATTGTTATAAATTACCGGTAACTGTGAGAGTTACTGCCAAAGAAACATAGATGTGTTTTCTTGATAGATATAAAGTGCAGTTACGCACACAAAGGACAATGCAGTCGTGTAATGATGCTGGAGCTCAGATACAGGGACAAATATCAGTGGTTGATCCAGCAGGGATCCAGGGACCGAGGACTGGCAGAGATTGTATCTTTTTGAATTATCTCTGATGTAAAATTGCTATTTTCTTGGATCATATAATACAGATCTTTGCTGTCTTTAGAAAACTGTGTCTTTACAACAAGAAATGACTGTAAAGCTCAGTTGGTGCCAAGAAGATATCTCCTACACCATTAGACCACCACCTCCAACCTGAACCATTGACACAAGGCAGAATGGATCTAATGTTACAGCTGAAATCAAGACCGATCAGACATGGCAATGTTTTTCCAGTCTTTCATTGTCCAATGTTGGTGAGTGAACTGGTGCCTTGGTTTCCCAGTAACTGCGGTCCTTACCTGGAGTCACTTATCTGCTTTAAGACGTTGTGTGTTCAGAGATGTTATGCTGCATTCCTTGGTTGGAACAAGGGGTTATAAGAGCTACAGTTGCCCTTTTATCATCTCAAACCAATCTGTCCATTTTTCTCTCACCTCTATGAGGCATTTCTTATCCCCACAACTTCTGCTCACTGAAAACTTTCTCCTTTACAGATCATTCTATCTAAATCTGGTAGATGGTTGTGAGTGAAAATCCCAGCAGATCATCAGTTCATGAAATACCAGGACACTTTCAAAGTCACCTAAACCTTCTCAATTCTGATGCCCGCATTAAACTTCAGAAAGTCCTCTTTACCATTTCTAGATGAATTCAATGATGGTTCCAATCCATGAAACTCTTTTACACGAGGAGGTTCTCATTGTTTTTCTCAAAGTATTGCCATGGTTTTAGTATAACATTTTTGATGCCTGCTAGAGGCAATATATTACAAAATGTGGTGATAAATGGGACTTTTGATTCAGATGGTTGACTAAATGAAGACCGCCATGATATGAGGCATGGTTGAACTAAACTCATTTCAAACTTATTTTTTCAGAAACCTGGTATGAAAAGAAAACAGCTGCTGAGGCTTTAATTGCATCTCCAAATTTGCTCAGATATCACAAGAACAAGAGATGAAGTCATGAATGGAGTCTACCATGGATGCTGCCATCTTGAACCAACGCTGCCTCTACACACGAGTCCTGGCAAAATGACCTGCAACGATGAAATTTATAAAAATACATTTGGATGAGAGAGTTTTCATTCCTGAAGCTCTCCGTTAAAATACTTTGCTGTCTTTGCCCTGCTCTGAATCCTTCCAAACAAATTCCTGATTTAATTTAAAAAATGTTTTATGACAACAATGGAAGAACAGAGTTATTATGCCCATGCATCACTGTTGGACGTTTCACCACCTGGACACAGTTCCTGATTGGCAAAACGTTCAAGATGGCCTCAGCTGCTCCTTCAGAGGATTAAACAGGTGAGCACTGTTTAAAATTAAAAAGTGTTGGGCTCAACAGGGTTGCTCTAACCCACCAAAAGATTGGTAGAGTAAAATCTGACCAGAAATCAGGTTTCTTGAAAGATAAATGGTTATTTCTTTGCCAGGAAAATTCTGAAATCCAAGCCTGAAGGTAGTTAAAGCCTGGATCTCTTGCTGAACTCTAAAATGGTCATTTTATACAGAATCTAAGACAACAAGAACAGATGTGGACACTGTGGTTGCAAATAGAGAGACCTTCTAACCATTTCAGTTTTTAATGCTTCTGATGTTTTTTTGCACAAGAAAAGGTTAGAATATTTGGTTTTTGAGATGACCTGTGTCTATTTAAAGTAATGTTTGAAAGTTCAGGTTCTGAGTTCCTGCACAGGTTTTATTTAGAGACTAATCACTTGACAGGCAGTGGCTTACATTTTATTCCACCATGCAGACTAGAAAAACCATATAGACTTGTTTTACCCACGTCAGTGTAAGCAAAGAAACTGAACAATATCACTGAAGAGGACCAACAGCTTTGACAATACTGCCGATATTTTCACCTTTAGATTAACTGTTTAATGATGAAAATATCTACAGTATTCTGACAAACATTCAAAGCTAAAACCAGAAATGGACATTTCTGGTTCTAGATTCCAGTTTTCTTTATGTACACCAGAGATTAACTTGGTTTCTTTACCTTTAGACACATATTGTTCAGATAAATTCAGCTTTACTTGTACAGAGAGAGCAAATTCACATCTTTTAGTAGTTTATAGGAAAGGCTGAAATGTACGGTGGCCGGGGGGTGCAAAACATTTTTACAAGTACCGAAACAAATTTACATTTCAGAAAACACAGAAAGATAGAAGTTATTGAAACTGGACAGAAACTGACTGCAAAGAATGTTGTTATTGTACCTCCAAGCCACGGTGGCTGAGTTTTTAGCTCCAGTAAAAAGGTGGTGGTTCTCACGCCTGATCTTAATAAACTGGCCCGTCTGCTCCTTTGTCCCTAACAAAAATATGAATATACCAAAAAAAAACAACATCTTGCTTAATATCAGAGCAAAAATAAAGCCTTTTTTAATTTTACATTTGTCTTAATTTTGCAGAACATATTAAAATATTTCTATGCAAATGTCTAAAACAAGCTCTTTCAAACTTTTCACTTCTTTACTGAGATTCACTTACATTTGGAGGTTTATTCCTCGTCGGGTTTACCTGGAATCAGAAATTATAATGCTAACTGAATTATAAATAAACTTTTAAAACATATAGCACATTTCTTCATTAAAATTAATATTGAAAAGCTTATTTATTCTCAATCACACTCTCCAGCGATACAGTTGGATTACATAAAACTGTCCATTTATTCTGGTTAACCTTAATATCACCTGAAATGTTAAATCGATTTTCAGTAACAATTAAAATAATAACATAAACTGTTAGAAATCACTTGTGTTAAACGTTCACTGTGATGACTGCCAGCGGGAGCTTAGTACCGATAGTCCGGTCAGATCTCTACCGGGTCTAGCTCACCTCACCGCCGGTAGGGCTGGCGAGGCGAGCCGGTTACTACGCCGGGAACGGAAAACTCCGAACACGTCGGAGCACGTTTGAAATTAAGCGATGTCTAGATAAATCAAGCAGATATTTCACGTCTACATAGTTATATTCCCACACTAAAAACATTGTAGAAGTTAATTTGTGTCACAGAAAGTGTAATTTTCCACAATTTACTCACAGCTTTTGTTGCTATGGTCCGCCATGGCTTCCCCTGCTTGACCAATCCGCTTCGACCCGCAATGAATGATGGGAAATGATGGGCCGCGAAAGATACTCACGACGCATCCTTCAAATCGGGCAAAATAAGGACACATTTGTCGGCAGCATTTGCTCGGAATGATTCATGAATTGGGACAGCCTTCGTTGCCGCGCTGTGACGTAATCGGCCTACAAATACGGCCTTCGAAGGATGCGGACCCTGAGGCTGACTTCCGGGTCAGCCTCGGCGTTGGTACATTCCCTTTCCGGTTGATTTTCTGAAATGTAGAAGTGTTTTCTGAAATGTAAATTTGTTTCGGTACCTGTAAAAGTGTTTTGCATCTTGTTAATTTGTTTTCTGAAATGTAAATTTGTTTCGGTACTTGTAAAAGTGTTTTGCATCTTGTTAATTTGTTTTCTAAAATGTAAATTTGTTTTCTGAAATGTAAATTTGTTTCGGTACTTGTAAAAGTGTTTTGCACCCCCCGGCCACCATAGAAATGTGTGCAGAATCTCAAGGCATTAGACATTTTATCTCTGCTCTAGACTCACTTAGCAGATTACAGATGCAAACACGCCTTCCCAGCCAAACAGATGAAACCAATTTGCACCAATTTTGCATCAGGTTGCAGTTATTCTGCCATCAGGAAAGGAAGCAACTCCTAATGGAATGTTGTACAATCGAAAGGTTTGCAATGTGAATAAAAAAGCTGTATTAATGGAATTTCATGCATAGTTATGACAATTTATTTCTAACTTAAATAAATAACGTTCAACAATTAAATACACACATTAATTTTACTTTCTGAGGCAAATAACCTTGTATGTCTTCTTTTTCTACTTCTGCATCAAAATGTCTCAGCAGGCAGTATTTAAATCAAGTAATCTGTTAGACATAAACAGTGATGATGCCTTTTGCTCTAGCTATATTTCGCATAATTATAAGTGGATTGTCCTCTAAATGCATGCATTACATCTTATTTAAACTGTGTGAGAGAGAGCACAAATGTAGGACAAAATATTATTTTTGCACAGCTTTAGCATCAAATGGATGCCAAAACTGGATTGAACTCCTCTAGCTAATCTAGCTAAGTTACTCCTGCAGGCCTTGATCACTGAGACTGGTCTTCTTAATAATAATAACAATTATTAATAAGTATTTATTTATTTATTTATAAAGCGCTCTCAATCGAAGTGCTGTACAGTCAGATTAAAAATGGACATTATAAAAAGCTAATTAATAGAAGTAACAAAAAATTAAAACAGTTCAAAGTAACTCATGACACACAGCAAAGGGAACACCAAGTGGGTCTTTAGCTTTGCTTTAAAAACATCCAAAGAGCATGCCTGTCTGCAGAGGAAGCTCGCTCACCAACAGTCAAACGGAGGTGGTGGAAGTCTGTGAAGTCTTTTATATGTTAGCAAGAGCACCTTGAACTCAGCTCCAACCTGACAAAGTAACCAATGAAGAGAGGCCAACACCGGGTCACCGGGTCATATTTCCCCGCTTTGGTCAAAATATGAGCAGCAGCATTTTGCACCATCTGCAGAGCTCTAAAACGTTTTTGAGGCAGTCCAGACAGTAGGGCATTACAATAGCCCAAGCAAGATGTTACAAATGAATGGATGAGGACTTCAGCATCGTGGTAAGACAAGATAGACCTAATCTTAATAATTCTTCTGAGATGAAGATTAGAACTTGCTGCAATAAGATGTAACCCCAGTGCAAGACATCATGCATGCATGAGATGAGTTGATCTTTACTATTTTGTGTGCTGCAGTGTTGAGTGTGGCAAACTATGTCCTGAAATCTGTGTCTTTTAATTAAGCAAAACTTCTTTAGCAGTGCAGTAGAGAAACTTAATGCTTGTTTCAACCATGCTTCACCTAAAACTCTGTCCAGGAACCAGAAAAGACACACTGGCCTGGCTCTGAGCAGACCTGAAGTAACTTAAAGCGCAATGGATGTATTGTTCTGATCTGAAGGTTTATCTCTAAATGTCAGCTCTACAGACCTGCTAAGTTTGCTGCTCTCCCCCAGCCTGTGTTGGTCTTCTCTGACTCCTCCAACTTTCTCACGTGTTTCATGATGTTTATGTTCTGCTCAGTATCATGCAACAGTTTTTATATGAGGCAGTTAAATTTGCTCCACTAACAACAGTAAATGTTTCACACTTTGATGGAGCAGTAATAAAAAGTATGATGTGATTTGAAAGAATAACAGACAGATGGGGAACTGCACAGAGCAGCTGAGTATTACAGCTGACTATTAAAAGGGTGTGTAAGTATTTATACGTACGTTTCTTTTAGGCTTTTACGCGGCCTCTGGAAAACTCTCAGGGACATTTTTGAGCAGGATCTAAGCTAACAGTGATATGTTGTTTAAAGTGCTAGTCACTTTAACACTGTAGTGAATTATTTATGCATCATATTTTACTCATTCTGAAATGTATAAGTTTTATTTTGTTTGATTTTTTTTTTTTTTTTTTGCATGTAGATTCATTGTTAAAACTATTCAGTGACAGACTGTCGAGTGTCAGAAAACATCAGTCCATGTTTGTTGTGGCTGTTAGATTAAAGTTTCTCTTCAGTCTGGCATTGCTCAGAATTATTTGTTTTTGTGGTCAGAAGAGACATGAGTGCTGGAAAAAGCATTAGAAAAATGAAAGTCCCCTATAAAAACTGATGACATCTTCATTTTCATCGACTCGTTGAATCTGTGAGTCTGACCCAGCATGTGTGACGCATGAGAAAGCGGGATAAAATCATTCTGCCTGCCTGCCTGACAGGACTTTCCCTTTATGCCACAGTAAATGATATGAGCCATACAGAAACAAATTACATTTATGATTTACATAACGCCAACGCAGGCACGAAATCAAAGCCTTCCACTGAATCATTTAGCGTAGCTGGCAGCTTCACGAGCAGCCAGAGCTGCCTGTCTGAACCCCCTCATTCGTATTCATTTGTATTTTCTGCTGACACATGCTGGAAAGGGCAGACACGGCGACAGTCATTCACTCATTAGCAACCTTTTGATGGAGACTGAAAATTTGTGGGTGGCCTGGATCAAGACAAGAGGAGAAAAGTGCTTTCTTTCTGTTACGATCTCTGCTTTCCATGGAGACCTGGACTTTTTAATCATTCTGAATGTAATGTTTCTAGTATCTGTGGAGATTACACAAAACCATCCAATATTTTAGCAAATATGAACCAAATCCAAGCTAAAGGTATGGTGAAGTTATTACTTTTAATCAAAAGAACATCTGAGGAAAGAATGTATTGATATTAAATACTGACACAGGCTGAAAAGGGCAGACACAGCTCCAAACTTTATTTTAGGGGATTTTACCCATGTGCCACTGAAAGGGACCCTGACAGACTTTTATCAGTAAGTCTCCTGCCCAACCAGTCAAGACAAAACATTTGACCTGTTCTATGGGTCCATAAAAAATGCTTTTAAGTCTTTCCTTTTGGTTCTGCAGACCACAGCTGGGTCCATCTTCTTCCAACATATAGGAAAGGGTCCAAACAAGGGATGTTAAAGTTTGGATAAATAATGCTGTGCTCTCTCTGCAGAGAGTGTTTGACTGTATGGACTAATAAATGTTTAAAGAATCCTGTGAGGATTTGCATGATTTAACAGACGTGGTGTGTTCACATTCTGCTTTCTGCAGAGACATGATTAAACCCAGGAAGAGGGTTAAAATCTACCTCAGCAATAAGCCTTGGATTACAGCATCTGCATCTGTAGAAGCTTTTATTGACAAGAAGAACCAGGTATTTAAACAGGGTGACAGATCAGATTTCCACAAAGTCACAAAAGAATCGGAAGAAGAGGTCTGGAAAGTGAAGCAGAGTTATAAATGCAGACTGCAGAGCAAAATGGCTTCCAGTAACCTGGGCTCAGCCTGGTCCAGCATGAAAACTATTGACATCTAAACCCAAAACAAATAGAAAGCTTTTACTTTAAATGGCTTCAGCTCAGATACTAATTGGCCAATCCTCTTAAAAGTAAGTCTACAGGATGTTGAAAAAGCTTTCTTCCACACAAGAGTCAATAAAAGCCAAGGACCAGACAATATATGTGGTCAGTTACAGTTGTTTGTTTTATTTCGTATTGTTCCTTGGAAATCCAACCTGTTCCCAAAACCTAGTAATATGTTGTGGTTTTCCTTATTCCTAAGATCAGTCGTCCTCTAACATTAAACAATTTCAGACCAGTGACTTTAGTCTCCTTAATTATGAAAGGCTTTGAAAAGCTGGTGCATTTAGAAATTTTAAAGAATACATTGTTGGCTCTTGATCAAATGCAGTTTGCTTACAGGCCCAAACGAGGAGTGAAGGACACAAGTTTGACTTTACTTGACCTGATTTTTAGACACCTGGAAGAAAACAGGCTCTATTACTGACTTTTCCTCTGCTTTTAACATGAGTAAACCACAGATCCTAATTAAAGTCATTCAGAACAGTTTATCCTACATTTTAATCCAATGTGGTGGATTTTAGACTTACAGGACACAGAGAGCCAGAATTAATGGGCTAGTATCAGTTAAAGTGTGCTGTTCAACTGCTTCACATCAAGGATGTGTTCTGTCATCTCTGTTTTTTATTTTGCTTACCAATACGTGTTAGAGCACTTTAAAGGCCGTTTTATTATAAAATATGCTGATGACTCAGTAATTTTCTGCCTGTTCCGAGGCTAATTAGAGCAGCCATTATCTAGTGACTGACTCTTTCCTCAGGTGGTGCGAAGACTCCCAAATGTTTTTTTTTTTTCATTTTACGTGTTCTTGTGTTGATTATATTTACATATTTATTAGATGCGGGTGTCCCTTGTTTGCATGACAAATCTAACTAAGAGCATCTGAAAGGCAGTCAAAACAGTGGGACTGATGTTGGGACCAGTGGGTATGTGAGGACGGCCACACATTTCTTTAATTTCCGTCATATGCTGTTAGACTTCCAACATGTAATAAAAAGATTTGTACAGAACCACAAAGTACCCTGCACATTGTTCCTGGGATGTTAAAGGAATTCTGTGACTAGATGACATCTGCTAAGCATCAGCTCATTTTGAGGTTTTGTTTGTACTCATGAAAACATCTCAGCTGCTGGCTCTGTCACTTAAGGTTTCATGAACCTCGCCTGTTTAAGGACAGGTCTACTGACATGGTCTGATTATCCAACAAGCCTTTTAAAGTCACATCTTATGTTAATTTTTCATGTAACGATAAACTGATTTTTCTTTTCAGTCTTGAGCTGGAAAAAAAATGTTGACATCATATCAGATTTCCCAGTCAGAACAACATTGGACAAAGTACTGCAGCAGGTGACCAAGTTCTCATTTTTCCTTTTATCTGTGCAGATATTACTTATCCAGTCATATACAATAAATTATAATATCCCGTCGCACGAGGCTTGTTTGTCAGATTAAAAAACCCTTTTTAAAATAACAACTTTTAAGCAGGTATTAAACATACTTTCATTAAGCCTTAATTTCTGAATTAACATTTTTGAACATAACTGTACATCTCATCCCTCTGGACTGTTTAAAGTCTTTTTCCCACAAAGGTACTTTTATGTGCAACAGGAATTACAAGTTAAATCTATTATGTAACTTTGATTCTTGTATGTTTATTACAAAAAAAGAAACATAACTTTGTCTAAGGAACCACTAATAGAGCTGGATGATATATATCCAATACTGTGCACAGGTTATTAATCACCGCTTACTGTATGTGTGGACATTTTCCTTCCATGCATCCAGACTTTCTTGGAATCTACCTGAGAGGTTTTCATCAATAGTTTCATTGGATTGGGTTTTGTTGTTGCTGTTTTCATCCTGCATTTGTAAAGTATACGCTCAGAAGAATTGGAGAACCAAATAAGGAATGGGCAAAAGGAGCACATCGGTCTAAAAATGAATGAAAAAATCAGCAAGAGTCCAAAGAACAAAAAACGAAGCTTCGGAAATGCTGTAAAACTACTGACCAGCACTACTTCAGATGAAATCTGGCTGCTGTGAAGGAAAATACAAAACAAGAGGGGATTTACACTTTTTGTAGCGTACTGCCCTTACCAAGAGTCTTGCATTGTTGTGAGTAGTGGCAATGATTTGAAAAACACATCAAAACTTTCTTCTAATAAACAGTGTGTTGGATATTAGCAGTGAGCCATATTTCAAGCATTCTCTAATTCTTTCTTGCTAACACTTTCCAGCATATAACTAGTATTACATCCATTATTAATGCCTCAGCGATACAAGAAGCAACTTCCCCAAGAACACCATGAACAATAACATATTGTACCTTGTCTTACTGTATAATATTGCTCCATATGGTATTGTATTGTTTTAGGTCATATAAGACATATTTTACCGTACCATATACAGTAATATTGTATCACATTGTACCACAGTTTACCCTATGGTATTGTATTATAATGTATCATATTGTGGTGCTAAATAATATTGCGCTGTATTCAATTCCATTCAAAGATACTTTATTGATCCCCGATGGGAAATTAGAAGTCCAGTACAACCCATCCAAACATACATCATGACACAAGACAAGGGGGGGACGGGTCACCGAGGCTTTGCTGCCAACTCACAGGCGCTGCCCTTGCTAGATGAGAAAAGAGGCCACATTAGGTAAGTTGAGGGAAAAAAATCATATTTCACACTTTATCCTTAGCAGGATACAGTTTGAGATTGCAAAAAACCTCAGCACAAAGAAGCAACAAGTTGACAAAACAACATCATGCCCTTTAAATCATGTTGTGTCACCCAGTATAGAACTATGATTATATTGTATCATATTGTACCATATCATGTTTTATTTCACCATGTGTATAATATTGTGTCATATTATATTGTACCATATTTACTGTGTTGTCATTTTCTTCCATATCAGAATGTATCATATTGTAAGGTATTGTATGGTGTAGTGTCATATTGTACCATATTGTATTGCACCACATCATTTTGTATTTTGTTTATATTTTATTGTAATTTTGTATTTAAATGTTTTTATGTATTGTAATGTTTATGTATTACAATAATGTATTATAATGTTTTGAATCTTAGCGTATAGTATTTTGCGGCATAATATTGCATTGCGTTGTACCAAATCAAGTTGTAGTATAATGTACTTTATCATTATTGTATTGTTTCATCTTGTGTCAAATCCTATTGTACATTATAATATTATGATATATCATACTATATTGTATCATATCATACTACACTGCCTCATAGCATACCATATCACATTATATTGTACAATACCATATTGGGTTCTCTTGCACCTTACTATCATGCGCTATTAAACTGCTCTGCATGTTTTGTATCATATTGCATTGTACCATGTTGTGTCACATTGTAAGGTATTGTATTGTATGGTATCATTGGTATCATATTGTACTGTGCCGTAGCAAAAAGGTGTTGTATTTTCTTCTATCATGTCTCCTCGTATCACATAGTATCGTATCATATTGTACTGTAACACATAGTAAATTTCATGCTCCACGGTACTCAATTCAGTTCAATTCAATTCAGTTTATTTATATAGCGCCAATTCACAACAAATGTCGTCTCAAGGCACTTCACAAAAGTCAGGTACATACATTCCAATTAATCGTAACCATCGAACAGTGCAGTCAGAGTTAGTTATTTATTCAAATTGGATAAAACGTTTTTCTATCTAAGGAAACCCAGCAGATTGCATCCAGTCAGTGACTTGCAACATTCACTCCTCCTGGATGAGCATGTAGAGACAGTGGACAGTCACTGGTGTTGACTTTGTAGCAATCCCTCATACTGAGCATGCATGTAGCGACAGTGGAGAGGAAAAACTCCCTTTTAACAGGAAGAAACCTCCAGCAGAACCAGAACCAGGCTCAGTGTGAGCGGCCATCTGCCACGACCGACTGGGGGTTTGAGAGAACAGAGCAGAGACACAAAAAGAACAAAGAAGCACTGATCCAGGAGTACTTTCTATGGGAAGGAAAAGTAAATATTAATGGGTGTAGCTCCTTTAGTCGTTTCACCTAGAAAGAAAGAACAGATAAACTCTGAGCCAGTTTTCAAGGTTAGTCTGAAAGAGAGCACATAGAGTTTGTTACAGTAAGAGCTCAGTCAATTTCCATGTCTAGGAGAGAGAAAGGGTTAAACACTGAAAGACAGGGCCATGTGGATCATCTGTAGAATGTGAGCATTAAGTTGTTGCCAGCAGAACCTTGGACAATGTCCCTCTCCAGAAAGGTGTCACAGGTTGACACAGAGTCAGGCAAGGTGTAGCTTCTAGGAAGAGAAAATCCTGTCCATACAAGTTATGAACAGGACCGGTGACAAAGGGCAGCCCTGCTGGAGTCCAACATGCACCGGGAACAGGTCCAACTTAGTGTCGGCAATGCGGACCAAACTCCTGTTCTGCTTATACAGAGATCGAATGGGCCCTAATTAAGGGTCCCCAACTCCATACTCCTGGAACACCCCCCACAGGGCACTATGAGGGACACAGTTGAATGCCTTCTCCAGGTCCACAAATCACATGTGGACCGGTTGGGCAAACTCCCATTGACCCTTTAGTACCCTGCAGAGGGTGTAGAGCTGGTCCAGTGTTTCACGGCCAGGACGAAAACCACACTGCTCCTCCTGAAGCCGAGGTTCGACTACTGGGCGGACTCTCCTCTCCAATACCCTGGCGTAGGCCTTACCAGGGAGGCTGAGGAGTGTAATCCCCATATAGTTGGAACAAACCCTCAGGTCACCCTTCTTATTAACGGGGACCACCACCCCGGTCTGCCATTTCAGAGTCCCTGTCCCCGACTGCTACGCAATGTTGAAGAGGCATGTCAACCATGACACCCCCACAACATCCAGAGACTTGAGATACTCAGGGCGCATCTCATCCAACCCCGAAGCCCTGCCTCCGTGGAGCTTTTTAACTACCTTGGTGACTTCAGCCTGGGTGATGAAAGAGTCCAACCCTGAGTCCCCAGCCTCTGCTTCCACTAGGGAATGTTTCACGGCAGGATTGAGGAGATCCTCGAAGTACTCTTTCCACCGCCTGATAATGTCCCCAGTCGAGGTCAGCGGCTCCCCACCCACACTGTAAACAGTGTCGGCGAAGCACTGCTTCCCCCTCCTGAGGCGCTGGACGGTTTGTCAGAATCACTTTGAGGTCAACCGGTAGTCCTTCTCCATGGACTCACTGAACTCCTCCCAAGCCTCTGCCACAGCCCGTGCCGCAGCACACTTGGCCTCACAGTACCTGTCAGCCACCTCAGGAGTCCCAAAAGCCAACCACATAGGACTCCTTCTTCAGCTTGACAGCATCTCTTACTGCCGTTGTCCACCACAGGTTCGGGGATTACTGCCGCAACAGTCACCACAAACCTTACGGCCACAGCATCGACAAAAGATGCAGAGAACATTGTCCACTAGGACTCTATGTGTTCAACCTCCACCAGAATCTGTTCAAAGTTCTCCCGGAGGTGGGAGTTAAAAACAGTACATCTCTGGCCGAGTGCTCTGCCAGACCTTCCCAGCAGACCCTCACTATACGAGATCCTACACCATCTACACCATCGAGGTATCCACCTTCATCCGCTGCTCAATCCTCTTTTCACCAGTCCCTAATGGTTCCTCCTACACGTGGTGGGCCCACTGGTGGATGGCCTTGCATCTCTCGTTCGGGCTCGTCCAAGCCGGGTCCCGCGAGGAGCAACCCAGCCACCAGGCGCTCTCTGATGAGTCCCAACTCCAGGCCTGGCTCCAGGGTGGGAACTCTGCTCTGCCGTACCGGGAAACATCACGTGCCTCGATTGTGTGGTCCTCGTGAAGGTGTCTTGAACCGCTCTTTGTCTGACCCGTCACCCAGAGCCTGTTTGCCATGGGAGACCCTGCCAGAGGCATTTAAGCCCCTGACAACATGGCCTCTAGTTAAGGTGGTGGTTCAAGGAGGGGTACAATATGTATCATATGTATGCTATGATACAATGAGATGCAATATCTCATTGTATCATATCATAAAATCCTCTTTATTTATCATCCATAATGTTTTGCATAGTATCATATAACACTGTATTATATATAAACGTTTCCTGTATCATAATGTACTATATTATATTGGTGTGTATTATATCCTAATGTATCATATTGAACCTTTCAGTGTCATATATCATCACCTTCCTAAAATAATGGCCACTGATGCTTTTTCCCCTATTGGTTAGTGAAAAGGATCACCACATTATAGGCTAGGCATTAAATATTGCATAGAAATTGTCTTTCAGGCAGCATTTTTGTCCACAAAGTAGCTCCAATTATGAAGCGAGTATTGAGCAAAGAGTGTAAGAGTTCCAGAAGCTGTGGCTGCAACCAGTAATCATTTTTTGTCAACTCTTTTCTTTATTTGTAAAGATTACTTCATCTACTGTTTTTATTTTATTTTCCACATTATATGATCCAATTGAAAAAGATATGTAGCTTAATAAATAGGACCGTAAGAAATGGCTATGTCAACACTTATCTGTTGTTATTGCCTTTTGGGGTGAAATTGTTAATAAATATTATATATATTCTGCAAAGTTTTTTGTGTTTCCTGAAAAACTTGAAAAAATGACTTTGACCATTATTTTAGGAAGGTGACAATATTGAATCATATTACACTGTATCACATTGTTTCCTATTGCATTATGTCCTGTAGTATAATATTGTACTGTATAATATGTATTGCATTTAATATATTGTCATGTCATATTGTACCACATATTGTATTGTATCATAACTGTGTTTCACATTTCGTTTTGTAATTTCTGTATTCTATCATATTGTGTCATATTGCAGTAGATTGTATTATATCACAAGATGTTCTTTCTTGGTCATCCAACATTTCTTCATTTAAAAGGAGATTTTTAATTAAATGTAATAACGAAAAAAATGCATTACTCAATAACACATCCTCTGTAATCAATGATACAAAATACATTCATTTTATTCTTCGATCAATAAAAAAAAAAATCATCTTCACACCATTTACACAAAATAGTTCAGGAATTATTGTTCAACCTGTTAAAGCTGTCCTGTAAAATCAGTCAAACATATTTATCTCTACCCTCGTTATTCACTGTTTCTCCTCTCCTGGATCGTTACGCTATACCGTTCAGGATTTGTCTGTACATGATATACATCTATTCTTAAATACATTGCTTCCAGTCTATGTACATAAAAGAGCTTATTGATATTTCAAATGGTTACAAGATGTATGCTTTAAAGTGATGCTATGAGTGTCTGTTTAAGGGTTAGGGCTGTTAAAAAAACATCCAGCACAAAATTAAGTTTCACGATATTTCATGAGAAGAAAGTATGTGGTCATATTTAAAAGGCTGAAAAATAAACAGGGCTCTGGGCCAACAGCAAAACAAAGAATCAAACGGCAGTTTTTCTCTTTGAACGCATCAGTTTATGTAATGAATCTCCCCACGGCTCCATTCCTACGGCCTTCGCAAATGGAAATAAAATCTAACTTGAAATCCCTTCTATCCTTGAGTCTCGTTAATGTGATTGGGAAAACAGAGCCTCTTTCCGTCTGGTATCGGTACCACGGAGTCTGCAGTGGAGTTCCACCTCACACACAAACTGTTTCAACTCTTATCCCAACAGATCACAGCTGTATCTGTCAGATCAACCAAGGCTTCCAGAGCGAGCACAATGATGCTTTATCTCTCGTCTGCTGAGCGAACGCAACAGATGAAACTCATTAACTACAACGTGAATGTTCTGTAATTCTCTGCTTTGAGGCGTTAGATGTATGCATATTAACAGTATAGAGCAGTTTAAAGGATGCAGATGATAGTTTTCAAAGATAAATCAACAATTAAGAAATATGGGAATAATGAATTAAAAATATTTAAAGTAACTGACTTTAGATGCTTGTAATGATTATGTTCTATGTATTTTAGCTTAAAAAATACATCTGCTACATCTTTTGTCTCCACCTGGACAAAGTCCACACCCTTCACAGCATCTTCCAGCTATCTTTGAGGCTCCCTGAACATTATCAGGGAGTTTTATTTTTTAATGGGGCAAAGCTCTTACATCTCTAAAAGCTGCGAGGAGAATGCATGCTTGTGTGTCTTGAAGATGTGTGCTTGCGTGAGTGCAGTGACGGCGGCTCAGAGCAAACACATCAGAGCGTTTCCATTTGCTATCCGCTTGCAGAGTTTTTGAACCCACGCAGCAGCACTCTGTTCTGTCTCTTGTTAGTCTCTGTCTTTTTCTCCCTTTCAGTGCAGCCACAAGCTATTCTTTTCTTAAAACTTTCCGTGGCAGATGGAGACAGAGGCCTCAGCGCCTGTGGCAGCTGCCTCGGCTTCAGATCTTCTGGCACATGTGGAGCCTGGACTTGGATGAGGAGGTGGCATCTTTCCACACCTTGCAGGAGAGACCCTTGGCACAGTCACAACGCTGGAAGATCTCCAGGCCATGAGAGCCTTTCTTCCTCTGCTTAGTGCACACCTCTCCCTGCCGCAGCACCGGTTTGCAGATTTTGGTCCAGAAGTGACGGGCGCAGCAGTAGCTCTCCGAGCAGTCTGATGAGCGTAAGCAAGGGTCGCCCTCGTGACCTTAGAGAAGATAACAGGAAACACTGATGATGAGTCAAAAAGCAGCCAACAACAAAACAAAACTTCATCCGAGTGAAACTACTGGGACATGCAAAAGTACTCACACCCCTTCTACATTTCCCCATTTTGTGAACAAAGAAGTGCATCTGAAAAGTGTGGTGTGCATTTGTATTCAGAGCCCCTGAGGCAATACTTTTACTGCAGTTACAGCTGCAGGTATTTTGGGGTAGGCTGCCATAGGGAGGAACAGCCAAAGTCTGAAGAAAATCTTTAAAACACCATTGGAAAGTCTGTAGAGGTCTTAGAGAAGGCCACAAGAAAGTCTGGCTGCCATGGAAAAAAACATAAAGAGATAAAAGTTGGTTTAAAACTTTTACATATTGCTGTAATAGTAGTAACATATTGCTTTTTAGCTTGTTGCTTGTGCATTTAGATTTAGGGTCTTATGTTATCTCAAATAAGGTGACATGAGTGCTAAGCAGGAGTCTCAGTGAGTTATTAGCAATAAACAAACCAAACCTCCATTCTGAGGCTTTACTTGTGTTTCACACAAAGTGTGCTGCTCTCAGTGAAACTGCCTGCATTGCTCCAACTAGGTGCAGAAACAGCAAAAGCATTGTGGTTTTTTCTCGACTCCTAATGTTATGCTTTGGTTACAGCATTGCTGACACATGAGCAGAGAGACAATTATCAACATAGTCTGTGGACTGGCAGAGACCATGAATACGTAAAGACCTCCAGAAAGGGAACAACAGACAGATTTAGACACCTGGAGCACCTAAAGGTTCAGTGAAGGCATCATGTGTGGTGAAATCTTACCCTTTAGTACATGCTTAGCCTGGCCCCTGCCTTTCTTCCTCCAACTGTGGTCTTTGGTAGACAGCACGTTGGGATTATCTATTGCAGAGATGTGAGGTGACAGCACACTCTCAGAGATGGAGACACAAATATCTGCAGTGAAATAGAAGACAGACATTGCGGTCATAAAAACAGCAGATTTTTTAACCTGCCAGAGTTTACTTAGGTCGTGTGATTTTTATTTTGCAGGACTTTTCCATGGAAACAACAGAGAGTCTTAGGAAGACTCAAAAGACCAGGACTTTTAGGAATTCTAAGAAGTTCGGGTTGGTTTTTTTTTTTGGATACATCCCAAGGGGGGGAACCCCAGGAAGACCCAGAACTCACTAGAAGGACTATATATCCTGTTAGGTGTGGAAACGCCTTGGGATCCCCCAGAATGAGCTGGACGATGTCGCTGGGGAAAGGCATGTCTGCTGTTCCCTCCTGGACCTGTTGAACATGCAACCTGATCCCAGATAAGCGGAAGACAATGGATGAATGGATTTAAGTGTACCTCCAACAGATTTCTATAAATTTGTTTTATATTTTTATTGAAAATGCAGCTTTGCTACTGATTTTATAACCTTTTGTTTTGGTCTTATCAGTTAAATGGATAATTTTGCTTGAGTAGTTTTCTGTTCTGTAAAATGCACAGAATGTGCAGTTGATTAGTTTTGTGGGTTTTTTGTTTGATTGAGACTAAGCTGGGTTATAAATTAGTGTTTATTTTTAAATCTGGATGTATATTAATACTTTCTTCTGTAACTCAATCCTGTGCAGTCTTCCAACGTGTAGTTTATTTCTGTTTGGTTCATTCACTGATTTGTTTAGATCCTTCTAAGAAACACAGCAGTCGGCCCACAAAGACGTTTCTATTGATGGGAGAAAACGTTTTGTTCTTGACAGAACTAACTCTGATTTGGAGTTTTGTTCTTAGCAATTGTTACACTTGGTCATAAAGAGGATTTTTACAACAAAATAGTTCAGGGTTGGTGCGCCACCCTGAAACATTTATACATGTAGTCAGTCCAGCGTTTCCTCAGACAGGAATAGACAGGAAGAGAAGACATGAATCAAAAGAGCTCAATATACCAAGGATTTGTTTCTTGTAGGAACATTAAAATACAATCAAAAATAACAAATTTTCAAGCAGACAAGGACAGAGCAGTAGCGTTATCGTCCAGAAAGAGTTCTGCAGTGCAAGTTATGTGTGATAATTTGTGAACATTGAGAAGTTTTCTACTTCTCAATATAAAACCATGTGGCAGAAACTCTGTCGTAGAATATAGAAATATTGAACTTTTTCCCAACATGGCTAAGAAGAGTCAGATGTAAAAAGCTGCTCATTCAGATGCAGTGAGACATTTTAATTATAGCTGAATCTGGATCTTTATGAGAGGATGAACCACAGGATGAAAACAAATGTTCAATGTTTTGGTTCAAACTAAAGCAATGAATCGCCGTCATCCTCACAATGCAACTGATGAAACAGTTTGATGAAGAAACTTTACATCAATGGCCGAAACAGCCGCCAGAGGATGTTTGACTCAATCATCACAGTACCATTATCTTCAGAGTTTTGTTTTAACATGGCTAAGTACAGGGGTTGGACAATGAAACTGAAACACCTGGTTTTAGACCACAATAATTTATTAGTATGGTGTAGGGCCTCCTTTTGCGGCCAATGCAGCATCAATTCGTCTTGGGAATGACATATACAAGTCCTGCACAGTGGTCAGAGGGATTTTAAGCCATTCTTCTTGCAGGATAGTGGCCAGGTCACTACGTGATACTGGTGGAGGAAAACGTTTCCTGACTCGCTGCTCCAAAACACCCCAAAGTGGCTCAATAATATTTAGATCTGGTGACTGTGCAGGCCATGGGAGATGTTCAACTTCACTTTCATGTTCATCAAACCAATCTTTCACCAGGCTTGCTGTGTGTATTGGTGCATTGTCATCCTGATACACAGCACCGCCTTCAGGATACAATGTTTGAACCATTGGATGCACATGGTCCTCAAGAATGGTTTGGTAGTCCTTGGCAGTGACGCGCCCATCTAGCACAAGTATTGGACCAAGGGAATGCCATGATATGGCAGCCCAAACCATCACTGATCCACCCCCATGCTTCACTCTGGGCATGCAACAGTCTGGGTGGTACGCTTCTTTGGGGTTTCTCCACACCGTAACTCTCCCAGATGTGGGGAAAACAGTAAAGGTGGACTCATCAGAGAACAATACATGTTTCACATTGTACACAGCCCAAGATTTGTGCTCCTTGCACCATTGAAACCGATGTTTGGCATTGGCATGAGTGACCAAAGGTTTGACTATAGCAGCCCGGCCGTGTATATTGACCCTGTGGAGCTCCCGATGGACAGTTCTGGTGGAAACAGGAGAGTTGAGGTGCACATTTAATTCTGCCATGATTTGGGCAGCCGTGGTTTTATGTTTTTTGGATACAATCCGGGTTAGCACCAGAACATCCCTTTCAGACAGCTTCCTCTTGCGTCCACAGTTAATCCTGTTGGATGTGGTTCGTCCTTCTTGGTGGTATGCTGACATTACCCTGGATACCGTGGCTCTCGATACATCACAAAGACTTGCTGTCTTGGTCACAGATGTGCCAGCAAGACGTGCACCAACAATTTGTCCTCTTTTGAACTCTGGTATGTCACCCATAATGTTGTGTGCATTTAAATATTTTGAGCAAAACTGTGCTCTTACCCTGCTAATTGAACCTTCACACTCTGCTCTTACTGGTGCAATGTGCAATCAATGAAAACTGGCTACCAGGCTGGTCCTATTTAGCCATGAAACCTCCCACACTAAAATGACAGGTGTTTCAGTTTCATTGTCCAACCCCTGTATCTACTGCTGCACTTTAGATTAGGACACTATTGTGTTCAGTCACTCTGTGAACTTTGGGTAAACCTGTTTTTTCTTCAATGTGCTTTTTATACAAACTAGACTTGCACTTGCTAAAGCAAGCAGTGGGTTTACAACCAGTCAGTTTAGTTGTAAAAACTCTTTAAGGCAAGACATCAAAACCTTGAATTTAGCGTTGAATTCATGTATAATTCAAAATGAAATCACATTAAAGTGTGCCTGTGTTCATGCTCACAATTACTGCAGCGGTTCCCGGGGCAGCACATGGCATCTCGGTGACAGCGCTTCTTCCTCCTGCGGCAGGACAGGCAGCGAGACGGAGCTTGCTGGGGGCTGTGGCAATAGCTGCCAACACTGCACTCCTTGTCGTTACTGCATGGATACACCTGCTGTGCACAACAAAAACACATAGTTATCAGGTGAGGACGTTTTATATGGTACAATAACGCAAAACAAATTATTTTTAAATTCTCTTTATGAAATCTTCATGTCTTTCTTTACCACTAGACATTTTATTTTTGTAAATCATGGAACATGAAGACATAAAGAAATTCTTCAGCTGCCTATATTAAAATGTTAAGAAACCTTTACGTTTTAAATTAAATGCAAGGAAAAGGTGAAGTTTGGTTTGTACTGTGAAGAAAATCCAATCAAGAATTTAACAGTAGCATTTTTATAGCCAGAAGGCACTAAACGGTTTTCTTATTTAAAAAAAAAGTAAATCAACAGTTTTCACATTTTTAAATTGAAATTCTGTAAAAAAAAAAATTTAAAAGCAAAAAACAATGTTTTATATTTTCCTCAGTTAAAAACAGCACAAGAAATTAAAGTCAAATAATCAGCCAAAATCAAATGAAGAGAAGGATATCATCAGCATATAGGTGAAAGGAAACACAAGAACTGTTTAAAATCATAAAAACAATAAACAATAAAAAAAAAAACTAAATAGATCCTTGAACTTAACTGAAAGGTTCATTCAAGTCAGAAGTCAAGTTTTTTTGTATTGAAAAATTTGTCATTAATCAGATACCAAATATCTGAATGCCATGTGCACAAAACGTTGCATACTGTGCCCTGACATTGATGATCACTTTGATTTGATCCTTTTATAAATAAACTGAATTTAAGGCGTAATGTCTATTTTTGCAACAGCTAACCAATAGCCCAAAACTTCTGCATAACTTCTAACCTGTAAGGTACAGTAAAAATTTTATGGAAAGTTTCCAGCATTGCGCCGCTTTTATGCTATAAAGCTGTTTTTTTCTTCACTAAACTGGTTCCAGTGCTCAACTGTATCTAGTGATTGCTTACAACAAGTTCTACCTGTTGCCATCTCTGAAAGCACCGAATCTGTCTTCATCAGAAATTACAGCTATGTGAAAAAGTATTTTTCACACTTTTACAGATTTCCTGTTTCTGATTTTTGTCACACTTAAATGTCTGACAGCATGAAACAAAATGAAATATCAGAGTACAAATACAAAAAGCTTTTCTCAATTGATTAATTAATTCATTAAAAGGATATGCCATCTAAACCAACTTGGCCTGAGTGAAAGCATAATTGTTCCCCTTCTTTGGGCTGGGAGTCAAGAAATCACTTAAACAGAACCTTCATGACAACATATAGTAGGCTAGAGCATATCTAAAAGCAACAAATCATGCCATGAAACCAAGAAATTCAAGAACACATGAGAAACAAAGTCACTGACAGCTGTCAACACAGGGTCACAAAGCCATTTCTAAGGCTTTGGGACTCCAGTCAGCCATAGTAAGAACCATTATCCACAGATGGAGAAAACATGAAACAATGGTGAACCTTCCCATTAGCAGTCAACCCTGCAAAATGACTCCAAGACTGCAACAACAACTCATCCAGGAGGTCAGAAAAAAACAAAGAACAACATTTAAAGCTCTGCAGGGGTCACTTTTCTCAGGTAAGGACAGAGTTCAAGGTTCAACAAAAAAAATAGCATCCATGGGAAAGTTCCAAGGCCAGAACCACTGTTGACCCAAACAGAACACAAAGGCCTGTCTTACACTTACCAGAAAATATCTTGATGGAAATACTCTGAGGACTGATGAGAAAAAAGTGAGGTTGAAAAATAAAACAAAATCAAGATTTTGGAGTGGTCTAGTCAAAGTCAAGACTTTGACTAGACCACTCCAAAACACTCCACTAGAACACCCCACTAGAGTCCAAGTCAAGGCTTTGACTCTATGAAGATGCTGTGACATGACCCTAAACAAGTCATTCGTGCTTGAAAACCCTTCACTTTGGCAGAATTAAAACAATTTTGCAATGAGTGGGTGAAAATTCCTCCACAGTGACGTAAAAGACTCATTATTGCTTAATCTTGATGGCACTTGTTGACCCAATGGGAGGTAAAACAAGAACCTGCTCAGAGAAAATAAAATACTGTGTGCTTCATGAACTGGAACAGGAAAATATGTGGAATAATAATAACCAGTGTCAGGTTAAAACTTTCTACCTAGAAAGTTGCTCTGATACCTTTAATATAAACCAGCCATTCAACAAAATAAAAAACTGGGTAAAATTAACAACTATAACCAACCATCACAACACAACACAACCATCTGTATTTCTCCATGATTTATTACAGATGAGACTAACTGTAATATTTGCAGGAGTTCAGCAGAAGTTTTTGAGTATTTTTATATTACTTAAATAATTCCAACATTTCTTTTCCACATCAAAATGATCTTTATTGGAATTGTTCCTTCTCCAAACCATTACCTTTCGATTAAAAACAAATGTCATTAGGACTGCTCCTCTTTCACTCTGGCCTCACAAAGTGTTCAGAGCTTTAATGACCGGGAACTGAAGGAAACTTTAGGAGGCAATCATATTCCTTCTTTGGTGCTTTGTACTGAAAGAGTAAATATAGTACAAAGTGCAGCAAAGGATCTCTACAAAACCAGAAAGACACACCTCAGCCGATATAACATCCACTTCTTTTTAAAGGTAAGCGTACAATGAGAGCTAACTCATATTTTCCACATACAGTGAGAGGTTTTACTGGAACCAGTATCGTTATAAAATACTTTTCACATGCGAGTCCTCTTGTTCTTGGAGTTGGAGCAGGAGCAAGGGCGTTTGGCATAATATGGACCACAAATCAAGTAAACTTTGTGGACAAATGAAATAAAGCGATAAAATTTGCACTGAGTTAATCGAGAAATAAAGATGTAAAACCGGCTGCATGAAAGGCTCAGAGGCGAGGCACGCTAACATTCAGGCCAACTGTGCTTTTATCTTTGCTATGTCTCTCTTTTATTCAGCCATTCGAATGTAAAAGTTCGAGAAATGATCAAAGGTGTGAATTCTTACCACAAACTAACACCAAGGTAAACATGCAACCAGCAAAGGGAACAGGAAACCCAAACTAAAGGCGCAAACTAGGCTGATTTGCTGCCCGACATCAGAAGAACAGCTCAGCTGCCACACCAGCAGCTCCACCGCATCCACATTTAGCTGGCATGGTGCTGACAGACCTGATTTACTGTGGCTTACCACTGACAAACATGAAGCATTCAACATGGGATTGAGCATGACAACCCAGCTGAGTCTGGCTAAAATAATCAGACCCACAATCACCAAAAAAACTTGGTTGGGAGTATCAGCGTCCATAAGGATGGATGGCTATGCCAAATGAAAAAACTAGGGATCATTTCGGACAAGAATGTTTAAATCAACAGCATCAATATTTCAGTATGTTATCATTTCTTTCTCCTGTGCTTCAGCTTTGGAAAATTAACATGATTAGACTTTTCTGGACGCTCGCCAGTCTGACTCTCTCGAGCTGAAAACAGATGGAGTCGACGACAAAGCCAAAGAGAAATTAGCTTGAAAACAGGCTGAATGCTCATCCATCATCATGTCGGATTCCAAGAAATCAAACACTTAACATGTTGATGAAAGTAACAGAGCCCTGATGTTTTATAGATTTTCACCAATTCTTCCTAAAGTAAGAATAAAGATGGTAAAAGGTTATTCAAAGGCTTTATGGACTAAAATAAACGGGAAAGGGAGGAAAATACCCTTTATTTCAACTTATCCTTTCACCCTTGTCTCTGGACCTCATTATTAAATATATTTGCACATAATGAAATATGTTTACATAGATTAAAGTGATGTAAACATTTTCTGACTAAGAACAGTATTTCATAACATAGCAATGACTATGATTTGATTCCCTTTAGTAAAGGTTTTGCCATGTAAAGTTTGCATCTGCTCCCAACAAAGAAACTGGGCTTACCAAACATTTTTTATTTCTCACAGAGACCAACAACCAACTAAAATGTCCTGAGTACCATGTTTTGAATTTATGGTACTGTGTGATTTATTTAAAAACAACAAAAACAATGAGCTTAACATGTATATAAAGGATGTTTTCATATTGCCCATTATGAAGATCGGTGCACTGCATAGAGCTGCATTCAGCTGGATTTATAAATACCAAGTATAGGTTTGTTTATAAACTCTGTTGGCTCTTTTAATATCTGCAGCTGGTGTTTGTAAATCCTGCTGAAAACAACCAGTCACTGTCTATAAATACCAAAAATGCCAGTGAGTACTGAAGAGTGTTCACAAACACCAAATGTTTACAGCAGCATTTATAAATTAGACTCGTAATATGAAGACATATGTTTGCAGAGACAAAGACCAAATCCAGTGATTTATCCCTGGTGATCCCCTGTGATGCTCTACAGAAAATCCAAGGGGGCATCAAACATTTCCTGAAAAAGACATTTTACTGATGATTTTATTGAGGTGGCCCTTGTAAACCAAGCAGATTCTTTGTGTTTTCTTGTTTGCCTGTTTGTTTTTAACTAGCTGGATCCATGTCCAGCCCAGGTACTGTATGAGACATTGATACAAGCATGTGGAACTTAGTTTGGTGTAAGATAGAAAACTCACAGTGATGGTAAAAAACCAAATACACCCCACGATTCAATAGCTTGTAGACACCTTTTCAGCAGCAGTTACTGTCAGTACTCATTTTCTGTCTGATGTTATCAGTCCCTCACATGACTGTGGAAGAATTTCGGCCCGCTTGATTTTCCAGGGTTCTTTCAGTTGCTTCTGCTCAGCTCTTCTGTTGTACATTTGGTGCTGTGTTTGGGATAATTCTCCCGTTAAAGATCCAGTTTGGTCCAGAATACTTTGGTAAACAGGGGATGCATGGATCAACTCAATGACTGACTGGTACCAAGGTCGTGTGGTTGCAAAATAAGTCCAAATCATCAACCCTAAAGTCCACAGGTATTTGAGGTAAAATGCTGCTTTTGGTTTTCTCCAAATATGAAGCTTTATATTATGGCCAAACATCAGAATCTTGGTCTCATCTGTCCAATAGACAGTGTTCCAGAAAGTCGTGTCATTCCTTTAGATTCAGCGTTGTAAACCTTGCTGCTATAGTCTTAAGGGAGAAAATTACTTTGTCCTGCAAGCCTTCCCAACAGCCATACTTGTTCAGGCCTTTTCTAGCTCTTCTGTCATGAACTTTAATATCCAACGTGTTAACTGAGGCCTAGAGTCTAAGATAGAGCTTTTGGTGTGTCCATTTTTTCATTTCTCTGAACACTGCAGATTCTGACTTTGGTATGAAGTTCTTGGGACCTCTTAAAAAGGAGATTGATAACAGCCCTACATGTTTTCCCCTTGTGAAGATTCCTTCTCTCTGTAGAATTAGGAACTTAATACTTTACAAATGGCTGTATAAACCATCCTAGATTATTAAGGCCGCAATAACAGTTTTGTGAAAGTCATTGCTGTTGTCTTTCCTTCCTGGCATTGTGTTAAGAGACTCCTGTTTGATCCAGACCAGCAGACTGTCAGACCTCCTTGTACCATTTCCCAAATTAATGGGCAACAACGGCTATTGTTCTCGTTGACATTACTATCAGACAAAAATGTATGTTTCAGAGCAATAGCTTTTATGGGCACACTGGTCATTATGGTTCTGTCCATCCATCAGTGGATGGACAGAACCATCCGTGGATGGATGGCGGAAAGATGTCCAGGCATACTGATCAAAAGGCTGACCCACCACAGCTCACTCGTTTTGATGTGGAGGAGCATCGACTCTGCTTTGAGCCTCTCTTTGATAACGGAGCTGCTCGCCCCATCCCTACACAGGAAGATCACTTCCATCACTTGTATCCAGGGTCTTGTTCTTTTGGTCTGATTGGACAGACCATCAAACTGAGAGCTTTACTTTTTAACTAGTTTATTTCTTCACCTCGAGAGACTGGAGAAGCATCCACATTTCTGCAGATGAAGCCATTATCCACCTCCTGATCCATCCAACCATCACTCATGAACAAGTTGCCAAGATGCCTGAACTTCTCCCGAAGCAGTTAGGATGTACTTATGTTTTCCCATGAAAAATTATATTTGTCCATGGCTCTGGAAAGCTGAGTTGTTGCTGTCTGATTTGCTAATCTGACCTTTCCTGATGTGAATCATAAACACATCCATGTCCATGTTTGATGGCAGGAGGATACAGTCTGTCATCAGCATCTAATACACACAAAATGTGTTTCTTTCCAAACCTCTTAGTCTGCTATTTTTTATCATTGTTTAATTATATTATTAGTTTTATCATTTTGTTCTATCAGTTCTTACTTTTTAATTTGTTTATTTGTTAGAGTAAAAACATGGAAGTAGTTTCTCTTTTCTTAGACCATTCCTGCTCAGTAGAGTTGCTTTCCGTTTAAGACTAATGCAGTAAATGTATGTGCATTGTACACCATTACAAACCACAGCTCTGCTGTTGCATAACACATTACATGTCATCCAAGGCACCTAATAATACTATATTGTTGGGTGTAATTTCAGGAAGATTTAAAGGTATTAAAAACTGAGTACAGCCCAACCTTCTTGTGCCACATCTTTGCTGTTTGCCAAGCAATGTCTCTGTGAGGAAATCAAGCTTTTACAACCTTCAGCTCTTTCTTAAAGCACAAACTGTCATTTTACATTTCTGTTTGAGGGAGGATTAAACATGCAATAATTGGGTTTGGAGACTCTAATGTTTGGAGAGGACCAGGTTGGCTGCCGTCATACTAATCACCCCCCGGCTCCAGGCATATGCCTAATAAACAGACATTAAGATGGTCCTCATCCCCCCTCAACAAGACAAATAGTCATACTCCTTAATTAAAACAGCATGTTGTAACTCTGTTACTGCTTTAATCTGATCTAATGCTTCTTAGATTTTGTTAAAATACTTTTTTTGAATTAAATCATTGACTTCAAAGCTGGAATCTCTTTATTAAGAGAAATGCATACATTCCTGAGGACTGCTGGGGCAAACGCATGCCGGGGATGAATTTGTCGGAAATATGAGGAGAAGTTTGTGAATGTACAGCTGGAATTTTTCTCCCCTGACAAGAAAAATGTGCTGTTATCTAAATATGAAGACAAGCAGGGCCTGCCACATGCTGGGCCACTTCAGATCTGTCTGTCCAGCAAAACTGCAGTTTCAGATCAGTTACAATGCATTTTGAAGGCTAGTGTGGAGGAGAGACTGAGGACACCTCTTCCATCAAGACTGAAACTGAAAGACGGATCTTTGAAAGTCGGTGATGCCTGACCCTCAAACCACCGCTGATAATCTTCCCTCACTCTGTCGTGTTTTAAAACACCTCGTTTGCTACTTCTGAGGGACATTTGGATGCATCATCCTCATCTCATATCTGCTCCCTTATTTTTACCTTCACACATAAAAGTGCAGCCCTGGATCCTGCACAGGAAGTGGGTAAACATGGTGTATACTTAGAATCCTCTCCTGGCATGCTGGTGAGATGATAAAGGAAGAGACAGACAGAGATCCGTATGGGAAACCTCATGTCTAGTGCTGGTAAAGCACTGCTGCTTTGAAGAGAAACATTAAATGTGCGGGAGCAACAATCTACAAGGGATTTACCGCAGGATATGCTCGGCTTTGAACAATCTTTCCCAGTCTCTGAGATCCCGTATTTACCTGCATACACTCATTCCAAAGTGATGATATAATTTCCAAGGAAGTGCTCTGTAATGCATATAAATACTGTAACAATAAAAAGGGAAGTTTTAATTAGATTTAGTCTGCATAAAAACACAAAAAATTAACAACAGGAAAAAAAAAAAAAAAAAGAAAAACACAACAAAACAGCATGTTCCCAAAAGATACATCTGCTTTAACTTCATTATCAAAAATTCTCCTTTGCCCCAGTGATTATCCTGGTGAGCAACAACTAAAGTCCAGATGTAGTCCTGACTTAGTTTTGTGCTTTTATTTCTGTTAATTATGACACTGTTATCTTCTAGGTTTATTACATTTAGAATGGTGGTAGTTCCATTCGGCTTAACACCGAACATGCTTTTATGTGAAACTAAATCCAAGTTTGCAAACCATGCAAAACAATCTGCATTTTAATGCCTACTTTTGTCATAATGCTATCAGTGTGTCATAAAAAAACAGCCACTTTGGTCCTTTGAGGGTTGGTCCTGAAGGCAATGGTGCAGTTTTAGACATCATGATTGAATGAATGAATGAATGAATGAATGAATGAATGAATGAATGATTTTTGGTTTCTTGGAGTTGATGGATGGTGTTCTGGAAGTGGTTCTGTTTGGGGGTTCTGTGGTTCTCTTGGGGGACTCCAGCGGTCATGTGGGACATCATGGTTTAAAATAGACAGATGTGATTGGTCTGACTCGGAGCAATACCCTGCCTTGTTTGAATTTGAGTTGTGTTTCGTTCTTGAATTTCTCTGCATGGAATGAAGATGGGATGTCTACAACAAGCGCTTTCTTAAAGCATAAGGTGGTTCAGAAGTACTTGGTACCCGACCACCTTGGGCCAAAGGTCAATGATCATAATGCACCGTTATATCGCCACCCAGCAGTGAGTTGGATCTGGTGATGGGGCAGGCTGCTGGAGTGACCCAGAAAGTGGTGGTGATGTGAGAACATATGTTGGAGAACCCTTTTTAGAGGATCTTCAACTCACACCTCCAGGAGAGGTTTTCTCATATTCCGAGGGAGATCGGGGATTTGCAATCTACATGAGCCCTCTTTAGGACCTCTGTTGCATATGCAACTTATATGAGCTGTGGCCTGAAGATGCTGAAGGTGCTGCTGTGGCACAACCAGAGGACACACAGGTGGACACCTGCAGAGGAAACCTTCAAGCTGAAAAATGAGTACATTAGCGCTTGGTCATTTTGGAGGTCTCTCAAAACAGCAGATATGTCCCAGAAGTCCATTACCAGGGGTCATGTTGAATGTCCATCTCCATGTCCCCAGCTCCCTGGTAGCAGATACAGCAGTGGATGAGGTGCTCACCAAGATGCCAAAAGCTCTGGACAGTTGGGTGTTGGCCAACACTCCTCTATTATGTAACATGGAGGACTGGACCAACGCCTGTGGAGAGGGAAACAGACGTGGTGGTGCCAATAAAAAAAAAAAAAAACGGAGACTGGCAAATGTTTTCCAACTATTGAAGGATCACACATCTCAGTCCTCCTAGGAAAGTTCTTGGGTCTTGAAGATAAGGTTTCAACAGATTGTTGAATCGTGGATTCAGGATTAGTAGTGTAGAGGAGCATCCTGGTCCTGAACAGTGGATCAGATCTTAACCTTGCAGAACTGCTGAGGGGGTTCTGGGAGCTTGGTTGTGCAGTCCACGTGTGTTTTGTGGATGTGGAGAAGCCAGACAGCTTGTGGTATTTTTCTGGGGTTGTTGCAGGGGTTTGCAGTGTCTTTTCTTCTAAATGCTATCCAGGCTGTGTATAACCAAAGTAAGAGCTATGTCCACCTTCTCAGCACAAAGTTGAACTTGGTTCAAGTGTGGGTTGGACTCCACGAGGCCTTCCCCTCACCCTGGATCTTATTTATGGTGTTTGTGGATGGTAAGGATGGGAGGCGGATGTCTAGTTTTGGCACATCAGAGTCTCATCTTTGCGTTTTTAGGCGATGTGGTTCTGTTGGTGTCTTCAAGCCATGACTTTGAATACTGGAGCAGTTCGCTGCCGAATGGGAAGCTGCCGGGATGAGAGTCATCTCATCTACGTCTGAGGCCATAGTCGATTGCTCTCCTCCGGTCGAGGATCAGTCTCTGCATTAACTGGAGGATCCGGTGCTTCATCTGCTGTAATGCGGGCACTGCCCTGGTCCATGGCAGTGAAGAAAGACAGAAACAACTAGACCAAAATGCTTTGAGTGAAAGTACTTGTGGCTTGAAAAACTGTTGTGTGGGTTTTTTTACCCTGCTGCTTCTGCACACACCCATTTGTTTCAGAGGTTTGCTATACCTTCTGCTTTAAAAGACAAGTTGACAAAAACATCAGTATTTTATATTAGTCAACATTTTGCCAGTGCTAATACCAATGGAACAGAATCTTTTAAAGGTAACCACTCTGGGTCGAGGTAAAAATAAACTGCCTTCTCATCACACCTTCACAGTGTAAAAGTTACACATATGCTGCACACATAGGAACCTGGGGCCCTTCTTTCAAATGTTTTCTGAATATACAAAAGATGAAAGTTGTAATTACTGTTTCAATCTTAGCATATAGGTTGAAATTTAAAATCTTCTTTTTTTTTATAAAATTCTATATTTAGACGCAAACGGCAGTAGAGCTGATGTTGGGATCTAAATTGGGGCCCACTGTTGTATTTTGTAACATTGTTTTATAGAAATAAAATACATTATTGCAGCACTAATAGTCTTGATCAACCACCCAGCAATCCATCAACTATATGTTGCATTTTTCTAATACTGTGACCAATATATTGTAGGAATGTAAAAAATATCGAAATCAAATAAAAATCTTTTTGTTCTGATCAGGGCTGACTCTGGTTCCCAAGAGTCTGAGTTTTTCATGGGGGGGTGGGGGCACAAGAGGGATCATTCAAAAAATTTTAAACCCTCTTTTCTGAATCAGACGTTTGTTGGAGGCAACGTCAGAAACATGATTAATGGTCATATGGAAAAATTACATTTCATGAGCAAAGGTAAAAATATGAAAACTCACTTTATAATCCGGCCTAAAGACCAGTTAGCAAACTGTCTTTCAGTAGTGATACATGAAGTTAGTTTTAAATGTAATTCTAAATATACTGAGTTTATTTAGGGCTTTTCTAGTCATACTGAACACTCAAAGTGCTTTACACTAGAGCCTCATTCACCTAATCACACACACACTGATATGCAGAACAATAGATAACTTGGGGTTAGGTGTCCTGCCCGGGGCCAGAGGCACATCGGCATATGACAGGGGGACACTGGAATTGAACCCACCCCCTTCTGTTTGCAGGAGTAGGTGAAATCTTTACTTTTCATGTTATTCCTCTACAGAGGAAAGCCTGACTAAAGCTTCGGTGACAGACGTGTTTTTTGCAGTCCGGTTTCTCGCTCTCTATCTTGTGATGGCAGGAGGAGCACCAGAGCTCCAGCTTGTAACCTGAAGCCATGAATGGTGTTAATGAGCGCCAGGGGCCTGAAGGAGTCAAATAAACAATGTTGTGAATAAACAGACGTCATATGCCCTGGAAGCACAGATTGCCTGTATCAGATAACATGGGGATGACTGCACACCAGTCACTCACACTAACCATGTCTTCAAACACTGCTACTTTCATCACATAAAACACATGTGTTTACTGCCCGGACTGTTTGAGCACAAGTCTCCAACAACTAGACCATATTTAGCGTACGCATATACTCTGAGTTGATCCAACATAAGGAAAAGGAAGTTCTTCAAAGAGCATTATGGGAAAAGGAAATTGGCTTCATGGAAATTAGGAAGTGTGTTGGCTCCTTTTTGAGTAGATACACTCAGGTCTCCTCTGTCATCAGAGGAAGACCACACATGAGGGTCCCAAAGGGATACTTCAGTTTATCTAAAGTGGGGTTGGGTGGAGCAGTGGACTGAGCAGTCCTGAGCAGTTAGTATCTTACCTGCAATCATAATGATCTGAGCTTGGAGAATCAGGGAGAAATTTTCATGACAGCATTAAACAACTGCTTGGACTGCATCAGGACAGAATTTAAGCCATTTAAAAGAACTCAAATGGATTTTTTTTGCACTACAACACGTTTGCAGTGTTGCTTGGACTGGGTAGGCTTAACACAGAGTGTTTGGGAAAGTGCTAGGCAGGTGTTGCAAAACTCAGAATTGGGTGTAAATAATGATATAAAGCAAATTAGATGCAATGAAAAATTCACCTTGACAGCTAGGAAATATGTTTAATGTGTAGATGAGAGATCCTCACTCCTCTCGATGATGTGCTTTGGTATTAACTTGTTTTTTTTCTGTGCCTGAGCCAAATAAAGGAGAGAACATTTCACTGCAGCTGCAGTCCAAGCATTTCATCGTCTCTTCCATTCAGAGTACCATTACATTGAAGAGCTATTTTAGAGCCAAACAAACTGTTGTGTGTAAAATACCTGCAGACAGACTGGTAGAGTCTGAGTGATGTGTCATAGTTGCCTGGACAATAGAGCAAGTGGGAGTGCTAACTTCTGTTTCTGCTCCCCCCTTTTTTACCCAAAGAAACCTGATTCCTCCCTGCAGTCTGACGCATTTACAATCTCTCTCTTAATTCTTAGTCAAAAAATTGTCTAAAAAGCAAGCAAAAACTAAGTATTAGAAATAAGTACGGAGCACTGCATGGTGCAGCATCAGAGAGGTGCCCCATACACAGAGGCCATAGTCCTCGATGGTTCAATTTCCTTGAGACCTTTGCTTCATGTCTTCACCTCTTCTCTCTCTGGCCATTTATTGTCTGGTAACTGTCTATGAATGCAACTAGTGCCAAAAATATCTTTAAAGCAGAAATAATCACTAAAGTTTAGTTCAACTTTCCTTCACCTCAGAGATCAGTCAAACTCAATGCATAAATGTTGCTTTGTCTCCCAGTGATCTCCCAGTGATGAGCAGACAAACGTTTTACTTCCTTTCCTCCTTTTTCCTAAACAGTCACCTTCTGTTGTAGGAGGACAGGGAGACAGAGGAGTCCTAAACGGAAATCTGCTGCACAGATTGTTTAGTAACGTTCATATTTGTTTGCACTGAATAAAGGAACTGGTCAAATATGATCGCTACGATGATTCCTGCAGCATGTTTAGCACCCTTCTACTGTCTGTTTTTATTCATTAATAACCTGTTATGTGTTTAAATGAATAAAATTTAAATGAATAAAAGTAATGGCAAGAGGCCCTATAAAACGTCCACTGCATTATGAAACTGCTTTAAGGACAGCAGCTATGCAGCTGTTTGGGGTAAACTTCCAGTGAAGTGTGTAACTGCATCAATCTTTATCCTGCAAGCAGAGGTGCGTCATGCCAGAATGGTGCCCTGGGTCAGCGCCATCTTATAAACACACGCCTGACAAATTCTCTTCTGCAAAACAACTAACTTCTCACAATGCAACTTCTCAGAATCATCTCAGAACTAAGAAAATACCGCAATATTTTTATACTGTGCACAACATAGGTGATGCCCAGTACCCGCTGACTGGGCATACAAATAAGCAATAGAAAACTGGCAACTATTTTCTGTGCAGGTGCCAAAGTACCTTCAGTCCTTGGCGCCCTGGGTGGTAAGCCATAGAGGAGTGATAATATGTCTCCCATTGATTAACAGTTTAAGCAAAGTAATGAAACATGGCAGCTTAACCATAAAATCAGTTTGTAGCATACGGCACCAGGGTTTTCTACATTTTCAAGACTTGCACCCAGCTGCTTCAATCACAATAATTAGCTCTAACAGATGATGGTGAAAATATATTTGGGTGTCCACTGTGCAACGGTTTGGAAAGAAATCCCCACAGGGATTAGTTCAAAACTAAAACTGAAATTATTAACCACATAAAAAGCCACTGGATGATGAAATGTAGCAGCTTTACTCCACTGGAAAGTACCCTAAAAATCAGAACAAACATTCGCAGTAAGCATAAGAGGTATAAACCCTTAACTGGCCATAAAAGCTGTGAGACATCTTGATTTGGACGAGACCCACCATGGCATTCTGGTGTTCTCTGCACACAGTACGATCCTCCAAAACCACCAAAGACTGTTGCAGTGGCACCGATATAAGCAGGCGTTCAATTTGCGGTTTGGCAGCAGTGCTTGAGGTTGGTTTTCCACACTCCGCAGAGGAGAGAGTGTGGCTTTTCCAATAATTCCTCCGTCTAAGCTGGCCGCCCCTGCTGTCAGCACTTAGCAGGTAATAAAGGACTTCACCACAACAGCAAATGATATCACAGAAAAGGGTGATGGGTGAGAGTAAATATTTTTAATCTAAAAACAGAACTGAGATGGAGATGGAGGAACGCCATCTGCTGCTCAGAGAGACACAGAAAGGCGGTTTTAACAACCCTGACTTTAACTTTTAAATCCCAACAATTCGATCTGATGGTATAAGTGATTCAGGATTTAGTGTGATCAGGACTGATGGTACTTTGGTGAAACCGCAGGAACTGACCATATTCTGAGCGGGTGTTAGTGTATCCCTCAGAAGGCCCTTATAAGAGTCCCATAATCCCAGCCAGCGTCTGGACCACTTTAATGGCACTAAGACCCAGACAGAAAATTACTCCAAGTGTTAACTTTTTCTCACATTTCTGCTGCATTAATGATTTATTGTGGATGTAAGCAGCTCCCAACAGCGGCGTCAGGTTTGAAAAGGCAATTAGGGATTTACGAGGGGTCCGATGCTCAAAATTTCCACTAACGATTCACACATGACAGGAAGAGCGTGTTTAAATTTTTCTTCTGTGATTTTTGAGTTTGATCCTGTACTTGGTCTCTGAATCATAACTTCCAATTTGGGCACTTTAGTAAAGGGCAGTTCCAGCATTTTTAGACAGTTTGGATAGCAGTTGATCATTGCTAGCCTACTTTAAAATCTGAAACACTCAGACATGTCAAACCTAAACTGAATTATCTACACTGATCAAAGAATCCTTAAAATGTAGTTTGTGATTTCTTAAACCATTCTTTCTTTCAGATTTAAAATACAACAATGGGTCATTTTAATGTTTGGCGTTTAGACAACTTCACAAAGAAATCAAGTGTAAAAACTACTATATTTAGATTGGCCAGATCTAAACTGGATTATTCTGCACTAATCCAATAATCTTGGGTTCTCAGAGAGCTTTATTCTATGTATAAAAATACTAAATTACAGTGTCTTAAATGGTGTCAAGAGTAAAAACTGCAGTACTGGGTAAACTAAACTTTTATTTTCAAGGAATTACAGATATTGGGAAGTAAAAGCTTTAATCTTTATGTGGAAGATAATAAAGGGGCTACCTTTTTAGGGGTATTAAATCCATTTTAGATGGACTGCTGTTTGAAAACATCAGCTCTAAGACCAACCAAACCGAATTATTCCACAAAAAAGATAGATTCTTGAAAATAAACTGTGATTTATGGCACCTTTATTCCTTTGGCAAAACCACAAAAAGGGGTAATTTCAATGCTTTTTAGAACATTAATGCCGAGTGAAACGTTCCTAAAGGTTCATAAGAGGACTATTTCGGCATCAAGGGTAAAAGCTGTGCTTCTTAAACTGATCTGAATTATTCTACATTAAATACATTTTTCCTGTTTTCAAAACTCAAACATTTTTTTAGGACATTAAGACGACTTTAAATGGTATATAAAATAAAAACAAGTAAAACCTCACTTGGATTCTACATGCATCAAATAAACCTTTATTATCTTTGCCAAACACAAAACAAGTAATTTTAGAGTTATTTTTAATCATGTAGGCGATCTTAAACGATGTAAAGCATGAAAACCCCAATAAACAACCTTAGACTGAATTATTCTCTGAATTATATCAAAGAATATTTGACGTCTGAGACCCATATGTTTTATTTGTGAAAACTTATAAACGACTATTTTAGTGCTTTTTAGGGCACAAACACTTTAAATGGGGAATAATGTAAAAACTGCAAAACTTAAATAAGTCGAACCTGAACAGAATCATAATAAACTGACCTACTCTGTTTGAAGATGGGTCCTTTTAAAGGTCGTCTCTAACAGCAATGAAATCACACTTTTTGGTTGTTTCAACAGAGTAAAGTGTTCACAAATCTTTAATCAATGTAGAACAAACTAGTCCATGTTTGAGGCTACGCCCTTCAGGTTCTGATCCACTCATCAAGTGCAGTCCAGACGCCTGAAAAGTCCCTACAAGGAAGCAGCGAATCTGCCTCAACTTATTTTATTCGTGTGCGTAAAATTTCTGCAGGCATCATTTCTTCACATTTCCTGATGACTGGAATTAAAGAAGTTTACCTGCGGGAGGAGCCGGTGCTTCCTGGTGACCGGAGCGGACCGGTTCCCTGCTGGTGTCGGAGTCTCCTCCAGGGAAGAGGGCTTGATGGAGTTCGCTTTTGGACGCGCCTCTGACAGCTGGGATGCCTCCGTCCTCACAGAAGCGACGACAAGCATCGCAATGCAGCATTTACTCCAAGCCGAGACGAGCATCTTCTAAATTCAATTTTTAAAAAATAATAAAAAGATTTATCCTGTGGAACAACCTATGGTTTATTTCTCAGTGAGAAGCGTGCGCCCCGGCACCGTCCATGCGCCACTCACAGAGCGCACTGATGGAGTTATGGGGAACTTTCAGGATAAAGGAGTGTGTGAGGAGGTCTCCACCGTGTCTCCGTCCGGCTCTGAGTGGCTCACAGTTCTCCTGCAGGCTCCTTAACGATCTCAGATACTTTCTTTTTATAGGACCCTAATGAGTTTTCTTCCTCCGCCCCATTCAGCATCTGACAAAGACTGAAACTGATCTGTGCGCTGCTGCTCCTCCACACCAACTGCAGGAGCCTCCTCCGGGAAAAGGCTATAAAATTATACACTGTGTATTTTAACTGAGCACTTGACCCTTTTTACGGGTAAGTAAAATAGGAAAAAAGAAGGTAAAGAAAAAGCCAGAGTTTGGCTGATTTAAAAGGGGCCATTGTAAGCACGGAGGAAACTTTTCCACCTTTAAGGAATTCATTTATATATGAAATTCGCCGCTCATTCCACTCATTTAACGTTAATTCTGGCTCCACAATGTAGAATAACAACAATGGGATTGTCCCTCTGCTACAGACATTGATCAGGGATCAGGGATAATCCTGGAAATATGGAGACTAATTTTTACAATTCCTAACAAATTGCCTCTTGAACGTTTCCATATTTTGTCCTGTTACACACTTGAATGTATTTTAGCTGGATTCTATGTCCAAACCAAAGTAATTCCGAAAAGTAAAGTTGGAGGAAAATTACATATGATTTTCAGCATTTCTTACAAATAAAACTCTGAAAATTGTGACTTGCATTTGGGTCTCCTTTACTCTGATACCCTAAATAAAGTCCAGTGGAACCAACTGCTTTAAGAAAACACTTCAAGTTAATAATATGTAAATTAATCTCAGTATAAATACAGCTGCTCTGGAAAGGCATCAGACCCAAGACGTGGTCATACACCTAAGATGACCGACAGCACAAAGAGAGCATTAATCAGAGAAGCAGACAAGAGGACCTTGGTCACTCTAGAGGAGCTACAGAGCACCATAGCTCAGGTGGAAGAATTTGTTGACAGGGAAACTCTTAGTTGTGTAGTTCACAAATCTGGCCTTTATGGAAGAGTGGCAAAAAAAGAAGCTGTTGAGAAAAAGCCATGAGAAATCCCATTATCTGTTTGCCACAAGTCATGCAAGGGATTCAGGAAAGATGTAGAAGGAAGAGCTCCGGTTGGAAACAATCAAAATTATGCTTCTTTAGCTTCATGCAAAACCTGATGTGTGGTGGAAAACTAATATTACACATCCCCCTGAATACACCATGTCTATTGTGAAACATGGTGCCGGTAGCAATATGCTGCAGGGATGTTTCTCTAAGCAGCAGGGAAGCTGATAACAGTTTTAAGGTAGATGGATGGAGCTGGATAAAGAGCAGTCCTGGAGGAAAATCTGTTCACAAAAGACTTGAGACTGGTGTAAAGGTCACCTTCCAGCAGGACAATGACCTTAAACATAGAGCTACAATGGAATAGTTTAGGTCAAAGAGTATGTGTGTGTTAGAATGGCCTAGTCCAAGTCCAGACCTAAATCCAGTTAAGAATCTGTGACAAAATGTATAATTTGCTTTTAGCAAAAGTTCTGAGCTTGAGTGATTTTGAATATTATTGCTTTAGAGTTAAGGGGGTGACTTCAGATGCTTGAGTTTCAGATCACTTATTTGTAGAGCATCTAGAAACCCATAAATCATTTTTCTTTTACTCCACGATCATGTTTTACTTTGTGCTGGTTTATCACATAAAATCCCAGTAAAATACATTAAAGTTTTTAGGTTTAAAGGGGTTTGAATAGGTTTGTGAGGAACTGCAACCAAGTTCCCCATCAGTATGACTTGGGTTAGGGTTATATCATTCATGTGTAAGACTAGCATGACATCCTTCAGTTTCAAGCACCTAATTCACTTTCTGCTCATTTTCTCATCATTTCTGCAGCTCCTATCAGTTTTTAATTTCATAATTTTTTGCTGCTTCTAATAAAGAAAATCTAATTCTGATATCTTACATCAAAGTGGAAAATATGATGCATAAATAAGAACTACTAAATGTGAATCAACCCAGAAAGGCCACCGTCCCAGCGTAGAAACAAACCATTTTCAGAAGCATCTTTCCCACAATGGCTCTATGACTCCCCACCTAATAATGCTTTAGTCTTCACACACACAAGTCCGAACCGTCTATTCAAGGCTGGAAGCTTGGCTGGGCTAGGATGAAACCAGTATACTGCTAAAGGCTTCTGACCTCAAAGGCGATCCATCACATCCTGCAATTCAAAGTGTCAAGTTCTTTTGTCGAGGACAATGGGAGACCAACTGAACTGGGGAGTGGGAGGAAGTATTGGACTTGTCTGGTGTAACTGTAGACTCTCGGAGGTGATACTATTTTAGCCGTCGTTGTCACCTGAGCACGCAATGATTTACCATGAAAGACTCCCATCTGACAGATGCCTTTAACAGAATACAACAAAAAAAGAAAAGAGCTTCATCTGTTTTCAAATAACTTTACATCTGGAAGGGAAGTTTTAAATGGGAGCTCAACCCTATAGTCATTTCCCACTATTTTGCTTTCAATGAATCTGATTTTCTCGGGCTTGATCAACAGTTCTCTGGGTTTTCTGAAGGTATTTCCTCTTTCCTAAGGACATGACTTTCCGACACTGTTCATCTGTTCCAGTTTCTTTTGGCCAGATGCTTCTTCTTTTCACCTTTTGTCTTTAATTTTAAGAATATGGTGCAACTGACATGGTCAGACACAAGGGCAGGACCAAAAGTGAGGGAAAAAGCAGCCGAAGTCCAAACAAAAACCTTAAAAAGATGTTCAAAAAGCCCAGGATGAGGCCAAACAATGTATTCTTTGGTTTATTAGTAACACTTCAGAAGAATATGAGCTTGCACTCAGTTCAGTATCAGCTTTATTTGCCAAGTTTGTGACACCAACAAGGAATTTGACTACAGTTTCACTGTGCAGTTAATGAAGACATTTTAAATATAAGTTCAATTAAAAAGAGGAAAAGAACGCTTTTTGTAAGCATGTACAGTACTGTGCCAATGTTTTAGGTAGGTGTGAAAAAATGCTGTAAACAAAGAATGCTTTCAGCAATATAAATGATTGTTATCAATTTACTAAATGCTAAGTGAGCAAACCCAAACATACAGCCAAAGTCATTAAGAACTATCTTCAGCATAAAGAAGAACAAGACTTACTGGAAGTGATGGTACGGCCCCACAGAGCCCTGATCAACATTATGGAGTGTGTCTGGGATGACATGAAGAGAGAAGGATGCTTACATCCACAGAAGATCTGTGGTTAGTTCTCCAAGACGTTTGGAACAACCTACCAGCCGAGTTCCTTCAAAAACTGTGTGCAAGTGTACCTAGAAGAATTTATGCTATTTGGAAGGCAAAGGGTGGTCACACCAAATATGGATTTGATTTAGATTACTCTGTTCATTCACTGCATTTAGTTGATTTATGAAAATAAATTAACACTTCCATTTTTGAAAGCATTCTTTGTTTACAGCATTTTTCACACCTGCCTAAAACTTTTGCACAGCACTGTATATATACACAGTGTTTCTACAAAACAGACAGATATGGCTGGCATCGATCCGAGTGCTCCGTCTGTCAACTGTTCAGAGAAACAATATGGGGGAAGAAACTGTCTGTGGCGGCTGGTTTTAGCAAAAAGTGCTCTTTAGTGCCAACGTGAAGGTAAAGTCTGAACCGTTTGTGTCAAGGATATGTGGGATCTGCAGAGATGTTAGCTACACTTTTCATGACCCTAGACCTGCAGTCCTAGATGGAGGGATTGTTAGCCCTGACGATCTTCTCTGCAGACCTGGTTGTCCATTGAATCACACAGGTGATGGTTGTTCAGGCTGTTTGCATTTTCCATTATATCATTTTGTGCCATTTTAAATCTGCAATAAATTTAATCTTAAATCATTGCAGCAGTTTGTTTGTGTTTTAGACAAAACCTTGCTATGTTAAAGTGGAAAATGGTCAAAGCATGAAACATCTTAGGTTCTCCTTTAAGCTTTTGCTGGATTTCCCCCCCTCAACATCTTCATCTGCTGGAACAACATTTTGTAGGCCTGATAATTCTTGTTGTCAACTTTCCACATTTTTAGCACATACTTCAAAATACACTGTCAGGACCTGATAAACAGACCGGGCAGATGACTTAAAAAAAGCAACCAAAGGCCAAAGAAACACTCAGAAAGCCCGGAACTGTAGATCAAAATCACTTTAAATCCTCAGAACGTAGATAGCCTTAATCATCCAAAAAGACTTCCGGATACGTAGTCAGTATTCAGTGACATAAACCCAGGGTTCAGATTTACTTAGCCTGCGAAGAAGCATAAACAAAGTTACAACAAGGTCGAAGAACAGAGTATAGACTTAGTGTTTGGCTTGAGCTTGTTACCACTGTGGGTAAAACACTCTGGCATCGAAGTGCTGGCAGCCTCCTGCTTAAGTACTCCTCAAAGTATTCAGTAGAATAAGTCGCACCTGTAGCCCAGCACACCTGAGAACTCCAGCACCGTCTGAAAACACTGAACACATGTAGCAAGCACAAAACACAAAGACAACCCAGATCCTGACAAATTGTTGATTCCTTCCATCAGGGCTGGGTGGTGCCCAGCTGGATTCTGTCTTCAGTACAAAAATGACGCAGGAGAAAAACTGCCTGAAGAAAACAAGGTGATCATGTCGTATGTGGATTTCAGAGTATCTGATGCTTTTCATCACTTTGTTACATACAAACATGAAGAGGAACACTTTGAAAATGACAAACTACTGAAAATCCAGTGTGGAAAACAGTTGCTTGATGCTAATCAGAGTGGAAACATCTAAATGGTGATGAAGGTTCTCCAGGTGGTTAAATCTGAGCACAGGTTTCTCTTCATATATCTTAACAAAGAGTTGACAGGGTATCAACAGTTAAATGCAAAAACATGATCTCTAAAGAAAAAGGTTGCAGAGTAACACAAAGAGCAACTTGCAAATCTGTAACATTTTTATTTGATTCCTCAGGAGGAAAGAGTTTCCAAGGATTGTCTGATGTGCCGTCATCACCATTCTATCCACACAGTGATCTTATTTTCACTACTGTAGAAATATTTCAAACTGCTTGTTCTGAGGAATTACAGATGATCATGTTAATAAAGCAGGACGTCTTCTGTCAGGTGTGACAATCTCATTGGAGCCTACGGCCTCCAAACACTATAAGGCTAAAGAGTTTTAGCTTAAATCATCAGTTTATTTTAACCAAACTGAGTAAAACAGCCAGTTGCAGGGGTGTAAAAGGAACCCTGTAAGTTTCCTGTCAAACCTTCTGAATGTTTTCCATTTCATCAGACACGGACACTTTTGTAGCTAGAAAAGCGAAACAGCCAAAGCAGAGGAGGTTTCCTAAAGTCCGCTCAGCAAATGTTTCTAACAAAACGTCCGAGAGACGGATAATTTAAAACCACAACCTTGGATGACCAGTTTTTATGATTAAAACCACCCATTACAGTTGTTTGAAATATTACTTTTAACAATTATTTTATACTTAGTTAGAAATTGTGTATGTTCTGTTCATGTGTGGATCTCTCCAGGTCCACTCTAGTGTTCTCCAAACAGAACAAGAATACGCATGAATAATGCAACAAAGGATATTTAGGTTTTTTTATTATAACATTTCCAAACATGCCCTGATTATTTTTTTATTTCCATAGTTTCTACGGACCTAATTAAAATCTTTACTACTCAACATGGGTCCAGTTAGTACTGCTTGTGATGAAAATGTTTTTTTCCTGGTCCTAGGATCTGATTCATGTATAAAAGCCCAGATCTCACCATACGCACCCCTGGGTGATGTATTGGGGGTTTTGTGGTCACTGAATATGTTTCATTGCACAGTTTGTGCATTCATCTTATTAAAATAAATAATAAAAACATTTAAACCAATAGATAGAATGAATAAACCCCAAGGTTACAAGAACATATTGGAGATTTATACATTTCATATGCTAATATTAACTTATATTTATTTTGTGGGGATGGAAAACATAGGACAGCATCTTTGCATGGATATTTGTTGTTTTCCCAGCTGAATACGGATATTTAAGGAGCTTTTATGAGGCAAACATTTGTTGGTAAAGATCACTTCAGATTAGAAACTGGCAAAGCAGCCTGACCATGTTAAGAGCTCATTGGCTGATCTATCTTATGGGAAGCTGGTGATTTGGTTGTTTTATCATTTTTTGTCATTTACCTGCTAAATGTAACAGTCAAGTTCAGCAGGGGATTTAGACTATACTGCCAAAAGTATTCACTCACCCATCCAAATAATTGAAATTAGCTGTCCCAGTCCCCTCCATGTCCACAGGTGTATAAAATCCAGCACCTAGACATGAAGACTGTTTCTACAAACATTTGTGAATGTATGGGTTTCTTTCAGGAGCTCAGTGAATTTAAAGTTGTTACTGTGATAGGATGCTACTTGTGCAACAAGTCCAGTCATGAAATATCCTTGCTCCTAAATATTCCACCGTCAGCTGTCAGTGATATTATTAAAAAGTGGAAGTGATTTCGAATGAGAGCAACCCAGCCACCAAGTGGCAGGCCACGCCTCTGCAGAGTCACTCGACTCGGGTTCCCTCCAAACTTCAGGTGGCCTTCAGATTAGCTCAAAAACAGTGCGTAGTGAGCTTCATGGTATGGGTTTCCCTGGCCGAGCAGCTGCATCCAAGCCATACATCAGCAAGTGCAATGCAAAGCATCGGATGCAGTGATGTGAAGCACGCCACCACTGGAATGTAGAGCAGTGGAGGTGTGTTCTCTGGAGTGACAAATCACACTTCTCCATCTGGCAATCAGATGGACGATTCTGGGTTTGGCAGTTCCTAGGAGAATGGTTTTCGTCTGACTGTATTGTCAGACATCAGTCTATGACCTCAAAAATGTGCTTCTAGAAGAATGGTCAAAACTTCCCATGAACACCCTCCTAAACCTTGTGAACAGCCTTCCCAAAATCGTTGAAGCTGTTATAACTGTAGAGGGTGGAGCGACTCCATATTGAATAGATTAAGAATGGGATGTTACTTAAATTCATGTGAGAGAGGTGAGCAAATACTTTTGATAGTATAGTGTATATGGCGACCTTAATAAAAGCCCACAAGATGTCAGATAACATGTCAGTTAAAGAATTTCTTAATGCCACAAGTGTTGCTGCCTTGTTTCATCTCTCTATGCACATTGGTCACACATCAATCAATCAATCAATCAATCAATCAATCAATCAATCAATCAATCAATCAATCAATCAATCAATCACACTTGTAAATATGTTTTTACTTTTACCACAGTTCCAGCTTCTTATTTTCCTTTATTTCTTTATATATTGCATCTAAACAGCCAGATTGTCTATAATCTATTAATCAATCTTCCTGAAAGGCTTTCATAAGTTTCTTTGTTTTTTAGTTTTTGTCTCATTTTGGGTCCAGGCCAAGAAAAGCATTTTTCTGAAGAAATTTCCAGATCTTGCTTCTTCTAAGGTTTATGTTTTTGAACTGGTAAAAGTGAAATGAATAGACTCCACTAATTGATCCTTCAAAGTGAGCCCAGTTTTTTTACTGAAGTCCAAATGCCCTGACCAGGATTGTCAGATAGATCACTTATCAAAACCACAGCGTAGCTTTTAGGACTTCTTTTAACTTCACATTCTAGGCAGATCAATTGAAAACTGCAGCAAGTAGTCGGCTTGGCTTTGTTTAAAAAAGGACATGTTGCTCAGGAGAAGATTGACCCTATCCGCTCATTTCCCTGGAAGATGGATTAGGCCGTCTCTGAAGAGCCGGGTCTTCATTTGGGAGCATGAATGCGCCTTGTTACTAACTTCAACTGACTCAGATTATTTAATCGATAACAGTGACCCTGCCCTGACAGAATGGTGACCACATGAAAGCATGAACCACTGTGACATTCAAGGACGCAGAAGGCCATTACTGCTTCTAAATGAAAATTTGTCCTCTATAGCTGTGGGAAGCAGGGGTGCACAGAAGTGCACTGCTGAAGTGAGAATGAGATGTCCTCCAGGTCCTTTTAAAGAAGGAAAAGGCAGCTTTGGTTGCTTTCCACTACTGTATAACAAAAATCTGTATCAAATCACATTAAAGCATAGGCATTAAACTGAAAGGTAGCATGCATACACGCCAGGATTTCAGTTATGTTTGTCTCACCAAGCAGAGTTGTTTCTTATGTCTGTGACACAGCCCTGTTTAATGCCAGGTCTTTGTGATGGGGCTGATTACACAGGCTGACAAAGCCTGATTTCCAGAGTTTTTGTTTGAAATGCATCTAAAGAGAACATCTGGGTTAGAATAAGTCCAATTGTGTCCCTACTGGTGCTTCAAAAGTATATAAACCCATTTAAATGGCAGGTTTTGTTATATGAAATCATTTCATTGGATTGTTGTTAATCTTCTGCGTAAAATGTGACACATACTCTGTACAATTCAACTGAAAAACAAACCTGTTAGGAGGAAAAAATAAAAAAGTTAAATAATGTGGTTATATACATGTGCAACGGCTCTTCTTTCTCAGAAAGCTGAAACGGACTGGTCTCTCTACTGAGCTGCTCACAAACATTTACTGGGCCACAACTGAAAGCATCCTGTGCCGCAGTGTCACAGTGTGGTATGGGAGCTGCACGGCACAGGAGAGAAAGGACTTAGCACAGGTGGTGAGGACAGCACAGGGGATTGTGGGATGTTGTCTACCGGATCTGGACTCGATTTATGCTGCATGAGTCCAGAAAAGGGCCAGACAAATTGCTACAGACCACACCCACTCAGGGAATGCACTGTTTGTCCCACTTCTAACAGGAAAACAATTCAGGAACATCACATGAAAAACAAATAGACTTAGAAACAGTTTCTTTCCTAAAGCAGTGAAGGCAATTGTCCTCCTGCAGGCAGACACTAAACATCCATGCTGACGATCAATCAAACCACCAGCCCGTCTCAGACTGTTTCAGCACAAGCTGCACTTTATGTAAATACTAAGTACTACATGCCACATTCCATGAACATATGTTCTCTTTTTTCTATAAGTGTTTTTTTGTACGTGTCTATAACCTACAAGCGTATCTTTGGGGGCGAGTCCCAGCTAAATTTTATTGTGGTGACATAATGATAATAAAGAATCTTGAATCTTGAAGTAAAAACTAGATTTTCTGTTGAATTTAGTTCTGGACTTTGGATTGGCCATTCCAAATCAAAATAGTGATTTCATTTCATCTTGATTAAACCTTGGCTCCCCCCACCATGATGCTGCCACCACCTTATTTCATGGTAGGTATGTTGTCCTTTGGTGATACACATTGTTGTTATTGTGCCAAATATACGTTTTCGGATTTGTGGTCCTAAACTTCAAGTTTTGTTTCATCAGACCATAACACGTTTCTACCATGTTGGGAGATTTTCACCAAGCCTGGAAAAGGCTTCTTCAGTGTTTCTGTTGCCCTCTTGGCAGTTTCTCTGACCAGTTACTGTCTTGTATTTTTCAGTGGTTTTGGCAAAACTGTCAGTTTTTCTAATGTACTTGTACTGTACTTGTCTTCAGCCAATGGTCTGGGCCTGATAACAGTCACAGCTACTTATATTGGCCTTTGGAGAAAACAATTACCCATGTCTTTTTTAAAAGGCTGCGTTTCCTTGTAATAAAGCGATGCAGTGTGTCATATGTAATAAAGTTAATTATTACATCTATACTATATCTCAGTATCCCTCCTGGCAGGAAGATTAAATATAGTTGTCTATGCTGAGGCTGTCACAATAAAATCTTAGCCTCTGACTCAGATCAGCATGAACCATGAATAACGAGCTCCAGGTAGAGATTCAGCAGAGCTGCATGGATGGAGTCCTGCGTCTGGCAGCCTGCGACCAACTATTCAAACTAGATTTATGATGTGTTTGACCAGGAAAGGCTATAAATACTTTGTTCTCATGATAAACTGTGATTTTCAAAAATATTCAACTGAATCAATATGGTAAACCAGAAAATTTGATAATACCATCGGTGGGACTTTAATAGCATGGTAGAACCTCAAAGTGCGTGGACAGTACCGATAAATGCAAGCTTAATTATTGCTGTTGAGATCCCTACAAGTAGTGTTGATTGGTTTTGACAGTAATAGTGTTTTAATTGAAGCCAGCCACAGCCGCATGCATGTGAGCCTTGTGGTATATACGTCTGTAGCTGTAGCGTGCTTCCAGCAGTTTACCCTAAAGTGCTGCTTTAAAATGTCTGCAGTCATTAAAGTTGCATACTCTCTGGCCTGTAGCTCGCAGACCTGTCTGTGAGCTCCCAGTAACAATATTTTCTGGGTTTGTGGGTACAGACCACAGTTGTTTCAGCACATCAAGACATTTTATGACAAGAATGCTAAACACGTCATACCTTTCGTGTGAAAAAAGAACAAACAGAATTTATCTGTTTGTCTCTTTGTTCTGGTTACTAGTTTCTTTCTGGTTTATTTAACTACTTGCACCTGCTGCCAGTCATATGCATCTTAGTAACCCCTTGTGGGTCAGCAGCCCACCCGGGGTATGTGAGTTTGCTTTCAAAACATAAACATAAAAAAAAAAATGTCATTCGTTCATCTTCTATACCACTTCTTCCATAGTGGGTCGCAGGGAAGCTGGTGTCTATCTCCAGCAGTCTACGGGCAACAGGCAGGGTACACCCTGGAGAGGGCACAAGTCCATCGCAGGGCAACACAGAGACACACAGGACAAACAACCATGCACACTAGAGGCGGGACGGGAGACAGCATCAGTAAAGATCACGTGATTGGGACGGTACAGGATAAAAAATGAACCGGAGCAGACGGGAGCGGGAGCTAACCAATAGGAGGGAAAACAAACTAGGATCAATTGTCTTTGGAAATGTAAAACTGAGACTTTATTATAAACTTTAAGAAAAAAAAAACTTGAATCGACGCTGCCATTGTGTAGTTTTTTTTCCAAGAAGCCTATACTATAATGCGAGTCAAACGAACTACACGACCCACAAGCCAACAGTGCTTCTGATCGATGTTTTCCACCTGCGTTCAGGATGGAGGGAGCAAACGCTGGTGAAGAACTGGACGCGGTAAAATTGGATTTGTAACGTAAAGTCAGAAATAAGGACTCATCTATTAAACTTATAGAGCTGACAGGAAAGTCGCAAATATTACTGAACTTCAGGAGAGTTGAATGCAGCGGTTTTAACACGCAGTCTGCTGCTTGTAAAACGTGTTTAGTCGTAATCAAGTTCACCAGTAATTAAGGGAGACTTATAAGGCAGATTCTGGATTAAATCAACCCTGCATCTCTTCATTCATCAAACCAAAAGTACCAACATGTGTCAAGTCTCATCTGATCAACAAAACTGCTGCATGTGCGCTAAAGATTTAAGAGGTAAGGTACGGAAGCCCGTGAGGGGACATGGGGAAATTTATTTCTTTTGCGTCTCCACGCAATACTTTTGCGTTCGGCATTTTGGAGCAACAGCACAGATGATAAACTGCTCATAAAACAAACAGCACTGATATGTGATTGATATGGTTTATTTGTCATATGCAGGTTAACACGCAGTAAACAATGCGATAAAATGCTTAGGATAAGAAGAACCGTTCAAATCACGATAAAAACAAAAACACTAATGGCGTACAAAAAAAAGGTACACATCATGCAGCAGTAATAAGGAAATAAAGTGTCACAGATGTGGTTTTGTGCAGCATTATTGTTCAGAGTTCAGTAGTTTGACAGCTTGTGGATAAAAATTGTCTTTTAGTCTGATTTGAAGATAATTTTGTTTAAGGCCGATTTCAAAATAAAACTCAATAAATCTCAAAACGGGTGTAGTGTTTGTTTCATTTTTGCAGTTATCTGGTTTGGAAACTATCCCACAAAGTATTGCGAAATAACGCAAAGACTATTGCGTGGGGACACAAAAAAGAAAAAAATCCCCCCTTGTCCCCTCGCGGACCTCGTAGAAAGGCTTCATCAAGGGAAGATATTAAATAAATATGTTGTGAAATAGAAAAAAATTGAATGTACTATTAAATGTACAATTTATTTAATACATCATTAAATATTAAGTGTACCACTAGTTACTTCATGTCGTCTTTAAAATTATACTTAATTATTCAGTGGCACATTTAATTGCATAATAGTCCATTTCATGATATAATGGTACATTTATTGTTTCTAATGATGTATTAAATAAATAAATGGTACCTTTTTAATTTAATGGCACATTTAATGTTACATTTCTTTCATTTACTTCACTTATGGGACATTCACAACATTTATTTATGTAATGATGATTTTATTGTTTTAATTTTGTCCAGTTTGACCCTCCATTCTTGATGCCTGTATAGGAGGTCATGTCAGAATTTAAATCAGGTGTTCTGGAGCAGACACACATCTAAAACTTGCAGGGAAGGGGTCCCTGAGGACCAGGGCTGTGAACCATTGAGATGCAGTTTCTAAATTGTGAAGGTAATACCTTTTTGCACTTTTGTTCAACAAGTACAGTTCTCTTACTAGGTGGATTTTTCTTTCTTTTAAGCAACTTGAAACATAAAAGTGATATCATTGTTCAAAGGAAACCATCACTTAATAAATGAGTAAAATACAACTATGTACATTTTGTTTATTCAGCTAAGATAGGCATGGTCTGTTTCCTTGTTTAATATTTTATTATTTCTTCATTATTATTCTTTTTACTTTAACTGGCCTTTACTACAGCTAAAAACAGGGACCTAAATGGTCCTTCAAACAAAGAAATTGCCAAAAGACTAAATGAAGAAAACAAAAATGGGAGAGGCACAGGAGTGGGAGTCGTTCTGAATGGGAGCGGGACGGGAGTGGGAGTCAGTTTACCAGGAGTGGGACGGGACAGGATTTTTTTTGTTATGCCGGCCTGGGATTGGGATGGGACAAGACATTTTTCTGTGGGAGCGGGATGGGACAGGAGAGAAAATCCACTCCCGTGTCACCCTCTACTGCACACACTCATACACACCTATGGGCAAGAGACCAATTAACCTTTTCAGTCATGTTTTGGGACTGTTGGAGGAAGCCGGAGTACCCGGTGAGAACCCAGGCAATTTTGCATTATTTGCTGTTATTTCAGCTTTTAACTTTGTGTTCTCTCTCTTTTCTCTTCCTAGAAGCTACACCTGGACTGACTCTGTGTCAACCTGTGACACCTTTCTGGAGAGGGGAATCGTCCGAGCTTCTGCTGGCAACAACTTAATGCTCACCCTCTACCGATGATCCACATGGCCCTGTCTTTCAGTGTTTAACCCTTTCTCTCTCCTAGACATGGAAATTGACTGAGCTTCTACTGTGACTAACTCTATGTTCTCTCTTTCAGACTCTAACCTTGAAAACTGGCTCAGAGTTTATCTGTTCTTTCTTTCTAGGTGAAACGGCTAAAAGAGCTACATCCATTAACATTTACTTTTCCTTCCTATAGAAAGTACTCCTGGATCAGTGCTTCTTTGTTCTCTTTGTGTCTCTGCTCTGTTCTCTCAAACCCCCAGTTGGTCGTGGCAGATGGCCGCTCACACTGAGCCTGGTTCTGGTTCTGCTGGAGGTTTCTTCCTGTTAAAAGGGAGTTTTTCCTCTCCACTGTCACTACATGCATGCTCAGTATGAGGGATTGCTGCAAAGTCAACGCCAGTGACTGTCCACTGTCTCTACATGGTCATCCAGGAGGAGGGAATGCTGCAAGTCACTGACTGGATGCAATCTGCTGGGTTTCCTTAGATAGAAAAACTTTTTATCCAATTTGAATAAATAACTGAATCTGACTGCACTGTTCAATTGTTAGGATTAATAGGAATGTATGAACCTGACTTTATGAAGAGCCTTGAGACAACATGTGTTGTGAATTGGCGCTATATAAATAAAACTGAATTGAATTGAATTGAACATGCAAACTCCCCGCAGAAAGACACCTGGCCAGGAGTTGAACCCAGGACCTTCTTGCTGCAAGGCAACAGTGCTACCAACTGCGCCACCGTGCAGCCCAAAAAAAAAAAAAAAAGAGTAATTTTTTTGGAGTAAATAATTAAAAAACAGAGTAAAATAAATCTTAACACATTTGAGCCAAACTGGCTGCCAGTTTCTCTTCTTTTGATTGACACCAATTTCGACCAATTGTGTCAACCTATGGTCTCTCCAGATCCAGTCATATCTACCATATGTCAGTCCCACCTACTCTCAGACATACAGCTCATGCAGAAATACCATTTTGGAATAAAACGCAAATAAAAATATGCCTTTAAGCACAATGTGAATAGCCCAGAATAGCCCATTTTTAGCTACTGTTGCAAATTCAAATTTGGTATAGGGTCCAAATCTCTAACCTTCCTTGTACATTTACATAAAAACAACGAGAGAAGAAAGTTACATTTCAGTGTAATCCAACTTCAATAACTACTAAATAGTTACACTTTCAATAAGTTTCACTGCCCATATTTAAATATTCAGTGTTACCTTGAATAAAGAGACCAAGCTTCTGCATGTGTTCCAAAGGGTTGAATTACTGCATCTAATTTAATTCGCATATGCATTTTTCAGGTATTTTAGGTGTTTTGGGGAGAAATGTATTGAATTATCATAAGTAACTGTGTCCAACTCTTTAACACCAGGAATTTGCAGCTCCAGAGCAAACAGCTGTTTGTTAACACAATACCAAGAAGGAAAGACAACAGCAATGACCAGACAGAAGCCCTTCTTGCTGCCCCTCAACCTGGGAAGGATGAGGGGATATAAGAAAACTTTCAAACTATCTGAAGTCCATAATTCTGCAGAGATAAAGATTAATTACATGTTGTATTTAAGAACGAGATCCCGGATACAAGCGGCTGAAATGAGCTTCCTCCGTAGGGTGGCCGGGCACTCCCTTAGAGATAGGGTGCGGAGCTCGGCCATCCGGGAGGGGCTCGGAGTAGAGCTGCTGCTCCTCCACATCGAGAGGAGCCAGTTGAGGTGGCTCGGTCATCTATACCGGATGCCTCCTGGACGCCTTCCTTGGGAGGTGTTCCAGGCACGTCCCACCGGGAGGAGGCCCAGGGGACGGCCCAGGACACGCTGGAGGGACTATGTCTCTCGGCTGGCCTGGGAACGCCTTGGGCTCCCCCTGGAGGAACTGGAGGAGATGTCTGGAGAGAGGGACGTCTGGGCGTCTCTGTTGAGTCTGCTGCCCCCGCGACCCGGTCCCGGATAAAGCGGAAGACGACGAGTACGAGTACGAGTACGAGTATTTAAGGCAGCAACCTTCTCAGGAGTGAGAACTGACAAGAAAAAACCAGGAGCCTCATGTCAGACTCTACAGGCATCAGCAGGTTAAAGGTTAATGTTTACAGGAAAGTTAGAAAAAGACTGAAACATTTTGATTATTTGAAGGTGGAAGGAGAAAACATCTTCTCTTTAAAAGTATAGAAAGGATATAAGAGTAGCTGGAGCTAATCTTTGTGCTGATAGAGAATGATGAATAATCATGACAAACTGTCATCTTTAGGAGACAGATGTCTGTTTATTGTCTTTTAGCAACAGTGAAGAGAAAAACAACCACGTCACGGACAGCTCGCTGCAGAAGTATGTAAATGTTAATGATATGAACTTTCATGCATGCTGACATATCTGACAATAACAATAATCAGAAAAATCTACCAGATCATGGAACGCTCGCTCTAGATCCTCAGCAGAATAAAGGTATCTGAAGAAAAAACTGAAATCAGGATCATTCTATGGTTCTCTTAGGCCACTCATAATTGGTTCACAAATTCACCTTTTCCACCATAAAATCACCCGACATCAAGTAGGGGGTATAGTTACACCCACCCCTCCCACATTTGAAATTGACAAAAGGAGAAAGGTTAGGGAGGCACAAAGGATTCTACCAAATAATACCACAGAAGAAGAAATCAAAAGGAACTTAAAGCCAGATGTTCTGAACAGAACCAAGGGTTTTCAGGGTATTTGAAATATGAGAACTATTCTGGTGACAGAACACTTTTTACTACTTGTCCTATAACTGTCTGTTTAATAATCACTGTTTCCTCCATGTTTAAACCTAGCTGTAATAGATGTTTGCACATCATACAGACGTTTGAGTCTAATCAGTGGAGCTCAGCAGGCCTCCAGTTCCAGCACCAAGGCACAGCATCGAAAACAGATACAGAGGAACATCAGCAGAGCATCAGTTAGGGCTTCATTAGAGGAAAATAAAACTATTGACCTCAATGAAATATGTTTTAAATAAAAACTGTATGCACTTCCTTCAGGCTATAAACCGACTTGGCTTCAAAATGTCATGCAATCTCAAATTAAACAAACCTGACCTTTCAGCAAAAGAATGATGTTTTCTGTATTATATTTATATTTTGCTCATTTATAAAAGTCAGAGTTATGTCAACTTGCGTCTTTGTTAGTAGAAACTGTATAATTAATAACATCATCATGGAAATTTGATACAATCTTTGGGACAATATGAAAAATGTGGGTTTGACGGCACTGAAAGGGCCAGTTATACTTACTGTCTTAAACACAATGTGTGTGACGTGTTTAATTTTAACATTAGGATTTAAGTTTTATTCAGCTAATATGAAACAACTAGAATGACATTAATCTGAACAGGAGAAAAATCTCTGCCCAATTAAGATTTCTGCATGGCTGCTTTTACTTGTACTTAGGGAAAATTAGTGTCATTTTACTTCAACACAAAATCTTCACATCTGATCTCTCCTTAGAGCTTCAGTTTATTTGTGATCTGCAGCCTGAAAGTTTTAATGCTGAAAGTAGAAAAAAAGGTTTTGAACTTTGACAGGAGTTTTTAGCATACTCACCTGATGAATCAGTGTGTGTTTGTGTGTGATATACTGTATTTAGTACCTTTTAAGCTCAAAATGTCCCTCTGGTTTCAGGTTTTCCATCCTAAAAGGTTCTTCTTTGTTTTATTTTCTGCAAGCAGCTGTGGTGACATCACTTTTCTGGGATTGCTAACTATCCGTGTTACAGCACAGGACTGGATTAAATGACTTTAACACAATGCTCCATTGTCCACAGACCTGTGGTGTTGGTGCACGGTGAAGTCACACAGATAGACTGCTTGCAGTGCAAACACACCTTTCTTTCAGTTTTCTCTCTTTTTATCACTGCAGGTCTGTCTGTCTGCACATGTCTGATTTATTTAGTATGGGATTCACTAAATTGTCTCTGCATACTAGGCCGTTCTTATGATTCACTGGATGATTTTAACAACTTTGTTGAGTTTTAGTTCTTGCTGCAAAAATTAAAATGATTTTGGTAAATAGTTTTTGAATTCATTTATAATTTTATTGGATATTTCAGTTTATTTACCCCTTTGTGGAACTGCAGTATTGAAATGGTGAAGGGATTTTGGGTAACTATTGGTGAATAAATCAAGTATAATTAAATAGATGCTTTGCCGAAAGGCACCCACTAAAATAGCAATCTACAACTCGAAGGGCTCACAATATTTGCAGAGCAATGGCGAGGTTGGGTGCAGTGTAACTCACAAGAGAGGCAAGGGTCAGGGTTCTGAGCTTGCTAATTCTGTGTCATAAGCACACTCTTAGCACATGAAATGTGATCTTACTGGTAGGATATATGCAAGGGTTATTGAAGTGATACCAACTAGATGTAGCTGGTGTCATGTCAACACACAGCTTGAACTCTGGAATCTGGAAACTCCTATACATGTTCTGGACTCTTTCCTACTCCGGAGTTATTAGGAGTGAGGCATTGGGCTGGTATGGGCTACTCACAAACCCCAGGCTGAGCACCTCAGGGTTGAATTTTGTCCTAGTATGCAAAAGGGTAACCTCTTTGCAGTTTCTAGCTGCAAGAAGGGAGGTTCTGACTGTTGTTTGTGGTTATGCGCCGAACAGTAACACGGATTACTCTGCCTTCTTGGTACCTAGAATGTGTTTTAGGAAGGGGTGAAGTCTGGGGTTTCTGCTGTGCTTTGGAGTGGTGGGGGAACTTCATTTCAAATGTGTGCAATGATGGAGTCACCTGAAGGTCTTTGATTGGGAGGAACTCTGTGATTTGAATCAGTTTTGTTTCATGCATTGTGTAGTAGGGATGAGATGTCTACAACAAACAGCATGTTTGGACTCAAAATGGTAAGTTACAACTGGTGCCAGGCCACCTTGGACTAATGGTTGATTATTGATTTTGTAAGTCTCAGATACACCAGAAGAGAGGGGGCAGAGTCGTTATAGATCAGCTCCTGGTAATGAGTTGGATTCAGTGGGAGGAAAGGCTGCCAAGAGCTGGCAGAAAACCACACCTCCAGGAGAGTTTATCTCATTGCCTAAGGAGATAGTGGAATCTGAATTGACTATGTTGAAGTCCTCCACTGCAGATATATACTTCAGTGTCATTAGTGCATGTTGCAGGGGCAACTACAGAACCTACTGATGGACACCAACAGTGGTGTAAGAGGTCAAGATGTTTCTCTGATGAACATTTAATAAAGTACCAAACAACTGCATACTGAAGTTGCAAATGCACATTTGTATATATGTATATTTAAGGACATAAAGATATATGCATAAATATATTTAAAATATATTTAAAAACCCAGAGAGCAAAGTATACCGGAGTCAAATTCCTTGTTTGTATGTACAAACTTGGCAATAAAGCTGATTCTGATTCTGATTCTGAAGATGAAGGAGGAGGCCTTCAGAGCTTGGTTAGCTCTGGAGACTCCTGAAGCAGCACACAGACACCTTTGTGACCATAAGGACTGCTGGTTTTGTGGTTACAGAAGCAAATACCCAAGGAAGTTCTGACAAGGCCTGGGATGACAACCATGGTCCTCAGACTATGTCTGAGGACTATAGGGAAGGTGAGCCCATACCATGGCAGAGGTTTTTGGAGAAGTTAGAAAGCTCCACAGCAAGAAGGGCAGCAGGGATGGTAAAAACTGGTCCAGAGTTGCTGACAGCTCTGGACTTTGTTGGGCTGTTGTGGTTGACACACCTCTTCAATGTCACATGGATGACTGGGCAAAACCTGTATGGCAGCCAACTGGCGTGGTGGTTCAATTTTTTAAGATGGGGGAAACTTCTTAGCCTCCCTGGAAGGTTTACTTCAGGGTGTTGGAAAGGAGGCCCTGACTGATCATGGGACCTCAGATTTGAGAGAAGCAGAAGCAGCACTGTCTATGGAACAGTGACCAGATCTTTGTGGACCTGTGGACGAGTGGATTATTGATAAGATGAGCCTCTGTCTTTGACCCAACCTGGATTGAGGACTCTACCTTTCTGAACCATAGCCTCAGCTGACTTTCACCACAGCTGTTTTAACTTGGGCTGCTCCATCTCATGGCTGGAAGACTCCAACCGAACTACATCATAGATAAAAATGAAAGATAAGACCTTGAGGTTCCCAGACCAAATACCCTCTTCTCCATGACCACACCTTCAGATCCTCTCCTTAACCACTACGAACAGTGACAGAGGGCAGTACTGACCTGCACAGGAGACATGCTTAAATAAAAACAGCAAAACTCATTCAGTCTGGATGTGATACCAGTGCCGATAACCCGATGGTAATGAGAACAAACTGCTGAATTAATGCCTGGAAGTAAAGCTGCACTGATTATTTTTAATTAATATGCAAAAACATGCAAATAAGGTCCTCTGATGAGAGGAAGCTGTTGGTTAATTCTGTTGTAATTATTTTATGAATTCTATTAAAAACACAAATCCATGAAAGAGTTGCCAGAAAACAAAATGAAGAATTTGTGTCTCTCAAAACAATGCAACCATTATACCACAAACTCTGCATATTGATGGACAGTTTTATGGTTCGGTCACAGATGTGTTGGTCAGAGCTGGAACATTTCTGGTTTGGATGAGTTAATAAGTCAGAGCCCAAACTATCTGACCTTTGCACCACAAAGTGATCAATTATCTCAGGATATCCAAGATTCCTGGTCAACAATGGGATGGAGCTTTGACTCTCAGTCATACCAGCTGACCACTTTTTCAAATGGAAATATGCTAACCCATCTTTTGGGTGCAGTTTCCTGCGTAATGACATGAAAACGTGTTTTAGATGCTTAAATCACTAAAATCCAGATGTCTGCAGGACCCCAAATTTGGACATCTAAACCGGATGTTAATAGATATGGTGGGACAGATGTTTCCTTAAGAATAAATGTAGCTCAACACAACACAGCAGACTGCGATGGACTGGTGACCTGTCCAGGGTGTACCCCGCCTCTCGCCCATAGACTGCTGGAGATAGGCACCAGCTTCCCCGCGACCCGCTATGGAAGAAGCGGTAGAAAATGACTGACTGACTGACAACACAGCAGACTGATACTTGAGCAATAACTTAGCTAGTCACAGTTTCACTATATCAACAAATTAAAGAAAGATTTGGTAGATTGTGCTACTAATTGAATTTGTCATCTGAAACTACAGATGTCAGGATAGCAAAAGCAGTTAAAATCCTTCAGTTTTTGTCCTAAATGTGAAAAAAGGAGGAAATATTGTAAATCTGCCCTGTCTGGACTTTCACAGTTGCTGCACATGTGCTGCATGATAACTTTGAATTATGAGCCTGTGAAAGAACTGTTATTTCTCTCAGGACCACCACTTCTCTTAATAAATTCCTGCAGGAATTTCTGTCCAGCTGTGGGCCTCTCAGATTGTCACAACATTTCATCACCTCCTTGTATCGATAATGTCCCGTAGGGATCTTTATTGCATTTTTTTTCCATGGTCTGTTGTATTTCAGTGATTTGATGTAACTGGGCCAGATGTACGCAAGCGTTAATGTTGACCTTGTAAAACTGATTGTGTCTTCGCCTCTCAAAAAAAATAGAAACAACTCTAAAGGTAGAACAAAGATGAAGAACAGAGCTCTGAATGAACAGTGACTAATGCATTAAATGATCACCAAACTGAATGCAAGCTGAAAATGTAACCACCTATCAAACTCCGTGAAGGGCCGGTGATGTTGTATGAAGCATCTACAAGGCTTCCTCTACTAGCTGAGCTTGACTCGCTGTTCTGTCTGATTGTTGGAGGATGTGGATACTGTCTGATAAAACTACAGTGCCTTGATAAAGTTATTATACACTCCTTGAAGATTCTCATGTTTTGTCCCGTTTTACCCTCAAACCTAATGTCTTTTTGGGGATTTTATGTAGTAGACCAACATAAAGTAGAATAAAAATGATATGTACTTTTATTCAAATGAACTTTAATACAAATTAAAAAATACTTTATTAACCACAAAGGGAAATTAAATATTGTTATACCTCATATTATCCAATTTTCTTCAAAGAGTCTTTTTAGATGGTAAATGGCTGTGGGCAGGAAGGATCTCCTGTAGTGGTCAGTATTACAGGGGATCTGAAGAAGCCTCTGCCTGAAGACACTCACTGAAGAGGATGGTCAGGGTTGTCTGTAATGTTTTATTTTTATTTTATTAAGGATCTGTCTTTGCACAATCATCTCCAGAGGTTCCAGAGCAGCAGAGCCAGTCATCTTTATCAGTGTGTTGAGCTTTTTTAGGTCACTGGCTCTGATGCTGCTACCCCAGCAAATGAAGGCAGAAGAAAGTGCATTCTCCACAACAGACTTACAGATCTCCACCTCCTCCACTACTTATCCCATCATGTGGTAGTGCTTGACCAATTTCTGTTTTTCTTGAAATCCACATCATCAAGTTCAAGTAAAAACTTGTAAACTATGGTGTGCTGTGGTTTCCAGTCCTCCGAGTCACTTTAATACAGAGTATTTTAGATATTTTATGTCAGCTTTTCACACGTATTTCTGCACATTCTTTTTTTCCAAAGTACCTCAAGCTCTTACCATGTACTTTGACTGGGCCATGCTAACTAATATATATAAATATGAAACCAGGGTCTCCAACTCTAGTCCTTGGGAGCTACTTTCCTGCAGCTTTTAGATGCATCCCTGCGCTAAAAAACCTGAATCATTACCAGGCCTCTGCAGAACTTGAAGACATTCTGAGGAGGCAATTCAGTCATTGGATGCAGGTGTGCTGGAGCATGGATGCATCTAAAGGTGCAGGACAGCGGGTCTTGAGGGCTGGAGTTGGAGACCCCTGATCTAAACCATTCCATTGTAGCTTTGGCTGTATTTTTAGAGTCACTGTCCTGCTGGAAGGTGAACCGCAGCATTAGTCTCAGTTTTTGTAGCCTCTGCATTTAGCTCCACCCATCCAGTCAATTCTACCAGCTTCCTCGTCCCTGTTGAAGAAAAGCATCCCCAGATCCTGATGCTGCCTTCACCAGGCTTTTAGTGGGGATGATTTGTTCAGGGTGACATTTAGTGTTTTAGTTTTCAACCACACACAGACCTTTTACAGCTTGTGCAGTTTATATAGCTAATATCTAATAGCTCTGCTTCTTTCCATTCCTGATGCCACTATTTGTGCTCTCTAGCACCCAGTGGGACTCAGATGTGTGGAATCAGTTACATACATCCCTGATCTGCATGTGGAACCAATTAAATCCAACACTTGAAATAAAAGCAACCATAGTGTTGTTTTTTTAATCATCTTTTTATGTCCGGTTGGATTAGCCTTAATCCTGTCGATATTAAATTCCATCTGTATGCTATGAAAACTGCCAGTTATTAAGAGGAAACAATGATTTCTTTGGGTAAAGTTAACCTTTTGCTGATGGAGATATAGCTGCCACACACTGGCCTGGTATGGATTTTAAAAAGTGTTTGGAAATTATCCATTTTCATCTTGACTGAAATTAACATTTATTGGAATCCACAAGCCAAGCTCAACCACCCATAGGCAGGCAGACAGACAGGCAGGCAGGCGGGCAACGAAACTCACACAACAAAAATAAAGCAACAGCAGACATAAAAGAAACTGACTTAAACTGATACAAACGGAGGATCAGTAACTACATAACTACATGAGAATCTGCCACAGACCGAAGGAAATCACTTCTTTACATACATATGCACTCCTCATCAAACACCAAAGATCAGGAACAAAGTTAGAAGTGTTTTCATTTTATGCTGCTGGGTTGTAACCAGGTAACAAGAAAAGCTTCAACATGCAAACAGAAATACAGGAGGAGGTGCCAAAAGTAACCAAATAATTGAAAGTTTTGACTCAAACAAGCTGTTCATCAGCTAAAGAGCAGCCTAAAACCATGGCCCAAAAAACTTAAAAGCCCAAAACAGAACTCAGACAATAAAAAAGAGAGTCAATAGACCTGTGTAGCACTGTCTTAATGCATCACATCTGCCTGTTGTCGTCTTTAGTGTTGCTGAAGAATGCTGATTGGGTTTAGGTACAACACAGACCAAAAGTTTGGACACACCTTCTCATTCAAAGAGTTTTCTTTATTTTCATGACTATTAATATAGTAGCTTCACACTGAAGGCATCAAAACTATGAATTAACACATGTGGAATTATATACTGAATAAAAAAGTGTGAAACAACTGAAAATATGTCTTATATTCTAGGTTCTTCAAAGTAGCCACCTTTTGCTTTCATTACTGCTACGCACACTCTTGGCATTCTGTTGATGAGCTTCAAGAGGTCGTCACCTGAAATGGTTTTCACTTCACAGGTGTGCCCTGTCAGGTTTAATAAGTGGGATTTCAAGCCTTATAAATGGGGTTAGGACCATCAGTTGCGTTTTGGAGGAGGTGGATACAGTACACAGCTGATAGTCCTACTGAATAGACTGTTAGAATTTGTATTATGGCAAGAAAAAAGCAGCTAAGTAAAGAAAAACGAGTGGCCATCATTACTTTAAGAAATGAAGGTCAGTCAGTCCGAACAATTGGGAAAACTTTGAAAGTGTCCCCAAGTGAAGTCGCAAAAACCATCAAGCGCTACAAAGAAACTGGCTCACATGAGGACCGCCCCAGGAAAGGAAGAGCAAGAGTCACCTCTGCTGCGGACGATAAGTTCATCCCAGTCACCAGCCTCAGAAATCGCAGGTTAACAGCAGCTCAGATTAGAGAACAGGTCAATGCCACACAGATTTCTAGCAGCAGACACATCTCTAGAACAACTGTTAAGAGGAGACTGTGTGAATCAGGCCTTCATGGTAAAATAGCTGCTAGGAAACCACTGCTGAGGACAGGCAACAAGCAGAAGAGACTTGTTTGGGCTAAAGAACACAAGGAATGGACATTAGACCAGTGGAAATCTGTGCTTTGGTCTGATGAGTCCAAGTTTGAGATCTGTGTTCCAACCACCGTGTCTTTGTGCGGCGCAGAAGAGGTGAACGGATGGACTCTACATGCCTGGTTCCCACCGTGAAGCATGGAGGAGGAGGTGTGATGGTGTGGGGGTGCTTTGCTGGTGACACTGTTGGGGATTTATTCAAAATTGAAGGCATACTGAACCAGCATGGCTACCACAGCATCTTGCAGCGGCATGCTATTGCATCCGGTTTGCGTTTAGTTGGACCATCATTTATTTTTCAACAGGACAATGACCCCAAACACACCTCCAGGCTGTATAAGGGCTATTTGACCAAGAAGGAGAGTGATGGGGTGCTGCACCAGATGACCTGGCCTCCACAGTCACCGGACCTGAACCCAATCAAGATGGTTTGGGGTGAGCTGGACCGCAGAGTGAAGGCAAAAGGGCCAACAAGTGCTAAGCATCTCTGGGAACTCCTTCAAGACTGTTGGAAAACCATTTCAGGTGACGACCTCTTGAAGTTCATCAACAGAATATCAAGAGTGTGTGGAGCAGTAATCAAAGCAAAAGATGGCTACTTTGAAGAACCTAGAATATAAGACATATTTTCAGTTGTTTCACACTTTTTAGTTCAATATATAATTCCACATGTGTTAATTCATAGTTTTGATGCCTTCAGTGTGAAGCTATAATATTCATAGTCATGAAAATAAAGAAAACTCTTTGAATGAGAAGGTGTGTCCAAACCTTTGGTCCGTACTGTACATCTCGAAACAGAACCGCAGGTCAGACAGAAAACTGCTACTGTGTGACAGTCTAAAGAATGTATGTATAGTGCATGCATTCACTTAAAAACTATCAGTACTTTTATACAATTACAGCTAAAAAAAAGTCATATTCTTCAAACTTTCTGCTGAAGGACACAGACGTTATTTGGTGCTTCATCTTTCAGGACCTGAAGCTCACTGCTTGGACATTTAAACAAATAAGTCTGCACTCGGATGCATAAAAGAGGACATACTGCTTACACCCACTGCACATGATAGAGGTGTTTGCATCTGCATCTGTACAGGGTGCATAGTGTGTACAACGGACCTAGAGAAAATTTAGCTAATACAAGGTGCAGCACAATGTAAATGGGTCTGGGTCTGAGTTGTCAAGTTACAGCAAAACACTTCAGTGTATTTTGTTGGGATTGTATGTGACAGACTAACACAAAGTAGTGCATGACTGTAGTGGAACGAGAATCTGCATGTGGAACCAATTAAATCCAACACTTGAAAAAAAAACAACCATAGTGTTGTTTTTTTAATCATCTTTTTATGTCTGGTTAGATAAGCCTTAGTCCTGTCGATATTAAACATTCTGCCTGTAAACAAACAACAAAAACAACTGATTGGTTTTATGATCTTACACCCTAAAATTAGGAGATAGATAATCCTAATCCCTGATCTCATTTTTATTTATTGAAAGAAATTGTCTAAATTATATGTAAGACTTCCGCAATGTAAGGCCCCTCTCTAGGCTTTGTGTGGATAGACATTTCACTTCTGCTGTACATTTATGTGGCATATTTATGTTTTCTGCATGAAAATGTTGCACTGTGCCAAAGTTATTGCAACTGGCTGTTGTGAATATAAAAGCTTCTTCTGATACATCATCATGCACAGAAGAGTAAGAAAACAGGACAGAACTTCTTTCTCTAACTTTTTCAAAGAACCCCTGACTCTGTCTGGGTTCTGGATGAGTTCATTACTCACAGATGACACTTTGAACCACGAGGCAGGGGGCACCCTCACCCACTGACCAAATCTAATCACTGGCTCCTTTGTGCTTTGTTGACCAATGCTTGCAATGCATCTGGTCTGTCTTCCATTGCTCATCTTCCAGCAGTGAGTAACAGAGGAAATGTCTGTTTGTGGAAAGCTTGGAATATTTTCATAATGGTGCAGAATTAATTACAAACCCCAGATTAGTCATCTCTACATGAAAACATACAACCATCCCTTAATGATGGAGTAAGCTGATGTCTGAAACTGTTTTGTTATTGAGGTTACACACCTAATATTTTTTGGTTTCACATTTTTAAATGTGCATTTTTTAAACTGGACATTCTGGGTCTGTCCAAAAAAAGATTTTATACGGGACCCATTTTCTGAGCAGCTGCAAAACTGAGAGAATCTCTAATTCTCCTCTAATTCACAACAGGATTGCAAGCCTTTGCGCATATTAATGAGAACAAACTAGAGATCTTTATTTTTGTGTAATTCACAAAGCCATTCAAAGAGGAAATTATGATTGAAGATTGTTTCTTTTTTTTCAAATAAAAATCTGAAACCTGTGTGTGCATTGGTATTCAGTCCACCGGAGTCAACTCCTTGTATCAACAGCTTTCGCTGCAGTTACGGCTGCAGGTCTTTCGGTGTATGTCTCGAGCTGCTTTCCATATTTAGAGACTGAAAGTTTTGGCTATCAATCTTTACAAAATACCTCAATCTCAGTAAGATTGGATGGAGAATGTCTGTGAACATCAATTTAAAAATCTCTCCATAAATTCTCATTTGGATTTAGGTTTGAACTTTGACTGGACCATTCTAACACATGAATATGCTTTGATCTAAACTGTGTTCTGGATGATGTTAAACAAAGCACTTTGTACATAAGCCAACAAGGTTAATTTGAGTCTCTTCTTCCACATGGTTGCTGTGTCCCCTATATGGCTTGAGACAAATTGCAGACATGAATTGGTTTGATGTAATATTATAATATTAAATGTTTTCTTTAGACGTGAGCAGAAAATCATTATAATGAACAACAATGAAAGCTTGAGAACACCAGTCTGTGTGTCAGTAATCTATAAAATGTTTATTTAGTAAACTGAGTTACTGAAATAGATTAACTTTTCAGTAATATTCTAATTTATTGAGATGCATCTGTACACATGGGTGACTTTTGATGACAGATGGATGCAAGGATTTTATTTAAGGGTGTCATAGTGAAGAGGGCTGAAAACAAATGCTCACCAAACTTTTCAGACTTTTATTTGGGAACATTTTTAAATAATGTGACCCTTTTCTTCTACTATATAATGCCTGCACCAGGGTCCAGCAGTGACTGCATTTCCTCTGTATGTGCACAAAATGTTTAAAAATGTGTTTTTATAAAGAGATCCAAAGCCAAAACTCTTGTTTCTACCATTAAACAACTGATTTCAAACAGTGTAGCCAAACCCAAAGTAAATGATGAAATAAACATCTGATGCTAGATGCACATACATGCCAATTGTCTAAAGCAACATTTCAGTCATCGTGTCTGTTTGAATCCATATTCTACAATAACAGACACTGATGCTGGACTTGCGCAACTATGATGAAATATGACAGTGATACAGGTTTGGTTTAAAATACATTGAAAGAAGCTCTTCAGCATCTTCATGTGACAACTGCACAACTTGATGAGTGATGTGAAGTGCATTAATGTCAAGCATGAGTATTTACATAGCAGATGTTTTTTGCACGGAGGTCTGCTACTTGAAAATACACAAATGTCTGAGTCAAACCAAATTGAATGGCAGTGGTTGAGTTGGCATGAGACAGCTCAGTCGAGGACAATTAGCTGAAAACTTCAGAGAATGTCCTCATCATGCTTTAGGACTCTGCAACATTTGGTCAAATTTCATTCGGCCATAATTGATGTGCAAAGCCACATTTGTCACGGTGGTTTTGACATCACTTCAATGGTTAAGGGCTCTTGGATTTCTGGGATACATTTAGACTTATTCTTGTCTTAGACAGTTGTTGATGGCATATGTGATGCATATTGGATGCATTTTGTTCTTCAGTCATTGTACACATAACACTGACTGGAATGTGGCTTTGAGAAAGTGAATAAATTGTCTGTGGTCAGGCACAAAGAGATGATTCATTCCTTAGGCAACAGCAAGGAAATAATATCCTTTTTGGTTGCATGTCATTGCATGTAAAATCAGTTCCCAGAATTATTTTTTATAACAGTGTGAATTCAAGCAATGTGAAACAAATAACATTCAATTCCACAGCTAAACTGCATTCTGAAAGTGTCATATACAAAAGTGATTTGTGAGAAAAAGTATCAGATTTATTACTAAATAATCATAAAGTAATTATTGATGGTGATTTTAGCATGTAGACACTGACAGTGATATACTAAATATAGCCTTTAATGCAATCTTAGACTGCACTGGCTTTATCCAAAATGTTTAAAGTCCTACTCACTCCTGCCATCATTCACTTGATCTTATGCTCATGCAATGTATAGAATGTAAACAAATAATATTTCTTCTTTACAACCCTGTCTATTCTGACCATGTTTTCCTTCTGCCACACTCCCACAAATACCTAGTGGGACACTGTTCTCAGGCTTCTCCAGATACACAAAACACGTTAGGCAGATTGCCAAATTTCAATAACACCCCATCTCAGAAAGTCTGTGGGGGTAATGATCTGTTGTACCATTCCATGGCCTGGATGAAAACCACATTGATCCTCCTGAATTCAAGTGCTGTATTCTTCTCTGTGGTATTGATTAGTAGAGCATGTGAGCGGTTTTATTTTGAAAATCTCTCTCCATGTGCTTCAAGTTCCACTTTGCTGACAGGTAGAAAGCCAGGCAAAGCAAAGTGGATGACAAGCATGTGACCCACCATGAACAGGCGAGTAGTTGGACCCGCCCAGTGGTGAGTTGTTGCTTTTGTTTTGGCAATGGTCTCCGGGCATAAGATTGGGGGTGAAGGTTCACCTTCCATTGACCCTAAATATAAAGCTAGAGCTACAGTGGAATAATTTAGATACAAGCCTAATCATGTACAGGTCCAGTCAAAATCCATGCCTAAATCTTCGGTAAGACTTGAAAATGAATGTTCACAGCAGATGCTCTCCATGCACTCTGACTGAGCTGGAGCTATTTAGCAAAACCTGTGCCCCTTTTCCACTGGCTCTTCTGGAACTCATAAAATAAGGCTGTGGGGGGGGGGGGGGGGATCGGCAGGAGAAACAGAGAGAAGAGATGCTGCTGTCTGGATGGTGAAGCTCCAAAGTTTGCCTGAAGAAATTAACATTTTTGGCTTAATGGGAAACTTTATGTCCCATCCATGGCAATAACGAAGACAAGGACTTCAAAGTGCAAAACCGCAGACTTAAGACCGCGGTGAAGTAAGTTTTGGGTTGGATATTTGATATACTTGTGCTCCATGGATTTAGCAAGGTCTTCCTCCCCTTGAGTCCGATGCAGACAGACTGATTACGGGCAGCTGATCTCTGCCTGCTTCCTCCTCCTGTAGACGCTGTTTCTCTTAAGGATCGTCAATGAATTTCTGAACCAAACATGCCATTTGCTTTGTGTGTTTGGGGGAGACGTTTGTGCATCTGAGCAGCTGGTTTAGGATGTTGTTAAATGTAGCGCTCCCTACCAGCATGAAATTCAGAAGGCTGATGTGTCCTTTTTCTTTTCTCCCAGCCTTCAGGCATGGTTTCTGATCTGTAAATGATAAAATTATACTTCGATTTGACCTGTTCCAACTATTGTGGTCCTTATAATATTATTGTAGTCGCTCCTGAGTTTTCTTAATTTCTCCCTGCACTACCTCTTGGAAAATCCTCTCGTTTCTCCTGGTCCAATGGCCAATCAGCCTGTTGTCACAAGTGGTCCCAACTCAGTCCCGGTTGTATCTGCTCAGGAGGAGGGACCAAAACAGCTACCAGTACGGAAAAAACAGTAATGGAAACACTTGCAAATTGGGCTGAGAGGAGTGGAGCCGAGCCAAATAGAGCCAGTGGAAAGGGACCATTGGAGGACAGAGATGAAGAGAAAAAATAACAGGATGAAATCAGCAGAAAAATTGACCAAGAAACACAGGAAGGTGGATAGACGGTTGTTATGCGAAGATGAATTTTAACTTACTGAAAGACTCAAAAACAACATAAAAAATGAATAATTGGTAATGTTTCAAGGTCTCAGGATGCTACACTGCTCTGAAACCAGATCTGGAGATGCCTGCAAGGTGTCAGAGAAAAGCTAGATCAATGTTTGATCAAACTAACAGATATTTCTTCTCACAACCAGTGAAGACAAAACTGATCTGCATGTAAAATGGTTCATTTTGAACCCTGAATACGTTTGGAAGTCCAAGCTGAGACGATGGTGCTTTTTTACAGGAGAATGTGAGCAAACTATCAGGCTGCGGATCATCACATGTTGGCATCTGAACATAGCACATCATATTGTTGAAGCTCCCCCAGGATACACATTCGATACTGTTGGTATGCTCATTTTCCTCTCAGTGCTCCTTGGATTATTTCCAATAAGAGATGTTGTCAACAGATTCCAAGTGTTGCAGAATAACAGCAAGACTGGCTTTGTTCTAAGATCCTGCTCCCGCTTTTACTGGTAAACATTTACTCTGTCGACAGTCGTTTTATTTTGAACTACTCCTTTTGGCAAACTCCTTGAGTTTCAAGAAACTTTATTTGGCACCCCATTCATAAAATAAAATGCTAATCTTAGAGACAACAAAAATGAAAAATTGAGCGCCTTGCAAAAGTATTCATATTCCTTCTAAGTTTTCACATTTCATCACGTTACAACCACAAATTTCACCATCTTTTATTAAAAGTATATTGGATATACCGATAAAAAGCAGAGCATAATTCTGAAGTGGAAGAAAAGTGTTTGGTGTGCATTTGTATTCAGTCCCCTTTACTCTGATACCAACAAATAAAATCCATCCCAACCAACTGTCATCTGATTCTGATTAATAATAGGAGTTAACTGGTGTGTTTAATTATCTTAGTGCAAATGCAGGTTTTCTGTGAAGGCCTCAGAGGTTTATTAGAGAACATTAGAGAACAGACGGCATCATGAAGACCAAGGAACACAGCAGACAGGTCAGGGAGAAAGGTCTGGAGAAGTTTAAAGCTGAGTTAGGTTCTAAAACAACATCAGGGGCTTTGAACATCTCACAGAGCTCTGTTCAATCCATCATCTGAACAAGCATAGAGGATGGGGCAACTGTAAACCTACCAAGCCATGGACGTCCACCTATAGTGAAACGCTGGGCAAGGACCGCATTAATCAGAGAAGCAGCCAAGAGGCCCATGGTAACTCTAGAGGAGCTGCAGAGATACATGCTCAGGTGGAATAATCTGTTGACAGAGTAACAATAAGTCGTGCACTCCACAAATCTGGCCTTTATGGAAAAGTGGCAAGAAGAAAGACATTGTCGAAAAGGACACAGCAAAACGTCAAGCTTGATAAAAACCAGATGGGAAAACAAAAGACATGTAAAAGATGTTTCAGTTTTATTTATATAGCGCCAATTCACAACACATGTTGTCTCAAGGCTCTTCACAACAGTCAGGTTCATACATTCCAATTAATCCTAATCATTGAACAGTGCAGTCAGATTTATTTATTTATTCAAATTGGATAAAAAGTTTTTCTATCTAAGGAAACCCAGCAGATTGCATCCAGTCAGTGACTTGCAGCATTCCCTCCTCCTGGATGAGCATGTAGAGACAGTGGACAGTCACTGGTGTTGACTTTGTAGCAATCCCTCATACTGAGCATGCATGTAGCGACAGTGGAGAGGAAAAACTCCCTTTTAACAGAAAGAAACCTCCAGGAGAACCAGAACCAGGCTGAGTGTGAGCGGTCATCTGCCACGACCGACTGGGGGTTTGAGAGAACAGAGCAGAGACACAAAGAGAACAAAGAAGCACTGATCCAGGAGTACTTTCTATGGGAAGGAAAAGTAAATGTTAATGGATGTAGCTCCTTTAGTTGTTTCACCTAGAAAGAAAGAACAGATAAACTCTGAGCCAGTTTTCAAGGTTAGAGTCTGAAAGAGAGAACATAGAGTTAGTCACAGTAGAAGCTCAGTTAATTGCTATATCTAAGAGAGAGAAAGGGTTAAACACTGAAAGACAGGGCTATGTGGTTCATCTGTAGAAGGTGAGCATTAAGTTGTTGCCAACAGAAGCTTGGATGATGCCCCTCTCCAGAAAGGTGTCACAGGTAGACACAGAGCCAGGCCAGGTGTAGCTTCTAGGAAGAGAAAAGAGAGAACATAAAGTTAAAAGCTGAAATAACAGCAAATAATGCAAAATTGGAGAGTAGTGTGAGAATGTAGCGAAGAGGGTGAAAGTGGTCATTATGTCCTCCAGCAGCCTAAGCCTATAGTAGCATAACTACAGAGATAGTTTCAGTTTGAGTTTATTTATTTATATAGCGCTTATTTACAACAATGTCGTCTCAAGGCACCTCACAAAGGGTCTGGAACGGCACGGGGCCGCCGGGGAGGCTAGACCAAACTATCGAGTGCCAGAGCCCGGCCACCCCAGAACGGGCCACGTGTAGGGGCACCAAGTAAAATAATAAACTGATAAAATGTGTCCATCTAGAGCCCACTGATGGCCATTGTTATACTAAAAACCACAAGGATAGGGATACCTCTCTCTGTCAGACTGATTATAACCATTGGAAAAGAGAAGGTGTCATACAGGTAGCAGAAATGGAGGGTGTGTTTGCACCTCAACTATAACTAAGCCGGTTTAGGCTAAACCTGACTCCCCCTTACTCCATCCAACAGGGAGGGAGGAAGGCTCCCTCCCTGATAAACTAAGCCACTCTAACTATAAGCTTCATCAAAAAGGAAAGTTTTAAGCCTAGCCTTAAAAGTAGACAGGGTGTCTGCCTCATGGACTAAAACTGGGAGCTGGTTCCACAGGAGAGGAGCCTGATAACTAAAGGATCTGCCTCCCATTCTACTTCTAGAGACTCTAGGAACCACCAGTAAACCTGCAGTCTGAGAACAAAGTGCTCTGTTAGGAACATATGGACCAATCAGATCTCTGATGTATGATGGAGCTAGATCATTAAGGGCTTTATATGTGAGGAGGAGAATTTTAAATTCTATTCTGGATTTAACAGGGAGCCAGTGAAGGAAAGCTAAAATAGGAGAAATATGATCTCTCTTTTTAATTTTCATCAGAACTCTTGCTGCAGCATTTTGAATCAGCTGAAGGCTTTTAACTGCATTTTGTGGACATCCTGATAGTAAAGAATTACAATAGTCCAGCCTTGAAGTAACAAATGCATGGACTAGTTTTGCACCGTCACTCCTGGATAGGATATTTCTAATTTTGGCAATGTTCCGGAGGTGGAAGAACAAAGTCCTAGAAACCTGTTTAATATGGGATTTAAATGACCTGTCCTGGTCAAAAATAACACCAAGGTTTTTTACTTTATTATCGGAGGTCAATTTAATGCCATCCAGGTTAAGTGATTGACTAAGCAGTTTCTTTTTTAAAGACTCCGGTCCAAAGACGACAACTTCTGTCTTGTCTGAATTTAGAAGCAGAAAATTTAAAGTCATCTAAGTTTTTATATCTTCAAGACATGCTTGTAGTCTATCTAACTGGTTGGGCTCATCAGGATTTATGAATAAGTAAAGCTGAGTATCATCAGCGTAACAGTGAAAATGTATCCTATGCTGCCTCATAATTTGACCTATTGGAAGCATATATATAGTAAAGAGAATTGGCCCAAGTACTGAACCCTGTGGTACTCCACAATTAACCCTGGAGTTTAAAGATGATTTATCATTTACATGAACAAACTGGAATCTGTCAGACAGATAAGATTTAAACCAGCCTAGCGCTGTTCCCCTAATCCCTGACAGAATAATATCATTAGTGACTTTCAGCAGAGCTGTTTCAGTGCTATGATGAGCTCTGAAACCTGACTGAAACTCTTCAAACAGGTCATTGCTGTGTAAATGCTCACACATTTGATTAGCAACTATTTTCTCAAGAATTTTAGATAAGAATGGAAGATTCTCCGCAGTTGAGACAAAAATTTTACTTTTAAAACGCTGTGTGACAGTAAACTAACACTGAACATAACCCTGAACACGCCATCCCCGCTAGTGGTGGCAGCATCACGCTTTGGGGATGTTTTTCTTCAGCTGGAACTCGGAAGCTGACCAGGGTTGAAGGGACAATATTGATAAAGAAAACACCTGTTAGAGGCTGCAAAAGACTAGTGACTAAGGTGGAGGTTCACCTTCCAGCAGGACAAAAATCCTAAACATACAGCCAGAGCTTAAATGGGATGGTTTTCATCAAAGCATGTCTATGTGTTAGAATGACCCAGTCAAAATCCAGGCATGAATCCAATCAAGAATTGGTGGCAGTATTTGAAAACCGACGTTCACAGATGCTCTTCATCTTATCAGACCGAGCTAAAGCTATTTTACAAAGACGAATGTGCAAAAATGTAATTCTCCAGATGTGTAAAGATGGCGAAGACTTACTCCAAAAGACCTGCAGCTGTAACCTCAGCAAAAGGTGGTTCTACAAAGTACTGATTCAGAGGAAGCTGAAAGATCTCACAACAGTTTTCAGATCTTTATTAGTAAAGCTATTTATTATTTTCCACCCATTTCACAATCATGCATTACTTTGTGTTGGTCTGTCGCATAAAATCCCAATAAAATACATCAAAGTTTGTGGTTCTAATGTGCTTAGAAAAAACTGTATGTTTACAAGAGCCAAACTTAGAACTACAGGATGTGAACTTCGGGATGTGATTCTGTTACAGGAGTTAATTTTCATCTGAAAACATGTCAAACTCTGCGTAGATCATACAAAATACAGAAGAGAAACTGGTTCTTTCAAAAAGAGATCTTAATTTGGACATCCAGGTTTGTTGTTTACCTGTTTGTGTATTTTGTCTTTTCTATCAACATGTTTGCAGAATGCAGGGTCTGTTTGTTACAAATGACGGACAAAATGAAGGTAAAACAAGCAATGCTTCAACAAACAGCTTTCCTGTCATACGTGATGATTTAGAATTAATATCAGAACCATGGTTCAACATATTTGATGTTTTGTCTTTGTTTGGCAATTGACCAAAATGTAGAAACTAAAATAAAACCGATAAATCAGTTTGTTTTAATTACACTGTAAACTGGTGTTTTTGTGACACATTCCCAGGAGCTGCAGCAGACGACAGGAAGGATTAGATCTGACAACATTAAAGCTTTTACGATGAAACTGACATCATTATTTTTGGAATTTTTGGCGCCATATTTCTGGATAACCGCACTGAAATTCCATCAGAACCGGATGTGTAATTCCCGGAGATGGAGGTCCAAGTGCTTCCAGGAAGTTACCGTGCAGTTGGACAATAATCCTAATTTGAAAATGTTATCACGGTATGCGGACAGCTTTGTTCTGATACACAAACATTTTTGCATGCACTTGAAAGAAATTAGCAGTTTATAAATCATGGTTGGCAACCTGATTTTAGCCAGTATTGTTGCTGGTTCAGGAGCATTTGTCTGTAGCCAGATTTTAGGGTCTGCTGACTCTTAGGATACAGCAAACTACCTGCTTCTGCAACTCAGCACCCTGATTTTTTTTAATATCTGCAGATAAAGGCAGCGTTCACAGAGTCGATTTATCCTCCCACCTTCGTTCCCACAAACTCTTGGCCACTGCAAGCGATGCTAATGCTCTGCTTCTCCTGTTCCACTCATTGTTTCCAGAGGGCAGGATAAGGCCTGGAGTAATTACTCCAATCTGTGATCAAAGCTAGAACAATGTCCAACACAAATATAATGCGGGTAGCAGAACAGAACATCTGAAGATATGAGGGAACATGAGATCGTCTGAGCGTCCAGTGCCAAGTTGGGCTGAAAGCCATATTTGTTTGTAAGGAAACGCACCTGGAAGCCAATCTCAGGTGTTCAGAAGGTCCTCATCTAAGTCTGAGTCGATAGTCTGCAAAACTTTATTGTACAGGAAACTAGAAGGATGAGGTCAGGTCAGTATTTGCTTTTTATTTCTCAACAAACTGCCGGTTTCAAACATACATTTTTACCTTTGACACATTTACAGTGCTTTGCAAAAGTATTCAGACCCTTAAAACTTTTCACTTATTCTCACTTTACAACCACAAAGTTTAATTTACTTTTTAAGGCCTTTATGTGATAGAAACAAAGCAGCTCATAATTGTGACGTGGAAGGAAAATGATACATGTTGCACTAATGATAAAGATGTGTTTCTGAAATAAATTCCCAACAGTTACATTTTTTGATTCAAATGTTTTAAAGTTTATGTTAAAAGGTTCTTCACTGCCTGGCCAAGGTTTTTATAACTTTTTACAACCACAACTTTTGTTGAATTTGTTGTCATTTTACAGGATTTCTTGCTAAAGTAGCTCAGACTGGGGAAGATTAAAGAAAGTGAAAACATGTTTTTCAAATAATAGTACAAATCAAAGTCTGAAGTGGTCGCCGTGCGTTGTATTTACTTGTAACTTTGATTAGGCCATTCTAACACGTGACTATGATCTGAACCTTGCAGCTCTGGTCGTATGTTGGGGTCGTTGTCCTGTTGGAAGGTGAACCTCCATCCCAGCCTTTAACTGGCTTTCTTCCTGGGCTTTTTTTTTTTTTTTTTACTTTGTGGCACTCGGTTCCCTTTAAATAGGCCATCACTTGTTTCAAAATGAAAAGGAAAAACACATCTTAACATTTGTGCATGGCACAACTGAGACTTGTTACAAGTGCATTAAATGATATTTCTAAGGAGGGTCCAAGTATGCATGGGGTTTTATAAACATTAAAGAGATTTGTCTGAATCTGATTTTTTAAGCAAGATTCTATTGCTGGAAAACCAACCTGTTTCTTTGAAATGAGATTTTGTAGGAACTGTCAAGAGGTAACTGATGAAAGGAATCAGGGATGCAAATTAAACAAAAACTACCATGAACAATTGTGCTACATTAGAAGAGAAGCTCAATGGTAAGAGTTTCCAACCATCTGTGAAACACGGCGTAGGGTCTGTTATGGTTTGGGACAGAGACCTTGTTAACAGTAAAGGAATAATGAAAGTTAACAGATTAAATCTCAGATTTTTGTCCATCTGGAGAGAGTCAGAGGATGCTCGACATCCCAACAGAAACACTTATGCAGAAAAACAAACATCAAAAAGCACAGAATGAGAAACTAGCAGCCGCAGGGCCTCAACATTGTTTAAGCAGTTTAGGACAGACTGTCTAATAGTTTCTTTTGTCATCAAAACATAGGAAATATATTGTAATCTGATGTATCATTTATGAACAGGGTGTGCCAAAATACAAAGCTTGAGGGTCATAATAGGGATGTTAACCACATGTCAGAACTTCCTAAAGTGTCCTCTCCAGAAAACAAGATGTGAGACAGTTCTTCCTCCCACCATTAGCACTGTTCATACCGGTCCCAGGATCCTTTCTCCTCCAGTTCTGCAGTGCAAACCTTACCCAGAGCCAACGTCGAGGAACAGCACTTGCCTTGAATTTTAATCGAGTCCTTCAGCGCTGCACGTTTCAGAGTAAAGCCTACTTTTATCACAGCAGGATTTGAGGGAACTCGAGCCAGATGGAAGGAAATTAAAGATAAATGCAGCTGGAGTCAGTGTGAAAACGAAACGTTTTGAAGGATGACATGTGGCAGTGATGATGTCACTGCATCCATGATGGAACACGTTTACCAGCATTGAGGCCTCTGAAAAAACAAATAGGAACAGACAAGGTCAAAGCAACGTTTTGTGCTAACATGGAAGGTAGCAACATATAATACTGTCATATTAATACGGTTTTAGAGTTTACTTATAAATGCTCCGCTTCTAGGGTAAAGAAATCTAAATTTCTCAGCATCAAGTGTAAAAAGCAAACACCACAGACTTCTATAAAACTACATTTATCAAACTAAAAAATTAAGCCAAAAATGAGAACAGCCAGGAAACGTATACAGCTACAAAAAAACCTTAGAATTTAAAGAGGCTATACTTTTATTTTTTACCATGACTGATTCTGGTACGTAAAGGTTGCCTACAGAGGTACTCTCTGTGTACTTACAGTAGTACCAGTGGTGGGGGATATTGACAGGGTACCAACTGGTTAGTTGTTGTCTACTAATGGGGCACTTAGATTATTTGTATGGCAGCTACAGAGTATCTATCTACCTGCATTTCCTTCCGTAACCATCCTGTACCTACAGGGTGTATGGGTAATCATGAGGGCACTTACAGGACAGCTGTGTGTGGACTTACATGGTAGTTACTGGGTACTTACAGACACCACTGATTCCAATAAATCTGTATAGTGGGCTACATAAATGGTACCTAAGTGTTGGTTACAGGATAGCTATGGTGGGGACGTACAGTTTATCTTACAGTTCTTGCATGGTACCTACAGGGTACCTATTAGGTATCTATGGAGGAACAAACAGGTTGTCTATGAGTATTCAGAGTGTGATAAATAATTTTCCACATGCCATTTTGTAATAAAATGCAAAGAAAAGCTTTTTTTTTTTTTTTTTTTTAACTGCTACTCCTTTTTACACGTTTTTACGTTTTATCATCTTTCGGGAGACGCTGTTCTAATCAATCAGAAACAAAATTTTTGGTTGAATTAAAAATATTTTGCATCTAAATCTGCTAGGGGTATGAATACAGTTCAGCCAGTAAATGATTAAAAACACATTTATCTGTCATCAGAGTTCCAGAAGATTACCTGAAAAAAAACCTGAGTGCGTATGTCAACATGCAGCCACACTTAACTTCAGTTTATGGTACCGTCTGGATTGTTGAACAGGACTTCTAATTAGAGTATCTTATCAGCACCAGAAAGCTCCTTGAACAACCTCAGATTGGACCGTACAGTTGAGCTGAGATGATTTTCTTAACAACCCTGTAAACACTATTTTAATACCCACAATGCTGTCTAAAGGTTTATATTTACCTTGAAGTCTATAATTATGTACATTAAAGATACGTTTAGTCAATTAAAAAAGTTTAGGCAGTGCACCAAATGCTTTCTGAAGGGAACTTTAGTGAAAGTCCTGAGAGCCAAAAACAGTCCCTGACATGAGAAGGGAACACGATTCATGAAAATTCATCATAAACATGAGGTCATCTGAGCATTGTTCTGATTCTCTCAGACATTTGCTTTACACCAAGTCAGCTAAAGAGCACTAAATTTGACCTTTTTTTAAAAAAAATACCATCAGGGAATCTTGCTTAATCCTCCACAAACCACTGTTTCACACAAACGAAGCAGCACTGGGGTTAAAAAGTCACGTAGAAGCTGTTGGAACACGACGAGTTGTTCTGGCACCCTCCAGGTTTTCCCTCTGGCAGTGTGCCGCTGAATAGTAACACACCTTCAGAGGGAGGGAGACGATTCAAAGCAAGATCTGATTATCTGAAAAACAAGCTGAAAATGGACCCAGAACTAAAATAGGCTGTGCGTGCTGCAACGGAGATAACATCAAGAGGTTATGGATACATACTGTAACAGACACCTGCATCACCCAGAGAGCACAGATCTCCTCCAGACAGTTAAAAGGACGACAGAAATCATAACGCAATCTCTTGGAAATCATTTGATCTTTTTAAGCTTTTGAACTCCCACAGCGGTCCTGGCTTAAGTAACATGTGAGACTGAATAAGATCTTGTAAAACATACCATAAACTTGTTCTTGGCAGCTCTCTTTATTACATCGCATCATCCGGAGACTCTTGCAGCATTTCTCCGGCAGGATTTAATGCTCGATGTTCTGCTCCATGTGGGAGGCAGCTGCAGCTCGTGATAAACACCGTTTCAGTGTTTGTGACCCTGAGTGGGGTCATCCGAAGGTTTGTTCTTAAGCCTCATGTTCATCCCTCGAGTTAATTATGCCTCAGTGATTCACAGTTAGGTGGCATAACCACAAAGACTTTCCGCTAAAAATTGATCAAATGGGTCGAAGGGAGTCTGGAAAACTTTTGATCAAGGGCAAATGAAAAGACAGGAGGGGTTTCTTCGTGCTTGCTTGGTGTGAGGGATTGCTGCAGTCAATTCATTTGGTGGGTTTACTTAAACTGAACTCAGCTGCATTGCTTTATAACAAGGATTTAACTGGAATCAATGCACTTATATTGGTCTATGAGACTGGATTGATTGGGGTTTATTTTTCTGATTATAAATCTTTTTGCCTTGAGAAGAAATTCGCTGTGAACTGAAGCTCAACTGAATTAAATAAAGTCCTCCTCCTTGGAAGCAAAATACAGAAATAATGGATCAATCCAGTCTTGCACATTAAAACATGAGAAGAGACCGGGAGGTTATAATTGTTGAACCGTCCGAACTTTGACCCTTTCCACTTTTCAGGATGTTACAAACACAAATCTCACTACTTACTGGTCAGGTGGGTTGCACAAAAGTTTCTTTAGTGATATCTGTGAAGAAGGTCGAGTAGCAAGGAGCAGTAAGTGCACGATATGGACGGTAAAATCATCGCATCGTTTACTGTTACTAGGCTTTCTCATAACGATAAACTAATGGCTGTTTCAAACCTCAAAAACTGATTAAAATGATGACTTTTACCGTTTTAACTAGTGTTTCCCACTGATGGTTCACGAGAGATTAATTAAATATCATGTACCTAAAAATGTGATAAGCAGTATAATTGCACTACTTAATGCAACTGATGAACTGTGAAGTGGCCTTCTGGGTAGGTTTAGTTTTTAGAGCAGTATTTCATTTTCATTCTACTTTACAATTCTGCACCACTTTGTGCTGGTTTTTCATATAAAATCCCAATTAAGCTTTTGTGACTGTGACAAAATGTGAGAAAAGTTCAATATCTCTACAAGTCAATATGTAGGACTGACAACTCTTAGAGAAACCAAAATAAATGTCATTTGAAATTTGATAATCTCTACAAAAAGTTCAAGAAAGGTCAAACGGAAACATTGTTGGTCCACATGCAGATTAGCAGGTAGTATGAAAATAAAATCAGTTTGTAAACAGCTGGTACATGTAGAACCACAACCGAGTGGTGATTCTGTATCACAGGTCAGAGGTTGCAGGTTTTACATGTTGGAACCAGTGAGTACATGCCATTAGTTCCTTGATGTGACAATTCAACATCTATCAGACCTTTTCATCTGCAGGTAAAGAAGCATCATCTGTGTGTGCTGATGTTCATTCACTGTCAGATGCTTCAGTAACTGCCTGTAACAGCATCACTCCACGCATTCTGCTGCTACTTGCACTCTGGTGTTCATTCAGGACACGTCAGCTCCTTCTAAACTCAATCATCTCCATCACCATCTCTGGTCTGCGTTTGGACCCAAACCCCATCCAAATCAGACCATTCCTTTTGGGGGATGAACTGGGAGCTCAAGGGTTGTCCTTTAAGAATAGGCCATGAATTTAATCCTCTCTGGTCCGTTTAGAAACGCAGGTAAAACACCTAAAGATTGGAGTTAAGAAAAGTTGATCAGTCTGCTTTTTTCTAGAAATGGTTTATTGGACATTGAAGATAAATCTGATCTCAACCGTCTGATTCAACAGCCAGACCTTTAAAATGAGTTATCACAAGGAAAATATTGGCAACTGGATGTAGGAAAGAAACTAAAAATTCGCCAACTAAATGGTTTTAACATGGTTAAAATGAGACGTGAGCAGAATAAATACAGTGAAAAGAAAATACTGAGATGTTCTAAAAGTTTAAAAGAAGAATTACATTTGTTCACTTAGTTCTTCGGTGTAACAATACAACTAATCAGACAGAATCCTATTCCATTGTGTGAATTATGTTTGTAAGGACGAAGGCACTCAACTTTTCCCCGTGCACAGCAACAGTTTGTGTAACTGTTGCAGCTTCCTGCATGCATCCAGTACAGACCAGCTCGACTGTGGCTCTGATGAGCATAAAGTGAGGCCCAGCGGGTGCATCGACTCTTCCTTGATTTGCACATCACAAATGCACAAAACATATTCAGGTACCGATCAACAGTACGCACCAAGCAGAACATTTCAGGCCACCGCGATCATTAGATTTACAGATAATCTACTTTAGGTTGCATTAATCTGAATTTACAGCTGTAAAAGTAGTGAGAAACACAAACATATTCTTTTAAAACGTTCATCTGGACAGTATGCTGACCTCTCCTACAGTGACAGGGTGAGTACGATTACATAAACTACACGCAGATAAAAAACACAAATGTAACATGGCTAAAAGCAGATTTCATGACAGGAAGTGAAACGAATAGAAGCCAGCGTGAGGTTTTTCATAAAACCGAGTGGTCCCTACGTTCCACATTTTACATAGCAAGTAATCCTGTGTTCCCATTTCTCTGTTCAAAGCTGACGCTTTCCAGTTAGGCCTTCTCCAGGGATTGGTAGTACTCCTTCAGAACGGCCCAAGCTTTTGAGGCCATGAAGCCGTCGGGGGGGTTCTCTCCCTCGCGAGCCATCCTCCGCATGCGTGTGCCCGAGATGAAATCATAATCCTGATGGCTGCAATTAACAGAAAAACACCAGAGCAAAGGAAATGTGTTAAGAAGCTGCTGATACCACAGTCCAAATGGGTTCCTGAGGGAAATGATTTTTTTCTTGGTGTTTATTTGAAGAACATTATGAACCTAACAGCTGACTTCATTATTGCTGCTTTTTCCTGCTGAGCTTTGCTGAAAAATAGAACAGACTTATGGTTTAGACAGAGTTCTCTTCATCCTGATCCTGACTTTTACCTTCTTTGTTTTCTATTAACTTTGCTTTAGGTTTGCCTGAATAAGACAAAAATAGCATCATGGTGGTAAAACAGTGGATCCAGATCTTAATCCAGATTTAGTCTGTAAATAATGGAAAGACAACTTAAATGTTTAAACCTCTCCACTCTCCATCTCACCTGTAGGGGGCGAATCTGAGAGCCAAATGCTCATGTTCTCCAAGGAAGATAAACATCTCAGAGCATAATGTTCTTGAGTGAAAGCCAGAGAGGTTTTACGATCCAACTAATGATCCAGATTCGATCTGATTTATCTGGCGAGGTTGGGCTGCTCCAGAGAACGGAGCATCAGAAACCCAGTGGAGATGATCCAGGGCTCTCTGCTCCGACTGCAATTCCATCCAAGATGCACGTTGTAACACGAGATGTTCTTTCCAAAAAGATTTGATTCATCTTACAGAAAACTACGAGTCTACATGTGAGTCACTTTTTGCTCAGAGTGGGTGGGGGGAGCTTCTATAGTCATACCAACCACTCCTAGAACCACATTCACCTGATCCCATACATTCATACACCCATACGCAGATCGGTAGGCAGCTTGGGTTTAAGTGCCTTGCCCAGGGGCACATCGACATGTGGCAGGAGGAAGCTGGAACTGAACTAACAACTCTCAGATGACTACTCTTTGCCCACACCCCTTGCTGGCTGTGTGAAACTCCACAGTGAACCACTTCCCTTAGAGTCTGTTGTTGAACAAGGTGTTGGAAACCAGTTTCCCCAGCAGGGTAAACCCACTCTGGTCCATCCAAACATTCATCAACAGCCCTCTGTCATTTCTGTGCTTCCAGTGATTATCACATCGTATTTTCAAGTAGAGTTGGAACGATACGTTGCCATGGTTACTAGTGTCTAGTCAACTGTTTTCAGAGTCAGATTGGACCTTAAAAATATACAAACGCTCGGGTCCCAGCACCAAATCAAGGTATTCTGGTGGTCCAATCACTTCCATGGCCCAGAGTCCTGACCTCAACCTTCCTGAACACCTTTGAGATAAATCAGAGCTGAGGCTGCAGTTCTGGTTTTCTCATCAAACTATGAACACACTCATTAACCTTGTGTCAGATGTTTGGAGAATAGTTAACGTTGCTATTGGCAACAGTGGGACCACCAACAAACTGGACCTAATAAATGAAGAATAGGATGTCATCAAAGTTCATGTACATGTAAAGGTAGACAGAGAAATACTTTAGGCAATATAGTGTGTGTAGGTGTATATAACACACACATATACATATTTTTGGGATACATTTCCACTTGGTGACAGTTTTTTGTACTGACTTGTTCAACCTTGCAGCAAACCTTCGTCCTGAGCAGGCCTGCTGAACTCCTGTTAGTTTTATAATAATAGTCCAGCCTGTGAAACTGCAGAGCTGTGTAACCCCAGCTGCTCTCTCTGTCTCACACACAGTGTGACGTCACCTCTGGTCTTAATTAATGATCGGTTAAAACAAAACGTTTCCTTTGCAGTTAGAATAAATGATTGATTTAACAATCAAACAATCAAACTCAAACACTTTATGAAGTCTGTGCATCTATACTGATGCTTGTTCTTTAATCCAATAGTTGCTCCATGAACACTGAATAACATACAACCATAATCAGTTACAAACACTACAATATAAACGAGTAAAAAAGTCCAAAAAGGTTTTACAGCAAAGCCTGACTGCTTATAAAAAGGGATGATTCGAAACTTTTGCACAGAACTATACATAATACCATCAGCGATTTAGATTAAAGTCCCAACGTTGCATCATGGAAAACCTGACTAAGCGTTTGATTAATGTGAATCTTTCTCTCTGAATGCAGCTAGAGTTATGAAACCTTCACCAGACTGAGAGGAAAAAATCATTTGGGTTTGCAGACGGGCTTTAATCAGCGGCAGGTCTCTGTGGTTCTGAGCAACATCAAAGCTTCGACTAAACCTACAAACATTTTAATTCAGAAACAAAGAAAACAACTGGTGTTATTCTTGACCCAGAACTCCTCTGCGAACAGCAGAGACAAAAGGAAGGAAGAACCTGGAGAACAGGAGAACTTTCAGAAACAACACGACCCTAATGAGGAATGAATTCACAGAATATCATTTCTGTTTCGATTGCTTGGCCCAAACGTGATATGACTTCAGATTAAATGTAAAAATAAACTTTTAAATGAACCTCGACAGAGAGCTTCCTGTGCATAACAAACAGAGCCTGGATGGTCTATGCTTTGAAAGATTAGTTCGGACCAAAGAGTGCTTACTTCTTAGGCTCGTAAAAGTCCATGGCTCCTTTGACTTTGTTGTAAGCAGCGACCTTGAAGGGAACGATCTCCAGGGAGACGAGGCCCGGAGCCATGGTGAGGACCTTGGCTCCGTGAGAGGGCTCATACAGGTCTTTCCCTGTGGCAGGGTGGGGCACGCCGGCTGGATCTCGACCCACAATGTAGAAATTGGCACCGGCCACCATACGTGCTCGACAATGCCACTGCACCTGAGCAAACAGAAAAGAAACGTCACAAAATGTTTTAAAATCCAAACCAAGAGGCCTAATTTTATGCAGGTGAGATTTCAGAACCCTGCAGGGATAACGGCAGCATTTAATTAGAAATACACACAACATGAAACCATTCTGACATGAGAGCATCAACTCAATTTTTCTACAAAAATTAAAAGGGTTACCAGGCACATCAGGGTTTTCCAACCTGTTCTAAAGGAACATCTTCCATGTTTGCCATTTAGTTACTGGTAATGCATGCCCCTCTCCTCTCTTTAAATGTATTATGAACCTAAGGCTCCTTCACAAACTATCAAAACATACAGATTATGCTGCGTAATCTCTGCAGGGTTATCTCCGCACCTGAGCCTGCTGAAGGCAGGGAATACGTCCAGCTGTTCATGTGCAGGTTCAGAGATGATGAGGAGTACGCAGCTGCGGCCCAAAGGAGCTCAGACGTTTTCATTTTATTCAGGGCTGATTGAATAGGAGCTTTAAGCGTGACCACATTTAGAAACAAAAAAAAGTCTGAAATTCTGTTCAAATGTACAGACTGATTTAGCTTTCTAATGACTAAAGCAGGAAAGTGAGTCACTGAGAGTAGCTTTATTGGAAATTCCTCCAAATTAAATCACTTCCTGTGAGCAACAAGAATGCAACAGATGTAAAGAAGCTGCAAACACCAGGTAGGCCAGGCTGCATGACGACATGAATGGTAACTGGCAAGTAACGTCAAAACTTGTGTATGAATGAAAAAACTGATGAATATCATTTCTCATAAACAACTTATAAAAGGCAGTTTTGTTACTGTGAGCAGAACGAGGCGTTCTTGCACAGACGTGTGACACTTGTACCTTTAGACTAAAAACGTGAAAAATAGTGACTCAGTTTTCCAGGGTTTTTCAGGGTAGCTGAGCGTTTTGTTCTCATTTTGGAGCTCCTGTTGCTAAAAAGTGAGAAGTGAAAATGAAAAATGATGCCTGTAGGGGTGTCTGGATATAAAACTTCAGCTGTCCCCACTGGAGCTCTACCACTGAGCCCATTCACTTCTTATGAGAACTTTCCACAGTAAATCAGAATCAGCTTTATGGGCCAAGTTTGTGCACACAAACAAGGAATTTGACTCCAGTTCTACTTAGCTCTCAATGTACATACATTTTAAATATAAATATATAAGATTTGGCAGGGAAAAGGTGTTTTTGTTGTTTTTAATCTTGTAAATATGTACATTTACAGTATTCTTACAAAACTTCACTGCTTATTACCCCAGCATGAAGTGATAAATCGACTGGTGAATGAAAATGGGCCTGATTAGTCACAAGCACATTCCATCAACCTTTTAGTCGGTGAGTGACCCATACCTGAGCCTGAACAGGTAACAAAACTCTTCAGTGTGGAAGTCGTTACTGAATGAAGAAGGTTTAAATTTAGCCATCATCAGAATCACTGAGGTGTTTAAGGACAATGTGAGAGAAATTATAAAAGGTATGAGAAGTGATTAAAAATCACCTGTATTTTCCACATTCAGGCTGCTACTTTTGAAACGGCCAATGAGGTTTCAGTAGTTAAGTTGCTCGGTTTTATCATTTTGAGCTTTCAGTCTGTTATGGCATATGATGAATTTAGAAAATTGTCGGCAGTCTTTTGAGAGTTGGGCCTAAATTCTCTTGGGAATAAAGAATAAAGAAAAACAATCAGAGTTTTTGCCTTTCTGTGTTGAATTCAAACTCTGACCCCAGAGAACGAGTACTCCATCCAGCTGCTGAAAAAAACAACTTAACATCTGCTGCTGAGGCTAAGAAACAACTTAGTTGTAGTTTCTTCTGGATCTTAATGCGCTGCATTTTCTGCTGCATTTAAAACAAACTTCACCAAATCCATCACTGGCATAGAGAGTGGTGCAAATGACCAAATATTTATTGCAATCCAAGCAGACAGTGATTGGGTGAGCAATATGAACTCAATATTTTATCACAATATTTGCGGTATTATTGTAATGTAAAGAAACCAACATCAACAAGTCAGCATCTTATAAATCTCAAAAATGTAAATTGGCCGCAGAGCCATGATTGCTGCATTGATAGAAGCACCGAGTAAAATGCTAAAAGATGCAGGGCACGGCAAGTGGTATTTCTGGTGCTTGAACTTCTATTTCTGTGCACCTGGTGAGTGGAAGAAAAATAGCAGCTAGGATTCAGCCGTTTCACATCACTTCCACTCATGACTCAGGGGGTTGCTACTTTAATCTCGGATGTTTCAGCTCTCGGCTTACAGTAGCCTCATTCCTTAAACATCTTCTGTCATGAACCCACAAAGACGAGCCATCCCTGAACTCTCTTTGGCGATGTTGCGCTCATCCGTGTGTTTTTCAAAAACGCAGCCAGCAGTGTGCGTGGCGAACGGAGGAGTCACGCAGCATCGAACTGGGCGCTAAACGTACAATCTCCCCACATCGCTGCTTTTAATACAATGGCAGATGACCTCAGAGCAGCAACCGGGTTTGTTAACTTCTGTTATAACAGATGCTTCAAATCTAAATGATGTATCCTGTCTCCTTACTCTTCAAGGCAGCACTGATAAGTGAGTCCATCTTTTGTGTCCTGCGGCTGGCTGGTCACACAAACCATACGTCGTTACCTCACTCCCGTCACCCGCGGAGCCGGCTTCCCCCTGTACAACTCAGCCTATGTGGGCCTGTAACTACCTTAGAGAGTCTATGGGTTGACCTCTAACCCCACGCCTCATCAGTTCTTCACCTGGACACGCCGAAAACGCACATTAATCTTGCCTCGAGGTGTTTTGTGACAGAGGCTGCTGTCTGTTTTAAGACATCCTGTAAATGTGAATACCTGAGAAGAAATTACTGTGTTCTTAAAGGCTAAACACTAAAGTTAAGTTGGCGCCTGGCTCTAAAAGAAAAGAAACTAATGAACTTGAATCCTCGACGTCCAACAGCCCCCAGTCTGTTCTCAATGATCTGCAGCACAGCTTTCTCATTATGATAAGTGAATGATTAAAAGATTTCTAGCTACACTGCTGTGCAGAGTCCTGGAGAGGTTTCTGCATTGAGGAGCACCTGGTAGCAGCTGTCCGTTCTACTTCCTGTCATTAGTCAGTGTGAAGGATGGACAGCCAGAGTGTGACAGTCTCCTACCCGGATTCAACAGTCATCATTCAAAGAGGCAGCAGGCTTTTTGATCTGTGACATCTGAAGAAAACATGACGTCTGTGTTTAGCCTTGATCATGATTACCTCAGTTGGTCCCGCATACATCATGGGAGACGGAAAAATTGCAACAATAGTTGAATCTGGATCCAGCACACGCTCTTCTAGCACAGCAGCGTGCTGCTTCATCCTCCACGGGAGCGGAACGTCGTCGTCTTTGGTCCAGCCTCCCAGCGGATGGAGCAGCAGGACGGGCCGGCGGTAACCTCGCTCGATGAGCCGTTTGTGGGTGTCCTGCATCAGGAGGGCGTGGCCATTATGGACTGGGTTACGGAGCTGAAAGGCGAACACTGCATCTAATAGAGAAAGGTAAGAGTGGTTTGCAAAACTCCAACAGAAACCAGGAAGTGGATCAGGCAGGAAACAGCATCCTAGCTCTGCTGTCCCCTTCTTCATGTGTTTAAAACATGGCTTCATACCAGCGTTCATTTCTTTAAACTTCTGTTTGAGCTCATTGGGTGTCAGTCGGTACTGGTCCAGACCGTCACTCCAGTAGATCCTGTCTAGAACCTGCAGGTCTCCACCAACCAGCCAGTCACCACTTTCCATCACCATCTGAACACAGGACAGAATAATAATGACAATCATGCCTGAAGACAAAGCTGAATTAAAAAACACACATAATGCAACACAACCAAACAGTCTCCTAAAGGATCGGACCTATGATCTTACAACTTATTTTAGTCTGCTTTATTTTCCCAAACCACTCATGTTGCTCTGACAGTTTTTAGGATCAGTCAGCAGTACTCCATGTTCTGATCCAGTCCCTGCAACACAAACTGAGATCTTGATGTTTATAGCTCATTCAGTCTAATACTTTGGGCCCGTATGAATCCTAAGACTAAAAGTAGCTCCTAGTGACGTCATTCTACGAAAAATCTTAGAATTTCTCCAATTCTAAGATTTTTCTTAGAGTTTTCCCTCAAGCCAGATAAACGTTATTAAGAAGCATCTTAGGCCTTCAGAGAACTCGTAACATGAGGAAACGTTAAAAGTAGTGAGGAGGACTTTCAGTGGGCCTACAAGTGTCTTAAGCAGAGAAGATGGAGGAAAGACAGAGAGAAAAGAGAGATATTCTCCGAACAACGAATAAGTTGTTGTGAATTAATAAAACGCTACCAGCTCGATCACGCAGGGATCCAGTCCAGTAAATGAGCAAATAAACTTCTATAACAATCATACACCGTGCAGTGGTGCAGTTGGTAGCACTGTTGCCTTGCAGCAAGAAGGTCCTGGGTTCAATTCCCAGCCAGGGGTCTTTCTGCATGGAGTTTGCATGTTCTCCCCGTGCATGTGTGGGTTCTCACCGGGTACTCTGGCTTCCTCCCACAGTCCAAAGACATGCCTGTTAGGTTAATTGGTAACTCTAAATTGCCCTTAGGTGTGTGAATGTGCTTGGTTGTTTGTGTGTTGCCCTGCGATGGACTGGCGACCTGTCCACGGTGAACCCCGCCTCTCGCCCATAGACTGCTGGAGATAGGCACCAGCTCCCCCGCGACCCACTATGGAATAAGCGGTAGAAAATGACTGACTAACAATCATACAATTATTAATATAGAGACAAGATAAACCTTTTTATTAAATAGCTTCCGCTGCAGGACAGGTTAAAGGTCAACCTCTAGTAAGTCAATATTAGGAAGGAAAAATAAATAATAGAAATAATAATAATCATGAATAAAAAGTGAACAAAACTACAAACAATAAAGTAAACTGTTGTCTTATTGAGAGGTGATCGGTTACTGTGGGACAGTTCTGCTGTGATGATTGGGTCGGGGTGTTCTGCAAAAGACAAAACACATCGTTTTTGGCCCTAAAAATGTGAGGTTAGAAATCCGACTCAGCTGGACTCCATGTGGGCTAAAGACCACAGAGAAATTAAAAACCCGTAGGTGTGATCATGGAAACAGCTAAATGACGTCCATCAATAAATCAGCCCACTATCACCTGAGAAACATTGCTAGAAAAAGAGTTCCCCATCAAAACAGGACAGGCTTTTCTTTTTAGTAGGTTAGATTATTGAAATGGGGTCGATACTGGTCTGAAAATAAAAAGATCAGGCGACTGAAGCTCATCCAAAATGCTACTGCTGGAGTCCTGACCAACAGCAGGAAAACAGATCATACACCATCACCAGTTTGTCGGTGGACATCATGGTCGTGGGCTAAATATATTTCAAAGTTAGGTGGTGACGTATGAACAAGCATTCATTTTCCCACACTGAGCACCAATCAGTGATGAAAGCTTGGTTCAGAGTTCACTAGAAAAAGTTTGTTCAATCCAAAACAAAGTTCTTTTTTACAACAATTCTGGTCTAAGATACAATCCGGCTGTATTCCACAATAAAGTGACTGATGTTCTGATGTCTCCAACGGAAAGAAAAGTTCCCTCCATGAGAATAATCAGACGATGGTGCTGAAGAGCTCAGCCTGCAGCAGCTGGGTGATTTTGTTTCAGGCAATATCTCTGGACTCCCTCCTGTGGTCCTTATGAGACCCCAGCTAGAGTTACTGAAACCAGAGGTCCACACAAATCTGAACACTCCATCCATGTCGCTTATTTCATTAACATGTAATTCATCATGTTAACAGCCTTTGATATCCATACTTTAAGAAACAGCCGCGCTGCGGTTTCTGATTTAAACTGGGTTTAAATCAGCAGGTTGTCTGCAGCAGCGGCGTCGCCTCGATTTGATCAAAAATAAGTTCATGTGAGAAATTTCAAGCATCACTTTTAGATCCTTTTTCTCACACTAACTTATCCAATTTGTCCACTGGTGGCTTGAAAGACTCGATCCACATGTGGAAAACTCAGGAGAAGTAGCTCACATGTAACCATGAAAGAATTCCCAACAAGTTCACATGAGAAAAGGGGCCCGACCAAACAAACAGCCCCTGCACCGCGGCTTCCGGTGAGGGGCCTCTGCTGGACAGACAGGTAAACAGGAAAAAGTGGATTAAGTACATCCCAAGTGGAGCGGCTCATTTGTGTCTGACAGCAGACAGAAACGATGCAGTACAGCTGTCACTGTAAAGCGGCGCTGACAGATTGGCTCCGGTGCAGCCAGTGAAACGTATATTGATGTAAACATACACACACTTTAACGAGGGAGGCCTTAATCAGAGCAGGCTGAACACACAAATCAGACTGGACCGGGTATAAAGACGTGCCGCTGAGGAGCATGTGTGTGGTGGCGGCACCGAGGCATCAGGTGTCGACAGTGGAGAATCATGGTCCTAATCTAGGACACGTGTACCCCCCACCCCATACAGCAATAAATTATTTATGCAAAGCAGAAAAATAGAAGCATTTGTGAAAAGGATAAAAGAAAACCCACGTACACCCATTGATACTGGAGCACATTCCCATTATTGCTTCTTCTTCTTTACCTTCTGGCTGTGTTGAGTTTAGCTGCTGCTGTTGGATAGAAACTGTTGCTGAATCTGCTTGACCTCGCTATAACGGATCTGTAGCGTCTACCCGACAGTAACAGATCAAACAGAGCGTGATCCGGGTGAGAAGAGTCCGTTATGATGTTCTGGGCTTTTTGGAGACAACGAGAACTGAAGACATCCAATGATCTTTTGGGTTGTGTTAATGACCGGCTCCAAAGATAATAAAATATTATTAATTTACACAAACTTGTGTCCAGTAATAAGTCTGCCAGGTCTCTGCAGATACTATTCACCTTCCTGCATAAAACATCGTCTTGAAATGCACAGAAACTCTGGTTTCTATGCAGATGCAATAAATAGTTGAAATAGAACCTCTTTTGACCTTGAAAAACAAAGTCAATGACATCTATCAGCCTGAAAGGGACTTTCTGGGACCCCAGAGAACCACAGTAAGAACCATGATCCACAACTGGAGTGAACCTGCAGCAATGGGGAACCTTCCCAAGAGAGGAGGGTCCACCAAAATTACTCCACGACCTCAGTGACAGTTCAACCAGGAGGTCACAGAAGAATACAGAACAACATCTAAAGCTCGGCAGGCCTCACCTAAGGTCAGAGGTCATGATTCAACAAAAGGAAAGAGAGACTGAGTAAAAATGGTCTCCAAGGGAGAGTTCCAATGCCAGAACCATCGTTGACCCAAAAGAACATGAAGGCCCGTCAAACGTTAACCATTAAAAAGAAGAAACACACATTGGTGATCCAAGACTTCTGGGAAAATATTGTGAGAACTGGCGAGAGAAAAGTGGACCTTTGGAAAGATGTGTCACACAGATTAACAATGGAAACATGCAAAGAGCTGCTGAATGCCGCTGAGCCAATAAGACTTTTCTATTGATTATTTAGAGGTTTTCAACTACAGGTCCTTCTCAAAAAATTAGCATATTGTGATAAAGTTCATAATTTTCAACATTACATTATAGAAAATAATGAACTTTATCACAATATGCTAATTTTTTGAGAAGGACCTGTATTTTTAATTCTCAGTGGAAGAAAAAAACAAATCTGCCAGGGGTGTGAATACTTTTGGGCTTGACTGCGTTCAGTCTTTAACTATGGAACCGGCAAAAACCCAGACCAGAACAATAAGGACCAGAATATCCAGATGGATGGAAAAATGGACAAACTAACTGGCTGGATGGATGTTAGCTGAATAATGGGACAATCTACTGGATAACATGGTTATACTTCCTGCTCAGTCTGACGATAACAGCATGTTTATCTGGATTTTTTTCTGGATTTGTGGCGCAACTCTAATCTAAAAACGCATCATTTTCCACATAGGGCAGGGTTAAGCGCTTTCACCATCCGGCTCAAAATATAAATAAAACGTATGTTTGAAATACAGGTCCTTCTCAAAATATTAGCATATTGTGATAAAGTTCATTATTTTCCATAATGTCATGATGAAAATTTAACATTCATATATTTTAGATTCATTGCACACTAACTGAAATATTTCAGGTCTTTTATTGTCTTAATACGGATGATTTTGGCATACAGCTCATGAAAACCCAAAATTCCTATCTCACAAAATTAGCATATCATTAAAAGGGTCTCTAAACGAGCTATGAACCTAATCATCTGAATCAACGAGTTAACTCTAAACACCTGCAAAAGATTCCTGAGGCCTTTAAAACTCCCAGCCTGGTTCATCACTCAAAACCCCAATCATGGGTAAGACTGCCGACCTGACTGCTGTCCAGAAGGCCACTATTGACACCCTCAAGCAAGAGGGTAAGACACAGAAAGAAATTTCTGAACGAATAGGCTGTTCCCAGAGTGCTGTATCAAGGCACCTCAGTGGGAAGTCTGTGGGAAGGAAAATGTGTGGCAGGAAACGCTGCACAACGAGAAGAGGTGACCGGACCCTGAGGAAGATTGTGGAGAAGGGCCGATTCCAGACCTTGGGGGACCTGCGGAAGCAGTGGACTGAGTCTGGAGTAGAAACATCCAGAGCCACCGTGCACAGGCGTGTGCAGGAAATGGGCTACAGGTGCCACATTCCCCAGGTCAAGCTACTTTTGAACCAGAAACAGCGGCAGAAGCGCCTGACCTGGGCTACAGAGAAGCAGCACTGGACTGTTGCTCAGTGATCCAAAGTACTTTTTTTGGATGAAAGCAAATTCTGCATGTCATTCAGAAATCAAGGTGCCAGAGTCTGGAGGAAGACTGGGGAGAAGGAAATGCCAAAATGCCAGAAGTCCAGTGTCAAGTACCCACAGTCAGTGATGGTCTGGGGTGCCGTGTCAGCTGCTGGTGTTGGTCCACTGTGTTTTATCAAGGGCAGGGTCAATGCAGCTAGCTATCAGGAGAATCTGTGGGATATTGTGAAGAGAACGTTGAGAGACTCAAGACCCAACACTCTGGATGAGCTAAAGGCCGCTATTGAAGCATCCTGGGCCTCCATAAGACCTCAGCAGTGCCACAGGCTGATTGCCTCCATGCCACGCCGCATTGAAGCAGTCATTTCTGCCAAAGGATTCCCGACCAAGTATTGAGTGCATAACTGTACATGATTATTTGAAGGTTGACGTTTTTTGTATTAAAAACACTTTTCTTTTATTGGTCGGATGAAATATGCTAATTTTGTGAGATAGGAATTTTGGGTTTTCATGAGCTGTATGCCACAATCATCCGTATTAAGACAATAAAAGACCTGAAATATTTCAGTTAGTGTGCAATGAATCTAAAATATATGAATGTTAAATTTTCATCATGACATTATGGAAAATAATTAACTTTATCACAATATGCTAATATTTTGAGAAGGACCTGTATATGTCACTTTCCAAACGCAAAATTTTACAGACATTTATTTAATTTGTTCCTTGTTTCTGGTGAAGAAAATAGGCGGGAGAAACTTTCTGTTCTGTACTTTTCCAGAATGTGCAAGAACATTGTGTCCCATCAACAGCAAGCAGTTGGGTTAAAAACATACAGAAGAGTTTGGAGGGAAGGGGGATGAGCGGAAACTACAATCCCAAACAGAACAACATCCAAATTTAACACCAGCAGAAGGAGGGTGGATCAAAAAAGATCAAGTAATTACACAGGAAGTTATTAAGTAATGACCAAAGCTGAATTTTTTCAGGTTTTTCCATAAGCAAAAAGACAGATGGGATTTGGGTTCTGTCTGTGCAGGATCTAAAGGGTTAGGGTCTGTGTTACTTCTGGCCTGAAATGTTAGCTGTACACAGAGTGTTGTTTATTCACCCAAATATCCAAAATTAGGCCTCTATTTGTGGGAATCAAGTGATCCCAAAGATACAAACGAACAGATATGAATTATCTGGTATTTCTGGGCTGCGACTTCCTGCAGTATTAAAAAGGTAGAGTCCAGCTTGTTTTATTAATGGATGCAGTCAATGGGCACCATCTCTCTAAGCAGAATGGGGAGATAAACTCAGTCCTAACCATTCATGATGTGCTTTTTTTAAACTGATTCCTCAACATCGAGCTAGCCTTCAAACAGAAATGCCACAGTTTGTTATACAGTAAACCCACCGTGGTTCTGTGCAAATCCAAACACCTCCACCGAGTCAAATCTCTCAAATCTGGGAGAAACTGATGGTTGCAGATGGATTCTGAGAAGTTCTTTAAAACTAACCCCAAAAATCAATTTCTGTCAGTAACTTCACAGACATCTCATTAAACATATGAACAGACTTTCATCCACAGGGATTCCAGTTTGTGCCGGCAGGCTTCATGTAAAAATCTGAAGGCTGTCAGCAGCAGAGGTGTGTGTCTGATGGGATCAATAACCACTTGGCTCCTCTGAAGAATGTTTTCAGGATCACGCTACGATTTGCTTCCCACACGCTAATACATCCAGCCTGTCTGGAGCTGGCTGCATCACAGTCAGGAAGATTGTTTTTGACCGTATTTTTCTTTGGAGGATACAACAGCGTAAACAAGCCAGAACTCACTCTGTAAACGTACAGTACATGACTGGGACGCCAGTTGTGAGAATGAACAAATCAAAACGAAGAAACAAACACACAAACAAGTCATCCGACCACGTGAGGGCCGAAACAAGTCCAGATAAGGAGATCCATCACCTCAGGGTGACACTAACCTTGATGTACGGGTGGTCTTTGCAGGTGGTGCCCCACTGCCGAGCACAGCGCTCCTCCTTTCTGTGCTCGTAAAACTCCGGGTTACGAAGGATAGCCACTCGTCTGCCCTCGTAGACCAGCGCCATGGCTGTCACGCCGTCCAGACGCTCTTTATCTGCTGTTGACACCGGCAGCACTACGGGCACTGAAAGGTTAATCACACCACCTAGGAGAAAAGATACATGACAAAGTCAACCTTCTAGCAGGCGTAACATTTCAGTGATCAACAGAGACAGTGAAGGTTTTATACTTTAGGTAAACGGCGATGCAGAAAAAAAACGACTTCAGGTTATCTCAGGGCAGCTGCAGCTAGTCGGATCAAATCGATACAAAAACAAGTCTTTCTCCGTGGCACTGTGTGCGCAGAGCAGCTCCTGGCTGCAGTCAGTATGGGGGATGCAGACTGCGGTGTACGTCAGTGGAGTTCAGTACCACTCACTGCTCAACTCCCACAAATACCTGTACCTGGATTTAACATCAGCATCAGTGGCGAATTAGTCGGGTTCTAAAAGTTTTTTCTAAAGTGAGTCAATGTGTGACAAGGACATTCCAAAAACTGTTTAGAAACTGTCCATTTCTGATGAAAAGACGAGACGGAAACCGATCGAAGGTTCTGGCAAGAGCCGAAAAGCAAAACAGAAGAATGTGTCCTGGTTGTGTTCTAGATGCCACAACAGCCATCTGTGATTTCCATGTTCGGACTGAGAAGGAGGGCTTCAAGACACAAGACAACTGTTTTCTTCCACAAGAAAACATCCAGGCCCCGATAAAATCTTCATAATCCTTATGGGAGAATGTGTTACGGTCTGATGGAACCAAACCTGAATTTTAGGGACAGATGGTTGGCACAAAAAAACTCCTGCACATTACTGAAAGATCTCCACACCCACAATAAAAGATGGAGATGACAAACATCGTGGTCTTTTTGTCAAGGTGCATGAAGACTAGCTCCAAATGTCGCCACGTTTGGCCTTCAGTTACATTCAGAACTGAATGTGACTGAAAATCTGGAGACAAGAGATGTCCTCACAATCTGAGAGATCTGAACTTTTCCAAGGCAGAGAGAGCAACTCAACTCAAGATGTTGGATGCTGACAGACTCCAACCAAAGAAGATTAAACGGAAAACTTGAATCAAAAGCTTTTACAAAACATTTGTTCAAGGAGATATAAATCAGGTTATTGTGACTGTTTAGGTAGATGGACATGAGGAGAAAACCACCATGTAGAAACACTTTTATGACCCGACGCCCACGCATGTCACACGTACATCGGAGCACGTTAAAAAAAGGCTCCACAGTGCCTCCTACTTTATTACAAATTGCTGCATCTCATATCTATCTTGATTAGCTCCATGTTGCTTCCAATGACAGATAAATAAGCCACATAAATAAATTCTGACAGGAAGTTCTCCACTTTAGATTCCTCGCCACCCACCAGCTGCAGGATCCACTCTCACCCAAGTTTTCTGTTTGATACATGACCACAAAGACCGAGGCTGTCTGCCTTTATCACGTTATCTGCTGGCACACCAATGGATACTGCTGTCAACTCCCGTCTCAGAGTAATCCTACACTGTGAGTCACATTTAGTCTACTCGCTCACACTCATCCATACTTCTATGAGCAGAATCTGTTGGTAACCTGGGGTTCAGACTCCTGCCCAGCACACTGTGGCCAACCAGGAGTTAAACCCACAACCTCTGGTGAAATACAAGTTATTTCTGATCTGTATGCAGTTATTGTGTACATAACACATTCTTCATAGTGTGTAGTATGTGCTGCAAACAATGCATGAAATTATATTTTAAACGGCATCCTTCAACCAAACAGGCAGCACTAATGGACTAAAAGGACGAAGGGAAACTGAACCCACAGAAACAGTGGAAGTTCTGCATTGAATCCGTTGTTGGCAAACAGCTGCTCACCATTTGCCAGGAGATATAAGCAGATCTTAAACGTTCTGTGTTTTAAGAACCAATGTTCCAGTTCTCTGCCCTCGAACCCGGAAACCCAACTTTCCAGCTCAGATTGAAAGCAGCAACACGTCTCAAACTGGCTCTGGCAGTTATTTATCAAAAAAAAACGTCATACGTCGAGGAAACAACCATCATCGGTTCTTCAAACTGAAGGTTACACAATCGTCTGGATGTCAACCTTCATTAGACGTTTTTTTCTTGTTTTCAGGCTCTTCTATTAGAACAGAGCTGAACATAATGACAGCCAAAGGTTAAAGTCTGATATTTCTCCAATCAGTTCTGTAAATAAATATTAAGAAAACAAATATTAACACTTTGAGAGATCCACGTGGTCTTCCTTCCTGAAGCCAAAATCCTACTCAAATTTTCTGCAGGTTGTAAAGTGAATTTTATCCATGCAATACAGCATGTTTTACCAATCAAAGAAATCCTTTTTATTCTAAATGTTTTTGTGGAAACTTTCAGAAATATCTTAAAACTAAAAACGGAGCAGAAGCCATCAGTGGCTGGAGCCTCTTGTCAGATATAATCATTAAAATTCTGCTAGAAACATGGCCGATCTTCTCCTAGACTTGGTTCAGAGTCTCTCAAACGTTTTCCTGCTGCAAAGCAGGAAGATTGGAGCTGTGGATGTTCCCTCTGGTACTACAAGTCATTAACATGTGGGTTCGATTTCAATTTCGGACTTTTAAGATGCAACCTTATTGTGGTTATTAGTCAAATGGTTTCAAAGACACCCACAGCAGGAGTCCCAACAAGTAGAACTTCAAACAGAAACTGCAATTAAATAAGATGCAGATCATCATTTGAACAGTCATCTTCCTCATTTAAAGGAGCAGAGATTTGCAAAGGTTTGCCACCACTAATCTAACAATTAAACTTCAGAAGAAATCTCATGTGAAAAAATGGCTCAAACAGAAACCTAAATGTGAACAGCTTTCACTGTTCAGCACCTTCTTCATTCAGGTCTTATTTTACTGTTATTCTAGTGATGAAGGTTAACTTCTGGAAGCCGGACCAGGGACAGGACCTTTAGCTAGAAGGCTTACAGATAGGACAACGGGTTCTTTTCAGTGTAAAACTGATTTCTTGTCCCTGATCAAATAAACATGAAGTAATAAAAACAAAAGAACAGATCTCCATTCGCATGATGGGAAGGAAAACGGTGCTGCCACGTCTCCAGGTTTTTGGGCTGACACTGAGCATACAAAGGTTGTTTGGCTGAAGGTATGATGATCATTTTCTTAGTTACATTTTTACTTCTCCAGAGTCTCCAGAGAAGCCATTTAGGATGTTAAAGAACAACAACACAGACACTCCATGCTCATATCGTGATCCCTTGACTTAAAACTGTTTTTCGTGCATTATTTTTCCTTTTGCAGATGTTCAGTACTTTTTCCATTGTTACACACTGGACTGAACAAGGGGAAATTCAAAGCTTGGGTTATTGTTTTATAACCGCCTGCTGCTTTTACTCTCTCCACAACCTCACCCTGAGTTCTTCAAACTTTAAGTGCAGTTTGTTTTTATTTAGGCGCCCCAGAGTAAAGGGGCTGAATGTGAAGACTTTCCACACTGTGGACTTTCATATGTAGAAAAAACAAAAAGCATCATTTTTGCCTCCACTTCACAATCATGTGCAACTTTGTGTTGGTCTTTTGCCTAAAATGAAAAATGTTTCTGGTTGTGACATCAGAAAGTGGGTGTGAATACTTTTGCAAAGCACTGCATAGAGAACACAGTGAGGCATGAAGAACATATCTACGTCTCTGAAGCTTTGAAGTATCTTCTGGAAGGGGCTAAATTAGCAGAAAGATCTCAGTTCTCTTATTAGGATCCTCTCCTGGTCCTGGTCCAGAAGACCCAATGAACACAGACAGCCTGTCTTTAAGAAGAATTATTATTGTAACCATTTATTGCTGATATTTTAACATTTATTTATTTTATTTTTCATTCACTCTTTTAGATTTCAGGGTTCCCATGCTTACAACCTAACACATTAAACTATTTAATCAACAATTATATCATGATCACTGTTAGTTTAGCTTCCTTCGTGCAGAACATAATCCGTTTAGTAATGATCCGTTTGCTCCGTGAAGCACTGTGTTAATAAAGTCTGAATGATTCAAAATGTTTGACACTGAAACACAACAGCAGGAGTTTGAAGACTAACATCTGCAATAACAATAAACTGTTTCTTTCCTGTAAAATAATCAGAAACACAAAGAAGATCTGGGAATCTAAACCAGGCACCGGAAAGGTGTCACACAGACGTCAAAGATGCTTTTCCATATTTTCCTGAACCACATTCCTTTGAGGTGCTTTAGGAGACCAGCTGAGGACATCTGCATCTTAATTAAAGAGCAGAAAAAACGGTTTAGTTGCTTTATGAAACCCATCAAAGCTCCAGAACCACATTATCAGCAGCTGCCAGCCAATCACAGCACAGTTCTGCTCATGTAGAAATGAATCTATTACCAGACTCATTTCATTCAGTGGCTAACGTTTAACAGAAGGGGAAGAGGCGGAACCAGTCCACACAGGTGGGTTTACATCCATCCACACCTTGAGACGCGTGAAAAGACCAACTCATGTGTTGGTTAGGTGACTATGACCCAAATATTGAACTGGATGGAGGGTAGGGTCAGTGTCTCATGTGACCTTCACGAACCAACTAGTGTGAATGTTCTGATAGTCCCAGGCTACAACTGAAGAATCCTTTCGAGGAACCAGACAGGTCCATTTGGCTTTTATTTGAGCAATTAGGACTGTCCACTAAGAGCGAACTGAGCTCTTTGGAGATGTTCTAGTTCTTTCTGTATTTTCAGGCTATTTTTCACAGGAAAGCACAAACATCAAATAATATCTGGAATGCCGAGTCACTGGTTGCTATGACGATCCCTGCCTTTTCCCCAAGCCCACAGTACCACTTTTTCCTGAAAAACATAGAAAAACCTCAGCCTCAAACAATCATGGTATGATCATTTAAGACACATCAGAAAACAATCATCGCTGCAGTATCAGTGTAATCACAAAGGACTGCTGGGATACCTTCCCACAACACACCTGACCAGGTGGATGGACCCATACAGTGATCAAAACCCTGAAGCTCACAGAGTGGTGGAGGTACCATGATGATGAGGAAGAAATAAGAATGAGGAAAATGTGGGATAAATGCAACCAACGTGATCCGTTGAATGTTTTGCTAATATCATGCGTGTGGCAGAACGTTCTGGTGGCAACATCTGGAGGATTTTATGTCTGAACAGCTTTTAACCAAGGAGATGTGAAAGGTAAATATACCCTCATCCTGTAGTTTTAACCCTGAATACACAGGAGTGAAATATAATGGGAGTTTGAGTGTCATCGGACAATATTTCCCATCGAGCCACACATTCCGATGCAGTTCATATAATCAGGATTTTTTTAATGCTGAGGGAGAAGCAGTAAACTAAAAATTGTGACAGAAATAGAAGAATAAGAAGAATGGACATGCAGACCAGAAAAACATGTGCTTCAGTGCTTATCCACTGGCACCCTTAAAGTCTGCGGATCAGATGGATGAAAGCAAACAGCTCTTCTAGGGAAAAGAAAGCCACCATCTGTTTTCCTGACGACCTTAAGGTCTTAATCAGTCTTCTTCGCTGCAATATAAGCTTCATTTGGTAAAACTTTGCTCCCATTAGAATGAAATGGAAAGTGAAGTGTTTGCTTCAGGGCAAGTTTTAACTCACAGGTTTGTAAATTATAAGTAACACATGGTTACAGCGCCCTGCATTTACATATATAGCAAGGGCACGCCATGAAGGTTGTGGGTTCGATTCCAGCTTCCTCCTGCCATATGTCGATGTACCCCTGGGCAAGGCACTTAACCTCAAGTTGATCTGTGAATGAACGTGTGAGCGTTAGTGATTGGGTGAATGTGGCTCAAGTGTAAAGCGCTTTGAGTTGCCTGTATGACTGGAAAAGGCGCTGTCTAAGTCCAGTCCGTTTACCATTTTCCACGGCGTTACCCAAAATACAGCAGCTGTAAACGTTTAGGTGGGTAGTTTGTTCTCACATCCGATCCACTGCCTCATCGACGACTCTCTGAAGGTGTGAGGGTGCACGGGTTTCTAGGCTCTCATTCACCTACCGCTGTACTGATTGGTTAAAAAGCTTAAATCTTGATGTGAATGAATCAAAATATGGCAGCATGGTGACCTGAGACCCACCATGTGATCAATTTAAAAAGTCATACTGCAGAAGAACATAGAACATTTATCTATTAGAACCTTTTCTTTGGCCATACTAATCCAAACCTACAACATACTGACGCTAATTTCTGTACTGTTTAAAGGCGGCTGAGGATTTCCAACTTCACACATGAAGAAATAAAACTGTTTTTTTCCTCAAAAATTCTTTGTGCAATCAGCTCCATCTAGTGGCCGGTCTTCATATAAAAAACAGGGTTTTTTGGCTTTCTTACCGTCCAGCAGGCAGTCAAAGTGAAGACACTGCAGATACTCCCTCTCTCTCATAAAGCCATTCAAAGGCGTGGCCCAGCCTTCAGCCAGCACCTGCACCCACTGCATGTCCAGCTGAGGATCAGTCACATGCAGCAAGTCAGAGACACACATAAACACGCTGAAATGAGCAGAATGTGGCTGCAGAGTCAAGCTGACTACTAAAAGATCACCTTTCCGATCTGAACTGCAGGAAGAGTCTCTGCGTCCGCCTTAGCCAGGTCCAGTTTATTCTCCTGAACATAGAGCTCTTTCACTTCATAGGAGGCATCAACAGGAACGATATCCTGAACAAATGAGCATTTACTCAACAACACTTCACTGTGAACCAACCTGCAGAATCAACCGTTGGGTATTTAAAATGTAACGTAGCATTAGTGTCCATGTTTTGGCCTCAATATTCATGCAAATACGATTCCCTTCTGCCACCTAGTGCCCAAAAGGAAAATAACAGTGATATTAATGTTTGAAGCCATAAAAGTTGAGTCATTTTATACTGCTGTATTTTAAAAGGATCCATCCACATTTTCATTAGAGAAATTCTATCATCTTTTAAGCTTCACACTGCATGAAAAAACATAACGTCAGCTGGGATAAACATATTTGGTCGCTCCAGAGTTCTCGTTGTTTCTTCAATCCCCAATTTAACCAATGAAATCAGCTCTAGACTCAACATGGTACATGAAGGAAAAAGGTTTCACAATGAAAAATGCTAAACGCTTAGATAAAGTCAGAATGGTCTCAGCAAATTGTTTTTAGAAACTTCAAGGAAATAAAGCTCAGGGGGAACATTCTTTTCTCCAAGCCTGAAAAACAACAAACTGAGCTTCATTCTTTCCCAGGAAGCGTAGGAACTTCCTAATGACAGAAAAAGTAAAAAGATGATCTCTGAGCCCCTCACCCGCTCCTGGAGCAGGTCGACCAGCTGCTGAATGCACTCGTTCACGTTGCACGAGTCGGTCTTCAGCACCAGCTCCGGAGCTTCCGGCTTCTCATACTCCGAGTCGATGCCAGTGAATCCTGGGAAGAGAAAGATGAAATCGTGTTCAGTGTGAGCTCAATCAATTTGTCTTAATTATTTAGGCAGAAAACAGAATCTATATTTAACACAGGTTAGAAAACCTTCATGATTTATTAAATACATGTTTTTTGTTGACCTTACCCCTGATCTGATTTAATGCTCTAAGTGAACTAAAAAGGAATGAAACAAGGATGATGTTCAGATCAGGTTTTGGACGTGAGATTCAGGTTGCAAACTTTTCCAGACTCAAGTTTTCCGTTTTCAGTCTGTCTGTCCATGAATGTAAAAATCCAAACGTTTTAATTAAATAATGAACTTTTATGGAAGGACAGTATTATGGAAGGTGAGCAACCGGCTGGACGGAGAGAGAAATGGACGGATGGACGCAACTTTTAAACAACGGAGGAAAGAAAATAGGTCCAGACTCTATTTTCTCTTCTGATGTTTATTCAGACCTGGAAAATGCTTAAAATAACAGGACCTCTCTGTGTGTGAAAGTTAAACACCTTCACTCATCCGCTAATATAAAGTACTGACAGTGAAAATAATGAACTCGATCAAAAACATGTAAAATCAGCCAAATGTGCCCGTTTAAAAGCTCAATTCTGGCCAGCTTCTCATTTCCATGCAGACAGCTGATCACCAGTAAAGTCTGACCAGATGTGTGCTGCTTGAATGACTGATCATCAGTGTTCTTGGTTCAGCCACGTCGTTTTAAATGGAAACTATTTCACCAAACGCTGCAGACAAACACAGGACGGAGCGTTCCTCTACGTAAACAGTTCCAATAAATCAATGAATGAATGGGGCAGTGAAGAATAATACTCCACCTCTTATCTCCCCTGCTCTGGCCTTCTTGTACAGCCCCTTCACGTCCCTCTGCTCACAGACGTCCAGTGGAGCGTCAACAAAAACCTCAAAGAACGGCAATCCTGCCGCCTCGTGGATCTTCCTGGCATTCAGCCGATCCTGCCAGGAAAAACAACAGACACAAACACGTCTTATTAACCATTTATTAACAGACCATTTAGTCCCAGTCTTTAACTAACTATTAGATTTGGTTAGTGAGTATGAAAACTGCCCCCTTTGCTGTCCTCCATCAAACTGCGAAGCTTTGTTTACTCACCCTGCTGTAGGGGGAAATAAAGCTGGCGATGCACACCAGACCTGCATCTGCAAAAAGCCGCGCCACCTCAGTGATACGTCTGATGTTCTCTTCACGGTCCTCTGGGCTGAAACCCAGATTTTTGTTCAGCCCCTGGCGGATATTGTCCCCATCCAGAGTGTAACAGGGGATACCGTGGCAAACGAGGTACTCTTCCAGAGCCATGCTCACCGTGGTCTTCCCTGCACCAGACAGACCTGCACAGAGGAGGGCAGCAGGATTATTAAAAAGCTTTAGTCTAAAATCTGCGCTAATCTTTTTTCTGTCTGGAACATGTTGCATCTTACCAGTCAGCCAGACGGTGCATCCTCTGAACCCTCCTCGTGTGCCCACAACCTGTCCGCGCTTGTTTCGGCTTACATGGTGAGCTTGGTAGGTGACGTTGGTTGCACGTTGCATTCCCTTAAATAATAATTATGTTTGCTCATTTGGGATAGCAGTTAAAAAAATATTAAGTCAAAGAAACTTTGAGAGCACAATAAAGCCCAAATAAGTTGAGGTGCAAAACATATGGAATCGACATTGAACAGCTCAGAGGCAATATTTAGTAAGATATTATAATTAAAGTGATATGCATGCAAATCCTGGATGCCAATAATATTCCTGGCCTGCTGGATGGGCTTTCCCTCTTCTCAACCCCTACACCTGATGTATGTGTAGCTTCTCTGCAGCTCAAATAATCATGGGAACATTGTGATGGGGGAGAAGAATGAAAACAAGGCTGGACAAAGTGACCTAATCTTGACTGACATTGCAAAACATTTGAAATATAACTCCAATATTTGCAAAGGGCTTTTAAATTATACAAACGTTAAAAGCACGTTGAGCTATAGGTGACTTGTGTTATTCTTTTAATTGAAGCTTTCACCCCACCAAGATGTCATGCATTCACAACTATTTAGCATTATGCTGTACAGAGCTCAGTTTCTGTCAGATACAGTCTGTGCAAAAGTCTGGCTGCCACTGCAGCTGGTCTCCCTTTCAGCGTTTAAAAAGATCGTGATCAACAGGTCTTCAGGCTTTGTGACGCTCTTTGAAGGTTTTTCTTTGGCCCTTGGTTGCTTCAGTGCCTGGCCATTTTCAGACGAATGTTTGTTGAGCCATTTAACTCTGACTTACAAATCATTCAGGTTCAAGAAGGCTGCTGAACAAGGGATGAACCAGTGACAACTGAAAGAGTCCAATTAAAATGGATCTTTAGAACCTTGCTGTGAAGCCACACTCCATGCCTGCATTAGCCATGCCCCAACTTGAACACATTTAAAGTACGATCTTTGATGCTTCTACTAAAATATTTCACAATATTCCTCCTGATTTAAAATGTGTGTAATAATTTGACTCATGTCAGCATAAATAAAGCTTTCTTCCACCTTTCAGGAACCAATCTTTGCTGCTCCCTTGCAAAGTTTAAACAGCCAGGTTTGTGTCGCGGCCTCTGAAGGCATCATTTGGTTTCTAAGCCCTCCAGTCGACATTCCTTACCACAGAGGACTTAATGAGCTAATTACCTCTATTAGAAAGATTGGATTAGAACCAGCTGTTACCATTAAACCCCCACGGATTATTAATGTTATTTGATTTTCTGTATCATTGTAATGTTTTTCTTACAGCGCTTTGAGTGCCTTGTTGCTGAAAAGCACTTTATAAATAAACTTGACATCAGTAAGGGTTTAAATAAGGGTTGAGGATCTTCATGCACTCAGGGCAGATCAAATGGATTTGGTTTTTATTAAGAATTTAAAGGTAGTTTTTTTTTTTGCCTACACTGTTATATTGTTTTTTGCTCATTTTCTTTCCATTTTTGAGATCTACTTATGATTAACAGAAAAGGCAGATACTTGTAATGTCCTACCCAGTTTCAGGATTTTGCACAGGAGTTTAATAATGCATTTATTTATTTTAGAAGAAATGTGACACGTTTATTTTTTTGGTGATGAAAATCCATTTCAAAATAGCTTACATGAAAGTCTTAACTGCTAAGAAGGAAAATAAAACTTAGAGGCCTAAACGTTTTGAACAGAAGCGACAGAAAACTAGCTTCCGATTTTAGACTTAAAGATGTTGATGAGTTGCACATTATTGTTAACAAATCCGCCAGAGAATTATAATTATGTTGTTAAACTGCCTGCACTTATGAACACAGTGACAGCCTCGTCAAAGAGCTGGAGCTAAAGTTCATGCTTTAAGGTTTGCACTGAGCTCAGCTGACGTTTAGCCTCGGTGCTGTTAGCAGCTAACCTGTAGCTTTAGCAGTGCAGTTATGGTAACAAGGATAGCCGCTTCGCTCCTTTTCCCATTTCAATATAGTCTCAGAAGACAATAATAAAACATTGTGTTAAACAAACTTGAAAATGAAGACCCACCCAGTTCTCAATGGTGTTACTTAGCTTCTGTTTCTTATTCGAGTTCCCATGAGTCTCCATGATCGTTTAGAAGTCAGCAGCTAGTTTAACCGTCAAGGCGCTAAAAACACGAGCAGAGCAACAACCCGGCTGGCTCTTTGTTTACTGGTGCAGGTAAATGTTAATGCAGGCGACAGGTATGTCCATTGAATGGAGGAACTCAGGGCAGAGGCTCCTCTCCTCCGATGGCCACGTCACCTGTGAAAACGTGACGTATTTCCGCGGTCCGTGATCGGCTCAAAAAACTGATCTGGTGTCAGTTCTGCTGCATCTTAAGGCTGGCCGTTGTACCATATAATCAAAGCGTACGTCTGAAAACCTTTTTAAAGGATTTTTTTTCAGTGAGTTTCTTATTGCAATGTTAGTAATACAAAGATCAGGCATAACATTACGACCACTTATGTGAATAAGCGATTTTCATTTCTTAATGTCACTTGTTGGTTGGTGGGATTTATTTTGGCATCAAGTGAACATTGTGTCCCCTATGTTGATGTTTTAAAAGCTAGAACCACGAGTGGACATGAGGATTCAAGTGAGTTGGACAAGGGCCAGACGACTGGGTCAGGGGTAACCAGCGAGTGTCATGATTCAAAAATCCAGGTGGCGAGAAAAGGCTGGCCCATGTGGTCCAGTACAACAGAAGAGCTACTGTAGTTTAAACAGAAGTTAATGCTGGTTCTGATAGAAAAGTGCATGCTGCCTTGTTGCATCAGGGTACCTATGCAGGTCATAATGTTATGAAGGATCAATGTAGTTATCTTATTATAGTAGAAGATGTCAAATTAAAATACGTTTGTAGGAAAGTAATGAAATCCTCAGAGCCAATAACAGCCAACAGTTAGTCAGACAAACTTCATGTTTTAGATAACCATGTTCTTTTAAACAACTTAGACTGGGATAAATTATATTGGGGGTATGTGGAAGCTATTAATTTTTTATAGTTTTACAACATTAAATTAGTTAAAATATGAGTTTGGCTGAACATTCCCAAGCTGTTTATACCCCTATGTAGTTGTTTAAACAGATGACTGTGGTACCTTCAGGCATCTGCAAATTGCATCCAACAATGAACCAGATTTCTAGTGCATTGTGATTCTTTCTTTTGATTTTTCAATGATGTCACGCAAGTTAGCAGCGTGTTTGCGGTGTTGCCTTAAAATATACCTGCAGCTTTGCCTCTGATTTTCTCAAATGCTGGAAAATATCCTATGAGAAGCTTTCAATCCCTTATATCACCTTCTGGGTTTCCCAAATTCTTTAAAGACGTATTAATCGTGGTGTATGCAAACGTATAACTTTGAGGAAAGAAATAATGAATTACCCTTTCTTATTATTCTGGCTTTTAGAAATATAATGTATTTTAGTAATTCTAACTGACCTAAAACAGCAGAAGTTTGTACTGTCTTCCACTTATCCAAGATCAGGTCGAGGGGGTAACAGGCCCTATTTTACTCTTGGTTTTATGATAGAAACTTTTTTTTATTTTATTAATTTCTTTAGGGATTAATTGAATGCACTATGAAGAGGATGAATTGAATTTGAATGATATGATATGTTTGCCTGCCACACTATTGGCTCACGTGATCTGAAACCTGATTTATGTTGGGGAAAGGAAAATTCCAGTCAAATATTTATACTCTTAAAATAAAAACGTTTTGGTGTTACTAAATAGAAAAACACATTAAAATTACTAACTGATTAACCCACGTCTATTACATGATTTAAAGCTGTATTATATATATATATATATATATGTACTCTCTGTTTTTATATTTTGTTATAAATAAAATGTTCAGCTGTTCCCAGCAGTCTTTGTAAAACACAACTGCGAACTTACAGGAGCAGCCTCATCAGATGAGACAAATACAGAGATTGGTGCGCTGATTACAGGAGGAAGGATCTGAATTAAAGGGGACGGAGGAAGGCAGGCAGGCAGGCGGGGAAGCTTGGGGAACCTGCTGGCGGCTTCAGGGGCTTCAGGGAGGAGCGCCGCGCCGAGAGCGAGCAGCAGCGTCGCTTCATGCAACAGTCCAGGCTGTGAATGAGGAGGAGAGAGCAGCAGCAGCAGCAGCAGCAGCAGCAGCTGATTCAGGGAACTGGAACTCCAGGAAGAGCTGCGAGGAGGCCCATCTAAGGCAGGTAGGATGCTACAATCTGTGCAATATAAAACAAAAAGCACAAGGTGGATATTTTTTACTGTTACAGGTGTGTAAAACATGAATGGAAGCGCTAAAATAGGACGTTTCATGAAACTGAAAATGAAATGATGATGTTCAACTTTTGCATCTGTGTTGTTTACAGACAGGCTACAGTGATATACTGCAGGCTACGTATGAACCATTGTTACTACAGATCTCAGATAATTAGTACTTGTGGTTTAGTTTTTTATAGAAAAAGCTGTATTTTTGGCTACATTGCAAATGGTAAAAACACGTTTCTGTTCCTTTCCAATTCATTTAAAGTACAAATACTGCATGTTGATAAAGCAGAATTTCACATTAATTAAAAATTGTCAGGGTTCAGGAGGACATTTAGCTGCCCTGGCCTTAATTAGAGGCCTTTAGTAGAGGGCCGGTTGCCCCACCCAGCCACAAGTGGAACCTGGTGTTTAACTCTGTGTGGGGGGCCACTGAGCTACACCCTAAAAGTCAACTTCAGAGGTGTCTGCGGGACGGGAATCACATGTTCCTCTTTAATAAACTGACGGAACAGGAGACACCCAGCACCATCAGGTTCTATCATAAAACCCAGAGTATGACGGATGAGACTTCGCAGAACAAGATTTTTTAAGTTAAGGGAATATCCATTAAAGCATATGTATTAAATATGCATTAAAGCATAATCATGTGTTAGAATGGCCCAGGTAAAGTCCAGATCTGAATTTTAAATGAGAATCTGTGGCAAGGCTTGAACATTAAGGTTCACAGATGCTCTCCATACCCAGCTGACTGAGTTTTGCAAAGATAAATGAGCATAAAATTAAATCTCCAGACTCGAAAACTGGTAGAGACCAACTCTAGATGACCTGCAGCTGTAATTGCAACAAAATGTGTTCTACAAAGTACTGATTCAAGGAGGTCTGATACAAATGCACGACTTAAAATCTGAAAAATCAGATTTCCACTTCCCAATTGTGAACTACTTTGCGTTTGGACTGTTACATAAAATCCCAGCAAAATTCAGTTAGTGGTTGTAAAATGGGAAATTTCTTTCTCTCAAAAACCAATAAAATGCATCATGTTTGTGAGCAGAAATGTTTGGTACCAATGTTATCTTGTAATAACGTTGTGCACCTTCCTCTGCACAAAACATTAATTCTGTTATATCTATGGGTTTTTTCACATAAACTCCCCGCTGAATGACAATTTTAAATAAATCACTGTGAAAAAACTTAATTCAGTTGAGTTTTCTTTAATCTTTATGAAGTCAAATAAATTGCGTTAATATTAGTCCTGTTTTAAAACCTTTTCAAATAATCTAAGTCTAAGAGTTTAGGATTAATGTGGCCTGGATCATGGAGTGTCTACTCCAGTCCAAGTTTTTGACAGGCTGTCTTAATTGTCCAGTCAAAAGTACTAGTGGGCTGCAAAAAATTATTATCCTTGATGAAAGCCCCCTAAAAAGAATCTAATTATGTAATATAATAGTTAAAATAGTAAAGTAGTCAGAGTTTTGTAAAAAAGTGCAAATTATGGTACATACACACAATTGGGTTTTGCACGGTTGCCTTGTTTAAAAGAGAAGTCTCCAATAAGCAAATATTTTGAATGATGACTGTTTTCTATTTTCTTGACCTAACTTGCTACATTTAGCAAAGCTTTACAAATCATTTGGGTGCTCTCAAAACTGCTTTGGAGTAAAATACACTGGATATGTTTATTTAATATCAAATTGAAAAGAAAGAACAAAGCCTGGTTATTTAAAGGCCAGTATTGTGCGCTGTAGTACTCTCTAACATTAACTATTGTAAGACGATTTTACCTGACTAATAAACAAAGTCTCCACCTGCATCATCCACTTGTGCTGGCCAGCCAGATCTGCAACTGAATTTCATCCCCATGTTTAAGGAGAAGCTGACTCCAATTTCAACTTTAAATAAGTGCTCAGTCTCATCCAACAGTTTTGCATGTCCATATCAACCCACAGATGTGTAACACCCAATCATTTGCATCAGTAAGTAAATAATAAAACATTTTGAGGAATTATATATCTGGCTCTTTATCCCCTAATACTTAAAAAAAAAATAAAACATTTTAAAGATCCTAAAAGGAGAAATATTTTCTCTACTACTCTAAGTGAATGTTCATTTAATGGTGTCAAATAGCCCCCTGCTTTAGCACTTTATATTTATTCGTCCCAGGTTATTAAGGGCAATTGTACGCATCTGTTGTCAAAAAAAAAAGAAAAAAAACTACCAAATAACATTTAGTTTCGCTTTCATAGCCAAAAATGTGCACATCTCCTCAGTTAATATTGCTGTTGTCTTGGACTAAAATGAATATCAGTTCACCTGACAGGAACTAATTATAGCAATGTACTTACATACAACCTAATTAGTATTAACCAGGGGTCTGACCCAGTCCAGTGCATACTGCCAAATATTCATGTGTTACCATCAAATGATAGATGAAAAATACTCTCTATAATACTCCACACCAAAGCAATGCAAAAGCATCTGGTAACAATGTCGACCAGAAGCAAGATGTTTTCAATCAGCAGTGTGAAAGAGTTTCAGGTTTTCTGTGGTAGCAGATGACAATGAGTGGCGAATAGTTTATGGAAACCCAAAGAGGTCACAGTTTGTGTGCTTTGCAGCAACAGAGATACTTTACCATTTTATATTTAATCCATCTTTTTGTTTGACATTGGACCTGTAAGGCACTCATTAGTTCAAACTGGACAGAAACTGTATGATTGATTAGACAAATCCATGCTTGTCGTACTTGGCCTGCTGCCTCAGAGCCTCCTCACCAGCAAGTTTGGTTTAATTCTTTGGTCTTTTTTTGTTGTTGTTCAAAATAACTTTAAAGAAACCTAGAATTTGGTATTTACCTCGTATCGAACCAAGCTTCATATGTTCCCTTAAACTCTTAATGTTAAGAGTGTACATACTTTATAAACAAATGGTCCAATGGTAAGAGGAGGATGTGTTATACATTTTCCCATTGAACACTTGTACATTTGTAAGATGTTTAATGTATTTCTTACCTTTAAAAGTGTTTTCAACCTCAAAATTAAAATGTCTCACAAAGCAACTACCCAGTTGCAGTTAGCATGATTTTGTCAACCACTGGAAAATAGTTTGTGTGGCAGCAGTTTTGTGACTCAGTAGGAAAAAATATCAAAAGACAAAGAAGACAGGAACATGTTATTGCTGGGAGAAAATACTGCTGTAGCCACTGTTTGCAACTGATTCATAGCTTCCTGTTAGTAGTTCAAAATTTAAGAGACCCTGGTCAAACCTGAACTGAATTATTTTACACTGCTTAGGGATTCTTCAAAACCTTTTTAGAGTTTTGTTACCCTTTAGTTAAACCCAAAATTCTTCTTGAAACAGATTTAGTTTGAAGAAATCTTTAATTTTACCATTATTCTTTACTTCTGACTGGAACGAATATAAATGTGTTATTAACCAAAGTCCAGACTTTAATCAGATATGGCATCTGTGGAGGCAGCTAATGATTAGGGTGATGGCAAGTATGCATTCCAACCTCATAGACTTGGAGCTCATTACCAAAGATAAATTATCGAAATCCAAAGAATGGCAATAAGTAAGGGTATGAATAATCTGACATACATTTTTAATGAAATAGAAAATAATGGCTAGATATTTTTTTTCTCCCAGAATTGATACTTATTGTATATAGTTTTATTGTATTTGAGAGATCTCATTTCCTACAAGAAACAACAATTTCAGTTGAATAAAATAATTTTTAGGTCTAACTCTATCAGTAGGATGAATAGTTTCGGGCTTAACTTTTTATTCTGTTGATGGAAACACAGAAAAGGTAAGATTTCAATACTTGTTTTAGTTTGAAGTCCTGATGCTGAAGTCAGTATGTGATTTACAGACTCATTAAAGGGCTATTTCCCTCTAATTTTCACTGCATTTGATCATTTAAAAATATTTAAACAGATTAAACCTAATCTGTATAAATAAAATTTTCTGAACAGATACTTATGAAACTATGAGCTGTGAAACTTTTTCTGTACCTCTCAAGCGTAAACTCGATTATTCTAAAATTAATTTTATATTATCTAAAAAACTGTTTGGATATGTGAATATTTACTGAATATATAAAAACAATAAATCTTTTCGTTGAAATAATTTCATAAAATCTTGTCTCATCTCATGAACTGACTGTATTTTTATACCCTCATTGAATGCTTTGTCTACTGCCCTGACGGCTACATCACCCAATGAGACCATGTTAAGGCAACATGCATTGCTATTATCATTAGGACACTATCAGTATCCCACCAGACTAGACCTTTCAGGTGGACCCTCATCACCCTCAGTCAGCAACAACAGGTGTTGTGAGCTGGATTGTGGTAAAAGAAGGGAAACAGTTAAAAAAAAGGTTAAAATGTGGCTCACAGCTGGGAGTGTGAGTCGTTTTTGCTATATTCTATGTTTTCTCCACCGCCTCTGTGTTCAGCTAGGTACTCTGCACCTTCGGTTCTGTCTAATGTGCTAGAACCCACACTCCACTGCTCTTGTCCTAAGAGCTTGTACTTGTGCTGCCATTATTGGTGCCTCCATCCTGTCTTTCGGTCCAGCTTTTGGATTTCTCACTTTCTTTTTGTGATGTTTCTTGTTGAGGAGCTTTTGCTTCTGTTTTTCCTTTTTCTATTTTTTTGCTGCATAAGACATTCATGTGTCCACCCATGTTTAGGGCCTATTTCTCTGAAGTGCTTCTGGTCTCCCACTTTTTGCTATAGACATATAAGTATACTAATGTGGAGGCAATAAGTACAGATGTATAGAGTCAGCTGCTTTGTTGTTCTGAAACTGTCTGGAAATGTGATGATTTTAGCCTAAATGAAATTGTGTTAAACTGAAACCAAAACATGCTTACTGGCTGAACATGGACATTTCTGGCTGTTCTTTAAACCGTTAGAATCTTGTCATCTAATCTATGGGTTTCATTGGTTTATACAGGGCAGGGCCACCTCATGTTTAACTTATTTTTAGCACTCTCTTTGATGATGACTGATGAAATGATGCAAGCAGGAAAATTAGTGGCTAGCAAGAGCAGCATGTTATTATGAAGACCAAAAATACTGTAAAAAAGAAAACCCTGCTTCTCCCAGAGTAAAACACAGCCCTGAATGCAACTGGCGGACTTCTCCTGAAATAGCCTGGACACTCTGCCAAGTTATACATTACAACAGCCAATTTCCATGTGGGATTGTTTTTTTTTTGCCAGTTTTCCAACACCACCCATCCATTCAGTGGTTTAATGGAACAGAATGATGCACCATAAACCATGCAGGACGGTTCTGCTGCAGAGATGTGTTGACATCCCATCCCATTGCAATGTCCATTTAATGTGATGTCACAATGAAGTCCAAATCTTTCATAAAGCATAACTAAACAGCTACTGCACAAAAACCAGAAACAGTTGCAGTGCAACCTGCATACCTAAACATAATAAAATGACAAAGAAAGTTTTCTAAAACTGACGTAAATGTCAATCAATACAAAGATTTTAAAAAATAACTAGGCTTAAAGCCTATCAAACATGGTTTGATGATTGTACAACTGCAAAACACTGAAGGCTAAATGGTAGCAGGAGGTTAGACAGATAAAAGGCATGTGTCCATTATTTGCTTTATAGGTCAACAGTAAAACCTTAAAGTTAACCCTAAAATGTAGAGGATGCCTGTAAAGTTCAACAAACACAATAAAAGATCTACTTCAACCTCTTAGACTAACTGCTGCCATTAAAGGCAGGCCTGGCAAATAAGAGCATACAAAAATTTACAATGGGATGTCATGAAAACGTAAACATTCTTTTATTAAAACCATAAAAGATGTGTAGTATCTTTTTTAAGAACTGGAAAACCATTTCTAAATTTAAAATTATTTTTCAGCATTTCACAAAATGTTTTATTTTTTTCCCAGAATTAAGGCTACTCAGACCCATAAAGGATGCACTGCATGTACCAGTAGGTTTAAACATGATTAATTCAGTTTAAAAGCAAATCAAGCCTTATTTTCTGAGAAACAACTGGTTTAAAGGAAGAATTAGTTGTCATGCTCCTTCAAGCCTTCTCCCACAAATGTATCATTATGTTGAAAAGACGTAAAAAAGACAATTTGGCCTTGGTAAATATGGCTGAAAAAGCCCCTGATAAAAAAGATCTACTGATGGTTAATAACATTTAAAAGCTGTTATGTTGTTTTGGGCTGAATTTGAACCCTTATTTAATGGGCTAAATATTATTTGAGCTTTATTTGAGCTAATTGGTCAGGGTATTTATGCCACGCAAAGTCAAATTTTCTACAGATGCTTTATGGCTCAAGACAATGTCTGTCCCGTCTGAAATAACTGTAAAAAGTTGTCAAGTGTTTAATTGGTTGGGCTCTGGTAAAGACATATTATATTGGTCCATATATATATAACCTTGGGGAACTCCACAACAGAGTGGGACTGACAAAGAAACAGTCATTGAGTCCTACAGAAACCCTCCTATTGGACATGTAACACAGAACCAATTAAAGCTAACTTTAATGCTTTATGCTGACTCCTGACGTTCAAGTCAGTGTCTGATTTGAAGCTTATGATTTTACATTAAATTCAATGTAAAAATGTTTTGAGGCGTTTGTAATGCCTTTGTTCATCTCTAGTTTAAAATGTTACATACTTGGTCAACTGGAATATTCTAGAGGGAACCAAAAATGAATGTTGCTCAACACTGCAGAACCTTTAAGGTTTATGATTTTGAATCCAGAGTATTATTTTTCAGAAAATTCAGAACAGTGAATCACATATAATTATGCATGCGTTTTAGCAACTCATCCTAGAATGCCATTGGAATATAGGGTCATAACTTGCAGCAAAGCTCTCCACTGAAAGGCTCCACATTCGGACTGAAACGTGACTTTGTAAATAGTTTTTAATAGCCCCAAAGCCTGCCAGATGTTACGTTTGGAATTCTTTTGTCGCTTATGTAACAGCCCTACCCTTTTTCCACTGAAATATTTTCAGTGACTCTCTTGGACCGAGCCATGTATTGGTCTCCTGTAAATGTTTTATAATTTCCTTCATGTAACCAGGGCATCCTGGGAGCACCCCGAGGGTTTTTTATTTATTTCAGTCCGGAAAACAATACTCCTCAAACCATTACAGAGGCTATTAAAGGCACTAAAGCCCCTTTAGATGTGAAACAATAGAAATCCTCAACACCAGAGTGCACTTTCATCTCATTAACTTCAAGCATTTTACTTGCACATGTTCAGCTTTTTTATAGATGTGTTTGCAGGCAATGAGACTTGTGTGTGTCAACACCAGCAGCTGCACGTTGGGGCGACATCCTAAAATTTTCCAAGAAGTGCTAATGCAATGACAGCTGCTTGAATGGCTCTGAAACGTAACAGCGAAGGGAAGTTCAACAAGTCCATGGAGCCATATGAAAAATGGTTGACTGTCATACACTCTGATGTAGCTTTTCATTGAAAACTGGACATTTTAGCTATTATTGCATCAATAAAACATTTATAATCCATCTAGTTTCTATGTTTCTAACCCACTAAAATAAAGCAAAATGCAGTTCATGATTCACCTTTTTCTTGTTATGGTATAATGGTTAGCATTATGATAGCATCATGCAAACATATGAGACCAGCCCTGATTTAATTCAATTTACAGAAACACTAATCCTTGAGTACTTTCAGTGTTAAAGAAAAGTAAGGCGTTAAAGGAAGTAACAGATCCTTTAGTGGTTTCATCTAGTAGTGAAACACAACTAAGCAAATAAACTCTGAGTCAAGTCTATATGGTGAAAGAGAGCAGGAAGGTTTGACAGCTAAACACAGTGCCAGGCCAGATGTACCTTCTAAGAGAAAAACAAAAAGAGAACATAAAATTAAAAGCTGAAATAACACCAGATAATGCAAAGTTGGAGAGTAGTAGGAGAATGTAGCAGAGTGCTTATAGCAAGTTTTAAGTCTAGCCTTAATAGTAGACAGGGTGTCTGCCTCACGGCCTAAAACTGGGTGCTGGTTCCACAGGAGAGGAGTCAGATAACTAAAGGATCTGCCTCCCATTCTACTTCTAGAGACTCTAGGAACCACCAGTAAACCTGCAGTCTGGGCGCAGGGGGTTCTGTTAGGAACATATGGAGCCATCAAATCTCTGATATGTGATGGAGCTAGATCATTAAGGGCTTTATATGTGAGAAGGAGAATTTTAAATTCTATTCTGGATTTAACAGGGCCAATAAATGTTTTGGATCAGCTGAAGACTTTTAACTGCATTTGTGGACTTCCTGATAGTAAAAAATAACAATAGTCCATCTAGTAACCAATGCATGGACTACCCCTCACAGCCCTTGTTTAACTACTTCTCTCTCTGCAGCTGAAGGCTCTAATCCCTTGGGTGGACAGAGCGTGCATCCATGGCGTCACCGGAGCTTGGGAATGCTGGAGATTCTTCCACTCATAATCTAAGTTCGGGAATGGAGGATGGTTCTGTTCCTGGCACAAACAAAACCTGTCCTGTCCACGTTTCTGCTGAAGAGGAGGCAAAGAGGAGTTTTCGGAAAGGCATTGCCCGTCACGACTATGTGAAGATCTCTGTGCCCGAATCCAAAGTCAACCATCTTCCCACAGAGTGGTGGAAGACAGTGATCGCCTTCTTTTATGCAGCTTTTAACTTGGTTCTGACCACAGTGGTCCTCACAGTTGTGCACGAGCGTGTCCCTCCCAAAGAGAGCAGCCCCCCTCTTCCCGATAAGTTTTTTGACTACATCGACAGAGTCAAGTGGGCTTTTACAGTGACAGAAATCAATGGAATGGTGCTGGTGGCCATTTGGTTGATCCAGCTGTTCTTCTTCAAATACAAGTGAGAGCCTGATATGCTCCTTTTTACCATATAATACATCAGGGTAAAAATCTAGAGAAATACACACAAAAAAAGAAGAGCTATACCTGTTTTTATTTACATTTGACTAAAAATGGCATGTTGAAATATATGTATTCCTTTCTCAATAATCATTGGAAACATTTTTTTTGGTATTAGAGCAGTTAAACCTTTCTGAAAATTGATGACCAGCTGTCTGCGTGTTTCTACAGATATTTTGATGATTTATCTTTGGTAAAGTGCGGCAAGTCTTAAAATTTCTAAGGCCTCCTTGCAGGATAAATTCAGACAGGTTCTGACAGTTGTATTGAATCATAAAAGATTACTGTTACTGTTTCTTCTAACTGCAAGTAATATTAATATTTTGGAGTGACCCAACCAGTGTCCTGATTTGAATCAGATAGAGAATCTGTGGAGGGAGTTAAAGATTAGGGTGATGGCAAGGAGGGCTTCCAACTTCAAAGACTTGGAACTTATCACCAAAGATTAATCATCAAATGTGAAAATCATGCCAAAAGCTACGGAAGCCGAGAGCGGTTGTGTTCCGCATATACTTTTTCCCAATGATTTTCTCGAGGTTACAAGTTAATCTTCTCGTTATATAAAGATAACAAAGACCGTTTTCTCGAGATAAGGGATTCATAAAGCTTTTTCTTGAATAATCATGATCAGTTTCAAGGACTCAAACTGAAACTATCAGATCGTGGAGAAAATGACATTGATCAATGCATCAGACTTTTCTTCTCTCGAGGTCTAACTCAGGCTGAAATAGCAACTTGTCTGGATTGTAGAGATAACTTTCATATCAGTCCTCATCATTTAAGGGGACGACTGGCCCAATTGCAGCTCAAAAGGCGTTTACACTTAAGTGATCCTGCTAATATAGTAAACTTACACTTATAAGTCCTCTCCCGCTGTTGTGGCATGCCTTTGAAGGATGGAATCAGATTTAACACGAGAAGTTTGTTTTTTCGAGATAAATCATTCTGTTATCACGAGAAAATGGTCCTCGTTATCTTAGCAAATACAAGAGTTTAATTGTAGTAATGCTAATAAATGTATTTCCACTCATAAGTCAAAATAGCACAAATGATTTTCAACATGACATTTTTCTTTATAAAATGTCAATAAAAACACATTTTGTTTCCCGAAAACTGAAATTCTTTTTGGTTGAATATATTTTAAAATTGAAATCTAAAGAAAATTCAGATTGATTTTTCAGAGATTTGATACTGACAAGATAAATAATATATATCTCATGAGACTGATATATTTTGATACATAAATCAAATTTAACCTTTATCAGTTCCATTATCAGTCCAGGCAGCAGAGATCTAAATGGCTCGACTCACTTTATTTCTGCAAGATTTAAACTAAGAATGTCTTCAGCTCTCAGCATTTTCCAGAAGCAATTAGTTTCTTTACGGAATCAGAATCAGCTTTATTTCCAAGTTCGTACATACAAACAAGGAATTTGACTCCGGTACACTTTGCTCTCTGGTTTTTGTTTTTTGCATTAAAGAGTATACATATATACAATATACAAATATACACATATATAAATAAAAAGGTTATTGTTATTTTTCACAGGATACTAATAGAGAGACTGCATCATTACCTCCAAGTTTAGCACTCGATAGTGAGCCGGGTCTTTTTTGTTGACAGGTCCATAGCTTGCAGGCGGTTCTTCTTCCTCATCGGCACCTTGTACTTGTATCGCTGTGTGACCATGTACGTCACCACCCTGCCTGTACCTGGCATGCACATGAACTGTGCTCCGAAGGTGAGTAGACAACAAAAGGACAGTCTTCTGTAATCACTGGGACTGAGAAGGAAAGCTGCTTTAACTCCAAGAGGACCAGCAATAATGAGATTCATCAGTGTCTGAAGAAAATGTAATCTTCTGGCAGTTTGTGGGCTGTGCGCCGACAAAATGATCTTTTGCCGGTTGGTTTTGTGCAGCTGAAGCTGACATCAATATAACACCAGAATTTCTAAATCTTAAAACAGTCATATCCAAAACAGAACAAGTGCAGCAGTTTAAATGTTAGTAGCTGTCTTTAAATTATTGTTGTAAGATTTGACAGATCTTTTAATGATCAAGTCTTAATACCTAAGTTCTGATTATTAATTCCTTTTTTTTCACATATAAATATTTCAGTTACCTACAGAACAAGATACTTTTAATTCATGTTTCTAAATATGAATGATGTTCTGCTGTGATGTCTGTCTGCGGCAAAGGTTTGTAAATATGTTGTTCCGCAGAAGCAGTTTGACAAATATGTAGAAATAACCCTTATTTGCTGCCTTATTGTTGCTGCTGATCCAGTGTTTACCCCCTTTCTTCTCCATCAGCTCCAGGGAGACACCCAGGCGAAATTCCAACGTGTTCTGCAGCTCATTTCAGGAGCCGGCCTCTCCATAACCAACTCCCATCTCCTGTGTGGAGACTTCCTCTACAGTGGACACACGGTGATGCTCACCCTCACTTACCTTTTCATCAAAGAGTGTGAGTACTCAAAGGGTTGCTCTCTTAGAATAATTCATAGGATTCTCTGTTTAATAATTGATTAAATACATTGTGACTTCCTTTCTTATCAACAATTGTGCTTAATGTTGTTATGCAACCTTCTAGATTAATGTGTATTTATTTGAATTATTAATAACTCGAAGATTGACAGCATCGACTTCAAGTCATCTTCCCCACTGTGTTGGTTACAGTAAAGTTTACAGTAATACATGGAAAAGTTGAACAGGTTGTTATAATTACTGACAGCACTCTGGTGTTCCCTCCTCTGAAGACTCTCCCAAGTCCTTCTGGTGGTACCACCTCATGTGCTGGTTGCTGAGTGCTGTGGGCGTGCTCTGCATCTTGGTGGCTCATGAGCACTACACTGTGGACGTGGTCGTGGCCTACTTCATCACCTCCCGTCTGTTCTGGTGGTACCACACCATGGCCAACTTACAGGTCAGGAGATGTCTCAGAAATACTGTTTTTAACCAGTTGGGATTGAAGAAAATGGAGCAAATTACACATTGTTGAAATATTTCACTTTTTAAGACTTATGCTGCGCTGTCGCTATCAACAAAAAGCTGAAAGTATATTGAAATATTTCACTTTTTAAGACTTATGCTGCGCTGTCGCTATCAACAAAAAGCTGAAAGTATATTGAAATATTTCACTTTTTAAGACTTATGCTGCGCTGTCGCTATCAACAAAAAGCTGAAAGGTTCAGTAGCCCCTTCTAGTGGCCATAGTGCAAACAGCATATACATATGGCCCTAAAAATAAGTAGTTTAAATATTTCAGCTGACAAGGTGAAAGTCCAGAGTCACAAGGACTGCTTTTATTCAGTTTCAGAAACTCATCACACAAACAAAACAACAAGAGAGGCTTCTAATATTACAGAAAAATTAATAAACTCTGCAAAGATGGTGGTGATCATCTCTGAAAGAGTCAAATGGGGCTGGAGTCTCAAAATGTGATAAAATGTAATAAGAAGTCAAAATTGGTCAAACTAACAACATTGTTTGAATATGAAAACAAGATCACCTCCACAGTCACGGCTGGGATGTGTTTGGATGTTTTCTCATCGTAAACTGAAATCCCAGTTTTATCAAATGATTTTACTTTTTTAACCTCCGCCAAATGAATTCATTCTGGTGCCAAAAGAAGCCATAATATTTCCGACTTCTAAGGTTAAAGTACTAATTATGAATATCAGAACAATGATAATAAAAGAAAAAGATACATTTAGTTTTAAACAAGTTGTGGAATATTAACAATAAAATGAACAATAAATTAAAGGTATTGATTATAAATATTTGAACACTAATAATAAAATAAAATTTGATAAATATTGAAAATTGAAGAATAAAATGAAAACCAATCTGAATGTGATCTTTGTTTTTATTCTGTCTTGACAGACTCTGAAGTGCTCACCCAACAACTACCTCACCAATACCTGGTGGAACCCCTTGTTCAACTTCTTTGAGAGGAACGTCCAAACCTCGGTGCCGTGCTCCTACAGCTGGCCCATTACCTGGGCTTCTACCTGCCTGAAGAACCCCTGCAAGACGTACTCAATGGTGCAAAGCTCACGAGACGAGTGACCGGAACTCCCAAGGCCACTGTCTTGTTGCTCCATAATCCTCCTGGGCATAAACCAAACGGCGTATTGGTGAAGGAATTCAGCTGGAGGAAAGAAAGAATCTCTGTATTTTGCCACTGTGATTTATTTATAACATGAAGTGCTGAAAATTGTCCATTTTTGTAAATGACACTTCTGTCTGGTCTGATGCTGTACTTGATCTGTATGACCTCCATGCTAAGTATTTGAGTTATCAGTGTATCTAAGCCACAAGGTGCCTTAGTGTGTTAACATGTAGATGTTTCAAAGCTGCCATGATCTGTTTCTCAGTCTATTTTTAATTGCTTTGATATCATTTGTTTTGTATTCTTTTTAGCTGTCTGAGTATCCAAACTATAACCTCAACATTGTATTAAAACCAAAGCAAACCAAATATTATGTGTGTTGGATTTATATCAATAGATTCACAGAAGAAGAAATGCAGACGGTATCAAAAAAGTTTCTTTATTAGTGTGATGTAATATTCATACTAATACACACACACACACACATATATATACATATGTATAGTTCAGTCAGAGGTTTTCAGGTGATTCAAATACTGCCCTAACTGTAAAGTATTGTGGTGGCATCATGCTGAGGGTTGTGTTCGCAGTGGAAATGATGCTTTGCATAAAGTAAGTGGAATAACAATCCTCCAATTTGTTCCTGTTAAATCAGCAGCTAGATGTTTGAAACTAAACTTGGGGACAGGTGGATGGATGGATGGATGGATGGATGGATGGATGGATGGATGGATGGATGGATGGATGGATGGATGGATGGATAGATAGATAGATAGATAGATAGATAGATAGATAGATAGATAGATAGATAGATAGATAGATAGATAGATAGATAGATAGATAGATAGATAGATAGATAGATAGATAGATAGATAGATAGATAGATAGATAGATAGATAGATAGATAGATAGATAGATAGATAGATAGATAGATAGATAGATAGATAGAACTGTGTGGAGGCTTGATAAACTTATGAGTTCCTTTTAATCGTAATTCTTTTAATAAATAATTTAGCGGCAGCGAGTGTTATTACAGGTTATAACGGCAACAATAGGGAAATGAATCTCACCAATCAGAGCAGGTCTAGAGCGGTGTCAGCCAATAGGAATGCAGTACCAGTGCCAGCCTCTGTGTGACAACAACACAGGAAGAGCATGAGTTAGGCTGCTGTTGTTTTTACTCTGTAATCCAGGAGATTTCAGCTCTCTGACTTCTGCTGCTTAAACTGTGACAGAATGGACTCACTGTCATGGCCGGGAGACCTCAGCAGCTTCGCTCTGTCACCTTCCAACCTTGTGCCTTTACTGCTCTTCTTCGTGGTGTTTTATCTGGTTCATTTTTACCAGAAGCTGCGGGGCATCTACAGGAACATCCCTCCAGGTCCGCAGCCGTGGCCGGTGGTCGGTAACTTCGGCGGCTTGCTCCTCCCTCCCTTCATCAGGAGATGGTCCGGACAGACTTCCAACCCGAACATAGGAGTCATGGAGGCTCTAACGTCCCAAGCCAACGTCTACGGGAACATCTACAGCCTGTTTGTAGGCAGTCAGCTGCTCGTTGTTCTGAACGGCTATGAGGTGGTGAAGGATGCCCTGTCCAACCATCCAGACGTCTTCTCAGACAGGCCAGATGTTCCTGCTATCTCCATACTCACCAAGCGCAAAGGTAAAGAAAAGGTCAAGAAAAGGTCAAGAAAAGGAGGAATAATAATAACACAAAAATACCACAACTAGGACTGCTTTAGTGTTTTTCTTAAAGAGCTCCAGAAGGTTCTGTCCCTCACAGGTAATTAGTTTTCATAGTTGCTGTTTGTTCTATCACTAAAAAAGACGGGAATCACCATAGCAACCAGTGACTATATTCTCTGAATCTCTAGTTCTTACTTATACCCAGAAGTAGGGCAGGTGATAAATCGATTATATCGATTAATTTGCAGTTTATGAAGATTTAATTTTTAGAAAATCTTAAACTCAAGGGCAGCTAGGTTCAGCTGCAGGACAATAATCCAAATCACACCAGCAAGTCCACCTCTGAATGGCTATGAAAAATAGGGTTTTGGAGTGTCCTAGTCAAAGTCTGGACTTAAACCTGATTGTGATGCTGTAGCATGACCTTAAACTGCCTGTTGATGCTGGAAAAACTGTCCAATGTGGCTGAATTTTACTGGCCCAGTATAAAAGTGGGCCAAAATTCCTGCCCAGGGATGAAAAAGGCTCATCACCAGTATTCATATATGCTTGATGGAGGTTTTCGCTGCCAGGGGGGGCACAACCAGTTATTAGGTTTAGGGGGGATTACTTTTTAAAAACTTTTGAAAACTTTTTTGTATTGATTCTTTATTTTCCTAAACTGATTTTGAAGATTATTTTTTTAAACATTTAAGGTGAGACAAAAAGCAGTTCTCTAAGGGGGCAAATATTTTCCTATGCTGTAAATGACTGGAGCCGTCTCCTGTGTCTCGTATAATTTCAGGAATAGTGTTTGCACCTTATGGGCCGGTCTGGAGGAAGCAGCGGAAGTTCTGCCACGCTACCCTCAGAAACTTCGGCCTGGGAAGGTTGAGTTTGGAGCCGTGCATTCAACAGGGTGTGGCCTCGGTCAAAGCAGAACTGCTGAGACTCAACGAAGAGCGCGGTGGCTCCGGCGTGGACCCCTCAAAGCTGATCAGCAACGCCGTGTCAAACGTCATCTGCTCTCTGATCCTGGGTCAGCGCTTCCATCACGAGGATCCCGAGTTCCGCACCATCCTGGACCTGATGTCCCGGGGTTTGGAGATCTGCATAAACAGCTCTGCAGTCCTCATCAACATCTTCCCATTGCTCTACTATCTGCCCTTCGGCGTCTTTAAGGAATTACGGCAGGTGGAAAGAGACATCACGGTGTTCCTGAAGAAGATTATTGGAAACCACGGTGAGACTTTAGATCCTGACAATCCCAGGGATCTCACAGACATGTACCTGATGGAGATGTTGACACAGCAAGCAGCAGGAGAGGAGGGCAGCAGCTTCACAGAGGACTATCTCTTTTATATAATAGGAGACCTCTTCATTGCTGGAACTGACACCACTACCAATTCAGTTCTGTGGGTTCTGCTATACATGGTCTTATACCCTGATATCCAAGGTGAGAGACACGGGTTGGTATAGGATTCTCAGGGTTTGACCACTTTGAGGAAAAATGTTTTTATAATATATCATGTTCATTTTACAGTTTATTTATCAGAGGTTTTCAAAAATATATGCAGAATAATAAACCTTTTAGAAGTACAACAAGCTGATATTAGCTGCTTAATTATTCAAGTTATCTGTTGATTTAGCTAGCCTGCAGTCAGCTGCTTGATAGACTTGATAGTTTGCCTCTTGAAGTATTAAAATTGTTACCATGAAAATGACATTGATCGATGCATCAGACTTTTCTTCTCTCTCAACCCTACATGATTTCAAAACTCTTCCCACTTCGCAGACTTTCTGTGGCATCTCATTAAAACTGACGTCTCCAACTCCAGTCTTCAGCAGGTACTACCCTGCAGCTTTTAGATGCATCCTCGCTCGAACACACCGGATTCAAAAGATTGGCTCGTTTAAAGCCCTCTGCCAAACCTGATGGCATTCTGAAGAGCTAAATGAACCATTTGATTCAGCTGTTTGAGCAGGGATGTATTTAAAAGTTGCAGGACAGTAGCTGTCGAGGACGGGAGTTGGAGACCTCTGCTTTAAAAGAACTGTAGGAGAGAAATGATGGAACATTTTAGCAGCTTTTAAAGTGAGGATATTTAAAACCTTGTCCACCATTAATCTAATGTAGACTGTAGGACATTAATATGGTTATTAAGCAAAGAGCCTGTAATAGTTAACAACAGAATCCTTATGGAGAAACCAAACTGTTGTGAATTCATGCTGTTTTCTAACATTTGACTCAGTTGACTGACCTTCAGATGGTGTTTACTCTCCTGTAATAAAGCCAACCATCAGTGGGCTTGTCTTCTGATGTGGACACAGGGTCCCTGCCAGGGGCCAGTTTTTTGTTAGTGAGGCCGACTTTAATTCATCATCGGGTTTTGGCAAAAGTTTGTTTCCTGTAAGAATTCAAAATGGTCCTGATCAGTGGTTCTTCAGGCTTTCTGAAGGTCTTTCATAGCTCCCGTTCGGACTTCACTGTTTCATAGAAATATGTTTTGGGTCGATGACCCACTTCACTCATCAGAAACTTTGTTACCAGGAACACAATTCCTTCTTATTTTCTAAATCAAATTACCAAACACATCCATTTTAGCTGTTTTCCGTGGTTCTCATAAATTAGAAAAACGCTGCTTTCACAAAAAAGCAGCATATTGCAGCTGCATAGTTCTTAATAATTTACGTGTAAGTGTGCAATACCTACATAACATAAAATTGTTCATTACACTTTAACGTTTTCAAACTTTGTCACAGAACAACCACAAACGGAGATTTTAGATCAACACAAGTAGTCTAGTGTATAACTGTCAATCATAAGGAAAACGATACATTGCAAAAGATTTCAACTAAAAAGATGGAAAAAGTGTTGCATGTTTGAATTCAGACCCCAGTCTGAAATGGATGTCAGAGTAAAGAGTTTGCAAGGCCCGTGTTTCTGTTGAGGATGTTATCACACGTTTTAGATTTCTAGATGTTTTCTCCGCTCATGCAGAATTTATATTTAATTAAAACCCATGTTGTGAAGAGAAGAATTCATGATCTGTGGTGGGTTCCCATGTCTTGTACTTCTGGGTTTTTTAGGATTGTGCCAGTCTGGCTCAGTAAATATCACTTCTCCAAAAAACATAGACTGACCTGTCAGCATTTTAACCAGACTTGTTTTCTCTGTGAATCTTAGCCAGCTTCCATGACGAATCCACTCAGAATTATGCACCTAATGATCCTTCCATCCAACTGTTTCGATTTCAGACCAGGTCCAGGCAGAGATCGACACAGTTGTGGGCAGACAGCGTCCTCCATCTTTGACTGACAGAGGACGTTTGCCTTTCACTGAAGCCGCCATCATGGAAGTGCAGAGACTTACTGCAGTGGTTCCTCTCAGCATTCCTCACATGGCGTCAGAGACCACAGGTAACCACAAACGTGAGGATGTTCTGTGATTTCACCAGTCTGTGATGGAGATGAAATGTATTTTCTTATGGTTCTGTTTTTCAGAGTTCAGGGGCTATACTATTCCCAAGGGTACGGTTATTATGCCCAACCTATATTCAGTCCATCGAGATCCCAGTGTGTGGGATGATCCAAATGCTTTCAACCCGGCTCGGTTCCTGGATGATGAAGGAAAACTGCTGAGGAGAGAGTTCTTCATACCGTTTGGTATTGGTACGGCACTCATTTACTCAGAAGCTGCATGACTGAAACATTAATGTTCAGGTTCATCTGAATAAATCTAAATATCATCAGAAAGTTTATTTATTTCAGTTATTTTTAATGATTATGGCTTACTGCCAATTAAAATCCAAAATTCAGCTGCTCAGAAAAGTTCAATTTGTCATATTATGACCATGTCACGGCCCACACCATCAAGAGGAACACTGCTGACCTCACAGTTTGTTCATGTAAATGATAAATCATCTTTAAACTCCAGGGCTAATTGTGGAGTACCACAGGGTTCAGTACTTGGGCCAATTCTCTTTACTATAAACAGGGGTTGGACAATGAAACTGAAACACCTGGTTTTAGACCACAATAATTTATTAGTATGGTGTAGGGCCTCCTTTTGCGGCCAATACAGCGTCAATTCGTCTTGGGAATGACATATACAAGTCCTGCACAGTGGTCAGAGGGATTTTAAGCCATTCTTCTTGCAGGATAGTGGCCAGGTCACTACGTGATACTGGTGGAGGAAAACGTTTCCTGACTCGCTCCTCCAAAACACCCCAAAGTGGCTCAATAATATTTAGATCTGGTGACTGTGCAGGCCATGGGAGATGTTCAACTTCACTTTCATATTCATCAAACCAATTTTTCACCAGTCTTGCTGTGTGTATTGGTGCATTGTCATCCTGATACACGGCACCGCCTTCAGGATACTATGTTTGAACCATTGGATGCACATGGTCCTCAAGAACGGTTCGGTAGTCCTTGGCAGTGACGCGCCCATCTAGCACAAGTATTGGGCCAAGGGAATGCCATGATATGGCAGCCCAAACCATCACTGATCCACCCCCATGCTTCACTCTGGGCATGCAACAGTCTGGGTGGTACGCTTCTTTGGGGCTTCTCCACACCGTAACTCTCCCGGATGTGGGGAAAACAGTAAAGGTGGACTCATCAGAGAACAATACATGTTTCACATTGTCCACAGCCCAAGATTTGTGCTCCTTGCACCATTGAAACCGACGTTTGGCATTGGCATGAGTGACCAAAGGTTTGGCTATAGCAGCCCGGCCGTGTATATTGACCCTGTGGAGCTCCCGACGGACAGTTCTGGTGGAAACAGGAGAGTTGAGGTGCACATTTAATTCTGCCGTGATTTGGGCAGCCGTGGTTTTATGTTTTTTGGATACAATCCGGGTTAGCACCCGAACATCCCTTTTAGACAGCTTCCTCTTGCGTCCACAGTTAATCCTGTTGGATGTGGTTCATCCTTCTTGGTGGTATGCTGACATTACCCTGGATACCGTGGCTCTTGATACATCATAAAGACTTGCTGTCTTAGTCACAGATGCGCCAGCAAGACGTGCACCAACAATTTGTCCTCTTTTGAACTCTGGTATGTCACCCATAATGTTGTGTGCATTTCAATATTTTGAGCAAAACTGTGCTCTTACCCTGCTAATTGAACCTTCACACTCTGCTCTTACTGGTGCAATGTGCAATCAATGAAGACTGGCTACCAGGCTGGTCCAATTTAGCCATGAAACCTCCCACACTAAAATGACAAGTTTTTCAGTTTCATTGTCCAACCCCTGTATATGCTTCCAATAGGTAAAATTATCAAGCAGCACATGATCAATTTTCACTGTTACGCTGATGATTCTCAGCTTTACTTATCCATAAATCCTGATGAGCCCAACCAGTTAGATCAACTACAAGCATGTCTTGAAGACATAAAAACTTGGATGACTTTAAATTTTTTGCTTCTAAATTCAGACAAGACAGAAGTTGTCGTCTTTGGACCGGAGTCTTTAAAAAAAAACTGCTTAGTCAATCACTTAACCTGGATGGCATTAAATTGACCTCCGATAATAAAGTAAAAAACCTTGGTGTTATTTTTGACCAGGACATGTCATTTAAATCCCATATTAAACAGGTTTCTAGGGTTTCCTTCTTCCACCTCTGGAACATTGCCATAATTAGAAATATCCTGTCCAGGAGTGACACTGAAAAACTAGTCCATGCATTTGTTACTTCAAGGCTGGACTATTGTAATTCTTTACTATCAGGATGTCCACAAAATGCAGTTAAAAGCCTTCAGCTGATTCAAAATGCTGCAGCAAGAGTTCTGATGAAAATTAAAAAGAGAGATCATATTTCTCCTATTTTAGCTTCCCTTCATTGGCTCCCTGTTAAATTCAGAATATAATTTAAAATTCTCCTCCTCACATATAAAGCCCTTAATGATCTAGCTCCATCATACATCAGAGATCTGATTGGTCCATATGTTCCTAACAGAGCACTTTGTTCTCAGACTACAGGTTTACTGGTGGTTCCTAAAGTCTCTAGAAGTAGAATGGGAGGAAGATCCTTTAGTTATCAGGCTCCTCTCCTGTGGAACCAGCTCCCGGTTTTGGTCCGTGAGGCAGACACCCTGTCTACTTTTAAGGCTAGGCTTAAAACTTTCCTTTTTGATAAAGCTTATAGTTAGAGTGGCTTAGTTTATCAGGGAGGGAGCCTTCCTCCCTCCTTGCTGGATGGAGTAAGGGGGAGTCAGGTTTAGCCTAAACCGGCTCAGTTATGGTTGAGGTGCAAACACACCCTCCATTTCTGCTACCTGTATGACCCCTTCTCTTTTCCAATGGTTATAATCAGACTGACAGAAAGAGGTATCCCAATCCTTGTGGTTTTTAGTATAACAATGACCATCAGTGGGACCCTTTGTGAGGTTCCTTGAGACGACATTGTTGTAAATAAGCGCCGTTTAACTAATTAATCTGAACTGAAACTATCTGTGTAGTTATGCTGCTATAGGCTTAGGCTGCTGGAGGACATAATGATCACTATCACATTCTTCGCTACATTCTCACACTACTCTACAATTTTGCATTATTTGCTGTTATTTCAGCTTTTAACCTTTTTCTCTATTTTCTCTTCCTAGAAGCTACACCTGGCCTGACTCTGTGTCTACCTGTGACACCTTTCTGGAGAGGGGAATCATCCGAGCTTCTGTTGGCAACAACTTAATGCTCACATTCTACAGATGATCCACATGGCCCTGTCTTTCAGTGTTTAACCCTTTCTCTCTCCTAGACATGGGGATTCACTGAGCTTTTACTGTAACTAATTATATGTTCTCTCTTCCAGACTCTAACCTTGAAAACTGGCTCAGAGTTTATCTGTTCTGTCTTTCTAGATGAAACGACTAAAGGAGCTACATCCATTAACATTTACTTTTCCTTCCCATAGAAAGTACTCCTGGATCAGTGCTTCTTTGTTCTCTTTGTGTCTCTGCTCTGTTCTCTCAAACCCCTGTTGGTCGTGGTAGATGGCCGCTCACACTGAGCCCGGTTCTGGTTCTGCTGGAGGTTTCTTCCTGTTAAAAGGGAGTTTTTCCTCTCCACTGTCGCTACATGCATGCTCAGTATGAGGGATTGCTGCAAAGTCAACGCCAGTGACTTTCCACTGTCTCTACATGCTCATCCAGGAGGAGGGAATGCTGCAAGTCACTGACTGGATGCAATCTGCTGGATTTCCTTAGACAGAAAATTTTTTATCCAATTTGAATAAATAACTAACTCTGACTGCACTGTTCGATGGTTACGATTAATTGGAATGTATGAACCTGACTGTTGTGAAGTGCCTTGAGACAACATGTGTTGTGAATTGGTGCTATATAAATAAAATGAATTGAATTGATGTCCAGCAGACAGTCATTGACACCCCCCACAAGGAAAGTAAGCCACAAAAGGTCATTGCTAAAGAAGCTAGCTGTTTACAGAGTGCTTCTCCAAACATATTAATGGAAGGTTTAGTGGAAGGAAAAAGTGTTGTAGGAAATTGTGCATAAGCAGCAGGTATAACTGCCTCCTTGAGAGCATTGTGATGCAAAGCCCATTCAAGAGCTTGAGGGGGAGATTCACAAGGCCTGAACTGCAGCTGGAGTCAGAGCTTCAACAGCCGCCACACACAGATGTCTCCCAAACATGCGCTACAACTATTGCATCATGAGTGTTGGGCCACTTCTGAGCCAGAGACAACGTCAAAAGAGTTACCTGGGATGAGGAGGAAAAAGATTGGAGTGCTGCATTGATGCAGTAATTCATGCAAAAGGAGTCCTGAACAAAAATGGAGTTAACCTGTACAGTACATGGACATCTTTAATGGGCTGATATTTCTGTTTAAATAAAATCCTGTTTTTTTTGTTTTATGTAATATTCCAAATTGAATTTAAACTTTTTATTTATTGTGAGCCATGATCTTCAAAATTAACAGAAATAAACACTTTTGTGTTTCATGAATCTACATGAGTTTTACTGTTTCAATTACATTTTTGAAATAAATACATTTTTCTTTGACATATTCTAATTGACTGAGATGCACCTGTATAGATGAATTAATTAAATCAAAGATGGTATGACTCATGTTCCCGTCAGGTCGCCGGGTGTGCATGGGCGAGCAGCTGGCTAAAATGGAGTTGTTCCTGACCGTCACCGGTCTGCTGCAGGCCCTCAAATTCCGGCTCCCAGATGGGAAACCTGCTCCGTCTCTGCAGGGTCGGTTCGGCCTGACGCTGGCTCCCTGTCCCTTCGCTGTGTGTATGAGTGCTCGGAGTCAGGATGGTTTCAGGTAGACCGGCTGCTGGGGCCTTTAAGGACCTGAAAGAAACCTGAAGATGCTTCTCAGGTCTCCTGAAGAGACTGTGTTTTTAAACCAAAAAGTGGCACTTTGCAACATTTTATTAATTGTTCATTTCAAGAATATTTCTCTGATTAGTCAAAATATATTTCACAAAAATATTTTAGGCTATTTCACATGTTAAAATAATCGCATGTTTAATTACTTTTATTTGTTTAGCACTTTGAAAAAAGTTTTTTTCATTTAAAAAAATTAATTTTATTCTGTTGATAAGGTCAGTGTTTATTGTCAGGTGATTCTATGAAATACCAGATGAAAATTTTATTGTTTCATGCCCAGATTTGCTGCATAATTATCTCTGTATATTAATTATGGAGAAAAGCTTTTATTTTCCTCTCTGTAGTGTAATACCATGTTGAACTGAAAGTTCGAAAACTAATAACAGATTATTGCCATATTTTGTTTAAAGAAAAAGTGTTTCTGGTTCAGCTTTGTGGCAAATAATGGATGCAGCTTTAGGAATATTTTAACAGAAAAACCTTCATCGACTCAAGGTCTATCGACTAAGGTTTATTTTTTCAGAACAACATTAATGTGAAATGACATGACTGATCTAAAAGTAATTAAAACATTATTGGAAAATATTTTGTGCATTTTTACCTAAATCACATGAAACCTCAAAAGTGCAGTGTCTGGTTTGACCAGCAGAGGTCGGTGTTATTGTTACATTTCTGAATAATTTCACAAACCGAAGAGCATCTTTCTGTTCTTGGGTTCCTGCGCAGTCTTGGAAAATCATGGAAAAGTAGGGAATCCGATTTTATCACTGTCTGGATTTGTAGATATGGGGAAAAAAAAAAAAAAAAGGAAAACTGAGGATGCTAAAATATTTCATTTTCCAGGGTTCGATTATTCATCCAGAAAAATGTGGGTCTTTTTACATCAATTTATAGTGATATAACACATATCTTCCAAGTGGAATATTATAATTATCAGTGTCAGCTCATAAATTGACAGGAAAAAAACACATTAAAGCACACTCAATTAAAAATAAAAATGCCAATTGCAGAATAATCTGGTCCAGATTTGATTCTTAAGTGTAGTTGAACTAAAATCCAGACTGAATAGATGAGTTTGCTTCTCATAACCTCAACACTGAGCTGCTCTCAGGTCTGCAGGATAGTTGTCCCACAGCTGAAGGCTGAAGGAAGAACAGGACACCTCACTGTAAGCTTTAGTTGTCACTACCAACAGAAAACCCGAAGGGTCTGAAGGGTAAAGCAAATGCACTAAACGTCTGAAGAAGATGAGAAAGTGGAATTGATCTCCTCTACGAGGTTAAAACGTGTCTCTCTGCACTGGACTGAGCCAGTAAACATTAGGGTTTGTAGAAACAGTCCACTAGATGGCGGTAGGGCTGTTTTCAGCAGGTTTGCCCGCTGAAGCTTCACAGATGAAGAAGTGCAGGCGACCCTTCACCCAGTTCAGATTCCTTCTCCAGTTCTGCAGATTTTAGATCCTGTATTTTTGGAGGTTATTTGCTCCAACATGGCTTTCTTCACCCACCGCATCAGCAGGAGCTTCTCTTCTTCTGCTGTCAGGAGTGTTGTGATCAAAAATGTGATGGTCATCGGAGGAGGTCAGATGGGGGCAGGAATTGCACAAGTAAGAGATACAAATGCAGGAATGTTTTCAGGGAATTTCATGGATTTCCTACAAGTTTACCGGTTTTAAGCTGCTTTGTTCCACCTGGAAATCGTGAGTTTTCCCACTGGTTCCTGCAGTGGGTTGCGTTCATGTTGCTTTTAAGGACGTCCTGGCGTCTGCCTGTACCTTTCACTTAAACACAGTATTTTAAACATAGTAAAGTCCCACCTGGTGACTGTTGCATGAGATCTTCCTGGTGTTGTGGATGCAGTGGTCACTGTATGTGGGCCACCTCAGTTTAGAATAGAATAGAACTTTATTAATCCTTTACAGGAAATTGCTTTGTTGTTTATAAACTTAGATTTAAAGTAAACCTGTTAATGATCCCCCACCGAACTGATCCAGGATCGGTGCTCCTTAGTTAAATGATTGGGTGTTTCATTTGTTTTCCATCATACATTCTTCAGAACTTCTTCTCTGATCTATCCCCTGCTGCTCTGCTGGTTCTCGTATCACCAAGAAACCCTGAGCTTCTAAATAACCCATCTTGTGATCCCTTGAGGCAGTTTTGAGTATTTTTAACATTAATCAGGTCTGGATACAACAAGAAAACCCATCTGTTTCTCCAGACCTTATTCAGTTCAGTTTATTTTATTTTTACAGCACCAATTCACAACAAATGTGAACTCCAGTTCAAACCAATCCTACAGACAGATTCCAGATCAGTTACATAAACTCCAATATGATTCAAGCAATGCAGTCAAGTTCAGTTTTGTTAAAAGGGTTTTCTATCTAACCCAGCAAATTGCATCGAGTCTTGCAGCATTCTCTCCTGGTGGATGAACATGTAGAGACGGTGGGCAGTTGCTTGCATTGTGTTGACTTTGCAGCAATGCCTCAAACCGAGCATGCATGTAGCGACAGTGGAGAGGAAACCATGAAGTTGCTCAGGTGATCCATCCTGTTCCATATTGAAGTTCTGACCTCTGTAGAAATATCAGCCCTAATATTTTGAGTTTGTACATATAAAACAGACTGAAGAGGACAGGGAGCTGTAAAGGTGAAGTCTGGTGATTTGAACCCTGATGATGGTGCAACGAGTTGCAGTCTAGACCAGGATTTTAAAGCGTGCTGTGGGATGAACCAGGTGTACTTTGATTCAGCTTTTTATTTTCTCTGTGGAAGGTCGCTGCGTCTACCGGCCACTCTGTGACGCTGGTGGACATGTCCGAGGACATCCTGAAGAAATCAGTTAAAGGAATCGAAGGAAGCCTGAAGAGGGTGGTGAAGAAGAAGTTTGCTGATAAGCCAGAGGTGAGCAGCAGTAGATCCACAGATTAAAAGATGGAGCAGAAACAGATGTTCATACTGAACAGTTTACAGTGAACTTCCTGGTTTCTCTTCAGGCAGGTGAAGAATTCGTCCAAAAGATTCTGCAGAATGTATCGATCTGCACAGACCCTGCAGCTGCGGTTCCCTCATCAGATCTTGTGTTGGAAGCCATTGTGGAGAACCTGAAAGTCAAACAGGATCTTTTTAGTCGCCTGGACAAGCTAGCACCCGCGTAAGAATCGAAGGTTTGGTTAAAATGTTGGAAATGTACAGTTTCTCTGGGTTTTATTTCACGCTGAATGTTTTCCATATTAGATTTTTTTAAATTAAAGATTCCGAGTTTTTTCAAAGCGTTTCCATGGGAACGAATTTTCTGCATAAATATTTCATCAAACATCTTCAGATTTCCTCACAAATCCTGACAGTTGCCTTCCTGCTCAAGGGAAGACTACAAACTAATTCCTGCTTTGAATTATGTTCTGTATCTGACCAGCATGCACCGACAAACAGAGGTTTGGACACACAAAGCTGCTGCTTGACGGACGGCGAAATTCTTCCAGTCTGCAGTTGACAAAACATTGGAGGAGAAGAAAACGTGTTTTGTACACAGATTAGACAGGAAATACTTGAACAAGCATTTGTTTGAATGAGAAACGTTTTGTTTGTTGAGGAAGGAAATAGGAGCACTGTTGGGGTAAGATCATGGTTGGGGTCTGGCTTGTTGAATCAAAACAGGAATTTCTGATTAAAATCTATAAATTTTATAGCAAAACGATGCACAAAATAGGATACAGCAAAGAATGGTTAAACGCTGCCGAGCTAAATATGATTGGGCTTTATGGGTTTGTACTCAGGAATTGGCATACCCAGGTCCCTGCCCTCACCTGCCGCCATCTTGGGGCCTTGCTCCTAAAGGTTCCCCCAGTTTCCTTTTTCTTGCCAAGGTTTCCTGTTTGCAGTCTCACTACATCCAGGTCTTCACACTGTGTTGCCCCCTCCCCAGAGGCTTTGTTACCATGGGAGACCAAACCAGGGGTAGTATACTCAGACAACCCAGCCTCCAGGGTCACAGAGGGTTCCCAGACATTTCCATCACGTCAGGTCGGATCTTTTGCAGAGCTGGTTTGGGCTTTGATTCTGATCAGTATTCAACCTCTGCACTTGGGGCAGAACCAGAATTTGTTGAAGGGAAGATATTTATTTCTTCTGGTGTGGGAACACCTTGGAATCTCCTGGAAGAAGCAGGAGGTTGTTCCTGGGAAGAAGGATGTACCATGCCAGCTTGATTTATGATGCCCTTTAAACACCCACTGGACCAACATGCTGTATACAGAACAAATAAACCACAGTCACATCATATAATATTAAACCAATCATAAAAACAATAAGACTTAAAAATAAATAAAACCACAAAAATCTCAGATGGTGTCAAAGGTCAGGAAGAAGAGATGGTTTTAAGAAGGGATTTAACAGCAGTCAGGGAAGAGGCCTGTCAGATGTCCAAGGGAAGGTTTTTCCATAATTTAGGAGCTGCTACAGCAAAGGCACAGTCTCCTCTGAGCTTCTGCTTGTTCTTCAGGGCACTGAGGCGCAGCTGACCCAAGGGAGGGTCTGTACAGATATAGCAGCTCGGTCAGTCGATTCACTGAGTCCTTTCTAAAGTGTTGCAATAATCCAGCCAAGTGGTAACAAAGGCATGGATCACTGCCCTAAAATACTGCTGAGAAAGAATCAGCTTTACTTTAGTCAGCTGCCTCAAATGGAGGAAAACTGAATTTAACAACTGCTCTGATGTGATTTTCTAACTTTAGTTCAGCATTCATGTTGAGCCCTAGGTTAGTAACACTTGGTTTGATGTATTGGGCCAAAGAACCAACATCTTCATGGGGCATCTCAGTGGAACGTCTAAAGACCATCACCTCAGTCTTTTTCTCACTGAAAAGTTCACAGCCATCCAGGCTTTATGTCATCCAGACATGAAAACAGAGGTCTGAAAGTTGGAGTCCTTTATCTTTTGTGGAATATATATCTGGGTATCATCCGCGTAACAATGAAAGGAGATCCCATATTTTCTAAAAGTACAGCCAACGGGATCAGGTACAGCACGAAGAGGAGGGGGCCTAAAACCGAACCCTGTGGGACCCCACAGAAGAGAGGAGCAGAGGAAATCTGGGTTTCCCTCCTGGACTCGTTACCTCTGTGAGGTAACAAGATAAATCAAGTTTATTTATATAGCGCTTTTCAGCAACAAGGCACTCAAGGTGCTTTACATGAGGAAAAACATTACAATGATACAGAAAATCAAATAACAGGTAATTAAAAAAAATAAAGAGAATAGAATGATGGATAAGAAAATGAAAGGAAAATTGGACTGAAAACGCAACTAATCATGCCTAGATGGCACAGTCAAAGGCCACTCTAAACAAATAAGTTTTGAATCTTGATTTAAAGCAACTTAGGGTTTCGGCGCTTTTACAGTTTTCTGGCAGTTTATTCCAGATTAGTGGAGCATAAGAAGTAAAAGCTGCTTCTCCATGTTTGGTTCTGGTTCTGGGTATGCAGAGTAGATTTGAGCCAGAAGACCTGAGAGGTCTGGGTGGTTGATACACTGACAACAAGTCTGTGATGTATTTTGTTGCTAAGTTATTCAGTGATTTATAGACTAACAGAAGTATTTTAAAGTCTATTCTCTGAGCTACAGGGAGCCAGTGTAGGGACTTTAGAACCGGGCTGATGTGCTCCACTTTCTTAGTTCTAGTGAGAACGTGGGCAGCAGCGTTCTCGATCAACTGCAGCTGTCTGATTGACTTTTTAGGCAGACCTGTGAAGACACCATTGCAGTAATCAATTCTACTAAAGATGAACGCATGAATTAGTTTTTCAAGGTCCTGCTGAGACATTAGTCCTTTAATCCTGGAGATGTTCTTTAGGTGATAGAAGGCCGACCTTGTTACTGTCTTTATGTTCCTCTGAAGGTTCAGGTCTGAGTCCATCACTACACCCAGGTTTCGAGCCTGACTGGTGGTTTCTAGCTGTATTAACTGAAGCTGTGTGCTAACCTTTAAACACTCTTCCTTTGGTCCAAAGATTATTACTTCAGTTTTATTTTGATTCAGCTGAAGAAAATTTAGGCCCATCCATGCATTGATTTCTTCTAAGCATTTACCCAGCGCTTGAATGAGTTCATGGTCACCTGGTGACATCGTAACGTATAGCTGTGTGTCGTCTGCATAGTTATAATAACTTACGTTGTTGTTTATTAAAATCTGAGTTAGGGGGAGCATGTAGATATCAGAATCAAAATCAGCTTTATTGCCAAGTTCGTACATACAAACAAGGAATTTGACTCCAGTGAACTTTGCTCTTTGGTTTTGTTTTTGTATTACAGAATATACATATTTACAATGTACAATATACACATATATAATAAAAAGGTGCATTTGCAACATCTGTATGCTGTTGTTTTCTATTCTATTGAATGTTCAACAGAGAAACAGCCTGGGGGAAGAAACTGTCTCTGTGGTGGCTGGTTTTAGTGAACAGTGCTCTGTAGCGGCGGCCTGAAGGTAAAACTCTGAACAGTTTATGTGCAGCGTGTGTGGTGTGCAGAGATTTTAGCAGCTCTTTTCTTGACCTTAGACCTGTATAAGTCCTGGATGGAGGGAAGGTCAGCTCTGATTATTCTCTCTGCATCCCTGATTATTCATTGCAGTCTGGACCTGTCCTGTTTTGTGGATGATCCAAACCACACTGAGATGGATGAAGACAGGACAGACTGAATGATGGCAGCGTAGAAGATGACCAGCAGCTCCTGTGGAAGGATGAACTTCTTGAGTTGCCTCAGGAAGTACAGTCTCTGCTGGGCCTTCTTTCGAACAGTGTCTATGTGTGAAGACCATCTCAGGTCCTCAGAGATGGTGGTTCCTAAGAACCTGAAGTGGTCCACGGCCAATACAGTGTTGTTGAGGGGGGTGTATGGGGGGTGTTGTTCTCCGAATGTCCACCACCATTTCCACAGTCTTGAGTGGGTTGAGTTCAAGGTAGTTCTGACTGCACCAGTGTACCAGCTGATCCACCTCCTGTCTGTATGCAGACTCATCACCATCCTGGATCAGTCCAATGACAGTGGTGTCGTCTGCAAACTTAAGGAGTTTCACGGACAAGTCCGATGAGGTGCAGTCACTTGTGTACAGGGAGAAGAGGAGTGGGGATAGAACACACCCCTGGGGGGCACCAGTACTTATTGATCTGGATCGGGAGAAGATGCTCCCCAGTCTCACCTGCTGCTGTCGGTCTGTCAGGAAGCTGTTGATCCACTGACAGGTGGAGGCTGGGACGTTGAGCTGGGTGAGCTTCTGGTGGAGGATGTCTGGTATGATGGTGTTAGCCGATGGCGAGGCCGAGCTGAAGTCTACAAACAGGATCCTGGCGAACGTCCCTGGACGGTCGAGGGGTTGCAGGATGAAGTGTAGACCTAAGTTAACAGCATCATCTGCCGACCTGTTTGCTCGGTAAGCAAACTGCAGGGGGTCCAGCAGGGGGCCTGTGATGTCTTTCAGGTGCTTCAACACCAGCCGCTCAAAGGATGTCATGATCACAGAAATTGAATAGGAGGGGACCTCAGATGGACCCTTGGGGAACGCCACATGTGATTTTTGTGCTCTCTGATGTAAAGTTACCTACTGACACAAAAAAGTCCCTGTCCTTCAAGTAGGATTTAAACCAGTTGAGTGCTGTACCAGAAAGGCCGACCCAGTTTTCCAGATGCTCTAATAAAATGGAGTGATCAACAGTGTCGAATGCTGCACTAAGGTCCAATAATACCAGCACTGTGGTTCTTCCACAGTCTGCATTCATACGGATGTCATTGAACACCTTGACAAGAGCCGTCTCTATACTGTGGTGAGCAGGAAGCCTGACTGGAAGACATCGAAGCGGTTGGTCATTGTTAGGAAGTTGTTTATCTGCTGAAACGCAGCTTTTTCAATAATCTTACTGATGAAGGGGAGGTTTGATATAGGCCTGTAGTTCTGTAGTAGCAGCTTGTCCAAGTTGCTCTTTTTAAATAGAGGTTTGATAATTACTGTTTTCAGGGCCTGGAGGAAAACACCTGACAAAAGGGACGTGTTTATTATTTGTGTTAAATCAGATGTTATTACAGGCAAAGCTTTCTTAAGGAAAGCTTTGGGTAAAACATCGAGACAGCAGGAAGAAGAGCTTAGTTGCTGTACGATTTCTTCTAAGATTTTGTTGTTTATTTGGTGAAATTGGAAAATTTTGTCAAAATCAGTTCTAGTTGGAGACAACTTTGGTCCTGGAGTTGATGTGGATGTGTTGACTGCCTCTCTGATCTTTTGGGTTTTTTCAGTGAAGAATTTAGCAAATTCATTGCAGGTCCTGGTAGAGTGGAGTTCAGATGCTACAGTTACAGGAGGGTTTGTTAACCTGTCGACCGTGGCAAATAATGCACCAGCATTGTTAATGTTTTTGCTGATGATCTCAGAAAAGAAAGATTCTCTTGCATTTTTCAGTTGTAGGTTATATCTGTAGAGTCTCTCTTTATAGATAATATAGTGAACCTGGAGTCCAGTCTTTCGCCACCTGCGTTCTGCTTTCGACACTCCTTTTTTTCACTTCTGACTGGTGGAGCACTTCTACATGGAGACATTTTCTTCCCAGAAATAACTTTGACTTTAATTGGAGCAATTGAATCAATGATGTCTGAGATTTTAGAATGAAAGTTATCTACCAGCTCATCTACAGTGTTACAGGGCAAAGTGGAGGTAGAAGAGTAAATCTGGTTGAAGGTTTCAGCAGCACCGTCCTTAAAGATGCGTTTTCTTATCATGTCTCTTTGGCTAACTGAGTCATTGCAGATGATGCTTTCAAAGATAACAGAAAAGTGGTCAGATAGAGCAACATCAGTTACAGACACCTTGAAAATGTTTAGACCCTTAGTGATGATCAAGTCCAAAATACGTCCCTGTTTGTGCGTTTGCTGTTTAACATGTTGAGTCAAACCAACATTTCTAAGAGTGTCACATAGATCTATTGTACTTCTGTCTTCAGGATTGTCCATGTGAATGTTGAAGTCTCCTACAATAATTAAACAGTCATAATCAACACATATCACAGATAAAAGCTCATTAAAATCACTGATAAAGTTTGTTTTGGCCTTAGGAGGCCTGTAAATATTCAAGAACATGGTTCAGACCGGATTCTTTACCTGGAGAGCCAAATATTCAAAAGAGTCAAATTTGCCCAGAAATACTTTTTTACACTCTAATAAATCTTTAAACAAAGTGGCCCCTCCACCTTTTCTTTGCTGTCTGCTCTCACAAAGAAAACTGTAGTTCGGAGGCGTCGCCTCTATCAGAATGGGAGCTTCATTAAATTTAAATAACCATGTTTCTGTTAAAAACATAACATCAAGATCGTGGTCAGTAATGAAGTCATTGATTAAAAATTATTTTCCTGACAGAGATCTAATGTTCAATAAAGCCAGTTTATATGACTTAGTTGCTGATATTAACTCTGTGTCTGGTTGTACCTGACAGTTTATGGCTTTTGTTGATTGTTTATTACTGTCTCTTATCCTTTTGGTTTTGTTCTTTCTGTCACGTATAAGCACAGAGATTTTACAACTATCTCCTATTAGGGGCCCAGGTTTTTCTTGGACATGTTCATTTCTGATAGAGTTACCACTGGGGCCCAGACTGTATCACAGAGAAGTGATTTGAAGGTCCTGATTAGGAGGAGATAGACTAGGAGGTGGTGGAGGTCTGCAGCATTTGGAAGATGTTGGTTTAGTAGCAGGGCCTCGGCCACGGGGGGTGTTGAATGGAGAAGATGTCAGCGCCATTTGGGTCCCGATTTTAAGAGCTCCTTTCATGTTATCAGAATCCAGTAAAGTAAAAAGCGGGCTCAGTGGGGAGATGGGAGAGTTCTGTGCGGTCTGGGTCGGGGTCTGGGGTGAAGGGGGTTTATTGCAGGCCCTGATAGAGTGGAGTTCAGATGCTACAGTTACAGGAGTAGGAGATGATGGATAGATAAATGATTTATGGAAAACTAGATTTTAAAGAACGTATTCATGCAGAAGAAAAACACTTTAAAAGGCCCACAAACCAAACCCAAAATTATTTATCTTTGTTATGAACTGATGTCTTTTAAATGGTTTTTCGGTGCTTTTTTGTCTCAGACACTCAATCTTCGCCAGCAACACGTCCTCTCTGCCCATCACCGACATCGCCAGCGCCACCAGCAGGCAGGACAGATTCGGAGGCCTTCACTTCTTCAACCCCGTCTCCATGATGAAACTCGTAGAGGTGGGTCACACAAACGGAAAACAGCGGTTCTGTTTTGTTTAAAGCAAACAGACATTTTATCAGATCAGACCAAACGGCGTCCGATCAGAGCTGAACCAATGAACCGGACCACGTGGACATGCTGGAACTAGGGCCACCTCTTGAAATACAACATGTGTAGATGGCGTCAGTCATTCTTTAAATTGTTGGTATAAAGTTACGTCTTTGGTAAAAACCTGAGATATTCTAGAAAGAAATGCTTATTCATTTAAAAAAAAGGTTTGTTGGAGCACAGAGATAAAAAGGCCTGTTTTTTTTGTCCTTCATAACTCACACAAGTTTTTACACAAAACTACAACAGATTTTATTAACATTCATATGATGGACAAACACAAAATACTAGGGCTGAAACAATTAATCGCATTTACTGCATTAATTGATTATTTAAATAATCGACAGCTAATTTAGTAATCAAATAATTGTTAAATGGACCATGGAGTCTACAGGATGCCTTTTGCTGCCAGAACAACCCATTCAGAGCAGTAATTAAGCCAAAACTGTACAAAAAAATCATTTTGCATTTAAAATAAAAAAAAAACAACCTTTTCTTGTAAATATGCTCTGTTCAGAACTCAAGTGGCAGTCTTAGCTTCACCTGGTACAAATTCTGTAAAAAATCTCCTATTAGGCACCTTTTGCTTTCTGATTAAGTGGACTGCAAACCTACCCAGACATGGCCGTCCACCTTGCATTGCATGCTGGGTCAGGCGAGCAATAATCAGAGAAGCAAGCGAGGAGATAACTCTGAGGAGGAGCTGCAGAGATCCTCACCCCATGTGGGAGAGTCTGTTAACAGGAAAACTATTAGTTGTGCACTCCACAAATCTGGCCTTTATGAAAGAATGAGAAGAAATCCAGAAAAGGTTCTGTTGGTAATTTTTCCACAAACCATCAAGGGGGCACGACAAAAATGCGACAGATGGTACTCTGGTCAGATGAGACCAAATCCAACATTTTGGTCTACAAAGTGCTGTGTGTGGTGGTAAAACATGGTGGCGGCAGCATCATTCTGTGGGAATGCTTCTCTTCAGCAGGACACGGAACCTGGTCAGAGTTTTGTTTTTCTAATACTTGACCAGGAAAGAACCGTTAAATGAGCAGCTCAAGACGGGACTAAACTAAAAACACATCATAAAACATCCGAAGTCACTCAACTATAAACACAACTAAAACAAGTTCCAATGACGTGTTCAACCGTACACCCAGAACTTTCTGACAATTTAAAGTGCTTAAAGTCTGTTTAAACCCTCGAGTTCCATCATATGTTGCTGATTTTGCATGAGGAGCAGAATATTTTCTGTCTTCCCATCTCGGTGTGAGACCCTGGCACCGGCAGTCGGAACACATTTCTGCTGTTTTTACTAATAGTGTGTATTGTTCAATCTTAGGGAGGCGAAGAATACGTTTTATAAGAGAGGAAATGCCAATATTTTGATCTTCGCACTGACAAATCAGATTATCCAACACTAGACTACAACATGCAATGATGATCTGAACTGTTGATGAGAAGAAGGATGGAGCTAGATCAGGAAAGAAACCCTGGTAGAGGCTAGAAAATGGCCCTGTCAAAGTCCAGACCTAAATCCAACTTAGAATCTGTGGCGGGATTTAAACTGATGTTCAGACACTCTCTATTCAGTCTGACTAAGCTTTTATGGATGATAACCAATATTTATATGTTTCCTGCCATTAAAAAGCTTTGTTTCCTGGATGATGTTCTGATGCTTGTGTCACATCAGGCCTGACGGAGTAAAGTTCAGGCTGAGTTGATAAACTGTTGATCTTCTACAGGTCGTTGCGACGTCGGCGACCAGCCAGGAGACGTTTGACTCCCTCCTGAATTTCAGCAAAGCGCTGGGAAAAACACCGGTGTCCTGCAAGGTGAGGTGTGTCGTTGCAGAGGACTCGGTAACGACCAAACTTCTGATGAAGAAAGTCCTGTTCTGACCCGCTCTCATACCTGTATATGTTTGTTCAGGACACCCCTGGATTCATTGTGAACCGGCTGCTAGTTCCCTACATGATAGAGGCCCTCCGGCTGCATGAGAGAGGTTCGTTTCCTTCTACCTCTCTGTTAAAATAGTTGCCATGGTTTCACTTCAACTCCTGTTACTTTTCCCAGGTCATGGATCCAAAGAAGACATCGACATCGCCATGAAACTCGGCGCCGGTTATCCCATGGGACCATTTGAGCTCAGTGACTACGTGGGACTGGACACGCTGAAGTTCATTATAGATGGTGGGTAAACCTTTGTAAATGTGTAAATATTCCTTTATTTCAAACACAGGGATGTAAATCAGCATCTTCCTCCTGAATCTTTAGGCTGGAATGAAAAGGATCCCGACAACCCGCTCTTCACTCCGAGCGAACTTCTGAACAAGCTGGTTGCAGACGGAAAACTCGGCAAAAAGACGGGAGAGGGGTTCTACAAGTACAAGTGATTGAGTCAGGATCTGAACTGGGAACCAGTCAGAACTGGAGAAATGAAGCTTCCCAGTAGGAACCGGAGAGCCTCTCAGGTCATTTCCATCCAGATGATTGCTGAATGTTGTTCGATCTGATTAAAAGCTGTTTAAAACCTGCTGTCAGTGATTTCTGATTGAACGTCTTTAGCTTCTGGAAAATAAATCCGTAGGAGGATAGATCGCAGTAAGTCTCCTGTTTTCCATCTTCCTACTTCCTGCAGGATTCCAGTCCATCCTAAAGGATGTTCTTAAATGAAAGCTGCTTCTTTGCTACCCTTCATGTCCAAGACTTTTCACCTCACTGTATGAGCAGAAGTTATCACATCAGGGATCCTGTATTCTTGAAAAACATCAAGTTGGATTTTTGCCTTTTCCGAGTCTGGATAAGCATGGAAAAAAGTTTGGGTTGCAGACCTTAGAGCTTATTCTGTTAATTAGGAGATAAAAAAATCTGAATTTCTGTTTTTTTTTAAGGATATTTCAGTTTTGGTTCATCGCAGTTTGACATGTTATCCAACTGAGTCATTTTGGTGTTCTGTGTGGCTTCTAGATAAATATACTCATTCAACCGTTTCATTGCTTTATGGGTGTCTTAAGTTATTTTCCTTTAGAGCTTAAAACTGGAACCAAAGTTCTTTAACTGGAACAGAAAATAAAACCCACCCAGATGAATGCTGGGTACTCAAACATCCATAATGTTCTAAAAATCTGATCAAACAACCTTGAAATGTGAATCTGGAAACTTACGGGCATGTTCAATTGAAACATTACAGTAAGCCAGTCTTTTGGGCTTACTGGTGGCAACATGATTCCTTATGACCATCCTGAAGCTTTCTGGATGTCCTGAAGCCTTGTTCACCGCAGGGAACATCTCACCTTGATGTTCTTGATGCTGCAGAAAACACTTGTTTGAGCTACATTCTTCTTTTCAGCTGTATCCTGCACGCTTCCCATCAATCACAAGCATCAGGTCTTCTTGGCTTCTCTGCAGGCTTGGTACAAATGTGTTGAGGGTATTTTTCTCTTCTCCAAGCTCAGTCAGGGTGGGTGGACAACCAGTTATCTTTGGTTGTTTGCTTCTGGTCGTGCCATCCGAGCAGGTTTTCGTTCAGAATCTGTATTTGGCTGCTGTCATCTTACCTTTGAGGCTGACAGGTTGCCCAGTTCCAGTGCCAAAGAAATATCACCACAGCATGATGCTGCCACCACCATGCTTCATAGTGGGGATATTAGCCAAGTGATGATATGTGCTTGTTTGTCTCCAGTCATGAGGCTTGGAGTTCAGGCCAAAAGGTTCAGTTCTGGTTTTATCGGCCCAGAGAAAGTAGTTTCTTCTGGACTGAAAATGCCTTGGCAGGCTGCCTTGTCCATCTTGGCCTGATTGGAGGAGTGCATCAGCAGTGGTTGATTTTCTGGTCTTTCTCCACAGGGAAACACTCTGCCTTAGTGACCACTGATGAATTGGATCTGTTATAAGGCTGTAACACAACATGTGGAAAAAGTGAACTACTGAATACTTTCCAGATGCACAGTTTGATTGAAAACTTAGTCCGGCCTTAAAGAAGTTTTTATATTAGACTGTTTATAGGAACAAAGATCCACATAATCAACATGTTTTGTTCAATAAGACTCAGTCTGTGAGATTAAGCCAAGAAACTCATTAGGAAAACATTCTTTCCCCTGCCATCCTACTTTAGCTTATGCTGCGGTTTCTCTGTAGTGGTAGGAGTGTAGAAAGAAAACCTGACTTCTGCAAACATCTGCTGTAAGTTTCTGTAGCTCCATAAACAATCAGAAGAAAGTTTTGAGGCGAGAATTTTGACATGGAGCGAGTTTAGGAACCCTTATCTGTGGGACGTTTCCATGTCTGGATTTGTTTCAGGTGAATTCATCGATCTGAAGGAAGAACCAGAAGAACAGCTTTGAGTTAGGAATCTAAACATTGTCCTCTTGGATAAACCTTCAGCAACATCATGTAGTTGAGCTTAAAGCAAACAGACCCATTTCCAGGTTTCTGTTAAGTATAAAATGAAACCCTGATGTGACATATGGAAATGTTTCATCTGAAAAATAATAAAAGTGATGCAATTATCCAAGTATTCGGTTTTTTTCTGTTCACACCTTCCATCAGTTCCAGGAAATCTGAATCTGAAATAAAGTAGAGACGTCCTAGTAGAGTTTTCATCACATTTGCTTGTTTACGTCCTTCAGTTAAACCCTTAGTTTGCAGAAAGGTTAAAAGGATCAAAATGATGCCATTGTACAAAGGAACAACCATACTTCCTCCATCAATCCTCAGGGAGACCAGTTTACCTAAGCCATGGAAACACTGGGAGAACATGCAGAAAACCATCAGGCTGAATTTTGAACCTATGACCTTCTTGGTGCTAACAACTGAATGTGTAATGTATATGTAGAAAGAGAAGAGAAAAAACTGGACATGTTTCCAAAAGAAATGGAGGAAAGCTGCAAGGTTGTGGACAAGAGACACCCTCACAATCAGAGATTTGGAGAACTTTTGCAAGATAGAGTGGAAAGATATTAACAAGTCAGGATGTGGGGAGCTGCTTGACCCCTATTAAAGAAAACTCTAAAGGTAATGAAAATGTGCTTCAACAAGGTGTTAGATTAGGATGTGCAAAACCTCTATGTTACCCAAGACCAATTTGTTTTTTATTTCAAACGTATTCAGTAAATGTCACATTAAAGCCGGAAAACTTGCTACATTTTCTTTTATAGTTTTTTTTTTATTTATCACCAAAAATCTGGTGTTGAACTCCAGATTTCTGATTTCAGGGGCGCATAAACCAATCATTTTGAGTTTTAAAGGCGGTTAAATTGGTAAATATGACTGTTGACCACAAGATGGAGCTGTTTAACCATAATTTTAACAAGATGGTACCCAAACAAGATTCAGGCTTGGCCATAAATAGATTTTTGATTTCCGTCCTTTAATCAACACATTAATGTCTTCAGATTTATACATAAATCGTACATTTATGTTCTTTTTGGGAAAATTCTCCAAGTGTTTGAGCTCTCTGTGTTCGAGTTTTGAAGCACGTTAAGGTTTCAGTTTCAGCTCTGATCTTTTCACCACACGACTCATCAAATGAGACAATGGTGCCTTTTTATTTTCTTAAAAAAAAGAACAAAAAACATGTTGAAACAATTCAAATATGACCTCCTGGGAAGCAAAATGCTCTTCCAAGATAACAGTGACCTGAAATATAATAATGATAAAAAAATTAATTTGTCAAGTAATGCTAAAATAGAGCATCAAAATAAAAAATAAAAATGTTACAGAGATGGAATAAACAACATGGCTAAAAAGACCACACTATTAGCTACCAGAGAGAGAAAAGACAAAAGGTCCATTGCAATAAAAGAAAGACTGTCAAGTGCTGGGGTAAATATATATATCTGCTTCATTTGTCATGTTTCAGAGCAATAAAATATAGGCCTCTGAGCTGTTACTCCTGCCCGTGTCCTGATGTAGCCTGCAAAAATATCCAGAAAATCCGACATATCCTGACAGTTTTTTAAAAAGTACACATACCGAGCGTTTATGTTACATCCGAGCCGACCCGAGGTCACTATTTGTTACAAATAGTTATCAAAAGAAGCCTTACGTTTCAATTTTTCTGCAAGACACTCCAACAAGAAAAATGGCTTTCTTGTGTCCAAAGCTTATTTTTTATATATACCACTATAAAAAAAAACAAAAATCACTAAAATATACACCGAGAAGATGAAACAAGATACAAAAACAAAAGCATTCAAAATAAAATTCAGTCTAAAGCAAAGACAGAAAGAGTCAAAATGTTCATCCTTTTTTCCCCGCATCAGCTTGGTCAGCGACACATTAAAACCTCGGGACGTTGGGTGAGACGAGACGAGATCCCGTCTTCCTTAGTGCAGTCTTTCAAAAACAACAAAACAAAGAGATGTTTGGTCAGTCGGGTGGAGACCCGAAAGGTCTCCAAAACATTTCCAGTGAGATCGAAGAGAGAGAAGGACGGGAGTCTGAGAGTGGGCCTACTGGACTATACAAAAGGAACAGGTGACAAATAAGTTAGAATAATTTAGTGCCGGTGAAGGAGTCTGTGCTGCGGTTTTTCAGTGCAGTGCCCTCGGAAAAGAGAAGACAGACGGGTGGGTTTCTGGGGTTCTGGTGTTAGGTTGCAGTCACATGATGGTGCTCCTGCAAATCATGATTGTCTTGTTCAGTTCAGCGTCTCCAAAGCAGAGTGGCCTTCTGGAGGTGTGGGAGGAGGTACATCTGTTCTGGTGTGGCTGTGATGAAGGTGTGTGTGTGGGGGGCGGGTTGTTAGGTGTGGTAGAGGTGGAGAGGGGAGTCCTCTGAAAACTGGAGGCTTCAGTTTGGAGATTTTAGGGTCTTCATGGAATCTAACAGGCCTCCATCTCAAGCAGAGGGCCCATCGCTGCTGCCTTTGCTTTGCACGTGGAGAAGTTATTCCTCTTTCCTCCTGAGGAACCAGAACACAGAAGAGGACTTTAATCGTCTGCAGGAAAACATTGCTCACATTCCAGACAAACATCAGGATGAGTCAGATCACGGAGAGGTGTCTCACCCCGCAGGCATGCAGATCTACATTCCCATCTACTCTATCCATCATTAGTGTTTTTGTTCTTAGCAATTCAGCTGACTGAATGCAGTGTGAACTACAGAGGGTCAGAGGTCAGACACAGGATGTGGGCTGGCCCGGCTTTGATGTAGGCCCCACACAAGGGGCTGCCGTGACCCAGCTGGCAGCCCTTCTCTCCTCTCTTTTTACCGTCTCACCCCCACGTGCAGCTCCTGGCTGACATTTAAGCTTCGGCTGCAGGTGGGCGACGGGAAAACATGGAAAAGCAAAAAACAACTCTGGCTTTTTCCTGAATGCCCACATTAAGCATTCAGGGCAGCACAAAACGAAGGTGCAGCACCAGCAAAACTGGACCTCTGATAGTTTCCAGTCCAGTTCTTGGCAGTTTGGACTGGGTTTACAGCTAATATTCAGCCATTAGGAAAGCAGTTGCACTTTAATGTCAGAAAGCTTGTCTTGCATTTTTTCACTTCTTCCTCTTTGATCCTCTCTTTAGGTTCTGTGAACTTCTATGTTGCAAAAAGACTTAAATTCAGATAATGGTGTTACTTTCATTAATGCTGAAAACAGATGTCTTAACGCTGCTCTTCTGATTTCTAAACACTGCCTTAAACAGCTGGTGGTGTCTCTAAACTGTCTTTACAGTCCTGACCTGAGCTCAGATTGAATTTTATCCGCAGCGCTGGAAACCGGAGTTACATGCGCTATTTCAGGCAGGATTTACAACGGTAGTTGGTGATACTGAAAGGCTTGAGAGGGTTTTTAAACGCAGCTGCACACAGTGATGATGAAAACCTCCATTTGGAAAGCAATTTTAAGCAACAATGACCTGAACTGACAGGAAGTTGGGGTTCTCTCATGAATGGCGACCTGGGTGAGCCCCTCATTTGGAAACTGACAAAAGATTTGTTAATTTGAAGCTTTAGGAAATTTATGGCAACCCAACAGTAAGTTGTAGGACAGTGTTAAACTATAAAGGTGTATTTACATTATTAGCATTACAATTGAAAACTGCTCCATGTGGAAGAAGTCAGAGGTTTGAATGACTGGGTGGTGGAGTGCTACACCCAATCCTCGCTGTCCTAAAATGTAAACAGTCAACATAAAATAGATTGTTTCCCAATGTTAATCTTATGATCTTTAGAAAAATCACATCAAAATGAACCACAGCAGAAAAGTGGTTCTTGGAGTTGAACACAAAACTGATCATTTTCATTGGTTCTTTATTTGACCGCCTTCATACCCTAATAAATATGTTCTTAAACGGTTTTAAAAATGGAAACTGACTTGACTTAAGTAGCACCAGTTTTAACAATATACACACATTCATGCACAAATATGCAGGCTGAGGTTGGCATAGGCAACTTAGGGTTAAGTGCCCAAGGGCACATCAACAGGCAGAGGAGGAAGCTGGAATCAAACCTACAACTTTCCAATCGAAGACAACTAGAGTTCCCTGACTGCCAGTCCTACTGGTTGAGCACAGAGATAGCCCCAGTTTCCACTGAAAATGATAACGAAGTCCCTAAATCGGACCAGGAAATGTGTTTCATGTTTATTTTTTTTAAAAGCCATTAAAGAAATAAATCTGGACATTTAAACACGAAGGTTTTGGGTCAAAATTGATAAAAACCCCAGTTCCATCTAAGAAAAAGTAACCCCACAGCATGATGCTGCCTCTCCCATGCATCTTCCTGTGAGTATGGAGGTCTTTTTGTAATGAGCTGTGTATATTTTCTTGGAAACAAATCATTCTGCTTTACACACAATAACTGATCTTTATTACTTCTTTTCCTAATGAGAACAAATGTTTTAAGCCTTGTTCTACCCGATGCCAGATTCAGAATTTCCAAACAGAACTTCCCACAGACTCACGCAGCACACTGATGGATTACGATGATGACCTGGCTGACTATAACCAACAATCTAAAGGGGATTCTGGCTGACAGAAAGGTCTAAAGTTTTCTCCAAATCTACTTGAAGAGATACTCATGAAACTGTCCCCCTCTCCCTCGCTGGGAAACTGTTTGTCAAACTCTTCTTTCTCCCCTCTGATCTGGGCTAACATATCAGAGTTTGTTTCAGCTATTGACAAGCTATTTGGGAGAGTTATTTTATACCAGAGCAGCATCAAATAGAATCAGTGATCAAAGTGGAGAGGCAGAGACAGAGGTGGGTAGATGCCTCCTGTGACTCAAATGATGTCTGAACGGTGAGGACGAGTGAAAAAAAGCAACCATATTAGTTTGTTTCTCCTTTGTGGCAAAGCTGAGTGTGTTTTTGTGCGAGACAAGTCAGGCGAGTCCTGCGGCTCGCAGTATCTTAACGCTCAAAAGTCCTAAAACACACGCAAACACAAAGAAGGCAGACTGCTTTACCACATGTGGATAAAAGGGAACGGGACAGAGGCCACCTTTCCCGAGAAGAGCTGACCCAGGAGTTGCACACGGAAAAAGAAAGAGCTCTCCTGTCGCTTTTATTTACCTCCGCTGCCCTCCCTCTTTCATCCCAGGATCTGAAAGCAGGCCTGCATGCCCGGTCCCTGCACCCAGTTTCCTGGGGAGCGTTTTTCCTTCCCCCACGGCAGACATGAAAAGCACCGACCTTCCTGCCTGGGGAAGAGTCCTGAGGGCTCCGGGAGACTTTGTTTGAGTGTGTTTGAAAAAAGTGCTGGTGGTCACCGCAGGGCTGGTGGTCGGCTGTAGGGGTGCAGAGAACCCCAGCTTCACAAGGTCTGGCCGACAAATGCTCGGATTCAGGAGCAAGTTGACCCTTCCTCACCTTCCTCCTCTGCCTCCTTCCACATTAGAGCTCGAGAATGCTTGCTGGATTCTTTCTTTTTTTGCAGGAAATGAAACGCTCCTGTGTGTTTGGAGGGTGAGTGAAGCTTTACACCCCCCCCCCCCCCCCCCTTCTCTCCCCCAATTCCTTTGCCTTTACGCGACGGACGGATGGAGGGAAAGGGGAGGAAGGAGTCTCCCCCAGCTTTTGAAGTGTGGGAGGTTAAGATAACTGGCGCAGCCTCGCGCCTCAATCGCTGCTTTCACCTCGTCGGCCAAATCAAAGCACCCACAGCTGGGGCCCCCCTCCAACCTCCTCAGTAACCGCCCCCAACCCACAGCGCTGGGGTTTTTCTTTTTGGAGCCATTAAAAAGAAAAACACAGCCGACAAATTACTCTAAAAATAAGCCAAGTAAGGAGAGGTGCAAGCAGCAGAAGCTGAGGTGCAGAGCTTGCTGTTGCAGAGAGAGGAAGGGGGCAAAGGGGGAGACTTTATGCCTAAGAGGGCATTCTAAAAGTTTCAATCCAGCTCTCATTCCTTTACATTTTACTTTCAAGCACACAGACTTTCATATAATCTTTTAAGAGTCACTTGATCATTAGTTCTTCAGGCTTTCTGAAGGTCTTTCAAAGATTTTTTGTGGACTTTGCTCCTTTTTTGGCTCCAAGGTTCCTAAAGTCTGGAATTGTATGAAATTTGATTCAAGTTTGATCCAAGTGTGGATGAGTATGGAAAAAGGAAATATATTTTTATTTCCAGACTTTCAGACTCCATGCTTCAGTGAAAACTTGATGAATGTCTGAATTCCCAAGCATGTCCATCCATCCATCCATCCATCCATCCATATTTTATACGTGAACAATTGCAATAGAGTGGACATTAGCACCTGCCGCTGGCCAAATGTGCGTAAATGTTAACGGGATGGGTTTGCTCCTCGATTGGGAAAACAGCTTTCTATTTTCAAACTGACCTGTTAGGGGCAGCAGTTCATCTGAGCTGCATCTTACCAGAAGAGGAAGTAAACAGTAATGCGTTTTCAGATTCCTTGAGTAATACTGGTTCTAAATAGTCACCAAACTTCCTGAAGAAAATCCCACCATACAAATCAGTTTATTTTAGCGGAAAATAACTGATAATGACAAGTTACGTGACTGGCTAGTCTTCAGCAAAAGCAGGAAGTTATTCCTCTGTTCCCAGTGTCTCCAGCGATTGTTGGTTGTTTTGTTTCTTTGCTATTCCCTATACCAAATGATGATTTATTTGTACTCAAATAATGATTCATAAAATCAGTTCACGTCTACAATAAGGTGCTTATGTGGCTGCAACGAATAACATCTACCTTCAGAAAGTTGTTCAGACTTGGTTTGGTTTGATAAGAGGCCCCAACCTTTTATAATTCATAAGAGTCGGCTGTCCCGAATGGGGAAAAAGTGCTGTGATAAAAAATCTTAATATTATTGTAAAATTCTACAAGTAATTTCATACTTTTTCCTGATTATTAACCTTATAATTCATCACCAAACTCAACTAAAAAGATAAATAAATGTACAGTGGAACTGACCCAGAGCCATTTTAACCACACTCCTTCCTTCATCTTTTTACAGAATTAAGAATAGGTAACCAAACTGTAACCCTGAGTTTAAGTCTAGAAAAATATGGAAAATGTGTAGAAACCCTGACACCCATTTTCTGTTCAATTAACCAAAAGCTTTGTTTCTTAAATCAAAAGAAGAACTTTCACACAATGTATATCTCTACAGCATATCAAATTTTATGTCCTCATTTCCACTGTTTGTCCTGGGAACCTTTGCCACCAAATGTCAAAAACACGGTAAGAAACAAGGCCAAGAGTTTCCCAAATTTCAGCTGGACTTCCTGCAGAACTGCCTCTTTACCAATCCACTTAGTTTGGTGACAGTCTTCAAAAAAGGATTACTTTCCAAAATGAAGTGCAGAAGACAGGGGGGGTTGTTTTTTTTTCTATGAGGGCTATCAGGAAAAGTCAGGAAGGGCTGAAACTGAGGAAGAAAGATGATGAAAGATAGCTGAACACTGCAGAGTAGGGAAGGGTGAGGTCTGATTGTGGTTAAAAACGAAGGAACTGGGGCCGGGTACAGTCACCCAAAACCTGAAAACCTCAGGCATGCGTGGGTGAGACTTGGAGAGCAGAGAAGAAGGCGTGAGGAGCGGGGTTGACGGGTGGGGGGGTCAGTGGGAGCCATCGCCCACATCTGAGGGAACGTCGCTGGGGGCCTGAGCAGCTGAAGTCTGGCCCCGTGCCCCCGCACAGCTTAGTCTGAGCCTCTGCAGGCTGGAGGAGAGGAAAGGGGGGGTGCGGCACGTTCAAAGAGCCTGCACAATGACTGCTCCCTCTGCTGCGGTCGCGCTTCAAAAGGACCCGGCTGCCGCTCATATTCAGCACCAGGACAGAGGAGTGGTGCAGGAAAACCACAGCAGGAAAAAAACATGGAGTAAAGAGGCAGAAAATGAGAGAAAGAAGAGCCGGAGTTCAAGTTCTGCTTCATTCAGCAGCAACCGAAAAATAAACAAGCCCAACCACCATCCTCACAGCAACACAGAGGGGCTTCATTCACAGATAAGGATCTCATAGAGGGAGTGTTTTATAAGGTCACAACTCTCCACCTCTTCTAAAAGCATGCAGGGCCCTGAGGAGTTTCAGGGGGTGAGAACGGGGGAGGACGAGAGGAAGCAGAGAAGACATGACAAAAAGCAACAAGACCGGACCCTCACAGAGCGACTGCAGCTGGCCAAACCTCAGCACAATGGGCCTGTGACTCAACCAAAACAAATCCTCAGCACCAGTCTAAACAACCCAAGTGTCGCAGCCGCGTTCCCCCTCCGGAGCGTCAAAAAAGGGCTGGCAGATCCGGAACAGGCCGGGAGAGTTTCGTCAGTGTGAGCCATCGACAAACTTTAACTACACAAGCTTGAGCTGAGTGCTGAGAGGGCTGTTTTACTTAACACAGCGTGCTTTGTAACAGGTTGGAGGGGGAGAGGAAGAACATTTCCTACCACTAGAAACATTAGCCGAGGTGTTGCTCCGTTTTGAGTCCAAATTTCCACTTCCTACCTCCAACTATCCCACATTCCAGCCAGTTCTGCAAGAAAACATCCTCCCACTTTGCATTTGCTGCTCAAAGCAAGTCCCCCAGTCAGGTTTTATCGTTTTGTTTTGTTTTTCAGATCCAGAGTCCTTTCCCAATTAAGTGGGGTCACTAATAAGGCAGGGTGTGGAGGCACTGGGCTGTGCAGCGGTGGCCCAGAGGCTCAGTGGCAGATTGAAATGGCTCGGGAAATGAAAGCAGACTCTGAATCTCGCCTAATTGCTTCGATCTGTGAAGATGTGCGTATGTGATGGGATGCGGTTCTGAGAGAAAGTTCTGAGAGGCAACAAATAACAGGACAAATTTGGGAATGGAGACTGCAGGATGAGTATCAGGTGGGTGAGAATGGCTAAACTCAGGGATTTTGTTTTCCTTTTGGACCATTTCTCCAAACACACACTCCTTCTTTTCTCATCAAAGACGTTTGACAGCTGACTTCTGACTGCTCACATCAGAGGGATCGGAGCGAGGGCACGGCTTCCAAAGAGGCGAGGATGAGGAGGGGAGGGGCGCTGAGGCCAGAACAACACTCACATTATATTTTCCGGAGCAGGAAAACTGGCCGTTAATTGCAGAGTTTCTAAGACATCCTGGATGTGACTTAAAACAAGTGGAGAGTCATGATGTTGCAGCTCCGTGGTCCACTGTAGCAAGTTTAAAAAGCGAGCCTTGTTAGGTGTGATAAAATGAGCAGCAACTGAAACGAGGGGAAAAACTTGGAGGGCGTGAAGATAACTATCACAGAGGCTGTGAATCAGTGGCTGACTCAGACAAGGCCAACAGCGTGGCTCGAAGGAGGAGGAGAGGATTCCAGTCAGCCAGGAAAACTAGGGCAACGTGACAGAGAAACCGACTTATCAGAAGACGAGCTGCTCTGCTGTAGCACAGCTGAAACACTGAGTCATAAAACAGCCTGAAAGAGAGAAAACAAAGACCAGAAAATATGCAGATATCCTCTTCATATCTTCTTGCGCAAAGGTCTTGAGTCATCCCTCATTTTATTTAAGTTTTTCGTCCAAGCACTCAGACTTTTTTGTAGTCTTAAGAGGGGTTTGATCTATAGATCAAGACTTGTAAAGTTTTGCTTTGAACTGGATCTTTGCATCTTTTTAACTGAACATGTTGTGCAGGTTGAGCCTGAAAGTTGAGGAAAGTGGCTGAAAACACCAGATGATAGTATCAAGACTGCCCGTCAAATCTCCAAAAGATAGAAAAGTACAGAAATTGTTGCTAGTATTTCACAGGTTTAAGATTGAGCCATAATTCCTTCTATATTCATAAACCCAACACATCCTGGAAGTAATTTAAAGCAATCTTGATTAGCAGTTCTGCAGTTTCTCTTTGGACTTTGTGTGATATTTCTTTCTTTTTTGATTCAGTTCTTGAACAATTTCTGAGGATTTCCTTTTAAAAGCCTCTTAACTCTTTGTTATCAGCAGCCTGACACAAATGATCCCAAAGATATCACAGTTTGACAAACAGAAAATAGACTTTAGCTCTGAAAAGGTGATTCCCAAACAGCTATTAGCTAAAAACGAGTGATTCACTGGATGATGAACTGAGAGATGATGCGTCTCTCAGCTCTTAGCTATGGGCTGAATTGAGATTCTCATTCTGTTGATGAATTTGAGTAAAACTACCGTTTTACACTGCCCCTCTCCTCTGGCCCATTTTATCGCATCATTTACACTAAAATGTAAAACCTGATGTAATATTTTATTTTCTTTATTCACAAACAAAAAGCAAACAGCAAACTAGCTGCTACTAAAATATTATAAACATTGATTATTGTTCTTATAATGATATTATCAATAGTAAATAAAACACAGAATAAACACCTGTTAAATTTAGCAACAGTTAAAGTTAAAGTGCAGAGTATTAAAACGTTTTGCTCCTGATTGAGTAGAAAAGGCCATATTGGCTTGATAATTAGTAAAGCTATCTGCTTGGGTGGCTAGCCTGCAGTCTGCTGCTTACCAGCTGTAGTTTTATCTCAATAAGTGGGATGGATGCTACTCCTTTAGTTTGCAAACCTTAACTCATCATGATTTTGGTGGAGTGGAAATACTTCTAGTTAATTTCAGTTGGATTTTTCTGAAAGACATGACTTAGATTTCCTGGACTTTTAGTTAGTTTTTAACCTTTATTTAATTGTACAGATGGACAGCAGGCAACACCATTTATAGAAATAAACTCAGTCAGTCATTTTCTACCACTTCTTCCATAGTGGGTCATGGGGGAGCTGGTGCCTATCTCCAGCAGTCTATGGGCAAGAGGCAGGGTACACCCTGGACAGGTCACCAGTCCATCACAGGGCAACACACAAACAACCAAGCACACACTCATTCATACACCTAAGGGCAATTTAGAGAGACCAATTAACCTAACAGGCATGTCTTTGGACTGTGGGAGGAAGCCGGAGTATCCGGTGAGAACCCACGCATGCACAGGGAGAACATGCAAACTCCATGCAGAAAGATCCCTGGTCGGGAATCGAACCCAGGACCTTCTTGCTGCAATGCAACAGTGCTACCAACTGCACCACTGCACAGTGTATGATTGTTATAGAAGTTTATTTGCTCATTTACTGGACTGGATCCCTGCGTGATCAAGCTGGTAGCGTTTTATTAACTGCGCCACCGTGCAGCCCTAGAAATAAACTATTTCGACTTATTTGTTGTAGGAGTTTCTCGAGTTAGATTGCACATTTCTTTTTGGTGCTTTGTGATGTTTATTTGGTAAAACTGTGATCTTTGCGTCGGAAGCTTAAGGACTGAACTAACCTGTGAATACTAAGGTCTATAACCCCAGACTGAAAGAAACATGCTTCAGGTTATTTTTGGTTTTTAATGCAACAGAAAATTAAGAAATTTGAAGATTCTCCCCATCAAAACGCACTGTATCTCCATTACTATTATCTGAGTTTCATTAAACTCAAACGTGCATCAAAATACACGTTGATTATTTAAGAACTAAAAAAAACTGTTTATTTTCTGCTGCAGAAAGTTTTTTTTTTTTTTTTAGATCTGACACTTTATTTTTCTTCTACATCTTGTCACTCTAATTTTATCATGCTAATATTTTTAAAGATCACACTACTCAGCTGCAAGAGCAAAAGCAGCCAAAGTCCAAAGAAAACCTTTAAAAAAATAAGAAAGCCTGAAATCTATTGGTCAATATTTCCTAATAACAGCAAGAAAGTCTAGCTGCTTGGAAGCAAAACATAAACTTTAGAGACAGTTTTAAACTTTTGCCTAAACTCAACTTTCACATTTTAATCTAAATCTTCTTCCTTCTGACTATAAAAGGAAAAGAAAGAAAACTTGCTTGATGCTTAATTGAAGAATCAATTAAAGTAACAACGTATTACCAACATTTCTCCCTGACTGTTCAAACAAAAAGAGAGACAGATGGGACGGATGAAAAGAAACATACGAACGAGTTCATTTAAAGATGTTTTTGGCATCTACAGCAGGCTAACCTCAATCCAGCTCTCTGGGATCTGCATAAATTGAGGGCTTGGGGAGTTGTGGCAGTATCCTCAGTATTATGCATATTAGTTTAAGGCTGTCACTGAGAATCAGGCAGGGTGTCCATCCCGCCGCGGCTAGGCGCTGCTAATTATTGGATCAGAGATGAAGTGCTTTTTTGCGCTTGTGCTGACTGCTCTCTGAAAACTGGCTGTTTATATAAAAAAGAAGAAAAGAAAAAGAAGAGCGGTTCAGAGAGCGCTATTGGGTCAAAAATTGATCAAGTGGAAACCTTTGTGTCGTTGGGCCGATTTGTCACATCTGCCCGGCTTTTTCTGGAAGCGGAATAACGGGATACTGCCACACTCACAGGCAGGCAGAGTACAGACAGTAAGGAAGACTGGGAGGGACAGTAGAGCTGCCTTTACACACATGGGATTTTGATACATACAGAATAGGAGAGAAAACAACTGGGGAACATTTGATAAGAATCTATTGTTCAACGTAACATTTGTATGTTAAAAACAATTTGGCGCCTGTGTTGTTAGAACTTTTCAAACACCCTGAGACCCCAGATGCCATGAAATCTTATTGAGGTGTAGCATCTCGTTAAGTTCCTGGACCCCAAAAGATAAAGCTTCATCCAACCTGTTCTGCTTAACAAAGGGAACGTATGTATTCCATATGGAGCAGAGCTGACGTCTGGGCCTTCACCAGCAGTAAAATGACAAGTTCCAAGATAGTTCACGTCTTGTCAGATGTGTAGTTAGGGAGGGACTCCAGTTTCTGACCTGCCAATTTCCAGTTCAGTTCAAATCTAAACCATAACCATAATCTGTCATTTTCACCAAAAAGCTACAGAAGCACCAGGAATTGGTTGGTGACCGAAACTCTGCAATTTTCCCCTCGATGGACCTAGACTGGCCCAGTGACCAAAACTCAAAAATCCAATCTTTTTCTAATCAGTGAACTCAGCATACTTAAACGCTACTAAGTAGTGTGAACAACAGCCCTCTTTGGGGTAGACACAGTGAAGAAGTCAAAGTTAGTCATTTTCAGCATCAGTAAGGTGTCTAAAATAAAATCAGATAAAGCACAGAGACGAAGGAAGCTATTTAAAATCACGTCGCAACATGTTAACAATCATTTAGACTGAAAAAGAGCAAGAGAGACCATGACTTTCAGCAGATAACAGGAAGGCCTAACGCTTTACACCAAAGGTGCTCTCGTTTTGAGCTTTCAACTTGGATTTGGAAATGTTCATTTAGGGGTGCTCCTTCTCTTGGGAATACACATTGAGATTTATGTTTACAGTTATTCAAGCTTACTGTGCTAAGTGCTAACATGAGATGCTAAAGAGTCATCTATTCGGTCTTTGTTTTATTGTGACCGTAAACATCACCTCTGTTCCTACAAGAAATAAATATTGACAGCCAACATCAGGAAGATGACAAAATATATTTTCTATGTTGTTCGTATATTATATTGGAATCTCAGGGTCAAAGCTTTACAAAAAGCTTAGATCGGAAATTCTTGTCTGTCATTCTCTATTAAAATGTGTATCTAAACTTCTTTAGTAGCTTTTTCTGTTTCTACTACACCGATGACTCTATTAAATTCAGTTTTATTTCTATAGCACCGATTCACAACACATGTCATCTCAGGGCACCTTACAAAGCCAATTCAATGGAATCATACTGATTCAGGTCAGGTACTCCATCCATCCACCATTCTCCTATAATATGAAATCAGAACAGTTGAGCCAGATTCCCTTTCCCAAGTTACATTCCAGCTCTTCTGGTGAATCTGAGGACGTTCTAAGACCAGAAGGGATATTGTCCTTCTAAATGTACAGACCTATCTTAAAGTCAGCTCCCAGTTAGATGTGCCAAAAAAAACCAAAGGGAAGGTGCCCAGCAGGAGATGTCCCAAAAAGAAGTCTGAACAATTTCAAGTGACTCCTTTCAATGCAGAGGAACAGAGGCTCTGGTCTGAGCTTTCCAATCGGCTGTTTACCCTGTTTCTAAGTCAACCAACCTATGAATAAAACTCAAAGCAGCCATGTATATCCAGTATCTCATTCTTTGGGTCTTGATCCACATTTCATAACCATAGTTTAGGGTTGGAACTTAGACACAATCTTAGAACTGCAGGGATGAGACTCATGTCCTCAGATTTAGAGGAACCAACTCTCATCATGGCTACAAACCTTTACAGCTGACCACATTTTAAACTTCCTCAGCTTCAGTTCCTATAAAGAAGATATGGTACAGCTAGCATGAATTAGGCGCTTTGCCATGTTGCATTCACAGACCAGACAAAATATTCTTGAGAGTCAAATCCAACGGCCACTGGTCAAACCTTGTATGGTTTGGACATTTTTTACACAGCAGAACAGAATACACACACATGCAGATATTCAACACACTATGGGTTAATAAAACGTGCTACACAATGACTATGGTGAGGTTATGGTGGACCTGTTTAGGATTAGTCTGTGAGCACAAGCTCTCAAGTCAGTGTTTAACAGTTTAAAAAGGAAACTTGACATATATTAACCAGACAGGGAGGTGGTTTCTTACCATATTCTCAGATGTACGCCGTTTTCATTCTCTGGCCTGTACCTGCAGAAAATTGCATCTTTTTTAACAGTTTGTTGTTTTTTTATGTAACCGTCCATGTGGACTTACACAGTGTACAGACCATGAAAACACTGACATTTAACCTAAGGTGTAATTCTCAGTGGATTACAGCTGCAGAGCTAAAAAGAGGCTTGAAAGTGCAGATGAACAAGGTCAGCAGATAGACATACTGTGGTGCAGCAGGCAGAAAAATAGTGCAAAGCCCAGAATCCGTAAATACTCTGAAGAAAAGGACAGACTAATCCCAAAGTAGGTGTAATATATGGAGGCAGCGACGGGATAAAGAATGAATGGATAAGGGGATGTTTTGGATACAAAACAACAGGCCAGGCCAGAATGTTGATGGTTGATGAATTTGGTTCTACTTTGCATTTAGTCCCTTTTTAGTGGGAAATAATTATGTTGCAAAACACTAACAGATTATTAATCCCAAACTCCTAAATGCAAAAAAAAACAACAACAGAAAGAAGAAGCTGCAGCAGCAGACGTGCACTCACCTGTGGCCGTTTCCTGCATCTTCTCCCTCTTCCGCTTCTTCTTCTTCCCCTAAAAATATACAGAGGAACGCATAAAGTGTGGCTCCAGCACTCACGCTCACTAGACCACTCGGATATTCTGCTGCTGACTGCCATGTTCACTCATCCCCTGCTGGGCATCCGAGCAGCTAAACCCCAGACTCCGGAGTCCACTGCAACTTGCAACTCTGAGAGGGGCCGACCAACTGGGAGCCTGAACAGTGTGACCTCTGCTCTAACAGCTGAGCAGAGGCATATTTTTACACTCCTGTGACTGTTCTGTGTACGTCTGAAGTCCTGAAGATGACAAGCATTAAGAGCAATTGAAATGTCCTCTGAAATTAGAGCAGTATCTGTCACGATGTGGAATTTTGGTTTGGTGTTTGTTATTCAGCCAGGTGTTTTTTCTGTTTACTGTAGTGCATGGTTATTTCGTGGTTCCTTTCCTTATAGGTTGTCTAGGTTCTGCTTTGCTCTGTGTTTTATGGGTTTGATGAATGTCTGTTTAGATCTGTTCCTCATGTTTTTAGTAATGAAGTTTATTTCCTGCCCTGTGCTTCATGTCTCTGTTCTCTCCCATGTGTTCTGGTGCCCTTGGTTTGTTTACAGTTTGTTCCTCATCTAGCTCCTCAATGTTCTCGTTTATCCCTATCTGGTTCACCTGCCCCTCTGTCTTCCCGCTCGCCTGTTCCACACCCGTGTCTGTTTTCCCTGATTACCTGCCCTATCGTTTCATGTCCACCTTTGTCTGTATTTAAGTTCGTCTTTGTCCTTTGCTCCACGCAGTGTCATCATGTCTTTTTGATGTCTCTCGTGATGTCTCTTCTTGGAGTCTCACCTTGCTTCGGATTCTGTTAGGTTTGTTTTGAAAATTGCCTTGTTATCAGGATTACCTTGTACCCATGCACCTCGCCTGCATGTAAGTGAACTCTGAGAATTAAAAGGAGTTTCGATCCCATTCTGCTTTCTCTGTGCTTGTCTGCCTTTTTGGTCCACCACACAAACCGCAACTATGACAGTATCCTCTGCAAAGAACACCACTCTCCCTCCAGTAAAGACATGAGAGGATTTATAGCTTCAGTTAAATCCCCCGAAGGGGGGGACTAAAGGTATAGATAGCAGTGAAGAGTCGTTCTAGTCAAATATGAGAAGCACTTTGGTTTCCTGCTGCAAAGTGTGCTAATCCACTTATTCATGAGCTAATCTGCCTTCTGCGGCGAGGAGGACAGACTGAGCAAGTGTGGGTGAAAGAAAGGATGAGCGAGGTGCTGCACAGCTGAACTGTGCCAGTGTGGGGTTTCCATGCAAGACATGCTTCCAGTCTACAGCTGATGAGGGACAGAAACAGCTTGCATGAGTCACGCTGTTATCTTTCAGACATGAATGACAGAACGACGTACAGCTTTTCCTTAAAAGCTTGAAATAAAATAAGACCTGGACTGTCGGTCACTGATGATGTGATTTCCTCTCAGAGCAGCAAGTCAGCAGCAGAGCAGCAGAGGCAGAAAGAGGGGGAATGCTGTCGATGTCCGAGGGGAGGCAGGTAAACACCACAAAGCACTTCGGTGGTGGAGTGAAGGTGAGTGCCGGAGCCACACTTTTAATAAAAGCAGGTGCTCTCTCTCAGAAAAATCCCAAACATCACATTCACACCTCTGGGTATGTTCCTATCACACACACAAACACAAACCTCAGCAGAAAACTGGGCAAAAGTTTGAAATCACTTTCAAATTTCTTATATTTTGTTTCGTGCTGCCAGATTTTCATAATTATTGTGCTCCAGGATTTCTGAAAGTCTTTCAAAGGTTTCCTTTGGACTTGGGCTGCTTTTTTACTCTCCTGAACATTTCTGGAGGAATGCTCCTTTTTATATGCTGCACTTGTCCACTTTTATTTCATTGGCAGGTACAAGGACTCACCTCAAATTGTTTAAAAAAAGCAACCCAAGTCCAAAGAAGTCTTTAACAGAGCTTCACATAGCTTGGAGAACTTTTGATCAAGAAGGTTTGACTGCCTGAAGACAAACTCATTAATGCTTTTGCATAGAAATCTATTCTGAATCACACTGGAAGTCCCAAACCTTCTGATTGAGGTACTTTTAGAAACAAAGTGAGCAGCTGGAGGGAGCAGAGGTGAATGCTGGGAGAAACAACCTAGCCTCTTCGGCTCGCTCTGACAGCTGCTTCTACATCTGAAGCTCTGCGCCAATACGGCACATCAAAGACTAGCATCACCATCACAAGGCAATTTTCACTCACAGTGACAATAATAATCGCCGTGATCTTAACATCCATCTCTGTGTGGATGGTACCAGAACAGTGTTATGAATTACACATTATGCAGAAACAAAGGCTCTGCAGACAGGCCCATTAGCATGGAGAGGGCTCCTGTGAATTAATGCCTATGTGCCTTTTAAAGACTAAATCACATGACAGACATAGAAACAACATGAATGCACACACGCGCACCGCTGCCAGTCTGTTCTGTTGATACTTACATAGTTGTCTCGAGCGGACCAGCCGGGGTAGAGCTGCATGTGGAGCTGCCGTTCCTTGCGGGCTAACTCATAATACTTAGCTTGCTCTTCCCGAGATAAAGCATGCCACTGTTTCAGTACAAAGAAAGATTAGGGGGTGGGGGGTAAATAGGATACAGTTAAATGATGACATGCAGTTGTGTATTCTGAGTTTGGTCAAAGGAAACTGTTGTCTTCTAAATGTTGGGACAGATTGTTTTTAAAAAAAGAAAGAAACCTGATGAATAGAATTCAGTTATAAATCCTGCATCTTTCTGCACCAAAGATGTGTAAAAAGTCTTTAAATTAATCAGTCTTTTATTGCAGCAGCAGTTCTGGTTGTTTTAAACCTTTTAACCATTGCTCTGACTGCAGACATGGACATGTTCAGGCCAGCAGTCATTTTCTTGTAGAAATCTCCTGATTTATGAAAATCTAAACACATCCTCAGTTAAATGGAAAGATCTCGTCTTTCTCATTTAAAAAAGTTCATAAGAGAAATAGCCCACTATGTCACGCCATATGTCGGGAAACAGGAAGTCACTGATTCCTAATTAAACACTCATAGACATTTAATTAAAGTAGTTAATTAAAGGGTTATTAGTACCAGACACTCCAACTAAAGAAATAACTTTACAGATTTTCAGTTTGAGATTATGTTATTAGAAAGAATCATTTATTTTTTAGCTTTTTGCACACCAAAGCTGCCAACAGATGTAAAGCATGCAGTATCTTTCTGTTTCTTTCCAGTTTAGAAAAAGAAATCATCTTCATTCAAACATAAATGCAGGAATCCACAAAGATATAAATACCAAAACCAGTAGGTGGTGCAAACAAGAGAAGATCCATATAATGGTTCTTTGAAACATTTTATTTTCATATACTAACTTTTTCACTTTGGCAAACCTCTATAATATTTCAAGCCTTGACTGCATCAGTCTGGATGTTTTCCAAAAGGGTGCTGTTGGAGAAAACACTTCTGCCTAGATAAGAATTGAGAACTAATTGAAATCAAAATGACCAAAATGATCAGACTGGGTCAATTATTAAACATAATTGTCTTTTTCTAACCCATAAGGACCTTCTGCATGAATTTGTTTGGTTAAACCTCCATGGTGGACATGTATATCTTTCATTTCATATTCAAACATGGCTTCTCATTTATCATCACTTTTCATTCAAACTGTGTCAGTGAGCAATTATCGTCTGCAGGCCACAAACTGTGGAAAGCTATTCGTTAAGGCTTTCCACGCGGTTCTGTGGATCCACCCTTTTCTCGGTCCTGAAAAAGGAAACATTTCCAACTGTGCCATTATTCAGGCAGATTTTATGGCACACAGTCTGACAGATGACTGCATCTGAGATAACTGGCTCTTGCAATAATTATCACAAACTAAAAAAACTGGTGATACAGATGGAAGTCTTTGTACTTGTTCAACTACTTGCATTTCCAGGGTCCTAAGCTGTGATCTTTGGGCGACTGAAGTTTATATGTAAAGAACAAAACACACCAGTAGAAAGAAAATGAGCATAAAGCGAACACGTGACGTACCCTTCGTCCCAGGATCTGATTGATGGCGGCGCTCTCCTTCAGTGTGCACTCGGCGACCACATTTGCACGCATCTCTTTCATGTAGAGCATGAAGGCGTTTAGCGGCTTCTTGATGTGCGGCCTTTTGGGCTCCTGCTCCTTTCTCTGTTCGTGCTGGGATTTCCTGCAGATGGAGTGGATGGAGGTGAAGAAAATGAAAGAAAAAGGTTGGAAAATGAGAGAATAAAAGAGCAAAGTGGCACAAGGAGGAAATTGTGGTGCCACGATGGCGACAAAAAGCAGAGAGGGTCTGGTTGCTCCTGGCCAATGGTGAAGCAGCGTGAGAAGCCCTTCCACGCCATGGGCCCCTGCCTCTTTAATCATGTGCAGTTGTATGCAGCCCTTCATGCGAAAAGATTACTTCACCATTAATGGCAACCAAACTTTATCCACAGAACATTGGAAACTACTTAAAACCAAATGCTGAAATCCCCCCAGTAAGAAGCGCTCTCCTCCCGCTTCTCATTCCCTTTCTGACAATCCTCATAGTACCAATGGGAATACTGTAAAAAAAAAAAAAAAAAAGAAAAAAGAAAACCATCCCTCTGCACACACCAGAGTTAATCTCAGTCATGTATCTGTCGGCTCTCAGTGCTGCAGGTCTGTTATCAGAGGAGAATGGACCCTTGAGAATGGACCCGACATCGTTTTCCCATCCAGTGTAACACTTGGTACAACGCTGCCTGAGAAAGCAGTGATGGTGCGAGGTTTTAAAAATCGTACTTACATGTGCATGATGTCACTTTCATGTGGTGGCTCCTGTTTGACCTGCGGGTTGACGATAGCTGGATGAGGGATTCCTGTGGCGTGGGGGCCAGGGGGGCCGGGCACCATGTGGTGAGAGAACCTGCAGGAATAATCAAAGCAAAACACATATTTTGGCTTTTAGTTTAAACCATTTCAATTAATTTCAAGCATTTTCTGTCTCCTTATATCTCCTTACAGCTTCCAAGTTTATCTTAGAAATAAATCAGCATGAGGAAGAGTAGATGGAAATGAAATGGAAACTTATTGTAAACTGTATTATTTTTGATTGGCCATAATGTTGAATTTATAATGTGTTTTTCATCTTAATTCAGCAGATATTCCAACATATTCTATGAAACTACATCTGGATGGAAATGTGATGTTCAGCTGGTCAACTGGCTTCCTTAATCTCCACAATTTAAAGGACGTTCTAAAAAATTTGGAAAAATGAATGGAAATGTGGATTGTCTATTATGACATACAATGGAAAATTGAACATTTTAAAGTCACATTTTCTTCATTAGGAAGTCAGAAGACTCTATTTTGTTTTCAGTAAAATGTCTTCAGACTTGTCCTCCATTTCCTTAGGAAAAAGGTGTTCAATTCAATTCAGTTCAATTCAGTTTATTCAGTTTTGAATCCTCAATGGTAAAAAAGAACCCATAAGTTGATTGAGAAAGTTTGAAATTCATCTATTTTTTCTCTGACTATTTGTGTTTGTCTACAAATCATTTTATTTGTATTAAAGACTAAAGCTGAGAGAAATCCATGGCTACATATCTGAAGCATTTCTACCTAAAAGAAGTTGCATTTTATGCAAGTCCAGAAGATGTAGCTTTAGAAAGGAATCAGTTTTAGCATTGGAGAACAAAGATAGGTGGCACATTGCACATTTGTCTTGCTGCGTTCTTACCTTTCCATATTTCTGCTGAAGTCTCAATGATCAAATAAAACAAAACCCCGTCATGTTAAATTGAAAAATTGTTTTTTATGTGTTCATTGGCAGGACTTTGGTTACCCGATCAAAAAAACGAACAAACGAACGAACAAAGGGCACCACAGTTATCCAGTGCACAGATAAGGTGAAGGTATCTGGACTGCATTTAATCATTTCCAAGTCAAAATTTTAAATATTTAAGACTGATCAAACCTCAACAAGGTCATTTATTTATTTATTTTTTTTCCAGAGGGCGTCCAACTTAACAACTAAAGTTATTTAGATAAGACAAACCTGGGCTGAATTATTCTACACTGATCACATATTTGTCAAAGAACAGTTTCTGAGAAGCAAAGAAAGGGATGTTTACAGAAGTTCAATCATAAAAATATGGTTAAAATCCCATCTCTTTCTCCTGAGTGGAATGTGTCATTCCACCCCAATTATAGCACCAAAACCTGCATCATACCATCAGATCTTCAGGTGATTTTACACATCTTCTATTATTAGTTTATGCTTTTCTTAAAAAACAAGTAGATAAAATTATAACCAATTAACTCTATTCACTACGAGACGTGTACTGCTTCCATGGAGTGGTTACAGGCTACAAACACAGCCCATGATTTAAAAACCCTTTAATTCTTTGGAAAAGTTGGAAAAATTGTCTTGAGAAGTGCCACTAAATGAAAAATGGAGCCAAAAGCTGAGAGAAGAGCATGAATGTTTGTACACTACATAACATATGGCTTCACTCAGCCTGACATAAGGACACTGATACAGTCAGACTGAAAAAGAGACATGAAAACTTACAAAACGAAGAAAATAAAGAAAATATGACAGAATGAGGAGGGTGGGAGGTTAAAAAAGTACATCTCAAGCATTAAATGAGAGTGCTTCCTAAAGCTTTGATGGAGGTTAAGCAGCCATATGAGGATGCAGCAGCACACATGCGATGATCTGTTCGATGTGCACAGAGGAGCAGTGTGGTGGAAGCCACAGCAGCGCTGCAGAGCCAGCCAGAGGCAGACCTCCCTGTTAGAGCTGCTGCTGCTGCTGCAGACCTGTCCAGGATCAGGGACTGCTCTGTGTCAGCATTAATCACCCAGCATGCACGCTAACTGCCGTCTACGACTCACCATCCCAGAGGGGGCGTGATCTGTCCCACTCCTCCAGGAGACAGGGAGTAGAAGTTGGGCATGTCTGGTCCAGGATGATGCCTCGGCATTCCTGTAAACAGTTAGAGACAATGTTCAGATACACATTTTATAAAAATAAACCCTCTTTAAACGAAAATAACAAACCAAATATTTCAGGTTGGTCTTCCACAGCATCGGAGCTTCCTTTACTCTGGAAAGTGTTTCTGTCCAACAACAATGATTCCAAAGACTTGAAGGTCCACTTAGTAAGATTTTACTGAGATTTAATCCTCATAAACCAACTGAAAGTGGCTTAAAAGGTGAAGCCATGGAAACCTTACAGTTCTCCATAAGTCAAGGTATGAAGATGACATCTGACCTCACCTTACTAATCAAGAAAGAAAGGATATGTGCAGAGCTGGAACCCTTCCAGTGTTTCTGCTTCCTTAAGCTGGGTAACCGAAGCTTTTTCCCCAACTAAGCTATTCAATCTGCAGCTCCTACTGAGCTTCAAGGTCAAGAGGTTTATTTTTGTGACACAACGTAGTAAAAACAGAACTGCAGGAAGACAAAAATCTGCTTTACTTCCTGCTGAAAAAACTCATCCTTCACTCACTTATTTACATTTTCCTTTCAAGCAGCCAGACATTCCTGTCATCTTTAAAGGTGACCCTACACATTTCTCCAGGCTTTCTGAAGGTCTTTCTATGGACCTGGGCTGCTTTTTCGCTCATTTTCAGTCCACTACCTGACCATTTGATGGGTTTTGTTGTGTTTCCTTAAAGATATGACATTCATATACTGTGTACTTGCTTAAAATCTGCTTTAGGTCGGAAGTTCTCTCTTTTCTCCTCCACTTTTTCTATATTTTTAAATCACAGACTGCACAACATGTTAGCATAGGTATCCCAACCCTAAACCCTTGAAATGTTTCACATTTTCTCATGTTACAACATCAAAAGTTGTAAAGGTATTTTTAAGTTGTTTTGGATCAAAGGGTCAAACTATGCCAAACAAACTGGATGGGAAATCAGTCATGGCTTTAAAATAACTTTCAAATTGAAATGGAAAAGGTTGTGGCACACGTATGCATTGAGGACCCCGCGAGTCAATACTTGGTAGAATAACTTTTCACTGCTTCTGAAGCTGGAAGACCTTCAGTCATGTCTCCTCCAGTTTAGAGCATTTAGGAGCATTGGGCTTTGTGAGATGTTTAAAGCTTGGGATGTTGTTGTAGAACCTAAACCTGCTTTAAACCTTCTCCCTGACCCGTCTGCTGTGTTCCTTTGTCTTTATAATACTGTTTGTTCTGGCCTCAGAGGTGAACATTAAGTTCTCTAAGAAACCTCTGAGGCCAGAAACAAAAAAGCTGCATTCACACTGATTCTTGTACACACAAATGGACAACATTTACCAATTAGCAGGCTTTTAGGGTTTTATTTAGGAGTGACAGAGTAAAAGGAGGTGGACAGGATGCCACATTTTTAGTTTTCTATTCATTTCACAGTCATGCACTGCTTTGGACATTGGCTGAATTTTATGTGATAGATCAACGCAAATAAAAACTGTGAAAGATCTTCTTTCAAGTCTGGCTCCTTGGAAGGAAAATTAATTATTAATAAATTGTTACGTACAATTAGAGAAAATATTTTATAAAAATAGGAGAAGACTTTTGCTGTACATTGCAAAGGCATGACATGTACAAAGAAAAAAAAATGTAATGTCTGAAGATGTGGACTGCCTTCTACTCTTCATGGAAGCTCCTTCTCTGTCTGTATCATTTCCCTTTTTCCAGCTGAGGTCTGCAGAGGCCTTCATCCTATTCCTTGGATAGGCAGTCCGAGTGGGAGGCTTCTGTCTGCAGAGCCAGTGCTGCAACGCTGGATTCATAGCATGGATGGCTCTGCTCCCCGCTCTCTAATCCTCTACCTCACACTCCTTCAGGGAAGGGAAGTAGGCGAGGGGTGAAGCAGCAGGGGAGGAATACAGAGCCCTGATGTGTTAACCTTGTCCCTCTCACCTGTATAAAACCTCATTTTCCACATGTTCCCAATGAAATCCAGCAAAGATCTGCAGCCTTGTTCCCCCTGACAACAAGCGACACAGGTGTGGATGCGTTCCATGTTCTAATTCTGGTCCCCATGTTAATCTTTGTTAATTTTACATGCTTCTCTTCCACCGTCCTCCCTCTGCTCGACCTTCCATCCCACGCAGCAACCCTGTGCATATTAGAGCTCATAATGAGAAAATCCATGATTGTTTTTCATAATTAACGAGCAGATCAAAGTCTGAGCCCTCTGAAGGAAGCAGAGCAGCTATTGGGCGATACAAGAGGGAGAGAAAGAGCAAGAGGGACAGCTAAAAAAAAAAGGAGATTTGGTTTTAAGCATCCTCGGCTTAGCTCCACTGATACACACATGAATACGCCTGGGGAAATTATTTGCAGCTAATTCTGCAGCCGGATTGCTTGGACATGGATTTCTGTAGAGTTGCAGAGAAGAAAGGCCCTCTGGGGGATTTTTTTTCCTCTTTATTGTCAGAAACTGATGTGAAAGTAAAACGATGTGCGTTTTCTCTGAAATCCAGTTTTTTTTGTTTGTTTCCTGTTTGTTCTTTCATGCTCCGACATCACAGCACATGTTGGCAGATGCATGGCGTATGTGGAGCACAGCTTCCTTACATCTCCGCTCCACATCGTTATTTATAGCCGGTCCCTCAGAAGCTCCCGTCCTTATCATCTTCATCATCGCCTACATCGCAGGAGAAGAAAGCAGAGAGAAGAAGCGAAAAGATGCAGGACAAAGCTCAGTTTTCTTCCTTTCCCCAGCATCAGTGAGGAGCTGCCAGAGCCTCCAGCTGTGCAGGGCCAAGGGGGCTCGTCCAAACAGCGGAGAAGCTCCTCGGCAGCTGTCAGCGCTGCAGCTTGATCTTATTCCTCAGAGCTGAGCCGTGCAGAGGGAGAGGGCAACAAGGCTTGGAACGCCATCCGACAGGCGGCTTCAAACCGGTTCAGACGAAAGGATGACTTTACCGTGACACGTTTGGTTTTGTGTGTCTCTACTCAGTCCTGACAGCACTGACAGTCGAAGAAAGAAGAAAAACAATTATGTATTGCATAAGTTAAATTAAAGTCGGGTTCAACAATCTATCGCTGCAATATTTTTAGCTAAAGCTTCTTGTAAGACCTTGAAGTCTTTTATCAAAGGCTTCAACAAGCCTACTCATTTGTTTCTGTATAACCTGGGTTTATTTTAAGGCCTGAGCAAACTGAAAACTCAGATTTGCAAAATTAGCTGCTTTGCATATTTATGATTGCATGATAAGTCATCTTTGGTATTGTTTTAATCTCTATAAAGACCAAAACATCTACATTCTTGTTTAACATACTGATGAGCGTATCAGTTGGGCTTAACCCACATTTGTCCCACTTTTTTCCTTCTTTTCTATCATTCTGACGTTCCCGCCGCTTGATGACCACAACCCATCGGAAATGTATTACTGCCACAGCGCTTGAACGCATGGTACCTGGAATACAACGTAGCTATTAAATATTGCATGTATATATTTCATACATGGCAACAGTGACTGCAGTCTGATGCATTCGGCAGCTGTAATATAAAATTATTCTAATTATCCCGACGCAGTGGGATGAGCAGAATCTAAAGGAAAACCAGGAGAAGGCATCAGGTTGGTGCTCTGCATCTGCAGCTGAACTGAGATGAGCTACGAGAACTTCCACAAACACATGTGGGCGAAACAGAACGTTTCCATTTGGTCAGCAGGAGAACCTCAAACAAATAAATTAGAAAAACAAAGCTTACTAACTGGCAAATGTTGGATGTCTGGATCCAGAATATTTGTAAATAGGTTCTAGTCTGAATGTTTGTAACAATAAAGAGTAAAGTTTGCATCTTGAACCATCACCCGACGATGATGATGATAAAGTGTTAGTTCTCAGACAGGATCTTAGATATTGGAACATATTGCTGGGTTTATAGGGGTTATGCTAGACTATACATGCTGCCCGTTTCACATTGATGGAGCCATTCCATAATTTCAACTAAACATGCAGTGGCTGAGCTGATATTCTCCAGTATGACAAACTTAAGTAATTACATAATATTTACACCAAGTTTAACACAAAGTCATATAACCTGATATAACTGCTGTAATAAAAAAATTTAAAAAAGCAACCATCTTTCCAGCTGCTGCTTAAATATTAGAACATATTGATAATTACAGCTATGATCCTTTTATTTAAAGCATGTTAGTTTCATAAACAGACAACAGATTAATAGAACACAAACGTAAGCAGCAGTTTTCAACTAAACATGCTTATTGTCCAGAAAAAACCCTGTTTTACCATTTTTCTCTAAACAAGAAAATCAAACTGATGTTAACTATTTGACTAGTCGGGCTATCCGCTCCGATACAGCCTGCAGTCAGCTGCTTAATGAACCAGCCGCTCGTAGCTTCCTAACTGAAGTTTTAAAACACTTCATGACTTCAGTTCTTCTGAAGGCTCCTTCAGCTTTCACACAAAGACTCGCCACTGAAGAGATTTTTAAATCCTCGTATCTGTCTTGACTTCTTTCAGACAGCTAACCTGCGGTATGCAGCAACAGGCGGGGGAGGGACAGTACTGTGATGCTCTATGCTCCATATGGCTGGACAACACTCCGGTTACTCTGGCACATTCACCTCTTTAGAAGCACTTTAAACCAGTAGGACAGAAAATGTTTAAAACCTCAGTAAACTTTTATCTAACATTAAGTCAATAAAAAAAACTGCAGCCCATCTAATGTTGCACCTGTCTACACTTTCAAATGTTGCTTTCCACCTTTCTCTACCTTGTTTGTTGCCTCCATCCTGGGGGTGATGGCCGGAATGGGACCCCGGAGCGAAGTGCTCGTCGCTGTACGTGATCAGCGGCGTGAGCGGGTGGACTGCGTGGGACGGCTGCACGACGGGAACTTTGTTGGACTGTGGGGACAAAAACAGAACAGATGAAAATCATTAGACTCATCTGCTTTATGTTATTTGCAACATGACTCCGTTTGCTGCTGCATGATGCACAGCTAATACAATGCAGCTGCAGGTTCCACAGCAAAGAACCGTCGTGTTCTTGTGGAGGAGCATCTTAAGTTTTTTAAGCCTGGTAGCTCCAAACTTTGTTTAGCCTAGGTCAGCGGGACTGAAACCCCCACTCCCTGCAGGAAAGCAGGAAAAAAACAAGTCAGAAGGAGCGTGAGCTCGTCTGGGTGAGAAACCGAGGGAAGGATGCAAACAGGAGGAGCGAAATGAATCCAGCGAGCGATGGAGCAAAAAAGAGAGGGAGAGAGAAATCAGACAGTTGCAAGGTAGAGCTGGAGCAGAGGTCTGAGGCAGGAGATCAAAGGCAGTCATTAGCTGGTGAATAAGGGGAGTTCATTACAGAGCCAGAGCCGGGGGAGGGAGAGATGAGGGGATGGGGGAGGAAGAGGAGAGGAGAGAAGAGAAGAGAAGGGGGGTTAAATGTGGAGAGAAAGCAGAAATATCTGCAGCGGTTCTTAGCAGAAGGGTGATCACGCAAACAGTGGCCAGACTGTAAACCCCACATTCCCAGCTGACTGAGAAAGACAAACTCAACCAGTCCAAGACAGGTCTGAACCCCCCCACCCCTCACCCCCGCCTGTCCTCGTGTGCTTCAGCTGCAGCACACACATGGAAACGCTCAGCCATGCTAAATCTACTGTTCACCATCTGAGCCGAGCTGGGGTCCAAATATCACCTCCATAGCATGTACGGTAAATGTGGAACACGTTGGAGAGCGCCTGGATGAGACGCGGCTCACAACCAACAGTTTAATAAAACTGGACTTACAGCCAGTTTCCCCTTGAACGCCTCTGATCAGTGATCTTCATTAAATACATTAAAACCAAGAACTGCCATCATTTCCTGTCTATAAACATCATCATCATCCAACAGGCTGTACTTTCAGGAACGTTTCTGACTTTAATAAAAATCTGATAAAGGTTGGAGACACGATTCAGGCCCTCTGGGACCATAAAAGGTTGGTCTTCTCACTTTTCCTTTTTTCAGTTGGATTAGGTAAGGTAGGTAGGTCAGGTAAGTTTATTTATAAAGCGCTTTTCAGTAACGAGACACTCAAAGCGCTGTACATACAATTACAATACAATCACAAAGAAAATAAACACAGATACAAACACAGAAAAACAAATCAAATGATACTACAGTCCTTCTAAGAAATCTAAAAATCTCTGGCCAACATTACAATGATACAGATAACATTAATAATCCTTTGGGTTTTATTGGTAAGAGCTGGTTTTAAACCAATCTTTCTAAAGAAGTAATTATATCATTAAGTCCTCTATGTAGGGGAAAGCATCTTGTGCTTCCTGTGGCGTGGGGGGCCACAGACTCTATTCTTAGCAGAATAGAGTCTGAAATAGTACAAAAAACCTCAGCAGGGTGAGCAACACACACATAAGTAAAGATTTAGCAAGGCTACGGTGGAATCTTGAGGGTGTGAATATATATAAGTCTGAGTGTGTTTGCAGGAATTAGACTGTCAACACTGATAGAAGCGCCATTGTCCTTGAGAAGAGAGGTGGAAGTTTTATCAATCAGCCGCATAGTCCTATCAGCACACAGCTGGTAGGGGAGTGCTGGGGAAGAGCGTCGTCTTTATATAACATCCAGGAGATATTTTGTTGATAGCTAGTAAGCAGAAGTTGCCAAGGCCACATTGGGGCGCCAAATTTAGAAAAACAATAAATGTTGTGGTTCAGGCAGTTGTGAATTTCCAACCACCTTAATGGTGCATTCACACCGAACGCGGATTCTGCGATAGGAGCGGCAGATTTACATATTATCCCTATGTAGAGGTGCGTTCAGGAGCGGAGCGGCGCGAGGCGGTGCGAAGGAGATGAAGGACGCAGTGCGGAAGGCACGCCGAGCGAAACGGGAGCGGAGCGACAGCGATGGATGAGTTGAAAAATCTGAACTTTTTCCTAAATTCGCATTGCGTCAACCAATCAGGGACTGGATGTGGCTGTGACATAGGGTGAAAGACCGCAGCGGAGAAGAAGCGGTTGTCAGTGAAGATGGAGGACCAGATCATTGTGGCGGTGTGCGGCAAGCCAGAGTTGTATGACTCAACTAATTACTTTTACTGAGACAAGTACAGAAAGAACCTGGCCTGGTTATGTTTAGGCACAAATATCTTATATTTAGGAGATGTGGACATTAAAAATCGTCTGTTTTTTTTATTGAGCTGAGATTTATTTACTCACCGAAGACAGACGGACAGGCGTTCAGCAGCGGCGATACAGCGCCGGTATTTGGTGTCCCGGAGGCCGAATCGTCTCCCAACACGGGGCAGCAGATCTTCAAACTGGGTCCTAGATAGAAGTACCACTGAAATCGACCGTCATCCAGACGCAGCTCCTGGAGTAGGTGGTGGTACTGTCCGAACTGTTCCAGTCCCTGAAGAATCTGGTGAACCCAGGGACGTCGACGGCGTTTTTCAGCTCTCCACAGGTAAAACACCGTGATTAGGTCCATGAAATCTATGTCTGCCATGTTCAGTTGAAACTAGCAAGCAGCAGATAGAAGCTCCTCCTATTTGATGACATGGCGAAGCGTTGTCGTTTGTTGCCATTTGGCAACGCGGAGTTCACGCGGAATGTGAAGCGAGCAACAGCACACAAATGACGCGAAATATTCGCAGAATCTGTGTTCGGTGTGAACGCACCATAAGAGTTTTACTGGTATGTCTCAATTGCGAATCCAAATCGCCAAATTTCTGGTACTTTCCGCAGATCTTGAGCGTACAACTTCTCCAAGATTATATCCTTTAACCTCTGAGTCCAACCGCTGCTAGGCTGCGATTCTGTTCAAGAATCGTATCCAGCTTGTGATTCTACTCTCTTCACATTTCAGTCTGAGTGTTGACCGCTCTACAGACTCCATCTAACATCGCAGGCAGCTTTGGGATGCTTTGAACAGCCGCCCACGTTTTGGTATTCACTTGATAAGCCAGGTAACCACCAACTCCAAAAAGCAGAAATCCTGTTATCAAAAGCCCAAATATGTACACATTTTCTATGTCCTCGACCGACATCGTACTCTTGCACACAATCTTCTACTGCTGCCAATAATCCATTGTGTATCCAGAGAAGAACGTCCCATCTGGACAAGAGGGTCTCCTTTACCCTGTCTTCCCGTTGAAAAGAAAATTTGATCAATTACGTTGAGAGTCCAGCTGACCAAATCCATAATTTAAATGTTTGGAGGATATGCAAAGCATGGGAAAGCAACACACATAAGCAAAGATTTTGCAGGGGCATGGTGGACTCGTGAGGGTGCCAATATTTAAGTATGATCATGTGTGCAAAGATTTAGACTGTCAACACTGACAAAGGTGCAATTGTCCTTGAAAAAGAGATGGACGTTTTATCAAACGGCCATACAGCTGGGGCATAGCGTCGTATTTACAGAACATCCAGGAGAAATGTTTTGATAAGAAGCCTGTGAAGGCCATAAGTAGGAAGTTATGCAAACAGAGGCTCTAAGAAAAACATAGACAAAAAGCCGAAGCAGGGCAAAAAAATGGGGGAGGATCAAGGAGAGAGTGGAAAAGCGTCTGACCCCACCCAGAGCAGATCGGGGCACCTGAATTAGATGAACAATAAATGTTTTGGTTCAGGCCGGCTGTGATTTTCCGCCTGCCTTCAAAGTCTTACTGGCATTCTCAATTTCAAATCCAAATAGCCAAATTTCTGGTACTTTCAGTAGATCCTGAGCAAAAAACGTTCTCCAAGATTAAATCATATCACCTTTGAGTCCGGGAAACGCAGCCAGCCTCTGATTCTAAGGATCACGTCCAGCTTGCGATTCTGCTCTCTTAACATATCAGTCTGAGTGCTGAGAGCTCTGAAGATCCCTTCAAACATCCCGGGCAGCTTTGGAGTGCTTTGAACAGCTGCTGATGTTTTGCAAATCTTTCGATAACCCAGGTAACCGCCAACTCCAAAAAGCAGAAACCCTGTTATCAAAAATCAAATTATGTACAAATCTTCCACGTCCTCAACTGACATTGTTGTCAGGCACACAATCTTCCACTGCTGCCAGGAATCCATTGCGTATTTGGAGAAGAACGTTGTGTCTGGACAAGAGGGTCCTTTACCCTGTCTTCCCGTCGAGAAAATTTGATCACTTGCGTTGAGAGACCAGCTGACCAAATCCATAATGAAACATTAGGAGGATATGCGAATAGAGACTCTAAGAAAAACATAGACAAAAAGCTGAAGCACGGCAAAAAATGGAGGAGGATCAAGGAGAAAGTGGAAAAGCGTCTGACTCTACCGAGAGCAGAAGAGAAAGAGTAATAAAGAATTAAAAACTGCTGCCTCCATCTGAGAACCAGCAACTAATTCTCTCTTATTATTCTCTCTTATTTGTTTATGGTCCTTGGAAAAAAAATCAGAATATATTCTGGTATTAGGCAGGTCACACCTCAAAGAAAACTGGAAGTTGGTATAAGCCAGGAAAAGCCAGATTGGTTCATCTCTGAATAAAACTTCTGCTCCTCCGAATCCGCTTAGAGCTATGCCGTTCCCTGTTCTAGATGCACGTGGTTCTGGTCCTCAGACGCCGTTGTCCGCCTAAACATGCTAGCCTGACAAATGATCTCTTTAGCCAGTCTCCAAGTTCTGCAGAAGTTTGTCAATGACCCAATTATCTAAATCAAGTGTATTTAAACAGTAGAACATGTAAGATATGCAGGACCACTGGAGCTGGAGAAGCAGAATTACGCAACCCGGCCACATCTCCCGAGACCCGCAGCAAAAGTGGATATTTTCAGAGAATCTGGTTCCTTGTTGCAGATTCCTTGAACATGAACAAAAGAGATGTTTCCACACCTGCAGCAGATGTCTTCATACAGATTCATCGCTCAGGATTTTACTGGCTGATCCCGACTTTCAGGCTTCTAGCTGATAGAGGGAGTAGTTTTGCAAAGGAAGATTATCCACTCTTCTGCATCTTTATTGGGCTTTTATTAAACTCAATACGACGTGCATTATAAACATGCGGTTTGTGGATGAGTGCAGGAAAAGTAGGAGTTTTTATGAACTTCATTGACAGGGAAACATAAATTAAGATATCTTTGAGTATTTGACCCATGGATCAACGGCAGGCACCGATCAAGACAAAAATTGACCAATTTACTGATGCTAAATAATTCAGAATAAAGTGAAAACATATTTTGCCTTGTTCACTCTGTTTTCTGTTTGTTTAAATGAATCGACAATGAAACTAATCAGAACACGTCGGCGTACATCAAGATACAGTAAATCAGAACACAGATCAGCTGATCTACTGCCCTTTATACCAGTAAAAACGATTCAACGCAGAAATACTGATATTTCTGAGTATTCAAGGGCATCTAACATCCTGTAATTTACAGGTGTGACACCTGGTTTTTAAGGACAAGAAAGATGTGCCCCGTTGCCATAGAAACGACTGGGATGCCCTAATGTGAACAATGTGGAGAAGCTCTCCAGTAAACATGGGTTGGTATGAAAACCTTGAGTGGAAACATTATGGTTTCACCGTTTTTACCCAAGAATTGGGTGTAAAAGATTAAGAAAAATTCTTTTTGTTTGAAACAGAAAAGCAAACATTTTCCTACAGGGCTATAATAATATATATTACTAAAGATATAATGTTGTATAAAACATATATATTTTTGATATATATACTTAAGAAAACAGAATAAACACCTGCGAAATAAAGTTGTAGTTCCAAATGCGTTCAGAATATTTCACCGTTCTGCCATTTCGGAGGCTGGGAATGCTTGCAAACAGCTTAATATTATATCCTGCAAGTGAGAAAATTCTCCTTTCATCCAGCTGACATGCAGTGCAAAGCCACAGTTGGGGTAGGGAGGGATGCAGCATTACTCTGCAATCCAACAAGCATCTCATTAGAAGAACTTTAAAGATTTTTTGCCATTTGTACACCATAACCTTTAAATCGACTTGATCCTCGATCCCGTTCCTCCGCCCACTGCTGAGGTACAGGCATTGTTTAGATGAGACATCCAGGTCATGTGATCACAGCTGGTCACATAGCTGAATGGAAACATATTTGCTTACAGATATTTGAAGCTGCAGTGAAAGATGACAACCAGGAGAGAAGGATGAAGAAAAATTAAAGAAGCTTCAGAAATCTGCAGCAGGCAGCAGCTCACTGACCAGTTTATGGAGAAAGAACAAAACCTGCTCCAGTAGCTTCAATGAAAACGGTTATTGCTATGCAAACAGATAGGTTTACTGTGTGCTTGGGAATTACTGCTGATGGAATAATGGATCAAAGGTTGTGGGTAATGATGACAGATGGAGTTTTGGGAATCCTGTAGGACGCCGTAGTCCAACAGGGTTGTGTTAATTGTCTCACTGGCCCTTCAAAAAGTTATTCTCTTAAAGAGACAAAATAACACACTGCTTTTATTTTGTTTTCTAGTGACTCATGTGCTAAAGTGACATTCCTGCAGTGCCAAGCGATGACCGTTCCCCCATCCCACCACACACAGTTTGTAAAACCGCTTTGGTGCCTGGAATGTCTGTTTCTGCAATCCTCTCGCAGGCTGGCACCAGCTTTGGTTTAAGAATACCCCTCCTCTTTTCCCATTCCCATCACCCTTTGGGTATGCCCTAACCAGGAAAGGAAAGGACAAAGCGGGAGCATCCCCCAACCACATGAAGCATCATTTACGCCAGCTCCCCTAATCAGGCTGAGACTCCAATCCCTCCTGCCAATTTAGCTCGTCTTTCCAGTTCAGCTTTAAGCCTTGAATCAAACATGGGACAAAGTAGACTCTCTGCAGTCTGACACATGGCCTGTTTCAGTGAAAAAAAAAGCCATGGAGAACTAACAGGACTCCTTTAACCCTCAGTCACAAAAAGTCAGAGGTGATGGGATAATCTAGGAGGGAGGGAGTGTCTAACCATGTCTCCAAAGGGAGCCAGGCTTCTTAATGAGGCTGCTAAACCTGAAGGGAGGGACTAACCGGGGCTAAAGGGAGCAGGACATGCCTACACCAGAGGCTAAATTACAGCATTCTCGCACATATTATTTTACGCCTCTCCACTCCCATTTGTTCTCCTGTGGGAATGAGATAAGAACCTGGGGAATAATCATAGCTGAAAGTCCTCAATGTGTAGAGAAGACAACGCTTCTGGAGGTATGAGTTGGTCCCTGCACTAAAAGGTGACCGACTCTGGAGGAGCATCTCCTGAGCTTCTCCCAGTTACAGCTGTCAAATACAAATTTTCATCAGTTTCGCAATAAACAACTTTGATTCAGGGAGAAAAAAAGATAAATCCACCATGGAAGAAGCTGCAGACCTGTTACCAATATAGAAAAAAAGTTTTTTTGGCTGCACGATCACACAGACGACATGAACCAACATGAACCCTACGTTTTACTGTGTTCCCACCAGTGGCTGGGAAGCAGGAACTATCCGGCCCCTGAAACAGACCGCTTCCTGGGATACACTTCACACAGCTCCTCCAACTGTAAGGCTTTTGGTCTCAACTGGAAAAGGTTGGACTGCTCCCTCCAGGTCAGGGGTCAGTCCAGGGGAGTTCATGTCTCACTGTGTTTTAGATGGATTTGGGCCTCCTCTGCAGTAATGTGCCAGATGCTCTGGTTCCAACCATCACTTACAGTCTGGGGATATGGATAATGATTGAATCACTGCAAGTGATGTATTTACCGTATTTTCCGCACTATAAGGCGCACCTTCAATGAATGGCCTATTTTAGAACTTTTTTCATATATAGGGCGCACCGGATTATAAGGCGCATAGAATAGAAGCTACTGCAGTCAAACGTTTGACTGGGGTTGCGTTATGCATCCACTAGATGGAGCTGTGCTAAAGAGAATGTCAACAAAACAGTCAGATAAGTCAGTCAGTCAAACTTTATTAATACACTACAAACCAGCGTTCTGATAACTCCATTCACTCTCATGGTAAGGTCTCCTCTACATAGAATTATATTGAATAGAGCCAACCGCACGTTAGGAATGCATTGGAGTCTATGAAGTTGAAGTTGAAATCAAACGTTAGTTAAAACGTGAAAGGGAACTTTTCCCTGATTCAGTAAACACGTAAAAGAAACAGTTTGATGCACTAAATCAAACGTTAGTACATTCACAATATAGTAGCGTTAACTGTTGAATTCTCTCGCTGCTGCTCTATTCCCATGTTCGACTGCGTAGCTGACAGCCTTGAGTTTGAACTCAGCATCGTAAGCGTGTCTCTTGAAAGGTGCAATTTTGGGGTCGTTATACACACACAAGTGGTGTTGGACTAGGAGTAAGCACAGTACAGGTGTTTACCGCTATTACTTCGGCGACTCCCCTGACTACGGTAGCCGTAATGCTGCAAGCGGTGCGGCTTTGTAGTTTACAAGTCGTACTGAAACATTTTGACAGAGCGCCGTGTACAACCAGTATGGATCAACCAATTAACCAATTGATCCATATATAAGGCGCTCCGGATTACAAGGTGCACTGTCATTTTTTGAGAAAATTAATGGTTTTTAAGTGCGCCTTATAGTGCGGAAAATACGGTAAGTGAGTTTTGATCAACCTATCTCCGGCTTATGATAGGGTGAGAAGCTCTGTCATCTGTAGAGCTGAAGCTCCTCTGGATCAAAAGAAGACCACTGAAGTGGTCTGGACATGGAGGAACAGGAGAGTATTGGATGGATGGATGGATGGATGGATGGAGGTTTTTGGGGCAGGTTCCACTGGCAGAAGACCCCGTGAATGCCCACAATTTGCTGGAAGTACTAGAAATCCCTTCTGGTCTGGTGAGCCTTGCTGGTTGAGAGGAATGTTTAGATTTCCCTCCTGGACATGAACGTTATCTTGGATAAAAGGAAGACAACAGATGAATGGATGGATCCTTTAAAGTGTCTCTAGCTGTTTCTCTAATGCCAAATATATAGGATTGTCACAGCGACCAGTCTACTTCCATTATGTATCCATGTTAGCTATCAAAAGTACGAAAAACATACAGAAAGATGGATAATTTTACACAACATATAGGAAAGAAGTTGCATCTGTTTAATGCAACAGGCATCGACTGACAGCCTATCACCTTCCTGTACCTGCTTCTGATTTCATACTGGGGTTTTATAGATGGAACAAAAACTAGGGACAGAAGGAAAAACTAGGAAATGGGAGTTAAATAACCAACACAATATAACAAATTTCAAATGCAAACTAATGAGAGTTCTGATTCTGTCCTTGTCCTACTATGACTCTGAAAGCTCGGCTCCAGTGGAAGGAAGCCATACTGGAGGTCCCTTTCTGTTGCGCTGGATAAATAATAGGCTTAGGATTTTTCTTTTCATGTTTGCTTTGCTTGGGAAAAGCAGAAGAAGAGAGATGGAGAGAACTGAAAGGCAAACGTTGTATTTGGAGTATCACATCCAGGCCTGGATGGTCCTTCAGAATTTAAGGTTAAGGTTCATTGTGTGGAACTGGAGCTGGCAGGAAGCCTGGGGTGACAGAAACCAGGCCGAGGAAGCTGAATGGGACGTTTACTTGCTCCTGTTTTCTTTCTGCTTTATTTCTTCTGACGACACGCCACCGCCGCCCTATAAAGGCTGTTGTACGTCACACATGAAACATCCACCCCTCCTATATTGCCTTTTTAACCATCCCTCTCCTTCTCCCACCTCACAGCTTAGCTTTTGTACCCCACTCAATTATAGCACTTCTGCAGAGTGGAGTGGGAAAAAAGTAAAAGCGGGAATTTTATAGTAATCACTTCCCACTTCTGTAATTTATATGCAATGAGGACTCTTGGAGCCTGTGGCTACAATCAAGAGTGTAGAAATCATGTGAGGTGTTTCACAAACAGCTGGGGAGATGGCAGCTCAAGTGGCGGTGATGGATTCCCATGCTGCTAAATCTACTCACTGAAGAAGACTTTCTCAACCCTAAACCCATCTCTTAGTCACTTCCTGAAATCTTAGGGGGAAAAGATGCACAGCAAATCCTGATGGGATGTAAATGGATGAGGCAATAAATTGAAATGGTTTGCTGTGAAATTTTCCTGATAAAATATGATTTCAAATTCAGGAGAACCTTTTTAAAATGACATCGGAGAGCACACTCCCTTACAGAGGCTATTTTTTCCACAGACAATGCACTCAAAGCGTCAGTAAATGCCGAAGTTTTGCGTATGAAGAGAGGGTGTGCCTGCTGCTGAATTCCTACAGTCATCCCAGAACCAGGTGTGTTTGTGTCCAACCTTTTCCCAACAAAAGAGACCAAACATCATCCTGTGGTAGCTTCCCCGTCACTCCCTTTTCACCCAGCTCAGCGAAGATCAACCTGCGGAAGCCTAAATAAATAAGCAATTACCATCCACAGAGCCGCTTGAACTCCACCAGCTTCGAGTGAAGGACTAAAAATGGAATATTTCTCCGGCAGGATTGCCCCTTGGCCAAGGGGCTTAATGTAACCAAACCCAATTAATGAGGAAGAAAGCCAGGCTGCCAGTAAGCGAGGCAGCACCACGTGCCCAGGGTAATGAAGCCAACCGTGGGGACAGCAGCAGCAGGAAAAGCCTGCCCTAGAGACGAATATCCATCTGTTATGAGTCTCAATCTTTCCTTCGTTCCCCCCTTTCACTCCAATCAAAATCCGCTTCATGCTAATCAGAGTTCAACAGTAGAAAGGAAGCATTTAAGGCGACAGTCAGTTGGTTGAAGTGACCACAGAGTTGTGTTTGAGTTGGGGTTAGTTAAGCAAAAATAAGCATGTTCAATGAAAACTTTTAACCTCGAAACCATAAGAAAACTAAAATGTGTTCTTGTTGCATGATTCAGAAACCAGATAGCTAATGAATTTAACACTTGCACCCTGCAAATGAACACACACACACACACACACACACACACACCAAAAGCTATTAACAGCAAAGTGTCTGCTCTCCCAAAAAAATCAGCGAGCACAAGTGAAAAGGACCGAGGTGGATTACCCGTCATGCAGAACCAGCGCTCCGAGCCAAGCCTTCATGTTTTTAGCTCTGTGTTTCTGACATTCTGCACGTGCACAGGAGATAATGTGTGTGAAATGTACATGCCTCGGATGAAAAGACGTTATCCGCCTTTCAAAGAGTTCAACTCTTAATATCTGTGTGGTGCTGGCGCTATTAACAAACCGAGGGAAACGGAACACAAATTATCCGAAATTCCCCAACATGTTATGCAAGATGGGTTAAAGGAGTTGAGACATGAGACAGAAGAGGGAGGAGGGAAGGATGTTTTTGGAGAGCTACGGCTTTAAACAGTTGCATGCAAGAGGTTGAATTTGTTTTAGACTTGAGACAATAGATTAAATATTCATACCATTATTATCAGTCCTGTAGGAGAAAAATGAAGTTGTACTTTTGGTAAAAAAGGGTTTAATGTTTATGGGAATATCTGTTGAACCTGTTAGTATAACAATGTGGCAGCTAGCATTATAGTATAGAAACAAAGATCGACCATACAACTGCTAAAAGAGCCAAGAGCAGTGACAGAGAGACTGTATTGGTCACTGCAGCTTCCTGTCTCAAAACATCATCATATCTAGCTAGTTTTATCCAGGCAATTCAGCAAACCGCGCAACATCAAAACATCCTTAGAAGAAGTAAGTTCATTGAAGACGTTGTAGACGTATTAGATTTCTTTAGAAATAAACGTAAGCTTTAGAAAAACAGACTATGGGTCGCTATCAAGAAAAATGGATTGCAGACTGTGGCCAGCTTCCTTTATTTTCATTGACGCCTAACAATGTTTAAAAGCCTTAACACATTTTATCACTGAATAATTGAAATTTTAACACATCAGTTGAATAATTAAGACATTTGTGGAAAGAAATGTGGAACACAGAATTCAGAAAAAAAGCACGGGGCACTGGTTTACCATGCGCATGTCATCCACACATTCACACACTAACAGTGGTAAGCTACATCGTAGTCACAGCTGCCTTGGGGCTGCCATACAACTGGCACCACCGGGGCATCTGTCTACCATCAGGCAGGTAAATGGTAAATGGACTGGACTTGTATAGAGCCTTTCCAGTTGTACCAACCACTTAAAGAACTAGAGCCAATCACACTCACATACCAATACGCTAAGCTGTAGGCAACTTGAGGTTAAGTGCCTTGCCCAGGGGCACATCAACTTCTGACCGGAGGAAGTTGGTATCAAACCCACAACTTTTGGATTGCAAGATGACTACTCCTCCCACTGAGCCACAGTTGCTTGTGAAGTGTCTGGCCTAAGGACAGAATGACTTAGACGGATGGAGTGGGGATTTGAACCGGCAACCTACTGGTGACAGAGCGAATCTCTACAACCAAGGCCATTGTCAACCCTAACACGGAATAATACCAAAACACAACCATGCAGAAACGTCTTGAGCCACATTCTGTGCATCGCCACCCAGTCACCTGTCTAACCTGTGAGTGTACATGGTCCCCTCACTGTCATCGGTATCTGTCACATATGAATCCTTGTGATTTTCTGAACTACTGCTTGCAGTGCTTGGTTCCTCAATGTCTTAATTGCAAGGCGCAGCTTAGTAGTTGTGTTTGCCTCTGGAATGTGTCCCTGACAAAATGTTATCAGCCTTCAGGCCGTGTTAGGGTTCCAGTCAACTTGCCCTTTCTCCAGTTCATATCCCACTTCCTACTTCCATATTTCACCTGTAAATATACTGTTTTGTTCCAATGTTCTTAAAGAATAGCGTATGTGTTTATAATTCAATGTGGTAAAGTGTTTTCATTACTAACAGATAAATAGCGTAACAGCGCTGAAATCTAATTTAAGGTCATGTAATTGTATATTATTATCCGAAAAATTTGTTACAGCCCATTAAAACGTTTTTTGGTTCTGATCCTAGTTGACTTTTATCAAATAATGACGGATAATGATCCAACCAGAATAACTCTGAGTGACCTCCTGCTGTTAGCAGTGATTTCATGTGGTTCCATAATCTTCCATGTAGTACAGTATGAGTAGATCATATGAAATCACTTTAAATGGTTATTTGTTAAATCAGGTATTAAAAGGTAAACTGGTGGCTTTAAATTTGGACATGGTTGGTGCGATACAGCACCGCCTCATTCCTGGAGACGTTGGGTATAAAAATGATTAAACCTCCAATAGCATAAAATGGTGACAAAGCAAAATGACCAACAACCTTTGTGGTACTGGAAATGTCCCTGTGTCACATAAAGGATCAGCAGCGCTTCTCACATTCTGTGCCCTCTGTGGAAGTGGACCAGCTTTGAATGGAGGTCGGCTCCTCGACCATCTTGTTTGGGCAGCGTGTGTGTGTGTGTATGAATACAGGGTGGGGGTTGGGAGGTGCGCTGGCAGAGCCCTGGGCGAGCTGCAGGATGTTCACCTCGCGGCGGGGCACAGGGCTCATTATCCCAGCAGGACCTGGTCACATCAAAGGAGTAAGGAAAGGGCAAACATTCTGCTGAAGTGCCACTGTCAGCAGGCCTGGAAGCACACACACACACACACACACACACACACACACACACACACACATACACTCTTGTTTTGCTATATGTAGTGAGGACCATGTGTTGACTCCCATTGACTTCCATTGATTTTCAGTCATTTTCAACCCTTTCTATGCCCTAACCCTGACAATAACCCTAAACCTAACTATTACCAGTGCATGCCTAACCCTAACCTTAACCTAAAGTCAATTCACACCTTAGTCCTAAACCTAACCGTTAGCAAAATAGGTCGTGAGGACCAGCAAAATGTCCTCACTTTGGTACAAACGGTCCTCAATTAGATGGTGAAATTGGGAAAATGGTTCTCACTGTGATGCCAAGACAAGAACACACACACACACACACAGACTGCTCAGACACACATTCACTTCAGCATCAAATAAACATTAAATAACAGAACTGCTCCCAGTAGCATCACATTCTTCAGCTCCATTTAGAAAGGACGAACTAGGCAAAAAATCTCACTTTATTCTGGATTTCTGTGGCGGATCCCAGAGAATGAAGACAGGCTGTCACCACAGATTAGTGCATGTCTTGCTATGAACAGATAAACAGATCCCCTAATATCACTGCTCTAGTTGACAGGATCCTGTTTAAAGCAGCAGCGTTTGTAAAGGTTCTGTTCTACGCTGACTGCTGTGTTAAACAAATAACACCTCATGTAAAAAGTCCAGTCACAATTTTTTTTCAAAAGTATCTGTTTATCACTTTTAAACAGTTCCAGCTAAATACGACATTGTTTTCGGAATACATTGAAAAACAACCTGAAATGCTGGAGCTGCTATGCCGTGCCAGGCCTGTATGTGGCGCTGTAGTGCTGCCATGGAAATACACATAAAAATGGAGAAGAGATGTGAAGCAGTTTCTGAGAGGACTCAGAGTAAACCTGAGCTACAACCGTTTTGGAGCTATAGCCTAGCATAATTTAGTCATCTTCTTTGATGTTGCTTATGTCTACAGTATCGCCACCTGCTGTCACAGCATGGAATTTACAGAGGGTTCTTTTTATCTCACAGACTATGTAGATGGACATGTATTTCATTAAAAAAAATATCCTTTAAATAAATATCCAGAGTAGTTTAAGCAAGGCCTAAAATCACTCATTTACGGTTCTTAAAGAAGTCCTAAACAAAAGAGGAAACCAAACTAGCTAAGAAGATTTAAACATAGCACAACCATTTAGTGCCCAAACTACACTCATCAAATATATTTTTCAAACTGATATTGTTTTTCCATCTTTAGCCTGGTTAAGTTGCCTGTTCCAGCCAGGATTTAGATGAGTTCTGCACATGACCAATACAAAAATGTTAACCACACCTGTTAAATCTCCATCCTCCTTTCACAGAGCTGAGTTTGCAAGTATGCGTGAAGTGTAGAACCAGGCGGACTAAGAACACATTGAGATACGTGGGAGGTTTGACATTTCCAAAAGGCTAAGGTGGCTTCAAGGCCATTTGTTTACCAGTTTCTCCTAAACCTTTTCAGCTGACCTTTGAACTGTATTGGCAACTAAGTCAGGACAAAAGAAGCCAGGCAAAGAAAAACTTGTCTCCACTCAGTTTTTAAAGCAACGAATGTAGATAAGAGGTGAAAACTCACCAAGAACAGATTTGTTCTCCATAACTTGTCCCAAATTCCTGATAAAAGCAGATCTTTGCATTAATCCAGTAAAGAGTTGGTGCTGCTGTAGAACCTTCTTTGCTTGCTTTTGTTTGTCCTTTAATAGCTAAAACCAAGCAATAGAAAGTTAAGCAGAGGACAAATAAAATTCAGCAGTATTACTGCCTCATTCATTGATCGGCTATGTGCTTTAGACCAGGTCAAGTATTGGACTTAGCCTTCAGCGCTGACCAAAAGCAGAAAATGTTCTGAAAACACTTCCTGAATCAATCTGCATCCCCCTTTTTCACCAGCTATTTATAGCGGCCCCACTGCTGCATTAACCCACTGCATGATTTATCATTAGGAGCCAGCTCTGGTCTGCTGAGTAGCTACATTCATGCCAGGCTGCACAGTGGTGCCAACAACAACACTCGAAGGCCCTGAGAGATGTACACAAATAAAATCGCAGCACAAGCTAACTGTGCAGCTAAAGCCTCGGCTCCTGTACAATAACACAGAAAGACGGAGAGAGAAAACGGCACGCTGAATGAGAGGAAAAGTGCTGATGAGTTGTGTTGGTGCAGGAGCTTCACAGATCTGTCGAACAAGAGCGGATTTGCCTGCTACACCTAGATAGTGTTCCCCCCCTCTGCTTTCGCCCAGGTATTCTGGGCATGAATGGCTGTCAGTTTGGATTTGGGAGCTCAGCGTTGAGGAGGAAAATAGAGTCTGGTGGGGGTCTTTGTGCATCTCCATTGGCAGAGACGAGCGCTAGAGACAGTGCCCTTCTCACTGAGCCCCAGCTCGCTCAAACGCTAGAATTTCACATGACAGTACATCTAGGGAAAGAGGGGACAGGAGTAAAATACAGGAGACGGATGAAGCAGCTGGCTGCTGGGGACGCTCCCGTGTCTGTAGGGAAGGTTTCTGATGGCAAACGCACCAGGAAAATGTGGATGGGGAGGTGATTTGAATGAGAGCAGCTTCTGCTTGAGCTGAAGAGAATATTGACCCAGTTTTCCTTCTGTGTTTCACTCAGACAGATTCACACCCACCCACATAGTGAGCGAGAATAGCTTGAATAAAAATAAAGATGGATTACTTGCAGCTGATGACGTCATGGAAAAAAAACAGTATTTTAAAGAAATTAGTTAATAATAATTGCGTAAAGTTTGAGTTTCTGGTAACAGGGTTTTGCCTCAGGTGTGATGACACTTGTATCTTGTTTCAGTCTAAACTTCTAACCCAGTTATCAGGGAATCATTGACCTGATTACCTTTTAATCACCCATGTTCACTTTGAAGACATGCTCGTCTCATCTCTCTTAGAGAATCAACAGTCGATCGGTCAGAGAACGGAACCGGACAGTTTTTCCTTAGTTGTCTTTGATCGGTGATCAAAAGGTTAACTGTTGAAAAATCTTTTCCCCCATTTTCCAAATCCATCAATACTAAAAATGTGAACCCAAAAAGCCGTTTCACAATCATGACTTCATTTAGTAAAGCTATCCAAACCAAACCAGCCCTATGTACAAACGTCAACATCCCCCTGAATCATGAATCAGCTGTGATTAAAACACATTTTTCGGGAAAGTTGAGTTCAATGTCAATTGCCACACCCTGGCCAGATTGCTGCCTGTCCTGTGGAACCAAGAACCTGTATGAGAACATGAAGTAGACTAAAATGGTCTCATTTTCTGATCTAAAATTATCTCATCATTCCCTGATCTAAAGGAATTTAGAACCAGATAAGAAACAAAATCACTGACATCTATCAGTTGGCAAAGAGTTACAAAGGTCTTTTGGGCTGTGGGACTCCAGAGAACCACAGTCAAAATAATTTTTCACTAATGGAGAAAACATGGAAAGTTCAAGAACCCTTCCCAGGAGGTGCCCACCTACCAAAATTACTCCAGGACCACACTGACAACTCATCCAGGAAGTACCAAATGAACCCACAACAGCTAAAGCTCTGCAGGCCCCACTGCCTCAGTAAAGGTCGATTCAACAACAATAAGAAAAAGACTGGGCAAAACTGGCCTCCATGGTGGAGTTCTAGGGCCAAAATCATAGCTGGAAAACAGAACACAAAGACCGGTTGCATGCTTCAGAAAAAATATGTTGAGGATCCCCAACACTGTCACAAATGTTTTATATAGACAAATAAGACAACATTTTGGTAGGTGTGGGTCTTGTTACATAAGGTGTGAAGATAACACAGCATTTCCAAAAAACAACATTGTGCCTACAGTCAAAGACAGTGTTGGCACGGCGATGACCTTTGCTGCTTCAGAACCCGGATGACTTGCTATAACTGATGGAACCGATGGAACGGCCATCTTTGCGTGACCTTAACCACAAGCACACTCGGGTTATCCAGCTATACAATGATCCAAAGCAAAGTACACCAGCATGTCAACGTCTTAATGGTTCAAAAAAAGCATTACAGTGGCCTAGTCAAAGTCCAGACTTAAACCTTATAGAGATGTTGTGGTGCTTTTCATGCTTGAAAACTCTCCAATGTGTCTGAATTAGATCTATTCTGCCAACGTTCCCCCACAGAGATGAAAGACTCATTGTCAGTTATCATTTCCCATCAAGGCTGGATTAACCAGTTATAGGTTTAGGGGGCACTTACTTTCCCATATAAGTCCAGGTTGGTTTGGATTGATTTTTTTCCCTTAATAAATTAAATCACTTAAAACCTGCTGTTTGTTTCTACTCAGGATGTCTTTGTCCGACATTACAATTAGTTTGATGATCAGAAACATTTAAGTTGGACAAAGAAGCAAAATAAATGGAAGAAATGTGGAAGGGGGAGAATATTTTTCATGGCAGTCAATGTAGGGATGATCTTGTAATTCTTTTGTTTTCTGTTAGATTCAAAAAGCTTCCAGCTGAGTTCTTTTCTCATGTTCTAGTCCTTAGAGAAAATAAATCTGTTAAAATCTGAATCTGCAGGTCAGACCTCAAAGAAAATCTTAAATCAGTTTCGACATGAAAGAACCTGATTGGTGCATCTCTACTTTTTGTATCTCTAACACAAACCTGAGTTTTTTTTTTTTATGTGTTACTACTAATGTGACTATTCTGGTTCAGGTTTTAATGAGGCGTGCTCTACATCACAGTGTAAGGGAGCATTCGGGCCTGTGGATCACACTGCAAACCTCTCATTCACATAATGGACCAAACAACAATATCAGCAGCCTACTGTCTGGGTGCGATTCCACGTTTCAGGGGATTAACTGGTAAAGACTACCAACAACTGCCTTTCACTGGGGAATTAGTCATTAATCAAACCACACATTTCAGGATTTCTTTCTATCCAGCCGCACACGCCCCTGCTAAGATCTGAATGGAAAGCGCAGAACCATTCAGATCTGATCCCCTCCGAACAAACGGCTTTTCTCCAACCACACAGAAGCAGGGAACTCTTAAAGAACCTCTCCAAGGAGCCGATCGGTCACAGGAAAAGCCCCGCCCCTTCAATTAGCTTTGTGGCGGGGTTTAGTGGGCTTTAACGCAAACAAAACAATGACCATGTACAACATGGCAAAGGGCAGCGTCTGCTTATCCCCCCGATACATCCAAACAAATGGTAATTTCTGCTCCACAAAAGGGACAACTGAGACTCGGGGGATATGGTTGCTGCAACATTATAGGCACACGCGTACACCTGAATCAACAAATCCAAATGGGCTTTCATGACACGCACACAACAAGGTTGTTATTCAGCTCTCAACTGGATTAATGCAAGACAAGCCACTACAACGGAGATATTCATCAGTCTGGTAAGAGGGCGAGATGTTTGAGCTGACTCAATGATGGGGATCAACAGAAAATAAAAGCCTGTTAGAACAGTAAAAACACTAAAAATTTTCAGTCTCTTATTTATAGGGTAGAATAACAATGATAGCACAAACACGCAGGAAAATTCAGACAGTTTTGATTAAACTACTACGCTTGGTTACTTCATTTCTTCCCCAAAGGTTGTAAGTCACTTTGGTTCATCATGCAGAGAAATATTTAAATTTGAATTATTTAAATTATTTAAATTTTTATGGACTTTTAATAAGGATTTTGTATCACACTGTCTCCTTCCTGCTGGGCTAGTTGCTTCTCAGGATGTTTGAGGATTCTGACGATTGATCAAACCAACAGAACTAAGTTTCATTGAAAGGCTTAGAAGCTGTTGATCCAATAAGCCTACCAGGCCCGACTTTCTGCATCTTTGTTTGGGCTACATTTTGAGATGATAAATAGTCTAGAAACCGGGATGTTGACCTGATAACCATAAAAACATGGTCGATGAACGTCTATTGTTTGGACACTGGACCTCCTGGTAAATCCGTTTAATTTGAGTCTCATAACCCGATTTCCATACAGTTAACTATGAGTGAATTACTGCAGGTGACATTAACTCATGCCAAAACGTGTACGAAGACTCCCATGGGCATAAAATGTGACTTCGGGCAAACTGTGCTTTTTCCTTCCCACAAACGTGGTACACAGAGACCAAAACTGCTAATTTACTAAGTTCTGTGGAAAAACATTGTCCTCCAAAACAAGAACTTCCAAAAGAATGCGTTAACAATCATGCATTAATATTAAGATGAATAAGGCATCAAAATACAAAGAAGAAAAATCATGAGTAAAGCAGATGACTCAGAGAAAATTCAGCCTGGATTTTTGTTTTTTTATTTAATGCTGTTGTTCAGTTCCTCATAAATCGCTTTTCCCAGCACAGCTCAGGGTTAGTTCGCCACTTCCGATTGATTTTCTTTCATTTTGTACCCTTAAGCAAACCATGTCGTACCCATATACTTAACTACTGGTCTCCAGTGGGGAATAAGTATTTATTTTAAAATGTTTCAATCTGACTTTATTAAAGAGCAGGTCATTTTTCTGAAGATTTTATGTTACACCTTATTTCTTTATTTGTTATTCTAATCCCCACCGAGCCAAACTAAAATAACCAGAACTGGGTTGACTAAATGCACTGGAGAAATGGGGCCAAGAAGAGCTCGTCAGGCCATGGACCTCCTGATTTTTCCATTTGCATAAGGTATGGGTAAATTTAAAAGGCTCCATTAATCTGTTGGTTGCCAAGAAAGTGTATGAAAAGACCTCTTAAACACCTTTTCTGTCTTCATGAAAGTCAAAGAGTCCAAAACTGCAAATGCACAAAGTAACCACAGCCAACAATTTAAAAAATACAATGAATCAAGAAGTCAGAAGTTCCCTCTGAATAACAGTCAGTCTTTTTTCGTTCATGTTGACACACTTTCCTCTTAAAAAAGCCTTACACCCAATTCATTTGGTACTAATTTATCTAACCATTGCATAGTTAAATATTTTGTGAAATTATGGTGATAAATAATCATACAAATTCTCAAAAATACAATCTGTGATTTGTGAAGCCTTTATTTGAGATACAAAAAGCAAAAAAGATTACAAAGATTTTGTCTAGTTCTCATAAATCTAAGATCTTGCATCGCCTGATCTTGTGACGTATCGTCACACTCTTTGGATCGATGCATGGTCGGTTCCACAGGACCAGGCAGACGGCTCCTTTCTGTAGCTCAGGCCCTGAAACAGAACTCAGATTTGTTCTTGTCCCAGAGTCTTGCTTCTTCTTCATGTAAAGGTTGGGTACAGAAAGTCCAAGAACTGCTAAAGTACCAAACGACAAAGAGGTGAAATGAGCGGCACACGTGTGAAGTTGATCTCAACAGAACAAAGCTAGATTGGGTTAATGTTGTTGTGGCTTCTGGTGGAGCAAACACCAGCTGACATGTAGACTATCTGACTAAAGCCTTGTTAAAAAAATGGGTTTGCAAAAGTGAATCTTATGTTATTTGTTTATTAGCAGATTAACTGGTGACTATAACACCTTAGTGGTTAGATATACAGTATATGTCCCAACCACAGGTTTTAAAACCACAGCTACAGTAGATTAAGCAAATAATAACATGAAGGATTCACTGCTTGAGTCATAAGGAGGATTTGAAAAAAAATCTTAAACTTTTTAACACATTTATTCTTTAAAAAAATCTAATAAAACAACTATTGGAAAGTTATTTGCAGAATCATGTCTAGAGTTTATGATAGAAAGGCAGCCATTTTACAGTGAAGACACAAACTATTCTTGTTGTGACTGGACATCCTGCATGTTACTGTATTTATCTCCATAGAAACCGTAGGATCGATGTACGGGGGAGAGATGGGCCCTTGCATTTCCTCTAGCTTTCATCTCGGAGGATAAGGGTACAGTGAAGGTGGATTGATTAGAGGTTCTGATGCATTGTTTGATGACGGGCTGCTCAAAGTGTGGGACGCCTCTGTGATGCCTCTCCACTGGAGGACATGAAAAGCATCTCCTGGCCTCTGAGCTGAGGGTTACATGGATGGTGGATTTAAAGGGCTCCCGCCGGGCTCAACGGTGGCTCTTTTCAGGCCACATAATCCATTCAGCGTGACCTTTATATTTTTAGAGTCGGCTCCGCTTCCACTCTCAGCCCGATTTGTTGAAACCAACTCAGATACATCAAATTTATTTAACATGTCCGTCCCGTGAGGAAAAAAATTAGAGCTCTCCATCAACAACTTCGCAGTCCGATGATCAAAAGGAGCGTGGAGTACGAGGCGAGCTCATCAGATAAACAAAAAAACTCTTGCTGGATTTCTTTGTGGGTTTCATCATCCTGCATCAAGTGACTGCGAGCGGGAAGAAAACAAAGCCTTGTTTTCATCCCCGTGACATCACTGTGTTCAGAGTTTGGAAAACTGTCTCTCAGTTTGTTGCTCCAAAAATGGGAGGGTTCTGTTTTCCAGCTGCCTTCCAGACAGACCTCAAATGAATTGTTGTTAAAACACCAGAAAACATGAGAATAAAAACCCAAATCTCCAGACAGGATTAGTCAAACTCCTACCATGTTCTAGATTTGTCTAAACTCGGAGCAAATATAATTGGTATTAATCTTCTCAGAAAACTAGCGCTGCTGAAAGAGTTGCACTGACTGAACGAACGACAGCAGCAGGGAGAAGAGCAGCATTCAGCTCCGCCGTGTCTCCTCTGTGACTCAGGGGCCAGCCATAGTAAATTGGGCGCCTGGGGCGGGAGCCTCGACCGAGCTCGCATTTCAGAGCCGGGCCCAGGAGGGTGTGAGGCACAGAGATATGGCACTGGAGATGGAGATGGTGGTGGGGGGACGGGAAACACTGCGGAGGTGACATTACGCACATGCTCCAACACAAAGGGGACCTGGCTCGTTAGCACTCTAACTAGCAAGCTCCATGGCAATCAGTGCTCTCCAGTCCCATCACAAATATGGCTACATCTGCAAGTGTAATCACTCTGTTGTGCTCAGATTTTCTGCTCTGCTGGGCAGCGGCGTGGCAGCCCGCTTTTCAGCACCTCTCCCCCTCGGTGCCCCCCTCACCTCTTCCCCGGCCAGCTCTTCTGCTGCTGGTCAGGCCGGTGCAGCTCACAGATTACAGAGCCCCGGTCGCTCAGGTAACAAGAGTCACTAATCTGGTCGGGGTTGAATTACACATAATTGCCTCGGCACCGTGATTGATTTCAGCCCTGGAAAGAAGACGACGGTGCCCCCCCTCCCTTCTCTGCCTCTCTCCAGCGCTCACGAGCGGCAGCCAAGACTCTCCATCTAGTAGGAGGCAGGAGGCTTTGAAGAGATCAAAGCCAAGGCCGGGAGCAGTTGCGCGCCCAGGGAATACGGGAGAGAGGCTCTCTGCTCCTCAGCCCTATTTTCTAGCGTCATGTTGGATTGCAGCTGTATTGCATTTCGCCAGTTTTCTTAATGCTCTTGGTTTTTACTTTGACATCAGTGATCCCCCTCGGTTTCTTCAAAAACAAGAAGGGAGGAGTGAAAAAAAAAATAAAAGTGGGAGAAAGGAGGAAATAAAGGAGAAGGAGGTAAATGGATCCAAAAACAGATTTTTTTACATTTTCACAACTCTGTAGTTGGACAGTTCAAAGGAGAGGAGGAGGAAAAAATGTAGCATTTGTTTTTAATTCCACCGCCGATATGAAAGGAGCGACAAACTTTTATGGCTTTCCCAAAAATTAAAGACAGGCTTTTTTTCTCTGCAGTCAAAGAACGGCGTGTTTTTTTTTTTTTTATTCCCAAGACCACACAAAACGAACTGATAGATAAAGCCTCTCCTCTTTGTCCTCCCGCCGAAGACTCAGCGGTGGAGTGAACCTCTCACACACACCCGACACACACATGCAAGTGTGTGCCGACAAAGAAAGTGGTTTGATGTTCGGCACAAGAACACAGAAGGAGGCATGAAGAAAAGGCGAGAGCCGTATCCATGTATTCATTTAATGGCTCTGCTAATAAAGCCTGGTGGCAAGAAGGCACCCTTTGTACTGTAACTGTGCAGGCCCTATACCCACCTCCTACACTGGGGACCATTAATATTTCAGCACTGTCAGATACACATTGCATGTGAGCGTCTTTAGCGCTCACACCCACAGCAGAAAGAAATAATGAGCTTCTAAAAAATATGAAACAGCAAAAAGAAATGAAGGCCGGAGCGAGAGAGACGGAGCGGATTCATACAACAGAGCGGCTATTGATCATCGCTCCGTCTCTGAGCGGGACAAAGTGAGGGTTGTTTGAGCTCCTCTGAAGTCTGGACACAGCTGGCAGCATTTGTATCCATGTTTCTACCCCTGTGAGCCCATTGTTCCCCTCGCTTGCAGCTCCCTGCTTGGAACTGCCCCCTCATCTCTTTATAGACCTACGAGCCATCAGGATGAAGTCAAAAACGCTTTTCACGATTTTACTCATTTTCCAGCTGCATCAGAGAACAGTGCAGAACTGTGGTCAGCCTTCAGGGACAAGTTTCAATCTCTGCTTGCGCACTAAACTATTGACATAAGGTCGAGCTGCTTTCTAAAAATTTATTTTAAGCTATTAAAACGGTTTTATACAGATTTCTCAGATCACCTTTGACATAAAGTCATCCTTCCCATCCTCCATATAGTTATTTCAAGCTGTCAGTCAGCTGTGTACTGAGGGCAATAGAGGAGAACCCCCCCCTGCAGTTTTAATACTATTAAAAAATTGGCTTATGGGACATTCTTGAAACTCCCAGGTGGAATTATAACAAGAAACCATGAAACTGGAATTCTGATGGAAAGGTAGGAACTTCAGAATTCAATATAGCCTGCCCACAATGTCGTCCAAGTTGCAGGTCTAAGCTATTTCTTTTGGCAGACTGAACTCATTAAATGAGTTTCCCACGCAGTGCTGTCCAACCCGTCTGTCTGCAAGCATGTTCCTTCTGTGTATAAATGAATATAAAGGAAAACAAAACGCATTTTTGTCAACTCAGATTGCTGATGACACCAGAGCAAATCATAGATCCCAACAGTTTTTCTGACTTGGAACTACAACGTTTTTAACTCGGGTCTGACATTACCCCCAGATCCAAACTGACTTCTAAGACGAGTCAAATGCAGCTTTGGAGAAAAGAGCACCATCCATCACATTTCCTAAATGAACATCATTTTAAAACAAATGTTTGCAAATAAATGTTTCTGGTGGTTAAACACTCAAGAAAGATTAGTCTGAACCACTGATATGGAGGCCTCCCAACTTTAAAATCAAAACTATATTTAAAACTTTACCTTCTAAGTCCTTGGATTGTGAATCAGAAGCAAACTTGCACCAGAACCTTTCAGAAAACATCTCCAGCCTAAAAGTCTTCTGGCCGACTGAAATGACTGAACAGGCAAGGTTGAAAAGCTAAAGTGCACAACATTTTTTAATGGTGCTTTTAACACACATTGGATGCATTTTGCTGAAATCTTTGAGAAAAAGCAGATTACTGAAGGTCTTGTGTGGATGGTTTGATTTAGCACCACAGAACAAGCTCAAAACGGATTTCTGGGCGCAGCGACTGAGTGCAGGCCAATGAGCAGACTCCGTCGGTGTAGGTGGCCCAGTTTTAGATAATGTGTGTTGCCCTTTACTCTTCTGATTTAAAAAGTGACAGCATCATAATAGTCAACTTATACTTTGACCCACCTTTGGTGAAAAAAGAACAAATCACTGAACTTTAGCCATGGGTTGTGAAAACTGAAATGTAGGTGGAACATTATCAATTCAATTGGTGATTTATGAACCACCAGTAATGACAGGATGGTTTCATGGACATTTGACAGAACTTTTTTGTGAAGAGACAGCAGACAGTGGTGACTCAGTGTGGTGCTGGAGTTAGCAATCATGCTGTATAACTAAAACCAACGAATAATGGCATGAAAGATGATGTTGGCTGCACAGGAGCGCAGTGTGTAATGCAACTGCTTTACAGCAAAAAGGTCTTGAATTATGGATGGATGGATGGATGGATGGATGGATGGATGGATGGATGGGCTCTATAAGGTCCTCATACATCACAGTGTGCAACAGTCCCATACACATATAATAATATTACAATGGACCCAAGAGAAATTTGATGAAAAAAATAACAAAGAACATGCATAAACAGCCTTCCAGTCTCCCTTTTTTATCCTTCTTTACAGGAAGTCCCCACCCCCTCTAATCAACCAGAACTGGGCATCAGGGACAACGGTGGCGAGGCGTTGACCCCTAGAGACCAGCAGCAGGCTTCTGGTGAAGAGTGAAGCCCTGTGGACAGCTGCCGAGCCCTCCAGATCTGCTGTCTGTCCCCAGGTGGTGCTCCGTCCAGTTCAGCTGGCGTTTCGGATACGAAGGAAGTGTCATCGTCTGCTAGATGTCTGCTTTCTCAGAGCCAACACGTGTCCAAAATAAACATGATTCAGGGTGAGTCATGTGCGGGCCTGCATGCGATGCTCACGGGCTATTGCCTTTCCCAAACATGTAGAAACTCAGTTTCAGGGCTTTCAACACTGGAGCTGAAATATTGTTAACAGATGTCTTTCGTCTGTTTCTTTAGCTTTATACCAAATGTAACAAAAGGTGATGAGTTGAACTGCTTGGATTTCTGTCACCCTTAAACGTTGAAAGCAATAAAAACAGAAATAATCTTTAAATGAAAAAAAATACATAAAAAATTAAGATGCATCAACAAAACCTTCATCCGTGATTGTCATCTCCTCTTACAGCACAGAACCACTGAGCTCCATTTACCAGGATGAAAACACTGATAAGGTGATTACAACCACATGGTGTCATTTGCACTGTGCATGCAGAGGAAACGTGTCAGCCAGCATCACCAGACATTGCAGGAAACTCTGGCGTTAATGGGGCTGTTTAAAAAACTCCACAGCAGCAGCAGCAGCAGCAGCAGCTCTACACAAAGCCTGGCTGTGTTTTTTCCTGTGTGGGGTCATCACTGTACAAACACACATAATTCACCGTGTGGGATCTGCACCACAGATGACACTCATACGTGCGTCACTGTGCACATTTGGTCTATTTAGAATAAAACGAGGCAGTTGTACTTGCATCTTTTGACAGTTTCTTATTCTCTTATATATTTTTTTAATAGGTTTAGATGATAAGTTGTGCTGAGAACAAAATGCTTGCAGGAATTGCAGCTGCTTAAAAGCCCAGCCCTAAAAAAAAAAAAGCAAAAGCAGCAAAAGGTGGTCAGAGCTGCCATCGAGAAAGTGATGCATGGACATGGAAGGCTGCTGGGAGACGCAGTGTTCTCTCTAACAGGGATCTTCCATGGTTGCACTAAGGGCATGAGCCCAGGACACACATGCCACTAAGGGACACCGGAGCGGTCCGACCAAATCCCGTTAGGTAAGCCCGGGTTAGCGATTCCACGCTGCGAGACACTAGCTAGTAGATCCGTCACGTTCCCACTACATCAAAGGAAACCAAGTGCTGCAGCCCCATCACTCCCTCCTCCTCATCCTCGCCATGAGGATCTGCAACTGAGGATCCAAAGGGAATAAAAAAAAAGTACTGCAATGAAGACATAGCACTGAGTCCTTACCATCATAAAATAAAAAAAACAGCAGTAATTCCATCTTCAAGCTGTTTTCCAAGATTCACAGACTGTTCTTCCACAGCAGGACATCAAAAACATCCTCACAGTCAGGTGGAAACAATGTTCTGCATCTCCACACCAACATTTCAAAACTAACCATTGTTTGTAGTGTTTTTATCTCATCAAACTTGAGTTTGATGAAAACAGTTAGATGTCAGGGTCTCAATCCTTTAGGGCATAAATCCACACTTACGCTGGAGCGTAAAGCAAGAGTTTTTTGTACTTTTAATTAAAAGTGAGATGTTTGTGTGACATCCGCTGAGAACAGATGTTGAGGTGACTGAAAAAGGAGAACAGTCTTGATTTGGAAGCCGTCATTTCTGAGTTTATTCCTAGTGTTTGGACGACGGATTTAATGCGAAGACAAAAAAACTCCTGAAAAGCAGTGACCTCATCCTCTTATCAAACAGGGAGGAAATATGATGTGGTTCAGATCAAAACTCTCCAAACATGACATCAAAAGAGTTTAAACTTTATCTGAACAATCTTAAATGGCTGGGAGCCAACCAATATTAACATGCTTCTAGTTATTTAATATGAAAGAAGAGGCTTTTTTCGAATCAAGCAAGTTAGTCCTTGAACTGGAATCAACAGATCTAAATAATTTTATCTCATCCAGGTGGGTAGGGGTGTAAGGATGCATTCAGCTCACAATACACAATAATCATTAAATTTAAGTTACACTAAGTATCACTAAGTTTAAGTTACAATGTTAAAGGAAAATAACGCAGTGGCATTGCTTCACTGTGTGTTTAACACTGAAGGAAACATAATTTGATCACCTCATTAGAGCCACAGCATTAGCACCACTGCTACAGTATTTACACAACAGCAATTACCCCATTTCAAACAATATTTAATCTCTTGCAACACTATGCAAACGCTATGTCTGCACTGATGAAGATTCACTCAACACGGCATGCAGGATGCTTGAAGCTGAAAGTAAAGTAGACCTCATTCCTACTGCAAACGAACACAGTTTTCTGCACCCTTGATCCCAACAGACCTGCACTATGTAGAACTGAAGCAGACCTGAAGTGGCGCACATACTTCAAAGACATGACAGGATCTGATGCTCCACAGTATCCAAAATCCAATTTTTCAATACACCAGCATGACAACACAAAGTCTGACAACAGCTTCAGTATCAATAGAAGATTCATCCTGTTTGTTCCACAAACAGGATGAACTGTGTTTTAAAGAATCTATAAGCAATGTTAAATACTTAAATTCAGATTTGACCAGTACAACTGTGACAATCACAATTTGTTTCCTTCTACTGGGTATCTAAATTGCTGTAATTTAGCCAAATAAAAGGCCTACATTTAGTTTAGATGTGAAGTTCTGTGAAAATGTAATATAGCGCGATCTTATTACTTCCCTACATCAGTGGCATGACATTGCGTTGATTCATTTAGAAGCAACGCAGCACACACATCTCAGCCTGGTGCATGCAATCGCACAAAGAATATTTGTTACATTCGATCCCTACTTCCATTCAGCAGAGGGGCATAAATGTTTCAATGATTTATGTAAAGTTCCTGGACAGAAAATGAGTAGATAAAGACACGTTCTAAAGCAGGCCAGAACAAAGCAATGCCACAATTGCTGGTATTGAGGACCTTCAGAAGCCAGAAGCTCTGGAAGACCATTTTGAAAATGTTTCTGGATTCTGGTAATCTACAGCAGCAGCAGTGAAAGTATGGAAAGACAAAGTCATATAATGGTATGCTTTGCATTGTTTGATTGTGTCCTAAAAGGCACCACTAGGTGTTCAAACATTAATATCTCAGTAACATTCATTCTTTTTCCTTTTATTTTGCATCAGGTTAAGGTAAATTTAACTTAACCGAACCAAACATAAGCTGTTTTTATTACAAGATTGACACCTTGTCTTAACTTTAAGAAGTGAATGTTTGTATAATGGTCAATATTTTTTGGCATAAAGCAGCACTTTATTACCAACCTTTGTGGCAGAGTCAGCTCATTAAGCTGAGAGTCCCAAAAATCTGCTGACAATCAGCAAAACCTAACATCTTCATCGTGAGAGGACTCCGGCATGTGCAGGAATGTCATGGTCAGTGGAAATCAATCTAAACTGCTGGGATAGGGGTGGGGAAAGGGGCTGAGGATGGAAGAGAATGAAAGAGAGAATGTGGCTTTGATCTCAGTGAAAACTGATCCCAGGCCTGCAGATACTGAGGCTGCGGTGGCCGGCAGCAGAGGAGGCGAGCTGACATCAGTGAGAAAGCCAGGATTCTTCCACCGAGCCTAGACTCGACTTGTTATTGGATCAGCAAGAGAAATGCGTATAAAATGACTGCCGTTTCGCTGGAGACAGGGTGGAGGGGGGCTAACCACAGTAAAAGAAAAGGTTTTAGAGGTTTGGGCAGAAGGTTTGCCTCCTAACTGCCTGGTTTTACACATCTGCACTGAGGGGTAATTTCCTCTCGCACACTCAGCTGGTCTCCATACAGAGGTTTATGAGTTCTTCGGTGCCATGGATTAACACAGACCAGAGAACAAACCACCCGAGCAGAAATCTGAACATCAGAACCAAATTCCAGAGGTGTTGTATTTGTAAACGAAACAGGAAACTGCTTGAATTAATCCCATTTTCTCCACACAGTCATACTTTCTTTTACTTCTGCAACTATTTCAAAGAAGAAACGATGCAATTTTAACATCATCCCATGATAGAGTTGCGTGTGAAAGAAGATCCTTTACACTCAGCATGTGGCCTCTACCCCCGACAATCACATCTGCTTCCCAAAAACAGACTCTCACAACAACACGGAGCTCACACTTCACAACCTTCCGCTGCTCAAACCAACTCCCTGGACGTGCAAAATTCACAACAAGAAGGGCCCTTTTTGTTCTTCCTAACCAGGTGGGAGCATTTCCTGCGTCAGGCACCCAGAGATGGACAGCTTGTCTTCCCAGAACTGACACAGACCAAACTGGATTAGGGTGGACAGCTGCTGCTCATTTCTGCATTTCATGGTGGAGAAATTTACAAAAGGGACAGACACAGGAAGTGGCCATCAAGAGACTAGCAATCTAACAGGTTGCAATCAAGCTTGGTCTTAATCAGGGCCACAGCCTGCAGCCTGCAGAGCTGCAGTGTGCCTCTGTCCTGCACTAACAGGAGAACAGTCCGACAATAAGACAGCTAACCGGTCTTTACACAAGGACTACAGTGGACGAAGAGAAGGGGACAAAGAAAACAATATAGTAAATTAAAAAATGAAATAAATTAAATCAAAAATAAAATATAGGCAATTTGTTATGTTTTATTTTTCAATTTCTTTCTTTTCCATAGAAAGAAGTCCTTCCTTATTAAGTCCAAGATATCTTTGTTGTTTTTATTTCAACAGTCTAAAAGGTCTGACTCTGAACTATTCACCCCCCTCCCGTCCTTTTTTCTAGAAGTTTCTGCAACAAGTCTCTGAACGGACAGAGGACACATGTCAACAGGACTAAATAGGACTAAACAGTGAAACGTAAGGCAACACGGTGGCAAAAGTTCATGCAAATGGTTAGTTTAACCTGAAATGTCCTAAAGTCCTTGTTTACTGATCAGGACAGAGTTTTGTTGGCAGAGTCGTTTCTAAACACGGAACTAAGCATGTCGCCTGTCATGCTTCATATGTACCTTGACCCCAAACCTACAGTTTATATTCAGTCTCCTGATGAAATGATTGTTTGCCGATTAAAACTAAGATTCAAACCTGAAAAGCTCTAAAAGTAAACCGGGTGCTGTTTGATTGGTTCTTTTAGACGCTAGTTTTATAATGATCCAGCATGTCTCATTACCAGAACATGGAGAATCTGTGTAGAGAAGCAAATTGCTTTTCTTTTTCTAGTTTAACTGCAAACGTTTACGAGCCGCTAAACTACGACAATAACTACATTAATAACAATGATCATCTGCAGAATTAAATCTAATTTCTACTGGTCCAATCAACATCCTTGTTCCTCTATGCCTCCTACTGTAGCCATGGATGATAAACCAACTGTTACTGAAAAGTTGAGTTAAGACTGGTTTTAATGTCTTCAGATGGAAAAATTATTCTTTGCATGTTTCAATGAAAACAGATGCATTTTATCTGCAAAGTAACCTCAGTTTGGTGGCCACTTTGCAGGAACCATCTGGTTCTTCTGACGCCTGGTTTGATTTAATCTATTTTTTTCTGCAGTTTCAGGTTCAGTTCTAACCCAAAAGCAGAACCAAGCAGGTACTCACCGTTCTGGCCATAGGCGGTGACAGGGAGCCGTTGTTCATGTAGGAGTCGTTGTTCATGTTGCCCATCATGATGTAGCCTGGATAGGCCTGGTATGGGTGGCCTTTACTGTACAAGTCTGCGTGCTTTCCTGGTCAAAACACAGCAAAACCAGAGTAAATCTGTGCATCTTTGGAGGAAGAACACTGGATTCATTCAGTGCCGGAATTGAAACCGATTCATTCCAAATGGATTTTATTGAACAAAGCTGCTCTGAAGTTCACCTGGTCTGAGATGCTGTAATGATATCACTGTCTGTGGCTTTAACCCTTCGACCCATTCTGCCTCGGCCTTTTGTTCGCCTCCTTTCTTCCCGTCAAAGAGAGGAGGGCAGCATTATACCGGGGAACAATGGAGCCCCTCTGTGCCAATTAGCACCAATTAGAAGAACATACACACTGTGTCAAAATTGGAGACGCCCCAACTGTTTCTCTGCGCCTTTGACCTGAGAGGGAGAGCTTCATTCAAGAGGCCTCAATGCAGCAGCATTCAGCTGCTGCAGCATGTAATAAGGCCCGGTGAGGAGGGAGGCCGGGCTCCTGGTATACAGGCTGATGGCAACATGGATGTGAAGAAGGCCAGTGTTTGGTTTTGAGGGGGTACACATTCAGGGAGTGAAAGAGGAACAAAGAGGAGGCACACTTCTCCTGAAGAGCCCCAACAATGACCTGCAGGCGCGGGGTCAAACTACAATAACCAGGGAGCAAGGAGTCCCGAGGGGGGCAGCAACATGTTGCATGTGACAGCTCAAACCCTGCAGCTGATGGTCAATCAGGATAATGTCCTGAAATTTACATTTTCAGGACATCAAGTAATGGAAACAGGTGAAAATACTTTGATATTTGACCTCGTTTTCTTGTGTTTCTTGTTTTTCATATTTCTGAAGGCGCCCTCATCTTTGATGAAGGTAACGGTTGGCTGTGTGTATGGAGGCACAGCATGTCCAGACTAGACTTGGATCGGCAGGATCAAAATAAGACGGGAAAAAAGGCACCTTTACCTTTACTAAAGCCACATCTGCGGTGCTTCACAGACAAAAATAGCACAGATTTAACAAGCTGCAGCTTCAGGCTGCGTCACTTACCATCATCAGGATGGTCTCTGTGTTTTTCATGGTATGAATCTGGCGCTATTTGGGACTGTCTAGCTGCCTGAAAGAAAAAACAGAAACGAATCAGTCAGGAAGGTCTTAAAATTCACAGTTACACACTCTGAGACATACATGGCCATCGGACACTCTCTCACACACACACACACACACACACACACACACACACACACACACATGCAGTGCACTAACTCCAAAGGGGAGATGGAGCAGCCTCCATCTAAGCTTCACAGGAACCACTTAATTAAGCTTCATGTCCTTAAGGAGCTTACAAATTAACTTCTTTTCAGTACCACTGGTCCACTCTCATCTTCATCTTAGGGTTCAAGCCTCCTCTCAGGTTATTACAAACCGAAAAAATGTTGATGGTCGAAATTTAAGATCTCTACGCAGATGAGGCTCTTCGAAAAAACAATCATCTCCACTCGGAGCTTCTTTTTTCTCCATCTTTTAAAATCCAAATACAGAAAAGGTTTATTTTTTCTCCTATTTTCTTGGACTTCAGATCCCCTCCGGAGGACTTCAGAGTAAGTAAGGAAACTTCATTAACATTCAGCCTCTGTCCCACGTTTCTCGAGGACATTTGGTGACGAACGTGCAGTTTTGTGCAGGTGGGAGCCAAACAAAAACCCAAACTTTGTCTGCCAAGAAGAGGGTGAAAAGCTGCAGAAAAGCTGTCTGACATTTAAATTTCCATACGGAGATGACAGAATACACTGCATAAAATGAAACATTTACAGATATAGAAAATCATATTTGATGAAGCAATATAATGGACACTTAAAATGCTTTTTTAATCAATTTAACAAATTTATACATTAAATCATTTCTTCTCCTGATCCCACTTAGCAATAATTTCAACCGGATCAGGTTACAAAAGTGTTTTAACATGATCTGTAGGCTTTATTTACAGGGTGAAAATAAAACGTTATTTGAATTAGAAAAAATATAAGATCACTTCCAGCTGTCATTATTAGGATGAATAAATGGTTTTAATTCAATTTGTGTGCAGAGGATGCACCACTCCAATCTGCTGGTGGCAGGCTTACAAGGCCCCAAATCTTCCATCTCAAAATGTATTTTAGATTTTCTTTAATGCAGTTTTTAATATGCATTTACATTCAGACTTTCTGGCTAAGTCTGTTTGGGTGTTCTTAATAAATGGGGGCATCTTTAAGGTTTCTGCAGATGGACTTTAAATTTGGATATTACTGCATTCAAATAGGAACGAGATTGTGCGTTATTGTTGTACCGAGGATGCATCAGTAAAAACAGGCTGCTAAATAGGCCCCAATCCTTAAGTGTCAAACGTATTTTAGATTTTCCTTCATGGATTTTTTATACGGATTTTTAGGGCGATTTTACTGCTGAAGGGTTACAGATCAGCAGTGGTTATTATATGGGAGCATCGTTGGGTTTTCTGGAGGTAAAACTTGAAATGTGCATGTTATCAGTGCCTTCTAGTGAACTGGTTTTGGGCCTGACTCAGCTGCTAAATATCAATGTTAAAATGCCAACAAAAACTAAGTAGAGGAAACAGTTTGAGGCTTTTCTGGATTTCTCGGTTTTAAAGGGTAAAATATGATAAAAAGCTACTCAGAAGCCTGCTGGAGATAAATAACGAAGTTTAAAAGCAGCAGCTGCACTCTGAATCAGCACCATCATGACTCACATCGTGGCTGTTGCTGTTGGGGCTGATCTCCGACTCGTGGACCAGGGAGGACTTGATGTCCGCCAGGTCCCCCTCCTCCTCCGAGTGGCTGAGCTCGGCGAAGATCTGCTCTTTCTGCGGGTCCCCCTCGTCTTTGAACGGAATCATTTCATCCGTGGCGCAGAGCTCCGGGTCTCCGCCGCCGCCCGACAGCTGAGGCATGGTTCGGGGTTTCAGGTTCGGGGTTTCTGGCTCGCACGGCTGCGGGAAGGTTAACTCCCACCAAGATCCGAGCAGAACCGAGTTGGGAGAAAGCTGCGTGGAAACGCAGCGCCGCCGGTGGGTCTTCACGCTGAAGCAACAGGAGGAGCTTTTTGCGGGTTTTTCCTCCAAACTATTAAAAAAGCTTAAATCTCTGAGCCAGATGAGTGAGATCAGAATCCGGAGCACCGATTAAAGTCATGAGAAAAAAATAAAGAACAAGTTCAAATCTGTTTTAGTCTAAATGCATCTGTGGTCCTGTGAAAACGAGTCAATGAATAAAAAAGTACATTTATAAAAGTAAAAATATGTCCTTGGTGATCCAGTGGAGATGAAGCTTCAGTGTTAAAAAGTAGGCTGGGAAAATCAAAACACCGTGTGGAGGTGAGAAGGTAACTGATGGATGCGCAACTGCTGCAAAACGCAGTTCTAACAAGAAGCGACAATAAGCTGCCTACAAATACATCCTCAAAGCTGCTCAGATGAGGACAGATGAAGGCAAAAAGTCCTAAAACAGCCAAAGAAACCCAGAAAGACAGAGTGGAAGAGGCGCAATGGACCGACTTGCCACCGCTCCCGCAGAGCTTCCACAGCCTAATGATACCAGCGTGTGTGTGTGTGTGTTGATAATGTAGCTGCGCTCCTTCCTCCTCCTCCTCCTTTTCTCTCCCCCTTCAGTCACTGGGAGGAAGGAGAGATGAAAGGAAAGCCCAGGCTCTGATTGACACTCCTCCTGAGAGAGAGATTTAGCTCCCAACAAATGGGGAAACAGGAGGAGAAGCAGGAGCAGCAACAGTGAGGCTGTCGGACGCTGCCTGCGAGCAACTTCCTTAAAGTCATCAGGAAAAATCAAAGTTACTGTTAAAAAAAATGTGGTTTGTTACAAGTACAAGTAGTGGAATTTCTGTATGTAATTCCATTTATTTTTTAGCTTAAATTAATGCTATTTCTTTTTATTTTTGAGTAAAACAAGTGGAATTTTTCGTATCCAAATACAAGAAATGCCAGTAGATATATTTTTAAAATAATTGTTAAAAAGCGCTAGCTGTAGAATAAATGATTAAACTTAAATGCATAAATAATAAAAATAAAGGCAAAGGAATTTGAAAAGGCTGTGTTATTCTTTTTTTTTCTTTTTTTTTTTTTTGTAGGATAATTATTCAGAGTTATTTTATTACTCAGTTATGAAAAACTGATTAAATTCAGCATTGCCTTTGTAACAGAAAATAATTTTTCAATTTTAAGATATAGGCCTAATCAAAAGACATTATTTCAAAAATTGGTTATTAAAAAACGAGATAATCTGAAATATATAATTTCAAATTAAATAAACAGCAACCATAAACAGACATTTAGAACGAAATTATTTTTGCTCTGATTAATATATTTTAGCCAAAAATTGCATTTTAATGCTTTAAATCTTAGCTTTGAGTGTGAAGTTTAAAAATTACCAAAAAAGCAAAATAATAAAAAGAACAGTCAAAACATAATTACAATAAAACAAAAAACAAAAAACATAATTTTTGTTCTGTTAGAAACTTTTTTCATATCACAACAAGCAGTAAAACAATTAAGAGAGAAGAACAAGTTGGCCTGTTTCATTGCTGAATGTTTTCGTACAGATGAAGGAAAAGACGAACAGCAATAAAAAGCGGTGGAAGGGGCTTGTTTTCTGTCTGAGCGACGAGAAGTTGCGTGAGAATCCAAGTTGGGATATGGAGGCAGATCTTTATAAAGCGCGGGGGTGGGGTTAGCGGGGCGGAGCCGCGGCTGGCTTTGATCTGGCGGCGGCTGGCTCTTTCATCCCCAGCTACCCCCCCTCCTCCCCTCGCTCTCCCCCTTTCTCCCTTTGTATGACTACATTTGGGCCGAGTGTGGATCCGAGCCAACGTTTCCACGTGTGCGTTCATCCCAGCTGAGAGAGAGAGAGAGAGAGAGAGAGAAGTGGGTTCTCTTCCGGGTAAGGAGACGGCGAGGAAGAAAAAAAAAAAGAAAAAAAGATCAAAGGCTTTTGGGTTTGGGATTCAAAGCGCGAGACTGGCTGCATTCCAGAGTATAGCGGAAAGCGCGTGCTCCTCCACGCGCGAACAGATTCAGTCCTGAAAAAAGAGGAAGACAGAGAGAGAGAGAGAGAGGCAGCTAATTAGACAGATTTCACACAGGCAGATAGAACAACTGAACCTTTCATTTAAAGACCCCCTCAACATTATACAGTCCTTGTTTCCAGCCAAAACCTGCAATGAAAAGGTTTTAAAAAACTCTGGCTGTTTTCCTTCCCACCCTGTAGAAAAAAGTGCCGGTTCTACCTCATTACACTAGTTAATTTAATTATCCGGCACTTTTTTCTGGCACAGTTTACCTTCATTCACCTAACAGGAGCAACCTGCTTTTCTTAAGTTACCTTTGATATGGTTTTAAATCATAAAGCTGGGAGGAAGTGATGAGAATTCAACAGGGAAGGGATTTTAGGTCGCATTAAGGCCTGCCAGGATGGAGAAGACGGGCCTGCTGGGCCTGAGCAAAGCTGGGATCCAAAACAAGCAGATTATATAGATCATAAGCTTAAATTATTCACCTTATTTCTTTTTCTTTCTTTCTTTGGTTCTTTCTTGGAGAATCAATGTGAATTACAGTTTATCAATACAAAATGAACCCATGTGAGCCTTTATTATGTTTCATGTTTTTAACAGTTTATCAGTTTTTGAACCTATTCAGAAGAATAGTAATAGTCAGCCCAATGTTGTTGAGTACCCCAAGCAAATCTAATTGGGGGGGCTGAAATTAAAAAAAGTTAAACTCCTATTATTTAAATGGCTTACACACAGAGCAATATATGTCAAGTGTTTCTGTTGATTTTGATGATTACAGCTTGCAGCTTACAAAAATTCAAAATGTAATTTGTTAGACTGTAGAATATTACATGTTAACAATAAGAAATTATTTTTTTATGTCCTACATGATCATGGGGCCATTTATAGCTGCCCTCAGATAGTTATTGAGACCCTTCTCTAGGTAGGTAAGTCATTTCAAAAGAAACTGAATATTCACAGTGCTGTATCCATGCATACAAATGGAAAGTTGAGTGGAAGGAAAAAGTGGTATACAAAAAAGTGCACAGGCAATACGGACATCCTCTGCTTTTTCCTATTAGTCTGTTGTAACAAAGACTTTTCAGAGAAACTGGATTTGAGGTTTTTATAGCTGTAAGCTGCTCATCGAAATGAACAGAAATAAATGCTTTATATATGTTATTCATATATATCGCTCTGTGTGTAATAATATACAGTTTCACTTTTTCAATTGAGTTATTGAAATAGATTACCTTTTGGATGATATTGTAATTTATTGAGATGCTCTAGCAATGCAGGGGACGCTACGCAGTTGCAAAGTTTAGTTGTACCTCAGGCTGGATCTGGAAAAAAAGGCCCTTAAAATGAAAATATAAACAGCTTTAACCCTTATTTTAATACAATTAAATTTATTTATGTAGACCAAAAAATTAGAACAAATAACATCTCAGGGCAGTTATCATGCTCAAATTCATACTCAGTTACAAAGAATCTAAATTAAATTGAATTAGTCCAATCATATTGTCAGGTCCGTTACATGGAACCCAATTCAGTCCTCACTATCACAGTACAAGGTTAGTTAAATGATACTGCTAAATATATTTCTGCAAACATTAAAACAATTCTGGAGATTACACACAGTATTAACCTCTAAGAAGGTGAAAAGATGGTGGCTCAGTTGATAGAGCGAGTGCACCGTTTGCCAAGGCTGTAGTCCTCGACATGGTTGTCCTGGGTTTGGTTTCTGGTTTCGGGTCATTTCTTCACCCTCTCTCTTGTCTGATTACTGTACAATAAAGACCACTTGTGCCAAAAAATCTTAAAACAAGGTGAAATAATAATAATAATACTAGTTGAACTCCAGATTTTTTATATTTTTTATAATATTTAAGCACAAACACAGATACTGGATGTAATTTATGTCTGATGGTAGTGCGATGATAATAAACAGACATGGTAATGAAGGACAGGCGAGATAGAAAAGTACAAAGTATTTTGGAAGGATTCATATCGGATTAAGGAACATTTTGGTTCTTTTTCTTTCCTTCTCAGGGCGGTGTGACTGACAGTCTCGCTTTAGGTCCAAACACATTTAACAGTTCTGGAACATACCGGGTATTGATAGGGGACATTTAGGCTAGTCTAGCAGTTCTGGTGAGAAATTAGTTGTAGATCGTTGCAAATTTTCTGGATGTTTGAAGAGGTTTGGATAATCGGAACTTCAGTTCTCAGGTATTATCCGGTTGTTAGTCATTGTAACAGGATGTTCGGTACTGTGCAAATATTTCAAACCAGCTAAATAAACTCTTGCTATCATTTATAGTGGTTTTGAGAGATGCTTCTCCAGATTATATGTTGTTCAAAAAACGGAAGAATGTTGAGGAATAGAAAACCAGGACCATCCTTTACAGTCTGTAAGAAATCTCCAAAATTTGGGAATCATCTGTTGCAACAAAAATCCTGTTTTCTTTCGGTCAAACTGATTATCTTTGTTATTTTTTGATGAAGTCACCTAAAGAAATGTGAACAAGCTCTGCCTTTGAGGCATTCTGCTAGTAACAACTCAGCCAACATTTGTGTTTCACCAAAAAAAAAGTATTTACCCCCTTACAGATTTCTTCAGTTTTTTTTTTTTGTGTGCTTTTTTTCACATAAATGTTTTAGATCATCAAACATATTTTAAAATCAGAATAAGATAATCAGAGTAATTACAAAATGCAGTAGTTTAAATAATTGGGGGGGGGGGGGCTATCGAAACCAGCCCGGAGGGAAAAAGAATAATGGTCCCCTAAACCTCTTAACTAGTTGTTCCACCTTTGGCAGCTATAGGTTGTATCAAGTGTCTGCAGGCAGGGCTTCCTCTGAAAGGTGGCATGAAGACGCATTTCTGTCAGTTAACATGGACACAACCAGAGAAGCTGAAGAGAAGATCGGATTCAGTAATTCACTCCTTCCAAAATTCACTTCATAGTCCAGCGACAAAAGAAATGCTTCTCAGTTTGCTTCGTTCCACCTTCTGACGAAGCTCCATCCCAGGAAGTGTGGAAACAACAAATGTAGAGAAGGAAATCTGTAAAAAGCAATAAAAAAAATACAAATCCTAAAACTGGCTCTCCAAACAAATTTTGACCAAATAAAATCTGAAAAAAAAGTAGGTTCAACCTTTCCATACAGATTGTAAATTACTCTTATTACCTTTTCTTTGATTGAAACGTTTTAAAAATTTACATTTTTGAATTGTGTTCTTCACTTGCAATAATATTGAAACAAATATCTCTCCATATATGATTAGGTCAGAAAGAAGAGATCATCTGGATTTTGCAATGCTTTACCGTTTGTTAAATGAATCTGCAGCAGTAAGCTTACCAGTTATAAATCTTCAGGATAAAGACAAGTTCTTGTGCAATAATTCTAGTGCAGAAACATGATGACAAGTTTGCAAATGACAGACTCTCTAATGAAGCAGTGCCAGAATCACCTGAGACACTTTCACTCAACATCAAACCAGATTCCTGAGCGAGTCTCTGTGCGTCACAGCTCTGGTTGTTAAAATCACCAGGAAAGAAGTTGCAGAATGGAGAGTAAAAGAGTAAAAAAAAAAAAAAAAAAACAGCCATATTTGCATTTTTCTTCTAATGACTTCATAAGAGTGACCCCTCTGGATCTCACATGAAAAGCAAGACTTCATGCTGTGCAGTGACCTGGATTCAGTTGTCTCTCACTTTAGATTTTCCATTTTGCATGTTGTATAAAGGAAGAGCATAATTTATCTCCAGCAGATTCAGAAGCTTTATCTCCCTGCTTTAAGACTGCTGGTCGATCTAAAGGATGAAATAAATACTTTATCAGTCAGTACTAGTGTGCATATTTTGTTTCCTGATGTTTTTCCTCCTCTTGTAACTTTGTAATAGAAAATCAGTTCATCCCACCGAATGAACTGTGTCAAACAAAATGGTCTTTGTTAAACAATGCTCAGTCAAGGTCCTCCTTAGATCTATTATTGTCTCATCTTTTCTCTGCTCTATTTTAATTGCAATGCACCATACTTCAAAGAGATATTACCCTAATTATCTCCTGTTTGCTCACTGTGCTGCAAATCTTTCTGAATGTTTCCTTGTGGGACAGGAGCCAGTTTAGTGGGATGGTTTATCAATACCAGTCAATAAAACCACTTTCCAGATGATCTCACTGTTAAAATGGTTTATTCACCATCTGCTCCACCTGCTACTTATTCATAAAAACACACCCTTGATGTAGAAATTACAGCCTTAGCGCTCGTAGCCATCCTCGACAAAACAACAGGAAACAAACATTAAATTATGATGAAAAGACTGCAATTAAACGTAGCAGCAGACACATTTATCACAGGTGCAAATCTGAAGCAGGGGAGGTCCAAGGTGAGGGATTATTGCTGCTGCTCTTTGAGTGGTGCAAGATGAGTTACCTTCTTGAAGGGGAGGAAAATGTCTCGGGGGCATGGGGGTAAGGGGGTTGGGGGTGTGATCTGTTGATTTATGACTCTGTTTATTTATATACTCTGTCTCACACTAACTATCATTCAAAAGAAATTGTCTCCTAGATGGAAAAACGTTGCACTTTTTCCACTTAGGTGTGTATTTGTACAAATTGTATCCTGAATTCAAATGATTTATTTCTGGCAAACATCCCAAAACCCTATTTTGTTTGTCTCTTAAGTAACTTGACATTTACTTGACATTTATTGAGAATTGGTGGTTCATAATGAGGTATAGAAGAACCTCATACTGAGACAAAGATCCTGCAACACAACCACCAAACTCTGAAGATTATTCTTGTACTTTACAAAGAAAACGTACCAATTAATACATTTTAAACTTAAAACTGTGTAATTTATCTATTCCATTAAATCAAATGTAATATTATTTTCATTCTCTGTAAGTAAACATTAAAGATTAGATCTATGGTCTGTGTTAAAATTCAAGCATGTATGAGAGGCCCCTGATGGTGCGGGGGCCCTAAGCCATTTGCAGTCATTTACAGATTTTTATTAGCAAAACATGTAAATAAAAGCCATAGATCATTTTCTTTTGATTTCACAATCATGGTCTACTTAATGTTGGTCTATAAAATAAATTAGCAATAAATTATATAGAAATGTGTGGTTTGAATGTGATCAAATGTGGAAATGTAAAAAGGGTATGAATACAATGTTTTTGTTTATTACAACAGCTGTTGAACCAGAGTCCTTCTCTGACAGTAAATTATATTTATACAGTAAATTAGGTTTACCAGAAGGTTGGATTTCTCTATATGCTGTATGAAAAATGTTGTCTAACTCGCTGTTTAACCACCAGAGATAAGAGGTGATTTGAGGCCTCTTGACTTTACTTTTCCCATATTCTGCGTGTTGCTGATGAAAAATACATAAAAGTCGAGTTAGAAATCACCTTTCCCTGCATTCACCAGAGACGAGCTGTAAAACAGAAAGCTTACATACTTCCATCGCTGCCACACAACGTGCAGAGGCAAAATCTTTATCTCTCCGACTCTCCACTGTCTCGGCACACAGTACTTTCATGCAACCCAGCGAGAAAATGAAAAGAAAAAAATGCTCCCGGGCTCATGATATGAAAACAGGCAGCTTGTTTCTGCTTTGTGTGAACCTGCATCAGTGTCCCATCATCAGACCAATGGACTAATGAGCAGATTAACACTTGGCTGACCCAGAAGCCTGAAGGGAAAATCTCCGATGGATTTTTATCTCCAAAACTTCCCCCAGCGTGAACAATGTCTTGGTTTTTCTTAGACTTTATTCATTGTGAACCACAACATACATGTATATTATATGCATGTTGACAGTATATTGTCCCCCAAAAACAACGTTTTGCATTATTTCAAAAGTATTTAACCATTTTTGAGACATTTTTTTATTAATTTGGTTTTGCAAATTACATACTTTTTAAATATCAACTGCAGATGAAAAGGTGCAAAATTCCAAATATTTGACCTCCAAAAAAGAGGAAAAGTTTTACCTTTGCAGTTTTTTCCATGTGATTTCACATATAAAAACATGAGTGTGAAGAATGAAATTCAGTCACTGACACCCAGAGTTAGAGCCCTGATTTCACCACCATGCACAGGAATGTGGTTGTGACACTTGTTGAACATTTAGCATTCTGATTTTGGTGAAAATAAATAAAACTGATACAAACATTGTCTCAGAGGGTGGTAACTGATCAAGCTGGAGAGGTGTAACAATCTTCCTTTTTCTTGCTCGGGCTCTCCACATGCCCAGCGGGTGACCCAGCTTCTTCGCCAGCTGTCTTTCAGCGTGTGCTATACGTTCTTCAGGTCTGAAGGGGAAGTTGCGCATTGTGCACACAGCCGCTCCTTTCATCCCACTGTGTTATTGGAGAAAGCACTGAGCGGTGTGTCATGACCCGCTGTGGAGAAGTCAGGGGTCAGAGCTGACCTGCTAAGAGGTCCTGGGGCCCCCAGTCCATTCTATAATCAAACACACAGCACACCTCGCTCACGCCACTCCTCTGTCTGGGCTCAGGCTCCATTTCTGGGTCGACCTGAGCTGCCGGAGATCAAACATGGAGCGGCAGCACCTCTGGCCCCGTGTTATCAGCTCGGGTGTCTCATCACATCAGCATGCAGGACTAAACAGTAAACAGCCTGCCATCATCGTCTCAGTGGCTGTTTGGGTGCAGGTTTGTGCACAGATCCACATGTAGGAGGAACATACACCACAAGGTTCAAAACTACATTCTATTTCTGGGTCCTGTGGAACACTGGGAATTATTTTTGCACACAAATTATTTAAAAAGCTCTAAAAATATGTTTTGTGCTTAAGATTCTATTTTAGTAGTTTTGACTTTGACTTGTCACGTTGGTTTAGAAAAATCATCAGTGTTATTGCTTCTTGATTTTCTTAATTTTATTGCAATGCTGATCAGTCCAACATGTGTGATTTTAAATGTATTTGAATTAAGTTAAATTTGAAATCATTTTACTTTGAAGACATTCCTATACTTTGTTAATATAGTCTTTATCAGTACTTTCCCAATTCAGTTTATTTATGTAGTACCAATTCACAACAAATGTTATAAGGGATTTTATAAAACCAGCTGTTTATATAGAAATATGTGGTCCATTCAGTCCAATCATATAGACTTCCACTTCTATCCTGGTTATAAAACAACGTAGTAAAATTCAGCTTGTTATGCCAGAACCACAGGCTGTTCAGTCTCTGTCTTTGGTATTTGGCTGCTTTCTCAGTAATCTTCTCTTCATTCCTAGTACCCCAGCATGATGACATGTTGACATGTTGGTGACATTAAGAAAAATGAAAAAGTCTCTGGTTTTTATTTAGCATGTGCCAGAGATGACTTGATATGAATACTTGTGACAATTAGTACTCTGTCTTTTCCTGTGACTTTGTCCAAGGTTGGAGCATACAGATGTAGCGATCTTTCTAGATCCACCAGACGCCTTTGTCCTTTATTATGCTCTCTTCTCTCCAGCTCAGCTCACAGGTTTTTTATATAGCATTTAGGTCTGAGGTTCTGTGCTGATTTTTCCAAATGTTGTGGATCATTATTCACCTGAAAGACCCAAATGTTCAGTTTTCTGGCACCAGCTTTTTACTCAAAAGATCCAGGTTCGAGGTTCCATTAACTCTAAAGAGTTCCTGGAACCTTTGGAAGAGAAACTGGCCCACAGCATGATAGATTCTCCACCATACCTAGTAGTGGGCCTAGTAGTGGGCCATTAAGGTGTTGTTCCAAATGTTCATCCTTTTTTTCACCTGGAGAGTTAGTCGCTGAAAAATTCAATTTGGTTCCAGTCAATGTCCCGGTAGAGTTAAGCAAACACCACATCGTTATGTTTGTGATGTTAGGACAGAAAAGGCTCATTCTTTGCTGCAGTTTATTAACAGGGATCTTTGGAGACTTTATCTCATCACTGAGTGGTGACGAGATAAATTCTTGTCCAAGCATGTTTGTAACAGCTCCAGTTGTTTTAAACTTTTCAATCATTGCTTTGCCTCTAGATATGAGCAGGTTTAGGCCAAGAGCTAATTTCTTTACTTAAGATGGGCACACACCTGGATTATTTGAATGACTTGTTCTCTAGTCTTTCCCATTTTTAAAAACAGGTGAAACATGTCTCTGTGTCGCATCGTATTTATTCCCCAAGAAAACAGGAAGTCATTAATGACTTAGATTTAGAAGAGTAAATTAAAAAATGTTTCAGTTACACTTATTTTGTTAGAGGTGACAATAATTATGGTACTGGTTTTTTAAAAACAATTATTTCTAAGCTGGGTGTTTGTCTCCAATGAATCTATCACTTAATTTCTAGATTTAAAAAAAAACTTTTCTGATGTGAGATTATACTGCTTAAAATCAGCAGATGAAATTATTTGAAGACTTTTTACATGTTTAACCAGAGGTGAGTGGAGGACACGATTTCCTGAAGCAGCTCCTTATCAATAGTTGTTTGTGGGCTTATTTTAAAGTGTTAAAGTGTTTCAGTATCTGACAGACAGCTTTCATGGCCCAAAGCTAAAGGTGGAGGGAAGGAGCAGGATGTTTTAACTCTGAATTTTAAGTGGGAAACGTCTTGATGTTGATTGATGTCTTCTCCTCTCATGCAGGAAAAGTCCAGGAGCTCTTCCAAGAGAGGGCTTCTAAACTCTTGCTGCCAAGTTGACAAGTTTAGTTTAGCATCTTGGCTCTGATTCCTTGCTTTATTTAAGAAGTATTAAACGTGTGCTTTTTTTTGTTGTTCCAAAGCAGGTAGCACTCGTGCAGAGAGCAGACATTTTCTGTTTTTCACTTCACTCTGGACTTTCCCCCAACATCTCCCAACATGAAGGACTTATTGCAAAAATTAGTGAGCGCTTCTTGGCGGGCCTGAGGCGAGGCAGAAACAAGAAGAGCCATGATTTTATGTGGACCAGACTGTAACATTTTTAATTACCTCATTATACCAGCAATAACTCATTTAACATTTATGCTAATTAAAAAGTGGATTTAGAAAATCTGCCACATCACGACTTCTGGCTTCATACACACAGAGATTGTAAAAGTTTCTGTGGGTCTGAATGAGTTTTGTTGAGGTTTTTGTTTGTATGGAAGACTTCATGCGACTGTGAATGAGCGGGTTATTGCTCCTGTCAGCCTGGCAGCGAAGATCAAAGCCAGGCTCCATCTCTGGGGAACTGCTCTTCATTTCTGGCTCCAATCTTAACTGGAAATGTCACATGTCCTCTTTCCAGGTCTTTAAAGCTACAACATGTGGTTGGAAAGAATCGTAGCTAGAATAAATATGTACTCTGACTCCAAAAAGTATTAACACCCCTTGCACTTCTCACATTTTGGTATTTTGGTTGGAATTCTATGATATAGATCAGCACAGTGTAAAGGATGATTGTGTAACTAATTGAATATATAAAATGTTTTTTCCCAAAACCTTTCCCAAATTAAAATCTGAAAAGTGTGCTGTGAATTTCTACTTGCTTCCCCTAAATAAAATCCAGTTTTATTAACTTCATTAGTAAATTGGGTCAACTTGTGGAAGATCAAGGAACACAGCAGGTCAGGGAGAAAGTTGTAGAGGATTTTAAAGCAGGGTTAGATTCCACAAGATCTCACGTTTTTATCATTGAAAGAAAGATTCCCTTGGTAGTCTGCAAATGGTCATTTATGGGACAAAGCAAACATGTGGATAAGGTGCTCTGCTCAAATGAGACCAAAATAGATGGCTTAGATGCTAAATGCTGCATGTGTCAAAAAACTAATATTTCACCCTTTACCCATCCCCACTATGAAACATGGTCATGGTAGCATTATGATGTGGAGATGGGTTTTTTTTCAGCAGGGATAAGGAAACTGCGTCAGCAGGAAATGGATGGAGCTACAGGTAAATAAAAAAATAAAATCAATTCAACAGTTTTGTCACTCATTTTACAAAGTGAAACTCATATACAGGTCCTTCTCAAAAAATTAGCATATTGTGATAAAGTTCATTATTTTCCATAATGTCATGATGAAAATTTAACATTCATATATTTTAGATTCATTGCACACTAACTGAAATATTTCAGGTCTTTTATTGTCTTAATACAGATGATTTTGGCATACAGCTCATGAAAACCCAAAATTCCTATCTCACAAAATTAGCATATTATTAAAAGGGTATCTAAACGAGCTATGAACCTAATCATCTGAATCAACGAGTTAACTCTAAACACCTGCAAAAGATTCCTGAGGCCTTTAAAACTCCCAGCCTGGTTTATCACTCAAAACCTCAATCATGGGTAAGACTGCCGACCTGACTGCTGTCCAGAAGGCCACTATTGACACCCTCAAGCAAGAGGGTAAGACACAGAAAGACATTTCTGAACGAATAGGCTGTTCCCAGAGTGCTGTATCAAGGCACCTTAGTGGGAAGTCTGTGGGAAGGAAAAAGTGTGGCAGAAAACGCTGCACAACGAGAAGAGGTGACCGGACCCTGAGGAAGATTGTGGAGAAGGGCCGATTCCAGACCTTGGGGGACCTGCGGAAGCAGTGGACTGAGTCTGGAGTAGAAACATCCAGAGCCACCGTGCACAGGCGTGTGCAGGAAATGGGCTACAGGTGCCACATTCCCCAGACCTGGGCTACAGAGAAGCAGCACTGGACTGTTGCTCAGTGGTCCAAAGTACTTTTTTCGGATGAAAGCAAATTCTGCATGTCATTCGGAAATCAAGGTGCCAGAGTCTAGAGGAAGACTGGAGAGAAGGAAATGCCAAAATGCCAGAAGTCCAGTGTCAAGTACCCACGGTCAGTGATGGTCTGGGGTGCCGTGTCAGCTGCTGGTGTTGGTCCACTGTGTTTTATCAAGGGCAGGGTCAATGCAGCTAGCTATCAGGAGATTTTGGAGCACTTCATGCTTCCATCTGCTGAAAAGCTTTATGGAGATGAAGATTTCATTTTTCAGCACGACCTGGCACCTGCTCACAGTGCCAAAACCACTGGTAAATGGTTTACTGACCATGGTATCACTGTGCTCAATTGGCCTGCCAACTCTCCTGACCTGAACCCCATAGAGAATCTGTGGGATATTGTGAAGAGAACGTTGAGAGACTCAAGACCCAACACTCTGGATGAGCTAAAGGCCGCTATCGAAACATCCTGGGCCTCCATAAGACCTCAGCAGTGCCACAGGCTGATTGCCTCCATGCCACGCCGCATTGAAGCAGTCATTTCTGCAAAAGGATTCCCGACCAAGTATTGAGTGCATAACTGTACATGATTATTTGAAGGTTGACGTTTTTTGTATTAAAAACACTTTTCTTTTATTAGTCGGATGAAATATGCTAATTTTGTGAGATAGGAATTTTGGGTTTTCATGAGCTGTATGCCAAAATCATCCGTATTAAGACAATAAAAGACCTGAAATATTTCAGTTAGTGTGCAATGAATCTAAAATATATGAATGTTAAATTTTCATCATGACATTATAGAAAATAATGAACTTTATCACAATATGCTAATTTTTTGTGAAGGACCTGTAGTTTAATTACATGTCGAGTCAAATATTTCAGGCTTTTTTCTTATAAACACATGTAGCCTAGCACCACACTAGTCAGAGTCAGGTAAAAAAAAAAAAACACAAGAAACATGTCTTATACCAACACTGAGGCAGCTAACAAGTTATACTCTATCTAAAATGGTGGGTCAACTTGAAAAGACCTGAAATTGCTAACGTTAGCCAGGCAGTTGGGCAGACATCACAATGTGCTATTCCATTATGTCTGGGTACCCTGCTGCATGGTGGTGGAACCAACAAGACTCATCCTTTGCCGTCAGATCCCGCGTTCTTATATTGATGCGTTCAAGGTTTTTCCTACACCAGCGAATGTGTGTTCTCTGCTAGAGGAGACACCATCTGTCCAGAACACTCACACAGACTGCTGAAAAAGAAGAAATCATTTTACTCAGCAAGAACTGTTTTGGATTTTATGCTGTACCTGCTGCTAATCTGGACTGGGTTGTACAAGTTGTTCTTTTTTGTTTGATATTCTGCACCAGGTTAGCCCATCAAGTGGAGCTCAGTAACAAGTTTAAATACCTGCAGCATCAGACACTGGATTTGTGCAAATGTGTTTACTGAAGTTTTCAGTAATAAAGCTCTCTTGGTAAAGTGTTCCCCTGTGAGAAGAAACATTTAAATTCAAGTTCATCGGTTTGATATTCATAAAAAGTTAATCACTAAAATTCATCCATGCTCAGACTATTTCATCCAGGAATTCTGGTTAGCTAGCTCATTTAAACCATTAAAAGTTTTTTCACTCTGCCTCTTAAAAGAGTCGGAATCGAGAATCTATTGGGACCGGACTCAACACTGTCACCATGTTCGAAATAGCTCGGACCCACATACAGAGAACACTCAGGAGACGGAAGTAAAATAAAAATTGTTTATTGAAGATATAGTCAGGAACGGAACAGAAGAAATATCTCACTGTAAGGAGAGAAGTGAAGAGAATGGATGAGTACAGGTACGGAGGGAAAAACGAAACTAAGAGAAAATAGTTATCTTGATACTGAGATTGGCTTACTGAGTTATGGTGGTCAGCTCTCCAGGAGGAATGAGATTCAGGATCCAGGTCTTAAGCAGGGATATCCATAGAGAGTTCACTTGGTGCTGTTCTGTGGAGCTCAGGTTACAGTAAACAAGTTCGATGTACAGTGACTTACGTTGGAGGGTGGACAGGGTACGCTTGTGGCTTGGCTCAGGAGACGAAGAGGACAGGAAGCTGCCAGCTTGATGCAAATCCAAACGAAGGTAGATCACAGGATAGGAATCCTCAGAACGAAGACAGGCTTGATCATCCAGAGTAACTTCCAGAAACGTAGTCCAGAAAACTCAGTGACATAGATCCAAAGCTTAAGCTTTCAAAATCTGCAGAGGAGCAAAAAACAAAGTTAAACAAGGTTGAAGTACGAAGCATAACTTGGAGTGTGGCTAGAGTTTGTACCACTGTGGCAAAAACACTCTCGCATTGAAGTGCTGGCAGCCTTCTGCTTAAGTACTCCTCCTGGCAATCAGAGGAATAAGTCGCACCTGTCACCCAGCACACCTGAGAGCTCCAGCACCACCTGAGAATGAGCACATGTAGCAAGCACACAAACACAAACCCAGATCCTGACAGACACAAGGAATGGGATTCGGAACCGGAATCATTCAATTTCAAGCGATGACCAACCCTGTCTGCAGGGCACTGTAAATACACAAATCTAGTCACACACCACCCCAGCCATCAGCTTCATCAAGTCCAGTCAGGAAAGCCTGAGACTCAATATTTTGATAATATGATGAAGAAAAGTTGATCAACATAAAACATAAGGTTTTCTGTCATCAGCTCTCCTCAGGTTTCAGTGCTCCACTGCAAAGGGCAAAAGTTCTTGCATTGACAAAAATAATGCAAACTTTACAGACTGCGCTGAGAAAATGCATCAAAAACATATTTATTCAATGCAAAGAGATCAGTTAGCCTAAAAATGTACAAATAAATGTTTAGTATTTTCCCCACATGAAGCATGATTGAAGCTGTAAATCACAGCTGAAATTATCCTTTCTTATTCCAATTAGCAGACTGACTGATGTAAAAGAGAGGCAGATATGTTTGAAATCATGGTCTTCTTGTATTAGGAATATTTACCTGCAAAGAAATACATGATGTCATCACTTTGTATTTAAAAAGCCATCAGGCTCCTGAACTGGGTTTACTGGAGAATTGTTCTGCCACCAGTGCAGAGCTTTCACAGCATTGGCTGCAGGTGAGAGTCAGGAAATTACACAAAATCAGCAAGGTCAAATGTATTCACTAAAAGTTCTTTAAAATCTTTAAAGGTTTCGATTTTCTTCAGCATACCACTGAACCAAAGATAAATAAATCAAAATGTAGCTCCATAATGACTGGTGTGTCACTGGACTGTTTGGACCTGACTCTTTCTCTTAGTGTGACTTTAAAAAAAAGCCACTAAACCAGCCTCTCTGCAGATCTTCATCTGGTTCTACCTCTTCTGAAAGACATTCGACCTCTTCCACAATATGGGTCTTACATGCTTTATCCTTTATGTTAAGCAACACTCTTAGATGCAAAGACAAAGAGAATGAAAGATCTGACAGAGTGAGAGTCCAGATATGAACCTCTGGAGTCGACAAAATGTTCACACATTTCCGTAGGCAGAAAACCTCCCACTTCAAATAAAAAAATGGCAAAGTTTCCTCCCTTTGTAGATTTCCACTGGTCCAGGATCAGACTTAAAAGGCATTCCCAACCTCTACATTGCGCCCTTGAGCCTCAGTTTTATATTTTCTCTTGCTTTTATCCAACAAAGTCAAACACTCCTCTCGTGTGAGGAGAATTCCCCGGGTCAGTCATAAATGTTGCACTAAATGTTATAATTTAATCAGTTGTGGCAACAATTTTGTTACTTTCTTTCTAAGTAGAATACATCTAAATGAAAACTAAGATGACTAATGAATAATAAAAAAACAAAACTTTTTCTAGAAATATATGTTTTCTAACTCAGACACTGTCAACAGATACTTTGTAAAACAGACATTTTCTGTTCATGTTTACACCTCTTACTTACATGCAAAGTGAGTTCACAGTCAGTAAGAACAGATTTCTTAAACAGTGGAGAATTGTAAAATCCTCTGTATAGTATCCATGTAGACCAAGTCCAGTAAGGTTCCATTTAACATTTCATTTTACCACCAGTCCAGGAGTACTTTTTATGGGAAAGAAAAACAGAGTAGCAAGAACTTTCAGTTTGTCTCAACTCTGTCGCTATCAAACTTAAAGCATAAACTCAAATGTTAACCGAGAGAAAATGATGAACAATGTCAAAGAAAACATGAGCTGCAATCGTTTTAGGAAAATCTTTTGCTTCGTACATTTGTAGCAACCTACAGGTTTTTATTTCTATAAATCTTGCTGTGTTGAAAATGTCATCAGAATATCACTGTTTTAGTGATTAAATTTAAGAGTGAAACTCACATGGTCATTATTAAGAAAGTGAATATTTCAAGCATTTATTTCTGTTAATTACCATGATTATTGCTTATAGCTGATGAAAATCCAAGGTCAGTTTCTGAGAAAATGTTACGTCAAATGAGACCCATAAAAATGGTTTTAATACATAAATAAATGTTATGTTATGGCTGATCAGTAAACCACAAAAGGCCTTTGCTAAAGGTATACAGTATACAGGCATATTAATGGAAAGTTGAGTGGAAGAAAACAAATGTGGTCCCAAAGAGGTACACAGACAATTGAGATAACTGCAGGATTGAGAGGATTGTGAAATAAAAGCAATTCAACAGTTTGAATAGAATTCATAAGATGCAGAGTCCATCTGGAGTCAGAACTCCAAGAAGCACCACACAAAGACGTATCCAGGTCATGGGCTACACCTGTGGTCTTCTTTGTGTTAAGCAACTCCTGAACCATTGACATCATCAGAAGGGTCTTGCCTGGGCTACAGACAAAAGTAACTGGATATTTACTCTCAAAGTCCTCATTTCAGATGAAATTAAAGTTTGCATTTCATTTGGAAGTCAAAGTTCCAGAAACTTTGAGTGTGAAGTTTCCACACTGGACCAGTTAATGATAATTTGGGGAGTCATTCAGACTCTTCTCTCTGCCCATTTCCTGTCTGGTAACTGTCAATAAAGGCCACTAGTGCCAAAAAAAATAAAAAAATAAATCTTGACCTAAAGTAGTCTGAGAATGGAGCCTTGAGGAACGCCACATCACTTTATTTTCTCTGAAGTTTATAATTACCAAATAAAACAAAGTAATCCTGGTCAGGCAATAATTTGAATCAGTTTACTACAGAGAATCCCACAAAGCCAAAACTAAATGATACATCTTTGAAAAAGAAATAAAACCCTGTTAACAAGAAGTCAAACTGTCCAAATGGATATCTGGCTGGAGCAAAGAGTGTGGTGTGTAACTGATGCAATGGAGTTGGGGAGTGTTAAAGCAGTAAATACATATCAGAATCAGAATCAGAATCAGAAAAGCTTTATTGCCAAGTACGTTTTTGGACATACAAGGAATTTGTTTTGGCGTAGTCGGTGCAATACAGTACAAATTAAACAGTATAAACATATCTACAATATAATATAAATATAAGTGCACAGTTTTAAGTGAGTGAGAGTAAATATAGAGCAGTATAAGATGCAAGAGCAATACAACAGTGCAGGTGATCATTGTGCAAGTAAAGCAGTGCAAGTAAGCAGGAGTCCAAGCTGAGCGTTAATGTAACGCATAGAGTTACAGGTTACAGGTGTCCTGTCAGCAAAAAAAGGGGGGGTGTGGGGGAAAGGGAGAGTGTCAAGGTGGTTTCCGGGCTTTGTTAACCAGGCTGGTGGCAGATGGGAAAAAACTGTTCTTGTGGCGTGAGGTTTTGGTCCGGATGGACCGCAGCCTCCTGCCAGAGGGGAGAGTCTCAAAGAGTCTGTGACCGGGGTGGGAGGGATCAGCCAGAATCTTCCCGGCCCGCTTCAGGGTCCTGGAGGTGTACAGTTCCTGGAGCGACAGTAGACTGCAGCCAATCACCTTCTCAGCAGACCGAATGACACGCTGCAGCCTGCCCTTATCCTTGGCTGTAGCAGCGGCGTACCAGATGGTGATGGAGGAGGTGAGGATGGACTCAATGATGGCTGTGTAGAAGTGCTCCATCATAGTCTTTGGCAGGTTGAATTTCTTCAGCTGCCGCAGGAAGAACATCCTCTGCTGGGCTTTCTTGATGAGGGAGCTGATGTTTGGCTCCCACTTGAGATCCTGGGAGATGATGGTTCCCAGGAAGCGGAAAGATTCCACAGTGTCAATTGTGGAGTCACAGAGGGTGATGGGGGCAGGTGGGGCTGGGTTCTGCCTGAAGTCCACAACCATCTCCACTGTCTTTAGAGCGTTGAGCTCAACGTTGTTCTGGCTGCACCAGTCCAACAGATGGTCCACCTCCCATCTGTATGCGGACTCGTCACCATCAGAGATGAGTCCGATCAGGGTGGTGTCGTCCGCAAACTTCAGAAGCTTGACAGACTGGTGACTGGAGGGGCAGCTGTTGGTGTACAGGGAGAAGAGCAGAGGAGAGAGAACACAGCCTTGGGGGGAACCGGTGCTGATGGTCAGGGAGTCAGAGACGTGCTTCCCCAGCCTCACGCGCTGCTTCCTGTCAGACAGGAAGTCAGTGATCCACCTGCAGGTGGAGTCGGGCACACTCAGCTGGGAGAGCTTCTCCTGTAGCAGAACTGGGACGATGGTGTTGAAGGCAGAGCTGAAATCCACAAACAGGATCCTGGCATAGGTTCCTGTGGAGTCCAGGTGCCGGAGGATGAAGTGAAGGGCTAGGTTGACTGCATCATCTACAGACCTGTTGGCTCTGTAGGCAAACTGCAGGGGGTCAAGGAGGGGGTCGGTGATGTCTTTTAGGTGTGAGAGCACAAGGCGCTCAAAGGACTTCATCACCACAGAGGCCAGGGCGACGGGTCTGAAGTCATTAAGCCCTGCTGCATGAAGTCAATGAATTAGCAGATATGACTGGATACTGTGTGATCTGTCAAAGAAATATCCTACAACGGGGAAATTACCACATATTACTTCAGTGTAACATAACAAAAGTGTTGCTTTTCAGTATTGGGGGAAGTTTTAGTAAAAAGAACAATCAAACTTTGTGTGTTGTGGTTTGTACATGGTGTGAGACTGATGGGAGGAGTACACTTTGACCTTACAAAATCTAAAAATCTGTTGCCATCAAGAAACTGGGAGAAATCCTCCTTAAAGTCCAATTAAAACTCTCCAATTTGATCATTGATTAACATGTGACCTACCAGTTTAGCATCCTTTGTTTATTCCTATGAGATTGATTTTGTTTATCAAAGAAACATATCAGAAGCAGAGAAACTTAAACATGTCTGTATGTCTATGTCTTGTAATGTTATGTTAACTGATGCTTAAGAGAGATTTTTGCTGTGCAAAAACAGACACTTTAATGTAAGACGCAAGCACAAAGAATGAAAACAGAGAATTTTTAATAAAAGAAGCCCTGCAGGAACAAAGCCCTCTACAGTAGCTACCCTTCCAGTTCTGAACAGATGACACTGCTTTAGCATATATTACACATGCATATCGTCTTCTCTAATCTGGGTGTTTGTGGGTCTTATTGTGGTGGTGGCTAAGACGGAGCGAGGAGGGGACTCCTTTGTGCCGAAGCTAATGATGTCCCTTTGTGACTGGGCTGGGTGCGAGGGTTAAGGACACCGGTATAGACTCCGAAGAGTTGCTGTATGGGTCTTAGTGTGACTGGCAGCTGCAGTAATCCACCCTTTGTGTCTTCAACAGGGCCCCACTGAGCTCCCCTGACAGGGACGATGTTCCTAACTCCACCCGGCAGCCCAGATGGGCTGAGTGACACCGAGGGAGGAGAGGGGAGGGCTGTAGAGAGCATCATGATAAAGAAGGAAAAGGATAAGGAAGATGGAAAGAAACAAGGCAAGAGATAAACAGAAATGCCATAAATAGAGTTAACAAATAATCATGGGAAGAAATAATCCAGGAAGGGCATAAAAGAATGAGGATCTACTCCTGGAAGCTTTGAGAGCTGTGGCTTTACATCACAGCTGGATCATTTTCCCAGATATTGTTTTATTTGTTCCTCTGAGGTCACCCTGAAGCGTGCCAGAGTAAACCCTCTGATTGGTGGAGGCTTTCTGCTCGTAGCCCACTTAACATCTAGGGTCACACACAATTACAGAGATACACATGTTCTTTTCCCTCTTTCTGTCAAATCTAAGTGTTGTTTTAAAATAATTGGCCTTGTCATAACATCTGACACAAAAAACATTCTCTGTTGCCATTGTTGTTGGTTTGTGTGCCATCTTGTTACTCTTAATTAGGGCTTTTCTACTAAAGTGGCCTGTGGTTAGAGTTGGTTCCTGACTGGTTCCTCCCAGCCAAGATGCTATTTGTTTTCCTACCGCCAGAGATCCAACATGAAGCAACAGAAAGTGGTTCAATATTTCACTTAAAAATGTCGATCTTATTCATAAACAGTGCTGCAGGAGTCATGCTCATCTTTTCAAGTGTTACTTGGAGAGCCTCTAAAGATCATTAACTGATCAGCATCCGTGTTAACATCTCCAATAGCAGTGGCGACTGGTGGAGTTTTTAACAGGAGGGGTTATAATTATAATTGTTTAGCATTTTGCCAAAACATGGCTTGTCTCAATGCATTTTCCATGTGGATCCCAGTTTTCTCATGCTTCGTTGCTTTTCTGAAAAGTGCTTTAAATCAGTCATACCTGTCTTAATCCATGCCAAGTCCAGTGTTGAGGCTCCTGTCTTTTGACTGCTGATTCATTTCGATGTTCGGTAGATTAGAACTGAGCTCCTTCTGTTCAAGCTTCTCATGATAGGATATCCTTGGAAAAAGTTTTGTTTTATGAGATTTTACGGAATTGTTCAACTCCTCCATTTTGCTTTTCTCCCGTCTCTCAACCCGTGAATCAGCCGCACTTCATGACGTCTTCCCCATGTGCATGGTGGTGGTATGTAAATCAGGCTCTAAATCTCCTATCTATTGTGTTAAAGAGGATCCACTGCACGTGTACAATTTTACTGCGAAAATATGTCGCCATCCAGACAGCACCCATGAATGAAATTAGTTTACCCATCATTAACTATAAAATGTTTGTCTTGCAGATCTAAAAAATATGCAAATGATTTGGAAATATTTACATTTTATTTTTGAATTGTTTGGAGCAAATAGATATCTATGTCAAAACAAAACCAAGAAGGAAAGGCATCAGCTTGATCACAGAGAAGCCAGATTTGCTGTCCATCTATCTGGGAACAGGTTTCAGGCCATTTCTAAACAATTTGAAGTTTATTGTTCTATTGAGAGAAAGATTATTCAAAAGTGGAAAATACGTAGGACAGATGCCAATCTTCCCAGGTGTGGATGTCACTGAAAATTTGTCCAAAAGTCACACTACGCAATGCTCAGAGCCTTTCAGTCTCTACAGGCTTTAGTCAGCTTGCTAAATCTCATAGCAGGGCAACTATGACAGGCTGAACAAATACGGCTTGTTTATTTGGGCTGAAGGTGAAAACATCTTGTCTCTAAGAAAAATATGGCTGCATGGTTTAGGTTGGCAAAGTTGAATTTTAACTAACCACAAAGGACCTGGAACAATGTCCTTTGGACAAATGAGACCAACATAGAGGTATTTGGCCATAATGCACAACCGCATGTTAGGAGAAAACCAAACAAACACCTCCTGTCATGCACAGTGGTGGAGGAATGATGATTTGGGTTTGTTTCGCGGCCACAGAACCTGACTCGTGAACTCTTCTGTGAGGCCATCTGTCTGAGAGCTGAAGCTTCACCCAAACTGGGTCATGCAAGCAATGATTGGAAGAGGATTGGGCCCTGATTGTTGTATAACAATGTGAGATATTGATATTATTCATACACAAATTACTACTTATTTCTGCTCAATGGGGTTCTACAAGGTGTTAAATAATAGAGTACTTATTTCTTTTCCATTTTTGCTTCATCTTAAAAATGATAGTCATACTGTTGAGGTTTATGACTCCATTTTATCAATTTTATTTCTAATACTTGAAACATTGAAAGTGAAACAGGGTGTACTTTCTTTTTGCTGTGACTAGACATAAAACAATGTGCCGAGATACTAATGAGCAGTGCTTCATCGTTCTGATTCAATTTGAAAATTTTTTTAGGACACAACAGCTAAAGTGTTAAAATCTAGCTCAAATCCAAAGGCCTGCACCACCATATTATCTACCGCCACCGCATCTGAAATGACACGTCTTTGATTTTAGCGTGAATGAGCTCTTCACTTGAGACATCAAACAACTCATAAAGTAACAGGGATTTGGGAGTGACTGAGTCCATTGATCTTCCGCTTTCTTCTCAATTTATATTTAACCAACGGCTTGGCACCAAATACAGTCTGTGTTTATGGCCTTCCAAAATCCATCATTAATTTCTTACTGCTAAACCCAAGGCAAACAATGTCATAAATATCATTAATCACAGATGAAACTGCGAGATTTCATTTTACCACCAACAGCAGTGCAGTGTTTCCACCAGAAGCTGATGAGCCTTTTAGGCTTCATGCGGTTCAGGAAGATGAAGAAGTGTCTCTGAATGCTGATTCAGACGAGCTCAAACAGGAACGTCTTTAAATCTGTGATTAGAAGACAGATAGACAACAGCTCTGTTAAAGGGAACCAGGTTAAAACAAAAGAGTCAAAGTGTTGTGAGTGAGTGGTAGGGCACGTCCTCCCAATTTGAGAAATTCAGCAGTTATAGAAATCAGTCAGACATAATTTTATCATAGACACGAGGTTTTAATTTAAATAAATGTGGAAAAAATAATAACTGACTAGATAGAACTACTTAGGTAAATATAGAATTATATAGAATCTTTATTTTTCATTTTTTATTCAAAAATAAAAAACTTCAGTTTGATTTAACCGGAGGGAAAAACAAAGTTGGTTTACATGTTTAGTATTGCCAGTATTAGAGAGGATCTACAGCATCTTTCTGCAAACACTGAAGGACCTAAGCTTCCTCAAGAAGTAAAGTCATCTCTGTCCCTTCTTGTAGATGGCTTCACAGTTGCATCTCAACTCCAGTTTGTTGTCCAGGTGAAAACTGAGGTATTTATACTCCTCCACCACATCCATTTCTTCTCCCATGATGGAAATAGTGTCTGACTGATTCCTGGAACAGTCTCTTAAACTCATCCTTTACATTTAACAAAGCTGTTATTCTTGTACATACTGGTCCTTCTCAAAATATTAGCATATTGTGATAAAGTTCATTATTTTCCATAATGTAATGATGAAAATTTAACATTCATATATTTTAGATTCATTGCACACTAACTGAAATATTTCAGGTCTTTTATTGTCTTAATACGGATGATTGTGGCATACAGCTCATGAAAACCCAAAATTCCTATCTCACAAAATTAGCATATCATTAAAAGGGTCTCTAAACGAGCTATGAACCTAATCACCTGAATCAATGAGTTAACTCTAAACACCTGCAAAAGATTCCTGAGGCCTTTAAAACTCCCAGCCTGGTTCATCACTCAAAAACCCAATCATGGGTAAGACTGCCGACCTAACTGCTGTCCAGAAGGCCACTATTGACACCCTCAAGCAAGAGGGTAAGACACAGAAAGAAATTTCTGAACAAATAGGCTGTTCCCAGAGTGCTGTATCAAGGCACCTCAGTGGGAAGTCTGTGGGAAGGAAAAAGTGCGGCAGAAAACGCTGCACAACGAGAAGAGGTGACCGGACCCTGAGGAAGATTGTGGAGAAGGGCCGATTCCAGACCTTGGGGGACCTGCGGAAGCAGTGGACTGAGTCTGGAGTAGAAACATCCAGAGCCACCGTGCACAGGCGTGTGCAGGAAATGGGCTACAGGTGCCGCATTCCCCAGACCTGGGCTACAGAGAAGCAGCAATGGACTGTTGCTTAGTGGTCCAAAGTACTTTTTTCGGATGAAAGCAAATTCTGCATGTCATTCAGAAATCAAGGTGCCAGAGTCTGGAGGAAGACTGGGGAGAAGGAAATGCCAAAATGCCAGAAGTCCAGTGTCAAGTACCCACAGTCAGTGATGGTCCGGGGTGCCGTGTCAGCTGCTGGTGTTGGTCCACTGTGTTTTATCAAGGGCAGGGTCAATGCAGCTAGCTATCAGGAGATTGTGGAGCACTTCATGCTTCCATCAGCTGAAAAGCTTTATGGAGATGAAGATTTCATTTTTCAGCACGACCTGGCACCTGCTCACAGTGCCACAACCACTGGTAAATGGTTTACTGACCATGGTATCACTGTGCTCAATTGGCCTGCCAACTCTGCTGACCTGAACCCCATAGAGAATCTGTGGGATATTGTGAAGAGAACGTTGAGAGACTCAAGACCCAACACTCTGGATGAGCTAAAGGCCGCTATCGAAGCATCCTGGGCCTCCATAAGACCTCAGCAGTGCCACAGGCTGATTGCCTCCATGCCACGCCGCATTGAAGCAGTCATTTCTGCAAAAGGATTCCCGACCAAGTATTGAGTGCATAACTGTACATGATTATTTGAAGGTTGACGTTTTTTGTATTAAAAACACTTTTCTTTTATTGGTCGGATGAAATATGCTAATTTTGTGAGATAGGAATTTTGGGTTTTCATGAGCTGTATGCCAAAATCATCCGTATTAAGACAATAAAAGACCTGAAATATTTCAGTTAGTGTGCAAAGAATCTAAAATATATGAATGTTAAATTTTCATCATGACATTATGGAAAATAATGAACTTTATCACAATATGCTAATATTTTGAGAAGGACCTGTAATGTGGTCACATCTTAGATTGACTTCTATAATCTCATCGTCTCTGGTTTAACTCATAAACGTCTGCACCATCTTCAACTGGTGCAAAGTGCAGCTGCCTCAGTCATTACTAGAACTCTTTCTTGTTGAGCTAATCACTCAAGTCCCATCAAAACCTCATCGTATTTTGGTAAATTACAGCATAAAATTTGAAGATTCTACATAATTATTAAAAAGTAACATCCAGATCTTTAACAAAAAGGCTGGATGTCTTATCACTTTAAACATAGAATGTGGAGTTTTTTTTAAACTCTACTTGGACTTTAACTGGAACCGTGTGCGTTGGTAACATAACAAATCATCCAGGTGGTTCTGGATTGCAACAATTCATGAATATGTGAAAATTGTCCTCCTACCCACTGTTAGGTATGTTGGAGGATCTGTGATGCTGTGGGCCAGTTACAGATTTTTCCATACAGAATAAATGTTCACAAATTACAGGTTTGACTTTTTAAAAACATTTTCAGTTTAAGGTTATTATACTATTAAAAAAAGATGACCGAAACATTTGTTCAGACAAAATGGCTGGTCGGAAAGTTTCACGACATTTCCACCAAACTTACAGATGTGTCAGATGAAGGGCATCGAGTGAAGCAAATCTGTCTGCAGTCCTCCCAGTTTAGGAAGCGGATTAGAAACAGGAGAGCCACACATCCATCCCTCCATCTGTGTCTAATTGGCATGTCAAATTGCAAAGTGGGAGCCTTTGCACCACACATTCTCTGCGTTTCTTATAAGACTTGCAGTGTTTGTGGCCTGCAGTTTGATGTCCGTCGGAAACTTGCTTTCTCTCTTCCTTGATCTGGGACATGAGAGAAGATCTGTTGGAAACTGACTGCAAGACTACAAACGAGCACCATGAGTGGATCTCCACAACTCAGAAAAGCAGTATATAACTGCAAAGGGTGCAACAAAACTTTCCAGGGAGTTTATGCTAGTTTCGCATAAGTCATGTTTGAGCTTGGTCTCAAGTGCTGCTTCATGAACATGATGAAATGGCCTTTTAAAGTATTCTCAGAGGACCCAACACTTCAAGGGCTTCTTAGAACCTGCACCACTGCCTTATATCACCCAGGGAGACAGCGAGAAAAGAGCACCAACAAGAAATAGAAAGAGAACACCAGAGACAGCAAGCAAAGAGGGAGAACTCTCAAAAACCAAAATGCAAAAGAGTCATAGGGGCTGAAATGAGCAAAAGAAGAAAAAAAGTCCAAATGAAAGTGAGCCCTCCTAAAAAGAAACTTTTACTCCAAGCTGATCCTCAGATCAGATGAGATAAAAGCACAGTAAGTTCACCCTCAGCTTGCAGCTGAGTTCAGGCGCTTCTTTCTCCAACTTACTGAATGTAGGACTAAAAGGAGGACCAGAGGAAGAAGGCAGCAAGAGCAGCATGAGCGTGCCCACTAGCTTTTAGTCAGGAAGCCTAATGAGCTCCTGTGGGATGGGGGCTGGCTGTCAATCAGCCTCATTCTTCTTCAACACTATACCACCATATCGTCCTATGCTCACAGAACCAAGGGGCATGAAATAATTAGAGGTGACCAGCCAGTGTGACTTGGCTGTCTGGCAGAGGAAGGATGTCACAGCGAGTCTGAGTCGTGTGTGGGGATGATTAAATTTGTCGGATCGGGGGCTTGGAAGATACTGTACCTGCCTTCGCCACTATGCATAAATGGGACAATGAGGTAATAGTGTTTCAGCTTGTTGCATAATGTCGCCAGGATGCTTCAATTATTGTGAGGGTGATGAAAGAATAAAAATGGTGAGCAATGGATTCAGCATGATGAAAGGGAGCCCTGCAGATAGGGCAGCTGGAAGTCTTTCTGGACGACAGACGGAGGGTAAAATGTGAATATATCACGCTGATTTTAAAAACACATGAATGCAGAGAATATTTTATACTAAGATTTATGGTAATCCTGTTTATCAATCATCTTATCTAATCTATGTGATAAATGGGAGACACATGAGCTCAGTGCCACAGCAAGTCCCAGAAACAGCACAAAAAGCAGATTTAGCAGCAGACCTGCACAAAACATTCAACCTAAAATCACTTTGAGAAATTCCTATTAAAAGTGTCAAAGTGGCATTGTCAGAGTCGGGGATTTTGTCTGCCTGCTGCTAACTTCCCTCCACCACTAGGTGCCGCTGGAGCCTGGCAGCCGAACCAGCAGCAGGTGTTCCTCGTTCCCTCATCAGCTGGGGGGCTATAAGAAGGCAGACTGCCAGCACATCAACGCCTGAGTGTTTTGCCTAATTGGGGTATCACAGTCTGGCCAGATTTCTGACCGTTCCACAGCCTTGAGCTATTTTTGTGAACAGGCTTGAACTAACCTTGCCTTGTCTTCATGTCAGGTTCCAGGACCAAGCCACGCTCCCACTCGGAGGAGGACCACAGATAGAGTTGAATCATAACCGTTGCCTTGGTACAGTCCCAGCTGGCAGTCTGCCCGGCCAGAATAATCACTCTCCGCTCCGGCAAGCCGCAGTGCGGACCAAAACATAATTCCCAGAATCGACAGCCTCACTCTCTGGTGGATCATTCCCGGCGCACTGTAAGCTGTTTTCAAATAATCTGAACCGTTTTCTAAGTGAGCTTGTATCTGATCAGCCCTTTCCCTTTCAGTTACCTGGTTCCAGTCCATGGGTTTTGTTGCGCCCTGTCTCCGGTCAAATAAACTCCTAAACTGCTCTCAGTGTCTCAAGTGTCTCTGTATGCGGGTCAAATCGGCGGCTAAAACTATGACAGAACACTCAGGCCAGCCAGACCCAGCAGAGGATCTGCAGAGAACATTTTCAGAACAGCCAACAGATCCACTCCCATGACTTGACTCTCCGAACCCTTCTCGAGCAGCTGCGGCAGGTAAACCAGCAGCTAGACCAGATGGCAGCACTGCTGCAGCATGCTCTAGGCTCTAAGACCGCCGCACCCGCAGGAGGTGCTGCGGAGTCTCCCTAGTCACAGCAGGTTCCGTATGGCCATGACGTCACTTCCCCCAGCCCTGAGAAATTTTCCGGGGATGTTGGAAGTTGTTGTGGTTTCTTACTACAATGTTCCCTTGTTTTCAACCGGTCCACACAATCATTTCCCCACGATGATGCCAAGATTTCTTATATTCTGGGTTTACTGACCGTCAAGGCTCTTCGTTGGCAAGAGGCGAGGTTTTCTGACCATAACCAATTTGGTTGCACCTATGATGAATTTATCAAAGAATTTAAGCTAATTTTGACGTGGCTACAGATCAGACCAGGGTGGCTTGCCGTCTGTGGGCGCTGAAGCAGCGCAATCGGCCTTTAGCGGAGTTCACCGTCGAGTTTCGCACATTGGCCGCAGCTTCAGGCTAGAACTCCAGCACCCTAAGATTAGCGTTTTTCCAGTCTTTAGATGAGGGTTTAAAGGATGAGCTGGTCTTATTAGATGAACCAGAGGAGCTAAACGAGTTAATTACCCTGGCTGTCCGACTGGACAACAGGATGAGAGAAAGAAGAACTCGCGCTGAGCGGGTTGTAGTTAGGTCTCAGTTATTTGCCCCGCCACAACTGCCGGCCCAGCCTGCACAGCCCCGAAGCCACACCAAGCCCGAACCGATGCAGCTGGGAAGAGCGAGGCTCTCCCCAGATGAATGGCAGCGGCGCTGTGAATCAAATCAGTGTTTTTATTGTGGTTCTCCCAACCACTTTGTTTCAGCCTGCCCAGTTCGGCCAAAAGGGTGGGTCCGTCGGCTGTGATGGGGCGGCCGGCGGACCAGATCCCCAATCTCAGACCCCCTAGATTTACTCTGCCTGTTACATTATTCTTAAACCGGCATGCTGTGCCTTTGACCGCCCTTATTGATTCGGGGTGCGAATTAAGTTTAATTGACCGAGCCTTAGTTGAACAAAGACAGATTAGTACTGAGCCACTACCCACTCCACGCCAGTTGTTGGCGCTGGATGGCCATTTGCTCTGTCGCATCACTCATTGGACCAGGCCATTGGAGCTAGTGTTGTCTAGGAACCATAGGGAGTATATTTCTTTCTTTATTTCTCCCACGTCACGGAATTCTCTAGTTCTCGGGTTTCCATGGTTACAGGCACACAATCTCCATCTCAATTGGTCTGAGCTTGACGCCTGGTCATCTCAGTGTCTGTCTAGCTGTCTAGCTGTCTGCAGTCTCCCCTCGTTCATCTGCTGAGGAGGGAGGTTGAGTCACCGGATCCAATCCAGGTGCCCACCGGGTATTATGACCTCAGACCCGTTTTTAGTAAGTCAAGAGCCCTGTCTCTACACTCCCACCGCCCATATGATTGCGCAATAGAGCTGCTTCCAGGCGCCCCATTGCCCACCTGCCCACTGTACAAGATCTCACTACCCGAGCGACAGGTGATGGAAAAATACATAGTAGAGTCACTGACCGCCAGCATTATTCAACCCTCATCCTCTCCGCATCTCCCCATCAGTCTAAAACATTGATGCAGCTCCTCTATTGAAATGTCTGCATCTCTGTACTTTGACTGGGCATGAAATGTTGTTTTGCACTCCAGGTTTGATTTAGGATGGATTACTTCTACACGCTCTGCCTTCTCTGTAGAAAGTGTCAATGCAGTTTGCTAATTTAAATGCACCATCCAAGGGATGTTCAGTCAATTGTCCTACACTTCCAAAACACATTTAGTTAGAAGTAATTTTATTTGACATTTCAAACATTAAAAACATATTTTGCTGATTAATGTTACCAAGAAATTAGCAGCCTTGTTGCCTGTTCATGATTCAACTGAGTGTTTTCTTCTTCCAGATGTCAGAAGGGAGGGGGGCAGTGCTCCATCTGATAAGGTCCTGCTAACAGTTACTTACTGGAAGAAGACATGTATGGCTGTTTGTATTGCTGCAGTTTAGACAAATGTTGAGTGAGGTGATTTTATTACATTTCCTCTCCAGTTCCCCTACCCGTGTCAAAGTGGAGCTCAGAGATGTGCTGTAGACACTCTGGGGGGCTCTCTGTATTTCTGTTTCAAATGAGAAATGCTAGCCTGTTAGCCTGTCTGTGGCAGCTTTCTGTCAAAAAATCACAGCAGGTATCACTTAGTGTGTTAAATGTTAAAGTTCAGGACAGGTCCTCATACAAACTGTCAAGCACGGTGGTGGAGGGCTGATGATTTGAGCTTGTTGTGCAGTCACAGGACTTTGGAACCTTATGGTCACCATGTCCAACATGATCTCCTCTCTTCACCAGAGTATTCTACAGCCAAATATGAGGCTGTCTGTCCAACAGCTAGCTCAAGCTGTGTCATCAACAGAACAATGATCCCAAATGCAGCAGCAAATTAACAACAAGGCGGCTAAAAAAGAACCAAGGAGAAGAACACTGAAGAATAAAAGTGCGGTGATGGCTCAGTCAAAGTCCAGACCACAACCAGACACAATTAGACTCCTAATTCCAAAGTGGATATGTTTTCCCCTAAAAATACTATATACTGTCTCCTAATTCAGAAATTTGTAATTGTACCAATAAAATCTATTATTTATAATATTAGTGTAAAACACAAACCTAGCAAACAATACGTTCAAATGTTCATCTCCAAATAAAACACAGCAATGGACCATGTTCATGTGTGTGTAAAAAGCTGGCAGGGCTGCCAGAGGTGAGGCGATGGATACAGGCTCGTGGGATGGAGAGTTGACCTTTTGGGCAGGGCAGGAGAATTGGACAGGGATCTGAGGCAGCAGTGCGAGGACTCTGGGGAGCAGCTCTCTCTGTGGGCACACAGCCAGCTGTGATCTATCGTATTTCCCCATCAGTCAGACAGGGAACTCGGATCCCAGGAGGTGAGCAGAGAATTTAAACCCTACAGAAACAGGAAACACATGGTGCTAATTTTTGGGAAAATAATGAGGGAATAAACAAACATGATGAAATAAACTGTACATTTTGGTCCATTACTGTTATTCTGTGGTAGCTTGTGGCTTCTGAATCTTATTTGGCTGCGTTTGCCTTGGCTTCTGTGTCCATGCTCTCTTTCTATAAACCTGTTCTTGTCAGGATCTGGCATTTTTGGACTTTGTTTTGGTTTTGTGTGTGTTTTGATTGAGCAGTTTATGTAGGTTTATTTACTCCTGAGTGCTGCTTATTTTTGTGAGTTTCTTCTTCCTGCCGTTTTTTAATAATTTACCCAGTAGCTTGTTCACCTTAATATTAGTTGTTCTTTCCCAGCCTTGTTTCTCAGTATAGCTCCTCACGTCCCTGCTTTGTCCAGTTAAGGTTTTTTTCATGTGCTTCTGTTTAGTAGTTAGGCCCGAGCAGAAAGGCTGCAAGGGCTTATTGTAATCGTAGGATTTCTTATTCTTTCTTTTTCCGCTGCGTCTTTGCAGGGCAATTTGGGGACTTTGCCAAACCCCTAGATATACACGATTTTACCCAAAGTTGTCCCCCGAGGAAAATTTTCGTTCCTTAATGTCGCCGTCAGTGGGCGTGGCCAAACCACTTAGCCACGCCCCCAAACGTGAGATAGGCCGAACAGTAAGTCGTAAAGATCTCAAATTTGGCACACAGGTAGAGCTCCTCAAACCAAGAAAAAAAGTATCTTGGCCGTTTTTCACTTTTACTCACCTCGAACTTTAACGAACTCCACCTAGGGCTTTTGAGCTATCGGGTTCATATTTGGTCTACATGCAGTTAAGGGATGGGGGATCAAAAGTTATCAAAAGCTTTTTGATACATGAAAGCCTGTTGGCGTGGCCATGCCTCAAAATACCAGGCTCCCGCGGTCGCTGCACAGGCCGAGTTGCGATGAGGTGCGAGGATCTTCAATGCTGCTTGCAGCTTTAATTATGTTTATTTCCTTTAGTTAGTAGTTCATTCTCCTGTCGTTATTAGGTTCCTTTGGTTATTATTTTACTCAGTTGTTTATTCCTTAGAACTGTTCTTACTCAGGTTTATTTATACAGTTCTAATTCAATTCAATTCAGTTTATTTATATAGCGCCAATTGACAACACATGTCGTCTCAAGGGACTTCACAAAAGTCAGGTACATACATTCCAATTAATCCTAATCATTAAACATTGCAGTCAGATTCAGTTATTTATTCATACTGGATAAAAAGTTTTTCTGTCTAAGGAAACCCAGCAGATTGCATCCAGTCAGTGACTTGCAACATTCCCTCCTCCCGGATGAGGATGTTTACTTTCCTTCTTTGGTTAGTTAGTTTCTTAACTGGCACTCTCATGCTTGTTTTACTGTTGGTTAGGTCCTTGCTGCATTCTTGTTTATTAGTTCTTCTGCTCTTCTGCCCCACTAGTTTGTTAGTTCCTTCCTTGTCCTTAGATCCCCTTTAGTGATTTACTTAGTTTTTGTTTCTCTTAATATTAGTAGTTCTCCCCAGCCTTACTTCAGGAAGCTTGGGTCTCAAATCAAACCCGTGATCACAAATCTTTCTGAGTGTTGACCTACAATGGTAACTCTAGCTGTCCAAAACAAAGTCCTCTTGTGATTACTCAGAGTAATTACCTTCTTGTGTCCTCCCCAGGTTACCTGCAGTCCCGGGCTTCAGTATCCAGTCTGCTTATGCAGAGAACCCTGATCCGCTCCTTCTTAGAAGACTTCACGGATTGCATTCCCAGTTGGCAGCGTTCTGGTTCCAAGGCTCCCCAGGCTCAAAGAACCTTGCTCACCTTCCAAGAAAACTCACCTGGTGCCATCACCACTCAAGAACAAGTAAGACAAAATTACCTGGACCGAATCACCTACCTGACACGCTCCCGGAGTTCTCGTCACTCAGGACGACTCTATCAGATCATAGCCTCCAGATCCAATCCCACGGAAACTAATTTCGATCCCTCCTGGAACAACATTGCCTCACCAACCAACAAATAGACCAGATGTCCTCTTTACTGTTGTTCAGACTCCATGGAAATCCTCTCTGACCGCGTACCACAATTCACAGCACAGGTTTGGAAGCAATTCTGTTCAGCATTGGGAGCTAAGGTGTCCATCACCTCAGGATATTATCTACAGTCAAACGGTCAAACAGAGCAGATGAATCAGGAACTGGAATCCACTCTACGTTGGTTAACCTCAACCAACCCCACAGACTGGAGCCAGTTCCTGCACTGGGTCGAGTAAGCTTACAATTCCCACACATTTGCTGCCACTGGTTTCTCCCCTTTTGAGGCTTCCCTGAGCTACCAATCGCCTTTGTTTTCCGCTGATGAAAAGGATATCTTTGTCACATCAGTTCGTCATCACCTACGTAGATGCAACACATCTGGACAGCCACCTCACAAGCCCTTCAACGCACTGCAACGCAAAACAAGAGGTTCGCAGACAGAAGAAGGGTTCCAGCTCCCCAATATCAACCCGGCCAGAAGGTGTGACTCTCGTCACGTGACATTCCCCTAAAATTGATGTCCAGGAAACTCGCCCCCAGGTTCATCGGCCCATATGAAATCAAGGTGGTCATCAGACCCTCAGCAGTCAGCTTAAAGCTTCCTTTGAGTCTCTGCATTCACCCCACATTCCATGTGTCTCAAATCAAACCCGTAATCACAAACCTTTCTGAGTGTTGACCTACAATGGTAACTCTAGCTGGCCCAAACAAAGTTCTCTTGTGATTACTCAGAGTACTTAGCTTCTCGTGTCCTCCTTCCCAGGTTACCTGCAGTCCCGGGCTTCAGTAGCCAGTCTGCTTATGCAGAGAACCCTGATCTGCTCCCAGAAGACTTCACGGATTGCATTCCCAGTTGGCAGCGTTCTGGTTCCAAGACTCCCGAGGCTCACCGGCAAAAGAACCTTGCTCACCCTCCACCATGCTCACCTTCCAAGGAAACTCACCTGGTGCCATCTCCACTCAAGAACAAGTAAGACAAGATTACCTGGACCGAATCACCTACCTGACACGCTCCCGGAGTTCTCGCCCGTCTTCTTCCACCCCCCCGGAGGATCTTCAAGACTCCATCTGTAAGCAAAACCATGTCAAGATCAACAGCTCTAAGTTCAATCAGTCACTTATCATTACCTCTTCTCCATACAGGGGCGTGTTCCTGGTTTCAGCATTCGAAATTTTTTTTATAAACTTATTAAAACTTTTCTGTCTCCTGGGTGTACATCTGCCTCTGGGTCAAAGCAGCTAGGAAAACCATGACAGGCAGGCCTCATGGCTGCAGTTACCCCTTTTGCTGATGAACCTTTTTTCTTCCACATAACTTTCTAGGCATAAGCTCTAATTTTTTCACAATATAAAACATTTTCTGAGACACTGAATTTTTTCTGTAGTATGTATATATTATTACATATATATATTAGTATTTTGTAAGTCACAATCAAAATTACAAGTAAAAAAGGTATGAAATATTTTACTGTATGTCTAATGAATCTACAGAATATGAATTTCACTTTTTGAAATAAATGACAAAACATATTGGACTTTTTTTTACAATATTCCAATTTTTCCAGCTGTTTCTAGATATGCAATTTTGATCCAAAATTAAGTAACATTAAAATAAACGTAACAATATATTTGCAGGTTAAGATTGTAATTTTTTAGGTGGAGAATTGAAATCTACACCAGGAGCCCCTAAATAAACTCGTAGTAACTCCTTTTAGCTTTATCTCTTCCCCTCAAACACCATCTCCCTTCTACTTTTTGCTTTTTCTCCACTTTTCTCTTCTTTTTTCCAATTTCTCCTCTCGGCTCTTTTGCCTCTTCCTCTTCTGTCATTTTTCCAATTTTTCCATTTCTCTCCCCTTTCTCCTCGGCCTCTGCTGTCCCCGGGGGGTACGAGACAGACTGGGAGATTCTCCGTGTGCGCCGCTGTCATGGCCTGAGCTCCATCTGAGGAGCCTTTGATGGTGCTGGGGATTATTCATCCTGTTCGTGGGGCCGTGTATCGCTGTCACACAACAGCAGCAGCATCCCATGCATGTACAGACGTGCGCATAAAGGCACACTCTTGATTAATAGAGCTGCGGCAAAATTTCATACATTGCCTTACTTTGATGTTGCTTCTGCGGTTGTTATTAAGAAATTGTGAAGTTAAGATGCAATGAGGATTCTTAGTTCATCCAGCAGTGCAATCATCATTTAACTGATGTTACACATGTATGATGCAGGCACACAGATTTGTGCTTTTTTGTCTCCTGCGCCACAACATGCTCAGCGTGGCACGAACAACTGTCAAAAACTGGTAAAAAAATAAATAAAAATAACCCAGTTTAAATATTTGGTTTAATCTCTGTTCAGTTGGGATAATTTATGCAGTAAAATATGTTTTAAAGCCAAATGTATCAGAATTCGACAGTTTGAATGTGTTTTACTGCGCTTACTTTTAAAACTTGACATTTTAACAGATCCTCTGGTAGCTCCGTTTATAATATTCTGCAGAACATAAATAATCATAAAAAGGTGGGCTGCCAATTTTGCATGTACCGTGCTGTGCACAAGTTTTAAACTACCCAATGTCCATCATTTGAGAAGTCAGACTTACTTTCTGGAGCATAAGTCCTCCAGTTTTTCTTTTTTGCTAAAGTTGAATTTTTGGGAGACTGTGTCAATGGTCAATGGGAAAGCTTTATCCCATAAAGTGTTTTCAATGTAATATCTATTCATTGTCCTCATTTTTCCTCATTTCTTTAGACTATCTATAGATCACACCTCACACCCAAGCAATTTTGGCCATAACATTTTATTTCCATATCAAACTCAGCAAAACTCCAAACATTCACTGTCCAGAAATAGGGTGAAAAAGATTTTATTCTGGACGAACACCCAATTGTTATGTTCCCCTGCTGGTCTAGAGGAAACAAGTAGTTGGTCATGAGGTTTGCATACTCATCTGTACCAAAACCCAGAGCCTCAGCTCCTTCCATGGATTTTCTGTAGGACTGAGCTCTGGAGAAGGTCTTAGGAAGGTCTGAGGAAGTAAGAGTCTTCCCTCAGCCACTCCCTTGTTGCCTTGGCTGCTTCTTGGCTAGCTTTACCTGTCTAGCTTTACCTGATATTTCACCTTCTTCAGGCTGACCCAATGAGACCAAATCTTCAATGGAGTTCTGGATCGAGGGTGAAAAATGGCCATTGTTCATGTCTTTGGTTTCTCAGTAATAGCACCAACATTTGTCATCTTCTTGCCAAGCTTCTTCGTGATGGCCTTGAAGCCCATCCCAATTGTGTACAGATCTACAATCTTGTCTTGGACACCCTTGGGCGGCTCGGTGGTGGTGGAGAGGTGGGATTAGATGGAAATAATTTTGTATTTTTTTAATGTAATTTTGTAACCAAATTAAGATCAGTAGTATACTTTCTGTATTTGATTGATTCCTCTGGTTGCCACAGGGACAATAAGCCAACTTTAAGAGCTACATTTCTAGCTTGGTTGAAAAAAAATTAAATACTTATTTTACTCGATGAGTTGAAAATAACTTTTTAACTTGTAATGTTCACGTAATGTTCCTGTTCTAGGTTTTGGTTTGATTTTCTGTCTGTCCATGTTAACTTATCTGCTTGGATTGAACATCTGTGTGCTGGTTAAGCAATGTGGCTTCTGGTTCCTAGTTCTCACCTCACTCAAACTCCAACACGAAGACCAGTTTTGGATGTTTTTCCCATGTTCCTCTTTTACCAGAATCCCTACAGGAATTTGGGTGCTTCTCCTTAATGATCCCGAATGGTGCAGCAGTGGCAGTATGTGGGCTGTTGGTGTAGGCGAAGGGAGATGGGAGATAGAAGATGGAAGAGCAGAGCTCCACAGCACCTCATTAGACCCGAAACTCCAGAGCTGGAGGCACATTAAAGAGCAGCCATGCCTTTCAACATGTGCCTGCGAGTCTCCCTTTTCTGTTCTCCCCACTGCTGAAGCATCTCCTTATCCTTAAGATGCATACATGCACAGAATGTGAGCAGGGAGATGGAGTGGCATTTAAGGATGTGGCAGACTCTTTCTAAATGGTGCAATAAATGTGGTCAGCATATCTGTGATCAGTGGTCAGATAAAAGTACAAAATTCTATAAAAACTGAGAAATGGAAAATACCGATGGTGATACATTCTGCTCAGATGCTTTCGTTTCTTAGGGTGCCGGCAAGGCAGGGATCACTGTAATCCACTAAAGCCCTCCACCTCTTCACGTACTCCACTGAAGTGGAGCTGGCTCCTCTTCTCTCTGTGAAGTTTGGCTTTGGAGGCTTCAGCAGGCCAGCCCCGTTGTGATTGCTGTCGTATTGATGAAGCACCCAGTTTGCGGCTGGTCCGAGACCTGCCCAGACCTCAGCCGACACCCCTACATGTCAGGGGACGGGTGAAGTTACTCCCTCTGCGAGCACATAAGGGGAGCAAAAAGGACTATTTGTTGATGATTGTATTCAAGCTGCTGTGGGAATTTTTCATGTTTACGTCTGAGACGGTTTCAGCGATAAACAAGCCACCAGGAGAGAGTGAGAGCTGTTTGGATGATTTAATAAAATGCATATCTTTTTCAAGCGCTGAAATCAATGTCCCCCATAATCATAAACATGAGGGCATTAGAGAGTGATGCTCGTAAGGACATGCAGCGTGTCATTAATGCAGTTTATTTCAATTAGCTCCTCGCTGGGCGGGCCTGGAAAGCCCACAGGGATATTTTGTTGAAAAAGGGAACTGCGAGAGGAGGATTGCCAGCTAATGTGATGATGTGATGAGAACGTTTGGTGCCATAACAAGCAACAAACTGCAAAGTTTTAATTAAAGCAATAACAAGCCCGCAATCTTTTGCTCACTAGCTGGAAGAGCAAGGGAGCCGATGATTTTGTAATGGACTCAAAAATGCTTTTAGATGAAAGAAAAAATTAAAATCCGACTTGTTTTCTTTCCTCAGACTGTCAAAACAGAACTAAATCTGAAGTTAAAAAGCTCCTTGCAAGCAAATTTAAGAACAGAACAGTGATTGCCAGCAAGCAGAATGTTATTATGAAATAAAATACAACACAAAGGAGAGCCCTTAGGTTTTACCTCCAGAGTGGCTCCCTGTCACGGGTGACACAAGCCATTATTTTTCTGTTTTCACTGTATTTCATTTAAATTTCCATTCCGCGTCTGAGAAATGAATATTTGATCTCCCCCCCTCTGAACCTGTCACTGATGGGCCTTTGAAGATGCGAGACACTGCATTGTGTTTGTGACACTGCGGGATATACAGGAGAAAAAGATCAAACTTCTCTGCAGAGCAGGGGGAACGGGGAAAGGTAAACACGCCGACCGGATGGTTTACCTGTTCAGAGGCCCCTCTTTGTTTCCACGGGCCGGACCACAAATGTTTGGGGGCCACAATCCTGTGCAGTGTTTGCTTTTCTGGAAACGACGGTCAGCTTTAATGTTTTCTTGTGTGTTTGTTATGAGAGAAGTGCTTTAGTTTGCAGAAAAACTTTCTCTTTGAGACTTCACTGTTCCCATGTATCCTTTCTAAAGATACTGGTAAGAGTTTTCAAATCTAGGCAATCAAAGCAAGGCACTTTTATTTGTATTCACACCATTCATACACAAGATAATTAAAGTGTTTTACAGGAAATAAAGAAACAATTTTGAAGCTAATTACATGAAACACATTAAAAGAAAGAAAAAAGCCAATTTAAAACAAAATGTTGTAGTCTAAAATTCACTTTATTTCCAGAAGACAACGTTGTATTAGTCTGGAACAACGTCTAAATTCAGTTTATAGGGAACTAACAGTTTTAAAGAAATTAACCCAAAATAAACTACGTAAAATATGTAATATTTAACAAAAGGCAAACAAAAAACGAGGCCAGTCTCCGGATGAAGAATTTACTAATTAAAAGAGTTATAAATGATCCTAAGTTGTGCTAGATGCCTTATGTAAACAATGTAAAAAGTAAAATATTGCATTGTTATGTAAAACCAGATGCATTCTGGAGTATAAAACTCTATGAATGCTGCACTGCTTCCTCACAGTCCCACACATCACTTACTGTGCAGAAGAATGGGGTAATTCATATAAAACCAACACTAAACCTACTTACATACCTCAGAACAATACTGGTTGGAATATAATATAACGTATAATACTAAAACATTTATTCAATTACAAACCTTAGTTTTCTATGATTCATCAAACCCTGATACCTAATGCTTCTTGATGTTAAAGAGACCAAGTATAAACTTATACTTAGAGAATTGAAGACAAATATTTAAACAATCTGTCATAGTGGTAACAGTAATGAGGAATCAAGACAGTCTTCCTCACTGTCTCAATGTTTTTTGAGACATGATCTGAACGCATTACTGCAAACTTTAGTAATAAAATCCTCTGACGTTGATTCTTTTCTCTTCTTGTTCCGTCTTGGCAAAGAAACAACTGCAACCATTTATATTAAAGGGATGTAAAAAAGTGTAGGCGTGATAAGCTAACTAACCCTTCTGCATACACTTTTCTGTCTCTGACTTATGAAACTGCTTTGAAACTTAATCTCTGGGTTTTATCATCTGCTCTGTTATTAAAATAATAATAAATAAATGTAAACAACATGTGATAAAAGTTCTTTGATAAAGTAGTATTTGACCTTTATGGGAAAGCTGGCGTAAATAGGAATGTTTGTAATTTCGGACTTATAGGGAGACAACAGTTTCGGCGCCTCTTCTGGTTTCAGGAAGTTGGTTCTAAATGCAGCTCATTGCAGCCTCCTGTGGTTTGGATCTGGTCCTGGGATCTACATGAATGCATGGTGGTGTGACTGCGTGTGTGTGTGTGTGTGTGTGTGTGTGTGTGTGTGTACTAATTTATGTTACCTACTTAAGGTACATTTATCAACCTTCTGAAGACCAGTGGATATTATGGGGACCAATGGCTGGTCCTAATGTAGGGGACCCCTTTTTTTAGGATTAGAGGTTAGGTTTAGAGGTATGCTGGGAATTAAGCTTAGGTTAAGGTTGGCGTGAGGAATATATTGCTAATGGTTAGGGTTAGGCATAAATGCATTTAATAAAATGAAAGTGTGTGTGTGCTCCTGTTTTTGCAGCTGAGTGAGGACTATTTTGCGTATTTCACCATCAAAGTGAGGACCATTTGTTGTAAAGGGAGGACATTTTCATGGTCCTCACTTCCTTTTTCTGCTAGGGGTTAAGTTTAGGACTAAGGTGGGAATTGAGTTAAGGTTAGGCTTGGGGTTAGGTATGAACTGGTAATGGATAGGTTTAGGGGTAGGGTTAGGGTTAGGCCATAGAAAGGGTTGAAAATGAATGGAAATCTAAGTCAATGAGAGTCAATGCAAGGCTGTCACAACATATAATAAGAGTGTGTGTGTGTGTGTGTGTGTGTGTGTGTGTGTGGGTGTGTGTGTGTGTGTGTGTGTGTGTGTGCGTGTGTGTGTGTGTGGTGGAAGAAAAATCAGTATTGGAGGTCTTTGCCGGTACAGCTTGTGGAATTCCCCTTTCCGACATAAAAAGAGAGAGAAAAGATATATGGACTTTTGCAACTTTCCAATGAAAACCAAACCTGAATATGTGATCAGATGAAAGCTGATGGAAGCAGCCTGGGGCTGACAGAAAGTGCTGAAAAATTTTAAAAAAGTAAAATTATTAGTCAAACATAAAAAGTAGAAAGGAAAAATAAACTGTGAGCTGTGTCACAAACATCCTGATTCTCTGCTTCTAATAATGACAAATAGAAGGAAAACATGCCCTACAAAAGTGGAATTTGAGCACCCTAGTTAGTCATAATTGACTAATTTTGTTTGTAAGGTCATGATAGCACTTAAAGCCTCTCTGGATCTCTTCCCACAGAAATGCAGCATGCAACACAGGCAGCTCTTTTGTGTGCCAGTGAGCGCTGATGTGCTTTCTGTTTCCATGCCAACTCACTTTCATCTTTCATCTTTCTTACCAGCTCATCCTACGCTTCAGATGAATTAGGTTTGTTACAAATTCTTTTGAAGTGCACACACACACACACACATCCCCCACCCCACCATCGCCGTACCACCCCACTTCAGCGAAACAAAACAAAAACACAGAGGAGCTACAAATGTAAGCCAGTAATCTTGCTCGTTTCAGCTCCTTGGCTAACCAATAGCGTCGCGGACGGGATATTTCCACTTCATTTCAATTTGGAAGATGTCCCTCGCTCCTTTTACCTCTTGGTTTCCATTTTCTGCTGTTGTGTGCAGCGCCGCGTCGCACAGTTCATTTCCATTATAAGACGGTCGCTGAGAGGGTTGCATTGTGGGTTAGTAATGATCTTCAATTACAATGATGCCAGTACCTAAGGGGTAAAAAGAAAGGTGGGGGTCTTTTAAGGATCAAAGGGTTAGACCTGAAGAAGACTTCTGTGTCCTTGCAGATGCATTTCCTGAAAATGATCCCATGAATTGTGCCTCCGGACACAGAAAGGTAATTTTCAGTCCCCGAGCTGTGTGCGTCTGCAATGGAAGAGATGGAGAATCTGGTACAGCTTCTAACTGTGGCCTTGGAGATATTTATGATAACCTCATCAACTGGATATTTTGCACCTCTCTATTTGACCTCAGACTCAGTCATATAAAAACAGGCCTAATTCTATGTTTCTGAACACCAGGTGTAATGATGTTAGTACAATGACAGCAGGAACAAAGCTCAACATGAAGTACTTCTTTTTGTCTACAGTTACTGCAAGTGCTTTAAAAGCCAAACTGTTGGAGCTGCAGCCATTTAACAACCAACAAGATGCTTCAGTCAAGCTTAAACAATGTATGGTTTGTTGGCTGTTTTAGGCAACCTGAGACTAAACGTCCTAAAAGTTTTTGTCCAGTAGGTAACAGCTGATCACAATAGTTTTGTTGTGATTAGATTTAAAATTGTTTACTCAAAAACTATATAGTACATTATTTACACCTAAACTGCAGCTCCTTTACTGCACACACTGTCCAAAATATCACCAACCTTATCTCTAAATTGCTCATTAGGTGCAAAACAACGTTTATTTTAATAATATTGAGGCACATTTATTAAAGTCATATATTTTAATGGAGGGCCTAAAAAATCCTCGTTTCATCGAAGAAACAAAGTGGTGTTTCCCTAAGTAACAGTGCGTGTTATTGCCCCCATCAACCCTCCCAAAGTTTTGTTTTATACATATCGACATTCAAATAAGCACATCATGCAACTGTGATAACAGATGCAAAAAATAAATCTGATTTAGGCACCAATACAAACTAAGGGATGAACGCAGGAAGCTACTGTTACTGCTAAATGTTTGCAAACCGGAGTTTGTCTGCTCCTCAGTTAGTGGTACAGAACCACTAATGTCTACATTTAAACAAATTATTAGGCAGGTATTTAAATATTTGATTGTATTTCTTTTAAGTAAGAAAATAAAATACACCCCCTCCAAAAAATTTGGAAGAGTGAGAATTATTTCTTTATATTCTGGAAACAGCCAACATCTGGGCATGAAATCAAATGTGGAATATGAGTCTATTAAAAATAAAACAGGAACTGTGATTTAGAACTCAGAACAAACTCAAAGAAAGCCAACAGTACAGAAGTCAAGTCAAGTTAAGTTTATTTATATAGCGCTTTTCAGCAACAAGGGACTCAAGGCGCCTTACATAAGGAAAAACATTACAATGATTCAGAAAATCAAACAACAGAGGTAATGAAAAAAATAAAGAGAATAGAATGATGGATAAGAAAAATTGTACTGAAAACGTAACTAATAATGTTTAGATGGCCCAGTCAAATGCCACTCTAAACAAATAAGTTTTTAATCTTGATTTAAAGCAATTTAGGTTTTTGGCACTTTTACAGTTTTCTGGGAGTTTACTCCAGATTAATTCAATTCAATTCAGTTTTATTTATATAGCGCCAATTCACAACACATGTCGTCTCAAGGCACTTCACAAAAGTCAGGTTCATACATTCCAATTAATCCTAACAATTGAACAGTGCAGTCGGAGTTAGCTTTTTATTCAAATTTTTCTATCTATGGAAACCCAGCAGATTGCATCCAGTCAGTGACTTGCAGCATTCACTCCTCCTGGATAAGCATGTAGAGACAGTGGACAGTCACTGGCGTTGACTTTGCAGCAATCCCTCATACTGAGCATGCATGTAGCGACAGCGGAGAGGAAAAACTCCCTTTTAACAAGAAGAAACCTCCAGCAGAACCAGGCTCAGTGTGAGCGGTCATCTGCCACGACCGACTGGGGGTTAGAGAGAACAAAAAAGCAGAACAACGAAGCACTGATCCAGGAGTACTTTCTATGGGAAGGAAAAGTAAATGTTAATGGAGGTAGCTCCAGTAGCCCATCCCTACTGTGTCTCATAAGTCTATGAAACTTGTCTCAGAATAGTTGAGGTTCATTTCTGAATGTTTGACAAATTCCAGCCTGGCCTTCCTGTTACTGAGTGGTTTGCATCTTCTGATATAGCCTCTGATTTGCAACTTATTTATACAAAAATCTGGAACTCCTCAATCATGTGTGAGATGAAAATATCAGGCCTCCTGCAGGTTGACTATGAGAATGAAAAAAGATGAAGATTATTTCTCTTTATCAGCTATGTCATTTCGCCTCCACAACCCCACTGATGGACTTCAGCACCACAGTAGATTGGTGATGCTCATTTGCTTTTGTCATTAGGTCTTCTGCAAACAGTAGAAAGCAATGCCTTCACTTCTGCCGTATGGAGATTCCTCCTAATGGGACTAATATTTGGTTAGGCTTTTCTTGAATGCTCTCACAATGTGTCTGTCATCAGCAGCTGATGTTTCCCTTGGTCTACTTATCTGTAATCTGTTACCTGTTCCCTCTGCGGTTTCTTTCTTCTTCAGGTTGGACTTATTCCCAAAATTTGTGCAGTGGCTCTGACTGAGTTTCTGCCAGTTTCACCATTGCTTGTTTTTCATCCACCGTCAGCTGTCTGGTTTACAGGTTGGTTACACCTTTAACTATAAATGCAGTCTGCACTGAGAGCAGACATTAACCACAGTTTACTGTTTGAATAAACCTTGTAATATGGATAACCTGGGCAAACACATGTCTCTGCTGTCGTTCAACAACAAAAAAATGGTGTTGTATTAAAAATAATGCTATCTTCTGAGTTGTATATGATATTTTGATATAAATATTGGAAATAAAAGGCAAAATGCTGGTTTGTTGTCTTATGTTCTTCTTTTGAGCCAACTATCTGTACCCTGTAGTAAAATAAAGACATTTTCCTCACTGTTCCAATAGTTTTAGAGAGAAGTGTACAGTATAGGCTAACAGTCATCTGTAGGTAGTGAAGGTACACTTGGTTACACTTGGTTACAGAAGCCTAAAAATATTCCTTACCTGACCCTTATTTGCTTTCTAAATCAGTTTTTATAATCCCGCTTTAAACTTTAGCATTTTATTTAGAAATGTTAATTAAGTACAGAAATCTATTTCTAATTGAAAATGTAAATTTTGTCAAATCATTATTTTGGCTTTTTTTTGTTCTTTCACCATTCATTTTAAATTGAACATAATAAATACTTGAATAAATCAGCACCATTTATTGAAACTCCAGGATAAAATATTGGCTTGGCTGTGAGAACATCATGTGGGCACTTTCCCAACTGCAGAATAACCTTACTACATTCAATATCTTTCAGCTCTACTTGCCAAGCATGTTCTTCCAATGTATGAAAGAATTTAGTTTTGTTCATTGCTACTGAGAGACAGCCCAAGACTTTCAAGAGAAGATCCATCCATCCATCTATTTTCTATACCTACGTCTTTCAAACAGGATCATGGGGGAGCCAGTGCCTATCTCCAGAAGTCTACAGGTAAGAGATGGGGTACACCCTGGACAGGTCGCAAGTCCATCGTAGGGCAACACAGGGACACACAGGTCATTCTGAATGGTGTTTACATGTTCTCCCCATGCATGCATGGGCTCTCTCTGGGTACTCTACCTTCCTCGCACAGTCCAAAGACATGACTATTTGGTTAATTGGTCTCTCTAAATTGGCCTTAGGAGTGAGTGTGTGCATGTTTGTCTGTCCTGTGTGTCTCTGTGTTGCCTTGCGATGAACTGGTGACCTGTTCAGGGTGTCCCCTGCCTGATGCCCAGGGACCACTGAAGATAGCACTCACTATAGAAGATGTAAAAGAGACAGATGGAGCGGAGTCAAGCATCTAAAGATAATCAACAACTAAAGAAATATCTCGAAAAACAGGCAGTGAGAAGTCTTTGATACTGTAATCCTGTTTGGACCAAAATCAGAGGACATTTAGCTAAATCTAACATTTCATTATGTGCGTAAAATTCCTCCTTTAAACTTTAATCGGGCTTTTTTCTTCATGAAAAAGAAATAACTTATTGGATTGTTTAAACACAAAATAATGCTTCTTATAGCATCACATGTGATAACTTACAGTTAACATTTACATGTTGGTTCATTCCAGTTACTCTACAGATTCTACCTGTTAATCAGTTTCATACATGATAAAGAAATCTGACTTGTTTTCTTTACAGACATTTATATTTACGTCCTCTGTACTGAGATGTGACCGTTTTACTTCAGCCTCAGCTGTAATATTAGTCTCTTGTGACATCAAACATATTTGTTTGGTCTTTTGAAGTTCTTCTGACTCAAAAAAGACATAAAAAAGAAAAGACTTTCACCAGTTTCAGATGCAGTGTATGAGTTTAGACATGAAAGATAATCTTTTTTATCTCAAAGTAAACAGAGAAGTCCAGAAGGGCAGAGAAACTGTTTTCAGTCTATCACTCGGGTAAAACTCGTGAGCTATCATTACACATGCAGTGCATTGAGAAACTCCAATTTTTTATCTTAGTGGTTTTGTTTTTCTCTCCTTTTTGCACCAAGTAGGTAAAGCCATTTGATTGGTTGAGGCAAATAGAGCAGATGGTGTGCCATAGTGCTAAAAAAGGACTTTACAAACAGATAATCTGAAAACCAGTCACCTATATTTTAAAAAGATTTCTGGATAAAAGCTTTCAGTCACAACCTCCCTTGAATTCCCAGATAAACACGACTATACGCTTCTCTAGATCTACAAAGCTTATATAAAATGGCCAATCAAACTACCAACACCCTTTGGCAACTAGGAAAGATCTATTTCACTTGTTCTTCCAGTGGTGTGATTCACTCTCTGGTCTGGGGGACAGTACCAAGGTTTGCTACTCCACAGGTAATATCCTTGTGACTTAGGATACATTTGAGTCACAACATCTCCACAATGTACAGTTCTTATTTTAAAGCTACTTTTATCATCCATCATTAATGTCCTAACAGTAAAAATGTGTCTATGTCCTGTTCTTCCCTGGTGGTTAAGAAACTATTCTGGAGATTTTAGATGAATCATGAAGGAAGGTCCTAGAGAGACTCCTGTTTGCCCACCTGAGTATGCAAACAATAAACTATCAGGACCCCCTCAGTTTGCTTATCACTGTGGATATTATCATACAACAGCTTCAACAAACCCACTGTCAGCTGAACAAAGCCAGCAGCACTGTGAGGATCATATTATTTGATTTCTCCAGGACATTTAACACAATTGAACCTGATTAGCTTTGTCAGATTCTCCAGAAGACTCAGGAGCACTGCAGGGACTGTACTCTCACTGTTCCCCTTCACTCTGTACACCTCAGACCTCCAGTACAAGATCGACTCCTGTAATCTGCAGAAATACTCAGATGACTCTGTGGTCGTGGTGTGGATCAGAGATGGACAAGAAGCTGAGTACAGGGAGCTGGTGGACCACTTTGTGGCATGGTGTGGAAACAATCATCTCATCTTGAATGTGAATAAAAAATATGATTGGAGATTTTCAGAGAGATGGGAATAGATTGAAATGCTATTTCCATCATGGGAGAAGTAGAGGTGGTGGAGGAGTATAAATACCTCGGTGTTCACCTGGACAACAGACTAGAGTGGAGATGCAACTGTGAAGCCGTCCACAAGAAGCGGCAGAGCAAACTGTACTTCTTGAGGTAGCTTAGAGGACCTTCTGTGTTTGCAGCAAGATGCTGCATTTCTTGGATAAGTCTGTTGAGAAGAGTGTGATCTATTCTGGCATCATCTGCTGGGGTAGCAGCATCAGAACCAGGGACCTAAAAAACCTCAAGCTAATAAAGAAGGTTGGCTCTGTTCTAAGGACTCCTCTGGAACCTCTGGAGATCATTGTGCAGAGAAGATGAAGAACATTAAGGAGAACGCTGAGCATCCTGTTCATGAGACTGTCCTACAACAACAGAGTGTCTTCAGTCAGCGGCTTCTTCAGATCTGCTGTAAGACAACAGGAGATCCTTCCTGCCCATAGCATATATAGAAAATGAATACAGTACAATACAATACATTGTTTTATACCCGAACACATGCAGAAGGTTTATGTGCCGACATAAGTTTACAGTGCAACGTTCTGTAGCGCCACTTTAAGGGACACCAAAGCAAATAGAGTGGATTCCCAGCGGTCACTAAACTCTGCTGTTTGGGATCATTTAGGCTTCTCATGCAGCTACAGTGGAGAAGGAAAAGTGGAACGAACCAGAACATTATGTCAGCATATGATTCTTTTAATAGCAATAAGGTATTTAGCTCGCTCTGTGCATAACTGAATTACTCACGTGAAAAACAATGTCAAGCTCAATTTAAACATCACTGGTACTGGAGAGAGGTCCAAATGCAGCAGCTTGGAGCTTTCAACCAAAATGCTGCGCAGCATACAACAACACACTGGTACTGTGGTGATGAGTCCCTCTAGAGAGGATTTCCCAACAGCTGCGCTTTCATGGTGCATTCAAGAACATCTGGTACACAAGATTGCCTAAATATTGAAACAACTCCAAAGTGAAGTCAACCTTTTTATTCTAAATGTCTGCAGTCTAATTTTAAAAATTCCTAAACAACATTTTCTATCGATCCATCCATCCATCCATCCATCCATCCATCCATCCATCCATCCATCCATCCATCCATCCATCCATCCATCCATCCATCCATCCATCCAGTCAGTCCCATACTGGCCACATCTCCTCCTGATTAAAGCAAACCAAAACCATACCGAACCATGACTTTAAAACAGTCCAAAGTATGGACCGAACCTTGATTTTTGTACCATTACACCCCTAGTTCACAGCTCTGCCCCACTTTCCCAGTAGCCTAGACATTAATCATCAGATCTGATTTGATCAGAACCAGCTTGAGCTCATCCTTTCAAGACAGCACTGTAACATTCTGTGTCCCACTAACCTACACGGGCCTGCATAGAACATTTTCAAAGTATTTGTCTCAAATTCTAACGAGGCATTGTTTTAGACATCTATCTAGATTAAAGGGATCTCTGTGGGGAAATGTGCGGTTCCATACAGACCTGTCTGGAAAAAGGCAGAATGTTGCCATCCGGCCCAATGCAGAGGATAATCAAGAGATTTTATGTATTTATCTAGAAAAGATCTGAAGTTTATATGAACTCTGTTTCCCGTTGTATTTCTAGAAACCATAAATACTAAAAATTCTAAATATTTCTCCACAAAAGCTCTGAAAAAATGCAAAGTGCGTAGATCTCACAGCTAAACTAAGAAGTCTTTATGTTTATCTAATTCCGAACTCAATGAGCAACAGACTTGAAAATCATCATCACCGCACTCATTGCAAAATCATTATTAGTCGACCCCCAAGGAAAATATGGATAAGTGCTTACAGTGCCAGAGCAGTCTGCATCCTGGTTGCAGTGAATCGACTCCTGTTTTACTGAGATTTTCTATATTTTAACCTTTAATTAGCTTTAAATCCTTTACATGTTGACATTAGGTTGATGCAAGTCTCACTGAAGCCACTGTAAAAACACATGCAAACAGACACAAAGGATATTCATGTAAAATACCAACGTGCACACAAACCACAACCAAGATCAGCTCATTTAACGCTTGATTATGTCTGGCAGTTTGTGAAGAAAATTAGAGACACTGAAATTCCTTGGTCAGCCTTTCAAAACTGGGATGCGTTGGTAATTTACTTGATTGAAATACAATCTTGAGGTTCAATTAAATCCAAGCTAGTTTGGAATAAATTACAGGGAGACTGATTTATTTAGGTTAAGCTGCCATTGCTGCCTTGCAGAAAAGTGGGGAAGCTTTACAGAATGATATTTCATAACTGAAATGAAAAATATTCCAGCCCCTTGAAAAGGCGTTTAAGGAGCATGAAAGGAGCCAAGGGTGATACTATAACCCTACAACATTTGGTTAATTGGAGATTGGTCACGGGCTGTAATATTTGACTGTAATCTGAAAGGCCTGTGAAAGCAGGAGCATGCAGAGAGAGAGAGAGAGAGAGAGAGAGATCAGCACAAGCTGTGAGGAGCAGCCAGTGATAAGATTAAACCCATTCACATCCCATAATGGAAAACGAGCAGCCTTGGTTTGTTTTTATCAGCCTCATTTCTTACGCCGTCTCTTCTTTTGGTTGTTGTCGTGTGCATCGCAATACTTGATCTCATTCTCAAACATACATGTTGCAAGACTCTGAATACCAGGAGGAATCAGAGTTGGAGAAATAAGAGCCGAAAAATATCAGCCCTGGCCTTGTTCTCGCCCTGCTCCTCTGCGTAACCAAACTGACTCATTACCAACTTCAAAGACACAGATAGGAGTTTTAATTAAGAGAAATGCTGTGGCGCCGTGGAGATAAGTAACATTCCCCCTCCCCATCCCCTTCGTGCTCCCCACATATCCCCACCTCTCGGTGCCCAGACAACATCATTAGGACGTTACAGAGGCTGCTGGTGCACTGCAGCCAGCCGTCCTCCTGCCGCATGAACCCCAAAGCACCGTGTGGCTTCTGTGTGGTAATCCTCCAATCACAGCTCCTTTGTGCTGAGTGAAACTGTGCATGTTTCAGTAAATATGTGCTAACATAAACACGGGATTACCTGGCATCAGCAACGAAAAGGTCCCCCATTGTGGAACAAAGAGAGGAAGGACGGTTCCTTGTTTTTGTTATGTAACAATTCAAAGGTCTGCAAGTTATACTTTTAGATCCAGTTAAACAAAGCGTGGCTCTCTCCCAAAACTCGACTTGAAGATAATAGCTGTTACACTGGTTTCCTCTTTAGATTTCATGTTTTTACATCAAAACAATGTTGTCTTCTGCACAGTACATAAAGACACATTTACTCCTACCAGCCACTTAATTATTTGACTCTTTTTGTCCTACAGACAGGCACAGAGCATAACTCATCCTGTCAGAAAGCAGGGTTTAAGACTAGGAAACGTTGTGTTTTCTAAAGTAACCCCTTCCACCATCGTCACCTCCTGCACTTATTTCTTCGTGGCATAGATTCAACAAGGTCTCAAACATTCCTAGGAGATTTTGATCCATATTACCATGTCACCCGCACATCCAGGATGAGATCCGGTTCTACTACATTTCGAAGGTGCTCTGTTGGTTTGAGGTCTGCTGACTATGGAGGCCATTGGAGTACAGCAAACTCATTGACGTGTTCAATAAAGCAGTTTGAGATGATTTGAGCTTTGTGACATGGTGCATTATCCTGCTGGAAGTACCGTATTTTCCGCACTATAAGGCGCACTTAAAAACCTTTAATTTTCTCAAAAAATGACAGTGCGCCTTGTAATCCGGAGCGCCTTATACAGGTCCTTCTCAAAATATTAGCATATTGTGATAAAGTTCATTATTTTCCATAAGGTAATGATGAAAATTTAACATTCATATATTTTAGATTCATTGCACACTAACTGAAATATTTCAGGTCTTTTATTGTCTTAATACGGATGATTTTGGCATACAGCTCATGAAAACCCAAAATTCCTATCTCACACAATTAGCATATTTTATCTGACCAATAAAAGAAAAGTATTTTTAATACAAAAAACGTCAACCTTCAAATAATCATGTACAGTTATGCACTCAATACTTGGTCGGGAATCCTTTTGCAGAAATGACTGCTTCAATGCGGCGTGGCATGGAGGCAATCAGCCTGTGGCACTGCTGAGGTCTTATGGAGGCCCAGGATGCTTCGATAGCGGCCTTTAGCTCATCCAGAGTGTTGGGTCTTGAGTCTCTCAACATTCTCTTCACAATATCCCACAGATTCTCTATGGGGTTCAGGTCAGGAGAGTTGGCAGGCCAATTGAGCACAGTGATACCATGGTCAGTAAACAATTTACCAGTGGTTTTGGCACTGTGAGCAGGTGCCAGGTCGTGCTGAAAAATGAAATCTTCATCTCCATAAAGCTTTTCAGCAGATGGAAGCATGAAGTGCTCCAAAATCTCCTGATAGCTAGTTGCATTGACCCTGCCCTTGATAAAACACAGTGGACCAACACCAGCAGCTGACACGGCACCCCAGACCATCACTGACTGTGGGTACTTGACACTGGACTTCTGGCATTTGGCATTTCCTTCTCCCCAGTCTTCCTCCAGACTCTGGCACCTTGATTTCCGAATGACATGCAGAATTTGCTTTCATCCGAAAAAAGTACTTTGGACCACTGAGAAACAGTCCAGTGCTGCTTCTCTGTAGCCCAGGTCAGGCGCTTCTGCCGCTGTTTCTGGTTTAAAAGTGGCTTGACCTGGGGAATGCGGCACCTGTAGCCCATTTCCTGCACACGCCTGTGCACGGTGGCTCTGGATGTTTCTACTCCAGACTCAGTCCACTGCTTCCACAGGTCCCCCAAGGTCTGGAATCGGCCCTTCTCCACAATCTTCCTCAGGGTCCGGTCACCTCTTCTCGTTGTGCAGCATTTTCTGCCACACTTTTTCCTTCCCACAGACTTCCCACTGAGGTGCCCTGATACAGCACTCTGGGAACAGCCTATTCGTTCAGAAATTTCTTTCTGTGTCTTACCCTCTTGCTTGAGGGTGTCAATAGTGGCCTTCTGGACAGCAGTCAGGTCAGCAGTCTTACCCATGATTGGGGTCTTGAGTGAAGAACCAGGCTGGGAGTTTTAAAGGCCTCAGGAATCTTTTGCAGGTGTTTAGAGTTAACTCGTTGATTCAGATGATTAGGTTCATAGCTTGTTTAGAGACCCTTTTAATGATATGCTAATTTTGTGAGATAGGAATTTTGGGTTTTCATGAGCTGTATGCCAAAATCATCCGTATTAAGACAACAAAAGACCTGAAATATTTCAGTTAGTGTGCAATGAATCTAAAATATATGAATGTTAAATTTTCATCATGACATTATGGAAAATAATTAACTTTATCACAATATGCAAATATTTTGAGAAGGACCTGTATATGGATCAATTGGTTAATTGGTTGATCCATACTGGTTGTACACGGCGCTCTGTCAAAATGTTTCAGTACAACTGGTAAACTACAAAGCCGCACCGCTTGCAGCATTATGGCTACCGTAGTCAGGGGCGTCGCCGAAGTAATAGCGGTAAACACCTGTATTGTGCTTACTCATAGTTCAACACCACTTGTGTGAGTATAACGACCCCAAAATGGCACCTTTCAAGAGACACGCTTACAATGCTGAGTTCAAACTCAAGGCTGTCAGCTACACAGTCGAACATGGTAATAGAGCAGCAGCGAGAGAATTCAACATTAATGAATCAATGGTACGGAAGTGGAGGAAGCAAGAAGATGACCTGTGCCAAGTAAACAAGACTAAAAAGAGTTTCCGAGGGAATAAAGCGAGATGGCCACAGTTAGAGGACAAACCCGAACAGTGGGTTGTTGAACAGAGAGCAGCAAGTAGAAACGTCTCTACAGTCACTGTTCGTATGAAGGCAAAAGCGCTAGCACAGGACATGAACCTTAATGAATTTCAAGGCGGTCCTTCTTGGTGTTTTCGTTTTATGAAAAGACGTAATCTCTCCATCCGCACACGAACCACCGTCTCGCAGCAACTGCCAAAAGATTACCAAGAAAAGCTGGCCACGTTCCGCGCATACTGCAAAAACAAGATTACTGAAAAGAAGATCCGGCCAGAGCACATCACCAACATGGACGAGGTTCCACTCACCTTTGATATTCCCATGAACCGCACTGTGGAGAAAACGGGGACCAGTACGGTGTCTATACGCACCACAGGGAATGAGAAGTCATCCTTCACTGTAGCTCTCGCCTGCCAGGCTAATGGCCAGAAACTTCCACCCATGGTTATTTTTAAGAGGAAGACCTTGCCAAAACAAAACTTTCCAGCCGGCGTCGTCATCAAAGCTAACTCAAAGGGATGGATGGATGAGAACATGATGAGTGAATGGCTGAGAGAAATTTACGTCAAGAGACCGGGTGGCTTTTTTCACACAGCTCCGTCCCTATTGATAAACGACTCCATGCGCGCCCATATCACCGATGGTGTCAAAAAACAAGTGAAGAAAACTAATTCGGAGCTTGCAGTCATTCCGGGTGGATTAACTAAAGAACTCCAGCCGCTAGATATTGGTGTCAACAGGCCGTTCAAAGCTAGACTGCGAGCTGCGTGGGAGCAGTGGATGACAGAAGGCGAACACACATTCACCAAGACAGGGAGACAGCGCCGGGCGACTTACGCCACTATCTGCCAGTGGATCGTGGATGCCTGGGCTGATATATCAGTCTCAACTGTGGTCCGAGCTTTCAAGAAGGCAGGAATAATCACTGAACCGCCAGGCAACAGCAGCGACACTGACTCTGATAATGACAAGAGGGAGCCGGGCATGTTGGATGCCGCAATCGCCCAACTGTTCAATTCGGACACTGAAGAAGAAGAATTCGAGGGATTCGTGGACGAGGAATAAACTGAAAAAGTGAGCTTTACGTATTATATATGTATATAACATATAACATTGATCAGTTACGGTATGTAACTGATCAATGTTGAGTTATGCACTAACGTTTGATTTAGCTGTGTTTCTTTTACGTGTTTACAAATGAACAAGGCTGGGAGATATTGTGAATATGCACATTAACATTTGAACAACGTTGAGTTATTGTGAATGCACTAACTACGTTTTATACGTATGCTGGTTTGTAGTGTATTAATAAAGTTTGACTGACTTATCTGACTGTTTTGTTGACATTCTCTTTAGCACAGCTCCGTCTAGTGGATGCAAACGTTTGACTGCAGTAGCTTCTATTCTATGCGCCTTATAATCCGGTGCGCCCTATATATGAAAAAAGTTCTAAAATAGGCCATTCATTGAAGGTGCGCCTTATAATCCGATGCGCCTTATAGTGCGGAAAATACGGTAACCATCAGAAGATGGGTTCACTGTAAAGGAATTGACATGGTCAGCAACAATACTCAGAATATTCTCCACATCATTACACCAGAATGCACCATTAAAGACAGGATGGATCCATGCTTTCATTGGGTTTTTGCTGAACTCTGACCCAATCATCCAAATGCTGCAGCTGAAATCAGGACTCATCGGTTCAGGCAACATTTTGCCAACCTGTTAATTGTCCAACGTTGCTAAACCCATGAGAACTGTAGCCTCAGTTTCCTGTTCTTAGCTGCTGTAGCCCATCTGCTTGAAAGGGATTGTGTTCTGCATACCTGGTTTGTGGTTATTTATGCTAAAGTTGCCCATCCATCATTAATAAGACATTTTCCTCCACACGCTTTATAATGTTCGGTTCATTCTCTGTAAATCTGAGAGATGGTTTGTGCATAAAAATCCAAGTAGATCAGCTGTTTCCAAGATACTCAAACAGCCCATCTGGCCCCAACAACCTTAAATCCCCGATCTTTAACATTCTGCTGCTCAGTACCACTGAGTTCTAATATATTGTTAAAACATTTTGCTGCAGCTGTACCTAACACAACACATTTAAAAGAGGGTCCTTTATTAAGAACAAGTGTAAAAGAAGTCATCACAAAAGACCGTAAATGCCTTGTGCCTGGGGTCTCCAACTCCAGTCCTTCAGAGCTTCTGACTTGCAACTTTTAGATGCACCCCTGTTCCACCAGACCTGAATCAGACAAACAGCTCATTATGAGGGCTCTGAAAAACATCATGACATGTGGAGGAGCATGTAAAAATTACAAAAGAACTGACCATGACATGTTTTTCTATAGAACAGTGTGGCTTGTAGCTTTAAAGTGAAAAAGCTGATATTTTAAATTCAACCAAACTCAGGACTCAGAAAAACATTTCTAAAACTTAGGTAATTATCTCATAATGTAATATAATCAATCTCAAATCCAGGCATAAAAAACCTCCATCCATTTATTTTCTATATCCACTTCTTCCGTACAGGGTTGCAGAGAAGCTGGTCCCTATCTCCAGCAGTCTACGGGCGAGAGGCGGGGTACACCCTGGACAGGTCGCCAGTCCATCACAGGGACACGCAGATCTACAAGACAAACAACCATGCACACACCCATTCATACCTGCCAATTAACCCAACAGTCTTGTTTTTGGACTGTGGGAGGAACGCATGCACAGGGAGAACATGCAAACTCCATGCAGAAGGTGTTATGGCTTGTGAGATACAGGACCCCAGAATGCAGACGAGCAGGCAGTGTAATGGTAAGTGAAAAAAGGTTTAATAACAAAAACTCACACTCAGCAGGAGGCAGGAACAAAACAAACAGGCATGGCATGATCAAAAAAACAAGACTTGGTTTGAGAATGTTTCCGCGATGACTAACTGAACAGGTGTGTATATATGGAGTGAAAACCAGGTGGAGCAAGGAGACAGATTAACTTGAAGCAGGTTAACCGAATAAACTTAATTGACAGACAGAACAAAACGTGGCTGCGGCAAAAACAGAGACTCTAATATACAAACAAAACCAAACTTGACAAAACATGAACAAGACGAAAACATGACCAGGAAAATAACAGAAGCATGATTCAAAATCTAAGAATAATAATAATAATAATAAACAAAAGAACGAGTCAAAACCTTAACTGTGAAAAACATAAGAAAAAACCATAAACCAAAAAACCCCAAATCATAACAGAAGGACCTCCTGCCAGGAGTGGAACCCAGAACCTTCTTGCTGCGAGGCAACAGTGCTACCAACTGCGTCACCTAGTAGCCTGCATTAAAAAACAAAATGACCAAATCTTAAAAATTGACAATTAATGTTTTTAAACCAAGCAGAATTGTTAAAGAGATAAAAAGAGCTTTATTTTTATTTACTAGCAGAAAGTCAGAACTACGTCTTACATCACTTCATCACACCAGGCGGGTTGCACCACTTTTGTTGGGACCACAGCCATGGTTACAACGTGAAAGGCCAGTACAGACTTTCAAAATAAACTGCATTTAACCTACTTCCGGCACAGCCAAGCAAACTGTAACAGTGGATTTCCCATGATACCACTGGCCGTATAAAAGCCCCACCTTTCCAATGGTCCGATCTCTTCCACTGCTCCTCTGCGGGGCCGGGATAGGGGAGGCACAGCGTGCTAATTAATGTCTCTTTGCTGGCAAACAGACATAAACTCTTCAAACTGGATCCAAGGGTGTCATACGATCATCGATCATATGCACTGAGTTAAGTACGGATGAATTACTGTTTGTGTATCAGGTATTCATTCATATAAAAGGGGTAATTAAGGTATAAGCCTGGCTTGACTTTCTCTCTGAGTCCTGCAGAATCAAGCTGTGTTACAGAGTTCCCTACAGAGACGCTGTCTCTAGAAGCAGAGTGGAGCAGTTTCCCAGTCTGAAAGGAGGACAACAGGAGCCTCATCCTGTGGTAACCTGCAGTGTGGTGAGCGGACAGAACGGGCCGCCCAGACACTGCTCCGGAGGTTAGCTGGAAGCCAACCCTTTGTTCACAGATCTTTCTTCAAACTTCGTCATTGCCCAGACAACTCCTCAGCATGGTTCCTACGAGGTTAGATGTTTGGGCAGAGTAATAGAGAGATATTTAGGATGAAATGATCTAAACGTTTTTCATTTTATGAAGTTAGGTTTTGTTTGTGTTGAACTCAGCTATCTTGGTGTTAGCAGGCTATCTGCTCACCACGTGTTCAGTTTGTGTTCTGTGTTTGTGTGTTTTTAAAGTTAAGACAAACTTTACTTGAAGGGTGATTTTAAACACAGAAGATCATAACGCGCCGTCCGCGCTTATGCATTTTAACTCTTTTATTGACGGTATTTTAAAGGTGTGTGTTTGGTTCTGGTGCTAAGCTATCAGCTTCTTTTGTTAGCTTTCACTGCTAACAGCTAAGAACAGGTGCTTGCCTGCTAGGGAATATTAAACAGAAAGGTTATTAGTTTTCAAGCTAGTAAATAATAGTTCCCTAAACATTACTTTACTAAATCTAATAACTAAGTAAACACCATTAAGCCCTATTTCTCCAGAAAGATTTGGCTCTTTTCCAAAATATTCCCTTAATAATATTTCTTTAAATATTATTTTAATAAATAAAGGCAGCTAATGAGACACCGTTGAGAATTAGTCATCCAGAAGGTTGGTTTTATTCAGCAGATCATTATTTAAACATTATTTTATTAAAATAATATTTTATCTGATCTTGCATTGTGAATGGTTGTCTAAACGTTTGCTGATTATTTTCTAAGTTGGTTCTAAGACTAACTTAACTTCATTTCCAGATTCTTCAAGATAATCCTTGGTTCTCAAACATAAACATTGCATGGTAATGTTGCATCACTCCTTTAGTCATGATTTTTAATCATCTTTATTCAACTTGTTTATATTGTACATAGCCCATTAGTCTTCATTATTCTTTCATTCTGTTTGGTAGTTTAGTTGGATTGTTTTAGCAAAGTAAAGAGTTTGTTGATTGAAATATGTTTCACTTTGAGTTGACTTATTTTTGTTAACAAATTCTTGTATTTTAAGAAATTGTGTGAATTCATTCCATATATGTGCAGAGTTTTGCTGTTCAATAATGTTAGAGCTTTGTCCTAATACCATCGCCTTACTGGACTGGTATTCACAGGACAACCCTTAACAGACCGAAATATTATTTGATAAAATATTAAAATATTAATATTAAATAATACTTTAAGATTCATAATCACAACACTTTGCACTCACATTTATCCCAGTCTGCAGGTGTAACCACTCCTGTTGGAGATGACTAGGTGAGCCCCCCCAGGCTCGCTGTGTGGTGCAGATCTGCGGCAGCAGAGAGAAATCTGGACCCCCTGAGGGAAGGCCTGATGTCAGAGAGATTAATTACAGACTACGGAGCTGCAGCACGCTGGGAGCGCACATCGCTTGCGGGTCCAAATAGATTCATCTGTGTACACATAAACACACACAAGTCCTGTCCCACTTTTCCTCACAAGAAGGATCCATCAGCATGTTGGATCCAGCTGAAAACCACTCCCTCCCAAAGAGGTGCTGCTCCTTTGTCTCAAGATGGCGCTGCCTGGTGCTCAGCCCAATGCCTCCCCGCTTTCATGTGGCTAAAGGAATTATCCTGTTTGTGTGTGTGTTGGTGTATGGTGTACTCCAGAGCGTGACGCCTTCACACTTACGAGCTTTCATATCTGTTGTCTGTCCTGGCACCGGGCCAGCCACCCACCTGTGAGGTTGTTTTCCCGGAGGCTTCTGAGCAAGGCATCGCTGTGGCTGCATCCGACAATTAAGAGCACAGAAACATAACTCTCAGGCTGCTGCTCTGCACTTAGTGGTAACGGGTTGGGAAGTGGTTTGCCATGTGTGTGCATGTGCCATAAATCACTGGAGCTTTTCCCTGCATACAGCACGCTTCTGAAAAGCGCTTCCCTGTATGTTCACGCATGGCTGTGTGTTTGTGTCCCCACATGTTTAGTTTTATTTGTACAAGGAGAAAAATGGAAGGTACAAACCCGCAGTGCACCGCTCTGCTTATTTTGGGGAAACGTAACAACTGGTATTTCCCACTCTTCAAAGAAAGCTACATAATACTTGGTTTTGCTGTCTTCTGCGTGCACTTTGTGGAGATCCCCATCATGAATCCAACTTAAATACTTTCCCATCCCACAAACTCCTGCCTGAGCGCGGCAGCTGAGAGGACCTAGAAGACGGCTCCAAGTCTGCACAGCAGAGATCATCTGCAGCTTTGGCCGTCTCATCGGGCATGTCTGATCATGTTTCCATGTGTGTGTCAATAAGGTGTCATCGACTTTAATTTGGACAGGGCAGGTTGAGCTATGCTTTTGTGAGTGTGCAAATATTTTAAACCACCTCAAAATGATTAATACTTTGCTTCCCAGAAACAAAATCTCTGTTTAATCTTTTAAAATAATCTTTATTAATAGTTTTTACTGTTTTGGGGGACTTTGGCTGCTTTTTTACATTTTTTTTAGGGGCCTCTTTGGAGCAAAATGAATATAAAATCAGCACCTGCTTGATATTGGTTCTGCTTGTGTGCAGCTTTTCCCTGATGTGCGAGTCTCACATGCTGCAACAGAATGGGCCTGCAGGAAATGTAGCAGGTGGCCTCGGTCTCTGGTGAGGACAGCTGGGACCCGTTTGTTGACTCAGCAGAATACCTCCACACTGTCCTGGTTAATATTTCTGTTTGTTCATGTTTATCATAATAGCATCAGCAATATGCTAATAAAAACTAAAAACAAACTGAATTTCAGCTGAAAATGTTTTTAGTTTCAAAACTTGAAACAGCATTCAGTATTCAGTATTGAAATGCAGGAAGAAAGTTTTTATTTAGCAAAAAAGATGAAGGCCTTTTAAGACAATATTTGTCATGCAACAGGTCCAGCCCTAGGATTTAGGATGCAAGAATTTCCAGGAATAAACTAAGTACACTCTTTCTGCCTCTTAAGATTTAAGAGCAGAAATAGCAGCCAGGTGGTGCTAATCAAATGGACCTGATTAACCAAACATCAGCCTTCCAACACTTTTTATCTTTTACAGGCAAATAAAATGTTCTTCAAATAAAAATGTTAATTACATAACAAATTATTTCTCCTTCATTAACCAGGTTCCTGCATTCATCTGCTTTATTTAAGATATTTTCTCAAATATTGAATATCAACTGATTGTAATTATCTATATTCAGTTTATCTTTTAAAGATTTTGATTTTCATGCTTTTGTGAAGCACTTTATGTTTTTTTATCTGCTGTCCCAGCCAAATCACCCCAAGTTGAATTAATGCAATGCTCCGGATCTCTGTCTCAGACTCTACAGGCCTCTGTTAGCAGGTTAAATGTTACAGTTCATCGCAGAACAACAGACAACTCTGGTATTTATGAGTCAACATGTTGAAACTCTGAATCTTTCTACATTTTTTACATCTTAAAGATTTTCTTAAACAGGGAAGAAATTGCAAATTTCTTTCATTTCATGTTCAAGCAAAAAAAAAAAAAAAAAGTTCCACCATTTCCATGATAGTTTATAATAGTTTGATTTAAAGGGGGAAAATCAATTTTTAGATTCTGTAATATCACACATAAAGCTGGATAGTTCATCATACCGGTGCCTAAAGTCAATATGTCTTCCAAAATAGAAATCCATTCTCCGACCTATCCCTCCACCCTCCGTTCACTTTGATGTGTGGGTGTCTGGGTCTTACATCAGACATCAGGGTCAAAGCCTGAAAAGCCAAGTCAATTTCCAGACAGACATCAGAGGGAGAGACTTCTCCGTCACAGGTAGAGTCGGAGCAGCAGCTCTGCAACCTCCTCATCCGTCAGACTTGAATGGAACAGACAGCTCAGACAGCTCGGCTAAAACAGTTTCATTGTTGGGCTCGTTACATACATCGATTTATGAGCTGGAGTGCAGACGGCCTGAGTCCTCAAGGTGGTGTGTCTGCACGTCTTCACATCAAAGACCGAAGAGTGTGGTCCAACAACCAGTGAGCCTCTTCATGATAGTCCCATATTATCCATGCTCCTTTATTTCCAAGGCTCCTAAAAACCACAAAGTTCATCGTGAAGGACATAAGGTGATGGGAAGTCAAAACCCAGTTGGTTGTGACTGGTTCATGTGTAATTTGACGTAAAACAAGGCGTTCTGCACCAGAACATGCCTTGTTTACATGGTCGAGTTGATTGTGGTTTGAGTTTTAAGTTGGGTCTCCACTTTTCTGTTTTGATCTGCGTCAGGAGTATTCAAATGAATAGAAGGGGGGGAAAAAATGTCTTTCTTTCCTTCTTTGAACTGCGCTGAAGTCAAATGTAATACACTTCTCAGTATACATAGTTGTCAAACATCAAATAAATGCAGGAGTTGATAATAATGCTCCTTTTCATGTCTGCTTCAGCCAAATGCTGCCATCTTAAGCCCACAGTGGATTAATTGCTTTGGCTGCAAAAAGAATTTTAAATTTCTTGACCAAACATTGTTTAAGAAAAGAAAATGCAATTTTTTTTGTTTTAATGTCAGAGAACACGTAGGCACAACAATTACTGACATGTTTTGCAACATCATACTGAAACATATTGCGAAATTTGTTAATTATTTTAATTTATTGACACTTTAATCAAGATTGTGAACAATTGCTTCTTGTGGGAATTTTGTTATATCATCAATAAAACAAAAAGATAGAACGAGTAAGACACAAATTTTAACAAATTCATCCTTTTGTAAGCTCTACAATAACATTGCAAAACAACAGGATAAAGAAAATAGAATTCCTGAATTTTAAATGCAGGATTTCACCAAAATACACACGTATTAAAAAGTACTCCAAAAAAGATTCCCACACAGTAAATATGTGGGTCCAATGATGTCAAGGGAGGTCATATGAACTGACAGTAGTCTCCACAATCAAGAACCTGAATGACACAAAGATACAAGTTTAAAGGTAATTTGTTGGCTTTAGTAAAAACTGTGCTGGATGAGCAACTTTGGACTGATTCTGAAGTCGATTCTGGAACATTTTCAACCAGTCTGACAAAGGAAGCGTTGCAGTGAGTTCATCTGTCCATGTTTGACCCAGAATATGATGATCCACTTGCCACGATGAATGACAACATGGAGGCTGAGGCCAGACCAAACAATGACATGGAGAATTATCATCTTCAGAACTTAAACTGGTCCGAATCTGTTTAAATTCCTGTTTGAAGCGTTTCATTCAACTTTTGACCTTCATAAACACATTCTGCTGGTATCTCCTCAACCAGTTGTGTGACATGCCTGCACAGCAGTTATAGATGACATTCAAGTCTGCTGTACTACGCAATAAACTCACCAAAAAGGAGTTAATTTTGTGGATAACTGAATCAATTGTTGCACTGTCCACCACACACCTCACTCTTTCGGCTGTAATGAACAAGGTAGCTTGGATCATGTATCAAATGCAGCCATGGTGGGCTAACTGGATCAGCTGGACCCATCATCGGTCTGTCTGCCTGGCCATGGCCTGGTTGTGAGCATAGGAGACACAAATGCTTACACCTTTCCCCATGGGACCAATTTAGTGCCATTCTCTCCAATTATAACTGCATGTTTTAATGTACTGCAATCCTCAGATTTTGTAATGCTTCTCCCACATATACCAAGTTAATACATTTGAGATGTGATGATCCCCCGAAGCTCCAGAGGGCAGTAAAGCTTCATGACGTAATGTATAAAATTTAAAAGTATAACATTATGTTTTAGATTTTTGAGCTAAATCATTGGTTAAAGCTAAGTCTGAGCACTGTGTCTAATGCAACATTCACACACTAAATGTGGCCAAAATCCAACTTTTTCATGGCAGTCAGAACGGCCCTATTCCAATCCTTTCTCCTCCAAAATATCTAAATTGTGCCACTTCCATATATGATACTAAATGGGATATGTATCCAATAGTTTTCAAAGCGTCTGCAGTCAGAATGGTCATGTCGCATTTCATCCGACTTTTACGTCAGTATTCTGGCTCCGACTAGGCATCCACACAGATTTCTCTACAGAAGTAAAGCACTGCTCCATCTTCCCGGAAGCAGACGTTTCAGCATATTCCCCTTAATGTCAGATGTGCAATCTTCAGAGAACTGACAAAAAATGCCAAAGCTCAATCTCAAACTACACAGGCCTCAGTTAGCACATTAAATGCTCAAGTTCATGACAGAGACATTAGAAAAAGAATAAACAAGAATTGTTTTTTTGGAAGGGGTGAATAAGAAAGCTTCTTTTCTCCAAAAGAAACAGGGCCGTTACAACTCAGGTTTGTTAAGTTGTTTCTGAATGAAGTACAAGAATTCCAGAAGGTGTACAGAAAGCAGAGCGTCATGCACAGCAAACCAGCACAAATCCCCCATACAAACGGTCAAGCACAGGGGTGGCAGGATGGTGATCTGGGCTTGGGCTTGCAGTCACCAGACCTGTGCACCTTGAGTTGATTATGAACTTCTCTGTATTCCAGAGTATTCCAGAGTTAAATACTAGGCCATGTGTGTAACAGCTGAAGCTCAGCCCAAACTGGGTCATCAACAGGACAATGGTCCCAAACATAGCAGCAAAGCTACAACAGAAAAGAATCAAAGTATAGCAATGGCCTAGTCAAATTCCAGACCTCAACCTAATCTGACTTGTGCAGAAACAAATGTTTGCAAAGCTTACTGAATTGAAACGTTAGAAGAAGAGTGACCAACATGGAAGACCCAGAATTAAATACCCAGTTGTTTTCTCACAACTGTGTTTTTATTCCACATTTTAATAAAAAGATATATTTTTGAACTGATATATATGCAACATATTTGTGACCGACAAGCAGCGGCTCTCTCTGATGTGTGATGATCACATCAAACACAAACATGGATGAAAGGCAAAGAACCTCCAACACTTCTCCTGTATGTGCCGTTACTTGCAGCAGAGTTCATTAGGCTGAGTGTGTAAGTAGAAATAAAGGCCCCTATGTTGGGGGATTTCCCCCTTCAAGCATGCTGCCTGAACATGACTGCTGCTGCTGCACAAATGCATGGCTGAGGGCGGATTCCCATCAGCTTTCAGATCCCAGATCCTGTCGTCTCTCCACACATAGATGGAAGTTCCTTCTTTTTAGCTTGCTGCTTACATACAGTGATGGAAATATGGCTTTGATACATATAAAAATTGATTTAAGGCTCTACTTTTATCATTGCTCACTCAGAGCTGGCGGCCCCGAGCACTCTATCCTGTGGAAAGGTACTTTTGGGGAGGAAACCACCTGCTTTGATTTATAGCCCCTGTAACCTGAAAGTTGTGGTCTGGACTGAAGAGTGTAAAACCCCAGACATCTCTTTTCAGCTCAGTCACACCTCTGAGCTCTGAGCAGACCGTATCTCATAGTTTAATATGTAAGTTGGAGTATATTAAAAAGTTATAATCAGGCGGCTTTGGGAGTGTATCACAGTACTAAAACTGCTTTAAAAATCTAAATCAGGAAGTTATCTCCTTATCGCTTCCGATAAAAGCCTTCTGTACGTGCTGTTCCTGTAAGATGTTTTGAGATTAGAATAGAAGCAATAAGGTTCTGGGTTCAACTCCCGCCTCGAGGTTTTTCTGCATGGAGTTTGCATTTTCTCCCTGTCCATGCATGGGTTCTCTCTGGGTACTCTGACTTCCTCTCACAGTCCAAAAACATCACTGTTCTGTTTATTGGTATTTGTAAATTGCCTTGCATTGTTGTTTGTCCGTTGTGTCTCTCTGTTGCCTTGTGATGGACTGGCAATGTGTTCAGGGTGTACCTCTAACTTGTAGACCACTGGAGATAGTGGTGCTCCCCTGCGGCCCTGTATGGAAGACGTTGGTATGGAAAATGGATGACTAGATGTATAGAATAAGTCAAAGTCCATACTTAAATCTAACTGGGAATCTGTGGGAAAATTTATATTTACAGAGGCTCTCCATTCCGACTTAAAGCGTAAAAATGTGAGCCTCTTGTGCAAAGCTGGTAGAGACATACCCCAAAAGGCTCACAGTTATCACATCTTCGCACCAGTCTTAGGACCCAAAAGCAGGCACATAGGAGGCCAGTCAAGATGCTAAATTCTCCAACTCAAAACCGACAGCAACATGTTTGCACAAGCTAAATATGACTTCAAAAATACCATGTCCAGGAAATACACAAAGAAACAATTTACCCAAACCAAACATCTAAATATACAGAAATTTACACAAATCCCTCAGTATCATGACAGAGATGTTTTAAGATGTTGCTCTGACTATCTTTGTTTATACAAAACGCAGACCTTCAGAGAAATTTCCACTGCACATAAGATGCTTATTACCTACTTCACAAAACCCTTCTTCAAAAATACAAGCGATGCCTTTTATGTTGATGCTTTATTTTGTAATTATTGTGGACTTTGCCAACACTGTTTCGTGGATTTGTCAGTTCAACAGTTTGCATGGGACATCCTCTGGAGAAGCTCGCTTGCGCTAACCGACGCTCTGAGATCTGCATTGGAAATGCAGTTCGTCTCCCGGGGCTACGGGCCCTTCTTCATTGTTTCACGGCTATCTTGACACCCACTCACCAGAATGGAGGCATGCCGCACTGAACCCTGGGATCTGCGATCCTGCCACCGATAGGCACAGCATCAGCACTGATTCCATTAAGCTCCAAATTAAAGCAGGCACATCAAAGGGGCCTGTGAGGAGGCAGCATAGAGGGGGAGAGGGGGAACAAAAATGAGTGAGAAGAGGAAAAACCTTCTTTATGCAATCCCTGAACGTGACAGAGTCTAATCCAAATCATTATCTGTGAGTGGTGCAGTGTTGCTACAATGCTAGTTTGGAACATATTAGCGGAAGATGAAAGCATCAAAGTGGTTAGCTTGATGAAAATATGTCTTTTATGTCATGAGACAAAATTAGAAGATTCTGTAAGAGTTGTCATATGTTCCTGCCACAAATGGTCCTATAAGGGAACTGATAGCTTTTACTCCTTTTTTTACAGGCTGATGTTTGATTGTTATCCCCGTTTCTAAAACCTCTTCATTGTTATTGCAGTTATAATTGAACTTCTCTTAATACCAGGCATGTAAGAGTAGTTCATGTGACATTTTCATACAAATAATCCCACCACAATAACACTTAAAGCCCAAAATTATTCATACCCCTGGCAGATTTATGTGTGAAGTAATATTTTCATTTTTCCAACATGTTTCCTCTGACTGGAAGCATTTGGAGCAACCAGACAACCAACTAGAATGTGTTAGACAATCTATGGAGGGAGCTAATGTTGAGGGTGATGGCAAGGATGCCTTCCAACCTCAAAGACTTGTAGCTCGATTGTTAAAAAAGCAGTGGAAACAATGCAAAAAGCAATTAAAAAGGGTTTGATGACAATGATGCAATATCAGTAAACATTTTCCCATTAATTATTGAGAAGGGTATAAATAACTTTTGATATGCATTTTTAAATAAAATGTAGACACATTTTTTTTTTCTTTTTTAAATTGATACTCTTTTACATTGTTTGGACCAACTTCGAGAAATACCGGTCTCCTTATCAGAAGCAAACGTCTTGCTCAAAAATATATTTGAAATAAATGTAACTAACTGTAAGTCAGCTAGGTGTATGAATATTATTGGACTTAGCAAGGTCAGATGTTAGGTGTGGTAAAATGTTTTTTTTACCTTGCTTGTTTTCATGGAATTACAGGTCCTTCTCAAAATATTAGCATATTGTGATAAAGTTCATTATTTTCCATAATGTCATGATGAAAATTTAACATTCATATATTTTAGATTCATTGCACACTAACTGAAATATTTCAGGTCTTTTATTGTCTTAATACGGATGATTGTGGCATACAGCTCATGAAAACCCAAAATTCCTATCTCACAAAATTAGCATATTTCATCCGACCAATAAAAGAAAAAAATTTTTAATACAAAAAACGTCAACCTTCAAATAATCATGTACAGTTATGCACTCAATACTTGGTCGGGAATCCTTTTGCAGAAATGACTGCTTCAATGCGGCGTGGCATGGAGGTAATCAGCCTGTGGCACTGCTGAGGTCTTATGGAGGCCCAGGATGCTTCGATAGCGGCCTTTAGCTCATCCAGAGTGTTGGGTCTTGAGTCTCTCAACGTTCTCTTCACAATATCCCACAGATTCTCTATGGGGTTCAGGTCAGGAGAGTTGGCAGGCCAATTGAGCACAGTGATACCATGGTCAGTAAACCATTTACCAGTGGTTTTGGCACTGTGAGCAGGTGCCAGGTTGTGCTGAAAAATGAAATCTTCATCTCCATAAAGCTTTTCAGCAGATGGAAGCATGAAGTGCTCCAAAATCTCCTGATAGCTAGCTGCATTGACCCTGCCCTTGATAAAACACAGTGGACCAACACCAGCAGCTGACACGGCACCCCAGACCATCACTGACTGTGGGTACTTGACACTGGACTTCTGGCATTTTGGCATTTCCTTCTCCCCAGTCTTCCTCCAGATTCTGGCACCTTGATTTCCGAATGACTTGCAGAATTTGCTTTCATCCGAAAAAAGTACTTTGGACCACTGAGCAACAGTCCAGTGCTGCTTCTCTGTAGCCCAGGTCAGGCGCTTCTGCCGCTGTTTCTGGTTCAAAAGTGGCTTGACCTGGGGAATGCGGCACCTGTAGCCCATTTCCTGCACACGCCTGTGCACGGTGGCTCTGGATGTTTCTACTCCAGACTCAGTCCACTGCTTCCGCAGGTCCTCCAAGGTCTGGAATCGGCCCTTCTCCACAATCTTCCTCAGGGTCCGGTCACCTCTTCTCGTTGTGCAGCGTTTTCTGCCACACTTTTTCCTTCCCACAGACTTCCCACTGAGGTGCCTTGATACAGCACTCTGGGAACAGCCTATTCGTTCAGAAATTTCTTTCTGTGTCTTACCCTCTTGCTTGAGGGTGTCAATAGTGGCCTTCTGGACAGCAGTCAGGTCGGCAGTCTTACCCATGATTGGGGTTTTGAGTGACGAACCAGGCTGGGAGTTTTAAAGGCCTCAGGAATCTTTTGCAGGTGTTTAGAGTTAACTCGTTGATTCAGATGATTAGGTTCATAGCTCGTTTAGAGACCCTTTTAATGATATGCTAATTTTGTGAGATAGGAATTTTGGGTTTTCATGAGCTGTATGCCAAAATCATCCGTATTAAGACAATAAAAGACCTGAAATATTTCAGTTAGTGTGCAATGAATCTAAAATATATGAATGTTAAATTTTCATCATGACATTATGGAAAATAATTAACTTTATCACAATATGCTAATATTTTGAGAAGGACCTGTATGCCAAAACATTGTGCTGCCAAATTTTATGGGAACATTACACAATCATGCGAATTTACATGAACCGATCAGTATCTGTGACAGGTTGTCGGTGATATGAAACCTGGTAATGGACTTCATTAAAGGAAAGGTGGTCCAGTTCATCTCTCTTTCTCCTGAAGTCTATCACCATTTCTTTTGTCTTTTTAATGTTCAGTTACAGATTATTCAGTGAACACCACACAGAAAGCCTCTTTTCCCCATCCCTGTATACGGCCTACTCTGCTAGGGAGTCTTCATGTGGATACCTAACCAACATTGCAGCACTTTAGGTTACCACTATCAGTTACCATGGTGACAGACCCAGGTAAACATTAAATTAGCTTCATTATACTGAAAGTCCAGGGCTGAAGTTACCTCGATAAACCACTAATCCTGCTTTTTAGTTTAGACAGTAGGTAAAAAATTTATTGTGCTTACACCATATATAAACATAAACTGAACATGATGTCATCTTCCAACATCCAACAAGTTAAGTTAGACGTTTGTTATGTAGAAAATGTTCTTCTGACAGCCTGTGTCCAGCGTTTCTGTCCTGTGCATCTATTTGATTGATATTTCTCTCATTTCTAAGCCTGTGCCTACTACCTAGCTGTTTTACCTCAATTCCTCAACCATCTCCAATATTTCAACAGAAATAGTTAATTCATTGATTAAATAAGGTTAATGTTTTTTTAAGTAATCTTTGTTCATTTATTCCTAGCTGAAAAATATGTGTTGAAATATAGTTTTGGGACTGAAATAGTGTTGATCCATTTCAGCTTCAGTCTGAGATGGATGTTTGGTTTTCTCGTCAGTATCTGTGAGGCTTCATCTGTGTCATGTGGAGGGTAACACGAGGGGGACCACTGGGATTCTGTTGTCTCACTTGATAATCTGTATTTATTTTTCTGTGAAGGGTGGAAAATTTGCTGCTAATCCCTCAGGTATCTGTAAGTGTTTTATCAACCCGAGATACTGCACGAGATAATACTGGTGATTAAGACAAGGAAGGACTCTACGTGATCCCTACCGCATAATCCCAGCAAGGTTTGTCCAGGAGATTTTCTTGCTCAGTCAACACCCAGAGAACCTCGGAGCTCGCCGCCAGCATCCCTCTCTCTGTTTGTTTCCAGAAGCAGAAAAAGGTGAAGAGGGGTAAGGCACAGCAGCGGTAAGGGTAGTGTTTGTGGCCCTACAGCGGTCTGCCTGATTACATCGCCACACAAGCGTGTCTTCAAAGCCTTCCCCTCCCCACCGCCCAGTTTGACCAGATAAGGGCCCCCTCTTGCTGTGGTTCAGCTAGGGGACAGGAAGACACACGAAGGGGTCAGCAGTAGTGCCATCTGCTCCTCATGTTCAACAAATACTGCACGTCTATGTCAACAAAACCCCTTTACTGTCCAAATACACCCACCCTTGATCATATTGAGACTTTCTCATTTATTTGGTTTAGGTTTATTTGACTGCTTCTACAAGTTTTACAATACAATAAAGACTCTTCACGCAGCAGTTAAACATGATTAAAACTGAAGTATACTATAGTGTTCTTACGTTTCTCTTCCGGGCAAACAGACTTTCTTGTAACCTTTGAAGTGATTCTTGATCTCTTTCAAATGTAAAGGCACATTAATCTTAGTGTAGGTACATTTCTGAATTTTATTAAAGTAATCAAAACAATTTTCTTATTCTGGTATTTAGCAAATAGAAATAATTCTGGTGCTCCTAACTGACCTAAAATAGGAAATATTTAGCCTGATTTAATGTGAGTGAGGAAAAAAGAAATGTACGTGTCTTTTTATACAGTGCAAATATCTGGTTTTACCTATAGACGCTGAGAGGTGCCCCCAGACATTTTTCACAAAGGGTGCCACATGGGGCCTTTAGAGGGGTGGGGTGGACACAAAGTGTTTAGACCTTTACCTTCAGGTGGGCGCTACAGAGCACTATTTGCAAAAACCACCGACATTTTCTTCCACCAGGCTGTCTCTGATAAACAATGTGCCAAGATCGATACCATGCCAATCTGTACAATTCAACCATGTGTTAATATTTGTTAAATTACTGTGTACAGTACTGTGCAAACGTTTTAGGTAGGTGTGAAAAAATGCTGTAAACAAAGAATGCTTTCAAAAATGGAAGTGTTAATCATTTATTTTCATCAATCAACAAAATGCAGTGAATGAACAAAAGAGAAATCTAAATCAAATCAATATTTAGTGTGACCACCATTTGCCTTCAAAACAGGATCAGTTCTTCTAGGTAGACTTGCACACAGTTTGTGAAGGAACTCGGCTGTTAGGTTGTTCCAAACATCTTGGAGAACTGACCACAGATCTTCTGTGGATGTCGGCTTCCTCACATCCTTCTGTCTCTTCATGTCATCCCAGACAGACTCCATGATGTTGAGATCAGGGCTCTGTGAGGCCAAACCATCACTTCCAGCAAGTCTTGTTCTTCTTTAGTCTGAAGAAAGTTCTTAATGACTTTGGCTGTATGTTTGGGTTCACTCACTTAGCATTTTGTAAATTGATAAAAAATAAACAATAATCATTTATATTTCTGAAAGCATATAAGTATATACATATTTACAAAAATTTTTTTATTTGCCGTTTATATTTCTAACATAAATGTCACTGAGAGCAAATTGGAACTCAAGCCAAATTCATTGTTTGTGTCCACAAAATAAAGATGATTCTGATTTAATTAATTAAAGTTTTTTTCCCACATGGGGAAATTAGATTATGTACAAACGTGAAAATATGTGGTTTCTCACCTGTTTCACATGAGTCTAGCCATGTGTTTCACATGTGAATATTAGGTTATGTTGAAACACATGGTTTCTTTTGTGCTTCCCATGTGGTAAACTACATGTGTTTTACCATGTTTCATATGAAATTAGATTTTGCTGTAACATGAATCACGTTAAACCACATATTAACAAATAAAACACATTTTGTTAAACGTGGGTTTTCATTTGTAAAATGCTTAGCATTATTTTCTTTCATGTGTAAAAAACATGTTTATTCAACTTATATGTTAGACCCAATCCCAACCAAATTATTTAAGGAAGTGTTCCCTCTGATTACCAGCCCCATTTTAGATATGATTAATCTATCTTTAGTAAATGGATCAGAACCACAGGCTTTTAAGTTAGCTGTAATTAAACCTTTACTTAAGAAACCTTCGCTTGATCGAGATGATTTAATAAATTACAGACCTATATCCAATCTTCCATTCTTATCTAAAAGTTTTGAGAAAATAGTTGCTTATCAAATGTGTGAACATTTACACAGCAATGACCTGTTTGAAGAGTTTCAGTCAGGTTTCAGAGCTCATCATAGCACTGAAACAGCTCTGCTGAAAGTCACTAATGATATTCTTATGGCCTCAGATAATGGACTTGTGTCTGTTCTGGTTCTGTTAGATCTCAGTGCTGCATTTGATCCAGTCGACCATAATATTCTCTTAAAAATGCTGGAATATGCTGTAGGGATCAGGAGAACAGCGTTGGCTGGTTTAAATCTTATCTGTCTGACAGTTTCCAGTTTGTTCATGTAAATGATAAATCATCTTTAAACTCCAGGGTTAATTGTGGAGTACCACAGGGTTCAGTACTTGGGCCAATTCTCTTTACTATATATATGCTTCCAATAGGTCAAATTATCAGGCAGCATGGGATACATTTTCACTGTTACGCTGATGATACTCAGCTTTACTTATCCATAAATCCTGATGAGCCCAACCAGTTAGATAGACTACAAGCATGTCTTGAAGACATAAAAACTTGGATGACTTTAAATTTTTTGCTTCTAAATTCAGACAAGACAGAAGTTGTCATCTTTGGACCGGAGTCTTTAAAAAAGAAACTGCTTAGTCAATCACTTAACCTGGATGGCATTAAATTGACCTCCGGTAATAAAGTAAAAAAACTTTGGTGTTATTTTTGACTAGGACATGTCATTTAAATCCCATATTAAACAGGTTTCTAGGATTTCCTTCTTTCACCTCCGGAACATTGCCAAAATTAGAAATATCCTATCCAGGAGTGACGCTGAAAAACTAGTCCATGCATTTGATACTTCAAGGCTGGACTATTGTAATTCTTTACTATCAGGATGTCCACAAAATACAGTTAAAAGCCTTCAGCTGATTCAAAATGCTGCAGCAAGAGTTCTGATGAAAATTAAAAAGAGAGATCATATTTCTCCTACTTTAGCTTCCCTTCATTGGCTGCCTGTTAAATCCAGAATATAATTTAAAATTCTCCTCCTCACATATAAAGCCCTTAATGATCTAGCTCCATCATACATCAGAGATCTGATTGGTCCATATGTTCCTAACAGAGCACTTTGTTCTCAGACTGCAGGTTTACTGGTGGTTCCTAGAGTCTCTAGAAGTAGAATGGGAGGCAGATCCTTTAGTTATCAGGCTCCTCTCCTCTGGAACCAGCTCCCGGTTTTGGTCCGTGAGGCAGACACCCTGTCTACTTTTAAGGCTAGGCTTAAAACTTTCCTTTTTGATAAAGCTTATAGTTAGAGTGGCTTAGTTTATCAGGGAGGGAGCCTTCCTCCCTCCCTGTTGGTTGGAGTAAGGGGGAGTCAGGTTTAGCCTAAACCGGCTCAGTTAAGGTTGAGGTGCAAACACACCCTCCATTTCTGCTACCCGTATGACCCCCTTCTCTTTTCCGATGGTTATAATCAGTCTGACAGAGAGAGGTATCCCAATCATTGTGGTTTTTAGTATAACAATGACCATCAGTGGGACCCTTTGTGAGGTTCCTTGAGACGACATTGTTGTAAATAAGCGCCGTTTCACTAAATAATCTGAACTGAAACTATCTGTGTAGTTATGCTGCTATAAGCTTAGGCTGCTGGAGGACATAATGACCACTTTCACCCTCTTCGCTACATTCTCACACTACTCTACAATTTTGCATTATTTGCTGTTATTTCAGCTTTTAACCTTGTTCTGTCTTTTCTCTTCCTAGAAGCTACACCTGGCCTGACTCTGTGTTTAGCCGTTGCACCTTCTTGGAGAGGGGCATCGTCCGAGCTTCTGCTGGCAACAACTTAATGCTCACCTTCTACAGATGATCCACATGGCCCTGTCTTTTAGTGTTTAACCCTTTCTCTCTCCTAGACATGGTGATTGTCTGAGCTTCTACTGTAACTAACTCTATGTGCTCTCTTTCAGACTCTAACCTTGAAAACTGGCTCAGAGTTTATCTGTTCTTTCTTTCTAGATGAAACGACTAAAGGAGCTACATCCATTAACATTTACTTTTCCTTCCCATAGAAAGTACTCCTGGATCAGTGCTTCTTTGTTCTCTTTGTGTCTCTGCTCTGTTCTCTCAAACCCCAGTTGGTCGTGGCAGATGGCCGCTCACACTGAGCCTGGTTCTGGTTCTGCTGGAGGTTTCTTCCTGTTAAAAGGGAGTTTTTCCTCTCCACTGTCGCTACATGCATGCTCAGTATGAGGGATTGCTGCAAGGTCAACGCCATTGACTGTCCACTGTCGCTACATGCATGCTCAGTATGAGGGATTGCTGCAAAGTCAACGCCAGTGACTGTCCACTGTCTCTACATGCTCATCCAGGAGGAGTGAATGCTGCAAGTCACTGACTGGATGCAATCTGCTGGGTTTCCTTAGATAGAAAAACTTTTTATCCAATTTGAATCAATAACTAACTCTGACTGCAATGTTCAATGATTAGGATTAATTGGATTGTGTGAACCTGACTGTTGTGAAGAGCCTTGAGACAACATGTGTTGTGAATTGGCGCTATATAAATAAAACTGAATTGAATTGAATTGAATTATGGTGGAATGAAATTTAATCTGAGTTAATTGTTGTGTAAATGGGGGATACTGTATCATGCACACCAACAGCAGTGTTGGCATGCTCTGCCTGGTTCCTCACCTCTGAGCTGATACATGGTAGCATCATCACCAGAGGCCAGATTGTGTTGCTCACTGAGCTGACTCTTACAACAACTGTTTTTTTAATATCTCCTTCATGGTGTTTTTTACTCGTCCTTACATATGGCGTCACTTGTTTCAGGAGTAAAGCATCATCAAACCAATCATGAGATAATATCTATCATCTCAGTCTACGTAGTTTCTAACAGCAACCTTGCAGTTCCCTTATCCTGTTAGTCTCCCACCTCAAAACATTTCTCTCGTGACCTCGCTTGAAAGGTGGTTTCCACTGATCGGTAGGTGAGACCTACAGGAGTCTGCAGAGGCCCCCCAAAGTCTGAGATTTCTCTAAGAATTTCAGTTACATCTGTGGTTTACAGGGTTTGATGATTGAACGGTTGACAAGGCGGGACAACAAAGGAGCTGGATGCATTCACCATGCTGGGTATTAAAATCTGGTAATATCAAAGTCAGCTTAAAGAATGAAATGTGGCGCATAGAATGAGCTGTTCTCCAAGCATGTGTCTGAGCAGTGAGGGAAGCTGCCATGTGGGGACTTGAAAAGGAGCCAGTGAAAACAGAATCGGCTTTGCATAGAAGAGAAAAGTTACACAACAGAGCCTGTAATACCTGGTCAAACAAACTTGTGACTGTAGGAGGATTTCAGACAATTGACTCGTTCAAGATTGAATAGGATCACAAGACTGTGCCCAAATAGACTTTTGATTTTTTTTTTCTGGGAGGGGCCCTCAGTGCTTTGCCCATTACTAATGATGTTGTGTGTGAAAAACTGATTTATATTTGGACTAATGGGAAACAAATAGTCTGAGCATGCTTTTGCTTTCAGACTCAAAGATTCCCTAATCCTGAACCCGACAGAATAAACAGACCTCAGAACTTTGGTTTGGTGAAGAGGAACAGTGACAACTAACACTGAAAGAGCCGGGTCAAAACCTCCACCAACCTAATAAGTTTGGTGGGGTTGATAGATATAAAAGGGTACTTTGATTTTTTTGTGGCAAATATTGAACAAAGTAACAGAAACATTCCTTAGAGACTTTGATCCATATTGACATGTTTGTTGCTGTAGATCTGCCAGCTGTACGTTCATGGTGAGGATCTCCTGTTCCACCATGTCCCAAAGGTGTTCTATTGAATACAGACCTGGTGACTGTGAAGGCTATTGACGGATCATGATCTGGTAAAAGGCACCATCAGAGGATGGGTTCACTGGTTAGAAAGGGATGGACATGGTCAGGAACAATACTCAAGTAGGCTGTGACATTTAAACAACAACAAGTTGTTACTAAGGAGCCCAAAAAAGGTGACAGGAAAATATCTCCCACACCATTATACCTCCACTACCTGCTTAAACGATTGACACATGGCATGACAGATCCATATTATATTGTTCTGGGAAATTCTAACAGTGCCATCTGAATGCTAAAGGTGAAATCCAAATATATTGGACCAAGAAATGATTTTCGTGGCTGTTATTGTCCAGTTTTGGTAAGTATTTTCAAATAGTTGAGTAGCACAGAAGATGTCAGGGACACACGCTAAAATAAAATCAATCTGGCAACGTAATATAATAATATAATCACATAAGAAGATGAAGTCACACTAAACAAGAAAAAGCATCTGGCTGCAAGCGACCACATACACAATAAAGCTCTTTAATTGATAATTGATGGCTGGAGGAGGAGAGATGCTAATGAACATTCACTTATAGTGCATCTTTATTGATGAGCCCAGATGCATCTGAGTAGAAATACATTTTAGTTTTATTTTTCTTCTCTGTTAAACCTTAGAATGTGGTGAATGTACATTATGGTGGCTTTAGATACAGCTCTGTGTGTTTTATGCCTGAGAGGGACTGCATGTGTGTGTGTGTGTGTGTGTGTGTGTGTGTGTGTGCATTCGATGAAAGGGTGGGGCCCTGAACAGAGGGCCCCTCTCGTCCAGACTTGAAAAGGCATTCTTTCATCATTGCTAATCTCCCAAACATAAACATGAGCGGATCCACACAATCTCAGGGCCAAAGTGGGGTGACCCTCCCAGTACTGGAGGGACTGTACAGGCACAGGGTCGTGCGTGCTGTTTGTGTTAGTGAGAATTACACCAGCAGTATCAATCAACATATCAGGTTTATAAAGTTGTTTAGGAGCAGATTTCCAGAGTATTCCTGGGTGTATATGAGGAAGTGTCTGCGTACTTGTTTTTGATTTAGTTTTCCTGTGCTGCTGCATAAACATCAAACCAGGAACTGATTCATCCCTAACTTTATTCCCATATATAAGTATAGGAAGTGTAATTGTTTGTGATTTCAACAGAAAATTGAGTGAAAAGTTGTTCTTAGATACAAGATAAAAAAAGATGCAATATCTTTGTCAACAAATTTGATTCCCGGCAAACCCTTCCACGGATCTGCTGGGAATTAGCATGTGACTTTCAGTAACCTTGAATAGTTGGAGCCCAGTTGCACAAGTGACAAGTCAGCACTTCACACTTAAAATAGTTTTAAATGGTGTATTTTATGCCAAGATCTAAATGTAGTTTTTACCCCTAAACAACAGTAACACCAAACCTAACCAAAAAGGAGAAAAATCTGATGTGTGGCCTGTCTGAAGAGCACTGGCAGCGAAGTTCAAAGCTTTAGAGATAGCATTAATAGGAGTCTATAACTTCACTGTCTGCTGAGGAGGCAGTTTAACCATTTGGTTCAGGTGTGTTGGAACATCTAAAAATTGCAGGGCACCAGCCCTCAAGGACACCCCTGGTGTAAAGGCATATTAATCTCAGAGTATGTATGCTTCTGTCTTTACAGAAAACACAAATACATAATATCTATTTATTCTGGGATTTAGCAAGTAGAAATCTTCTAGGCAATCCTAACTGACATGAAACAGGAAATCCTGATTTAATGTCAGACATTAAGAAAAAGGTATATTGCATTTCATACAGTGTACATAAATATCTGGTGTCAAGTGTACATGAAAACAGGTTTGTTTGTAGGTTTGCAGATGACTCGGTTTTAATTCGTCTGGTACTGGATGGAGAGATTCATCAAGGAGGCCAGCAGTTGATCACTTTGTAGACTGGTATGACTGGTAGACTGGTGTAACAACCACTTCCTAAAGTTAAACATCATCGGAACCAGAAATAGGACTATTACCTCTCAGAAATCCTCCCATTCAGCTGTTTTAACTGTAATTAGGAGTAAACCTGTTGAGAGCATGGACTGTTAGAAGTACTTGGGTACGATAATGGACAAGAATCGTAACTTCAACCTGAACTCAACGGCAATCTGCAAGAAGGGTGTTTTTGTTGCTTTGTTTCTACAATGTTAACCTCTCAATGTACAAGAAGTATTGTATGTCAGCTGTAGTGAATAAAGTAAGATAACTGGCATGCTGTTTTGTACATGCCTTTCTTTCTGATGGTTTGTCAGTGATCCTCGTTTAAGGAAGGGATTTGCTCTTCTCCCATCTAGTTGGAGTTATAGGCTAATTAGGTCAACTTGAAATAGCTTTAAGTTTTGCTTAGTTTCTAATGCAGGATAGCACCAAAATCCTGAACATAATTTTTTGGAGCACTATTAGAGGGCATTGACCGAAACTTCAATATAAAAAATGTCATAACTTATGCAACCTTTTTCAGGTGTGCAGGGAAGGCAGAAGTCAGGAGTAATCAGGAGTAATTGAAAGAAGCAGGGAAACAGGCATTCCAGTTAAATGAAAAACTGGAATTCTCACTGTAAAACCCACATATGCCCCCAAAGTCAAGACATATCGCGTAAAATCCACTTTTTTAGCCCTTTAATAAAACTTTTGTGCACTTGGCATCTATAGGAGTGCAGAGGAGTTGAATTTAGTGTTTCCAGGTGCTACAGAGATATCTGTTTATACTACAGATATCAGATTGGGGAGGGAAAGTCCATGTCCCGAACAGATACTAATTCTGTTTGGGTCATATTTTTCAGTCAGTTTTCTCTATTCTCTTTTATGTTTTTGAAGTATTATTTCACAGTATTTGCTGAGGAACTGCTTAACAAGGTCATGAACTTTTGGCTGACTGCAATTTTGTAGTCCAAGCACAAATATGTCGAAGCTGTAAGTGGATAAGTCTAAATGTTCGGTTGTTGGTGTATTAACCCACACAATTCATTACACCGTCCAACAACATCAGAACCTCTTCGAAATGCCTGGTTAATGACTGGTTAAATTTTATTTATCATGGAAATGTTGCCACATCAGTGGGGTAATTCTTCTTTGTTTGCTTGAAGCTCTTCAAGGACAAGTTCTTCAGCAACCTCCTCTGAAGGATTTGTTAAAAGACTTCTGCCTATTAAAACAATGGACATAGCAAAGATTCAAAGCCCAAAGCTGCAGATTATGCTCGCAGCCCTGAGGCCACCGTCAACTACATAATAGAGTATGAGACGGCCCACCATTGCTTTTCAGCTTGGGACCAAGACGCGGTTACCACACAACTGAAGCAGCATTCTGGAGAAGAGGTCCCAAGTGGATTTCATTCATTCTCCTTCGTTGGCCAACGAGAAAACTAAGCGAATTAAGCTTACAGGAATAAGAAGGCTTGTAAGTTTTCAACTTTACCGATCGAAGACGTGAGTTTAACACGTGACCAAAAAAAACCACGGAGTTTTCAAGGAGACAAAATTCTTCCTCCTTGTTTTTGTACCAGTCGACTAGTGACGGTCCGTCATAATTTTTCTACCTTTCTGCCACGGAGGCCACCAATGTATCTGCGGACGCGTGGAACTCTTCACTCCCCCCCCCCCCCCTCTGCTCAGAGGAGACAACGACAAGTAAAATCCACCTTTTATTTTTATTTCTTTATTAGGAATAGCTTGGGCAGGGTAAAGGAGGTTTTAGTGCAACGTAGAATCGCCACTTATAGTCTAATGTGTTCTGAATTGTATGTGCATGCAACCTTTTTTTTTAAACTTGACTGCTGTTGAATTTTGGAGGCCGCCGAGTCTGGCAAGTTGTGTTTTCATTGTGCGAAACCTGAGCGCAGGTGTGCTGTGAAACTGGACTGCTATAATAACCTTATGGTGAAAATCAACCATTTTCTTTGTCTTCAAATTCATGTTTTACTGGTTTGCCGCCAAAAAGGTTTATGATCCTTTGTGTGCGCTGAGTTTACAACTTTGCTTGGGGTTTTATGACCGCCCGTGTCCCACTGAGCTACACTTTCTGACGGGCCGCTTCCCAAAACTCCGCTCCGCGTCACATTATCATTTGTTTGCCATAACTGCTGGTTTGATTCCATACACACCCACTACTGTTTTGTTTTATTTGTTTAGTTAGATATTTTTTTACCCTTCTGTGTAGAACTTTGCATGTTTGATTAGGTGAAGAATACTGACTCAGAATAGCGAGGTGTATCAGGCTGTTAATTTAATAAATATTTACGTAGATAAAGAGAAGGCGTTTGTGTTTATTTTGTGTAAGAGTGATTTGTCAGTCAAAATAAGGTCAAAGTTCCCCACGTTTTGGCAGAAACGGTTGATTAAACAGTGACATCTAGTAATAGTTATCAATTATTACTGAGTATTTAACGGTTGTAATTATCAAATTACAACACCAGACGATATCTCTGGTTTCGATTCATAAATGAGGATTTTTGGTTAAGAAATTGATTTTCTGAAATTATGATTTTTAATTATAATTCTTGATGAATATTAATTAATCAATAATCATAATCCTAACACAGCATTACACTGTTATTTCTAAGACTGTGGAACTCCAGTGAACCACAGTGAAAAATATTGTCCACAATGGAGAAAACATTAATGAACCTTCATAGTAGTGGGCAGCCTACCAGAATTACTACAAGAGGAGGTCACAAATTAATGAAAAGAGCAACATCTATAGCTCTGCAGGACTGAATTTTCTCAGTTAAGGTCAGAGTTCATGATTTAAACAGGGTGTTTCAGGGCTGTGGTAGTGTAATGATCTGGCGCTACTTTGGTGTTATAGGACCTGGATGACTTGAGGGAACCATGAATTCTGCTCTCTGGCAAAACAATCTAGAAAGAGAATGTCTGGCTGTCATTTCATGACCTTAAAGTGCATTTGGGTTATCCATCAGGACAATGGTCCAAAGCCAACATCAGGTCTACCTCTGGATGGCTCTAAAAATAACAGAATGGTTTGTATTGGCCTAGCCAAAGTCTCAATATTGATTGGTATGCCTTTGAGTGCCTATGAGTGAGCACACGCACACACACACGCATACACACGCTAAGGCAGTTTTTTGTGGAGCATTTAAGAGATAAGGCCAGTGAGTTAATGCAGAAGAACTGCCATAATCCAGTTTTCCCCCCTTTCCGACTCTCATCCCCCTCTCTGCTCGTCTCTAACAGCTTCTTTGCGCTTCAGCTGCATATCTGTGACAGATTAGAGCAGATCACTGAGGATTACCGCCACCAGACACAGCCCCGGCACGCTGACCAGAGACACCCCCACGACATCCCTGCAGGGAGAGGCCGAGCAGCAGGGGTCCAGGATGGGTTTTAATATTTAGCTGCTTACGTATTGATCACGACCAGAAGGGGCTAACTGACAGTATTCTCTGAGGTTAAGAAATATTCATAAGAATGATTTTATTTGGTTTAGATGAAATGTAAGCACTCTAGGCATTCTGTTGTGTATTATTACAATGCTAGAAGGATGCATAATGCCCCAGTACCTGTTATTCCTTAGAGATTCTGATGCAGAATGAAAATAGGTCAAAGCTCTTCTAATTATTTGCATTTGATTACTGTAAGAAATAAGTTCAAAGTGCTTGGTACCGGAAAATAATCACCTAAAAACACAAAAACTCTCCAGCACCTAATGCCAAATATCTGCCAGAGAAATGATTAGCTTGTTTTCTTAATTCCAGACTCAACAACTTCAGTTTCTTTGGTTTCACATCTCAAAAGCATCCAGTGGTCACTCTGCAGGGATAGAAAGGGGGAACATGTAGAGAGGAAGTTTATCACATAGATTTGATGTGAGTTTGAGATAAAATTAAACTGATATCCCAGCACTTTTAAATGTGATGGCTGTGGGGCTTTTTAAGGGCAACATTTCAAATATGAAATGCATTTTAAATGAGGGAAAACTTTGCAGACAACTTTCCCAGAGTTAACTGTTACAGTCCAGAGAGAATATTTCACCCATTTTCATTAAAAGAGACTCTGAGTAAATTATTATCGCCCTTTATCCCTCCTCATCCAGCTACAGCACATCAGTTAAACCAGTGATATTGTTTATGATCAATAATATATGATTGGAATAACATGCATATATGATGGGTGTATATTAAATCCAGTTCCATTTGAATTTAATCACAATTATGTGCATGTTCTTTGTAAGGAGGTTTTTTGTTGTTTTATATTAAAAATATCTCTCCATATGTGACTGAACCAAAGCAATCGGATCAAAGAGAATATTTAGTGTTATTCCACCATGTAATTTAGTTTATAGTGAGGTTAAGATTAGAAGGAGTCCTCTCCTCCTTTACACATGGCGTGGAGGTGGGGGGGTTAAAACAATATATGTTTCATGAATCGCATGATTATAACCCTTGGATGAGCCAGGGATGCACAATTGATTTCAGTAAAGTGGAAAAAAGTTGATATTGTGTCATGTTGTATTGTACTGCATTACAATTTTTTACACCATATTTGTACCTTACCGCATATTATTTTATATCAGATCAAATTGTATCTTTTTGAATTATATCTTATTGCATTGTATCATATTGTAATATATCCTAATGTATCATGATGAATTGTATCATTTTGCATAGGATAATACTGTACTGGACACAAACTGTATCTTTTTGCACCTCATCAAAGTGTTTCAAATTACATTAAACATTTTCATCTTATTGCATTGGAACTTATTGGATCATGTTAAATTGTATCACATTGTATCACTGACTTGTGCCCATTTGCATTGTGGAACATCATGTTGAATTGCAATATGTCATGGTGTAAATAAAAATTACATCAAAAGAAAACTATTTTTTGCACCAGCATAAGTATATGTGTGGGTGATGGAGCAGGTGTGTTCAAAGCACACACACTGCACTGTTTAATAAATCGTACAGGACTTGAACGTCACATGCTGTGCGGGCAGGGTATTATAGTAGCTCCTGTCACACGGCACAATGGTAAATGCCAGACTCCACGACTTGTTGCTGCAGCACAATGACATCAGAGAGATCATATCAGTCAATCAATAAATGAACAACAAGTTACAGCTGTTCATGTGCTCATCAGGGCAAGAGAGAACAAGAATCAGGCGACTGTCCCAGCCGCAATCATGCTGCATGAATTTCCCAGAAAATATTAGACACTCCTTGATAATTGTCATGGGTTGTTTTCTGTCCTGGTAGCTCTAAATTAAAAGTTGTTGTGTCTGTTACACTAAACGACAACAGACCACCTATTTTAGATCATGACCAGATAATTTAATTTAAATTGAAGGATTGAAGCTAAGCCCGACATTAGGACATGGGACAGGGGACAGGAGGGGCTGGGACTCCACCTGAACATAGCACAAGCAGCAAAAACAACTATTATATTTCATCACACTGTATTGCATTGTATAATATTGGGCAAATATTTTGCACTGACTATTTCCTTATAGATAGATATAGATAGAAAAACAGGATAACAAACAACACAAATAAACATCTACAATCATAAAAAGCAATAGCATAAAATTTAATAAAAGACAACTGTACCAGTGTCTCACAGCTGAGAATGGTATCGTGTAGAGCTTAACCGTGGGTTTACTAAAACTATGATATTTTTACTCTCAGATTCATTTAAACAGTTTATAAACGTAACCACGTACAGCCTGCAGAGTGCTGTAACAAACATTTCACTTGCACTACCCCATCTAGGTCTTTCATAAGTACTCTCAGTGCATCATTGAAGGCAATCTTAGGCCTTTTCTCACTCGGCTTTTTGATAATCTGATCACAAGTATGCAGCATATAAAGGCATGCAGTATGCTTTAAAAGGCCTGAGTGTATAACATACCACACTGCCTGCTAATATCTGTCACGGTCTGCTGTTTAGGTGGACCAAAGTGCAGACAAGAGCTTGGCAGCAGCATGTTGAATAAGTCTTCAGCTTTATTCATAAATGTTTTCAAAAAACGAAGCAAAAGCACTGCAGGTACAAAAACATAGACGAAATCCAAACTTACATAAGTTGACTCTGCAGGCTCAAGGTAACACTTAACATAGTCAAAGGCAGTGAACCAAAGTGTAATAGCAGTGTAACGGAAGGAACCAGCGACGAAACTAAGAACATGACCAACTAATATACCGAGGGAGACAAAAGGCAGATAATCAAAGGAACTAAGAACAGGTGTGACAAGGAGGCAGGAAGGCTGGAGGAACAGGTGGAACTAATGCATAGACTAACACATGGCGAAGGGACTAAGAGAAACACAGACCTAAGCAAACCTATAGACAAAGATAAATAATCAAATGAAGCATAAGAAAACTAGAATAACCATGAACTAAAGGAAACAGAAGAACAATCTGAGACCTGGCAACCTAAGAATAAACAAAAAAAACCATAAAGAGACCCTGATTACAAAAGTAAACAAACATAAAACCACAATGACGGAATTAACTAGAAAAGAAGCAGAGAACACGAGGACTAGAATTAATACAAACAAAATGTAAATAATAACTAAAGCTGACCTAACAGGAGGGAGAACTAGAACTATAGAAACTAAACATAAAGAACCATGCAAAAAGGGACTACAACTATAAAGGAAACTAACACAGAGAAAGTAAGACTAATAAACTAGAAAAGTGCAAAAGAGAACAAATACACAGAGATACTAAACGGGAAACTGAACTAGGAAATCCAAGGAAACCAGAGCACTACAATAATGAATAATAATAATAATAATAATAACAACAACACAGAGAAAACCATATTAAGTCATAACTAAGAAAGCAACAATAACCAAAGGAGCTAAGAACGAGGAGAGATGACAACACGAGGAGGAAATAAACAATCAGGAGCAAGAGGAAATAAATGAAACAACCACAACTACAAAAATCCTAAATATAAACATCTTAGACGAAAAGTAACTAAACACAAAACCACAAACAAAGTCCAAAAATGTTGCACCCCGACAATATCATCATCATCTGTTAGGCCTTAATTACCGAAAATGACCAAGATATTCTGTTTTTTTACTGACACCAACTACATTATCTGGAAATTTTAGATATTTCTCCTCTTTTATTTGACAGATCATAACAGCACTCTTACAGGCAATATGCTTGATATCATGTTCTAAAGCATACATAGAACAGATGTTCAACAGCTGTTGGAGATCTGCACTTGATTGGACTGAAAACCACAAGATTATCTGCATACATAATATGATTAACTAAAAGAGATCCAATAAAACATCCAGTGTTTCATGCTTTCAGGTTCTGAGAGAGTTCCTCCATGTGCAAACTAAAAGAGTTCTATACTTCTATACTTTTCAATGTTTCTTTCAAAAACATATACACAAAGATCAGTGCCATGTTTAGTCTTAAAACCAGGTCTTAGAGTTGATCTATTCATTTATCCTAAAATGCAAGATTATTTTAAATAATTTTGATATAATGCTGTCGTTTTTCAACTACCCACCTCACCTGCTTTATCCTTGATAACTGGAACTAGCAGGACAGACAACATCGACTGTAGTTGCAAACAATGGCACATAAACTCTGTGAAGCTGGGGTTCATTACTTTGCTTTATTCAAGTTATTAGATATTCAAATTATTTTTATATTATTTTTACTGGAAGCAGAACCAGGAGATGCTTGGTTGTTTGTGAAAGAAATCCTGAAGATTTTCCTTCAAAATTGTAGATTTGCCAGGATAAGACAAATGGACACACATCAATAAATATTACCATCATCTGAGGGCTCTCAGTGATATCTCTGCTTTGGATAGCTATCCACCAACCTAATAGATTTTTAGGAAAGAAAAATTATGCTAGGCTTCTTACACTTTGGCGTGTATTATTGCACATATGTTCCAATTTTCAAATTGTTTTGTTACTTTTAAGATTTTCTGTAAGTTTCACACTAAAACATTGGGCCTCTTTTCCAACTAGAGGGAAGCCAAAGATAGTGACTAGAAAGATAGCACTAATGACATCACATTGCATTGTGTGTTGTAACATTTTGCATTGTAGCTTAATCTTATTTTAGATTTCTCAGAAGGATTCATAGATTTTTAGATTTCTTAGCATTTGATTTGTTTTTCTGTGTTTTTTGTGATTGTATTGTAACTGTATGTACAGCGCTTTGAGTGTCTCGTTACTGAAAAGCGCTATATAAATAAACTTACCTTACCTTACCTTATTGAACTGTATCATGCTGTATCATTTTGCATTGTAACAATGTATCAAGTTTATCAAGTTGTATCAAACTATGTCATACTGAGTTGTTTGTATCAACTTGTGTCATATTGTATCTCATTGTATTGTACCTTATAGTATTATTTAACATGGAATCGTATTGTGTCGTATTGTACCTTATTGTTCTGTATCATATTGTGTTGTATAATTTTGCATTGTATCACATTGAATCTTACAGTGTGTGTGTGTGTGTGTGTGTGTACTTGTTTCTGTTTCCTCCTATTTCTGACATCATGTACCTTCTGAACACTGTTAGGTGTTGTGGGGACCAAAGTTTGGTCCCAATCTGGAGGAACATGATTTTTAGGGTTAGGGTTAAGCTGTACATGAGTTTAAATTAAGAGTTGGGTTAGGAATGTACTGATAATGGTTAAGGTTGGGAAGACGTGCATGAATGGATTTAAAAAAATGATTGGAAGTCATTACAATGTCCTTATATAATACGTCGAATGTATAGAAATATAAACTTGTGTGTTTGCTTGTGATGGACCATTGTAACTTGGAAGTCGATCTGGTAATAACCCAACAGCAGACTAGCTCTGGATCGCATTAAATGTTATTATATGGTAACGTGATATTTTACATTGTATTATGTCAAACCTCATCATGGTGTAAATACAAGTAGCTTAACATTAATACAGCCTTTTTTGACTCCATATTTTGTAATTGCATGTGTAGAAACAACATGCTGTTTGTGTTAGATGGAGCAGGTGTGTGTGTGCGTGAGTGTGTGTGTGTGTGTGTGTGTGTGTGTGTGTGTGTGTGTGGCATGGGGGGACCTGAGACTCCACCTGGACTACTTAGAACAAGCGGGAGACCAACCGGGGACACGGACGCTGCACAACACACTACAAAAGGCTGGCGGGGTGAGGTGCACGAACGCCATAACACAGCCAAAGTCCCATTGTTCTGCCCCTGTTTCATCTCTCCTCCTTCTCTCCAAATATTTGGAGGAACGCTCTGAATAACATGCTGGTATTGAGAATATTGTGCTCTGTATATTGTTGAAAGGAACTCAGCCGGTCTGAGTTTTTTGCTCTTCAAAGACGCTTGCTTGCTTTGTTTTGTTTGGGTTTTGTTTGCTCCTGCATTTGAATTGTGCATCGTGATTTCGTGGATATCTCATTGTTCCAGTAGTTGAGATTGTTGGACAGAGAAGCACCCACTGGCTAATTTATTTTTATTACATAACGTGACTCATTGTAACTGGAACACAGTGGGAGAAACAGGCTGAAAAGGGTGTAAAAAATAACTAGCTCCTATTTCCTGCTGTCATAGCTGCTGTTTGTGAAAGAAAGTTTCATTCTCCTCCAACATTAGACATCCATTTGATTCCAGGGGTGCTCATTACCATACCCATGCCAATGGAAAATTGCTGATTAAAAATACAAGACCACAGCTTTTGCTTCAGAGTTCAAACACACAAAGCTGAAAGTGTGGAACTGAAGCATTAATCATGTGATCAGAGGGGGATGAGCTCGAATCGTAACAACGCAGGGTTACAGCACTGCCTTACAGAGCTGTTTGATGGGCCTTTCTGGGGACCCCAAAGTTGATTGGGCCCTGAGGGCACCCTGCAGCGTTGCCCTGTCACAGGGGCCTGACTGACAGCTCTAATGAAGTCTGCCATGGTTGGGCAAGGGACCACTCAAGTAAAGTCACTAAACTTCAATCGGGCTGAGTGACGTCCACAGAGTTTTGATTTCTCAGGAGTGAGGGGGTAAAGAGAAGGACCCCAAAGGGGAAAGGCGGTTCCTGGTCTGCCTTTGAATATTCCTCCATTTACCGCTTGTCAGTTCTTAGTGTCTGAAATGTGCGGAGGAGATGTAGGGGTTGATTGTTGTGAATTTTTCATAAGCGATAGGAGAAAAAGGGAAGGGGCCCACAGTCCCAAGAGAACTATTCTGGAAGCCAGACTCTCCGATGTCACTGTGCCAGTTGACAGTTCCAGCTGTTTTCTGAACTAAGTCCCTCTGATGTGTTTTTACCAACAAACCAAACGAAACCAACTCCAGGTAACTTTAGGTTTTTCTCTTTAGTTTGCATGAATAAGTTGCAACTTTTCAGAATCTCACTCCCTCCCATGCAAACAAATCCCTTCCCTGCACGATGGAGGGATGTTGAAGAGTAGCTGAGCCTCAGTAGACCCATCCTCACTTTGTTCTATTATTCACCATCTCTGGCTTCAGAACTCTCCGGGATCTCCACGGGGTTACACGCTCCGTCCTGATGGAAAGACTCCTGTGCCACTGAGAGCCTGTTTACTCTCTGGCCCTGAGTGCAGATGGAGCGTACAAGCAGTCACTGTACTTTTAACGCACGCATCAGAGCCCTTCAAACGCAAATCAAAACCAGAGCACTGCAAACCATTTGTAAATCTCATGTTTGCTGGCGCTTTTCGAATCCTCTTGCTGGATCAAAAACGATCTCTGAGACTGGCAGCTTGTTTTAGTTATGACATTTGGACAAATGTCAAACAGCTTACGATATATTCTTTCATAATGTTCTTTTCTAGTATAAACCTTTGGCTGATATGAACCACTCTCCTCTGACAATGCTCATTTGTACCCACATAAATAGTTATTTGAAAGATAAAAGCAAACATGTTTATTTTTTATTTGTCTACTTCTCCATTAACTCCCCAAAGGCCTTTATGAGCTCTTTGGTAATAAGGAGCAGAGAAGGATTTTGCTTATGCTTTGATGTACTCTTAGAGTAAGTGAAGTCTGCAGCGATGTCTACAAAAATACATGCGCCGCATAGACGCTCTTCCTCTTCGGTAGCTTTTCCTCTGTGCTCCCAAACCACCACGGCATGAAAAGACGCTATGGATGTTTTGTAGTTGCAGGAGACTCGTACGGACCCTGTCGAGAACTTCAGATGAAGCATTCCCCAATGCAACACAAGCTGGGGAGACTTTTTTTTACCCTTTTATAAACTTGTGTTTCTCCCAACGCCCCCTTCTCCTTGGAAATGTCTCAGCTTGTTTTTTCAATGCTGCTCGTCTTAAAAAAGATTCAGCAACAAGTCAAAACTCAGAGGAGGGAAAACCGTTCAGACGTTTGAGTCACAAGATGATGCGAAGAGTTTTAAGTCATGAAAGACTTTGTCATCTGTCACAAAACTTTCTTATTTAACTATATTACAATTACATTTTCTATGAGGATCTGATTAACCAGAAGCAGCAGCTGAGAATCTGGTCTTCGCATTTAGTACCAAAAACCTAAAATGTTAATTTCTTCAAAAACAGTTGAGCTGATTTTACAAATCAGGACCTTGTTCAGCTTGGGTTTGAGTTGGTTGTTAATGGAAGGTGGCATGAATAATTTAGCATGAACAAAGCGACTGAATTCAGATGAACAGCAGCTTTGAAAGCACATTAACTCCTGCTGGTGTGAGCAGTAATATTCTGGTGATATGAGGCTGACCTCTACTGGCTGGTTATGTAGCCTCATCCAGGGCTATTTCCACACTTGGCTGTAAACCTCAACACAACCTCATCGTAAACTAAAACCGAGAAAGTAAAAGCAAAGAAGCAAACAATCTGGTTGCCTACACGTAAACACCTATAACTAGGACCTTGTTTTAGTACCTTCTATCAGCTTGGCACATCTTGAATTGGTAATATTTGCCCGCTCTACCTTCCAAATGTTCTCAAAATGTCTCAGATTGTGATGACATCTCTTGCCTGTGGTCCTTTTTCAGATCAACTCACAGATTTTCGATTACATGTAGTTCTGGACTTTGGCCAGATGAAGGTTTGACCAAGTCCAGTCCTGAATCTGAGGAATGGCTCATCATCAGGGCTCTGTTGAACTGAATGACATGGTGATGAGGGATTTCATTGATTTGAGTGAGGTTTGTTGGAGCAGGGATGCACCGAAGAGTTGCAGGATTGTAACTCTTGAAGACTGGAGTTGGGCACCCCCTGGGACATGTTTTAACTCACTATGATGCTAAAAAAATAAAATCTCTTTATCTTCAGCTTTATAGCAAACATCTAAAGGTTTCTGGTCAAAACTGTGAGATATTTATCATTATTCAAAATATCATCAGCTGGACAAATAACACAGCTTTTAATCAGATCACTATAATTAATGGCAGGCATGAATTCAGGAAGACTGAATGCAGCAAATTGATCTAAAGGTCCTTCAAATACTGAAATCTGTGTACACTTAAGCAACCATGTAATGGCTGATTTTCTGAAAATATTTTTTCTCCACTGTTAGCGAGTGTTTTGGCTGACCTTTCTTTCCTGCACTGGTAATCCATCCATCCATCCATCCATCCATCCATCCATCCATCCATCCATCCATCCATCCATCCATCCTCCCTCACCCCAGTGACACTCCAGCTCATTCTGGGTTTAGGTAGTGTTTCCACCTTGTCAACTATTTATACAGTTATGGTATAAAGAAAGTACACCTCTTTTCATTTCAACGTTTTATGTATCAGAACATTACATGACATGGTATTTACCAATTTAAGAAAGAAAAGCTCTGTGTGAAAAATTAAGTACACCCCATGATTCAACTGTTTGTAGAAGCATCTTTAGCAGCAATAACTCTCAGTAGCTGCTTTCTGCCTGACTTGATCAGTTTCTCACATCATTGTGGAAATACTTTTGATCCACTGCTCTTTCCAACATTGCTTCAGTTAATTGAGATTTGGAGACATTTGTTTCTGGCAAAATTCTTTAAAGATCCAGTCCCAGCATTTCAATCAAGCTTAGATCTGGACTTTGACTAGGCCATTGCAAAACTTCATTTTTTCATTCGTGTTGTTGTACAGAGGTTGGACAATGAAACTGAAACACCTGTCATTTTAGTGTGGGAGGTTTCATGGCTAAATTGGACCAGCCTGGTAGCCAGTCTTCATTGATTGCACATTGCACCAGTAAGAGCAGAGTGTGAAGGTTCAATTAGCAGGGTAAGAGCACAGTTTTACTCAAAATATTGAAATGCACACAACATTATGGGTGACATACCAGAGTTCAAAAGAGGACAAATTGTTGGTGCACGTCTTGCTGGCGCATCTGTGACCAAGACAGCAAGTCTTTGTGATGTATCAAGAGCCACAGTATCCAGGGTAATGTCAGCATACCAACAAGAAGGACGAACCACATCCAACAGGATTAACTGTGGACGCAAGAGGAAGCTGTCTGAAAGGGATGTTCGGGTGCTAACCCGGATTGTATCCAAAAAACATAAAACCACGGCTGCCCAAATCACGGCAGAATTAAATGTGCACCTCAACTCTCCTGTTTCCACCAGAACTGTCCGTCGGGAGCTCCACAGGGTCAATATACACGGCCGGGCTGCTATAGCCAAACCTTTGGTCACTCATGCCAATGCCAAACGTCGGATTCAATGGTGCAAGGAGCGCAAATCTTGGACTGTGGACAATTTGAAACATGTATTGTTCTCTGATGAGTCCACCTTTACTGTTTTCCCCACATCCGGGAGAGTTACGGTGTGGAGAAGCCCCAAAGAAGCGTACCACCCAGACTGTTGCATGCCCAGAGTGAAGCATGGGGGTGGATCAGTGATGGTTTGGGCTGCCATATCATGGCATTCCCTTGGTCCAATACTTGTGCTAGATGGGCGTGTCACTGCCAAGGACTACCGAACCATTCTTGAGGACCATGTGCATCCAATGGTTCAAACATTGTATCCTGAAGGCGGTGCCGTGTATCAGGATGACAGGGCACCAATACACACAGCAAGACTGGTGAAAGATTGGTTTGATGAACATGAAAGTGAAGTTGAACATCTCCCATGGCCTGCACAGTCACCAGATCTAAATATTATTGAGCCACTTTGGGGTGTTTTGGAGGAGCAAGTCAGGAAACGTTTTCCTCCACCAGTATCACGTAGTGACCTGGCAACTATCCTGCAAGAAGAATGGCTTAAAATCCCTCTGACCACTGTGCAGGACTTGTATATGTTATTCCCAAGATGAATTGATGCTGTATTGGCTGCAAAGGGAGGCCCTACACCATACTAATAAATTATTGTGGTCTAAAACCAGGTGTTTCAGTTTCATTGTCCAACCCTGTAGATTTGGTCCTGCATCTGGGTTCATTGTCCTGTTGATGATGCAATTTGGGCCAAGCTTCAGCTCAGTAAAGACATTATCATATTTGATTCCAGGATACTTTCTTTGGTATTGAGCAGGGGTGTCCAGAGTCTGTCCTCAATGGCCGCTGTCCTGCATGTTTTAGATGTTCCCCTACTTCAGAACACCTGATTTCCATTCATGTCTGATTACCAGGCTTTTGCTAAACTGCAATCATCAGGTGAGTAAAAGCCTAGAAACATGTAGGACGCCAGCCCCCGAGGACAGACTTTGGACACCTCTGGTGTAGAGCATAGTTCTTCAACTATGGGGTCCCGACCCCTAGTGGCTCTGTGGAGGTACTGTAGGGAGTTTTGAGATTTTTGGTTAGACTTTTTTTATACTTTTTTTAAGTTGTTTTAAACACACATTACCATGAATCCAACATGTTGTAGCAAACTGATAGATAGATAGATAGATAGATAGATAGATAGATAGATAGATAGATAGATAGATAGATAGATAGATAGATAGATAGATAGATAGATAGATAGATAGATAGATAGATAGATAGATAGATAGATAGATAGATAGATAGATAGATAGATAGATAGATAGATAGATAGATAGATAGATAGATAGATAGATAGATAGATAGATAGATAGATAGATAGATAGATAGATAGATAGATAGATAGATAGATAGATAGATAGATAGATAGATAGATAGATAGATAGATAGATAGATAGATAGATAGATAGATAGATAGATAGATAGATAGATAGATAGATAGATAGATAGATAGATAGATAGATAGATAGATAGATAGATAGATAGATAGATAGATAGATAGATAGATAGATAGATAGATAGATAGATAGATAGATAGATAGATAGATAGATAGATAGATAGATAGATAGATAGATAGATAGATAGATAGATAGATAGATAGATAGATAGATAGATAGATAGATAGATAGATAGATAGATAGATAGATAGATAGATAGATAGATAGATAGATAGATAGATAGATAGATAGATAGATAGATAGATAGATAGATAGATAGATAGATAGATAGATAGATAGATAGATAGATAGATAGATAGATAGATAGATAGATAGATAGATAGATAGATAGATAGATAGATAGATAGATAGATAGATAGATAGATAGATAGATAGATAGATAGATAGATAGATAGATAGATAGATAGATAGATAGATAGATAGATAGATAGATAGATAGATAGATAGATAGATAGATAGATAGATAGATAGATAGATAGATAGATAGATAGATAGATAGATAGATAGATAGATAGATAGATAGATAGATAGATAGATAGATAGATAGATAGATAGATAGATAGATAGATAGATAGATAGATAGATAGATAGATAGATAGATAGATAGATAGATAGATAGATAGATAGATAGATAGATAGATAGATAGATAGATAGATAGATAGATAGATAGATAGATAGATAGATAGATAGATAGATAGATAGATAGATAGATAGATAGATAGATAGATAGATAGATAGATAGATAGATAGATAGATAGATAGATAGATAGATAGATAGATAGATAGATAGATAGATAGATAGATAGATAGATAGATAGATAGATAGATAGATAGATAGATAGATAGATATAGATAGATAGATAGATAGATAGATAGATAGATAGATAGATAGATAGATAGATAGATAGATAGATAGATAGATAGATAGATAGATAGATAGATAGATAGATAGATAGATAGATAGATAGATAGATAGATAGATAGATAGATAGATAGATAGATAGATAGATAGATAGATAGATAGATAGATAGATAGATAGATAGATAGATAGATAGATAGATAGATAGATAGATAGATAGATAGATAGATAGATAGATAGATAGATAGATAGATAGATAGATAGATAGATAGATAGATAGATAGATAGATAGATAGATAGATAGATAGATAGATAGATAGATAGATAGATAGATAGATAGATAGATAGATAGATAGATAGATAGATAGATAGATAGATAGATAGATAGATAGATAGATAGATAGATAGATAGATAGATAGATAGATAGATAGATAGATAGATAGATAGATAGATAGATAGATAGATAGATAGATAGATAGATAGATAGATAGATAGATAGATAGATAGATAGATAGATAGATAGATAGATAGATAGATAGATAGATAGATAGATAGATAGATAGATAGATAGATAGATAGATAGATAGATAGATAGATAGATAGATAGATAGATAGATAGATAGATAGATAGATAGATAGATAGATAGATAGATAGATAGATAGATAGATAGATAGATAGATAGATAGATAGATAGATAGATAGATAGATAGATAGATAGATAGATAGATAGATAGATAGATAGATAGATAGATAGATAGATAGATAGATAGATAGATAGATAGATAGATAGATAGATAGATAGATAGATAGATAGATAGATAGATAGATAGATAGATAGATAGATAGATAGATAGATAGATAGATAGATAGATAGATAGATAGATAGATAGATAGATAGATAGATAGATAGATAGATAGATAGATAGATAGATAGATAGATAGATAGATAGATAGATAGATAGATAGATAGATAGATAGATAGATAGATAGATAGATAGATAGATAGATAGATAGATAGATAGATAGATAGATAGATAGATAGATAGATAGATAGATAGATAGATAGATAGATAGATAGATAGATAGATAGATAGATAGATAGATAGATAGATAGATAGATAGATAGATAGATAGATAGATAGATAGATAGATAGATAGATAGATAGATAGATAGATAGATAGATAGATAGATAGATAGATAGATAGATAGATAGATAGATAGATAGATAGATAGATAGATAGATAGATAGATAGATAGATAGATAGATAGATAGATAGATAGATAGATAGATAGATAGATAGATAGATAGATAGATAGATAGATAGATAGATAGATAGATAGATAGATAGATAGATAGATAGATAGATAGATAGATAGATAGATAGATAGATAGATAGATAGATAGATAGATAGATAGATAGATAGATAGATAGATAGATAGATAGATAGATAGATAGATAGATAGATAGATAGATAGATAGATAGATAGATAGATAGATAGATAGATAGATAGATAGATAGATAGATAGATAGATAGATAGATAGATAGATAGATAGATAGATAGATAGATAGATAGATCCCATGGAAGCAGCGAAGGAATCGGTGGTGTGTTTTCGGAAACTTAGAAACTTTCGGAAAGTTAGAGTTCAATAATTTCAGAACCTGGTGAAGACCACATATCTTTTATTGTAGTTAAGCCCAAAATTATTCATTCATTATTCAAGTAATCTTTTTAAGCAGCGCTAAATGTTTTATTATTTCATTGTCTTTTCTTTGATGTCCTGTAAAGGACTTTGGATTGCAGCATTTTATGAGAGTCTGACTGAAACACTTTGCAGTCCCAAACTGTTCTCATTTTCAAAAACAACTGTAGCGTTTAATGATATACCTGCAACCCTAAGTAGCTCAGCCCACATCAATCCCCAGTGAAGAAATGTAAATGCATGGTTCAGTTAAAACAGGAAAACTTTTGATTTTCTGCTGGAATCTTGGTCTCAGCTTTTGTCTGAGTTGATGAGGCCACCTTATGTTTTTTCTGTCACTTTTAGGATTCTGCGACCAAATTTATCAGTCTGTTGGCTTACAGACTTATACAGGTACATCTCAGTAAATTAGAATATGAGTTCTGAAGAGGCGCGTTTGTCAGATTAAATTAACCTTTTGAAAATAACCTTTAAGTAGATCTTAAACATGATTTTCATTATGCCCACATTTCTGTATTGAGATTTATGTTTTTTATTAGTCTAATGTAATTTTCTATTCTTAAATGTGGTGTTTTCATTGGCTGGAAACAGAAAACGATCATAATTAATAGAAATGTTTTACTTAGTGAAGAAGCTACTGAACTAACATTCTAATTTATTGAATATGGCTCTATATCCCACTGACTCTTTTTAAAAAAGTCTCAAGACATATTTATTCAGGTGGGCTTTTAGCTAAAATTTGTTCACTGATTTTATATTGTTTTTATTACTGTTATGTTCCTTTTTTGTGAAGCACTTTGTGACTTTCCGTGTCTGTGAAAAGTGCTTTATAAATAAAGTTTACTTAATTACTTACTTACTGTATGAGAAGATGAACTTCCCTCTGAATCAGTGTAAAATTTGCATCCATAGAACTAAAACTTTCGGTGCTGTTGTGTGTTTAAAAAATGCTTTTCCAATAAATGTTTTAGCTTCCTTCACTCCTGTTCTCATTCATTTCTATGGGCTTTTGTCCTCTATTACACTATACGGCAACAATGCTGATTGCTTCACAGCAACAACAATAACAGATTGTGGGGTTATATCTACTCAAACTCAGCAAACATCGAGTAAAAATCACAAACACGCTCATCCAGCATGACTGCCACCCCACCAGGCTCAATTAACACTGCAGTTCCAAGGGCGTGAATTATTCCTCAATAAATTATTAATAAATAATAATAAAGGGACCCAGGAGACGCAGTCTGGTCAATTAGCAGAGAAGTGAAAAGTGAAAGCAGGCGGCGGGGAGTTGGAAGCAGGAGATGTGCTGCTGATCTGATCTGTGCCTCATCATTATCGCTGCCCGTCACACTGAATTAACCTCATCTTCACACACCCTGACACTTCAAACAACGGCCTCACACTCTGACAGTACTCTGGCCAACACACACAGCAGACACACCATCTCCAACAGCACCAAATAGATGTTGCACCATGTCTAAAATTGAAGAAAATAGATTCAATTAATGATTCATCTCATAGTCCAGTAAATTAGAACACATGAAAGAGCTTATTTCATCCTCGATGTTTTTCATCTTTGAAACTCCTGATTTACTGAGCCATCATCATTCCAGCCCTCACCTGTGCTCAGGAGATATGGATCCAGATCTCCTGTGCTCAGGAGATATGGGTCCAGATTCTGGATACAAGCGGCTGAAAGGAGGTTCCTCTGTAAGATGTCTGGGCTCAGGCTCAGAGAACAGCTGAAGAGCTCTGAGTGAAGCCGTTGCTCTTCCTCACAGGAGTTGCTGAGGTTGTTCAGGCATCTGATTTGTTTGCTGCCTGGTCGTCTCACTCCGGAGGTTTTCCAGCAATTCCCACTGGGAGAAGATCCCAAGCAGATCCAGAACTCACTGGTGGAAGTGTATTTACCTTACTTCATGCACAGACTTGCAAAGTTTTCACACCTCGTTTGTTTTTTGTGATAGCCCAACAAGAAGTGGTGCTTAACTGTGAAGAAAACAACTGCACCATCCATCTATTCATTTCTATACAACCTTGTCCTTGCAGGGAAACAAAAGCACATGGTTTAAATTTGCATTTTTCATTCAAAATTTACTTTTTTTTTTAAATCTAGTGCAACCAGTTGCCTTCAGAGGACGCCTAAGTAGTAAACTGACTCCAACTGTGTGCGATTTAATTTCAGTATGATGAGATGGAGCTTAATAGAAATCCGGGAAGAAAGCCTGAAAGAGACTAAAAGACCTAAGATTGGGTGAAGGTTCACCTTCCAGCAGGAGAACTGTAAACATACAGCCAGAGCAACAATGGTTTGGATCAAAGCATGTTTATGTGCTGGGTCTAAATCTCATTAAAATGTTTTCAAGACTTGACAACATGTTTAACTGCATAATGTCATTCAACCGCTGGCTGTCTAGGTGGTGTCCAGAAAACAATGTGGGCTACATTGATAACTGGCGAACATTTTGGGGAAAATCTGGTCTGATCCGGAAAGACGGCATCCATCCCACTTTGGATGGAGCAGCTCTTCTTTCTAGGAATCTGGCCGAATTTATTAGTTCTCCAAAACTCTGACAACCCAGGGTTCAGACCAGGAAGCAGGGTCGTAGTTTAACACCCCTCTCTGCAGCTTCTGTACTGCTACCCACCCATTACCCTATTAAGACAGTGTCTCGCCCACGGCCAAAATTGAATAGTTTAAAAAATAATCTAAAAGGAGGAAATTAGGAAAATCTCATAAAAATAAACACAACTCAGACCAAAAAGAAAAATGAAACAATCAAATGTGGCTTACTGAACATAAGATCTCTCTCTTCAAAGACATTGCTAGTTAGTGACCAGATTTGTGACAATCAGATTGATTTATTTTGCCTCACAGAAACCTGGCTGCAGCAAGAAGATTATGTTACTATAAATGAGTCAACTCCTACTAATTATTTAAATTTTCACATTCCTCGAAATACTGGGCGAGGAGGAGTAGCAACCATCTTTCAGTCCGATTTATTGATTAGTCCCAGACCAATCAATAGCTACAACTCTTTTGAATATTTAATCCTTAGTTTTCCTCATCCAAATTGCAAAGCACTAAAACCACTTCTGGTTGTTGTTTTGTACCATCCACCAGGCCCTTACTCTCAATTTTTAGATCAGTTTTCAGACCTTTTATCTGATTTAGTGTTAAATACAGATAAAGTTATTATAGTGGAGGATTTTAACATTCATGTTGACACTGAAAGTGATAGCCTAAATATAGCGTTTAATGCTATCTTAGACTCAATTGGCTTTGCTCAAAACAGTAACAAACGTACCCACCTTTGTCTTCATTCTCTGGACCTTGTGCTGACATATGGCATTGAGTGTAAAGACATAACAATATTTTCTCATAATCCTGTCCTGTCTGACCATTTTTTAATAACCTTTGAGTTTAATTTAACCAAGTACTCCACACCTGAAAGAAAATGTCATTGTAGTAAATCATTATCAGACAATGCTGTAATCAGGATGACATTGCACCAATACACACAGCAAGACTGGTGAAAGATTGGTTTGATGAACATGAAAGTGAAGTTGAACATCTCCCATGGCCTGCACAGTCAACACATCTAAATATTATTGAGCCACTTTGGGGTGTTTTGGAGGAGCGAGTCAGGAAACGTTTTCCTCCACCAGTATCACGTAGTGACCTGGCCACTATCCTGCAAGAAGAATGGCTTAAAATCCCTCTGACCACTGTGCAGGACTTGTATATGTCATTCCCAAGATAAATTGACGCTGTATTGGCCGCAAAAGGAGGCCCTACACCATACTAATAAATTATTGTGGTCTAAAACCAGGTGTTTCAGTTTCATTGTCCAATCCCTGTATTTTCTGCATCACAAAAAGGTCACGGAGGTTTATTTGTGTTGCACAATTCCGCTAATTCAAAGTGTGCTATAGGAGCATAAATGATAATTTAAGACAAATAAATAGCACAAATAAATTAATAAATACAACTTCCTAAAAGGATGGATTAGCTTTAGCTATGATCTATCCTCTGATCTGAGGAATTACAATTTGAGATAAATTTTCTGAACTGTAGACACTCTGGAATGGACCCAGATCTTTTGCTAGAGGTACTGACTGTAGCAGATTTGGAAAATATACTGATTTCAAAAATAAAAATTTGAGACCACTACCAGTTGTCCAGCACTAGATGGTGGTATAAAGCTTCCACCAATAGTTTCCTTCACATATTGAGCAACTACTTTTTCCAAAAACCCAAATTAGACTTCAGCAATATTTACTTGTAGATTTAGACCAGTCTTATCTGCAACAAATTGTTACTTCATATAAATAATAAAATAATATAATGCTCCTGTGCTTTTGTGAGCAGAACCCTGAGGGGTAAGCTTGTACCTCTGAAAACAGCAATGCTATGCTGACATGTTAGGAACAGAGTCCAATCAGGAGAGGTTCTCCATGCATCTGTACCTGGATCAGTAAGTATTCAACTGTTAGTAAGAAATTAGAAACATATGAAAACAAAGACACTTAGATTTTGTCCTCTATGGAACAACATTATACTGTCAGTTTTCCTACTTATTTAGCTATTTTGCTGTAAATGTTTATTTAATCTGGTAAAATTTCCCAAAAAACAAGTTTCCACATGCATATCTCTGATGACATCACATAAAGCAACCAAGAGTTAAGAGTTAACTAAAAATGTTCTTGTCTTTCCTGTTATCTTTTTTTGTTCTTTACATGTGTTTGCTTGTATTCTGCTCGACTTCAGCAAAATGTAATAAGTCAACAGTGAAAAACACATGGAAGCAGTTTGTGAAAAGGAGGAGAACGGACTGGAAGGCCAGATTTCATTATCAAAGCTCTTTAGCAATCATTTCTAGCCAAGGTGTTATATAGTTATAAGGAAGATTCTTTCCATTTAGATTATTTTAGCCATCCTTTCTATGGTCACTACATGCATGCTCAGTATGAAGGATTGCTGCAACGTCAACGATACAATGTAAGCAACAAGTCGTCTGTCGCTACATGCTAGTCCAGGAGGAGTGAATGCCGACACTGACTTGATCCAATCTGCTGGGTTTCCTTAGAAAGAAAAACTTTTTAGCCAATTCAAATGATAAACTGAACTTGACGGCATTTTAATAAATAGGATGTATTTGGAATGTATGTAATTGACTTGGAATCTGTCTGTATAATTGGATTGAATTTACATTTTCTGTAAAGTGCCTTGCGATGACGTGTTGTGAATAGGCACCATATACATGAACTAAATTGAATTTAACTGACTCCTTGCAACTTAAATGGAAACCCTTAATGCTTCTGACTCTATGTCAAAATCTGTCACAAGTCTCTCATCTACCCTATTTATTAATTCCAATTGATCTGCTCAATTTCTGTGCCTCTTGTGATGTCATCAGTCCAAATACACTCAAAACAGAATTAGCAGTTTTTATTTTTTCTTTGTTGAGGAAAAATTGCAGTGAAAATCCACACTTCATTAACCAGCTATGTTTTTATTGTCACTGTAATTTGTTGTAAAAAATACACCACTGGGTTTTATCTTTAATTTTGCCTTTACATTAGAAATATTTGTTATTCAGTTCTCAGACAACTGTCTATGCAAGCAGACTTGTTTTATATTAAAGTGCTACTTCTCCTCATAACCTAAAGCACATCTGCCAACTCATTACTGAAAAATACTTCCTATAAACCACCTCAATCAGCAGGACTTTAATTTTACTCCTTCAGCACAACCAGAGGATAAATCAGCTGGAAAATAACAAATTAAAGACTGACTGGAGGGAAGAAAATCATTTATTAACAGTAAATTTCTTTTTCCTGCCACCTGACAACTTTGGTGTCGACCAGTTTTGCCCGGCATTGAATCTTGGTGAAAGTTGAACAAATGCACAATTGTAATGAATAAGCATAGCCAGTTTGAGAAGGAAAAAGAATCCACTTGCCACAGGCGGGGTATTGATCATATGCAGCCAGCCCCTCTTCTCTCAGGGTGTATTGATGCATGCAGCCAATCTTACAGGACTCAAAGCACAGCTCTATGGTGGCTGGTGTTAAGAAAGACTGTTAAACGAACAGCTGCTTTTACTGAAATTTGGATCCACGATGTTTTAATGGGATATTGAAGGACGATTCAGGACATTTATCCAACTGAATCAGTTTTGGAGTATTTCTAACTCTATGTGTAGAAGACAGTTTTGAAGAGTGTGCTTATTAAATTGATCCAGGTTTAATGTACAGTGCTGGTTGTATTAACCAGGCTTCATTTCCTTTTATAGGATTAAATATTCATGAATTGAACAGACTCGGCTGCATTGTCAGTTAGACTTTTCCAGAATAGCATTTTGTTCACTGTTTCGGCATTAAACTGGGAGTTAATCCTGGGTGATCTAAACTATTAAACTAACAAGGTAGTCTCACTTCAAAGAAATAGAAAAACATATTTAATAACTTCCAGTCTATGACATGACTGTGACAAAAACATCCGTCTCAACTAGAATGCGTTTCGAAGACCTGATCGTTTTTTTGTGTCAGAGCTTCAACACACATGCAGGTTCATCTCAATAAAACAGAATATCATTGAAAAGTAAATCTGTTTTAGGAATGCAATGATTCTGGCTTACAGCTAATGACAACACAAAGCCAGGCTTCTCTGAAAGTGCCAACATCACATAACACCAATAAAATGATTTTAATACAGAAACATAATGTTGTGGCCTCCATGCTTCTGGGGACAACTGCTGACTTAACAGTTATCTAGCAGGACCCCATCAACGAGGAGGGTAAGCTACAAAATGGCAATGCTAAACAAGCATGCAGTTCACAAAGTGCTTTACCCAAGTATATGGAAAGTTGAGTGGAAGGAAAACATGTGGCAGAAAATAAGAGCACAAGCAACAGGGGTATACACTGCTCAAAAAAATAAAGGGAACACTCAAATAACACATCCTAGATCTGAATGATTGAAATATTCTCATTGAATACTTTGTTCTGTACAAAGTTGAATGTGCGGACAACAAAATCACACAAAAATCATCAGTGGAAATCAAATTTACTAACCATTGGAGGCCTGGATTTGGAGTCACACACCAAATTAAAGTGGAAAAACACACTAGAGGCTAATCCAAGTTTGATGTTATGTCCATTGTTGGGACCCACAGCCACAGATTTCAACATTAAACTCTGGTACGGACTTTTCTGAAACTTTCAAAATAAAGCGCATTAACCTTCTTCTGGCACAGCCAGGAAACGGGATAACTGCGGACTTCCTGTGACGCTGCTAGCCAAATAAAAGCTCAGCTGTTGCTACATCCGCCGTCTTCCACACGGCGTTTCCGAGGGACCGGATAGGGGAGAAAAGTGCGCTGATGTCTCTTTGCTGGCAAACAGACACAAACTCTTCAAACTTGATCCAAGAGTGTCATATGATCATCGATCATATGCAAAGATAAGTACGAATGAAATACTGTCTGTGTATCCGGTATTTTCATTCATGAACGGGTGTAATTAAGGTACAAGCATTGCTTGACTCTCTCTCCAAGCCCCGTAGGAGCAAATGGTGTTCAAAAGAAACCCCCTGCAAAGATGCGGTCTCCCAGTCTGGAAGAAGACAGCGGAGACCGCAGTGGACAGGACGGGCCGCCCAGCTACAGCTCCGAAGCTAACCCTTGTTGACTGTGGATACCTTCTTCAAACTTCATCGTCTTTTCGACAACATTCCTCACCACAGTTCATGAGGTTATGTTTGGGCAGATTAACAGTTAGGATGAAATGATCTAAACGTTTTTCATTTTATGAAGTTTTGTTTGTGTGAAACTCGGCTACCTTAGTGCTAGCAGGCTATCTGCAGCACACGTGCCCTGTTTTGTGTACTTTGTATGTGTTTAAAGTTAAGACAAACTTTATTTAAAGGGTGATTTTAAACAGAACATTGATCATAACGCGCCATCCGCGCTTATGCATTTTAACCCTTTTATTAACCCTGGTATTTTAAAGGTGTGTGTTTGATTCTGGTGCTAAACTATTAGCTTCTTTGTTAGCTCAACTGCTAACCGATAAGAACATGTGCTTGCTACTAAAGAGTATTAAACAGAAAGGTTATTAGTTTTCAAGCTAGTAAATAATAGTTCCCTAAACATTACTTTACTAAATCTGATAACTAAGTAAACACCATTAAGCCCTATTTCTCCAGAAAGATTTGGCTCTTTTCCAAAATACTCCCTTAATAATATTTCTTTAAATATTATTTTAATAAATAAAGGCAGCTAATTAGACACCGTTGAGAAATGGTCATCCAGAAGGTTGGTTTTATTCAGCAGATCATTATTTAAAACATTATTTTATTAAAATAATATTTTATTTTATTTTGCATTGTGAATGGTTGTCTAAACGTTTGCTGATTATTTTCTAAGTTGGTTCCACGACTAATTTAACTTCACTTCCAGATTCTTCAAGATAATCCTTGGTTCTCAAACATAAACATTGCATGGTAATGTTGCATCACTCTTTTGGTCATGATTTCAATCATCTTTAATCAACTTGTTTATATTGTACATAACTTAGTCTTCATTATTCTTTCATTCTGTTTGGTAGTTTAGTTGGATTGTTTTAGCAAAGTAAAGAGTTTGTTGATTGAAATATGTTTGACTTTGAGTTGACTTATTTTTGTTAATAAATTCTTGTATTTTAAGAAATTGTGTGAATTCATTCCATGAGTGTGCAGAGTTTATGCTGTTCAATAATGTTAGAGCTTTGTCCTAATACCATCGCCTTACTGGACTGGTATTCACAGGACAACCTTTAACAGACCGAAATATTATTTGATAAAATATTAATATTAAATAATACTTTAAGATTCATAATCACAACACTTTGCACTCACATTTATCCCAGTCTGCAGGTGTAACCACTCCTGTTGGAGATGACTAGGTGAGCCCCCCCAGGCTCGCTGTGTGGTGCAGATCTGCGGCAGCAGAGAGAAATCTGGACCCCCTGAGGGAAGGCCTGATGTCGGAGAGATTAATTACAGACTACGGAGCTGCAGCACGCTGGGAGCGCACATCGCTTGCGGGTCCAAATAGATTCATCTGTGTACACATACCATGTGTGCAGAGTTTATGCTGTTCAATAATGTCAGAGCTCGTCTCACACCTTTCTATTTTGTCCTAATACCATCGCCTTACTGGGCTGGTATTCACAGGACAACCCTTAACAGACTGAAATATTATTTCATAAAATATTAATATTAAATAATATTCTCAGATTCATAATCACAACACCTTAAAACAAGCTAAAATGAGGCTCAGTATTGTGTGTGGTCTCCACGTGTCTGTATGACCTCCCTACAACGCCTGGGCATGCTCCTGATGAGACGGTGGATGGTCTCCTGAAGGATCTCCTCCCAGACCTGGACTAAACCATCCACCAACTCCTGGACAGTCTGTGGTGCAACGTGACGTTGGTGGATGGAGCGAGACATGATGTCCCAGATGTGCTCAATCCGATTCAGGTCTGGGGAACGGGCGGGCCAGTCCATAGCTTCAATGTCTTCATCTTGCAGGAACTGCTGACACACTCCAGCCACATGAGGTCTAGCATTGTCCTGCATTAGAAGGAACCCAGGACCAACCACACCAGCATATGGTCTCACAAGGGGTCTGAGGATCTCATCTCGGTACCTAATGGCAGTCAGGCTACCTCTGGAGAGCACATGCTGCCCTCCAAAGACATACCACACCACACCATTACTGACCCACTGCCAAACCGGTCATGCTGAAGGATGTTGCAGGCAGCAGATCGCTCTCCTCGGTGTCTCCAGACTCTGTCACATCTGTCACATGTGCTCAGTGTGAACCTGCTTTCATCGGTGAAGAGCACAGGGCGCCAGTGGCAAATTTGCCAATCCTGGTGTTCTCTGGCTAATGCCAAGCGTCCTGCATGGTGTTGAGCTGTGAGCACAACCCCCATTTGTGGACGTCGGGCCCTCATACCATCCTCATGGAGTCGGTTTCTAACCGTTTGTGCAGACACATGCACATTTGTGGCCTGCTGGAGGTCATTTTGCAGGGCTCTGGCAGTGCTCCTCCTGTTCCTCCTTGCACAAAGGCGGAGGTAACGGTCCTGCTGCTGGGTTGTTGCCCTCCTACGGCCTCCTCCATGTCTCCTGGTGTACTGGCCTGTCTCCTGGTAGCGCCTCCAGGCTCTGGACACTACGCTGACAGACACAGCAAACCTTCTTTCCACAGCTCACATTGATGTGCTGGATGAGCTGCACTACCTGAGCCACTTGTGTGGGTTGTAGAGTCCGTCTCATACTACCACGAGTGTGAAAGCACCACCAACATTCAAAAGTGACCAAAACATCAGCCAGAAAACATCGGTACTGAGAAGTGGTCTGTGGTCCCCACCTGCAGAACCACTCCTTTATTGAGTGTCTTGATAATCACCAAAGATTTCCCCCTGTTGTCTTTTCCATTTGTACAACAGCTGTGAAATTGATTGTCAATCAGTGTTGCTTCCTAAGTGGACAGTTTGATTTCACAGAAGTTTGATTTACTTGGAGTTATATTGTGTTGTTTAAGTGTTCCCTTTATTTTTTTGAGCAGTGTATTTAGCCTTGAGGACACACAGACATAACCAGGATATGGACTACAACTTTCGTCATCCAAGTGATGAGCCACATCTGAACTACATACAACATCAGAAGTGTCTGACTTGGAGTGAGGAGAAAAAGAACTGCAATGTTGCTCAGTAGTCCAAAGGCCATCTTTTCAGATGAAACTACATTTTACATTTCATTTGGTAATCAAGGTCCCACAGTTTGAAAACTGGCCTGAAACCTATAAAGAAACTGTGGACAATTGTCAAGGGCCAAAGTCCGCTTTTACATTAACTTGAGCTTCACTGACACACCTCAGCAGGGCCACAGACTGATTGTCTCGATGCCACAATGCATTGATGCAGTGTTTCATACAAAAGGTATCCCAACCAAGTAGTAAATGCCTATAATGTGTATTTCAGATTTTGTTGGTCTGATATAATGCAGACTATATTTTGTGCTTTCATTAGCTGTAAGCCATAATCATTAAAATCAGCATAAATAAATGACTAAAATATATCACCCTATATCTAGTGAATCTATATATGAGTTGCTTTTTTAAATTTAACTCCTGAAAATAAATACACGTTTTTATTGAGATGCAATAGAGGTTCAGTGGGGTACCCAGGGCCGCGTTATTTTCTAATCCGGCAGTACTGGAGCCTGTTTAGTGGTTCTTTTGTGTTGAACATGCTGAGTTATTAACCGACGGGACGTGATGTGAATGCTGTGGTTTCTCGCGTTGGCCCGGGCCTGGCTGGGCTGGCCCTGCTGACTGCTCCACCCAGACACACCGAGCAGAAACACCGCAGTAAGGAAGCGGAGTTAGGCTGCAGAGCCGCGGATGTCGTCGGGAGGAACAGCCTGCTGTCCCCACCTCCTCCATTTCTGAAGCTGTCATCTGATCGGTCATTTACCCACGTTAAAGTGCAAAGCCGAGCAGTGACGGGCTTGTTGTAGGAGGACCATCTGTCGGAATGCTCCAGCGTCAGGGCTGAAGCGGCTGATGAACATGGCTTCGGTGCGGATGGTCGCTAAAGTTGGGACGGGACTTTGGAGAAGTCTTCAGCCTTTTCAAGGCGGTTTCACAGCTTCGCATCCGGTTACAGTTCTTCACAAGGTAAAACAGATCAGAGCCCTACCATTTTATTTCAGCGCATTTTTCTACACTGGCGCAAAGCGTGTTTGTTTGCGCGGCCGTTTCCTGGTTTTCCACGTCAGAACAAGAAATGCTGAGAGAAGGACTCCACTCCAAGTTCTACAACCAAGTTCTGCTCTGAACTCGTACGTAAAGAGAGGGTCTTCTGGAGATCCACCGCGCATGTTAATTGAACGTTTTCACATGTTGTCCCTCTACAACAGTGTCTTATCTGGGTTGTCTGGTCTCTACAAGCTCATTCAGAAACGGAACATTTTACCCTTTATTCTTTGCAAATCAGCTCAAGCTCAGTCAGATTGGATGGAGGGTTTCTGTGAGCATCCGTTTTAAGTCTTGCCACAGTCTCAGTTTAGGTGTGGACTTTGACTGGGCCACTCTAACACATGAGTGTTCCATTGAAGCTCTGGGTTTGTGTTTAGGGTTGTCGTGCTGGAAGGTGAAGCTCTCAATTCTCAAGACTTTTGCAGCCTCCAACCGTTTTTATCCCATGAGTGTTCTGTATTTAGCTCAGTCCAGCAAAAAAGCATCCCCTCAGCATAATACTGGCACCACCATGCTTCATGATGGGGATGGTGTGTTGATAAATAGATAGATAGATAGATAGATAGATAGATAGATAGATAGATAGATAGATAGATAGATAGATAGATAGATAGATAGATAGATAGATAGATAGAGTCCCTTTAGGAAGACTCCCTCAGGAAATCTGTTTGCTGTGTCCCTACATTGCCTGTGGCAAACTGCAAACATTCCCTCTCATGGCTTTCCTGCCACTCTTACATAAAGGCCAGATCTGTGGGAGCTCCTCCAGAGTTATCATGGGCCTCTTTACTGATTGTTTGAATAATGCTCTCCTTTTCTGGACTGTCAGTTTAGGTGTCATCTCTTGGTAGATCTGCAGTTTGTCCATCCTCTTTCCATGTTCTGATGAACAGAGCTCTGTGAGATGTTCAAAGCTTGAGATCTTGTTTTAGAAGCTAACTCTGCTTTAATTTTCTCCTGAACGTTCTCTCTGACCTGCCCGCTGTGTTCCTTGGTCTTTATGATGCCGTTTGTTCATTAATGTTCTCTAACAAACCTCTGAGGCCAGAAACAGAACAACTGGGTAAATGATACACAGAATGACTTTATTTATATTGGGCCACGGTGGCTCTGTGGTTAGAGTAGTCATCTTATAATTGGAAGGTTTTGGGTTCGATTCCTGCTCCCCATGTGCCACAAGATCTGCGTATCGATGTCTGAATGTGTGCAGGTTAGTGAGTGTGATTGGGTGAATGTGGGCCGCTTTGAGTGGGCCATATGGCTGGAGAAGCACTACATAAATTCAGTCCATTTACCATTTATTTATCATTGATTTTTGAAGGCAACTGGTTGCACTACATTGTAATAAGGGGTATTAAAAGCTTTTTTTTCACATTTCATGTTATTTATTTTTAAAATAACACCTATGTATAATTTTTCTTCCCCTTCACATTCATGCACTGCTTTGTGTTTGTTTATAACACAGAATCTCAGCGAAGACAGTTCGTGGTTGTAATGTGACAAAATGTGGAAAATATTAAGGGGTGTAAATGCTTTCACATGGCTCTTTAGGCCTGGACCTTAGGTTTAGTCCTCGCAAAACCAAAACAGCCCTTTCATCATATTTTCTGTCTGTATTGCATCGTTAAGTATACAGTGCCATTCATCACGACGTCTCCGGTTCTCAATGAAGCGCAGCCAATGACTTTCTCCACCAATAACTTAATGCATCTGTGAGTTCCGTGCAGGAGAGGAATGCTGCTGAATATTAGCACATCAGCACCATCAGAAGCTTGTTGTTGCACCAAAACTGTACACAGATTTATTGTAGAGCTGTTGGATTTGAACATCTATTTTTCTGGAAACTGCAGCAGTCAGCAAAGGCACAGCCGTGCAGGATCCAAACTTGCTGAGCAGAAAAAGCTGCCCTGTTATGCTCGACACAATATAGTCTCTCTATTGAGGGAACATTTATATTAGAACTGCAGGACTGACAGGCAAGCTATCATCATGACTCACCTCCCTGTGCATGAATGACTAAGATGAGCTCTACTTTTGGATTGGTTCTTATACAGAACTGGAAGTACTCTCAACATGGGAAGCCAGATATACTTTTTTGTCTCCTGAACATAAAGGATTCAGACTGGATTACTATTTTAATAAAGGAGAAGCTGCACTAAAGCCTTTTCAACAGCAGGTACAGGCCATGCTGGAACAGAACATTTACTATATTAGGAGAACTGCTGATTGAAGACATTTCAGAATCCACACAGCACATCAGCAGGTTTTAGGTCACTATTAAAGCTGCAGAGAAGCTTTGACATCACCAGATATAGGAGTCGGTCATTGAGGCACACGGGGTTGGAGATCATTGAAGTGAGGGAGCCTTGATAAATTTCCTTCCTTTCAGTATTTATCAGAGTGAGTCTTTGCTGACCCAAGCCTGTAGTTAATTTCCCAAAAATGCGAATAGAAAATGTGCAGCAAGAGGTGGGGGAGGGATAGTTTTCTGTGCTTCATACAGCTGGAGCAAACTCTGATTACTCCAGAACGATCTCTGCCCTCTCTAAAGTCAGAGCACATTTCTGTCTCTGCCTGGTGTCATGTGAGTAACAGACTGTTATTCAGCACCAGTTGATCCTGTGTGTTGAAAAAAATTCGTCCTAATTTTGAGTAATGATACAAAGCCTGTGGCTCCGAGTGGGAGGAGATTCCTTTAGGAGATCTCGATGCAGCTGACCATAGCTCAGTTGTGACAGAGATCTTATTAGGGTTACCCGTTGAAAGGCTGCAGGGAGACTGAAAGCATTCGCCACTGTAGGAGCAGGAAGTCACGGCCTGCCTGTGGAGGAAGATATTCACTGTATTCCAGGGAGTTTCCCTCCATTTTTCCCTCTCTCTCCTCATCCCCTGCTGGTGTTGCATTAATTACAGGTGACTGGCTCGCGGGGTAAATACACCCTCCGCTGAGTGTTGGGTACAGCAGCAGCTGGGAGAAATTATTTTATAATGAGCGGCAGATGTGTTTGATTGATTTCTGGGATAGCCGATGACCACCCAGCACACCGATTCAGCAGCAATGTGTTGGTTTTATCTAGTATGTTACATGAGTGTTTGTCATGGCTGGGCTTGTTCAGACTCTGCAGTCAACCATGTGTCCTAAGCTCGAGTGCCATGCAATGCATGGGTGTGTCTCTCTCTGCACCTTGGAGTGCACATGCAAAATGCTGTTGTCTTGCACTGGGGATACGCCCACTGAGTGCCAAACAGGGAGGAACGGGAAACGGCAACTGAGCAATCAATATTTAAAAATAAAGTTTCAGATACTAAAGCGATTTCAGCAAGTTAAAAAGAGATCTGGAATCATTGTTAGTAGGGATGCACGATATATCGCCTGATGTTAGTCAGATTTCAACATATCTGTCTGATAAGTAAAACCGGGCTGATATTAATAACCAATGTTTATGTCCATCTTGTTGCCGTCTGTGTTTCTGGAGGGGAAGGGGTTGGTCATGTGGTATTTGTTTGGTCATGTGACAGTGATGCTAATGCAGCTCGGGATTATGGGGTGTTTAACTGTAGCAGAGAAACGATGTCAGCGGTGCGGCCAATTTTTCATGGTGTTGAAAGGGTAGGGAAATATGTAGAATATCTGTTAATATCGTAATCAGCCATAACAGTAATATTAATATCAGATATCGAACCAAGTTTTCATATCAGTGCATCCCTAGTTTTTAGAGTCAGATCTGTCTGTCTGTCTGTCTGGAGATATAAAGTCACTTTTATTTACATATTTTGTCATCTGTTTTCAGTTTAGTATTATGAAGATTTTTGAAGTACACTAAATAGCTGATTTTGTTTAATTTCTATAAAACCGCACACATTTGGATCAATACCTCCTCGTTTATTTTATGAGATTGTCTGACAAGAACGTATTGGAGAACATTTCATGTTCTAGTCGGTTAACCATACTTCAAGTCAACAGATCTTTATCCTAAAACCTAATGAATGAACGTTTTAGATCATTGCTAATAAATTAACCCACACAGAGGGCACTTTCCCAAGGTAGATTTATTAACCTGAAGGAATGGATTTTCCCAGCATCAGACCCCAGCTGGCCTCCGTAGATACTGGCCCAGCAATTGGGGCCAAACAGATCACCACTGTTGGAACACCCATGAGTTTTAGTAGCCAGAAACCATCTTCCTCTGACAGGTGTGTTATTGCTAACATTTTCTAAATGATTGTCCTGCTCCATGAGGTCATCTGTTGCTACATTTAGGTGGCTACCCAAAGGAATCTGTGTTTCCAGTGCAGCGCGTCGGAACCAGCAGTAATACGAAAGCAGAGGCACAGCCTTGGAGGTGGGCTGTTATTCATCACTCGGCTCGCAGACTGGATTATCCGTCACAACAGCCACCTAATGTTGATTTACTACGGGATGGTAATAAGTGCACACAGCATATACACAGTGCCTAGAGGCAGCTTTTGAATTAGCTCTGGGTCATGATGGAAGACTCACAAAGTCATTTCCATTAAAAAAAGTCAGAGAACCATAGAGACATTTGATGATTAGTTTTAGATCTGTGGTTTCTTGTTAACATTATGCTCAGAAACATGCACCGTTGAAGCATGTGAAGCATGTTGTGTGCTGTTTATACATCCAGTGACTGCACCACACAGCTAAAAAGGAAAATCTGCATGCTGTGGTGTGGGAATAAAGGTTTGTTGTTCTGTGAGATGGGCTGTAATGTCTGTGTCTCCAACATTACCCCTGAGATTCTGTCCGTTTTAACGGACATCAGTGTTATTCATTTCTGCAGTAGTTCCTCTTCTCTGTCCTTTTGTTGTGGAAGGGGATGACCTCAATGTCAGTTGGAACTCGGTCTGTGAATGAATCTGGAAAGAAAATATATGAGGAAACTGGATCGTTGTAACATTTTATGCTTCCCTAGAGAGGCACCGACTACAGTTTTCTGAGCCAATCAAATTTATATTAGTAAAGCTCTGACCTGCTGGTTCAGTGTGAAAAACATATTTCTAAGGTTTTGTCTACTTGAAAAATTGAATGCACGGCTTGGTTATGGCTTTCTGTCAACAATGACTTTCTTCCTGCCAACATTTCACTGTGAGATGTTCAAATCTTTGGGATATTCCTTGATATCCCAACGGTTTTAGAGTCCAGCTTTCATCTGGAACTAGCTACATAGCACCGAACAGATTCATTTTCATCATTATGGTTGGTTAAAAGTGATCAAAATGAAATCAATAAAATCCTTGCTAACAAATTCTTATTACTTCTCTGACTGGTCCTTTCTGGTTCCAGCACTGGAAGTCCTTCCATAGTTGTCCTCATGTTTCGGGTTCCCATTCAAACCAAAGCTTCTCACACACTCCGTCTCCTCTCCAGTGGAGTGGAAAGGGCAACACCACCTCCCTCTGCTCAGTCACTCTGCTGCTAGCCTTGTTTCACACACCGCTCCTTTGGTCCTCTTTAATGTAGTATTGATTGAACAGAGAAATCCCCCCCGGCTATCAGGTGAAGATCCAAGTGGGATTTCTCAGCTGAAATAAGAATGCTGCCGAGGAACCAGTTTAACTAAATTAGTGTTGATTGTGTTATTCATGCCTTTTTTTTAAAAATATTGTTCAAATATTTGTGTTGGTTTACTGACATAAATGACTAAATTCATGTATTTTTACTGGATCCAGATTCCTGTAGCAGAGATGGCACAATGTGGCGTTCCAGCTGTAGGAAGGTGATCCATCGCCATGTGGTCAGGTTTATACTGCTGTTGTCAGAGCTTTTAGGACGAAAAGACTGACAGAAGTCACTGCTGTGGAGAATTAACTGCTTGTCGGCGACCATCTGTTCGCTCTTTGTTTTCTGATGACACGACAGTTTACCTAAGGAAGGGTGTTTGGTTACACCAAGAACCAACCGTGTAAACTCCTCCTCCTTTAACTTTTCTTTTTCTTCCTGTTCAGGTTCAACCCAGACATCCTTACCTGATCTCTGCAGCTTTGTTCTCAAGTTCTCCGCCTCCCTCCAGTGGTAAAATACTCTTACTGCATTCACATAAATTGCTGAAGTATTTGAACCTTTTCACATGTTGTCACACGTTACAACCACAAACTGCAGAGTATTTTATGGGGTTCTTAAGTGATGGACTAAATAACTGTAAACCACAGGGAAAGAATACATGGTTTGCAAAATGTTACACAAATAAAAAATCTGAAAAGTGTGGCATGCATTTGTATTCTAACCTCTTTACTCTGATGTCCCTAAATAAAATCCTCTGCAAATAAATTAGAAACCAGTTCAAAGTAATTGTAGTCCATCTGAGTGTAACGTTATCTTAGTTCTGTGTTATAAATACGGCTGTCCTGGGAACCCTTAGAGATTTGTTAGAGAACATTAGTGAACAGAGAAATTAGAACCGACAAACTCTGAAGGAGCTGCCGAGATCCACAGCTGAGGTGGGAGAATCTGTCAACAGGATAATTATTAGTTATGGTTTCCAGAAATCTGAAACCTTCCGAATCTTCGTGGAAAGGAAGCCAGCACAATAAGTCCTTGTTTGGATTTTTGGTCTACATACAAAGCAGGCTTTCAGGTGGTAGGAAATTACTATTGAATCATCACCTTCCCCATGATGAAACATGGTGGTGGCAGCATGATGCTGTGGGTATGCTTTTCTTTAGCAGGAACAGAGAAGCTGGGTGTAGCTTCGCAGTTACGCAGCACTTTGTGTTGGTATATAACATAAATGCACTGCAGGTTGTGACCCAACGTGAAACGCTGAGATCAACTCTGTAACTGTACCATCTTTCTGCTCACAGCTCGTCAATTTCAGTTCATCTATTTCTGGCTCTAATATATATTTATTAGATTAGATTCATTGTTTCATTAGCTGTGAAAATCTAAACTTCTAAAGCCAGACTTCGTCTCTCGCTGTTGCAGGCGTGTCTTTAAAGCATCAACATGGCCGCCTGGTTCTGGAGGTGCCGTTGCCGTCCAGGAAAGAGAAGTGTCTGTTCTTCCTGCGGCCCATGCTGATGACTGTGGGAGACCTGATTGCTGACCTGCAGAGAGAGGACTCTGGAGCCACTGCTTCTCTTCTCTCTACAGGTACAGACTTCATATTACAGCAGGTTGATTGCATGCTACAAGTGGCGCCGGTCCGGTTGGTCAGGCTGGGTTTAGATCAGCCGGAGCGCAGGCTTCTCTTGACAGGATGTCTCCAGATTTTACGTACTGTTAGTAAATGTGGCAAAATTCTATAAACATTATGTGAGCTGGTTACACTGTGACTGGTCCTATTGTGATCAGCTGTGTGTGTATAACAGATTAAACTTCAGATTTTTACAGTGCATTTTTCACAGTTACAGTCAGGGTAAAAAGAAAGTACACCCTCTTTTACTTTTAGGGTTTTATGTATCAGGGGTTAATAAAAATGATCACAATGTCATACTTTATTAAATAGAAATGAAGCCAAAATTAAACTTAAATTAAACAATTAAATCCAAATGCTTGTGTTTTCCAGAGCATTTTGATATTCAGACTACAGCTTCTTGGTTTACTAAACTCCTCCCTTCCTCTTTCCGCCTTTTCTCCTTCTGCTGATTTTTCAAAACACAATCAGGATGACCCCGATGACTTCGGTCTTCGAAAGGGGTGGAAAAGCTCACGTCAGTCGGCAGACAGTGGGAAAGAAGAGCATGCTAACAGAGCAAAATACTTTTTTTTTTTTTTTTATAAATTTTTGACTTTGTGTTGGTTTGGAGGCTAAATTTAAATTAAATGATAAATCAGAATAATTCACAGTAAACAATAAGTTTTGTTTTGTTAAAATAACATGAATGAAGTGTTTTTATGTATAAAAACCATGATGGTTACCATGGGAATCTTCCAACTCACATACCTTTATCTGATTTTTTACTAAACTCCAAATAAAACAGTGAAATCAGAGAAGGTGCTGTTTCGTTCATGTGTTTAGGGTCTGAGAATTGGTGGGACTTTTCCGTTTTCATGGACCTTGATTACAGGTCAGAGGTCATCAAGGGGAAAACTGTTGCCTAGCGTGAATGCTGTCAGGTTGGATAATCTGGATTTGGGTTTGTACAGGAAACAGCTGGAGGCCCTGGTATTACACACAGTGTTTGCAGGGGAGCTTATTTCTATTTTTTACATCCTGGGACTTTATTAAGCATCTCTGAAGATTAACTTTCAGGTTTTATGGATAAAAACAGAAAGACGTTTGGTCACAAGAGATTTTAAACTGCTGTTTTTGCTCTATAATGGAACATTAACCCCCTTTTGCTATTGAGGAAAAAGTATTTTGCAGCTCAGCAGCAGCAGTCACTGTAACAGAGAAAATCTTCTTTCCTCTTGTGTCTCATTGTAATATGAGACAGCAGAAAGTAAGTCAGTTCAGTAACAATGTTTGGGTCAGCCAATAAGAAATCATCTGAAAACAACATTCCTTTTCTAGACGGACAACGCGTTGCCAACATGACGCTGCTAGACACCCTGCTGGAGAAGGACTTCCAACTCGTCATCAACAATGAAGTTTACAGAGTCAGCGCTCCTGAGAAGGGTAACAACACCTCATCAGAAAAACGGTGGCTCCTATCTCACACGTGACTCCATTTAGTAAATCGTTCCACCCGGTTGCTTCCTCTGTTGCAGTGGTCACCTCCAGTGAGCACGCCAGGAATCTGGAGGACATGAAACACGTTGTGCAACTCCTGCACACAGCGCTCCACCTGCCTGAACACCAACTGCTGCAGGAGAGGCAGCTGCTGGAGAGAATGGACACCATCAAGCAGGAGCTCTCACCTCTGGAGAAGGTAGCAGAAACACCTGAACACTGGGTTGGTTGGTCAAGCTGGTTTCTACATATAGCGTCAGTATCACTCTGAATAGTCAGTAAAAACTCTGGGTAACGTGTTTCTTTGAAAATGCTCCTAAATTTCAGTTCTATGAATACGAGTATGATTGTGAACAGACTGAAGGTAAAATGTTTTTTCCCTAACTTATCCTGTTGTTTCTCCCAGATGAAGGCCCAGCTGTCCCGTACTGCAGAGTTTCAGACCTCCAGGGCCCTCTGGACTGGCATGGCCCTGTTGTCTGTGCAGGGCGGCGCTCTGGGCTGGCTTACCTGGTGGGTGTATTCATGGGACGTCATGGAGCCCGTCACTTACTTCATCACCTACGCTACCAGCATGGCAGCCTTCTCCTACTATATCCTCACCAAGCAGGCAAGATTAACAGAGAATGAACATGCTTCAGTATTTTTCCCTGTTATAGATCTGTATTTGTTAACTCCTTTTAGTATTTCAATTCAATTCAGTTTATTTATATAGCACCAATTTACAACACATGTTGTCTCAAGTCACTTCACAAAAGTCAGGTTCATACATTCCTATTAATCCTAACAATTGAACAGTGCAGTCAGATTCAGTTATTTATTCAAATTGGTTAAAAGTTTTTCTGTCTAAGGAAACCCAGCAGATTGCATCCAGTCAGTGACTTGCAGCATTCACTCCTCCTGGATGAGCATGTAGAGACAGTGGACAGTCACTGGTGTTGACTTTGCAGCAATCCCTCATACTGAGCATGCATGTAGCGACAGTGGAGAGGAAAAACTCCCTTTTAACAGGAAGAAACCTCCAGCAGAACCAGAACCAGGCTCAGTGTGAGCGACCATCTGCCACGACCGACTGGGGGTTTGAGAGAACAGAGCAGAGACACAAAGAGAACAAAGAAGCCCTGATCCAGGAGTACTTTCTATAGGAAGGAAAAGTAAATGTTAATGGATGTAGCTCCTTTAGTCGTTTCATCTAGAAAGAAAGAACAGATAAACTCTGAGCCAGTTTTCAAGGTTAGAGTCTGAAAGAGAGAACATAGAGTTAGTTACAGTAGAAGAAACCTCCAGCAGAACCAGAACCAGGCTCAGTGTGAGCGGCCATCTGCCACGACCGACTGGAGGTTTGAGAGAACAGAGCAGAGACACACAAAGAATACAGAAGCACTAAATCTTTCAACAATTTGCTCCTCATTTTTGAAAATAAATGGTTTTCTTTTCCTTTTAGCTTGTGTAACCCTGCAAGAAAGCTAATAACTATTTCTGTTATGTTTCCAAACAACTGTTTTTAATATTTATCAAAGTCACAAGGCCTAGGCAGTAATATTAATCAGTCAGCTCCGTCTCAGTTCGTTTCAAAACAGACAAGTAGATAAAGATTTTTATTAATTGTCATGGTTTTTCAGAGTTCATGATGTCATACCACCCAACAGGCCCACATCATGACATAACCTCCACCTTACTTACTTAATAAGTTCAATATTAGTCTAATTTGACCAGATTTAAGTTTGGGATATTAGGACAGAAAAGTTTTTTCCTGGCATTCTTTCAAACAAGCAGCTGGAGTGTAGAAGGAGTCTAGCGGTTGTCACGGAGACCTGCTGACCCCTAGGATGCCACTGCCACTACAGTGTTTTAACAGTGAGCTTCGGGTATTTTTTATCTCCCTCACCGTCCTCTTCACTGTTTGATGGCACTGTGTTGTTTGTCATAGTTCTGGTTGTTTCAGACATTTCATTATTTTGCTGCCTATAGATATGTGTAGGTTTAGACAGTAGATCAAGACATGTCTAACTTACAGGTCCTTCTCAAAATATTAGCATATTGTGATAAAGTTCATTATTTTCCATAATGTCATGATGAAAATTTAACATTCATATATTTTAGATTCATTGCACACTAACTGAAATATTTCCGGTCTTTTATTGTCTTAATACGGATGATTTTGGCATACAGCTCATGAAAACCCAAAATTCCTATCTCACAAAATTAGCATATCATTAAAAGGGTCTCTAAACGAGCTATGAACCTCATCATCTGAATCAACGAGTTAACTCTAAACACCTGCAAAAGATTCCTGAGGCCTTTAAAACTCCCAGCCTGGTTCATCACTCAAAACCCCAATCATGGGTAAGACTGCCGACCTGACTGCTGTCCAGAAGGCCACTATTGACACCCTCAAGCAAGAGGGTAAGACACAGAAAGAAATTTCTGAACGAATAGGCTGTTCCCAGAGTGCTGTATCAAGGCACCTCAGTGGGAAGTCTGTGGGAAGGAAAAAGTGTGGCAGAAAACGCTGCACAACGAGAAGAGGTGACCGGACCCTGAGGAAGATTGTGGAGAAGGGCCGATTCCAGACCTTGGGGGACCTGCGGAAGCAGTGGACTGAGTCTGGAGTAGAAACATCCAGAGCCACCGTGCACAGGCGTGTGCAGGAAATGGGCTACAGGTGCCACATTCCCCAGGTCAAGCCACTTTTGAACCAGAAACAGCAGCAGAAGCGCCTGACCTGGGCTACAAAGAAGCAGCACTGGACTGTTGCTCAGTGGTCCAAAGTACTTTTTTCGGATGAAAGCAAATTCTGCATGTCATTCGGAAATCAAGGTGCCAGAGTCTGGAGGAAGACTGGGGAGAAGGAAATGCCAAAATGCCAGAAGTCCAGTGACAAGTACCCACAGTCAGTGATGGTCTGGGGTGCCGTGTCAGCTGCTGGTGTTGGTCCACTGTGTTTTATCAAGGGCAGGGTCAATGCAGCTAGCTATCAGGAGATTTTGGAGCACTTCATGCTTCCATCTGCTGAAAAGCTTTATGGAGATGAAGATTTCATTTTTCAGCACGACCTGGCACCTGCTCACAGTGCCAAAACCACTGGTAAATGGTTTACTGACCATGGTATCACTGTGCTCAATTGGCCTGCCAACTCTCCTGACCTGAACCCCATAGAGAATCTGTGGGATATTGTGAAGAGAACGTTGAGAGACTCAAGACCCAACACTCTGGATGAGCTAAAGGCCGCTATCGAAGCATCCTGGGCCTCCATAAGACCTCAGCAGTGCCACAGGCTGATTGCCTCCATGCCACGCCGCATTGAAGCAGTCATTTCTGCCAAAGGATTCCCGACCAAGTATTGAGTGCATAACTGTACATGATTATTTGAAGGTTGACGTTTTTTGTATTAAAAACACTTTTCTTTTATTGGTCGGATGAAATATGCTAATTTTGTGAGATAGGAATTTTGGGTTTTCATGAGCTGTATGCCACAATCATCTGTATTAAGACAATAAAAGACCTGAAATATTTCAGTTAGTGTGCAATGAATCTAAAATATATGAATGTTAAATTTTCATCATGACATTATGGAAAATAATGAACTTTATCACAATATGCTAATATTTTGAGAAGGACCTGTACTTTAAATGACTCGTTCTTGTCTTTTCTATTTTGAGGAGTGCCTAAGAGAAACAGGTTTGATTTTTCTAAATTTCCCAGTATCAGATTATGCTATCACAATAAAAGATGCATGTACTTTAAGGCTTTTTACATCAATAATTGTAGAAATGCTGTAAAACCTTCTCACTAACAGCTTTTTCTGAAGTAATTACATTTAGTTTTATGGTTTTATTAGTCTTCTGTCTATGTTTTGTCAAACAGACTAATGTCTGTGGAAGATATTTCTAGAATTCAGCTCATCTGTACGATGTGAACTGATGTTTTTCCTTTAACTCGCTCCTTCAGGATTATGTTTATCCAGATGTTAAGGACAGACAGTTTCTGCGTTACTTTTATAAGGGGGCCAGGAAGAAGCAGTTCAGCGTACAAAAATACAACAAACTGAAGGATGAACTCAAACAGGTGACTCATTTAATGTATTTAGAGTTCTTCTTTTTAAATGTTAATCTCTACACAATCTCTAAACAGTTAAATATGATTGGATTTTGTCAGGTGGAAGAGGACTTAAGACGTCTGAAATATCCAAATCAACTTCAGCTACCGCTGGAGCAGATCCAGCAGAAGCCATAAATGATGTCAGCTGGAAGGACTGAGACTCAAACAGAGCCAAATGTTTGTTTTATTCTGATGATGCCGTATTTTTATCTTGAAGTCTATGATTCTGTATTAGTAACCTTCTTGATATGGATGCCGTATTGTATCCTCAAGAAGTTCACAAACATTGATAATTAAAGTTGCATTACAAATATTTTTAATCTTTGTTGTGTGTCAGATCATGTATTTTTATGTCCTTGTTATCTGCATATTAAGATAAATACTGGAGAGCGTGGTAAAGCTGCACAACATATCACGAATATATCGTCATCTTAATATCAGCAGTATTGTTTTGCAATATTTATGTCCCAAAGGATGTTTTGGAGTGCAATAATTGCTGGCTGATATATTCCAGTGTTCTGAACTGGTATTTTACATTCTAGTGTCATATTTAGCCGGTTGGATGGAGTTTCACAGCAGCAGATGTTCACACCGGACACAAGATGCTGAAGGTCACAGAGTGAAAGAAGAAAATAGGCAGATTTTGCAACTGATATCACAATATTTACTAGTACCAAGCTTGTGCAGAAGGTTGAGAGATGCTGGGAGCATCTCTCTCCGTCCAGCTGAAGAGGTCCTGCAGGAGTCAGAAGAATTTAACAGATAAACAGGCACGTAGAAGTTACCTCAGTAGTGTCTTGTTTTGGGTCAAGTTCTTGGGGCCATTCAGTTACATGGTCTCACTGAGCAAGGATCTTTGTACCAGAGTAGTTTGAACCAAGTGTGAAGTAGTTGTGATGAAGAGCAGAACCATGAAGCTCAGCTGGACATTTCGAGGAGTCCCTGGTGGTCAAGCCCTGGCTCCAGGGCCCGGCCCGGTTCGGCCAAAATAGCAGAAATCAAAAAAACAGCCTCTTCTTTGGGGGAGCTGCGCAGCAGATCTTCTGCTTCCTCTCACCTGACACCCAACATCCTTCTCCTTCACTACATCCATCAACCTTGCTCCTCTTCTACGTTTCATCCTTCCTGGCAGATCGGTGCTCAGGATCCTTTGTCCAGTTTATCCACTATCCGTCCTCTCCACATGTCCAAACCATCTAACTCTGTCTGTGAAGTACTCATCTCTAATCCTGTTGAGCCCATTTTTGCCCTCTCCTTGTTGAATCATGACCTCTAACCTTGCCTACAGATGTCGTTCTGGGTTGTTTTGTGACCTCCTGGTTGAATCGTTGTTGAGGTCTTTGGAGTAATTTTGGTGGACTGTCCTCTCCTGGGGAGGTTCCCCACTGCTGCGGGTTTATTCCAGTTGTGGATCATGGTTCCCACTGTGGTTCTCTTGGGTCCCAAAGCCTTAGAAATGGTTCTACAAACCTAGATGTCAATGACTGTTTATTAATCATTTTAGGCGACTTGTTGCTTTTTCAGACCCATCAGCTGAGAAGTTCACGTTCAATTTCTTTATTACACCTGCAGGTCAGGTAATAAAGGCCTTTAGATGATGAAAGTCTCAGCTAGGGGGGGCAGTTACTTTTTCTAGAGGACCAGGTTGGGTTAAAGCTTTTTTTCCGCCTAATGAATTAAGATAAATCTTGCTTTTACACAGCTGATCTTTTTATGATACTAAAATATGTTTTATGGTCTGGAACATTAAATTGTGGAAAAAAGCAAAACCCGAAGAAATCCGTAAGGGAGCAAATGCTTTTTCCCGGCACTGCAGGTGACGAGACTTGATGTTTCACAAGTAGCTTCATCTCACCACGTTTCTACTCACATAAAATGCGTTTTTAAATACGCCAACATATGTAGCAAGATATGTAAGTGAGTGGCAGAGATTTAAGACATAAGACCATTGGATGATGAAGTTCAAGTTTCTACTGTAGGAGTTCATTAAACACTAATTGTTAAACGACACAAGCTTTGTGCGTATTAGAGTCAATGATCAGCTGGCCTTAGGAAACAGTAGAGTAGCTGCAGGATGAGCAGCTTTGACAGATGTCAACATGTCTGACTGCCAGCTAACGCTGTTTATTTCACATTAGTTCCCTCTGGTGTTGAGGAATGAAGCCGACGGTCTTGATGGTGCATGGCGATCGTTCTCAGCGTTCATCCTGCAGAAAACATACTTTAATCCAGCAGCTTTTTTACCACAGACGTTTTTCTGAATACAAGGAAGCACCCTTGCCTTATGTGATGTCACCAGAGACGTGAGTGAAAGCTTGTTTTTGGGAGTTTATCTTGCTAACATTTACAACAAACCAAAGAAATGCTGACCATGACGTTTTAAAGTGAGGGATTTTATAGAAAGGTCTGGTTAGTAGCTTTAGGATAAACACCAATATTAAAAAAAGCTTTCATTTTGTTTTGTTGGTCTGATTCTAGTGAAGAAAGTAATGTGTTTAAATGTGTCAGAAGAAAATGATTGAATTCAGTGTTGATGGCCATATAAAAGGTTTTTATTTTTCACAGCTAATGAACACAGAAATAGGACCAGTGAGACAGTTCATCATGATTTCAGACCACAGTACAGCTTTGAGAAACACCCTCTCTCCGAGGCTTTGTCGCTAGTGTTATCAGTTTGGGTGCAAATCTGCATTTTTAGACGTACCAAGAACTGGTTGAGACAACAGCACACACATGAATTCCCTTTTTTCTTTATGAGGAATGAGCTTTAAGGCACAGCATGAAGACAGTGTTTGTACTGCAAGTTGCTGAGATATAACTGCTGCCTCTGAGGAGTTACCTGAGAATAGAAAACACCCTGAATCATTTCTGCTGCTTCCCACCACAGATTCATTAAAACTAAGATTAAAATCCTCTGACAGTTTTAGCTTTATCAGATACAGTGATTTACGAGTGAAAGGCTTCTATGTAAAAATGACCTCCTGGTTTCCTCTGCTCTTCAGGAATGTTTTAACATCTAGGCGGTCTAACATCATAATAAACCTGCTGTTAAAGATGTTCTTAAAGTACGACATTTGTTCTTATTTTTGTGGGAAAACGCAGTCAGGAATGCCAAAATCTGCAGCATCAGCTGAAATATGAAGGCTTACAAAAGGATCGGACCTCAGCTGTCCACTGGTCAGGTTGCTGCTCGTTTTATATTTTAAAGCAGCTAATTAAACCACTGCGTTCGCAGGACGCTACTTCTTTGGTCGGAAGTACAGCTTCTTGGTGAGCATGGAAGCGAAGCACGGTACTTGTTTCTTGCCAATAGCACTCCGGTCGTTGCTGTTCCCGACTCTCCTCATCGACACCTTTCTGTTGACCAGCGTGAGCAGCTCCGTGAATTCTAGGGAGCTGCCGTACTTCCACAGCAGCTCGCACAGATCCTGGATGTACCACGAGCCGTTGATGGTCTCTCGGTGGGAGTAGTAACCTAAGGGAGTGAAGTTTGTACTGCATGTTAGGTTTAACACACTTTTCATTGAAGTTACATTTCTATAACAAATGATTTTTATTGTTCTGATGTAATTTTTTTTTTTATCTTAAATGTTATGTTTTCTTTGGCTGGAAGCAGAAAATTAACAGAAATAAAGGCTTGAAAACATCAGTCTGTGTTTAATTCATCTATATTATGTGTTTCAATCAGTGATGGAGTTACTGAAATGAATAAAATTCTAATTTATTGAATATGACTGTACAGTAAACACGATATATTGTCACAGGAACTACTGTTCTGGCATTTTTTCTCACCATCATCTCTCAGATGATAACGTGGACAGCTCACCTTCTGCGACAGAATAACACATGATGAAATCAGCCCCAGCAGGGAGGGTCTGGATGGCGCAGGAATCCACCACCGTCTCGTTTGTCTTCAACTCGTTGTCCACTACATCACAGGGGGTCACCGGAACGTCGTGTTTGTCTCCACGGCACGCCTGTCAGACCCACACATGGAGACATCCCAGTTTAAATCCGTTGTTTCCTAAAACCAGAGATTTCAGGGAGACTCCTCCGACCTACCTGCACAACAAAGATCTTTGGTTTTCCGACGAGGGTCTGGCACCGGTCTCCTTTGAACATGGACGTGATGTCCTGGATGCTGATCTTGCCATCATACGTGTAAACATGATCATTCTCACCGTGGCTCAGGAAGGCGAGCAGAAAGCAGTCAGCCTCTGAATGATCTTCCTCGGCAGCTGGAAGAACATCATGTTTGTGAAAGGTTTCTTTAGTAGCCAAGGCTCATTTCACGTCTTAGATTAGGAAGACAGATCTCCTTCATTTGTCCCACATTTTCAATTAAACATTTTATACGTTTTAATTTACGACAAAGAAATGAATTAAAAACAGTCTTTTTAACAAGGAAGCTTGGATTCAGGTACCTTCATGGATTTTTTCCAGGACGTCCACCTGTTTGTAGTCATCATAACTCCTGACCTCAAAGTTTAGATCCAGCAGTCTGAACAAACAAAAAAATGAGCTCAGATCAAGAGGAACATGGAAGAAACATCACAGCGTTCCTTATTCTCACAAACCCTTTCCACTGAAAAGACTTCCAGCTGCCGCACATGTGCAGTCAGTCCTTCCTCCAACAGCTGGCTGAGAAAAACGTACCTTTTCTCCAGGTTGTAGCGGTCAGCGTAGGTTCCACTTCTGTTGTTCAGGCCCAGGCGCCAGAAGAAGCGCTCCTGGTTGAAAATGAGAGCGAGGCCTCGACGTTTGTTGGTCGTCTTGTACTCCTCCGCAGGATCCAAAACCAAAGAGCTGTTTCACAAAGAAAGATCAGCAGACAGACACACGAGTAAATCTGCACGTTGTTAATGTCAGGTATCTTCAGCTGACGCCAACACAAAATAAATGTACCTTTTGAAGAACGCATCAGTCTCTGTTAAATTCTCTGTAGATGCTGTAGAATAAAATGGATTTCTAAATTAATAATCCATGAAATGTGCAACCATTTGTCAACGTCAATACTGCTCTTCAGGCTCTGGTGTCTTTGCTACAGAAGTACAGCTGATCCTAACTGGGTCCACCAGCCTGTGATGTGAAACCTCTGCAGATGGCTCAGAACGCAGCGATGCGTCTGGTCTTCAATCAGCCTATAAGAGCACACGTCACCCGGCTGTTTGTTGAGCTCCACTGGCTACCCTTAGCTGCTCACGCCACCTGATGTTAGCCTACAACATGCTTAATGCACCAGCTCCCATCTCTTTCCTCCCGCAAAGGCTTACATCAGGACTTGATCACTCCGGTTGGCTAGCAGTGCCTAACTCACACTTAAGACAATCTAGTCTTTCCATGTGTTGTTCCACGATGGTGAAATGACCCATCGAGCACCACCAGAACCGGGGCGTCTCCATCTGTCTTTAAGAAACTCTTCAGAGATCATCTCCCACCTTGTACTTCCCTACCCTCTGCAACCCTGTCACAGCCTGACTGGTGGTCTTTCTTCTAAGTTGCTTCATGTTAGCTTTCATCCTTATTTGGAAGTTGCGTTGGATAAAGGCGTCTGACATTCCTGCAGCTGTTGAACAATTATGCTTCTGCATTTGGCAAACAACTTTTCTTATTATCAGCTCAGAGATCTGAGACTTTCATTGGTTGGGATGGCAACCAATAAGGAGGCAGTGAAACTGTTAAAGGTTATAGTTCTGATGAAAATATGACTGTTGAATACTGAGACAAAGATATTGATTGCAATTAAGATGTTTTTTTCATTATTCTCCTTTTCAGTCATCATTAAATCCAGACTGTTAGCATCAGGTTAGCTTAATTTTCAACCATGTCAGATCAGTTTAAACTACATTCTTGAACATTGTGAGGAGTTTACTGTTCTCCAGTGGCCTCCAACAAGTCAGCAGGAACTGTGATACCATCAGGTCCAACGTGGAAAGGATCTGTGAAAAATGTTTTTCTGACACCTTGAATCTATGTCACAAAGAATGAACGCAGCGCTGAAGGCAAAGTGAGCTCCAACCCTGTGCTGGTAATATGAACCTGGCCTGTGAGTGTTTCCCACACCTGCATGTGTTTGCATGTCCCCTGAGCAGCATCTTTTATTACTAAATATTTAGGTGCACATTCCTGCAGCATGTTTGTCACCAGGATTTACAATCCAGCCTGTCAGGAACCTTACAGATAATAAAAACCCTTAATGAAAGGCTGTTCAAATATATTACTATCAATGAGATGTAACAAAAATGTTATCTTTTTATTGCACAATGAATATTGATATTAGGGATTACAATAAAAGAGTCAACTCATTTTAATCAAGCTTATTTGTTATTTCTTAATCTTCTTAGTTTCGCTTTTATTTTATTAGAGAGGTGCACAATGTAAAGGTTACTCACCCACACTGTCTGTGGCTGTGGAGACACTTCCTGGTGAGAAGGACGGATAATAAAACAGTTTCAGTTAAATGATCTACTGACATTCCTGAACCTGTCTAACAAGTTGCAATAACCCACAAACAGAAAAAACACAAGGGGCTGAAAAATTCGTGTTCGGTATATGAAACCAAACACAGTTAGCAGCCAATTTAAGTCGTGAATGTGATGGAGTTCAGTTGTTTTAAGACTTTAAATGTTACATGCAGGTCGTGTTTTCTGGACGCTTCGAGATTCAACATATAAACGTGTATTAAAGGTGTTCTTTACCTGCGCTGCTGCCCGACATGGTGACGATAGTCTTCGCTCCGACTGGGAGACTGCTTCCTCAAACAGCCAACAAACTAGCTGACATTTAGTCCCGCCTCCGTGATTTGATTGGCTGGAAATTAGAACCGGAAATAACGATTGGTCGTTACATACCACCTAGCAACACGTCTAGGCGGAACGGAATCGAGTGGCGCAATCAAGGGCCCTGTCCCAATTCCCACCCTACGCCCCTCTATGAAGTGTGTACTTTGTACAAGTGCATGTAGGGGTTGAAGTGCGCAGGTTACAAGCTGCGAAATTGGAGAATTGGGACAGTAGGGGTTACGTCATCGACTTGCACCTCTGCAACGTCAAAAAGGGCGGGAACCAGCACTGTTTTCACAGTCTTGCTGCTAAAAAACTATTTAAAACCGCATCAAGCAATTGTTTTGAGGAGAAGAAAGAACAGGAAGCAAAGGAGGTTTAAACACCAGACTCTCACCGCACCAGTGTTTGTTTGAAAGGTAACTTCAGTATTATGACCCAGACTCACTCTGAACCCACTGGTTTCTTACAATGTTGAGCCTGGAAAACCAGTAAAAAATATATATATTTGTCGGCTTGCTGTCTAAAGTTTACGCAGTTCTTATTATTCTGATTGGATGGCTGGTTACGTTGACGGTTGTGATTGGTGTTTGCTCAGAACGTCATCTGCAGCAGTGAATTGTGGGTAATATACTTCGGCGAAGCCCGCATCGAAGCGGACTTCGCTGAAGGGCGGATTGAGGGCACAAAGGGGGCGGGGCTAAGGACCACTCTGGAGAATTGGGACTCGAACCATCAACGGACTCGAACCATCAACGGGAACGCGCAATTCAGGGACACAAGGGTGGAAGTGCGGGTATTGGGACAGGGCCAAAGAAAGCGTAAGGTCCTCAATCTGTGTCGGAACAACTTTACTGACAGAAGCAGGAAGAACACGGATTTAAAAATGCAGCTGCTCGGTCCAACCTTGGCGGGGGTGTCCAAAGTGCGGTCCGGGGGCCATTTACGGCCTTGGGTTGATTTTGTTCGGCCGCTGTTCTTAATTCAAGAACTGAACATATTTGGCAAACCAGCACAGCCGGTTGATGCAGGTGGAGAGTTTTTAAATTTATGATACGGAAAAGTTTGGGAGCAATATTGAGTATTCATCTTTCAATAAAACTCCTTTTCACTTTATTTTTAATTTCATAATAAATAGGACCACAACTATCCACCTGGGTCCTCCCATATCTGCATTGAATCGATTTATTAAATTTGGCTAAATATAGCACGCATTTTTAATAAAAAGTTTTACTAAATTCCTTTCTTGGCCCCGAGAATACAGGTCCTTCTCAAAATATTAGCATATTGTGATAAAGTTCATTATTTTCCATAATGTCATGATGAAAATGTAACATTCATATATTTTAGATTCATTGCACACTAACTGAAATATTTCAGGTCTTTTATTGTCTTAATACGGATGATTTTGGCATACAGCTCATGAAAACCCAAAATTCCTATCTCACAAAATTAGCATATTTCATCCGACCAATAAAAGAAAAGTGTTTTTAATACAAAAAACGTCAACCTTCAAATAATCATGTACAGTTATGAACTCAATACTTGGTCGGGAATCCTTTTGCAGAAATGACTGCTTCAATGCGGCGTGGCATGGAGGCAATCAGCCTGTGGCACTGCTGAGGTCTTATGGAGGCCCAGGATGCTTCGATAGCAGCCTTTAGCTCATCCAGAGTGTTGGGTCTTGAGTCTCTCAACGTTCTCTTCACAATATCCCACAGATTCTCTATGGGGTTCAGGTCAGGAGAGTTGGCAGGCCAATTGAGCACAGTGATACCATGGTCAGTAAACCATTTACCAGTGGTTTTGGCACTGTGAGCAGGTGCCAGGTCGTGCTGAAAAATGAAATCTTCATCTCCATAAAGCTTTTCAGCAGATGGAAGCATGAAGTGCTCCAAAATCTCCTGATAGCTAGCTGCATTGACCCTGCCCTTGATAAAACACAGTGGACCAACACCAGCAGCTGACACGGCACCCCAGACCATCACTGACTGTGGGTACTTGACACTGGACTTCTGGCATTTTGGCATTTCCTTCTCCCCAGTCTTCCTCCAGACTTCTGGCACCTTGATTTCCGAATGACATGCAGAATTTGCTTTCATCCTGAAAAAAGTACTTTGGACCACTGAGCAACAGTCCAGTGCTGCTTCTCTGTAGCCCAGGTCAGGCGCTTCTGCCACTGTTTCTGGTTCAAAAGTGGCTTGACCTGGGGAATGCGGCACCTGTAGCCCATTTCCTGCACACGCCTGTGCACGGTGGCTCTGGATGTTTCTACTCCAGACTCAGTCCACTGCTTCCGCAGGTCCCCCAAGGTCTGGAATCGGCCCTTCTCCACAATCTTCCTCAGGGTCCGGTCACCTCTTCTCGTTGTGCAGCGTTTTCTGCCACACTTTTTCCTTCCCACAGACTTCCCACTGAGGTGCCTTGATACAGCACTCTGGGAACAGCCTATTCGTTCAGAAATTTCTTTCTGTGTCTTACCCTCTTGCTTGAGGGTGTCAATAGTGGCCTTCTGGACAGCAGTCAGGTCGGCAGTCTTACCCATGATTGGGGTTTTGAGTGATGAACCAGGCTGGGAGTTTTAAAGGCCTCAGGAATCTTTTGCAGGTGTTTAGAGTTAACTCGTTGATTCAGATGATTAGGTTCATAGCTCGTTTAGAGACCCTTTTAATGATATGCTAATTTTGTGAGATAGGAATTTTGGGTTTTCATGAGCTGTATGCCAAAATCATCCGTATTAAGACAATAAAAGACCTGAAATATTTCAGTTAGTGTGCAATGAATCTAAAATATATGAATGTTAAATTTTCATCATGACATTATGGAAAATAATGAACTTTATCACAATATGCTAATATTTTGAGAAGGACCTGTATTCAGTTTTGTGGCCCTCAAGCTCTTTCGACTGGATGATTTTGGCCCATCTAGCAAAACGCTTGGACACCAATGATCTAAGGTAATATAAGGGTGGATTCAGAAATGTACTTGAAAGGTACTTTTTAGCTGTGGATGTAGAAAACTTTTAAATAGGCTCTTTAACATACCTTAAGGCACATTTGTGAATTGTCATATGTAATAAAAAACTAAAATACAGATATTTTTGGAATTATTAAGCATTTTAAGCACAAAATCATAAACCAATTACACGATGAACAAGACGATAAAAACTACTCAAACTCTCTACAGTCTTCAATTGTTTCCTAAATGTATAATAACACTAAATCAATCAACAGTGTAAAATGTTTAAGATGAACAGTTGTAAACGCCATACACCAAATATTAAAATGACACCAAATAATTCATCCAAGGTCCTGATGTTGTGGTGAGGTCTAGATACATTTTGTACCTCATTAAACCTAAAACAGGATTTTAAAGCCTGAAACATCTTCTGTACTTTTATCTTCTTTAAACCTCTCTGGTCCAGACGTTTTTCAAGGTCTATCAAAGTTTTTCTTTGACTTTGGCTGCTTTCTCAAATGTTCAGCCCTAATTTTAGAGGAATGCTCTTTTTACTGCTCATCTGCTTTATATCTGTTTTACAGCTGGAAATGTCTTCTTTGGTCCTCCATCCGGTTTTGTCAGGTTCAGGAAGAAGGAGTGGACAGACCACTTTAAAGAGATTACAAGAACATCTGTGAGAATATTGTGATAATAGTCTAAATAATACTGAATTTCTTTTAAGAGTTTTTCCTCTAGGTTTCCTAGGAAGAACAACACAGTTCGGTACGTAATGTTGCAGAATGCTGATGTGTGCTTTATTGCTTAGTGTTGGATTGTAAGCTGACCCTTGAACATTGTAAAAAACCTCTTTTATTTGTGCTGTTTGTTAAAATATTGCGTCATGTCAAAGCATGAATGAAATCTGAACCAGTTTTCATTCCATCACAGGACCTTCAATGAAACAGTATTTACCAAAACCTATAAATAGTGGATTGCATAGGGACAAATATTAGCTACCACCTAAAAGAAACAAGAATTTTTTTACATTCACTTTGCATTGCACAGTTTAGCTCTAGTAGTTCTAGTCCCTGAGAAAATCTAAGTGTTTTAAGAAAAGTTTATTCCTGGCGTCCAGATTTCAGAGTCTCTGTGTCTGCCGTGCGGTCACAGCTCCTTCTTCACCTCATACTGACACACACAGGCCTCCCGCTGACTGTCCAGGTACGGCTTGCAGCCCAGGTGCATGACGGCATCGAACAGGAGGGTCACTGCAGACTCACATGCTGCGATGGGATGGAGAGCAGAAACACAGGGAGGAAAATCAGCAAACACGTCACATGGATCAGATTAGGAGTATTCAGTGAATTAAATAAATAAAGACTTTGTTGAATAGTTTGGGAGACTGTTGATCAACACAACCTTAAAATCTTAGAAAAGAAGTATGAGTAAAATCTTCATTAACCCTAACCCTCGAATTAAACCTTCAACTTTCTCTCTTATCCCCTTAGCAACAATAAATAGCTAAATTTATGAATAAATGAAGACGTCTAATTTCAAGTTCCTACAAAGGTTTTAACGGTTCAGTTCTTATAACCCAGCAGAAGCAGAAAATAGTGTAAATAAATAGTTCTGTCTGGTCACTTCTGCTTTAATTAGGTCAATTAAAGTAACTAATGTTTTTAACGATACAGTGTTGATTCGGCATAGAAGATCAGAACAACATAGGCAGCAGATAAGCACTTTATGTCCCTAAAGGTGTCTGGACCGAACAAACAGACATGCGCTGTAGTTGGAGAACATGCAAAAACTTGTAATTCATTTAAAAACATGTTTCTTGATATATGAAAAGTGCCAATTGGGCTTTAAGTGGAGTGATTTACAGCTTTCTTTCAGGTCCAGCATGCTGAATATATTTTCTATCAAACAAAAAAACAAAGTAACTCATTTAGGTCAAATTTGGTTTAATCAAAAGTCAAATGTAACAAATCCTGACTTAAGATGTTGCTGTTCATTTGATCAGATTCTCGATAAAATATTGATTTTAGCTCCAAACGACCAGAAAAACAAACTATTTAGAAACAAAATATTATTTGTTAAATTATTTCGCCTTTTTTTGGATTGCTAATTAATTAAATAAAATGAATCTGTATACTATCATAAACAGCTTGTTTGTAGCAGAACTAAAGAGTAAGAACGAAAAGGTAGCACAATGTGTTGAAGTTCCACCTGCAGCTACATCAGGAAGGTGCTTAAGCATCTTCTGCTTTTCATCTCTGTAGTTCACTGCTCTGAAGGCGGTGAATGAATATTTCATCAGGGGTTCAATAAGCTGAGAAGCAGATCAAGTTATCACATTAACCAGTTAGTGTTACCCAGAGCTACATTTATTCTTTCTCTTTATCAGAATCTTCATACTGACTTTCATGTTTGAGGACACATCATCAATCATAAGATTAGGTCGATTTCTACCAGTGAAAACAGAAAAACAACCCTTCAGACTAAATGTCTCACCTTGGACACTCTGGGCCAATCCAAGAGTCCTTTGCACATTCCTGCAAATGGTCTCCAGACAGTCCTGGAACTGCTCATCGCAGTCATGCTTCTCTCGACCACAGGTGTCATAGCAGCGGTCGTGCTGGTTGCAGCATTTGGTCATGGAGGGGATTCCCAAATCAAACTGGAAGAACATGCACAGTCAGTGGGTTTTCTGGACAGGTACAAAACAAGAGCATTTACTAAAGTTGTGCAAAAACACACACTTAGTAGCACGGACGCATGACATCTGTTAATAAAGTTATTTCCTAGTATTTCAACTGTTGCTGGAGTCTTTACCTCAAACAGGACCAAATTACCTGAAATCCAAAAAGCGGGGAACCACATCCATTGGGTGGGGGATGCCTGTAGCCGGGACGAGGCATCGGCTTGTATCCTGAGAATCAGAAGGAAAGGTGAGCACCTTCTAATGTTCTTTCACAGTTTCAGGCCACTTTTCCCTCCAGATGGCCTTATTGTGTCACTCTGGACAATTTCTAAGACATCTGTGATCACAGAGTTGGGATGAAACATAAGCTGCCAGTCACAAAGGTTCAGGCACATTCAGTGCTTGTTGATTGTACTTTATCTTCATCTCAACTCAGAGCCTTTCTGTAGAAAGTGTTTTTATTGGTCTGGTTTAATATTCTAATCTTAAATGATGTGTTTTTAGAAGCTGTGGAAAATCAGCTATTTCTGTGAATTAACAGAAATAAAGGCTTGAAAACATCAGTCTGTGTATAATTAACCTACACGTGTTTCACTGAGCTACTGGAATAAATGAACTTTTCAATAATATTCTAATTTATTGAATATGACTATAAAAGACCAGCAGTACTAACCAGAAATTCCTGCAGCTCTTGTGTTGCTAGCAGCCTCTCAGTAGTCTTTCTGCCCAGTTTACATCCTGTCTTTACATTTGTTTAGAGAAACGTCCTGGTTTTGGATTCTCTCTCTTGTCCTATATTTGCTTCAAATGCTGTCATGGCAACAATAATGTGGATTTTTTGGTAGCCTTCTCCTGACTGATGCCGTTGACCTGAGATCATTTTGGTGTTTTATGACCTCCCTGGAAACTATGGCTTTAGCCAATGGAAAGGTATTATTTCTGCTTCTTCTCATGATTTGAAATTTTCCCTACAGCGGATTGGTCTTTTTAATTATGTCACATTTCATGTGGAAACATGGCGATGATTTATCATATTTCCTATGTCACAAAAACATTGTTTTAAGAGTTGGACCGACTTTTTTCAGCTTGGTGTGGTGTAACACAGGCATCAATATTTCGCATCTCCCAGTAGGTTGGTGACCAAAGAGAAAAAGGCCCTGAATAAGTTCTCAATCTCACCATCACTGCATCTGTAACGACAGAGTCCGTCATATCCACCGAACAGGTCCAGTGCTACGTTCAGGTACGTGTCGATTTTGTGAATCCCGTTCCGGATGGTTCTCAGAGTCATCCTCCAGTCCGGGGTCTCCGGTTCTTGTTTACAGGCAGAAACATCTGGGACCAGCCCACAACTGCAGCAGAACAACCCGAGCAGAACAACCTGAACGTAGCTGCCGCAGAGAAGCGTTTCTCGATACATTATCTTAGCTGAAGTTTTACCTCACCTCCCGCTCTGAGTGTCATGTCACTGTCCAGGTTTACTCATCCATGTTTCACCTAAAAACAACGACCCTACATCTATCGGTTGTGACATTACTTCCGGGTTTAACGGTGTCACGTGGTCCCGGACCACTAAGGAATGCTGTGACACTTTAAAACCGACACCAAGAAAAGGTCTCCGACTTACATCTAAGAAACAAGTTTTTTAACAGTGAAGTTGTTTAAAACTTGATTAGTAATACATGGATTCACTGCGAACTACATTACCCACAGTTCATAACAGCAGCGTAAAATCTCCATACGAAAGTCTATAATCAGATGTGATTCTTTACGTTCATACTGATGACAATGTAACGCTAAAATAAGGGGTATGTTGACGGCAACTTGTGGGTTTATGAGCTGAATATATTTCTTGAAGATCATATTTTCTCGCAGCTCTGCCAGCAAGAATCAAACGAAGTTCAGATAAAATTGAAATCCTCTGTGTTTAAAAAGTGCCACAGCACCCTCTGGTGGATGGTCAATTTAATACAGTCGGATTAAATGTGCCTTTTCCAAAACATCCTTTAAGCAGCTATTAAAGATACTTTCATTTAACCCTTATTTTTGTTTTACATTTTTTATTGTTTAGATGTAATATTCTAATTTTAAATGATGCGTTTGCATTAGCTGCAAGTGGAAAATCATAATTGACAGAAATAAAAGCTTGAAAACCTGTCTGTTTTGAATTAATCTAAATGAACTTTTCAATGTCTAATTTATTGAACAAACATGTATATAGATAGAATAGAAATATCCTTTACTGTCCCAAAGTCATAAATTTGACTTGTGTTGAGTCTGTGAATTACTTCAAGGTTCAACATGTTCATTCACAGATGGTCTGCCTACACCAGGTTGGAGTGAATAATTATTCTGAGCTTTCTCTTGAACCATTGTTTCCATGTTCTTTTGACAGCAAGAAGGCAATTTTATCCAAACATCTGCTCACTGGAATTTGCTTTTCCAAATGTCCTGTTTTGGCATTTCAGGGATGCTATACAGAGAAGCTGGTTGCCTACATGTTGCAAGTGCAGTTTAAAAAAAAAAAAAGATGAAATCTTAATTTCATAATTAATCTTATTAAATTGAGACTGGATCCAGTATCAAAGTAGGCAGGCCACATTGAGGTAACAGTAACCTGTGTTTGTATGACCAGTTTGGATTATCTGTGTTGGTGAGTGAACATGTGTAGATATACAGTGGGGAGAACAAGTATTTGATACACTAGTGATTTTGCAGGTTGTCCCACTTGCAAAGCATATAGAAGTCTTTCATTTTTAATCATAGGTACTCTTCAATTGTAAGTGGTGGAATCTAAAACAAAATGCAGATTACTGAGTTAAAATTACTGATATCAGATGTTTCCTGTCGATTCTGACGAGGTTCGCACACACTGCAGTAGGGATTTTGAATGGTGTTCTTGGGGTTTTACTCATCCTTCTTCTTTCTCCAAACACTGAGTGGAGTTTAGACCAAAAAGCTCCACTTTTGTCTCATCAGACCACATGATCTTCTCCCATTCCTCCTCTGGATCATCCAGATGGTCATTGGCAAACTTCAGACGGGCCTGGACCTGCGCTGGCTTGAGCAGGGGGACCTTGCGTGCTCTGCAGGATTTTAATCCATGGCGCCTTAGTCTGTTACTAATGGTCTTCTCGGAGACTGTGGTCCCAGCTCTCTTCAGGTCATTGACTAGGTCCTGCTGTGTAGTTCTGGGCTAATCACTCACCTTCCTCATGATCAGTGATGCCCCACGAGGTGAGATCTTGATTGGAGGCCCAGATCAAGTGAGATCGACCATCATCTTGAACTTCTTCCATTTTCTTATAATTGCACCAACAGTTGTTGTCTTCTCATCAAACTGCTTGGTTATTTTCCTGTAGATCATCCCAGCCTTGTGCTGGTCTACAGTTTTATCCCTGATGTCCTCACACAGCTCTCTGGTCTTGGTGGAGAGGCTGGAGTTTGTTTGATTGTGTGGTCAGGTGTCTCTTATCCAGATAATGAGTTCAAACAGGTGCAGTTAATAGGTGGAGAACGGGAGGGCTTCTTAAAGAAGAACTAACAGGCCTGTGAGAGCTGGGATTCTTACTGGTTGTTAGGTGATCAAATACTTATGTCATGCAATAAAATGCTAATTACTTAAAAATCACACAATGTGATTTTTGTTTTAGATCCCATCACATCTCAGTTGAAGAGTTCCTATGGTAAAAATGAAGGACTTCTACATGCTTTGCAAGGGTTAGGGTTATACTCTGTAAATTTGTGTTGAGCTGGCGTATGTAAGCAAGTTTGTCCTGAGTTGCACCGTTGTTAGAGTGACAAGAACGGTAGGTCTGCAACACACAGCACCCTAGAGCAGCAAAGGACAGGTGGACCCAGCTCTGGAAGGCCACAGCAGTCCCAGGCTGACCTACACAGGGCTTCAACCCAGGGCAGCTATATGCCCCACACAGAGGTAGGTCATCAGTGAAGCACAGGGGCCAAAGAGACACAGGCTGAGACGCCATGGCCTCGCCCTGCAGACAAAGCACAGGACCCGGTCCACCCGGTGGCCCAGGACCCGGTCCACCCGGTGGCCCAGGACCCGGTCCACCCGGTGGCCCAGGACCCGGTCCACCCGGTGGCCCAGGACCCGGTCCACCCGGTGGCCCAGGACCCGGTCCACCCGGTGGCCCAGGACCCGGTCCACCCGGTGGCCCAGGACCCGGTCCACCCGGTGGCCCAGGACCCGGTCCACCCGGTGGCCCAGAACCCCCATCAGAAAGAATTCCCATTGTTTGGAGAAGAAACATCCCTGCTGATCAAATTCCATGAAGCCAAGCATTTCTTTCACGACTCATGTGTTTGCATATAGTGCATCTTCAATATCAGCTGATGTAGTTAAAAACATTTATCTGATGCAGAGAAACACATTAATCCAGTTTGACTTTATTTAAATGATCAGGCCAGCACTGAAGAGAAAACCTGTTCCTTCAGTTAGTTACTTCAATTAATGCCAAAACTTTAAACATTCAAAAATGAAAGTGTACAACCATTTCTTGATGGACGTGTTGATGTGTGCGATTTACTGTTTCAATCTGAAATATATTTTGCAGAAGAAAACCAAACGGTCTAATTTTCTCCACTCAGCGAGGGAAATAAAATGCTAAAACCCGGTTTGGTTTTTTTGCTCCTCAGTGATATGGATCTCACTGGAGAACATCTCCTGATAAACTCGCCGTTTTTTTTTACTTTCTTCGTCATGATGAACCCACGATGTAGAAATCCTTCCTATTCTCACTGCAAAATCTCTACAATCAGGTGTCCTTGTCCTTCTGGTTACTAGCGAAACAAGTCAAAATAAATAAAAATAAGTGTAGAATATTTAACAGTGTGCAGACTGGTTCATTACGATGCAACAAGGCGATTCCTGGGAACAGGCTGGAATGAGGAGGAAGAGCCGTTCACAGGATGAGATTTGAGGTGTGTGACGTTTCTAACCTCAAACAAGCCTTAAATAATTTAATAATCTTTTGCTGCTAATGTAAAGCCTCGCTGTTTAAAAAAAAGAGCATAGACATCTATTCATATATTCACATTTGTTACAAGCTTCCGAACTCATCCGCCTCTGAATAAGTTATTTAGTCTGTCCAGCTCCTTGCAGTTTTCCATGGTCATGAGCTCGGCCTTCTTCCGCATACGGTCGTCTCTGTAAACCTTTGCAGCATAAAGCAGGTCTGTTTCTGCATGAGACACGCACAGAAAAACAAAGTTAGACACTGAAAATGATGAAGGGAAGAACTGAAAGAGTGAACTGCGGTTACTAACTTGTCTGTCTCTCCTTCCAGCAGTTATTCCTGACATTAGTTACGTAGTCCTCTTCTACATTTTTCTCAATTTGCTGCAGAGCCAAGCCCTTAAACTCTGATTTGAAGTCTCGGGTGACGTAGTAATCGACACGCAGGTTCTCCGTCTGTCTCTTTACTGTCTGACCTGTGGACCTGCAAAACACGTAGGACATGACGGTTGTTTGACTAAATGAAAGAGAGAAAAAACTTCTGCAAAAAGAAGACAAACAACAACTGGTCTTAAACTCCCCCACTGCACTGAGAAACAAACATTGTAGCAGGAAGGCTATGATCGTCTGAAGAGAACTGCGTAGAAGTTTGAAACCAGATGTAATATCTTTATATTTTGCTGTCTAGCAGCCATAACTTCTGGTGATCTTCTACAGTTCACGAGGATTTCTGAAGGTCTTGTAAAAAAGGGGTTTTCTCTGAATGTTGTCTGCTTTTAAATTCGTTTTCAGCGCAGGACCTGAACATTACAGCATATTGTACAACATGTGCTTAAAGAAATGATAAAAATGAACTGAAGAAACGTCAGGTCTATCTACAGCAGATGAACTGTATCTGAAAGTCGTATCTCTAAGAAAAGAAGAAAACTATCTGGACATAGAACCTAAGAGATGCATCACGACGTCAGCTGATGTGCTGATTGTTATCGGTGGAGATGCAGGTTGAGGAGGTGTTGCACTGACCCTGTTGGTCTGAGGTGGGTGTAAACTTGCTCTCTTTTGTACCTCCTAGCTTATTTGTTCTGTCCTCTTCAGGACCATTTTATGACTGTGGTGGGCTGTTTTAGAGCCCTTTCTGTGCACAATCCAGCTTTACTTAACATTTATCCTTATTAAATTTTAATAAGACTTTGTTAACTGGAAACTTTAACTGGTTTTCTTTTGTTTCTCACAGTTTTAAATCTTCTTGTGAGTATCCAGACAAGTCATCTTTAATTGATCTGGTTTTAACCAATATTTCTCATAAATATACACACATTGGAATTTTTGCGAATGACTTGAGTGACCGTTGTGCTGTAGCGGCACCAGAAAGAAAGGAATGCAGGAAGTGGACTGGGAGGGAAGCCAGGGAAGAAAGTTAGGAAGAAAGACATGAGAGACAGAGGAAGAAAGGAAAGGCAGAAGGAAGGAAATAAGGATACAAAGAAGAAAGAACAACATTTAGGCAATGGAACAGGGAATAAAACCTGGAAATTATAAATGTTTTTTCATTCTCTGCCTTCCTTCTCCATAGTCACCCAGACCTGGAAATCAAATTTTAGGCTTTTCCAGACTGCATGGGAAGCAGCTGGTTCAGCAACAGACGTGAAGTGCCTGTTTGGTGTATATCCTGGTCCACAGTGTGTGTGCCAATACACGTACGGTCTGGAGTAGAGGCTGTATGGAGGGGGGGACACCATCAACTGGCTCAGTATTGACACCAAGATCAGGACCACGATGGGCATCAGCTGGATGAACATTGAAAAGCCCCCCTGCGGACAAACAGAAAACGTGTGTAAAAGATGGAGGCAATTCTTTGAGGCAAAAATAAAATCTGAAGCTGTTTACACACATCGCCTCGCTCCTCTGTCCTCTCCTGTCGGTAATCCGTGTGATGGCTGTAGCTTGTCCTGCCATTGGTGAATGTGTGGGTGCTGGCTGCAGACAGAACATCACAGCTGTGGTCAGAAACGTAGCTCCAAATCAGACACATCAGCTCTCTATGTTAGTATTAAATCTGTGCTGCTAGAATCCATAAGGAGAAACTTAAAAGAAGCGGATATACAGGTCGTTCTCAAAATATTAGCATATTGTGATAAAGTTCATTATTTTCCATAATGTCATGATGAAAATTTAACATTCATATATTTTAGATTCATTGTACACTAACTGAAATATTTCAGGTCTTTTATTGTCTTAATACGGATGATTTTGGCATACAGCTCATGAAAACCCAAAATTCCTATCTCACAAAATTAGCATATTTCATCCGACCAATAAAAGAAAAGTGTTTTTAATACAAAAAACGTCAACCTTCAAATAATCATGTACAGTTATGCACTCAATACTTGGTCGGGAATCCTTTTGCAGAAATGACTGCTTCAATGCGGCGTGGCATGGAGGCAATCGGCCTGTGGCACTGCTGAGGTCTTATGGAGGCCCAGGATGCTTCGATAGCGGCCTTTAGCTCATCCAGAGTGTTGGGTCTTGAGTCTCTCAACGTTCTCTTCACAATATCCCACAGATTCTCTATGGGGTTCAGGTCAGGAGAGTTGGCAGGCCAATTGAGCACAGTGATACCATGGTCAGTAAACCATTTACCAGTGGTTTTGGCACTGTGAGCAGGTGCCAGGTCGTGCTGAAAAATGAAATCTTCATCTCCATAAAGCTTTTCAGCAGATGGAAGCATGAAGTGCTCCAAAATCTCCTGATAGCTAGCTGCATTGACCCTGCCCTTGATAAAACACAGTGGACCAACACCAGCAGCTGACACGACACCCCAGACCATCACTGACTGTGGGTACTTGACACTGGACTTCTGGCATTTTAGCATTTCCTTCTCCCCAGTCTTCCTCCAGACTCTGGCACCTTGATTTCCGAATGACATGCAGAATTTGCTTTCATCCGAAAAAAGTACTTTGGACCACTGAGAAACAGTCCAGTGCTGCTTCTCTGTAGCCCAGGTCAGGTGCTTCTGCCGCTGTTTCTGGTTCAAAAGTAGCTTGACCTGGGGTATGTGGCACCTGTAGCCCATTTCCTGCACACGCCTGTGCACGGTGGCTCTGGATGTTTCTACTCCAGACTCAGTCCACTGCTTCCGCAGGTCCCCCAAGGTCTGGAATCGGCCCTTCTCCACAATCTTCCTCAGGGTCCGGTCACCTCTTCTCGTTGTGCAGCGTTTTCTGCCGCACTTTTTCCTTCCCACAGACTTCCCACTGAGGTGCCTTGATACAGCACTCTGGGAACAGCCTATTGTTCAGAAATGTCTTTCTGTGTCTTACCCTCTTGCTTGAGGGTGTCAATAGTGGCCTTCTGGACAGCAGTCAGGTCGGCAGTCTTACCCATGATTGGGGTTTTGAGTGATGAACCAGGCTGGGAGTTTTAAAGGCCTCAGGAATCTTTTGCAGGTGTTTAGAGTTAACTCGTTAACTCGTTGATTCAGATGATTAGGTTCATAGCTCGTTTAGAGACCCTTTTAATGATATGCTAATTTTGTGAGATAGGAATTTTGGGTTTTCATGAGCTGTATGCCAAAATCATCCGTATTAAGACAATAAAAGACCTGAAATATTTCAGTTAGTGTGCAATGAATCTAAAATATATGAATGTTAAATTTTCATCATTACATTATGGAAAATAATGAACTTTATCACAATATGCTAATATTTTGAGAAGGACCTGTAAATGGTGCATCACACACAGATGAGGCAACGATGAGATCTGATCTGTGTTTGCGTTTATGGACTGTTCTCTTACAGGAGGGGAAGCCGCCCCCGAAGAACATGTTGAAGAGGTCTTCAGGCGTGATGTCGGCTTCGAAGCCTCTGTGGAAGTCAAAGCCTCCTCCGTGGGATTGGCTCGGGCTGCTCGGCTCCTCCCCGCCCGTCAGGTCGTACTGCTGTCGCTTTGCTGGATTGCTCAGAACTGCATAAGCATTCCCAATCTCTGAATGAGGAAAATGAGACGGACAAGACTGTTTTAACCTTTCAGTCCAGTACTGTAATATCCAGCAGGTTAGAGAGACTAGGTCTGAAACGCCTAACTTTGGTACAGATTTTAATGGTTACATCACAGCAACAAAAATAAGGATTTGTTCTTCTATCAGTTATGAAATGAAGGTCAGGTGTCCATCTACATGATGTATTAACAGTCCGGCCCTTTTTCTCCTAAGCCAGGGTAAAACATTTCTGACAACGTCTCGGATTCTGGAGTGGCTCAAAACAAAGGATGCAAAATCTCTACACAATCCCCTCATGGCTGTGCTTCTCCTTGATGCTTGTGCACCCTTTTCTACCATTTTTTTTTCATTCAACGTGAATCTACTGTAATGCAAAGGAGCCGACAGGACCGTTTTATTCTATTTTTTGTTCTAGTTTTCTCTGCTCCATACAAGAGATTTTCACCAAAAAGAAAAAACTATCCCAAACCCTGTCTGGAGACTGTAAGGACAACACATATTACTTTTGAAGGCCTCTGTTGCTCCAGGGGTGTGGTTCTTGTCTGGATGGAACTTCAGAGCGAGCATCCTGTAGGCTTTTTTCAGCTCTTTATCTCCAGCTTCTTTGTTCACACCAAGAACCTCATAATAATCCTTACACCGCTTTATTCTGCAAGACATGGGAGAGAGGCATGAAGAGAAAAATTCAAACAATAGCTTATGATAGAAAATCTGCAGAACGTTTTCCGTTTAATCGTAACTCTGCCTTTATGATTTACCTTTGTACCACAAGGTGTCGTCGATCGAGGAGGAAGAGCTAATTAGCTTTCTAGCTTTGGAAAAACAACAGAGAAGAATGTGCTATTTACAGCCATTAAACCAGACTAGAGATGAAGAACGAGCTGGTTGGGCTCCTAGCCTCATTTCTCCTCCACCAGGGAACCCACCGCACCCCCGCCAGTGCGGTGGATGCAGTGGATGTCAGCTTAGAGTTCCACATCAAACAGTTCGATGTGAAGACTTTTTCCAGCCAAGCTGTTTATTGTGCGACACCGAGCACGCATACACAGTCGTAAAAACAGTGCATTGAGGTGACGGTGGTAGGGGTTTGTCCTGTAACTGGTGGGTTGCCAGTTCGAACCCCTGCTCCATCCTTCTCAGTTGTTGTGTCCTCAGGAAAGACACTTCGCCCACCTTGCCTGCTGATGGTGGTCAGAGGGTCCAGTGGCGTCCGTTGTATGGCAGCCTCACCTTTGTCTGTGTGCCTCAGGGCAGCTGTGGTTACAATGTAGCTCACCACTGTTAGCGTGTGAACGTGTGGATGACTGATTGTAGTGTAAACCGCCTTGGGGTCTCTGGGAACTTGATTAAGCGCTATACAAGTGCAAGTCATTTACCATTTACGTTATGCAGACGTGCCTAGAGGACGTACTCTTCTAGTCCGTCTCGAGTACACCCGGCGTTCTTATTTTACATCATTTCTGACTCAGATTTTCTGATTCGTTTCATGCTTTTTTGTTTAATTGTTTAAAATATTTATTGTTTATTTTCTTTGCTATAAGGCTGGAATAACAATATGCAACAAAAAAAAAAAATAATCTATTTCCTGTTTCATTTTTACAGTGTCCCTTTAGCTTTGTTTTCTCATCATATCCGCCCATACGCTTACATTAGGTGAGGATGTCCATGTTTTCTATAACAACATTGTAAAACGTTCTTGTTTGACTTGTTAGTAATGTTGATTTTTATCCTTTGGAAAGTAGAGGTCTAAAAATTAATTAATTCATCTAAACACTCTGGTGTATTTTCCACTGGAAAGAATAAAAGTCATCATTTGTAAATCAGGGCTGTTATATTTAGAGCTGCAGCTACCGATTGTTTAAGTAATCGAGTATTCTATCGATTATTCTGATTAATCAAGTAATCAAATAAAAAAAATTGCAGATTCTGCAGATTTTTCATTTAACTACTTAAGTAGAAATATATGAAAGTAAACAAACAATTCCTTTTAAATCCATGTTTGTTGCTTAGAATGGAATAACAGCCTGTCTTTAGTGCACACTTGAACATTTGTAACAAAGGATCCATCAGGAGCTGAAATAAACATCTAACAACATGTCAAAAGCTCAGGATGCATACACAGCACAGCTGGGGGAAGGTTCGGTCACATATGATAAAGTAATCAACTAACCCACAGATGAGCAACAGATATCCAGCCAACCGTGTTCCCAAGCCGATCATACACCCTCACCTTTTAACCCCTTCCACCTGCTCATCTGTGAAGCTTTTAGAGTCGCCTCCTGCAGATTCCTGATGCTCTCCTCCTGGCTGGGAACCCGCTGTTTCTGAGTGGTCTTTGGGCCGCCTGCGATACGCGCCGTTGCCTGCTGAGCTTCCATTCTTCGTTAACGCGTTCAACAAGGCTGAAGAAAACAAAAATCAAGGATAACAATGAAATGAATAAAACAAAGCATTAAATTAGGTTCAATTACCGATACCAATTTTGCTGTAAGAATTAATATGTTAAAAAAACAAGATATTTTTTAGCTGTCAATCTTTAATAATTCATGTTAGTAAGAGAGACAACGTCACTCCGACGTGTGACGTGTAAAGAGAGCGGTCGCTGGGTTTTACCATGAAAAAGATGACAGAAACTGATACATAGTTTTAACTGGCTTTGGCATCTTATAACAATTAACGTGGCTAGCGTTACTAAAACCACAGGACCTATATGTATTCCTTGGACTATTTAGACCCTTAACGTAACTCTTCTTATTAGATAACAGTCTAAAAACAGGAAAAAACAAACTGAGCAATGCTGCTGTTTTGCCTTCCTGTTATCTGTTGAAAGTCTCACTCTCTCTCTCACAGCCTGAATGAACAGTGGACATGTCTGTACTTGTAGAAATAAAAGTTTCCTTTTAAATAGCTTCCAATTCCAGGACTTTGGAACCTTTCCCACTGAGCTTTCTCCAGGTTCACACACTGGGTTTAAACTCATGAGCCAATAACAAGCAGCTAAACGTCCGACATACGCTTACATAAATCATTCATCTGGATCAGAGACATTAAAGCACAGATAGACCGATAACCCAACAATGTGTCCCCAGAACCAGGGCTTGGGTAAACATTGGACTGGGAAACCCTGCTTTTAGCATGACATGGTAGGTTTGTTGATGCACTGAATACCAGTACCTGCTGATGTAACAGATTACATAATTCAATTGTCTAACAACTTTTGCAATCTGGAAAAGCTCATATAGAAATCCATAACTTCATTCATGTCCGATTAAATTACTCCAGCCAAAGTTGTTTTAATACCACATAATGAACACAGCATAAAGCTTAAAACTTACAAGTTCACATCTATAAAAAACTTTTTACGATAAAACAGGTCTGTTGCATTGGGAGAGCATTGCAGGCCATGATGGAACCATCAAACTTCAGGAGTGTGGACTCTTCGTTCTTTAGCTGCTTAAAAAAAAACAAAAAATACATATCTTTTCATAATTGCTTTTGTTTAACGAGCTCTTTCACCTGACTGTTTATGGTATTGTAATTTCCTTTGTACATCAATTTGTGATTTTTGTCTTGAAATGTACTATCTAAAAACTGTTTTATTTACTGATAAATGGATGGACAGATGGACACACATGGATGAATGGATGGATGAATGGATGGATGGATGGATGAATGGATGGATGAATGGATGGATGAATGAATGGATGGATGAATGGATGGATGGATGAATGAATGGATGGATAATTAAATGCTGACAAACAGATAAATGAGGGTGAACAACAATAGACAGATGGACACACATGGATGAATGGATGGATGGATGGATGGATGAATGGATGGATGGATGAATGGATGGATGGATGGATGGATGGATGAATGGATGGATAATTAAATGCTGACAAACAGATAAATGAGGGTGAACAACAATAGACAGATGGAAGAGCAGATGAATGACTGGCAGGAAGATTTAAACAATGTGTTTCGAAGTGATTCCTGGAAGTACAAATATTTCCACTCTACTTCATTTATCTTTTCTACTCTACACCTGGAAAATACTTCAATAAAGATGTCGTAATTTCCGGACTACGTAGGAACACTGCAGCACAGTTTAGGAACCAGGGTTGTTGCAGTTGCCCGTGTTTATTTTGGTAATTTGTTATTAAGCAGGCATCTGACCCACCTGGACATTTAAGAGCATCTGTGTTATCCCTGTTTTCCTGTCCTGTGTCCTGGATGATTAGCCTGAAGCTCGGAGCTCTTTGTGGGCTTATCATTCAATTAAAGGATTGGCTGCTGTTGCCTCTAAACAAACCTGACCTGCTTCCTTCTCCTGGCTACTACTGACAGCTAGAACCCTTACAAAACTATAGCCACAATTGAAGTGAAAGTTCAATTAGCGCTTAATTCAAAGTAAGACAACAGACAATAGTCTGTCAACTGGTTTATAATCAGAACAAAAAAAAATTAGGATATTACGCTGAAACTGAGCAGGACAGTTTAGAGCTGATTAGCTAGTTTAAATTTAACTAATGTCCGTTTATAAAGAGTGTTTCCCTTTAAATGAAAGCACAGGCTTGGCTAGCCGCCAGGCCAACAGCTCAGCTAGCTAACTGGGATCCTTTTAGCTAAATTTACCAAAATAACAAACGTCTGCTTCTTTCTCTAGTGATATGGGTACATAAACAGTTGCTTATGATCATTCTAGTCCCTCCAGAGGATTTATAGCGAAGTGTCACCGTGAATGATGTTAAAGAATATCAGCTACATGCTAACAGCAGGTTGATTTATACAGAGACGGCGGAAGGAGCTAAGTTAGCCCCTTTTCCAGCACACTCAGCCTCACCTTTAGCTCTGTCGGTCGGGTACAGCTTCTCCGCTTTGTAGAGAAACTTCAAGGCCTTCTCCTTGTCTCCTGCTTCCAGCACTTTCGTGGCGATGTTGATACATTTTTCTGCTTCGTCTCTGTTCCCTTCCATCTTCTTCTCTTCTTCCTTTTCCTCCCCCCGCAGTCAGCTGATGAACTCAAACCACGTGGTTTACAGCACTGACAGGCGGGTTTTCATTTCAGAAATTGAAACTCGCATATTACATAGATTCAATACACAGAGTGAATGAAAGACTTTATTTCTTCTAATTTTGATGTTTATAGCTTACAGATAATCAGTCAGTCATTTTCTACCGCTTCTTCCATAGTGGGTCGCGGGGAACCTGGTGCCTATCTCCAGCGGGAGGCGGGGTACACCCTGGACAGGTCGCCAGTGCAACACACAAACAACTCACACACCTAAGGACAATTTAAAGAGACTAACAAACCTAACAGGCATGTCTTCGGACTGTGGGAGGAAGCCGGAGTCCCCGGGGAGAACCCACGCATGCACGGGGGGGTAACATGTTAACACCATGCAGAAAGACCCCCGGTCGGGAATCGAACCCAGGACCTTCTTGCTGCAAGGCAACAGCGCTACCAAAAAAAAAGATTGGAATCTTAAAAATTATAAACTGAATATTTTGAAAAGGTAAAATATTGGAAACTCATGGTGTCACAACCTATCATGTATCTATGTCCTATCGTGTGTATGCTAAAAAATGGCAGTGTTAATGCATTTTAAAAGCTGACATTGTGAGGTCATTGGTGTCCACAATTTACATTAAAACCTGTGAAAAGCTGTGATCCAAATCATAAAAAATCATTTTGTGATTTATGATGTTATACTTAATCTCGATGACCTTTCCACTATCTTCTATGTCTAATATTTTTATACAGCTTCTTATGTTTTCACTGGGAAGCAGTTTGTGATTTTGTTTGGAGAAAAGTGTTATTAGTTTGCAATATTTTTTGTTATTCATCACAGCAGACTTGTAAATAGATTTATATATTTTTTCATTTTCATAAACAAATACATTATAACAGTACACAATGACTTTTAAATAATTTAAAATCAATTTTTAATAAGAATGATAATCTGACTTTAATCAGACCCACAAGTGCTTTACATCGAATACAAGGAAGGAAACAGCACCAGTCTGCTGAGGATGAAAAGCTAGATCAGGCCATGTGAATGATCCACGTTGCCTGTTTCTCCACCTTTGTTCTGTTTATCTGCATGAGTGCAATAAATCAGTAACCTCAGCATAAACTCATCTAAAAGAAATATCTTCACTATCTTAAGAAAAGCGGCACCTTTTTTAGGCCCAGTGTCAGTAAAAAAAAACTTTACTGCCTTCCACAATCATAAATATATTTTTGTTTTTTGTCAGTGATAGCAGTGATAATTCAATTTTTATGTACAAATGAGAAGACTATAAAGTGTTGCCTTATTTATTTTGTTCATCAAGTTCATTCGGTCATATTTATGGTATTATCTCCAGGTATCATAACTCGGTATTACTGAATTACATTTTTACATTCAAATATTTATAAATTACACAGAGGTGGAACTCTAAGGTTTGTCTGGTAATAAAAAAGAGGGCGAATGGATTCAGAGTTGACACGGAGATGAGATTTAAACTACAGCTTTAAGTACAAGCTCTGCCCATCTTTCTGCCCGTCTTTCAAGCTGGGGTACGTGAAGGAGGAAGTTTGGCTTCAAATGAACCCATGGTGTTGAGAGCTGCATGGATGCGGAAGTGCAGTCTGGACTCCATGCTGTACTCTCTGTAGTTCATCCTGCAAATAAGATCAAATGTTACCTGTTTCTGGAACCTGGGAGTATTTGTGTAGATGTGACTTGCACTGACAGGTCATTGAGTTTGTGTTGCTCAGTTTGAACCTATTGCCATCTCTGAAATGTTTTACTCTAAGATTATGGTGAGTTTAGCTGAAAGAAAAAGATGGAAATACTTACTTTGCATTTTCAATTACAGTGATGGCCATTTTGATGTCACCTTTCAGCTTGTGCAGTAAACCCAGCTCATACATGGAAAATGGTACCAGGTAGGTGTCATGCTTGATGTCTTTTTCGCTGCAGGAAAGATAAAGAAACAACAGAAGGTCTAGTTAGTGACAGTAGCCAATATCACAGCCAAATCCTTCAATCAGTTTTGAACCATCATTACAGTACATGTGTACAGTACCTTTGATAAGTATTACTGTACCATCATTTAATGTTTTCCTTCCAAGCAGCCAGATTTTCTTGTAATCTTTTTATGTGGTTTGGGTCAAAGCTTTCTAGAGTTCATTAAGAGTTTTCATTTGAACTTCAGTGATTTTTCACTTACTGCTTGACTATGTTGAGGAGCAGGTTTTCATTATTTTACTGTCATGTACCCCAAACTCGCCAGACAACCGCTAAAGACCTCCCGGGCTGTGTTTGGTTTGATGGTGGAACTCCGGCCATGGACTAAGGATGATGTCGGGTGGTGGAGGGAGCACCTTGAGGATCTTCTTAATTTAGTCACTATACCCTCTGGGGAGGAGTCCATCACTATGGGAGCAGTCACCAAGGAATCCAGGGTTGGATTCACTCGTAGAGGTTTAGCTGATACCGCCTCTTTACAGATAAACTGGGCCTTAGGGTGCTATCTTTGTGTTACTGTGAAAGTTTGGACATTTTTTTGTGTAAATCTGTTTAATTCAGCAACATTTGGCCTAAAACTGTCTTAGTGTAGACCTCTTTGGGTTGGAGGGATCATTCTGCTTATCCCATGTTCCTGTCTGCTTATATGCTTTGAAGTTTGTTGCTCTGCAGGATACATGTGTGTGTTAGCTCAATGCCAAGACAGAAAGACATCAGCAATGACCTGAGAGAAGCTCATCAATCTGGGAAGGGTTAAAGGCCATTCACATACATAAAGGCAGTATAGTATCTACAGACCAGTGGCGATTGCTCTAAGACTGCAAGGGAAGTTCAGCTTCCCCTAAAATTTCAAAATATAAGTGATCAAATATATACTGTTGTGTGTACATGTCATTGACTAAATATGCGCTACAACGCGCTCAACTTTTGTTCAGAATCAGCTTCTTATCACTGGTAACGGCGCGGCTTTCCTCTCACTCATTCCCGCAGCTTCACAGTGCTTTAAACATTGAGCGAAGCAAAAATGCTGGGCTTTGTCCCGCCCATCGGACGCTCAGCGTCTCTGGGGATCTATGGGGCAGTGGGCTGGCCTCGGCTGGCCTGGACGCTCAGCTTCTGCATGATGCTTGGATGACCTGTCTGAGGCTGAATCCCTTCTTGATTGACAGCGAATCAGCGATCTTGAAATTGAGCTTCCCCTCCTTGAAAGACCAGCATCCGCCACTGCTACAGACAACAGAGAACTTAGCAAAGAACTAGCTTTAAACCAAATCTTTAAGCTCTTTGTTACACATTTTGTCCTATTTCTTTAATAAATCTATGAAAAATGCTGAAGGAAACAGATGTTAGCACCAAGCGGTTCCCAAAGAACATCTAGCTGAAAACTTATTTATGGTCAACTGAAGACTCATGGGTTTTTGTTGGATTACTTTTTATAATTTTCAAAGATAAGACTTTCTGTTACTGTTCATCTAATGGAAGTAGTTTTAAAGAACCAAAATGGGGTATTTTGTCCTGACCCTGAACACAAAACCGTTGTTTTTAAACCTCTTCAGAGTACTTTACATTTGGTATTAAAATGCACTGAATATAAATAACTGACACCAATACCATAAAACAGTTGGCTAAAACATATAAGAACCATCATCTTCAGTTATTTTTTTATACAAAACACCATGTAAATCAAAAGGTGAGAGATAAAAGTCTTTAATGAGAATTTCTCATGCAGCTGGTGGTGTTGTATGTTGCAGCAATGATGTGAACTCACTGGAAAATGACAAAATTGAAGCAAATCTCAGCCTGAATCTGGTGTCCCAGCTGCGTTAAACACAGGCCCTTCAGCATCTGCACGACACACAGGTCATCCATGTGGTACTCTGAGGGAGCTGCACATTACATGGACTTTTAGTTTTCATTTTCATCTTAAAGGTTTATATATTTTTTACTTATTTCTGTTGCTGCACCTAAATCATTCCTGAGCTGCTGTTCTGCATTCTCCAGAGTCGACAAGATGGCCTCAGTCAGCTCTGGCCTTTTGCCGACTACTGTGAAGCCGTTCCACACATACATCATTTCCTGCGAGAGATAAATTTGACTCATTGTAGTAAAGAAAACTGGCTTATAGTTTTTACTGAAAGGTCATGCACATGTTCTGACCAAAGCAGGCACCACAAGCTTCAGAGGGTTCGGGGAGGAGTATCTCTGGGCCTTCTTTGCAGCAAACTTCTCGGTGGGAATTGATTTTCCTGCTATTCTTAATCTGAGGCCATCCACCTGCCTACAAACCAAAATACATTTATTTCATTTCGAAATGTACAACCACAGAACAACAAAGGTGAGGCATTGTTCATTTCTTTACACACCTGAATAGTGCCACTACATTTTCTCCCAGCTTTGTTACTTCTTCCTCTGGAAGCATGCTTAAGATGGCAGCTTTCTGAAATACATATGTGGCCTACAAGAAAGCATCAACATTAAATTGTATGACCTGAAAGAACATATGATATATTGGCATCTCAAAGGTGGAAAAAGTCCCATAGGATACCTGGGACCACTTGTTCTCCTTGCAGAGCAGGTTGGCATATCGATACGCCTCGATCCAGTTTTGCTCAAAGGAGTATGCCCACATCAGCTCCCAGTAACACAGGTGGTGAATCTGACGCCACTCTTCCTGTGTTGCTATACATGCTACGAACTTCTCCTGAGCCTGCAGAGAGGGCCAAACTCCCTGAATATTAGTTTTCATTTACAACCCCATGTGTGGCATCAAGAGCACTCAATTAGACACTAAACACTTACAAATGTGAAGTTCCCTTTAAGTACAGCGATTCTGGCAGCGTAGAAGAGCATCAGGGCTCCCTGTGGAAAAGTACCTCTGATTCAGTCAAGTCAAGTTTATTTATATAGTGCTTTTCAGCAACAAGGCACTCAAAGCGCTGTACATGAGGAAAAACATTACAATGATACAGAAAATCAAACACAGAAAAACAAATCAAATGACACTAATAATCCTTGGGAGTTTACTGGTAAGAGCTGGTTCTAATCCAATCTTTCTAATAGAGGTAATTAGCTCATTAAGTCCTCTGTGGTAAGGAGTTCATCCTGTGCTAGAAGAAAAATGATAATATTAATCCTTGAGGTCACTGGTATGAGGCAGTTGTGGTCCCATCATTCAAATAAGCTGGGTCACTGGTATAAAACAGTTTTAGTCCAAACGTTTTAAATGCTAATAATGTTTGGCTGCCTCTGGTATGATATAGTTGTAATACAATCCTCTTCAGAAATTCTAAAATTCTCTGGTCATTGGTAAAAAGCTTTAGTCCAAATTTTCAAATACTAATAATATTTGGCCTTCACTGGTAATCCTTCTGAGAAATCTGAAAATCTATGAAAAGTAATGAAATCACACCTTTAGGTAGATGAGAAAAGAGACCACATTAGGTAACAAGAGGGGGAAAAGAAATCATACACCACTGTTGTATTGCTCTTGCATCTTATACTGCTCTATATTTACTCTCACTCACTTAAAACTGTGCACTTATATTTATATTATATTGTAGATATGTTTGTACTGTTTAATTTGTACTGTATTGCACCGACTACGCCAAAACAAATTCCTTGTATGTCCAAAAACGTACTTGGCAATAAAGCTTTTCTGATTCTGATTCTGATTCTGATTCTGATATTTCACACTTAATCCTTAGCAGGATACAGTTTGAGATTGCAAAAAAAACCTCAGCACAAAGAAGCAACATATATACAAAACAACATCATGCAAGGATCCGGTGTAGGTGATGTGAAGGGGTGCATATGTTTATCTTGAGCATGTGTGTGTGTGTGTGCATGTGAGTGTGTGCAATGTAAGTCCATGAAGCACCGTCACAGAGGCCATTGTCCTTAATGATACGATGGAAGGTTCATCAACCGACCACACAGTTCTGAGCAGGTCCACAGATGTCCTCAGTGTAGGGAGGGGGCAGAGGGAGCAGAGCGTCATGTTTACATAACTTCCAGGAGAAGTTGAAGATAGCCAGCCGTCAAGGCCATGCAGGGGAACCAGATTCAGAAAAACAACAATTATTTGGGTTAGGCTGACTCTTAATTTTCCATCAGCCTTGAGAGTCTCGCCGGTGGTTCTCAATGGCGAATCCAAACAGCCAAATACCAGGCCCTTTCCGCCAGATCCAAGCAAACAACTTTCTCCAAGATTTATCCCATTTCATCCCTGTGTCCAGGAACCGCAACCTGCCTCCGATCCTGTGCAAGGATCACATCCAGTCTGCGATTCAGCTCACGTAACATCTCAGTCTGAGTGTTGATCGCTCTGCAGATCCCTCATACATGCCAGGCAGCCTTACAATGGCCAGAACAGCTGCTGATGTTTTTCAAACTTCTCGATATGCCAGGTAACCGCCAACTCCAAAGAGCAAAAATCCTGTTATCAAACATCCAATTGTGTACACATCTTCAACATCCTCGACTGACAATATCGACAGACACACAATCCTCCACTTCTGGTAGGAGTCCATTGTGTATCCAGAGAAAATGTCCCGTCTGGACAAGAGGGTTCCCTTTCACCCCGTCTTCTCGTCGAGAAAATTTGATCAATTGCATTGAGAGACCAGCTGACCAAATCCATAACTCAGAATTTTGGAAGTTATACAAAAGGAGGCTCCAAAAAGACAGACGAGAAACAGAGCTGAAGCAGGACAGAAATGGGAGGGTGCAGGAGACAGAGAAAAGCGTCCTCCTCCACCGAGAGCAGAAAGAAAAAGTCCAGTTTAGTAATTAAAAACAATTAATTTAATAATGGGAAAAATGAAAGTCCCCTTGTTTGTCAATATAATCATGGTAAATACTAAGTACAACTGCTGCTAATGCATTGATTAACTAGTCCTCATGTGTATTAACACCTCTAAAAAAGCAAATGTTCGGGCAGCTTGCTGATCTGTGTTGGGGTCATCCATTTTGGTCGCACATTTTGACATGCGCAGCTCAACAGACGTCGCAGCTCTGACGTCACCAAGAGTGTAAAACCCAGAGGAGAAGAAGTTTCGTGGCCATTCCCCGCGTGTCTCACAGGACAGCACATTGGAGGCGCATATCTGGAGAGACAAAAGCTTGTAGGCGAACTTTTGCTCCACAAGGCCATCCCCAGAAGAACTTGAAAGCTGGAAATCTGTCTGATACGAGAAGATCAGAGGATTTATTCGCCGATCGAAGACCACGCCGACACCCGGCGCAGGTAAAAAACCTACAAAGGTTCTATTTCCAAGGAGATGAGTTTTTCCTCCTTGCGTATGCAGTCGACTAACGGTTCTTCATATTTTCCCCTCCTGAACGGATGAGAAGTTACCAGACAGCCCCCCCCCCCCCTTTTTCTTCAAAACCTGATCCATCCTCAACCGGTGGAGAGAAGAAATCCATGTCAAAGTAATTTCGTTCCTTTCATATTAAACCAGTAGTTAATCTGAGGTATTAACTTGTTGCATGCAATACTGATTGAAGTGTTTTATGCTGAGTGGTGTTTTGATTTGCTGCGCAAGCGCTGCTGAATCATGCGTGGTTAATGTTTTTGTCATTATTTTCGAAATAGCTCTGACCCACAAACAGAGAACACTCCGGAGAAAGAATGAAAAGTAATAAAGGTTGTTTATTTGGGAACAAAAGGAATAGGGAACGTAAACAGGCGAAACTCCAACTGTTGGGGAAAAGGGGAATAGAACTGGTAAATACAGGGAACACACGTAGATGGCAATAAACAAGAAATTTCGGGAAGGAAACATAAACGGCTTACTGAATGGATGTGGTCAGGTCACCAGGGATAGAGGGATTCAGGGTTTGGGTTGTTGAAGTCCAGTCTACTCAGTTGATCACTTGGTTGAGACTTAGCTTGGTGAAAAGGTGAGGTTGTTTCCTTGTGCTGATACTTGCGCTGGAGGCTGGACAGGTTACGCTTAGTTCTTGGTCCAGGAGATGAAGGTTGCAGGAAACTGCCAGCTTGGTCGAAGATTCAGACGAAAACGAAGTGCAGAACGAAATCCACAAAACCAGGAAACACTTAGCTCACAGAGTCTGTGGTTCAGAGACATAAACCCAAAAGGTCCTGGTACTTGGTCTGCAAAAACACATGAACAAAGTTAATCCAAAAACGAGAGACGAAGCATAGACTTTGCATTGGCTGAGCTTGTTACCACAGAAGGCAAACACTCTGGTGTCGAAGTACTGGCAGCCTCCTGCTTAAATACTCCACCAAGCAATCAGCAGGATAAGTCGCACCTGTCACCCAGTACACCTGAGAACTTCAGCACAGTCTGGAAACACTGAGACACAAGTTGCAAGCACAAAACACACAAACACAACCCACATCCCGACATCATCCCCCCCTCAACGGCAGCCCAGAAGAAGTGGAAGGTAAAGAGGCACGGTAATCGTCAATCAATGAAGGGTCACAAATACATGATCGGGACATGATCTTCAGGACCGTAACCCTCCCAGTCGACGAGGTACTGCCACCCACGGCCCCGTCGATGGGAGTCCACGATTCGTCGGACCGCATTCACTGGGTGCCCTTGACGGTCCAGGGTGGATGGTGGGGGTTTGGCCGGAGGGCACGAGTCACTAGAGACCACCGGCTTGAGTTGCGACACATGGAATGTAGGATGAACACGAAGAGTAGCAGGTAGACGAAGGCAAACAGCAGATGGACCAATCACAGACTCAATCTCGTAGGGGCAAATGAAACAAGGCGAGAGTTTCTTAGACATAGATTTTAGTGGTATGTCCCATGCTGACAACCATACCTTTTGCTCCGGCTGGTATTGCGGTGCCGGTCGGCGTCTTCAGTCAGCGAAGCGTTTGTTCTGGTCAGCAGTGCGATGTAGGGTCTGGATAGTGGTAGTCCAGATGGATTTACAGCGTTGAATGTGTTGATGAACCAATGAAACCCTGATATCCCTTTCGTCGGCAGCAAACAAAGGTGGTTGATAGCCGAGAGACACTTCAAAAGGGGAACGACCAGTTGCCGAGGAAACGTGGGAATTTAGGGCGTACTCAATCCAGGAGACACTTGGTTGAGACTTAATTGTGGTTGGTGAAAAGGTGAGGTTGTTTCCTTGTGCTGATACTTGCGCTGGAGGGTGGACAGGTTACGCTTAGTTCTTGGTCCAGGAGATGAAGGTTGCAGGAAACTGCCAGCTTGGTCGAAGATCCAGATGAAAACGAAGTACAGAACGAAATCCACAAAACGAAGTTTAACCAGGAAACACTTAGCTCACAGAGTCTGTGGTTCAGAGACATAAACCCAAAAGGTCCTGGTACTTGGTCTGCAAAAACACATGAACAAAGTTAATCCAAAAACAAGAGATGAAGCATAGACTTTGCATTGGCTGAGCTTGTTACCACAGAAGGCAAACACTCTGGCGTCAAAGTACTGGCAGCCTCCTGCTTAAATACTCCACCAAGTAATCAGCAGGATAAGTCGCACCTGTCCCCCAGCACACCTGAGAACTTCAGCACAGTCTGGAAACTCTGAGACACAAGTTGCAAGCACAAAGACACAAACACAACCCAGATCCCGACAGAATATTAATTAATCAATAATCATAATCCTTACATCTGGAACATACAGTTGTACATTAATATAATGCTAAAGGGTCAAGACATCAGCAATGCCCTTAGAGAAGCAACTGCTTCTGCCCCTCAGTCTGGGAAGGGTTAAATATATAAATATATCTTTTTCAGTAAGGTTCAGCAGTGCTTACGTTAGGGAACTTTTCAGCATATGGTTTTAGCAGCGCTTCAGCCTCAGGAAGGTTTCCTTCACCAGTACCTGAGGGAGCGCCAAGATCAATTTTAATGCATTGCCGTCTCCAATAATCTGAAATTATGCTTCACATAAAAAAGTTATCTTACCAAGTATCACACTCATGTAGAGGTGAAACATGAGCAGAGTCAAGGTGCTGAGGATGGAACGGAGGCTGTTGCTTGCTGCCCCCTCTCTCAGCTGTGACAGACCCAGTTCCTGCAAAACCATTTGTAAAAATGTATTCAAACCCTTTAACACACTAATATTGATATTTCATCAATACAAAGCAATGGTTCTGAACAGCACAGAGCGACGTTTCCTACCCTGTCTCCAGAGAAGCCCAGAAACTCCATGAGTCTGAGGACTCTGGACGGAAGCATGGACAGTATCTGATAATGGACAACACATAAAACTAGGTGGTTAGCTGACTTTATTTAAAGAATGCAGCTTTTTCTGTGGTATTTTAACAGTAATCATGAAATACTCTCAGTTTGGTGAATCAGGTAAAACTTCCCAAGGAGTAAATTTCAAACTGTGTTACTCATGTTACTCATTAGAAAATGACTGAACTTTGTGAAAGGTGAAGTGTGGCCACCTCTTTAAAGTCTGTGTGCAGCTTTTAATGTGCTCTTGACTTGACTAGTGGATGTGCATTAGGAACAGGGGTGTGAAATTCAGAGTGTTCTGCTGGGTTCTATTATTTCTGCCATACCGTCACTGTCTCGTCGTATTTTGTTTTCAGATAATTATTAGCCGAATGAATCAGAAAGTAGGCCATGCCACCAGTTTCACTTACATTTCCAGCATCGGACATCCTGGGGTGAGTGAGTCCAGCAGCACAGACAGAGCGTTTCAATAGGTTTGATTGAGATTTAGTGATGTTTTTATATAAAAATGATATTTGAGAAGCAATACTGTAGATGTTGTAGTAGTAGCGGTCTACATTCGTGCTGTGAGCTGCAGCGTTATGATGCAGAATGTTTAAACATGTCCAAATTATTTACTCTGGCTTAGGTGGTGATCAAATTATATATGCTAGTGTAAAATGTGTAGAAAGAGAATGCTGGTGCATTATTTACAAAAGGCTGCTAAAATAACATGCAGATATGCAGTAGCTTGAAGGGGGTATAAACAGCTACCCAGAACAACAATTGCAAATTTCAATGATCCAAATAAACTAAAAACACCAGAAGAAGCCAAGACCAATGCTGTTTTACTTGTTCTTACTTTCCCAAAGGTTGCTTTTGTTTTTGCATATGTGTCTATACACCTGTAATGAGACTTTGTTTCTGCTGCAAATCTGCTGTGCCTCTCAGTTATAAAAGTCTATTACCAAGGCAAAAACAACACACACTAAAAATAGTGGCAGAATGTGCCTTTTTCTGTGGAGATAAGAGGACATCTGTAAGGGTCAGATTAGAAAGATGTGGTTAGAGGGACAGAGGAACTTCTGACTGGTTCAGCTTATCAGCAGGAGGATATATCAGCACTGTTTGTTTTTAGTATATCAACTCACAGCTACGTAGTGCAGCAATACGGACATTTCTTGACTGAAGAAACAGTGTCAAGAAACACTGTCTTATGTAAACGTGACTAGATGTGGAAATGTGGGCTTGTTAGGATAGTTTTGAGCTGAGATGTTTTTGGACACTTGCATTTTACCTGGACCTGCTCTGTGTGGCTGTTAGCTTGATCTATTATTATTTCTTTAATCATAGATGAGTAAATGTGTGGATTCAAGTTTGCAGCCAGGAGCGGTATTTTCTGTTTGACTTTAGATAAACTTCAAAGGTAGTGGTGGTTCTTGTTAGACCAAACAATCTCTTTGTGAAGCAGCTCATTGCTACAGTATGTATCAACATTTTTGTTCCTCCCCTGCATATTGTACTATTTTCATTGTCTTCTTCTGTTTCTCTCCCTGCACTCCCCAGCTGCACATTTTATGAGCTTCGACTACTGACCGTCCCCTCATCTTAGCTAGATGGGGTAGCTGTCCCCTGCCCTGTCTAGTGTCTTGTTCCGTATTAAGTATTAAATTAAAAAGTTTAACAACACTACAAGAGTTTAGCTTTATTCGCGTCTTACCAAATTGAATGATCCGATGCCCATGTTGACGCCACCTCGAAAATGAATGTGTGTGCTCTTCTCTTTTTCTGCCTCTTCTGTAGCATTTTCCATGGCCTGGCAATTCCTAGTTTAGAGAGATAGGGTGTTAATATGAACTTCATACTCGTCATCTTCCGCTTATCTGAGACCGGGTCGCGGGGGCAGCAGTCTCAGCAGAGACACCCAGACTTCCCTCTCTCCATACACCTCCTCCAGCTCTTCTCGGGGGAGCCCAAGGCGTTCTCTGGCTCAGCTCTCTTTACAAAAAAGGACAGGTGCAGCATCTACATTGCTGCGGCAGCCGCACCGATCTGTCTGTCAATCTCTCGCTCTATTCTCCTCTCATTCATGAACAAGACCCCGAGATACCTAAACTCCTCCACTTAAGACAGGAACTCCCCTCTGACCTGGAGAGGGCAAGGCACCCTTTTACGGTCGAAATCCATGGACTCTGACTTGAAAAAGCTGATTATCATCCCCGCCATTTCGGACTCAGCTGCAAACTACCCATGTCCATGCTGTAGGTCTTGGCTGGAGGAAGTCAGCAGAAACATGTCATCCACGATAAGCAGGGACGAAATCCGCTGGTCCCCAAAATGGCCCCCCTCCCGCCCTGGCCTGTACCTACAAATCCTGTCCATAAAAGTTATGAACAGCACCGGTGACACATCGAACTTAACGCTGAACAGGTTGAACTTTATGGGGTCTGAGACCCCCATAAAACATTAAAGAGGTGCAGCAGCCATGACAGCCCCACAACATCCAGAGACCTGAGGTACTCAGGGTGGATCTCATCCACCCCCGAAGCCTTGCCACCATAGAGATTTATCAGTGACTTCAGCCTTGGTGATGAACAAGTCTGATGAACAAGTACTGCTTCCCCTTCTTGACGTGACAGATGGTTTGCCTGAATCGCTTTGTGGCCGACCAGTACAACTTCTCTATGGCGTCACTGAACTCTTCCCAGGTCCGCGTTTTGGGTCTTCAATTGCCTGGGTGGCAGCACGCTGCCTCAGACTCATTAGGATTCCTTCTTCAGCTTGACGGCATCCCTTACTGCCAGTGTCCACCACTGGGTTTGGGGAATAATGCCATGATAGGCTCCGCAGACCTTATGGCAACTGTTACGGGTGGCCATATTGACAATAGAGATAGTGAATATTGTCCACTCAGACTCAATGCCTCCCGCCTTGAATACATCCTTGACCAAGTGCTCCACCAGACGTTCCCAGCAGACTCTCACTACATTGTTGGGCCTACTGAGTCTGTCCAGCTTCTTCCTCTGCCAGCCAGTCCAACTGACCACCAGGTGGTGAACAGTGGACAGCTCAACCCCTCTCCTGACCCAAGTTTCCAAGACATGGGGCCGAAGGTTAGAAGACATGACTACAAAGTTGATCATTGACCTCAAGCCTAGGATGTCCTAGCACCAAGTGCACTAATGAACACCCTTATGCCTGAACATGGTATAAGTTATGGACAATAAGTGACTGACAGAGGTCCAACAACGAAACACCACTCAGAAATATGAACTTAACGTAACTAAAAATTGTTGTTTTTTTTTTTTTAGATTGTATTGTTATTACTTATAAATCAGATAACTGTTCCTCATTCCCATGCCTCCTTTGATAAAGCCGATTATGCTTTCATCCAGGAATGTTAGTGCTGCCTTCTGCATCAGGACCTCGGCGTAGCATAGCTCTGCATGCATCTCTTCTGTCAATAAGAGATGCAAAAAAATATATTAAAGCAATTTACAGTTAAAGAGGTGAACATTATGCTAGAAACCAGCAGAAATACTACAAAGGGGCCTTTTACTGAAACACGTTTAATTTTCTCTCAGAAATTAACATAATGTATTCATTAATAGACGTAGTCTGAGAACAAAGCTGTCCACTTACCTTCGGACAAATTGTCAACAGATTGTCCATACCAAAAGTTGGCCAAACTCTTTAATATTCCACTTTTTCTTCGAAATCTGAGTTGGGAAACAAGCTGTTGTAAAGCATCGCAAATATTTCACAGTAAAAATATTCTAAAATCAACTTTTGAAAGGCAGGCGGGTTTTTAATCAGGTAAATCTAAGCTTCACTTGAGATTTCTTTTAAACTACAAGACAAATAGTTTTCTCAATGAGACAAAGGTGTCATTCAATTTCAAATGTATTTAAGTTTTATCCTTTTTAAAACTACTTGTGTAGTTATTAAGCAGCTCAATTAGTTTTTTATTAGCTGATTTATTTACTTGGTTGCAGATTAAGTGTAATTAGATTTAATCTAGTTGTCCTGAACATCCTGGCTGCACAACTCATACACAGCAGAAAACCCCATCTTGCTCGCTGAAGGAAGTTGTGTAGCTCTTTTCTGTATTGGGTTCCAAAAATCTGATTTTACTGTGAGGATGAACCTGTCTTTTATAGGGATACTATCTGTGTGTTGGGACCCACAGCCATGGATTACAACATGCGGTACAAACTTTTCTGGAACTTTCAAAATAAATCGCATTAACCTACTTCCAGCCAGCAAAGAAAGGGGATAACAGCGGACTTCCCGTGATGTCGTTGGTTGTATAAAAATACCCCCTTTCCAATGAATCGCTCTCTTCCACGCCGGTCTCTAGACGACTGGGACAGGAGAGGCACAGCACGCCAATGTCTCTTTGCAGGCAAACAGACATAACTCTTCAAACTGGATCCAAGAGTGTCATACGATCACGATCATATTCAATAAGTTAAGTACGAATGAAGTGCTGTTTGTGTATCTGGTATTCATTTATGAACGGGGGTAATTAAGGTACAAGCATTGCTTGACTTTCTCTCTGAGGTCTACAGAATCAAACTGTGTTATAGAGAGTTCCCAGCAGAGACCCTGTCTCTACAACGCAGAGTGAAGCAGTTTTCCCGGTCTGCAGGAAGGACAACGAGACGCATCACCGTGGTAACGTGCAGTTCGGTCGGCGGACAGAGCGAGCCGCCCCACCCAACAGCTATGGAGATTAGCTGAAGCTAATCTTTTGTTCACAGTGGATGCCTTCTTCAAACTTCGTCGTCACCCGGACAACTTTTCCTCAGCACGGTTCAACTGAGAGGTTAGGGGTTTGGGCAGAGAGTGGTATAAGTAGTTTAGAATGAAATAATCTACACGTTCATTTTATGAAGTTTGGTTTTGTTTTTGTTAAACTCAGCTATCTTGGTGCTGTCAGGCTATTGTGTTCTGTGTTTGTGTGTTTTTTAACCCATTTTAACCCTTTTATTAACGGTATTTTGTGTGTTTGATTCTGGTGCTAAGCTGTAAGCTTCTTTTGTTAGCTTTAACTGCTAACAGCTAAGAACACGTGCTTGCAGCTAAAGATCATCTACCCAGAAAGGTTGTTAGTTTTCAATCCAGTAAATAATAGTTCCCTAAACATTATTTTACTAAACTTGATAACTAAGTAAACACCATTAAGCCCCATTTCTCCAGAAAGATTTCGCTCTTTTCCAAAATATTTCCTTAAATATTTTACCATTTCCTAAATATTTCTTTAAATATTATTTTAATAAATAAAGGCAGCTAATGAAACACCGTTGAGAATTAGTCATCCAGAAGGTTGGTTTTATTCAGCAGATCATTCTTTAAAACATTATTTTATTAAAATAATATTTTACCTGATCTTGCATTGTGAATGGTTGTCTAAATGTTGCTGATTATTGCTTAAGTTGGTTCTAAGACTAACTGAACTTCATTTCCAGATTCTTCAAGATAATCCTTGGTTCTCAAACATAAACATTGCATGGTAATGTTGCATCACTCTTTTGGTCATGATTTTCAATCATCTTTAATCAACTTGTTTATATTGTACATAGCCCATTAGTCTTCATTATTCTTTAATTCTGCTTGGTAGTTTAGTTGGATTGTTTTAGCAAAGTAAAGAGTTTGTTGATTGAAATATGTTTTACTTTGAGTTGACTTATTTTTGTTAATAAATTCTTGTATTTTAAGAAATTGCACACACATGGAATGAATTCACACAGAGTTTTGCTGTTCAATAATGTCAGAGTTTGGCTCATCCCTTTCAGTTTTGTCCTAATACCACCACCTTATTGGGCTGGTATTCACAGGACAACCCTTAACAGACCAAAATATTATTTAATAAAATATTAAAGTATTAATATGAAATATTAAATAATATATTCATAGTCACAACATGTGCGTGAAGAGGGAAACCCTGAACAACTAGTAACAGCAGTCTCCAGAAGGAGTCACTATAAAACCTATAAAAGACAGGTTCATTAACTGCTCCAGGTAGGCGGCTCTTCCAATGCACTCTGCTGATGGCAACAACATCTTTGTGCTGTTGATATTTGATTAATAATCTGTCAGATCCATCAACATTTTGCCTTTTCAGCATTGATGATCAGCATGAGAACCTTTATATTCTGCAAGAGTCAGATAAATCTTCCATCTGTAAGATAAATCTTCAGTCTTTTCCTTTATTTTATTAGTTGTATTATATTTTTACTAGATATACTAGCACCTTTGAATTAGAATATCATAGATTCATTTCAGTTACATGGGGAAAATGGTTTTCCAAGCCATTGCTACCTCTGGCAGGTGTGCAGAGTTTCCTTCAATGACGTCATGGCAACATCCATGTCCTTGGGGTCAAAGGTCATGGCAGCCTGCATCAGTAAGATGCTGCTGTAGCCCATAGCATGATACATGCTGTGACTCCTCCTAAAAGACAAAAATACAATGATTCAGTAAAATAAATCAAATGGGATTTTTAATTAAAAGTAGCGGTCGATGTTTTGATGTAACCACCGATGCAAAGTATTCTGTTAGCACTGAAGGCATTCAGACTGTTAAACATGTAAACAAACAAAAGTAAGTTTAGAATTCAATCTTCATCAAAACTGGGAATTACATCACGATGGTGGATCCAATACACAACTTTCATTCTGTACTTTGTGGTTACATTGGATTTAAAGAGCCAAGCAACACCTTTTGGTTATTTCCCTTTGAATAAAAAGAAAGATAGCTGAGTCCACTTGTTGTGACCACATGAAAGGGCAAGCTGCTGCAGAAACATTAAGTAGGCTCAGAGCTCTGTCCCCAAACTGTAGATGGATAAAAGTGCAGATTTCCCATGATGTGATTAACTTTTATTGTGTTTCTTGCCCTACAACATCTAAACAGTAAATGGCAGAATAATACTGTATTTTCATTAAGTGTTGCTGCTGAGGTGTATCTTCCAGGAGAACTCCTAAGTCTTAGACTTTACCTCAGCAAATGAGGATTTCTGGAACTGATGATCTGTAGATTACTGCAGCCTTTCTGTTCATTGTGAGAACTGGTTTAATTGATGGATTTTAAGTTTTTGTAGCTTCACTTGACAAATTTGAGGAATTTCCAAATCGACATTCACTCCAAACAGCTGATGGTCCAAAACACAGAAGGAATCCAAGATGTTCGGCTAGTAATCATACATATTTACTAAATGTTTTTTAAAGGTTCTAGATTCCAGCAGCTCTTCAGGAACATCAGTGACTTACCGTGTTTCTAATGAAGACAAAGCATCTGCAAACCTGTTGTTCAGAAACAGATGGAGGGCAGCGTTACATTCCTCCAGCGCCGTCTCCAAATCCAGTTCAAATGGGCTGAGTGGAAGAATGGCAAAGTAAAAATCTGAACTTTAAAAAACATGCAAAACATGCTTATGGCAGAACTGGAGTCTCCTGCATGACTCTTCCTGCACAAAAGTCTCATATACAGGTCCTTCTAAAAAAATTAGCATATTGTGATAAAGTTAATTATTTTCTATAATGTAATGATGAAAATTTAACATTCATATATTTTAGATTCATTGCACACTAACTGAAATATTTCAGGTCTTTTATTGTCTTAATATGGATGATTTTGGCATACAGCTCATGAAAACCCAAAATTAGCATATCATTAAAAGGGTCTCTAAACGAGCTATGAACCTAATCATCTGAATCAACGAGTTAACTCTAAACACCTGCAAAAGATTCCTGAGGCCTTTAAAACTCCCAGCCTGGTTCATCACTCCAAACCCCAATCATGGGTAAGACTGCCGACCTGACTGCTGTCCAGAAGGCCACTATTGACACCTTCAAGCAAGAGGGTAAGACACAGAAAGAAATTTCTGAACAAATAGGCTGTTCCCAGAGTGCTGTATCAAGGCACCTCAGTGGGAAGTCTGTGGGAAGGAAAAAGTGTGGCAGAAAACGCTGCACAACGAGAAGAGGTGACCGGACCCTGAGGAAGATTGTGGAGAAGGGCCGATTCCAGACCTTGGGGGACCTGCGGAAGCAGTGGACTGAGTCTGGAGTAGAAACATCCAGAGCCACCGTGCACAGGCGTGTGCAGGAAATGGGCTACAGGTGCCGCATTCCCCAGTGCTGGGCTACAGAGAAGCAGCACTGGACTGTTGCTCAGTGGTCCAAAGTACTTTTTTCGGATGAAAGCAAATTCTGCATGTCATTCGGAAATCAAGGTGCCAGAGTCTGGAGGAAGACTGGGGAGAAGGAAATGCCAAAATGCCAGAAGTCCAGTGTCAAGTACCCACAGTCAGTGATGGTCTGGGGTGCCGTGTCAGCTGCTGGTGTTGGTCCACTGTGTTTTATCAAGGGCAGGGTCAATGCAGCTAGCTATCAGGAGATTTTGGAGCACTTCATGCTTCCATCTGCTGAAAAGCTTTATGGAGATGAAGATTTCATTTTTCAGCACGACCTGGCACCTGCTCACAGTGCCAAAACCACTGGTAAATGGTTTACTGACCATGGTATCACTGTGCTCAATTGGCCTGCCAACTACCCTGACCTGAACCCCATAGAGAATCTGTGGGATATTGTGAAGAGAACGTTGAGAGACTCAAGACCCAACACTCTGGATGAGCTAAAGGCCGCTATCGAAGCATCCTGGGCCTCCATAAGACCTCAGCAGTGCCACAGGCTGATTGCCTCCATGCCACGCCGCATTGAAGCAGTCATTTCTGCAAAAGGATTCCCGACCAAGTATTGAGTGCATAACTGTACATGATTATTTGAAGGTTGACGTTTTTTTGTATTAAAAACACTTTTCTTTTATTGGTCGGATGAAATATGCTAATTTTGTGAGATAGGAATTTTGGGTTTTCATGAGCTGTATGCCACAATCATTTGTATTAAGACAATAAAAGACCTGAAATATTTCAGTTAGTGTGCAATGAATCTAAAATATATGAATGTTAAATTTTCATCATGACATTATGGAAAATAATGAACTTTATCACAATATGCTAATATTTTGAGAAGGACCTGTAGTCCATCCTTCATTTCCTTCGCTCTACTTTGACTCAAAGAACTCAGACTTTACTGTATTCTTATAAAAGTCTTGATCAATAATTGATGATCAAGGATCAGGCTGCTTTTCAGCCCTTTTTATTTTGCTGCCAGCAACCTGCTAAAAAAAATTACTCCCATTTCTTAAGTTCAAACCTGTTGAAAATATCTTTAGATGACATAACTTGAGAGACAGCAAAATCCAATTTTTGCTCCAGTAAGGTGATTGGCCAGCTATTGGCTGAAAACTGGTGACTAGACAGAAAATTAAAAGCAGCCAATTAGGGACATTTTAGAGGAAAATATAAATAAATTATTGCTGTTTTAATACCTTTCGCACAGCAGTGTTTGTTTTGGCACCTTGATTGGTTGATCTATGTGATAAAAATTATTCTTCATAATAAACATATCTCACCCAAATAACTATATTGATTTTTATGTGAGAGTTCACTAAAGGTAATGCAGATTTGGAGAACTTGAACTCTACTTACATCTCCTTCTCACTCATTTCCACCTAAAAACACACAAACAAACACACAGAAATAAGAGATTTAGTCACACCGATCAGTACATGGCATTTAGATGCAAGGGGGACTTTCCTGCAGATAGTGAATGAGTGAAGAGAGAATTTTCCAACCCTGATCCTAGGATGTCCCCACCCCTGCAGTGTTAGACGTTTCAATGGGAATGATCCAAATTATTGGACAGCTCATCATGAAGCTGAGGGAATAACAACTCACCTGGTGCTGCAGGTTTTGTTTCTAAAACCTGCAGCACCAGGAATATGAAGCTTTACATGGAAGCATTTTCTTCTTTCATTCATGGTTGTGTCAGAATATCACTGTTTGCAATCTTCTTTAAAAGTCCTTAAACAAGACGTGTTGACTGGGTTATGGTTTTTAGATCAAAATCATGCATTTATGGTCTTAGAGTTTTTCTGCAGCAAATAATACTGAAGGATCAACTTTTTCAATAAATATTTAAAATATCAAAAATTATGCTCATCCTGTTTTGAGATATTTGGCAAAAATAAAAATGATACAAATAATGACAAGTGATATTGTTGAATTTGTCCCCAACACCTTTCACATCAATGCCATCTGACGGATTTTTATAACATTTAGCCTGAAAGGAAAACAGAAGTTGCAACAAAACTCACCTCCTTGAATGCATCATTGTTCATCTCCATTTGGGCTCAGAACCTTATAAAACTACAGGGCACCTGTAGGGAAAAGAGATGGATGTCTTTCCCTGCCAAAACGCTGGTGAGAAAGACAAACAAGTTTGTCTCCAGCTTCTTATCATGATCTAAGGCGGGAGTGGCCTTCATTTAACACGCTCAGCCCAAACCACTGCTTTTTGTGAAAAGAAGGTCACAAGTTGGTTGGCTTCGTCCGTACAGCTCTCTTCAAACGAAAAATCAGCCTAAATATTAAAGGTTGGAGACATAAAATCTTAATGGAACATCATTAACTGGATGAAAGAGGGTGTTTATGAAGAGGACAGGGTTACAGTAAGAGTACATAAAAACTAACGATGTCCATAAAAAGGACTTTAAAAGAGAAAACCATGTATAAAATGACTGAACATGGATGATTTTGGACAAAACACAAACACACATAAATATTAGATTACTTCTATTTTTTTAAATTCAGTAGTTTACTTTCTGTAGTATTTTGTAAAATTGTCTTTGATCATAATTGGGTCAAACATTTTTGGGTTTCCTTTCACATGGTTTTCAAACGAGTTTGCTGAAATTTTGGCTCATTCCTCGTGACAGAACTGGTGTAACTGGTTCAGGTTAGTGGGCACCTTGCTCACATACATGACACATTTTCTATAGGACTGAGATCATTACTATGTGATGGAACGTTTTTTGTCACTAAGTCACTTTGTAACTAATTTATACACTTCCTGGCAAACAGAAATAATTTAGGTAATCCTAACTGGCCTAAAACAGGTAAAGTTCGTCAGATAGAGCGAAAATACATTTTTATAAATATCTGGTTTCACCTACGTATAGCCATTTAACTTTAATGAATTATGGTTTTTGTTGATGCAATTTTGGGGTCTCTGTGTTTAGTTGTACATTGCATTTTTTGTGTTTAATAGCTAGAGTTTAAAAATATGCAGCTAGCCAGTCAAAAAAATGGTAAAGTGTAAGAACTAATCAATGGAAAGCTGAAGGGAAATGCTTTACTATAACAAATTATGGGTCCTCAAAGAACAAATCCCCTGAGCGTTTACTGATGTTCCTCATCCTTAACACAGTCTGTGCTGCTTTGAGGTTGCCATTATTTCTGACTATCTGCTGGCATGTGATGCATCAGCCTAAACAATTATTTCCAGTGGGTTTTTTTATTCATCCTGCCGCACTGCCCTTTTACTTGAAAAAACATTCATTGACGCAACCTGCTGGAGCTTTCTGGTCAGAAAACAAGGAAGACAAGTTCATGCCTGGTTTCATTCTTCCTGGCAGTCCATCCATCAGATTGGTGGCATCACAAGGGTTTAACCTCAGTCAGGGGCCATGTGGGGATACGTTTCAAAAAGGCTTGTCAAACTAATCTGTGGTGTTAAGGTTTAGAAAAACCTTACTGCTACTCACTCCTGGGTTCTGCCTCTAGTCTTCATTTCTACTCATAGAATTGTATTAAAAAAATACATTTAACTTCTTAGTTTAATCATATATTGTGATACTAAATATGAGTATTGCAGCGACTTCAGGAGACAAACAAGCCACTGAGAGGCTGAAGTTGGGCCGTTCCTTGTCCGACGCGCTCTTCATAGAAAAACAAAATTCCACTATGGTCGAAAATAAATGCCTTTTAATTATGGTATTAAGGAAAAATTATCAATTTAGAATAACGTGTCCAAAAATATGACTTAACGAATACAAATCTCAAAGATCTCGATTGTTAGCGGTCAACAAAAAATACAGCGGCCCACACACCCCCTCTTCTCTCTCCTGACATTCAGGCAGGTGGGTTAATATGCCCAATCACCTGAACTCCGCCCATTTCCAGTTGACCCACGCATTAACAAACAAACAGCAACAAAAAATATAAACAACAATTCCAAATCCTAACAATTACACATCTTACAAAGCAGCCCAATTTCATTTATGGCTCCTACACACCAGCCCCTAATTATTAAGTAATCACATAATAATTAAACTCTTAAAATCAGTAGGAGACATTTAGATTAAACCTGTTAAAAAACTTAAGCTCATACAAAGTCTTTGTTTCACATATCTTTTTTTTTTTTTTTTAAATCAAAAGGTCTAGTCTGATCAGGATCCAATAAAAGTCCATGTCGGCCGGTTTGAGTCCCAGTTAACAGTCACTCTTCCATGCTCTTCATCTTGATCCATCCTCTGTTTCTTGAAGCAGGCAGAGTTTGGCTATTGGACGATCCAACACGCTGTTCTTTGTTTTGACACGCACCTGACGTACAAATCCTCTATCTGGAAAAGTTTCCAGAACTCTTCCCATTAGCCAAGAATTGCGAGGTGCTGTCCCATCCATAATAAGCACAATGTCTCCGGGGACAAGATTGCGCTTAGCTCCAAGCCATCTCTGACGTTCCTGTAGCTGAGGTATGTATTCTTTAACCCACCTTTTCCAGAACAAGTCAGACATATACTGAACTTGTCTCCATCGTCTTTGTGTATACACATTTGCCTGCTGGAAATTTCCAGGTGGTAATGATGGTTGAGTCTTCAAGAGTAGCAGATGATTCGGTGTCAAGGCTTCAAGGTCGTTAGGATCTGTGGAGGCTTTAGTAATTGGACGGCTATTAAGTATAGCTTCCACTTCACAGAAAACCATCTGAAGGCCTTCTTCATCTAGACGTTGCACATTTAAGGTGGAATTCAGGACCTTCCATATTGACCTGATCAGCCGCTCCCAGGATCCTCCATGATCTGCACCAGCAGGAGGATTAAATGTCCATTTTATTCCCTTCTGCAGGACACTGCTGATTTGTGACTGATTTCATTCTTGTATAGACGTTCTTAACTCATGCTCTGCTCCAATAAAGTTTGTCCCATTATCTGACCGAAACTCTTGGACTTGACCACGTCTTGCTATGAAACATCTGAGAGCGTTAATGAAGGAGTTTGTGTCCAATGAAGCTGCAACTTCAATATGTATAGCTCTTATTGCCAGGCAGGTAAAAATAACACCATACCTCTTCAGAATACTTCTTCTGCTTCTCACCTCAAAGGGTCCAAAATAATCTACCCCAACACAGGTAAAGGGTGTTTCATCCGGAGTTGTTCAATCAGAAGGTAAGTCAGACATTTGCTGGAAAATAGGCTTAGCATTTATTCTTCGACAATAATGCACTTTGACAAAATCCTTCTGATTGCTGAACTAGCTCCGGTAATCCAGTATTTCTCTCGCAACTTGGACAGCATGTCATTACGCCCACCATGTCCTATTTGTTGGTGGATGTCCCTTAGCAGATCTGAAACGTGGAGATCCGGGGCTAATATTATGGGATGTTTAGATTCCACAGGCATAGATGATTTCCTCAGCCGACCACCAACTCTCAGAATACCAGTCTCCACCATTGGACATAGTTTACGAATGTGACTAGAAGCTTTTACATCTTTGCCTTCCTTAAGCCTTGAGATCTCCTCATCAAATGTCATTTGTTGGCAGAACTTTATTATTTCTAGCTCAGCTTTCTCCATTTCCTTCACTGAAAGAAACCCATGATCCATTTTCTTTTTGACCATGTCCATTTTATCCTTCAGCAACTGCCTTTGTTGCTCAATGTTCAAATTCATCTTGACAAGATCCAAAGTTATTTGTTTTCTGTTCTGATTACAGGACTGAAGCCAGTTCCTGAATCTCAAGAACCAAGCAACAGACCTTTTCAGACGAATCCAAGAGGAAAAATAATGAAACATTTGAGTCAATGTGTTATAATCTTCCCTCATCTGTAACAGATTGACTCCCACAACTTTATTGATCTCAGGATCCTCAATGGAAACTTCATGCACCTCATGTGAGGTAACAGGCCACTCATTTTCAGGTTCAAGCAGAAAGGCAGGCCCCGACACCCACAATGTGTTTGTGAGGAACGCATCCACTTTTGGATGGCTTCTGGAGGCCACATCAGCAGGATTGCTTGAACTTTTAATATATTTCCAATGAGAGGGATGGGAAGTTTTCAGAATCGCAGAAACTCTGTTCGCAACAAACACTTTAAATCTTGACGTCTCGTTTTTAATATATTTTAGCACAGATGAACTATCTGTCCAAAACACAGAGTCGTTAAGATGCATGCGCAGTTCTCTTTTCCATAACGCATCAATGCGACTTGCCATTGTGGCAACAACGAGTTCCATACAAGGAATTGTCACAGATTTCAAAGGAGCCACTCTCGCTTTACCCATGAGGAAAGCACTGTATACTTGGGAGTTTGCATTTTGTGATATTAAATAGGTTACAGTCCCATATCCATGCTCACTTGCGTCACAAAAATGATGCAACTGTGCACTGACCACTTCTCCAAAATCTGTTGGTTTCAAACACCTCATCAAACTGAAATGTTCAACAAGCTGCAGTTCTTGCAGCCAGTTTATCCATTCTTTGGCAGCGGATTCAGGTATGATGTCATCCCATCCACATGCCTTCTTGTTGAGGTCATTCAAAATTTTCTTGGCCACTAAAACAATAGGGCTCAATATTCCTAAAGGATCATAGATGGAACTTACAAAGGACAAAATTCCTCTTCTGGTCAATGGTCTGTCTTTAATTATGATCTTAAATTTGAATGCATCTGACCGAATACACCATTAAATTCCAAGCACTCTCTCCACAGGCAAAGGATCTTTGTTCATGTCCAACCTTCGAACATCCTTGGCTCGATGACTTCAGGAATTTCAGCCAAAACAGAACGTCTGTTACTTATCTACTTTCTCAACTGGAAGCCACCTTTAGCACAAAGAGACAAGTTCATGATAAATTGACACTGCTTGCTCTTCTGAGGCCACAGACACCAAGCAGTCATCCACGTAGAAAGAGTGAGGCAGGTTATCCACACCTTCTTCACTGAACCCATCCATATTGTCCTCTGCACATTTCCTTAAAGCAAAATTGGCACAACTTGGGGACGATGTTGCTCCAAAAAGTTGAACAGTCATTCTGAACTCTGCCAGACCTTCAGTTAGATCCCCTTCTGGCCACCATAGGAACCTTAATAAATCTGCATCTTCTGCTGGAACTTTGACTTGATGAAACATTGACTTGATATCAGCCATTATCACCACTGGTTCCTTTCTGAAACGAGTCACCACCCCAATCAATGAATTGGTCAAATCTGGGCCTTGTAGCAAATGTGCATTGAGTGATGTGCCTTGGAAACTGGGTCCACAATCAAAGACAACTCTTATCTTGTGTTTCATGGGATGATAGATCCCATGATGTGGAATATACCATTGTTAGGTACCCTTTCAGCAAAGCCTTTGATAATAAGGTCATCCATGAAGGCAACGTAGTCTGCGTAAAAGGATGAATCCTTTTGAAGTTTCTTCTTCAGCTGTAAAGCTCGCTGCTCCATAATCTTCTTGTTTGGCATTATGCGATCCTTGTCCCTCAAAGGTAAGCTGATCTGATAATGACCATCATGTCGCTTTACAGACCTTGTAACTGATTCCATAAATTTATGATCTTCTCTGGATAATCCTTGATGCTCCTCTGTGTTACATTCAGGAAAACCTGTCTTAAACTGTTGCTGCCAGAGCTCCTCCAAATTCACTACTGATAGTCTGTTTACTGTTAACTCCGGCAGCTCCTCATACGCTGCACATGCACGTTCTCCTGTAAGTGGTCCATTAACAGTCCAACCAAGCAGTGTTCTGATTGCATAAGGACCGTCACCAACACTACGTATGACTTCCAGAGGTTCTAAAGCTTTAGGAACATTTATTCCGATCAACAACTCGATGTCAACCTTTATTTCAGGAAGAGAAACATGTTTCAGGTGAGGCCAGCCTTTTATATCCTCTTGTGTAGGAATATTTCCTCTATGTACAGGCATGCATTCCTGGGTATATGTTTTAGGCAACTCACAAAAGTTCTCCTCTCTCAGCCCGGCCACTTCCAAACCCGTAACGAGATGGCTACTCACAATCTTTTCTTGTCCCATCGTCCTTAAAAGTATGTGAGTTTTTCTTCCAGTGAGTCCCAGCTTGTGCATCAAGTTCTCTGTACAGAAGACTGCTGTACTACCCTGATCCAAAAATGCTTAAGTTGAAACAATCCTGTTGCCTATTTTTGCTTTGACTTTCACTGGAACAATGGGAAGTTTGCAATCCTTGTGACCAGCCCGTTAAGCCACTTGAGACCAGTGTGTCGTCTACTACAACCTTTGGCTTCTCATTCATCAAATCGGAGGCGTTTTTGTTTTCTTTTGGCAGAATGTGTAATACAGTAGGATGTTTAAGCCCACATTTTTCACAGGTTAACCGTTTCCTGCAGTCTTTACTGTTGTGTCCAATACACAAGCAGCCAAAACAGATGCCTTTCTTCATCAAGAAGCCAATCTTCTCTCTGTGGGTCTTTCATTCCAATTGTGCACATGATGCCAGAGCATGTCCTCCTCCACAACAAAAACACTTTCTCTGTGCTGTCAGAATATAGGTCCCATGTTCTTTTTCCAGTGGAGAAACATCTGTAGCAAAACTACTCCTTTTTATCTTAACATGAGGATGTGATCCTTGTTTGTTCACACATTTATTCACTGTTGATAATGGAGCATCACTGATGTTTCCAAATACAGGGTCACTTAAGATTTTCACTTGTCTCTCAATAAAGTTGACAATATCAGCAAAGTTAGCTCTCTGGTTGCGTCTCTCCTGTAGTTCAGGCTGTAGTCCTCCATTTATCCCGCAGTTTGTATGGCAACTTTTTTATGACCAATATCATATTGACTGGGATGTCCAACTCATCCAGGTACTGTACTTGCTCCATTGCATTAGAACATCCTCTAAGGAAAAGACTGTATTCCTGAAGTAATGTTACATCATCAGTTTTTATTGGAGGCCATGGGAAAACTCGTTCCATATAAGCATGTGCAATTTTCTGCTTATTCCCAAATTGCTCTCTCAATAAAGATTTTGCTTTAATGTATCCTCTTTCAGGATTAAGTTGCTGGCAACTTCGCACAAGCTCCTTTTGATGACCAGCAGTGTATTGTTCCAGAAAATATAGGCGATCACTGTAGCTCTCTGTGTTGCTTCCAACTCGTTTCTCGAAAGTTTTCAGAAATGCTTCAGTGGATCTCCATTGAAAACTGGAATTTCTCTTTTTGGTAAAGATGAAAGGGATTGTTGTTGGATCAGTAATGTTGTTATTTCATTTTGTTTCCTCATTATGTCCAGCATATTGTTATGGTCATCCTTTCCTGAGCAGTGATTCATATTTGGAATCCTCTGATGTTGAATTTGTGTTCTTTCTTGGTCAATATACTGAGGTGCATGACTTTTATTAAATACAGGCATGCTGTGTAAATATTGTGATCCAGGAGGTTCATGACCTTTAATTCATTAAGGGGATTAAGCTATCCAAACCAACCTGGCCCTATGTAAAAAAGTAACTGCCCCCTAAACATAATGCCTAGTTGTGCCACCCTTAGCAGCAAAAACTTACATCCAGAGTTTACAATAACAGGCAACGAGTAATTTTTCTTCTCTGTGGAGGAAGTTTGGCCCACTCTCTTTAGAACTGTTTTAATTCAGCCACGCTGGAGGGTTTAAAGGTCATGCCACAGCATCTTAGTCAGATTTAATTCCAGACATGGACTTGGCCACTCCAAAACCTAGATTTTCTGTTGTTTTTACTTGTTCATTCTTGCTGGTGTGCTTTGGATCCTTGTCCTGCTGCAAAACACAAGAATGGCTATAAGCTTAGGGTCACAAACTGATGGCCAATCTCTGCCCATCAGGACTTTCTACTAGAGAGAAGATGTATGGTTCTATTAATTACAGCAAGTCTTCCATGTCCTGAAGCAGCAAAGCAGCTCCATACCAGGTATGACAAAAAAGTAAAAACTGAAGAATTCTGTAAGGGGACTGTCCGAGCTACCGCACCCTGTTGGCGGTAAGACGCCTCGGATCTCCCCCGAATTCTTTGCCCAGAAGCGTCATCTCTACTTACAAGGGTTTTTATGTCTGGTACTCCCTGCAAGGGATATACACTCCCTCAGTGTTTAACAGTAGACTATGTGTCACCATTCTGGTGTTTATCTGACAGTGTGTGTAATAGCAGATGTCAAAACCTGAATCTAAGTGTGGCAGCTGCACTTTAATCGCCGCTCCTGTTACAGTAAGTCCCACAATCAACCCAATGCACTAAACTTCATGTCAAACTGTAGGTCACTGAGGATTATTATCCTACTAAGAAAAGTGAAAACATTAGCATTTATTCTTTATCATTCTGATCTGTGTGTGAAAGCTCATCTATAAGTAAAAGTAAGCAAGGTTATTCCTAACAGCACCAACAGTTTTCTGTACTACAATGTAAACTGAATATGAATAAAAGTATAAGTGCGTTTTAGTTTACCATATAACATTATTAAGCCAAACTTTTGCTACGGATTAGTTTGGCTTCAAATAAAACAGATGCTGAAGAGCAGCTACTAAGTTATCAGTCATTAGGATAACCTGTTTTAGCTCTTTGTTGTGCTCAATGACCAAACTAACTAGAATTAGCGAATTATAGGCAAATAACAATGGATTGATCTACATTTTATGTATTTAAACGCTGTAGGTGCATGTTTGCTAAAGGAGAATATAATGTAACATATCTCTTACTCATTTAATGAAAAAAACAGTCAGAAATGCAAACAAACTGTTTATATTGAAAGCATGGCAGCCATTTTGGATCTTGAGGCTGGTGTTGTTGGGGAACCTACCAAACAACAAAGCGCCTACAAATTCGTTTTAAACTTGTTCTCTTTGGGTACTCTGTGTTGGCTGTTTGACAGCAAATAACACACTGAACAGTCAGTCCGGAAAGGAATTGCGTTTATCTAAATAATTTAGCGCTTGAAAACGTGTTTTAAAACGCCCCAATAAAACTACATTACCCGTGATCCTTTTCCGCAGGGTTGCGGCCTGATGACGCATCTGTTTTTGTCGCTGAAAACATGGCGGCGTCCAAACAGCCGACGGAACCGAACAGCAGCATCCCAGAATATGAATTTGTGAACGTAAACACTAAACCCTTCCACATCGGCTCCTTCCGGGACGAGTGGCTGAAAAGACTGCAGCCGAGAGACGTCTCCTTCCAGCCGGTAGACCAAGACACGTTTGAAGCTAGCTTTGCTGCGGAGATGGGCCTCGGAGAGGAAACCATGGCTGAACTCAGATCAGTCTGCAGGTTGGTGAGTCTAACGGTCCGGACCATTCAGATAGCAGGCTTTAATCTGGCTTCACACATGGCTTTAAATAATTTATCACGTAGGTTTGATGATATAAGTCCATTTCTACGGAGCCCGCGTAGGGACATGGGGGGGGTTTATTTTTTATTTTGCGTCCCCACACAATACCTTTGTGTTCCCTCGTAAAAGTTGTTAATCAATTTGAGAAAGCTGTGCATGTTGGAACAGCAGCACAAACACAAACTGCTCACAAAACATACAGCACTGATATGGCATTGGTGTGGTTTATTTGTCATATGCAGGTTAACATGCTGTCAACAATGCAGTGAAATGCTTAAGAACCGTTCAAATCACGATAAAAACAAAAGCACAAATGGCGTGCAATAAAAAGTACACATCCTGCAGCAACAATAAGCTAATAAAGTGTTGTTTAGTGCAGTATTATTGTCCAGAGTTTAGTAGGCTGACAGCTTGGGGATAATAACTGTCATTAAGTCTGATTGAATGTCATTTTATTTAAGGCGGATTTCAAAATAAAACACAAATCTCAAAAACGGGTGTTCCATTTTTGCAGTTGTCTGGTTTGAAAACTATCCCATATTGCAAGATAACGCAAAGACTATTGCGAGCGAATGCAAAAGTGTTGCTTGAGGATGCAAAAGAAAAAAAATTCCCCCATGTCCCTTTGTACATTTCAATTACCAAAATATCTAAAGTAAAAAGTAAAACTATTCAGTCATTACACACAAACTGATATATTCTAAGAGCTAATTTCAATTACTTATGATGGGGTTGCACGGTGGCGAAGTTGGTAGCACTGTTGCCTTGCAGCAAGAAGGTCCTGGGTTCAATTCCCAACTGGGGGTCTTTCTGCATGGAGTTTGCATGTTCTCCCTGTGCATGCGTGGGTTCTCACCGGGTACTCCGGCTTCCTCCCACAGTCCAAAGACATGCCTGTTAGGTTAATTGGTCACTCTAAATTGCCCTTAGGTGTGTGAATGAGTGTGTGCGTGGTTGTTTGTGTGTTGCCCCGCGATGGACTGGCAACCTGTCCAGGGTGACCCTGCCTCTCGCCCATAGACTGCTGGAGATAGGCACCAGCTCCCCCGCGACCCACTATGGAATAAGCGGTAGAAAATGACTGACTGACTGCTTACAGTTAATAAAACTGCAAAAACTCACCTTCTCTATAAATACAACATAAATAAATAAAAAGGATTCTTAATTCAGAAATGTTCTGTTATGGCCCACACAAAATGGGAAAGCTGATTTGGCAACACTGACATGAAAAGCCACAACAGGTCATTGCTGAACAAGCTGGCTGTTCAGAGTGCTGTATTCAAGCATCTCAGTGGAAAGTTGAGTGGAAGGAAAAAGCATGGCCGAAAAAGATCCACAAGTATTTTGATGTAAAGCCTATTGAAGAGTTTGGGGGATTAATAAAGATGTGGACTGCGGAACATCAAGAGCCACCAGGACATGGGCTAGAGCTGTCGCATCTCTTGTGTTTTAGCCACTCCTGAACCGGAATCGTCAGAAGCATCATACCTGGGCTGAGGAGAACTGTTGCTCAGTTGTCCAAAGTCCTTTCAAATGAAAGTGAATTTTGCATTTAATTTGGAAATTAAGGTTCCAGAGCATGTCGTCAAGAATGTATGGAGCCATGGAACCAAGGTTGCTATTTAAGTGACCTGAGATCCAATTACACCTCAGCAAGCCACAGGCTGATCTCCTCCATTCCACACACTGATGCAGTAATTCAAGCAAAAGGAGCCCAGACCAACTTTTGAGGGCATAACTTTACAGAACATATGTACTACTACAGAAACTGGGTCTACTAAAAAGTAAAAAGTCAATTTTTAATGACTTTTATTTAAACTTCACATTTTCGTAAACATATTTAGTTTTTTTTATTAGCTGTAAGCCCCGATCATCACAACTATCAGAAATAAAAATGTGAAATATATCACTCTGTAGGTAACAAATTTAAAGCTTTTACTTATAAATTCAATTACTAAAATAAATAAATGTTTTGATATTCCAGTTTGCTGAGATGGTCTGTTATCTTCTGATTACTGTTGGATGCTGATAAGCCTGGATGGATTTCTCTGGAGCCATTGCATAGTTAGAACAAATAATTTTTTTTAATGTAATTTCATGTGTTTTCCTTTTCGTTTGAAGTGTTGACTCACTTCGTTGCCATTCGGAAGATCAGCAGCCTGACCCCAAGGTCGTACCTACGAACTCGACCCTGAAAACCGTCACGTAAGACCGATTCTTATTCAACACCAGTTACTGTGCCTCGGATTCTCCAGTGGGATGACTCTGCTTGTTTTACAACAGACAAAGAAAAAAGAAGCAGGAGATCAAAACATCTGAGAAATCGTCCAAAAACAGACATGAGCTCTACGCGAATGAACTGGTGGGTGAACTGGGCACCACTGAAGCCCTTTCAGACCACACGTGTTCCATCATCTGACTTATTCTTCTTTGTCTGCGCCACAGAACTGTGAAAAAGTCCTTCATATTTCTTGATATTTCTCTTCTAAGCAGCCAGACGATAAAAATCCCTTACGGCCCCCCGGGGCTAAAAGGTAGAGAAGAATCCACCTATAGGGATCATCCCGAGGCCTCATTCATTCTCACTCTTTTTCTAGGTCAGAAATGCTTCAGATTACTTGCTCTCAAACCCCACATTTCAGATACATTGTAACTTGACGCCCAAAGCATCCTGAAACATAATTTACTTTCAGAAGTTGTTCAATAGAACATTGCTTATTATCCTTGGCCAATTTAGGAACCAGAAGAGAAGTTGGACACGTTGTCTTTGCTCACCAACCAGAACAAATGTCATGCATGGACTCAAGAGGGTTTTGGACCTTAGAAGATAAAGCTGGTGTAGGAAGTCTGCAGCTACAAAGGTTCCTCAGTAGCTCTGAGGCTGAAAATCCATTATGGCTCCTGCACCAAAAAAGTAGAGATGGCGGTTGTAATAACATTTTGTGTTTAACCGTTAGGCAGTTCTTGAAATCCCTCTGTGGTGTAGTTGATATGGGGGACCCCGGTTCAGTTCTCAGTGCGTCAGGAAGGTCATCCGGCATAAAACCTCTGGCTAGGGGTTACTAGAGCGAACCCTGAATAAGAGAGCAGCCGAAAAGACTCCTCCTCCTCCTCATTGGTCGGTTTATATCCTCACTTATGATTTTTAAAAAGCAGGGGGATGTTTTTCTAATTGTGTAGCTCAGGGACCAGGCTAACTGCTTCTAGTAGTCCAAGCTGATAATGATATATTTGCATAAACTACTTTATCTTTGTAAAACAATAAAATGAGATTACATCTATGTCAGGTCCAGAAATGGTGATTAATGAAGGTTTCAATGCATTTAAACTTTTAAAAAGTTATGATAAAATAGACATAATTAATAAGTGCTCAGCAGGAAATATTTTAAAAAATAAAGATGTAGTTTCAAAAAATGAAAGTTATTTCTCAAAGTTTAGGATATTATCATCCTGTCAAAAGTGCAAATGAAGGGTTTATTACTGCAGCTCTCACCATGTTTTAAACATGCAGCAGCCATGTTGGATTCTGGGGGCAGCGTGCGTGAGGAACCTCTGACCTTTCACGAGGAAATGTTCACCTCGATTCTTTGGAACATGGAAACTCTGACTTCTGAGTAGAAATTCAACAGACCAACACAAACATTTTACTTTCACTTCTGAACATTTCGTGAACTCGGTTGCCTGTTAAGTCCTTTTCAACCACTGCTGGTGAATGTCTTCTTAGTGTCTAAATGTCTGAAATACAGAGAAAAACAGAAGTTCTGGTCACAGAACTGGAACATGGTTAAGTTGAGTGTAACATTATGTCCAGAAGCATCAAAACACAATGGATTAACCGGTGTTGTGTCCAAACAGAACAGGAAACTTATGAAAGAAGCAACTTTTAACTGGATCTCCAGACATCATGGTACAAAGCCTCACAAAAGGATTTGAAGCTGTTGTTTGAAAATGGTTGAATAAACTGTAAATATGCAATCTGCAGAAACGTTTCACCTGCTATAGACAGTTTTTGAGGCCTGTCATGGTGAGGTACATGGACTGGACAGAAAATGAGCAAAACAGGAGCTAAAGTTTAAAGAAAACCCTTGAAGGACCTCCAGACAGCATGGAGAAGTAGAACACGTTAAAGAATTACAAAACCGTCTGGCTCTTTGGAAGAAAAATATGAAGGAAGTCAAGAGTGGTTGAACACTTCTGCACAGTGTTGTGTATTTTAGTTGTACCCACTTACACACATCTTGAGCTGAGGAGGCGACAAACACTCGTAGTTCAACCCGTCATTTAATTGTTGCGTCTCTGGATGATTTCCAGGACCGTCTAACTGTTGGAAGGGTACCAGAGACGGAGGATGACATGATTCCTGAAGGGGAGGTCATTCTAACCATCAACATCTACTTCCCTGGGAATTTTGAGAAAGTGAGCATTTCTCTCGTACTTTTTAAAATTGTGCCTCCAGCCATCATTCGTCGCTAAGCGTTTCTTCCTGAATGGTTCCTTTGTGGAGCTGACATTTCCCTTCAAACGTTCCCCAGTTCAACTACGTCAGACCCCACATGACGCTGCTGATGACGGGCTCCCACACCCTGGCCGAGCTCCGGGACGCCATCTGCTGCGTCAGCGACCTGCAAGTGTGCGGCGAGTTCAGCAGCACACCAGACATGGCTCCAGACTTCATCAGCAAAGTAAGCACTGCCGTAGCTCCCAGCTGTACATTAACACCAGCTTAAAATTAGCAGTTGTTTGGCCATCTAAAGATCACATCTTCATGTGTTTTGTTTCAGGATATTTTCAAATCAGCCTTCTTCTTCTTTGAAGGAGTTTTCTACAACGACATGCGATATCCTGAGTGCCAGGACATCAGCAGGTCTGTTTCTAGCTTTTCTGTGAGAACATATTCTAAATAAGTCAGAAATTATGTCCAAAATCTCCATACATCCAAAAACATTAACCAACAGCATAAAACCAGACGACACCGCAGCAACTCTATGTGGAAAGACATTTCTTCTCCTTTCTGGTTATATTCTGGTTACATCTTTTCTGGTGGATGTGACAGTTTTCGTGTCGTGGGTGATGTGAAGAGGAATTCGAGTTCAATTTCTGCTGGAAATGAACACAGACCTGTAGGCATAGTGAACAATTTTCTCGAAACGCTTTTTTTTTAACGTAATTTTATGATGTTTTTTATTTCAAAAATTTATTTTTTTATTTCGAAAAGTAACAACAACGACCCCATCCTGAAACAACCTTCAGTCAGAGGAGAGATATCACAGGCTTAGCATCCATCTCACAATGATATAATTACGGTACGAGTTACTACTTTGAGTCTTATTGCATCAGTATCATTAGTGCAGGTTTCCAACGCCTGTTAAACTCCTGAATTTGAATCGCTGTCAAGTTATTATTTGGTAATAAAAAGTCTTTGTTCAAAGCTGCTTTTCAACCAGAGTTTGTAGCCAAATGTGATTCAAGTCACCCTGATTCGGTACAACACTTGGAATTCCTTTTTAACATAAAATCTAAAAGCTACTTGCCTTAAACTGTCAGCCCAGATGCCTGGCTTGTCTGAAAGATTGTACTGTTGGGTCGGGTCATAACGTATGTACTGTTGGGTCAAGTAGAAAGTGTGAGGACCCGAGGACTAGACGTTTCTGTAGGAATCTGTAGTGCCGCTCTAACTGATGAATGGAGAGACTGGTTTGGTAGAAGCCTCCTGACTGTTGGTGTAACCTATGACCTCACTGGTTTCACATTTATGCCCAGAAGTTTAAATTCACTCCTCCAGCAGGGAGCGGTCGTACACCATCAAACCTTAAAAAAGGAATTGAATTTATTGTGGTATTTTCTCATTCTCCTGGGTTTAAATCGTACATACAGTCCTTGTGTTTATAATTGGTTAAATGTTCCTGAGCAAACTGCATCTCAGACACACTCATCAACAAGCTTCTGGCCTAATTCTGGCCCGGCATTCGACCCGTCTTCCTGCAGAATGGGTAGAAATTTAAAGTGGTTGGATTCCTGGCCCAGACCCGCTTTTTCATTCAGGGTCAATCCAGAACCTTAAACGTTAGCCTGATTTATCCGTTCTAAAACCAGTCTGAATGTGAGTTTGTGTCTTTTGTCCTGTTGGAAAACCCAACCGGGTCCTACTGCCATCCATGCAGCTGATCCATCAAGTTATTTGGAACGTTTTGCATTTTAAAGGCTGAAAATAGTCCACAGATGGTAATGGATTAACTTTTTCTTGTGAGACCTTCAGTTTAATTTTCTTCCTGTATGGGTAATGTCGTGATCCATATCTTTGTAACTGGAATCCAGTACGACCATCAAATGGACAAAATCCCAGAACTTCCCGTCGTTCAGCCAGGCCAAGATGGAGGACACGCGGTTCATGGATCTGAAAGTGAAGGTTGGATTCCCGTACCTCTACTGTCACCAAGGAGACTGCGAACACCTCGTCATCATCACAGACGTCAGGTCAGTGCTTTTGTTCTGTGAACCTGCTCCGTTCAACATGTGTAACAATCCTTAACGGTGCCGTTAGGTACGACATAACCTGTTCTATCAGGGCACGGGGGTCATCTCAGGATGAGGAACCCTGAGCATATAAAACTGTTGGAGTGTAGCAGCCTCATCACACCTGGGATACCATTTCAGAAGTACACACAGCTCAAATAAATGCTTTTTGCTGCTTGACAGAAGCACAAGTTAGTGCAGAATTTAGTGGAAAGTTAAGGATTCATGTGTTTTTTTAATTTTATTTTCTATATTTACATATAAATCTGAAGTGTGGCATTTCCAAACCTAATCTGTTTCACAACATCAAGCATCAAACTTGATTTATAAAGCACTTTTTATAGTGAGATCTGAAGCCAATTCTTACAGCAGGTGACACACCATATCATTTACCGTATATTCACCTGGACTCAGGCTTACCAGATAAAAGGACATTAGAACTATGAAGTTTGTAAAAATATTACTGTATAGGTGTGTGTCTGGTGGTTAAACGCGCTCGGTCTCTGTATAGTGAGGTTACCCCAGCTGGGTAGAGCAGCCAGAAATTGTACTCAAGATCATCATTACTTCAAAATATTAGATTTTTAAGAAGTTGCTCTAGTAAATGTAACTAGTTACTACTCACCTCTGCACTCTGATGGGCCACCAGGATGGCGTCTGTGTTTGGCAGCCTCACTTCTGTCTGTGTGCCCCAGGGCAGCTGTGGCTACAATGTAGCTCAGTGTGTGAATGGGTGGATGACTGAATGTAGTGTAAAACGCTTTGGGGTCTCTGGGGACTTGATATAAGCCGTTTACCATTTAATCTCTATACATTTTTGTTAGAGAACATTAATGAACAAACAGCATCATAGAGACCAAGGAAGACAGCAGACAGGTCAGGGAGGAAAGTTCTGGAGAGGTTTAGAGCAGGGTCAGATTCTACAACAGTATCCCACTGTCAACCTGTCAACAGTATTTGTCTTGCACTCCTTAAGTCTGGTTTTTATGGAAGAGTGATGAGAAGAAAGCCATTGTTGAAAGTCGTCTACAAGAAAGCCGGTTTAAAGTTTACTACAAGCCATGAAGAGGACACAACAAACACGGAAGAAGGTGCATTCACGTTGTCAGATCAGACTCCAACATTTTGGCTCGCATGAAAGCTGGGTGTGAAAGAAAGCAAACGCTGCACATCATCCTGAACACATCATTCCCACAATGAAATATGGTGCTGGCAGCATCATGCTGTGGGGATGCCTACCTAAGCCTCACTCCAGTCTGATTATTGTTGCAAAAAAGCAAGAAATGGGCAGAAATTTCACTCTGTTCAAAAATGACATATCTACCAAAGACCACAAAAAGAATTGACTCTGAACACAAATGTATGCCACACTTTTCAGATTTTAATTGGTTTTAATTCCCAAACCGTGTATCATTTTCACTCCACTTCTCTTGACTACTTTGTGTCTCTCTATCTCAATAAATCCCAATAAAATACATTCAAGATTGTGGTTGCAACGTGACAAAATGTAGAAAATGTTGCAAGGGTGTACATACTTTTTTTACGACTGTGTTTTCATGAATGAAACTAAAATGTTGAAAAGCTGATGTAGAGTTTGCGCAGAGCAACCACAAGAAAGGGGCTCTTGGTGTCACAAATGAGAGATAAATTTCCAACCGCGGCGTCTTGTTTCCTCTCCAGACTGGTCCATAAAGGCGACTGCTTGGATCGGAAGCTGTATCCGCTTCTCACACACAAGAACAGGGTGCTTACCCAGAAATGTGCTGTCTGCCATGTCTTCATCAGCAGGTGCGTAAACATCAGGAGCAAGACGAGGAGCATCACCTGAACCTTTGTGAAAACAAATCCGACCTTTGTATTTTCAGATGGTACACCACCCGCGACCAGTTCGCTCCCAGTGATCCGTGTCTCTTCTGTGACAAATGCTTCCGCATGCTGCATTACGACAAGGAAGGCAACAAACTGGGAGAGTTCCTGGCGTATCCCTATGTAGACCGAGGTGCCTTTAACTGAAGCAAACAGATGTTGGTGCTGCTTAATTCAGTCAAATTTCATACAGTGTAAATGTCACAAAACTTTTTATTTTTGATTAAAAATTCAGTCTCATACTTTTTCTTTACTGGCTGTTGGTGCCGAGCTTAGTAGCTCAGTAAAGGTGTGTCTCAAATTAGAAATTTTATTTCAGTAAATTAATTCAAAAAGGATATTTAACAGAAATGAGCCCACTTTAAAGTACGCCCATGTACTTTACAGCTCAGTACTTGAATTACTGCATCAATGTGGTGTGGCATGGAGGTTGCTACCTGTTGGAGAAATATTTTTGCTTCAGTTGTTATTTTATCCTGTCACACAACTATTTGGTTGTACGTCAAAAAACACACTTGTGTGACCCTGGAGGTGCTTGATAGTTTAAGTGCCAAGAAGAGTAAGAGCTCCACAACACTCGGTGACTAAGGACGGGTAGCGTGGTTCAGCGAGGGTCACAGCTACACCCCATCCTCCCACTCCCCCAGACAGCTATACCGTGGCTGCTGGTCCACCTGCTGGGGAACTGCCCTTCCCTGACACCCATACTGACCCATTGCCACCCTAGGTACACACCCAGGAGCCAAGCCAGTTTGGGGCCAGCAGCCCCTGGGTCCTGGTGCCAAGGCAGCGAGGTCCTGACCCCCCTCTGTCTGCACCACTATGTGATACATTCAACTAAAATGACAAAGGATCTGTAGCCTTCATTCATCCATCCCTCCATCCACAGTAAAATTCCACGTTTTTCCAACTTTGTGCTGGTTAAGGTTGAAAATGTCAATAAATGATGAATCTGATAAAAACACAAGGCGATATACTGTTGCTACCACTTTATTACTTCATGATGACACGAGCACAAAAATACTCTTATTTACATCTAGATTTAAAGAGACATTAAAAGACACTTGAACACAGTGAAAAATAAAGCACTTTGTTGGCTAAGGAAACTTTGGCAATCCCACAGTTTACTGATATGCATCTGAAATGAGAATCTGTTAAACATGCATTACAGAGCATTAAAACAGCTATTATCAGACATTTTACAGAATGCAACTGTACTTCAAATCCAGGGATGTTTAGTACTTCCAAAAACTTTCTAAATGAAATGAAGGGACTACAAACACTTCAAGATGAAGAAAGACAAGGAATAAAATGGTCCTGACCCTGCTTCCTCTAACATGTTCATTAACATTCACACCTGCAGGGTTCCTAAACTCCACACGGACATGATTTAAATACACCAAACAGCAGGTAGGACAAGGTGTCCAAGTACAAAAATAAACTATTCAGCAACTGAAACCTAGGAGCAGCAACACAGAAGTTCAGAAAACCAGAAACCATTTCCAAGACGGTTGTTCCAGTACAGCAGCAAATCTCTTCTTCAGGTCAGCAGGACGCTCAAGTGGACTCCTGAGCTTTCAGAGGACTACAACAACAGAAGAAGAGTTCAGAAGAAATAGATTTTATTAGAGTCATTACAGACAAACGTTTCATGAAAACCCAAAATTCCTATCTCACAAAATTAGCATATTTCATCCGACCAATAAAACAAAAGTGTTTTTAATACAAAAAACGTCAACCTTCAAATAATCATGTACAGTTATGCACTCAATACTTGGTCGGGAATCCTTTTGCAGAAATGACTGCTTCAATGCGGCGTGGCATGGAGGCAATCAGCCTGTGGCACTGCTGAGGTCTTATGGAGGCCCAGGATGCTTCGATAGCGGCCTTTAGCTCATCCAGAGTGTTGGGTCTTGAGTCTCTCAACGTTCTCTTCACAATATCCCACAGATTCTCTATGGGGTTCAGGTCAGGAGAGTTGGCAGGCCAATTGAGCACAGTGATACCATGGTCAGTAAACCATTTACCAGTGGTTTTGGCACTGTGAGCAGGTGCCAGGTCGTACTGAAAAATGAAATCTTCATCTCCATAAAGCTTTTCAGCAGATGGAAGCATGAAGTGCTCCAAAATCTCCTGATAGCTATCTGCATTGACCCTGCCCTTGATAAAACACAGTGGACCAACACCAGCAGCTGACACGGCACCCCAGACCATCACTGACTGTGGGTACTTGACACTGGACTTCTGGCATTTTGGCATTTCCTTCTCCCCAGTCTTCCTCCAGACTCTGGCACCTTGATTTCTGAATGACATGCAGAATTTGCTTTCATCTGAAAAAAGTACTTTGGACCACTGAGCAACAGTCCAGTGCTGCTTCTCTGTAGCCCAGGTCTGGGGAATGCGGCACCTGTAGCCCACTTCCTGCACACGCCTGTGCACCGTGGCTCTGGATGTTTCTACTCCAGACTCAGTCCACTGCTTCCGCAGGTCCCCCAAGGTCTGGAATCGGCCCTTCTCCACAATCTTCCTCAGGGTCCGGTCACCTCTTCTCGTTGTGCAGCGTTTTCTGCCACACTTTTTCCTTCCCACAGACTTCCCACTGAGGTGCCTTGATACAGCACTCTGGGAACAGCCTATTTGTTCAGAAATGTCTTTCTGTGTCTTACCCTCTTGCTTGAGGGTGTCAATAGTGGCCTTCTGGACAGCAGTCAGGTCGGCAGTCTTACCCATGATTGGGGTTTTGAGTGATGAACCAGGCTGGGAGTTTTAAAGGCCTCAGGAATCTTTTGCAGGTGTTTAGAGTTAACTTGTTGATTCAGATGATTAGGTTCATAGCTCGTTTAGAGACCCTTTTAATGATATGCTAATTTTGTGAGATAGGAATTTTGGGTTTTCATGAGCTGTATGCCAAAATCATCCGTATTAAGACAATAAAAGACCTGAAATATTTCAGTTAGTGTGCAATGAATCTAAAATATATGAATGTTAAATTTTCATCATGACATTATGGAAAATAATGAACTTTATCACAATATGCTAATATTTTGAGAAGGACCTGTACTATGTTTATTTGTGAAAATGAAACTGCCAGATTTGTACCTTCAACCGTACTGTTAAGATTGTTGAAGAACTGTTGTCAGAAAGAGAAAGCATCGGTTCTCAGTCTTTAAATCGACCTCTGGGTCAGAGATGGTCTGCAGACGCTGGGTGGAGGATTCAGGGTTTTGGGTCATATGTATTTCAGTCAGTCAGTCCCTCTGTTTTACACACCGATTGTCTTCTGGGAGGATCGACTCATGTTTTCATAGGAGAGGCTCTGAAGACCTGATTGCTGAGAGTTGGCAACTAATATTAAATGGAAAGCTTTTGTGATGTAGAAAATAAAAGGGATCCTGAACTTTAACATTAGTGTACTTTTAGTTTTTATAGAAAAATCTCAGAATTCGTTTTTAAAGCAGGTCCGATCTTTGACTTTAACCAATGATCTTGTGTAGATTTAATTCTGATGTTAGATTTGTGAGTTTATTCAGTCTGAACACATTTAAGCCACATTCTCTGAATTTAAAGCTAAAACAAGAAAACAGTTTTGAATCAGCTACAGATCATCATGTGTCTGGTATTTTCCAGTTTGGAAAAGTTCCTTCAGTCCAAACTACGCAAAGAGGCAGCATAAACCTCGATTATCTACCTGTGATTTTCTCCTGAGGTGTCCTCAAGCTTTTCTTTCTCCATCTCCTGCTTCCTCTCTTCAGGGCTGATGTCACCATTGGTCACTTTGTCTGCAGGGTAGGAACAGTTGATCAGTCTTTGCGCAATCAGAGCACGCAGGAGCATGTGATGACACATGCAGCCTTGGAGATGTTAGTAAATTTAATAGATTTTCCATCAATTTGTTGTGCTTTTTTTTTTTAAAAAGAAGAGAGAATCTATTACAGATACAGCAGATTAGGTAACTAGGAGCAGGGATGTGGCTCCAGCATTTGATAAAAGTTTGCTTCTACACATAGATCCCATGACACCCCACTGGAAAGGAAAAGAAGCAGACCGCAGAGCCTCGGTTCCTCCTTACTGGATGCTTGTTAGAGGTGACTTGCTGGTCATAATGGATTACTCGATAAGGAGAACTTTTGTGATGAAACCCAATTGAACCCATTTTCATTGTTGCCACAGAGACAAATGTGTTACTATGATATAACTGACTTTTATTTGTAAGCCAAACCATTACGGTCATCACCCTTTGAGCTTTGGTTGACGTTCCTCCGTTTGGCCATGACCGCATCGTTGTTCTGACCTTCTACAGGTTCCTCAGAAAATCAGAATGTTGTGAAAATGTTCAATAATGGAAACGCATGGCATCACATTTTCATCAGCTAATTAACTCAAAACACCTGCAAAGGTTCACTGAGCCTAAATCACAGGAGTCAAACTCCAGTCCTCAAGAACCCGTGTCTCCGTGTCGGCAAACCTGAATCACCTAATTAGGTCCTTAGCAGGACTCTGTAAAGCCTGAATGCGTGAGGAGGTGATTCAGTCATTTCATAAGGTCTGTTTGACCTGGGAGAGATCCAGCAGTTGCAGGACACTCGCCCTGGAGAACTGGAGATTGACTCTAAATGGTCTCAGTCTGGGTCAGCAGGCGACACAATCTTGCTGACTGGACAGAAGTCACTGACATCCTCCACAAGGACGGGAAGATACAAAAGGTCATTGGTGAATAAGCTGACTGTTCACACACTGAGCATATTCATAGAAAGGAAGGAAAAGGTGCCTCAGCAACAGAAATAACCGCAGCCTGGAGAAGACTGTCAAGCAAAATCCAATCAAGAATTTTGGAGAGCCAAATGTACCAAAAGCTGGTTCAGTGACCATGGTGGTTCAAGGGCCTGATTGGCCAGCAAACTGGCCTGACCAGAACACCAAAGAGAATCTATGAGACATCAGACCCAACAATGCAGATGACCTAAAGGCCGCTGTCAAAGCAACCTGGGCTTCCAGAACCACAGGCCCATCTCCTCAATGCCACCCTGCATTAATGCAGTAATTTATGCAAAAGGAGCCCCAACCAAGTACTTATTGAACAGAACAGAACATACTTTTAGAAGCCTGACTTTTCTGTTTAAAATATTCTTTTTATTGATCTTATGTAAAATTGTAATTTTCTAAAACACAGAATTTTAGGGTTTTCATTCTCTGTAAGCCAGAATCATCAAAATTATTAATGATGATGGAAAAAGAAAGACTGAATATCTGACTCAAACTCTACCTGTATTGTGGTCTTTGACGTGCTCAGCTTTCTTCAGAGCTCCTTTCTTTGCATCTTCATGCTGTCGCTGCTCAGCTAAGGACTTGTTCAGCACCTGGCTGAGCACACAGTCGCCTTCCCCCACCAGGAACATGCTCTTGAACTTGTTGTACAACATGGTGGCCTTGTCCATGATGTCCTGGCTGGCCTTGAACCTCCGGATCTAGAAGACAGATAAAAGTACGCGTCACCACTCGAGAGGTCTAAATGAGTGAAAACTGTTTGGTCTTTTGCAGCTTTACCTTTTTGAGCGTCGCGATGAGTTCACTGTGTTTCTGCAGGTGCTGAGTCGTCACCTGAAGAGAACCTATTTCGTCTAATGCGTCCAAGCATTTCTTCACATCCTGGAGAGGTGAAGACCAGGGAGAAAAATGGCATAGATGAAACATTTGAATGCGTTTCTGATACCAGAGATAAAATAGATCTGATGCAGGGCAGCAGGATGGGATGGGCATTAATTATAGCGTCATCGTTAACGTGAAAGATGCCTTTAACCTTTAATTTGTTTATTCAGTGGGGGAAAAATCTCAGGACTTTAATAAAATCCCCAGTGCCAAAACTATTGGAGCCCAGGGGTGGATGATCTTAGATGGTGAATAATTAGAAAACTCTGTTGCACTAAAACACAAAGAGATTGTCTATAAGGCACATTTTATGCCTCATAGTTCCATGTTCCTGCTCATCAAAAAACCCAATAAAAGGAATGTAATGGTTTGAATGGTAGTTTAATATAGTTTGTTGAAAATAAAATGACCATTAAATAATATTTAGTGACCTCGCTTTAAAAAAAAGATTCAAATGCATGGCCCCAGGCGTGTTGCAGCTGAGGGAAGCAGAAGGCACCAATGAGCTCCAGGTGTTGCATGCAGCTGCAACCGCAGGAGCAGCCGTCTCCTCCACCTTCCACCAGCGGCTCACGGTGAGCAAGTCAACATTTCGCTGGAGGTTTGTGCTCTTCAGAACGGCCTGGCTGTAACCAGCTCGTCACATTTACTAGACTACCACCATTGAAAGCTCTCCAATCTCAGAGTCTTTATATCACATTGACATTTTTGTGAATCTGCGTGCTTCCATTTGCCTTTCACTTTGCTGCAGGCACAGCGTCAAAAAACGACCACATCGCTGACATTTCTTCTCTGCTTCAGTTTAACACCCACAATCCTGTGCTGGATCACCATCACTGTCACATGACCAAACAAATATCACATGGCCGAAACAGGCTGTTTGTGCTGGAAAACTCTCCAGTGTGACTGAACTACAACAATTCTGCAAAGAAGAGTGGGCCAAAACTCCTCCAGAGAGATGACTCATCGCCAGTTATCACAAACATTTGGTGGGATGGTGGTTCCTGCTGCCAACGGTGGCCCGGACAGTTCAGTTTTGACATAACGTCGAGGTGGTTTGCACAGCTTCTTTCCCTGAATAAATCATTTTTAAAAAACTGCTTTTTGTATTTGACAAAAAGCAAACACGCAGAACATCTGTAAGGAGGTAAATACACTGCTCAAAAAAAATAAAGGGAACACTTAAACAACACAATATAACTCCAAGTAAATCAAACTTATGTGAAATCAAACTGTCCACTTAGGAAGCAACACTGATTGACAATTAATTTCACATCTTGTTGTTCAAATGGAAAAGACAACAGGAGGAAATCTTTGGTGATTATCAAGACACTAAATAAAGGAGTGGTTCTGCAGGTGGGGACCACAGACCACTTCTCAGTACCGATGTTTTCTGGCTGATGTTTTGGTCACTTTTGAATGTTGGTGGTGTTTTCACACTCGTGGTAGCATGAGACGGACTCTACAACCCACACAAGTGGCTCAGGTAGTGCAGCTCATCCAGCACATCAATGTGAGCTGTGGAAAGAAGGTTTGCTGTGTCTGTCAGCGTAGTGTCCAGAGCCTGGAGGCGCTACCAGGAGACAGGCCAGTACACCAGGAGACATGGAGGAGGCCGTAGGAGGGCAACAACCCAGCAGCAGGACCACTACCTCCACCTTTGTGCAAGGAGGAACAGAAGGAGCACTGCCAGAGCCCTGCAAAATGACCTCCAGCAGGCCACAAATGTGCATGTGTCTGCACAAACGGTTAGAAACCGACTCCATGAGGATGGTATGAGGGCCCGACGTCCACAAATGGGGGTTGTGCTCACAGCTCAACACCATGCAGGACGCTTGGCATTTGCCAGAGAACACCAGGATTGGCAAATTTGCCACTGGCGCCCTGTGCTCTTCACAGATGAAAGCAGGTTCACACTGAGCACATGTGACAGACGTGACAGAGTCTGGAGACACCATGGAGAGCGATCTGCTGCCTGCAACATCCTTCAGCATGACCGGTTTGGCAGTGGGTCAGTAATGGTGTGGGGTAGCATTTCTTTGGAGGGCAGCATGTGCTCTCCAGAGGTAGCCTGACTGCCATTAGGTACCGAGATGAGATCCTCAGACCCCTTGTGAGACCATATGCTGGTGTGGTTGGTCCTGGGTTCCTCCTAATGCAGGACAATGCTAGACCTCATGTGGCTGGAGTGTGTCAGCAGTTCCTGCAAGATGAAGACATTGAAGCTATGGACTGACCCGCCCGTTCCCCAGACCTGAATCCGATTGATTACATCTGGGACATCATGTCTCGCTCCATCCACCAACGTCACGTTGCTCCACAGACTGTCCAGGAGTTGGCGGATGCTTTAGTCCAGGTCTGGGAGGAGATCCTTCAGGAGACCATCCACCGTCTCATCAGGAGCATGCCCAGGCGTTGTAGGGAGGTCATACAGACACGTGGAGGTCACACACAATACTGAGCCTCATTTTGACTTGTTTTAAGGACATTACATCAAAGTTGGATCAGCCTGTAGTGAGTTTTTCCACTTTAATTTTGTGTGTGACTCCAAATCCAGGCCTCCATTGGTTAATAAATGTGATTTCTATTGATGATTTTTGTGTGATTTTGTTGTCAGCACATTCAACTTTATACAGAACAAAGTATTCAATGAGAATATTTCAATCATTCAGATCTAGGATGTGTTATTTGAGTGTTTATTTTTTTGAGCTGTGTACTTTTCCATGGGACTGTAAACCACCATCTTCAAAATGGGAAAGACAAGAGAACAAGCAATTCAAGTAAGAAAGATCAACCCAGATCTCCCTAAGACAGGAAATGGCAAGAAAGTAACTCATTTCTACAGTCCGAGCAAAGAGTGAAGTCTGAAACTGAAGCAAACAAGGCTGGACGAGGACTCAGGTTTATCTTGCCCCAACATACAGTGAGGATGACGCTGAGGGAGGCAAAACCTCTCCACAGCTCACTGATGAGAACTGCAGGAAAAACGTTGGGTCAACGAGTCTTGATAGCAACCATTAGATGCCATATTTATGGAAAGTGTCAAAATAAGGTGAGATTCCCATGAGGTAATGGAGGAAGGTTGAGCACGAGGACTGTGGGTGTAATAAATGATAGTTGAGATCAGGAGAATCCACAAGGCGGACGATTCTTTGATCATTATTAAGGAATGAATCAGTACTATGATCGAATAATGAACAACAATGACAGCGGCGGTCACGGTTCTGCTAATCTGCTAACGGCTAACAGGGAAACAAGTTTTTTGTTTAGCGTTATTGTTAACTTTTTAAACCATTAGTAGACCGTTTAGCTTGTGCCAATTTAGATTTCGATAACTTTAAGTCCGCTAACAAAACTCCCAAGTTTGTTCCTTTCTATTGTGGGCGAAGAGTCCATTAGGTACTCTGTGGTTTATTACGTGTACATGTGAGACGTCAATGCAGCTGCAGCTAGCTGGAAGTAGTTCTGAACCAGTTACGAAGAGATTTTATTCTTTAAGTTATGGAAAGTGACTGAGTGACCTTCCAGTGGTGAGCAGTTGGTGCTAGTTTCCACTAATTCTTTGTATCGGTTTCTAGTATTTTAGTTAGCAGAATATGGGTCAATGAAGCTAACTTTTTGGTTAGCTGTTTTCACCACTGATGGATGGATTTTAGATAATAGAGGAGGAATAAAGTCTTAGAATACAAATATTCCCTAAACTGTTTATTGAAAGTATGAACAGCATTGGTGCCGATAATTGTTTTTAATTTTTGGAACAGTACAGAATCTTCAAACCTTTTATTTAGTGATTTTATCACTCACCCAATCAATGTTATTTTTTTTTTTACAGTTTTCATTGTGGGATAAACTACTGCAGTAACAAAGTATATATTAGGTATAAAATACTATTCAGTTCAGCAACGGTTAGGAGAACTTTACCAGGTTGTCGATTTTCAGTGAAATTCTGATCTCACTGTGGAGTTTCTGGAGTTTCAGGTCAGTTGACATTTCTGAAACATAATTGGGGAAAGAGGATGTTTTTAGGAACCTTTAGAAAAACCTAAAACCTGTCTGGATGAAACAAACTGAAATCAGCCATTAATTAAAAACACAGTCCATATTTACCCTTTTTTTTGGGTCCCGCCTCAGTTTTCTTCACATCTTCTTTGTCTGGCCTGAAAAACAGAAAGAAAGAAACACGGCATCAGAATCTCCTCGACCCGGGTGGTCTGGGATTCAAGGCACCGAAGAACTACTGATTTAGGGTGGCTTCACTTTGATCACTTCCTCAAAGTTGGTGATAAGTTTGAGGAAGTGAGAAAAGTCACATCATAAAATATTTAGATACTGAAACTAACTTGTAGTTGTACCATAATGAAGGTAAAGACCTGAGATGCAAACTGTTTAGCTTGAGAGAAGGTTCTACCGGTCAGAACTCTTTAGTATGTTGGACCTTTTTTTGATAGCATTAAAATGGACAAAATAACCTAATCTTGCTGATAAGTTTATTCTTATTGTGGTTTTGAGACATGCAGAAAAAAATCACATGAAGATAAAATCATAAACACAACATAATCTCAACCTGTTGGAGGAATGGTGAGAAACTCACTCTCTCGGTTCGTCGGTTTTCCACCGCCGTACATCTTTATCCGTTTCCGAGTTCTGCAGCTTCTTTCTGCCTTTGCTTTTCTGCGACTAACAGAAATTGAAATCTGAATATTAAAAAGAATCATTTGGTTACGCTGCTGGACCGACACTAACAGGATGTGTGTGTGGACCCTTGCCTCATCATCGTCTGAGCCGGAGGAGCCGCCATCCTTCGGCTGCTTCTTCTTCTTGGCTTCAGACTCTTTTAGCTCTGCTTCCTTCCCCTTACTGCCCTCCCTCTTCTTCCTCTTTTCATCCTCTCCGCTCTGCTGCTTGTCGTCTGCTGTCCTCTTTCGCTTCCTCTCTGACTCATTCGTTTCCCTGATTGAAGTTAAAAACAGAATGTGTTGTAATCAAGAAAAGTTGATTTTCCTCCTGGGTGTCCTTGCAGCTGATTCAGATCATTTACATTTCACTTCCTGAGCCGTGCTGGTCTTGCTGAAGCAACAGCAGCTTCTCAGTTTTGGGCTTCCTGCCTCTTCGTTTAGGACCGTCTCCACCTGATTGCATGGATAAAGAAACACACAAACGGGCCAGAATTCAGTTTGTGCAACAGGGGAAAATATGGTTTGTATCTTACGTTTTTTACTTGAAATTAAAAGCCAATACAGTACTGCATTCCTAAACCTCGACAGAAATAACAGTGTTTGATTCATTCTCCAGGGCTGCCATGTTCTTTGCGATTCTTTTTGTAACAAGTCTTATTTTCCAGTCATGGTCAAAAGCTTTGGCAGTGCCGCAAATGCTTTTGCTAACTTTGCAGGTTCAGTTTTGTGGAACAATTTCAGCAGTTTTGAAATGTATTGTGCAGAATAAGATGCTTGTTAATTAATTACAAATGTAAAAACCCAGTTCCCCGTGTTTTTACCTAAAATGATCAGCTAACTTGATTTCAGTTTATTTGTATCATCAGCAGAGATGAAGCAGTGAAAGAGTCCGGCTGAAATCACTTCCTAAATCCAATCAGCAGACTTAGGAGCAAGTAGCTTAAAACTACGGTTAAGGGAAAATGTGCAGCCTTTGTATCACTTTGTACCAAAACGGCCACTGATGGAGAAAACCGACACTATGAACGTTGCAGCTGAAAGAACCGTTTTTTGGATCATCACGAACTTCAAGTTGAGAGATTCAGCTGTAGTGAAGAATGGTCAGAGGGTTAGATCAGGCCTAGGATCGTCTCCTACTGAAAAGGGTGCAACAGGATCATGTTACCACCAGTGCAGAACTTGCTCAACATCCGCAGCCGGTAAACCTTTGGACACAAATGGCAGCAAAAGAGCCACTTCTCACATGGATGGCAAATGACCTACTTGTTGTTTGGCATATCTGGAAGCAGATGTGTCCAGAGAAGCAAAAGTGAGAGCAACAATGAGTCGTGTGTGGCACAAGCTGTGAAACACAATCCATGTTGGGGGTTTCTTCTCATCCAGTGCAGTGGATCTTCTGATAATTCTCCATAAAAACACTGCAACCAATCAAGAATGGGATCAAAACATCCTAACATCAGCTTCTTCCAACACTCCAGGAACAATCTGGTCATGGTCAGTGGCCCATCCAGACAGATGCTGTACCGGGTCACAACTTTACACCATTTCTGCACCTTGTGACTGAATCTGAGCCGACAGCAACAGAAATCCTACCTGATGGACTAACGGGGCTTCCAGGATCCTCATCTTTTTCATTCTCCTGCTCACTCTGAAAAACATTAACATAATTAAGAACCTCCTATTCATTTCATAAACTAATTCAACAGTATTAATACCAACCTTTTTCTTTCTTCCTCTCTTGGGTTTTGAAAGATCAGTAGACTCTTTCTGAGCAGAATCCTAAAAATTGACCAAAAGGTATGTTTTTATTTCAGTTGATCTTAAAAACAACCCGTCTTGTGCTTCCACAGGGTGTTAAAAACTGCTGAAGTAAGAGAATAAGCAGAAATGAACAAATAAAACATCTATGTCTCACTATGGAGCCACAGCACCCTCTAGTGAGCAGCTATAGTTTTACATTAAATGTAATGTTTAATGAGCCAATGTGAAAGAATTTATTTTATACTTACCCTTTTTAGCTATTTTTATTAATGTCATTGCATTAAAAACAAAATTAAAATCTGTTTTTATCTGATGAAACTCTGATGTTCTGCAGTGTGATAAATGTATCACTTGGATCAGAGGAAATGCAAAATATGGTTAAAAAATGAAGAAATAAATCATGTAGCAGATGGACAGAAAAGCAGGAAATGGACCCAAAACAGAAGAAGAAAAACTTTTGTATTTTCAAATAGTCTCAGTCAGAATGGTGTCTTAAGTCTGAATGAGTTTGATCCTAAAGCATTTTTACTGTTGGAGTACAATCAGGGAACATTAAACTTTCTCCTCATTACTGAAAACACAAAATGCTTTCTCTTAAGAGTTCTGTTTGATTGGTAATCACCCGGAGTAAACCCGAAACAGACACTCAAATCCGACCCAGCTCTGAGAATCAGTTCTGGCCACAAAGATTTCCAAATCAATCAGGAATAAACCACCGACTAACAAACAACCACCAGGTGTAGCATGCTTTTCCACCGAAAAAAGGGATGAAATGACCTGCACTGCTTCATAAAACCCCAACATGCAAAAGTACGTACATCCTGGTTCTGAGGACCCTGCTCAGACATCAGAGACCCTTCCTCCTTCTCCTCCTCCTCCTCATTCTCCTGCTCAGCCTCTTTTCCTGGAACCTGAATGCACCCAAGACACAGCATAGGACGCAGCGTGGTGGGGTCAACGAGTCTTGAAAGGGGGAGAAGTCAGCAAGTATTCTTCTGTTGCACACCCTGCTCTTTTATTCTGTTACCAAAGAACAACTCTACAGTAACAAGAACACTGTTTCCTCCAGTTATGATGCAGACACACATCACAGGAAGCTTTGAGAGACACAATAAAAAATAAAAAATAAAAAGGAATCTGGCAACAGAAGACATTCACTGCAGTGAAGCAACTATATGTTTTTACATGTGAATGAAAGACATGAAAGGATAAAAAAAAAACCTAAAACTTACTTTAGATTTTACTCCTTTGTCAGCTGCATCCTCTTCTCCTTCCGGACCGCTGTCTAAATCCTTTTCCATGAAGGACTGAGGAGGCACCGGCTTCAGAAAAAAACCAATATTTCATCAGTTCAGGCTTCTGCACCAGGAGACAACAACTCCAGAGGATGTGACAGATTTAGTGAGGATGAACTAAATATTCCTCCTGCTGTGTCACAATAAATCTTTTTCCAACACTGACTCGGTTCAACCCTAACCTGCAGCAGGAAATTGAAAAGGCCTAACATTGATAAATCAGACTCGATTCATCGCAGACCAATCCCCAAGCTTCTTTCTTAAAAGTAAAATAAAAAAAGCATATATTACCGACTGACTGTTCTAAATACCAGCAATATAATGGAAACATTCCTGTCAGGTTTCAGGACCTGCAAACGAAGTGAATATTAACCCTCTGAAGCAGTTTTCCAAAGCCGCTATCAAGCAGGGGTCTAGGAACGCTCTGCTGCATGTTGCGTTGGGAATAATAAGGAACCGAGGCTGACGTTCACCAACTTCAGAACAGAGCTTGATGGTAGGTATGAAGTGGGGAGTTACACTGCTGGAATTTGCTGGGCCTGGGATGCAGGTTTCAATTATTTAAGTGATGCAGAGATGCTCTGGCTACGCGTTGTATTTGTAACCAGCGAAAGGAGAATCCAAAGTACAGGGGTTGGACAATGAAACTGAAACACCTGGTTTTAGACCACAATAATTTATTAGTATGGTGTAGGGCCTCCTTTTGCGGCCAATACAGCATCAATTCGTCTTGGGAATGACATATACAAGTCCTGCACAGTGGTCAGAGGGATTTTAAGCCATTCTTCTTGCAGGATAGTGGCCAGGTCACTACGTGATACTGGTGGAGGAAAACGTTTCCTGACTCACTCCTCCAAAACACCCCAAAGTGGCTCAATAATATTTAGATCTGGTGACTGATCAGGCCATGGGAGATGTTCAACTTCACTTTCATGTTCATCAAACCAATCTTTCACCAGTCTTGCTGTGTGTATTGGTGCATTGTCATCCTGATACATGGCACCGCCTTCAGGATACAATGTTTGAACCATTGGATGCACATGGTCCTCAAGAATGGTTCGGTAGTCCTTGGCAGTAACGCGCCCATCTAGCACAAGTATTGGGCCAAGGGAATGCCATGATATGGCAGCCCAAACCATCACTGATCCACCCCCATGCTTCACTCTGGGCATGCAACAGTCTGGGTGGTACGCTTCTTTGGGGCTTCTCCACACCGTAACTCTCCCGGATGTGGGGAAAACAGTAAAGGTGGACTCATCAGAGAACAATAAATGTTTCACATTGTCCACAGCCCAAGATTTGCGCTCCTTGCAACATTGAAACCGACGTTTGGCATTGGCATGAGTGACCAAAGGTTTGGCTATAGCAGCCCGGTCGTGTATATTGACCTTGTGGAGCTCCCGACGGACAGTTCTGGTGGAAACAGGAGAGTTGAGGTGCACATTTAATTCTGCCATGATTTGGGCAGCCGTGGTTTTATGTTTTTTGGATACAATCCGGGTTAGCACCCGAACATCCCTTTCAGACAGCTTCCTCTTGCGTCCACAGTTAATCCTGTTGGATGTGGTTCGTCCTTCTTGTTGGTATGCTGACATTACCCTGGATACCGTGGCTCTTGATACATCATAAAGACTTGCTGTCTTGGTCACAGATGCGCCAGCAAGACGTGCACCAACAATTTGTCTTCTTTTGAACTCTGGTATGTTACCCATAATGTTGTGTGCATTTTAATATTTTGAGCAAAACTGTGCTCTTACCCTGCTAATTGAACCTTCACACTCTGCTCTTACTGGTGCAATGTGCAATCAATGAAGACTGGCTACCAGGCTGGTCCAATTTAGCCATGAAACCTCCCACACTAAAATGACAGGTGTTTCAGTTTCATTGTCCAACCCCTGTAGTTTTACTAGGAATTTTCTTCCTTGATCACAAGGGCCCTCAAATACACTTAGAGATGTGATCGTGTGGAAAACAACAGTTTAATGTTAAAATAGTACTTAAAAATCCTGCTTTTTGTCATCAAATTACACCCAGTGACCTTTAAAAACACTTCAGATGGAGACTCACCTTGGGCGCAGTTAGCTCAACTTTTGGATTGTTTTCGATCTCCCACAATCCTTCATTGAAGCCTTTCCGTTTGTTGGGTTTTGCATACTTCTCTTTGTTTGGTAGGTATGGAAAAATGTCTTTTGGACCAAGAAACGCTCTGCAGGAAAGAAAATCATTTCAGTCATGCATGTAAATAAGCTACTCTGTAAGCCATAAAAAATGCAGCAGGTTAGAGTCAGACTACACACAACCGAAACAAGAAGGTAACTCAAAACGGGCCCTCATCAAACATTCAGGTATTAAACACAGTCAGAGAAAAACAATGTAGTCTTAATGTTATTAAAAAAAAAACACCCGAGGAAGCTTTTTAAGCTCATTTTTATTTTGTGTGCTGAACTTATTGAATGCAACTAGGAAATAAATGTGTGTTGATTCCTCGGAAACTGCTGAATATGCAGCAACTTCAGATAAAAAGTAAAGATAAATCTGTACTTTGACTTCACACAAGTTTGGTTTTATTTGGTTTATGGTAGAGGATTCTTACTCACGTCTCATGGGTGCCAAAGAAGAAAATAGGATACTTGATGTTGGATGCTTTCACAGCACCATCTGGTACTTCATCAATCTGAAAACAACAACAGTTATAAATGTCCACGCAGTTTGTTTCTGCTGAAGGTAGTCAGTATACTGTATGTGTAGATCCAGACATACTCTGGCAGGCCAGTGAGGATAACCCTTCATTTTGGCAAAAATAAGGTCACCTGGCTTCCAATCTCGAGCCATGTTGGATGTAAACCAACCTGGAAAAAACAAACAAACACTGTTTTAATTATCATTCACTTTAACCTAACTGAAAATCTTCCTCAACATCGTTTAGAGCCCAGCATGCCAGTCAGTTATATGGAGACTAAATAAAGGCCACATTACAACTGTACAGTGCCTACTAAAATCCCTCAGACCTTTCCATTTTTATCACGTTCCAACCACAACCTTAAATGTGCTTTAAACTGATTTCATGGGATCAAAGTGTAATAGCGACGGGGAATAAAATGATGGTTTTCAACCGTTTTTTCAGCTACAAATCTGAAACAGTGTGGCATTAGGGTCACCCGAGGCTCAAGTCTTTTGTGGCCTATAACAGGTTATTTTTACAGGATGGAATGGAAGTTCACTCCATCCATCTTCCCAGCTTCCCTCTCCCTGCTGCAGAGCATCCCCACAGCCTGAGATTGTCACCACCATGTTTCACGGTAGAGATGATGTGTTCCGGCTGATGTGCAGTGTTCATTTTCAACCTATTCATGGCTTTCTCGCCACAGTTCATTTCTTCTCACCATGCCTCCATAAAGGACAGATTTTATGCAGTGTAACTAATAGTTATTAAGTTAAGATATTCTCCCACCTGAGTTAAGGATCTCTGCAGGTCCTCCAGAGGTACTATGGCTCTTTCTTGAATTAATGCTCTTCTTGCCCAGCCTGCAAGTTAAGGTGAAGGGCCATGTCTTAATAGCTTTGCAGTTGTGTCATACTCTTTCCATTTTTAAGAAATAGATTGAAAAGCCTGGGATCATGTTTTAGAACCCATCTTTGCTCCACAACTTTCTCCCTGATCTGTCTGCTGTGTTCCTCGGTCTTCATAATGCTGTTTGTTCATTATGTTGTCTAACAAACAATTAAAACCTTCAGAGAACAGCTGAATTTATTCTTCACTTAATTACACACAGGTGGACTCTATTCACGACTCAGGTGATCTCTGAAAGCAATATGTTGCACTGCATTTTATTAAAGGGAACCAGAGTAAAAGGATGTTGTTACAAAAGCAACAAAAATGAGAGCAACGTATTATTTTCCAGGTTGTGGTTATAATGTGTGAAAATGTTCAAGTGGTAGGAACAGTTTCTAGAGACAGTATATACCCCTTATCCGATTAAAAAGCAAAGGTAACCTGCAGGATGATGATCAGGATGTAGACGCGAAACGCATCATTAACTCACTTCAGCTAGCTTAAAGTTAGCTAAGAAAGCAGTTTTAAGAGTTTGTTTGAATTACCTCCGTTCTGTGAGGGCTTCCCGTAAGAAGAAAGGGTATTAGTCGCAGTTAAATAAAGCTTGTATAGGATATTATTTGACCTATAAAACAAACCGCTCCTTTTCCGCAGAGCCGACGCACGTTTTCCGCTCCCGCGCAGGACGACGTCGGACTGAACCACCTGACCGCGGAAACACAGGGGGGGTCTGGTTTAATAACATGACGCTACCGCTGCCAGGGTTTCAGTAAATACTATAGAACTAAAACTTTTAGATGTCCTAAAAAAAACATAACATGTATTTGTTATGTTATCGCCGGAGCCTCACTGCTGTTAAATAGGTTTTAGTTGTGTATATATGTGAGACTGCCCTGCCTTTTTAAAGATAAAGTAAATCAGCAAGATGTGTTGCTAGAAACAGGTCTGAATAACATTAAAATAAACACAAAAATACCTGTGGCTTAAATAAAATTGGAATTGGAACAGGGATATGGAAAACCAACATCACAGGACTTAAAATGCCAATTTGGTTGCAAATTAGTGCTTAAACGACTGTCGTAAAAACTTACTTCATCTAGAATATGGAAAAAGAACCAGAGTGGGACCTCTGCTCTTTGCTCCTCTTTGGTAGGGATGCTGATCATTTTAAAAAGAGCAAGGCGCTTCATTCCTAATTATTACGTGTAGGTCTCGGATCACAAGAACAACCAAACTACAAAATGATTAAATATATAAAATGTTAATAAATACTTACAAAAAATATATATAATTAGTTTGTTTATTAGCTAAGCCGATTATTTCAAACATGCAAAATAATAGAAATAAACAAAATAATCCCCCAACTATAATAAATACCAATAAAACACAATGCAAAAGAAGTGAGAGAAAACAAAAACAATACTGTTGTAATTTACATATCGGAAAATGAGTGGGAAGTAGTACAATCTCATTTACTCCCCCTTCTCAAAAATTAAAGCTAAAAATGCTAAAGTAATATATCCACACCTGCTTAGATCGGTTTGCAAATTGCAATAATAGTGCCAATAAGAATACAACAACCAGACCGAGTGAGAAATATAGAATAGCTTAGAAATATCCTTTATTGTCCCGCAGTGGGTCTCAGCAGCTACATAAAAGCCAAATGGAAGCAGGTACTCACAAACGTAAAAACTATCCAGAACAAAAGTGAGGGAAGACTGCATAATAAAGGAAATAAAAATACAACACAATAAAAATAAATACTGTACTTTTATTAGAAATGAAATACTAAGATTATCTGAAATGTACAACTGAATAGGGTAATTTGAAAATTTACAAAAAGCGCATTTGTACGAGAAACAATATCATCAGACTTCTTACAAAAAATAGAAAAACTGTGCGCAGCAGAGATGTAAACACTTATTGAACTTCGGAGCAGTGATGATTATAAAGTCTAACAGCTGCTGAGAGGATAATATAAATATTAAGCTTTAATTTTACACATTTCAGCTACAGAGTTTGGCGCCTAGACATTTTTTAAATAGTTGATGTATTTAATTTATTTACCGTTAGATAAATCTTTCAGTATTTCCCTTTGTAGCATTTGGATTCTGACAATGTGATTAGTAGCATATTTAGTGACCTCTGGTGGCAAAATCTAACATTTTACCTGAACTGTGTACATGTCTGTAGGGTGTATTAAATTAGGAATCCCTACATAATAGCGGAATGGGGTTTTGTTGTTAAAAAGACATACAAGAAAAATAAAAAAAATATTTTACAGTGACTTTACTGCATACAACTCTGTGTGTTTTCATTTCGGGAAAAAATTAGCCTATTGTGAACTTATACATTTTCTTAGTTGCTTGTTTAGTCATGTATGCTTTGAAGCACTTCTTGCTGCTATAACACTGCAGATCACAGAGATAAATGAAAGTGACCTTGATATTAGTGTCCACAAAGACATCACAAAGTGTGGAAGTGTTATAAAGACAATGGACGCTGATAGCTGAAGGACAGGCACATTATCCACTGGGTCCCAGAGAGGGGGGTAAGGGACCAGGTAAGGCCATGCTAGGCCAAAGGAGGCTGGATGAGACAAAAGAAAAAAAGCTAGGTGGAACTCAGGTTAGTATCCAGGAATAACCACAGAAGCAACCAGGACCCCTACCCACCCTGTGAGGTGAGAGACCTCAGCTTTGGACGGTAGCCAGCTTAGAGGGGTTCCTGCTTCGACACACGACCACAGCAGAGGCCAGGGATGGAGCTGTGGAGAGATGACAGTAACGCATATCCTTCACCCTAGCAGATAAGGTTATGCCAGAACATCCCAGCCCACTCTGTCTCAGAGGTCCACAAAAGTCCTGTTATCCCCCCTCACTCATTTGTTAAGCTGCCTCTTTTCTTTTCAGAGTCCTCGCTCACGCTGGGAGGCTTTGTGTATGAGCGGTGATATTTTAAATCACTTCTCTGCTTCAGTGACGTCCTCTGACCACTGTGACAAGACAGCTGGATTTCATGAAGGCCCTCATTTGCTTAAAACCTATACAGCAACATAAAGGTGAGCCTGTGAAAGTGCTCCACTCATAAATTACCTCAGTACAGCTTAAACCTGAGCTCTGATGATACTGTGTGGCAACATAAAAAGCAGTAAAATGTTGTTGACTTCAACAACAGTGGCGCCAGTTCATTTAATTTCAGCTTTTCTTAGTTATCCATCAAGAACCTTCCAAATAAGCATTATCCCACGTGGTTAGTTTTTAATCCATTAAATCCATTTTCTGGTTCTATAACTGAACAATAAGTTCCAAAATCAGCATAAATAGAGATTTTTTGCTTCATAATAACTTTTCTACTAAAAAGCAAGATGTTTCTTTTTTTCAGCTCTATCTTGAAATGAACCAATATCAACATGTTCATGAGTGGCCTTAACCTTTTGGATCGGTTTGTACTTAACAATGCTGTTTTTTACTTAGGGAACCTGAACTGAGCACAGCTCTCCCTGTCATCATTAAATACTTTCTTATACTGAAAACAGTTGTGCCATTTACCCTTAAAAATAAAAGCTTGGTGTTTTTATGCATGCTAGTGTATTCATTTATTTTTCATTCCTTTATTTATATAGCCCTTTCAAGCAGCCAACCAAAGTTATTTACAATAAAGTTGTAAAAAATAATTCAAAAACAGATAAAACAAATAAAACAGATAAAAGAATAAACACAAGTAAAAAATCTGGAATACAATGCAACAGTGTTACTGAGTATTAAAAGCCTTTATGAAGAAAACGGTCCTAGGTTTGGATTTAATAAGGTCCACATGTGTGTGTGTGTGAGGACCTGTTATTGATAATTTATTCTTCTTTCCTCTCTCTTTAAAGTTGACTGTTACTTTTTTCTCTTCAAGTATAACAATATAAACTTAGGACTGAAAATCAATACTGACTATTCCAGTTGTGCAACTAGTTTCTGTTGTTTCTGCCCGGGCGTCTGCAGTGAGTGAGACCCATTTGCAGGTACAGCAGAGATAAACATGAAGCTGCTGCTCAGTACATTCGGTCACTTCTAATGTTTCTCTGTGACATTTGCAGAATTGAGTATGGCCCAAAAGAAAGCACTGATGTTGTCTTTAAATGACTTCACTGAAGATTTTTGTCAGCTGGCGTGTTTAAACAGAAGTCAAAGGCAAATGGAAGCATGCCGATACACACAAGGTCAGTTATTTTCTATACCTGCTTATTCCATAGTGGGTCGTGGGGGAGCTGGTGTCTATCTCCAGCAGTCTATGGGCGAGAGGCAGGATACACCCTGGACAGGTCGCCAGTCCATCACAGGGCAACACACAAACAACCATGCACACACTCATTCATACACCTAAGGGCAATTTAGAGAGACCAATTAACCTAACAGTCATGTCTTTGGACTGTGGGAGGAAGCCAGAGTACCCAGTGAGAATCCACACATGCACAGGGAGAACATGCAAACTCCATGCAGAAAACCCCCGGCCGGGAATCAAACCCAGGACCTTCTTGCTGCAAGGCAACAGTGCTAGCAACTGCACCACCATGCAGCCTACACACAAGGTACAAACTATAAAAACAAAAAAATAAGAATAAAAGACTGTACAGTAGAGGAGAACTCTACAACATCAAAAAAATAATACTGTACAGTTAAAAATATTAAAAATAGCATTTTCAGAGTAGAAATATGCAGGTGATTTAAAAATGTACAAAATGTGCATGTACTATGTTTGAGCATTAAAAATAACAGACTGTTCATAAAAAATAAAAAAACTGTGCAAATAACAGCAGGGATGTAAACAGTTATTGTGTTTGAGTCTGTTAGGAGCAGTGATGGTTATGATCAACTGCTGGGAGGAAGGATCTGTGATAATACTCCTTTGTGCACCTAGGATGCACAATGCTTTTAGTTCAGCTACACTGGACTAAAATAGTAGAATGTACATTTCTGGTTCTTAGTGTGAAATGGACAAGCTTGGTTCACATCTCAGAACTTTAATTTCACATGTCCCGGCAGGTCCCTTAGGTTCTGTGACCAGAACCTGCTGGCTGTGCCACACAAAAGGCTTAAATTTAACGTTATCAGAACTTTCTTTAGCGGCAGCCCCAGGACTCTGAGTATGAGAACTGTGGAGTCAGCTGTTTTTTTGAAGCAGCTAAAACACATTTTTAAGTGCTTTTGCCTAACTATTAGACTTTACTCATGTTTAATGTTTGGTGGTTTTTTTTTGCAAAGCACCTTGTGTTTTATGTGCTGAAATGGGTTGTATAAATACATTTTAACTTGTTTACTTACTAAAATAATTCTGCAAAGCTGTAAATGATACATGTTGTTAAATCTGAAGAGCCTGTGGTGGAAAAAATTAAAGATAGCTGTCATTTGAACCCAAAGGGAGTAATCAAATCTTTGATCTTTGATCATATGTAGATTAGTGACTGTTACATGTTGACCATGTGTTTTTCATTTTCTTTTAGGTTAATTTTTCAGTATTTTGTAATTTAACAGTCATACGATTTAATGCAGGGGCTGCAGATAAAAATTAGCCTCTGTGGCCAAACCTGGCACATTACAGGGCAGACTGAAACAATCATGTAATTAATGTGAATATTCCCTTCAAACAAACAAACAAACAAACAAACAAACTGTTAGAGTTAGAAAGCTGATAAACACAGACAAGTGTATGTGTTGGGAACCAGCCATGGAAACAACATTAAAACTCCGGTACAAACGTTTCTGGAACTTTTCAAAATAAATTGCATTTAACTGACTTCCAGCAACTGAGGAAAGGGGGGTGGAGGGGGTGGGGGGGGGGGTGGGGGGGGGGGGGGGGGGGTGGGGGGGGGGGGTGGGGGGGGTAGCAGACTTCCCATGATGCCTCTGTCTGAATAAGAGCACCCCCTCTCCAACAAGCCAACCTCTTCCACTGTTCCTCTTTGCGGGACCAGGATCGGAGAGGCAGCGGGCTGATGTCTCTTTGCTGGCAAATGAACATAAACTCTTTACCTGTCGTGGGAGGATCTTGGGTCGGACCAAAGCGTATCTTAGTAACTTCCTTGTTTATTCACAAAGTCCAAAAACGTAACAAAGACACTGCAGGGATGAAACAAAGACAAGATCAAAAACTTGCGCAAACCTGCAGGTACTCATGGTAAGGCAAAGCATAGACAAAACGTAGCATAGTCGAAGCATTTTAATACAAAGCGTAGATGTGGTAGGGAACGGGGTAGTAACAGAAGGAACCAGCAAGGAACTAAGCACACAGAACAACTAATATACACAGAGCACAGAAAGGGAAACAAAAGGCAGGTAATCAAAGAAACAGGGAACAGGTGTGACAAGGAACAGGTGAAACAAATACAAAAGCTGAGGATGGGTGAAAGGACTAAACAAACAACAGAAAACACAAACTAAGCAAGATAATAAATCAGAGGAGGAAATAAAGAACTAGAATAACTATGAACTAAAGTAAACAGAGAAACTAGAGGGGAACATAGAAACAATAACCTAAGAAATAAACAAAGAGCCATAAGGAGAATCTAAATTACAAAATAAACCATCACAAGAACCCACAAAGTCCAAAATGTCACTCCATGACATTACCTGGATCCAAGGATGTCATACGATCATCAATCATATGCAAAGTTAAGTACGAATGAAATACTGTCTGTGTATCCAGGTATTTTCATTCATGAACGGGGAAATTAAGGTGTAAGAATTGCTTACTTTCTTTCTGAGGCCTGCAGAAGCAAACTGTCCCAGAGAAGTTCCCTACAGAGAAGCGGTCTCCCAGTCTGGAAGGAAGACAGCATCACCGCATCACCATGGTAACGGTAACGTGCAGTGTTGTTAGCGGAGTCTTTCATCCACAGCCACGTAGGTTAGCTGTAGCTAACCGTTTACAGACTGTGGACGTTTCTTCAAACTTCTCCGCCTTGGACAACGTTCCTCACCACAGTTCATGAGGTTAAGTGTTTGGGCAGAATAATAGAGACGTGATTTAGATTGAAATGATCTAAACGTTTTTCATTTTATGAAGTTTGGTTTGTGTTGAACTCAGCTATCTTGGTGCTAGCAGAATATCTGCTGCACACTTGCTCAGGTTGTGTTCTTTGTGTGTTTTAAAAGTTAAAACAAACTTTATTTAAAGGGTGATTTTAAACAGAAGATTGATCATAACGCACCGTCCGCGCTTATGCATTTTAACCCTTTTATTAACCCTGGTATTTTAAAGGTGTGTGTTGATTCTGGTGCTAAGCTAGCAGCTTCTTTGTTAGCTTCAACTGCTAACAGGTAAGAACACGTGCTTGCTGCCAAATAATTTTTACCCAGAAAGGTTTAGTTTTCAATCCAGTAAATAATGTGTCCCATTACTTTACTAAGTTTGATAACTAAACAAACACCATTAAGCCCCATTTCTCCAGAAAGATTTGTCTCTTTTCCAAAATACTCCCTTAATAATATTTCTTTAAATTATTATTTTATTAAATAAAGGCAGCTAATTAGACACTGTTGAGAATTAGTCATCCAGAAGGTTGGTTTTATTCAGCAGATCATTCTTAAAACATGACTTTATTAAAATAATATTTGATCTGATCTTGCATTGTGAATGGTTGTCTAAACATTTGCTGATTATTTCCTAAGTTATTTCCAAGACTAATTTAACTTCACTTCCAGATTCTTCAAGATAATCCTTGGTTCTCAAACATAAACATTGCATGGTAAGGTTGCATCACTCTTTTGGTCATGATTTCAATCATCTTTAATCAACTTGTTTATATTGTACATAGTCCATTAGTCTTCGTTATTCTTTAATTCTGCTTTGTAGTTTAGTTGGATTGTTTTAGCAAAGTAAAGAGTTTGTTGATTGAAATATGTTTGACTTTGAGTTGACTTATTTTTGTTAATAAATTATTGTATTTTAAGAAATTGTGTGAATTTATTCCATATATGTGCAAAGTTTATGCTGTTCAATAATGTCAGAGCTCGTCTCACACCTTTCTATTTTGTCCTGATACCATCACCTTATTGGGCTGGTATTCACAGGACAATCCTTAACAGACCGAAATATTATTTGATAAAATATTAATATTAACTAATAATCTCAGATTCATAATCCCAACATATGAATAAGGCACAGATGAACCAAGTAAGTTTGACTTGCAAGGGTGAGACAGTCCTCTGCCAAACAGCGACTTACTTCTCACAAAGAATAAATCCTTGCACCAGCCTTTTATTTACAACTCACATTCTTACAAACAAAAAGCGGGAATCGGTTCAGCCAATTCTTACAGAGATTAAAACATAAAAATCAGTCAATCCCATATATGGTATGAGCTTGTCATGTCCATTCACTCCAGACTTCCTTAACTTTCCACTCCCTTTTACACACTAAACAATCACAGAAATCATCTTAACCAGAGTAGAACTTAAAACATAAACCTAGTTTAAACTAAACAATGGTAACTTATATACATTTTTCCAACACAAACAAACAGATAAATAATATGATGTTTAAGTAAATAAATGAATCCAAAATGGTCTGTATAAAAATAGAAATAATTCAAGTAGGTTCTATTAAACTGAAAACTTTCTGCAGAATAAAACTAGGTGTGTTTGCACACCTTTAAATCTGTATAAAGTCTGTATTACAGAAACAACATTTTATTATAGGTTTCTGAATATTGATTGTAATTAAAGTTTATAGCACAAACCGTTCAGAGAATAAAGTCATGCAAACCTTGTTTAATGAATTTCATTGAATCTCCCTTTGCAATTACTTAATTGAAAATAATACTCATAAATGGAAATTTCTCAGTAAAAATACAAAACTCAGTTTTAACCTGATTTTATTTTTGTTTACTATTTACTTTGGTGAAATGACTGATTTTGGCTTGAGCATTCCTCTTTGAAACGTTAGCTGAAGGGCACTTTCTCTGGACCTGAATGAGGGAGGGTGTCCTTCAGATTCTGTGTGTTTTCTTAGGTGTTTGTGTGTGTGTGTGTGTGTGTGTGTGTGTGTGCGTGTGCGTGTCATCTACATGGATTGGCATCTTTCCCCTTTCTGCTGGCAACCCTTCAGCATGTTCGAGGGAACGGACGCAGATGCCACCATAGGATGATGAAGTAGTCACAAGGCAGGTCAGTAGATTCATTAACAGCAGAGCAACATCCCTTCATAAATAAAAATGGTTCCGTTTGACGCCGACTTGGCAAAGCAGAACCTAAGCGATGATCTTTTCATAGATGGTCACCAAATAAGCAGGAGTTTAGGAAGAAAAGTCAGCATGTTTAGGTGCTGAAACTGAAGACGTTGCGGTGAAGTTCAGAAGGTGTGTGTATGTGTGTGTGTGTGATTTCTAACTGAGGAAGCTCAGAGAAGCAGGATGGAGGATGGAGGACAGAGGGAGGGAGGAAGTGCAGTAGTAGGGAGGAGAGATGGAGTCAGCCCCTTGGACAGCAGGTGAGGATGTGAAGGCAGGGTGTGACAGATGCTTCTGTCAGCGTTCCAACGGTCGTCGCTTTTTAGGAGTAGTGCAGATGCCTTCTCCCCCCTCCTCTTCCACCTCTCAGCCCTCCCTTCCACCCGACAGGCTGTGATGAGGGGATAACAAGACAGGAGTGGTCCTCTCAGCAGTGAAGTGACCACACTGGCACAGTGCTACATACAGACAGGGGAGGAGCGAGGTGATGGAGAGGTCCAGGTCTGTGCCCAGGGCCTGAGGAGGCCTCAGCAGCAGTGGGAGTGGGGACGGGGTTATAAATGTGGGGGTCAGTGCGCGAGGACAGGGGAAGGGCTCTCTCGCTGGGCTGCGGGAACCAGCTGAGACGTGGGGTCCATGGCGGTTCTGCCTGTGAGGAAAGCAGATGTTTTCGCTCGGGGGTGTGCCAAGTTTGCAGAGCAACCTTCAGCAGCTTCGAGGTCAGGTCTTTAATAAGGGGGCTGAGCGCAGGACATTTTGGAGGCAAATGCTTCAACTTTAATACAACAACATATTAATTATAATGGCAGAACGTGGGGCAGAGGGTTGTAGCAGAACATCCCACCCCACTGGTTTGGGCCTCCATCAGCCTGACATTCGCCAAGACTTGCTGGCAGGATTACTGCTGTCCCAGCAGCAGCCCGCTTCTTCAAGCAAACCCCACTAATGCAGAGGCAGCAGTTTGGACCGGATCAACCGGAACTGATTATTACACTGTTTGTAAGGCAAACAGTTCAGTTTGGATTATAAAACAAACATTAAAATTAACATTTCATTTAAAATTGTGTTATTTAGAGTAAAATGACATATATTTTACATGTGCTCTCTTTATCAGCGTTTTTACTCAGCTTCCCTCTCTCTCTAGAATAAAATATTTTCTCCAACAAGTCCACTGCCGATCACCAAATGTCATTTAAACCAGTAGTTGTTTTGATGTAAATATATGGGATACATTTTCTTGTGGCCAGAAATATGGTAATAAATAAACAACTAAATAAATGCTCTCTGTACTTTATATAAACACGTACATTTAAATGTATTTATGATAATAATGTGAAATTAAAACTTCTGCAGGGTGGCTTTAAAAAAGACTAAAATGGAAAACTATTAACTATAAGTATAACTAGCTATGAATAAAGCAAAAAGGAATTACGTTATTTTGATATATATGTTTTAAATATCTGAGTTTATTATCATCTAGTAATTAATACATTTTGTTTCTGTTTAGTGTTATTTTAATTTTATTAATGTTATAGTGTTAAATTATTTTATTTTAATTAGTTCATTTGTATCTTTCTATTGTTCTTAATCTTTATTTTTTAAAGTTCACAGTAGATTTAAGATTAAATTAAAAATACATACATATATGTAAGTTGTCTTATGTAAAATAAATAAGAAACCTGGCTTATGTATGATCTGACATCTTACATTTGACATAGGTTGCAGAGTTTTCATAAAGTCAGTTTATTTGACACTAAAAGCTGTACAAAATATTTTAATCTGAGACTTTCCTTTCAGGAGGGAAACTTAAACCAAAAGACTAACACTTTAGCCCTGAAAATTAGACTATTTTTTATGAAGTTATTTAGGTACCTTGCAACAGACTTAGTGCCCTCATTTTAAATATGTAAAGCTTTGGAATAAATTAAAATTTAATTGCAGCACAATTATTCCACAATAGTTATTTTTCTAAGAAAGTTAGAAAAAGCCCACATTTACTAAAGGGGGGAAAAAACAAGTCCACGACAAAGAATAACTGGTTAAAATCTAACTTAAATGTTTTCCTGTTTTCAATATGTTTGAAACATAGCAAACACAAAGGCACTTTTCAATTGGCCACTCTTCAAAACAGGAAAGACAAGCTAACATGCAATTAAAGTAAGGCTCACCTAAAATGTACCTATATTGCTGGAGAAGTGAGGTCACCAAGTCTCAATAACAACCACTGACTTGAAGGCTTTTGTATGCATCTGTACCAGGGGTGCCCAAAATCAATTAATCATCACTGATTCATGTACCACTAAATCCTTACCCTTGCAGTAGTGGTGAAACTGTCCGGATCAGCTTAACTGGGTTAAGGTGCGGCACCTATAAAGGCTAAGGTGTTTGGCTGTGCATGAAGTTTTTCACAGAATAACTGGTTTGAATAATACAGTCAATAAAGTGTTTAACCTACATTTAATGTTGTGGCCCAAAGAGCCTGGTTGGAGAATAAACTGGGGGTTCATCCGGGATTATCCAGCTTCCCTGGTGCAGAAAGTGAACACATTCCAGCTGATCAAACACCGTAAACGTAGACTAAACTGAGTTTCTTTCAGACAACCAGATCGAAGCTGATATTTCCAGAAAAGTTACCAGATATTAATACAAAAAAATTCAACAGTTCACTAATTTTCTCTGTTAGTCGTTATGACCTAATGTGTTTTGGCATGTACTCTAATTTCAACTTTACAAGCAGTTTGTTAGTTACAACCAGCGCCAACTTCTTCAAAGCATCTGTTTTTTTTCTAAGCAGCGCGTGAACGACAGTTTAAAGGCCTGCATGAAATAGGACAATTAGTTTCATCATGGAGCCACACCGATAAAGGAAAAAGTGATCATAAGACCATCACTTCCCAGCCTGATGAGTTAAGAAGGGAGTTTCACCTCGTCTCAACCTTTGCATTGATTTTTGAGAGAGTGGGAGATCTGGGGATTACTTTGGAGAGCAGCGATGAAGACCTAGCTTATTTGGCCTTTTTTGTATTTGGCAAATGGGCTTGACAAAGATGGAGGAGACAAAATCTAGGGCTTACAGCTGCGGCACCCAATTGGGGGAACTTGAAAGTAGCGCTGGTATGGGAAGCTGGGATAGACGGTGCCTCATTTAGGAGCGGTGCATTTGGACAGGGCAGCATGGGGAGATGCTTAAAGTAAACCACAGAGGCCCCAACAATCGCCGGGAATTGAGACGTTTTAAACCTTTAACAGGGGACTGTGATCAAAGCGGCAGCAGATCCTCACTCGAGTGTGAAAGAGGAACCGGAGGGAACTGAGGGGATTGGGAGGGGATCACGGCAGGTTGAAAACGTAAAATCAGCACATTAGCTTTATAAGGGCATCAGAATATAGATGATCTGGGGATCATTGGACCCATGGGGAACCAAAGAGAATCTAATATGTACCGAGCTGAAGAGGAGGAAAAATGAGGCCACAGCTGACAGAAAAGCCTCCTTTATCAAAGATGCAGTTAGGGAGGATTTTTTTTTCTAAATTCCCATGGAAAATATCTTCATACACAAGATGTAGTTGAAAACTTTGTAATATTTTGTCACCTTCTGTCTTATGCTGTTACATTACAGACAAGTGACTTTCATCATATCCAACATTTTTACGGCAGGTTTACCTGAAAGTTTGATTGTTTCATCTGATCAGAGAATGAAAAGCAGAGTAATGACAGCTGTATGATGTTGTGTTTTCAGATCTGATGAGTTTAAAGTCAATATACAGACCTTTAGCCTCCATCTGTTTTAGGCAGATATTACAAAAAGCAGAAAGGAATCAAATTTCTTCATCTTTCGTTTGCTGCTTCCTCCTGCAGTTGAAGAAAATGCTGGAGGAGGGATCCTTGTGATGCTGAATTATAAATCAAAGAGTATTTAAATAAAATAAAAAAAATTTCATGTTTACTCTTCATTTCTCTCCTCATTGTACCACTTTATATCAGTTGATAGGTTAAAAGAAGTAGAGAAGCTGCTTTGAGGTAATCATGTACTGATTATAAGAAGTACATCTAAATAAATTGAAAATAATGGAAAAGTTTATTTCTTGAAAGAAACTCATATGTTATATGGGTTAAATACACACAAGGTGATATATTTCAAGTGTATATTTATATTTTGATGATGGATTATGAATTACAACTAATTTAAACCCACAACACTGTTTCTCAGAAAGGGGAGCGCAGCCTGTGGTTCTGTTGAGGTGTTCAGGAAGCCCAGGTTACTTTGATAACAGCCTTTAGTCTCATCTGCATTTTTGCTTCTGGTGTCTCTCATCTTCTTGACAATGTCCTATAGATTCTCTGCTGGACCAGTTTGTCCCATAGATTCTCTGCTGGGCCAGTTTGTCCCATAGATTCTCTGCTGGGCCAGTTTGTCCCATAGATTCTCTGCTGGGCCAGTTTGTCCCATAGATTGTCTGCTGGGCCAGTTTGTCCCATAGATTCTCTGCTGGGCCAGTTTGGCCCATAGATTGTCTGCTGGGCCAGTTTGTCCCATAGATTCTCTGCTGGGCCAGTTTGGCCCATAGATTGTCTGCTGGGCCAGTTTGTTCCATAGATTCTCTCCTGGACCTGTTTGTCCCATAGATTCTCTACTGGGCCAGTTTGGCCCATAGATTGTCTGCTGGGCCAGTTTGTTCCATAGATTCTCTGCTGGACCTGTTTGTCCCATAGATTCTCTGCTGGGCCAGTTTGTCCCATAGATTCTCTGCTGGGCCAGTTTGTCCCATAGATTCTCTGCTGGACAAGTTTGTCCCATAGATTCTCTGCTGGACCAGTTTGTCCCATAGATTCTCTGCTGGGCCAGTTTGTTCCATAGATTCTCTGCTGGACCTGTTTGTCCCATAGATTCTCTGCTGGGCCAGTTTGGCCCATAGATTGTCTGCTGGGCCAGTTTGTTCCATAGATTCTCTCCTGGACCTGTTTGTCCCATAGATTCTCTGCTGGGCCAGTTTGGCCCATAGATTGTCTGCTGGGCCAGTTTGTTCCATAGATTCTCTGCTGGGCCAGTTTGTCCCATAGATTCTCTGCTGGGCCAGTTTGTCCCATAGATTCTCTGCTGGACAAGTTTGTCCCATAGATTCTCTGCTGGACCAGTTTGTCCCATAGATTCTCTGCTGGGCCAGTTTGGCCCATAGATGTCTGCTGGGCCAGTTTGTTCCATAGATTCTCTACTGGACCTGTTTGTCCCATAGATTCTCTGCTGGACCCGTTTGTCCCATAGATTCTCTGCTGGGCCAGTTTGTCCCATAGATTCTCTGCTGGACCAGTTTGTCCCATAGATTCTCTGCTGGGCCAGTTTGGCCCATAGATGTCTGCTGGGCCAGTTTGTTCCATAGATTCTCTGCTGGACCTGTTTGTCCCATAGATTCTCTGCTGGACCTGTTTGTCCCATAGATTCTCTGCTGGGCCAGTTTGTCCCATAGATTCTCTGCTGGACCTGTTTGTCCCATAGATTCTCTGCTGGACCTGTTTGTCCCATAGATTCTCTGCTGGACAAGTTTGTCCCATAGATTCTCTGCTGGACCAGTTTGTCCCATAGATTCTCTGCTGGGCCAGTTTGTTCCATAGATTCTCTGCTGGACCTGTTTGTCCCATAGATTCTCTGCTGGGCCAGTTTGCTGGATAATCAAGCACAATAACACCATGGTGATGGAACCAGCTTTTGGTACCTTTGGTAGTATGGACCAGTGTCCTGCTGAAAAGTGAAATCAACATCTCCATACTCCAATTTTGTCAGCAGAAGGAAGGACGAAGTGCTCTAAAATTTGCTGGTAGATGGCTGCATAGACTGTGGACTTCAGAAAACAAAGTGGACCAACACCAGCAGATGACATGGCTCCCCAAATCGCCACTGACTGTGGAAACCTCACACTAGAATTCAAGCAACATGGATTCGGTACCTCTCTACTATTCCTCCAGACTCTGAAACATTGATTTCCAGATGAAATGGAAACTTTACTTTCATCTGACAGGAGTACTCTGGACCACTGAACAGTCCAGTAATTTCTTTCCTCCAGAAAAGATGCTTCTAACATAGTTTCTCATTTGGGTGTGTTTCAACCTTACTGGGATACATCTCTGTGTGGTGGCTCCAGCTGCAGCCCATGTAATGTGATTCAGCCCCAAACTCTATAATGTTCTTTGGTTCACAATCCTCTCACAGGTGTGGTTATACGTGTTGCATGTGCATCTTTTTTAATCAGTTTTTTCCTTCCACTCGACTTTCCAATCCTAATGCTTGGATAAAGCATTCTGTGATCCAGCTTCCTTTGCAATAAAAATGTCAAGCCTTCTCATGAAGGTTGTCAGGGACTGCATGGTCAAAAACCTCTCATTTCTGTATAAAAATATTTTTTATTGGTCTTACGTAATGTTTTAATGAGAAACTGTATTTTTGGTTTTCATTACCTCTAAAACATAATCATCAAAGTTAACAGAAATAAATACTTTAAATATGTGTATCATTTGGTATCAAAAAGTTTTACTTTTTAAATCAAATTAGTAAAATAAATTAAATTGTCAATTATATTGTAATTTACTAGGATGTCTTATTTTCCTCTAATTAAAATGTGTATTTGCTAAAATGAACTCTCATGTTATCAGTCCCTAAACTGACCTCCACGGCTACCAAACCTGCTGTTTCTTTCCTTCCAGTGAAGATATTTTTATCTCCAAACCCTCTCCTCTCCTCTCCTGTATTTGTGACTTCCTTGTCCTCTTTATGTCCTCTGAGTGTCATACTTTACGCCCCCACCGCTTCTGTGAGGCGAACCAATTCATCACCAGCCAAAGAAGGGCCTTCACTTCTTCTCTTCCCAGCTCTTGCTCCATAGGTCGGTCTCCTAATGAAAGGGGGTGTCGCGTCCTGGCCAGTCCACCGAGACTGAAAGGGGCCAAGAAGTAAGTCCAATGTTGAGAGGTAATTATCCCTGTGGTTCAGCACTGAGCAACACACACCTATTTCATTGTTAGAAAGGCTGCTGAATCTGGGTGTCATGTGACCTGGTCGACTCAGCGAGCCTTGGCCTTGGTTGCGGATATTGGTGAAAGGACGGGAAGTCCGGTGCCAGGCCCAGCAGAGGAGAGAGGGAATATGGGGAGATGGGAGAGGAGAGGCTTTGACAGGAAGAGGAATGGACTGTCAGGAAGAGATAAATAACGAGAGGAATGCGGGCAGCAGGTGACCCGCGGCAGGGCTGCCTCGTTGGGACAGTGACCGACTGACCTCTGGGCTGGATCTCGTGGGGGCCACCCACTGGTCACCTACTTTCCCTCTGACATCTCACAGTAGAGGATGAGATGGATAAATTACATGATGAATAATAAAGAGACACAAGCATTTAAAAGTGATAAACTGTGTGGATTTGATCTGACCCCAGAGCATTAGCTTAAGGAATAAAGACTTCTCCTCCTTATTTTAAAGATAAGGAAACCGACACAACACTTTTATTAATTAGTACTTTTGCAAATATTATTCAACAAAGTTACTTAAATTAAGCCAGGGTAACTAAGTGCCCTTCAGTTTTATTCATTTTTTTATAGCTCATACTGAAAATGTTTTAATTAAAAATCCACGTAAGTTGACCACATTTATCTATCAGGGAAATAATTGTATGTCAAAAAATTACTTTTAATTTACAAAATCACTGATGCCACAGCTATGGGTTCTCCTGCTGTTAATACTTTGAATCACCCCCTTTTGGAAACATGACAGCCCTTACTTTTCACAAGGTTAGGCCACACAGAGAGAGGGATCTTTCCCCATTCCTCTTTGCACAATCTCCCCAGATCCTCCATGGTCATGGATTCTCTCTCAATTTCATTTTCTGACAGATCATCTGACATCAGACGGGACGTTCTTCTCTGGATACACAATGGATTCTTGGCAGCAGTGGAAGATTGTGTACCTGACTACGATGTCGGTCGTGGACGTAGAAAACGTGTACATATTTGGACTTTTGATAATAGGATTTCTGCTTTTTGGAGTTGGTGGTTACCTGGCTTATCGAGTGATTTGCAAAACGTGGGCGGCTGTTCAAAGCATTTCAAAGCTGCCTGCGATGTTGGATGGAGTCTGTAGAACGATCAACACTCAGAGTGAAATGTTAAGAGAGCAGAATCGCAGCCTGGCAGCGGTTGGACTCAGAGGTTAAAGGATACAATCTTGGAGAAGTTGTACGCTCCAGATCTGTGGAAAATACCAGAAATTTGGCTATTTGGAGTCGCAATTGAGACATACCAGTAAAACTCTTAAGGTAGTTGGAAATTCACAACTGCCTGAACCACAACATTTATTGTTTTTCTAAATATGGCTCCCCATTGTGGCCTTGGCAACTTCTGCTAACTGGCTATCGACAAAATATCTCCTGGATGTTATATAAACACGACGCTCTTCCCCAGCACTCCCCTACCAGCTGTGTGCTGATAGGACTATGCGGCTGATTGATAAAACTTCCACCTCTCTTCTCAAGGACAATGGCGCTTCTATCAGTGTTGACAGTCTAATTCTTGCAAACACACTCAGACTTATATATATTCACACCCTCAAGATTCCACCGTACCCTTGCTAAATCTTTACTTATGTGTGTGTTGCTCACCCTGCTGAGGTTTTGTGTACTATTTCAGACTCTATTCTGCTAAGAATAGAGTCTGAAATATGATTTTTTTCCCTCCTATCTTACTTTACCTAAATGTGTGATTTCCTTACTTTTCATAGATTTTCAGATTTCTCAGAAGGATTACCAGCAAAAGCCAATTATTACTAGTATTTGAAAATTTTACTACAGCTGTTTTTACACCAATGACCAGAGATTTTTAGATTTCTTAGAAGAATTCATATATTTTTAGATTTCTTAGAAAGATTGTATTACAATTTCATACCAGTGAAAGCCAAACATTATTAGTATTTAAAATGTTTGGACCTACCAGTGACCCAGCTTCTCTACTTAGATTTCAGTGAGTGCCCATGACTGTTACTATTTGAATGATGGGACCACAGCTGCCTCATACCAGCGACCTCAAGGATTAATATTATCATTTTAGCACAGGATGAATTCCTTACCACAGAGGACTTGATGAGCTAATTACCTCTATTAGAAAGATTGGATTAGAACCAGCTCTTACCAGTAAACCCCCAAGGATTATTAATGTCATTTGATTTGTTTTTCTGTGTTTGATTTTCTGTATCATTGTAATGTTTTTTCCTCATGTACAGCGCAATGAGTGCCTTGTTGCTGAAAAGCGCTATATAAATAAACTTGACTTGACTTTATTTCAAACACTTCATGATGCTATGCACTCTAACAAGTGTCAAAAGGCCTCCCCTGTTCATAACAATAGACACGTGGTTCAACTTTTATTTCAGGCCAGACCCAGATGAAATGATTGTTGCAGAAGAGCTCCCGTCAGTCTCATATGACCAGCACACACAGTTGTAGTAACAGTTTCAGCAACAGTTAGCAAACTCTGTTTATTTTTGGGATGGCAGGACAAAAATCCTCATAAACAACCAACAGCCTCAGGATGCCATCTGCTGCAGTTCTCCTATGACCTGAACTCAACTTTTAAAGGTAAAGTATAAAATGAATGGTCATTGTGGCCAATAATTGCACCCTGGTATGTAAAAATAAGTATGTATAAATATATTTTCATCCCTTACTAAATAAATGTTGTCAAATTAAAGGTTGAATGTTTTGAAGACATTCAGTGGGCAACTTCACCCTCAGTTTGAAAAGTGGAAATGCAAACTCCCTTGTTTTATTACATTACCAGGTGATTGTACTATTCTGTACAGATAATTTGTATTTAAACAATAACAGTACAATTAAACAACAGTCATAAGATTATTCTTTTCTCTATCTCATGATCTTTACATGTTGTAAGATCATTACCTTTGTAGCAAAAAGTAGCATCTTATCATCACAGTTTTACAGTAGTTCAATTTGATGATAGCATTCTCACTCATTACAAAAATAATTGGGTACACATGCAAACAAGTGACGGATTTGAAAATGATTTTATTTGCAGGGAGTTGGTGCTTGGCCAGCAGAGGGCAATAGACTTAGCATCACAATTAAGCGACAGTGACAGTCAATCAGAATGTGTGTGAAGGTCACCGGTATTTGACAATGTCTTGTAGATGTTTAAGATAGCATTCCCAGCACTCTTTTGGGTTTACATGGGGGTTCTTTAATGGTGCGTTCACACCGAACGCGGATTCTGTGATAGGAGCGGCCAATTTACATGTTATCCCTATGTAGAGGCGGAGTTCACGCGGAATGTGAAGCGGGCAAAAGCACACAAATGAGGCGAAATATTTGCAGAATCCGCGTTCGGTGTGAACGCACCTTTACATGCTGGGCCACACAACATTACACCAAGCGGGTTAGCCCCCCCATGATGCTGTCGGAGACCCCCATGCCATCCCCAAACCTCTAGGCACTGCCGAACAAGCACAGGCACCATGGAGCAGAAGAGGACCATGCCACCACAACTGATTTAAATTCTAAGATGTAATTTCTTTTCATGAAAATACTATCTTCAAATTGTCCACTCAAAGGAATGTTACTTTGTTTCTTGTTGACCTCTGAGGTAAAAACAGGAATCTGCTCCTTCAATCCTTAACTTACACAAACTTTACACAGACAATAAAGCTAAGGGTCCAAAAATTAAAGCACAAACTTCTCCTGAAAACAGCCCTCTGGCAGTTTTTGTAGCACTCTCTACTGTTTTCAAGAGTCTGTAATGTAATTTAGTCGAGTGAGCTGCCTGGGATGCCCATCATTCCCTCCGTCTCTTCCGGCTGATATCGATCTTTCTCTTGGACCAATTAGACATCTGCTGCCACAGGAGCTGCTGCACCTATAGCTGCACCACTGGACCAAACCCAGCATTTGTTCAGTGACAACAGGACCTCTCCCCTCCTCAGTATTAGAAGAAGTGGACTCTAGATTTCCTCTGAAGCAGCTGTGACTTAACTATATTATATTACTGAATAATTCAAAGTTCCACTGTATGGTGAGAGATTCTACAGGTTTGTTTTTTCTTTGTTGTTGAAAAAATCTATAGACTGCATCTATACATTGTTATGTTTCATTGTTTTTCCCCCGAGTCTTTTATAACATATATTTAAATACTATTGTGTTATTGTGACCATTTGTTTTACATCTTTAGCTCCAAACACTCTCGGAGATAAAATCTGGTTAAAGCAAAAACAAGTGTAAAAACTGACATTAATAATTAGTGACAGAGTTAAGATAAACTGAAGGAAATACAACCAGAAACAAACATAACATACTGTTTTCATTTTTTACTTTATGTATGTAAGGAACCTGAAGACTGTTACTGTGGGTGTCTGCAGTGCTTTTTAACTCTCAGATGCTCAGATCATTAAACTGAATTTAATATCAGACAAAGAAGACCTTCCTAAATATAAAAAACATTTGGTAGCAGAGTTAAGCAACCCCAGAGATCAGTGAGAGAACACAGAGGGCTTGATTCTACCACATAGGTTGATCATCAGGCGAAGCATGGTTGTCCTGCAGTTCCTTACATCCCCAGCAAGGAAAGGATGGATTTAGGGACAAATGTGCCAACTGCTGCCAACCAGCCGCGCCCTTCATCAGAGATCCTCTGTACAGAAAGAACACACACACCCCCACACCAGGATCATAACCGACATTATACTTTCACATAGAGCCAGGTTGGTTTGGATTGTTTTCTTTTTTTCATTAATTAATGAAATCATCATTTGTTAACTACTTTTTGTACTTACTGTGGTTATCTTTTGCTGATATTAAACTAAGATCGACAGTCTGAAACTTTTAAGTGTGCCAAAAAAAGCAAAACAGAGGAAATCTGTGAGAGGGCAAATACTTTTTCATGCAGTGTATCCTCCGGTGGAAGCTGGAGAGAGAAATGTCTGGTTTTCCCTCCTAGACTCGATACTTCCACAATTCAACTTCAGATAAGCAATAGACAATGTGTGATTGAATTAAAGAATGCCTAATTTTGTCCCCAAAGCAGTGGGTCCCAACCCTAATCCTCATGACCCACAGCCCTGTATGTTTTAGATGCTTCCGTGTTGCTACATACATAGCCTAAATGAATGAGTTAATGCAGAGTAAATGAACAGTGCTGTAATCAGTCATTTAAAAAAGACATCTCATCTGTTGCATGCAATGTAATTTTCAATGTGCTGTGCTGACAAATTTGGAAACATTGTTTGGCAGTCAGTATGGATAGGAAGAAGTGAACACAAAGAAACTAAGACTTTTTGACCTTATTAAATTTTTATTTTAAACTTTAAAAAATTCAAATTTTCTTAAAACATGTTAAGAACATCTATTTGTTTCCTGACGTGTCATGTGGCAGCATGACAGCCATACCAAATGGAGAAGCTGGTTGCCTACATGTACAAGGGCATCTTAACAAAAACGATTTCTGGAGATGGTATCCTAATTGCCTGATTGACTTTATTAAATCAGGGGTGCATCTAGCATCAAAGTAGACAGGTTTCAATAATAAAATATAAACTTTTGTTTTTTATGCCCTTTAACCTTTCGGATTATTTGTGTAACATTGAGTTTGAACGTGTGTGTGTGTGTGTGTGTGTGTTGAGTAGGTATGTAGGCTAGTTTGTCACCTGGAGTTGCAAAGATGTTACCTGCAGAGACTAGTGACCTTGCAGCACTCAGCTCCCATAAGCAGCAAGGGGGAGGTAGCCTTGGCTTCCAGAGGTTGTGGGAATGCAGGCAGGTGGACACCAGCCATACATGCAGAGTATCCATATGCCTGACATGAAGGCATGTCAGTAGTAAAGCACAGGGGCAAAAGCCTCCAGGCCAGAACTGCACAGAGAGAGAAGCAGGATAGTTAACTGCCCACACAAGTACCCAGCAGCAGAAACGCCCAGCACCAAGAAGAAAGGAACCCTCCACAAGCGTCCCAAACCTGCTGAGCAGGCAGTGGCCAGGAATCAGAATTGGACAGCTCCAGGGAGGTAGAGTGAGCTGGACCCCCACCAGAGCCGAGCTCAATTACTGTAGCCCACAGCCAGCACAGAACATCCCCATAAACCATAGGGGCTGCCAGCCAGGAGCCCACCATGCTGCGACATGGCCCGAGTCCCCACAGAAATACCACCAGCACAAATACACCAGCATCCATCGTTTATTAAAACATAACACGTGTAAGAGGAGTAAGGTGCTTTCCTTCAATCACAGCATATACCATAATAGTCTGTGTTTTGGCATGAATAGAGGTGACAGCGGGCCAAGGTGGAGTCGTCATGGTGATGGCCCGAGCAGAAAGTCAATAAGCGTTGAGCCAAGGAGTCGTGGGGAGGGGGGAGCAGAGCGAGAGTTGAAGGAACAGCAGATCAATTTTGCTGTTTGATCTTTCTCAGGCTCTGAATAAATGTATATTTTGAGATGTCTTTTTTTCTCCCACTCTCTGAGTAAACATTGACATTTTTATGTTGATTCCTGACTTTTCTGGATAGAGACTTGATTTTATCCAACATCGTGGACTTGTTATTCCAGTGGTGGTTTTTCCTGGACCTTTGCAGCCAGGCTGAGTACAGGGAGGGAGGTAAAGAGTTGACCTTGTGGAGCACTGAGCATCCCCTCAGACTGCCGCCACAAAGATACAGCGACTCTCAGTGTGCACATCGCTGTTAAAATGTCAGGTTTTTCTGAATAAAAATTAGAATTTTTCCACATTAAATTTTCAATTATCCTGTAAGATTCAGCTGAAAAACAAATGCGCAAGAGGAAAAAAATCAGAAAAATAAAAGCCGGAATTGCTTAAATGTGCGCATCAGCGGAAACACCTTTTGATTCTGTTTCAGCATTTAGTCTTGCGTTCACACCTGCCATCAAATAGAGCAAATCTGATGAACCTGAAAAAAAGTTCAGCTGTCATAGTATGTGAATATACTCGTACTAGTACTTGTCGTACTCGTCGTCTTCCGCCTTATCCGGGACCAGGTCGCTGGGTCAGTAGACTCAGCAGAGACGCCCAGACGTCCCTCTCCCCAGACACCTCCTCCAGCTCCTCTGGGGGGAGCCCAAGGTGTGCCCAGGCCAGCCGAGAGACATAGTCCCTCCACCGTGTCCTGCGCCGTCCCCTGGACCTCCTCCTGGTGGGACGTGCCTGGAACACCTCCCGAAGAAGGCGTCCAGGAGGCATCCGATATAGATGCCCGAGCCACCTCAACTGGCTCCTCTCGATGTGGAGGAGCAGCGGCTCTACTCCGAGCTCCTCCCGGATGGCCGAGCTCCTCACCCTATCTCTAAGGGAGTGCCCGGCCACCCAACGGAGGAAGCTCATTTAAGCCGCTTATATCCGGGATCTCGTTCTTTCGGTCATGACCCAAAGTTCATGGCCAGAGGTGAGGGTAGGAACGTAGACCGACCAGTAAATCGAGAGCTTTGCGTTTCGGCTCAGCTCTCTCTTCACCACAATGGACTGGCACACCGCCCCCATTACCGCGGCAGCTGCACCGATCCGTCTGTCGATCTCCCGCTCTATACTGTCCCTCACTCATGAACAAGACCCCAAGATACTTGAAGTCCTCCACTTGAGGCAGGAACTCCCCTCCAACCTGAAGAGTACAAGCCACCCTTTTCCGGTTGAGAACCATGGCCTCTGACTTGGAGGAGCTGATCCTCATCCCAGCCGCTTCACACTCGGCTGCGAACCGCCCCAACGCATGCTGTAGGTCTTGGCTAGAGCGGGCCAGCAGGACCACGTCATCTGCAAAAAGAAGAGACGAAATCCACTGGTCCTTAAACCATCTGGAATATGTGAATATGTTGATAAATAAATAATAAAAGAAGTGGGGACATTGAAATACTGGAAATTTCTCCAAAGTTGATGAAAAGAAGAGACTGAAACTGGTTTGTGAGGCTTCCAAATGGATGATAGCAGCGCTGAGGGAGTTGTGAGATTTTGTGGTTTGTATTTTTGGTCTTCAATGTGTGACAATAATCTCCTGTACTTGAATCAGGAGCAGGGTTAAAAGACAGAAGTCTTTGCTTCTGAAGAAAACACAAGGTTAGTTTGGCACAAAACTACATGGCAAATCACCAAAGAGCTCTTTACCAAAAAATATGATGACGCCAGCATTATGGCTTTAGTAGATGGAATCATGAACATTTATAAATACGTCAGTTTTGTCCTTAAATGTTCAGGTGTCTGCAAGGAGAACCAAAGCTGAAGAGGAGTTAGGTCATGAATTAAAATTTTGGACGGGCCTAGTCAGAGTTCAGCACTAAATCTGCCAGAAGATCTGGGCAATGACCAGAAGAGTGCTGTGGACGAGAGATGTCCTCAAACTCTGGTTGAGGAACTACTGGAAGCCAGAGTGGGTGGATCTGGACTCCAGATAAAGACCGATTCTTGGATCAAATCATGATCCGTAACTGTGAGATCGGCTGAGGACCTGAGTCTGCAAGCATGTGAGGGGAACTGTCCTGACCTGACCAAACAAAGACGTTTAAATATTTTGGAGTGGAACTAATCACTGACCCAACTGCTACACATGTTGCCAACAGCCAATTAAAAAGAGAGGCTGAGGACATGACGTCAGCTCTGAGCCAGCTTTTAGTTTCACACCTTATTGGTAGCTATATAACATTCTGAACATAAACAGTTCTGGGCATAATACAAACTACCTGCTAATTCATTACAAACATGTAGTGATAAAAAGCAACAGAGAGATAATCAGATATTTAAAACTGAAATACAGTAAATAATGACGGGCTTTGTTGAAATAAACCACACAACTCACAGATTGCACATAAAGGTAATGGGACTTCCTTTTACTAATTTCATTTCTGAATGACATATTTTGCACATAGACTAAACCTGTTTATTAAAAATAATGTTCATTTGCATGGTCCAGCCCAAACATTATTGTGTGTGTTAAGATAGAAGTAATGATATTTGTAGATTAAAGCCAAAATTAAAAATCATTCCAAAATACAAAGACCCACAACCTCAAATACATGTTCCAACCTCCCAATATGAGCATAACAAGGAAATCAGATTCACTTGGTCATAAATGTAACATATTTTAAATTGCATCTCATTGATTTTATTGGGGAGTATAATAGACATACAAGATGTTTAAATTCTAAGAATATCTTCTATTACCAACCTTCTTGTCATGATCTGCCATTTTGGTCTTTGTTTTTGCTTACTTTGTCGTTAGATGTATTCTCTGTTCCTCTGATTAGTAGTTTATTTTTGTTTAGTTAATATTTGTTTAGATCCTTGTGCTTACGTGTTTCCTAATAGATGTTATGATTTGGGGTTGTTTGGTTTTTGGTTTGGTTTTTTTTTTTTATATATATTATTTCACAGTTGAAGTTTTGAATCATGTTTCTGTTTATTTTTCTGGTCATGTTTTAGTCTTGTTCATGTTTTGTCAAATTTGGTTTTTGGATCTGGTCATGCTTTAGTTTCATGTTGTTCTAGTTTCTGTTTGTTTGTATTCAAGAGTCTGTTTCGCTCCAGCCACGTTTTGTTCTGTCTGTCAATGATCTTTATTCGGTTCACCTGCTCCAAGCTAATCTGTCTCCTTGCTCCACCTGGTTCACACTCCATAAATACACACCTGTTCAGTTACACATTGCAGAAACATTTTCAAATCATGCTCAGGTCTTGCTTTCTGGATCATGCTCATACCTTGTTTTCTAGATCATGCCATGCTTGTCTCACCAGCCTGTTTATGGTTTTGGTTCCTGCCTCCACCTGTGAGTGAGGTTTTGGTTTTTGCTCATTAAATCCTTTCTTCACTTACCATCATGCTGCCTGGTAATCTGCATTCTGGGTTCCTCCGTTGCTCAAGTCCTGACATTAGATCTATTTTCTTCCCCAAGTTTATCATTTAGTTTAGTTCTCTTTTGTTTTTTCCTTATGTTTATTTCCTTCCTGTCAAGTTTTATTTAGTTGTGTTTGTCTCTTTGTATCCTTGTGCTTGTTTACTTTTACTTTTGCTGTTCGGTTTTTCCCGTGTCCTTTAGTTGTTGCTTCCTTCTAGATTTAGTTACCATTTGTGTTCGCTAATTTTTAGGTTTATTAAATACCAGAAAAATCCTTTGGTCCCCTTGTTTGGTCCGGACCAAATGCAAACTGTATTTTCTTCATTTGGTGCGGTTTGTTTTCACATTGTACTTTTTGCAAGTGAACTATTACTTGTAAACAAAGCCACGCAGGTGACGATCATTGTTCCCATTGGACAGAAATGATGGGGGCGGGACAGAGCACAGACCCGGAAATTAAGGAAAACAGCTGTAGACGTGTTGCGTGCTGCTCCTCTGTTCTGCATATTTGTGCCGTTATTACAGCTGCAATATTATTGTGAGGGCGAAGAGCAGCTCATTCAACACAGATTTTCCACTTATAATTTTGGAACCCCATCGGAGAATGTGTGCTGAACGCCGACGTTCTCTACGTGCCTTGTCTCACAACAAGCCAGTAGCGTTGCTAAGCAACACACAGCTTATCAGGTATGATTACCTTACAAACACACACCTTTGCTACCGGCTACGGTGGCTTGTTATGTCCAAAGAGACGTACGCTTTTTGTAGTTGGTTCGGATCGGGGCCGGTTTGTATTCAGACCATAAGCGGTTCGCTTATGGTCTGAATACAAACCAGAGTCCGTTTGGAAGTGGACCGAGACCACCTCAAAAAGTGGGTCTCGGTCCGGTTGTTTGGTCCGGACCAGGGTTTGCTTGAGTGCATTCACACCTGCGCAAAAGGTCCGGACCAAGGGGGAAACGAACTCTAGTCCGTTTAAAGCGGACCAAAAGTGGCAAGTGTGAATACACCCTTAGTCTAGTTTAGTTCCTCGTGTCCCTGTCTTCCCAGTTAGTATTTTGATCCCCGTATTTATTTTTTTTACTTTTCCTTAGATCTGTTTCCCTGAGTGTCTTTAGTCTAGTTTCTCCCATGTTTCTGCATACCCCTGCACCAGTATCCACAGTAACCTAATTCCCTCAGTTCCCTCAGCTGGTCCTCACACCTGTCATTAATCATCTGATTACCTGCCTCCCTTCCCATTGGTTCACACTGCACTTTCCTCTGTATATTAACTTACCGGTTCTCCTTGTTCCCCGTTGGCTCCTCCTGTGTCTCCTGCTCTGTGTTCTCGTGTAAATCATTTGTTTATTTTTTATTAAAGAAGAAGTTTCATAACTATGTGGCTCTCAAGCTTCTGTCTGCATCCCGGTCCCAACCAACCACATACCGTGACACTTCTGGTATGTTCGTGTGGCCCTTGCGAGAGTTTCATCAAGAGTTTGATGCTTTCAGATGGCGTTAGTCGGTCAACAAATTCCTGTAGTCTGCGATCTCTCAGCAGGTCCAGCTAGTAAGTGTTATCCCCGGTCTTTCAGTCGTGAAGCAAACACCAGTTAGTGTGAACACCTATGGCCTGATCTTCAAAAGGTTTGCGTATAAAAACACATGCAAACTCGATTGCGTGCACAAAGCTGATCTACAAACGGCGTGGGAATCAAATTGCTGTGTAAAATTTGCAAAATAAAATTTGCACAGACCCTGGAATTAACATTCTAAAAAGCAAACTTTTTAGAATGTTTACCTTCATGAAAATGCAAAACATGATGAAAATAACCCAGATGCACAAATTTATGGGAGGTGGATATGCAAATGCAATTTCTTACCACCTGCAACCTTACTTGTCAAGCCTGAAACAGATTGAGGGTGCTGTTTTTACACCTATATTTAACACTTTTAAAGCCAGATGCAAACTGGCACACAAAAATGTTATCCCGAGTTGCTGCCAACTGCTGATGGAGTTGTCAGAGCACGACAGGGGAGTGTGTGTGGTGGGTGAGGGGGTTTGTGAATGAGTTGTTTAGAGATGATTGGATGGTCTGACAGCGGCTGTCAGCTTTGCTAGGTTTTATAATTAACATTGATGGTTTAACTGTAGCTTTTCGTATTTTAACACTTTGAAATACTTAAATACAATTTGTATTATCAGTCAGTCATTTTCTATACCACTTCTTCCATAGTGGGTTGCAGGGAAGCTGGTGCCTATCTCCAGCAGTATATGGGCGAGAGGCGGGGTACAACCTGGACAGGTCGCCAGTCCATCACAGGGCAACACACAAACAACCATGCACACACTCATTCACACACCTAAGGGCATGTCTTTGTCTTGCCCACGCATGCACGGGGATAACATGTAAATTCCATGCAGAAAGATCCCCAGCAGCCGAACCCAGGACCTTCTTGCTGGAAGGCAACAGTGCTACTACCGTGCAGCCCACAATTTATTTATTATTATTGCTTTGAACCTAATCTTTCTTTTACAGCCGCCCTGCTCTTCTACACTCTTCATGGTGACAGCCAGCAGCACACACAATTTCCTCATTTACATAGGGCGGTCCAAAACAGCTTTTTCACCTGTTATCCACTGTGCACGCAATCTTTGTAGATCACCTATAACACGTCCACGTATTGCACATGCAGTTTTTTTGCACAAGCAATTTAGCACTCCTTGTTTGAAATCTATGATGATCAGACCCCTAGTCTTCAAAATCTGTGAAGACTTTCCAGCATTAAATCCTGACCACTCAGTTAAAGACGCTTGCAGGTGCCTTATATCTGGTCACAACTCCATCTGGTCTTTATTCAAATCCTAAGAAGCAAACGCGAGACTAACATTTTCTTTATTCAAACCTCGCTGATGCAAGAGTGACGTAAAAACTTCCAATGTTCAAACAATGCCAAACCAAATACACAAATGGTAAACAGAGTTGCGCTGGGTTGCAGTCAGCAGCAAAGGTTCTGTCAAGCAAATTGTAAGGATGTCAGTGATGGCAACAACAAATCTACTGTTAGTCTCTAGTGTGAACGTTGAGCACCAAGAGTCTCTAAATTGTACGTTTATTTTTGGTTTTTTAGAATGAATTTATTGTTTTAAGTCTGCTTACTTCTATACTTCTTCTAATGAACTGTTTAAGAATTTAAATACACATCCACAAATTGCTGAGGTTCTAGGATTTGACCCATTTACCATTCAGTCTAACTCCCTGTATAACATGGCTACTCATTCTGTGATCCCAAAGGTCCTTCTCGACCTTGATCTGGTTTAAATAACAAGCTCTGCTGCAATAATTATGATTTAATCTCGTTTAACGTCGCTGAATTAAAAAGTTTCAAGGATGGACAGATTGGAAAATAAGAGGGATTTGAATGAGAGTTAATGAAATTAAACCGACTGGACATTTGTCTAAATAATTCATTGTCCGTGTGATGTTTCAGTGATGAGGTGATTACCAATTTAAATGTCTTGAAGTGGAGTTTTGTTACTTTTCACACAACTTTGTGAAGGAAAATATGAAACAGCTACTTGTCAGACCATGCCTCTGTAATATATGTTCAAAGGCATATTTATTCCCCTGCTGCTTCAGATGCATGAAATATTTAACCATCTGGGTGTGAAACTGTTTGTGTTTTATTAAAAGCAATAAAGTGCTGCAATCCTCAGTGCATGATCAAATGAAATTAAAGTTAGTAAAGTAGGATATATTAACAGCGTTGTGCAAAAGTCTTGAGTCATCCCTTGTGTTGTAATTCCAAGCAACAAGACATGATGGTGACTATCGCTTGGTGGGTAGAGTATTTGCAATCCAGAAGTTCTGGGTTTGATTCTAGCTTCCTCCTGACACATGTCACAGTGCCTCTGGGCAATTTAATCCCAAGTTGTCCTTACGTATCTGTGTATCGGTGTATGAATGTGTTTGTAAGTCCAATTAGGTGAATTTGGCTCTACTGTAAAGATTTTGAGGGGTCAGTATGTCTAGAAAAGCGCTATATAACTTCAGTTCATTACCTATACAATTTACCATTAAACTGGTTACTATTTATCTTTAAAATTACTGGAGCTGAAGGCCACTGGACCTTTAGTGGTTTCAGTCAATAGTTCAGCATGTGAAAAAGACAGAGTTTGTTCTCATTTCTTTAGTAGAATCCATGAAACATGCAAAAGTTAACACAGATGGAGAGATAAAAAAGTTCTCACTTGGTTCTTGTCTAAGATTTTTGGTAGGTGTGCAGAAAGACGTTTTATCCAGGAAGGCTATATGCTTAATACATGACACGAACAAATCTGCTCTATCAAGGTGTAAAGTGGTTAAATGTCTTGTATTCTGAGGTTTAAAAACAGTTTTCCAAAACATTTCAAAGCCCATGCACGAAAACAGGAAACACAGGACTGAATGCATTTATTTTTTAGTTTAGTTTACAGAGTTTTATTGAAAGTTTGATTTATAATGAATTAATTTATTGAATAGGTTTATATGTACTGAGCCTCCTTTACTTTGATACCCTAAAATAAAAGCCCAAACCATCAAAATCTTTTCCACAAATTGAACCACAGTTTGAGAACCACAATTACAGACAATAAAAACTTGTTTTTGATGAATCAGAGTAATGGTCCAGTTGGAATACCATTTCCTTTACACAGTTTTGTACTTCTATGAACAGTGGTATGAAAAAACTCTAGAAAACTCAAAATTACTAGAAAAGCACTCACAGAGCACTGACCTCCGACAAGGCAAAAGGGTCATTGACTCATGTCAGCTTTTTATACTGATGAGCGTCAGTCAACCCTCCACCCTGGGATCATGTTGTACCTCTTCAACATCCAACTCTGTACATCATAGATATATATGAAAAAATATTTACCACAACTCTTACCAAATCTCTCTAATGCTTATCTTCTAGACCCGATGTAGAAAATCTTGTAAAAAGGTTCAAATTGAAGCTGGGTTTTTATTTTCGAAACAAGCTGTATTTTTCATATGCTGCTAGAAGGCGGCTTGTCGGTGCCACCTTTATGTCTGTGTTGGACTATGGAGATCTTTTATATATGCTTGCTTCTTCACAATGTCTTATAATACTTGACTCTGTTTATTTCTCTTCGATGAGGTTCATTACAAACTGCAAAATGTCAACACATCATTGTGATTCATACTCATGGGTGGGATGGCCTGGCACTGGTTAACATTTATTTAAAAGGCATTATTTGGACTGCTCTTGGACTATATCTATTCTACACTTGCACTAAGAGATGCTGACTAATTTCATTTCGCTCAAACAATTTGTTGCTTCTTTTTGTCCCTTTTGCACGGACTGAATTGGGCAAGAAGGCTTTTGTTCACTCAGCTCCCTTCTCCTGGAACTTGCTTCAGAAAACTCTGAAATTGACTGAACTTATCTCACTCAATGATTGTACTTCCAAACTAAAAGTTTTAGAAGCTGATTCTATAAAATGTACCTGTTTCTTATAATTTGGATTTTTTTCTTTTAACTGGGAAACTTTGTGTTTTATTTGTTGCTGCCTCTTGGTTAGGACACCTTTGAAAAAAAAGGTTTTTAACCTCAATGGGAGTTTTCTAGTTGAATAAATTAAATAAATCTTCTCTCTGACAGACTAGACCCTCTCTCTGTGATCCTGGACGTCAGCAGTTACAGTGACACAATGGTTTTTAAAGTTTTAAAAATAATAGTCTGGAAAGTGCATTTGTATTCTGCCCATTTACACTGATACCCCTACACAAAAGCTAGTTCAAACTATTGTCTTCAGAAGTCCCCTAATTAGTAAGCAGGGTCCCCCTGTGTGTAACTTAATCTTAGTATAAATCCAGCTGTTCTCTGAAGGCCTCTGAGGTTTGTTAGAGAGCATTAGTTAACAACCAGCATCATATTGGAACCACAGCCATGTGTTACAAATTGAAAGGCCAGTATGAACTCTTCTGGAACTTTCAAAATAAATTGCATTAACCTACTTCCAGCACCGCCAGGAAAAGGGGTAACAGTGGACCTCCTGTGACGTCACTGTCCGAATAAAAACCCCGCTTTTGCAACAAACTGACCTCTTCCAGGCAGGTCCCCAGAGGGACTGGACAGAGGGACACAGCGCACTAATGTCTCTTTAAAGGCAAGCAGATATAACTCTTCAAACTGGATCCAAGAGTGTCATACGATCACGCGATCATATGCACTAAGTTAAGTAGGAATGAATTACTGTTTTGTATCCGGTATTCATTCATAAACGGGGTAATTAAGGTACAAGCGTTGCTTGACTTTCTCTCTGAGGTCTACAGAACCAAACTGTGTTCCAGAGAGTTCCCAGTAGAGACCCCATCTCTACGATGCCGAGTGGAGCAGTTTTCCCGGTCTGCAGGAAGGACAACGGGATCGCCGTGGTTACGTATCGCGCAGTTTGGCCGGCCGACCGAGTGAGCCGCCCCCCCCACAGCTACAGAGGTTAGCTGCAAGTTAATCCTTGTTCACTGTGGATGCTTTCTTCAACTTCGTCGACCCAGACAACTTTTCCTCAGCACGGTTCACGTAAGAGGTTGTTTTGGGCAGAGAGAGAAGTAGTTTAGAATGAAATAATCTAAACATTTTTCGTTTTATGACATTTGGTTTTGTTTATGTTGAAAACCCAGCCATCTCTGCTCAGCACATGTGCTCAGTTTTGTGTTCTGTGTTTGTGTTTTTTTTTTTTTCTTAAGTTGAGACAAACTTTATTTAAAGGGTGATTTTAAACACAGAAGATCCATGGTTTTAACCCTTTTATTAATGGTATTTTAAAGGTATGTGTTTGATTCAGATGATAAGCTATAAGCTTCTTTTGTCAGCTTTAACCGATAACAGCTAAGAACACATGCTTGCCTGCTAAAGATCATTTACCCAAAAGGGTTGTTAGTTTTCAATCACTAAACTTGATAACTAAGTAACACAATTAAGCCCATTTCTCAAAGATTTGGTTCTTATTCAGAATAATATTTCTTTAAATATTATTTTAATAAATAAAGGCACCATTGAGAATTAGTCATCCAGAAGGTTGGTTTTATTCAGCAAAACATTCTTTAAAACATTATTTCATTTAAATAATATTTGATCTGATCTTGCATTGTGAATGGTTGTTTAAAGGTTTGCTGATTATTGCTTAAGTTAGTTCCAAGACTAACTTAACTTCATTTCCAGATTCTTCAAGATAATCCTTGGTTCTCAAACATAAACACTCGTACTCGTACTCGTACTCGTCGTCTTCTGCTTTATCCGGGACCGGGTCGCGGGGGCAGCAGACTCAACAGAGACGCCCAGACGTCCCTCTCTCCAGACACCTCCTCCAGTTCCTCCAGGGGGAGCCCAAGGCGTTCCCAGGCCAGCCGAGAGACATAGTCCCTCCAGCGTGTCCTGGGCCGTCCCCTGGGCCTCCTCCCGGTGGGACGTGCCTGGAACACCTCCCAAGGAAGACGTCCAGGAGGCATCCGGTATAGATGCCCGAGCCACCTCAACTGGCTCCTCTCGATGTGGAGGAGCAGCGGCTCTACTCCGAGCTCCTCCCGGATGGCCGAGCTCCTCACCCTATTTCTAAGGGAGTGCCCGGCCACCCTACGGAGGAAGCTCATTTCAGCCGCTTGTATCCGGGATCTCGTTCTTTCGGTCATGACCCAAAGTTCATGGCCATAAGTGAGGGTAGGAACGTACACCGACCAGTAAATTGAGAGCTTTGCTTTTCGGCTCAGCTCTCTCTTCACCACAACGGACCGGCACAGCGCCCCCATTACTGTGGCAGCTGCACCGATCCGTCTGTCGATCTCCCGCTCCATTCTTCCCTCACTCGTGAACAAGACCCCGAGATACTTAAACTCCTCCACTTGAGGCAGGAACTCCCCTCCAACCTGAAGAGGACAAGCCACCCTTTTCCGGTCGAGTACCATGGCCTCGGACTTGGAGGAGCTGATCCTCATCACAGCCGCTTCACACTCGGCTGCGAACCACCACAGCGCATGCTGTAGGTCTTGGCTAGAGGGGGCCAGCAGGACCACGTCATCTGCAAAAAGAAGAGACGAAATCCACTGGTCCCCAAACCCGACCCCCTCCGGCCCTTGGCTGCGTCTAGAAATCCTGTCCATAAAAGTTATGAACAGGACCGGTGACAAAGGGCAGCCCTGCCGGAGTCCAACATGCACCGGGAACAGGTCCGACTTAGTGCCGGCAATGCGGACCAAACTCCTGCTCCGCTCGTACAGGGACCGGATGGCCCCTAGTAAAGGGCCCCCGATTCCATACTCCTGGAGCACCCCCCACAGGGCATCACGAGGGACACAGTCGAATGCCTTCTCCAGGTCCACAAAACACATGTGAACCGGTTGGGCAAACTCCCATGAACCCTCGAGCACCCTGTAGAGGGTATAGAGCTGGTCCAGTGTTCCACGGCCGGGACGAAAACCACACTGCTCCTCCTGAAGCCGAGGTTCGACTATCGGTCGGACTCTCCTCTCCAATACCGAGACGTGTCAACCATGACAACCCTACAACATCCAGAGACTTGAGGTACTCAGGACGGATCTCATCCACCCCCGAAGCCTTGCCACCGCGGAGCTTTTTAACCACCTCGGTGACTTCAGCCTGGGTGATGAAAGAGTCCGACCCCGAGTCCCCAGCCTCTGTTTCCACCACGGAATGCGTGATGGCAGGATTGAGGAGATCCTCGAAGTACTCCTTCCACCGCCCGATAATGTCCTCAGTCGAGGTCAGCAGTCTCCCGCCCCCACTATAAACAGTGTTGGCGAAGCACTGCTTTCCCCTCCTGAGGCGACGGACGGTTTGCCAGAATCGCTTCGAGGCCAACCGGTAGTCCTTCTCCATGGCCTCACCAAACTCCTCCCAGGCCCGTGTTTTTGCCTCTGCCACAGCCCGGGCCGCAGCACGCTTGGCCTCACGGTACCCGTCAGACGCCTCAGGAGTCCCACAAGCCAACCACAGCCGATAGGACTCCTTCTTCAGCTTAACAGCAACCCTTACTGCCGGTGTCCACCACCGGGTTCTGGGATTGCCGCCGCGACAGGCACCGCAGACCTTACGGCCACAGCTACGGGCAGCAGCATCGACAATAGATGCGGAGAACATGGTCCACTCGGACTCTATGTCTCCAACATCCCCCGGGATCTGGTCGAAGCTCTCCCGGAGGTGGGAGTTGAATACATCCCTGGCCGAGGGCTCCGCCAGACGTTCCCAGCAGACCCTCACTATGCGCTTGGGCCTGCCAAGTCTGACTGGCTTTCTCCTCCTCCAGCGGATCCAACTTACCACCAGGTGATGATCAGTGGACAGCTCAGCCCCTCTCTTCACCCGAGTGTCCAAAACATGCGGCCGAAGATCTGATGATACGACAACAAAGTCGATCATCGACCTCCTGCCTAGTGTGTCCTGGTGCTAAGTCCACTGATGGACACCCTTATGTTTGAACATGGTGTTCGTTATGGACAAACCGTGACTAGCACAGAAGTCCAATAACAAAACACCACTTGGATTCAGATCGGGGAGGCCATTCCTCCCGATCACGCCTCTCCAGGTGTCACTGTCGTTCCCCACGTGGGCGTTGAAGTCCTCCAGCATAATAATGGAGTCCCCGGGAGGGGCACTATCCAGCACCCCCGACAGAGACGCCAAGAAGGCCGGGTACTCCGCACTGCCACTCGGCCCGTAGGCTGAAATGATAGTCAGAGACCTCTCCCCAACCCGAAGGCGCAGGGATACGACCCTCTCATCCACTGGGGTAAACCCCAACACGAGACGGCTGAGCTGGGGGGCAACAAGCAAACCCACACCAGCCCGCCGCCTCTCCCCGTGGGCCATTCCAGAGTAGAACAGAGTCCAACCCCTCTCAAGGAGATGGGTTCCAGAGCACACGCTGTGCGTGGAGGCAAGCCCGACTATTTCTAGTCGATATCTCTCGACCTCCCGCACAAGCTCAGGCTCCTTCCCCCCCAGCGAGGTGACATTCCACGTCCCTAGAGCCAGCCTAAGCATCCGGGGATCGGCCGCTGAGGTCTCCACCTTCGTCTGCCACCCAATCTTCTTTGCACCGGTCCCTCACGGTTCCCCCTACAGGTGGTGGGCCCACTGGGGGATGGCCTCGCGTCTCTCATTCGGGCTTGGCCCGGCCGGGTCCCGCGAGGAGCATCCCGGCCACCAGGCGCTCTCCGACGAGTCCCGACCCCAGGCCTGGCTCCAGGGTGGGACCCCAGCTCTGCCGTACCGGGCGACGTCACGTGCCTCGATATTTTGTTCTTCATGAGGGATTCTTGAACCACTCTTTGTCTGACCCATCACCTAGAGCCTGTTTGCCATGGGAGACCCTACCAGGGGCATTTAGGCCCCGGACAACATAGCCTCTAGGCTCATTTGAGCACTCAAACCCCTCCACCACGTTAAGGTGATGGTTCAAGGAGGGGCAAACATAAACATTTCATGGTAATATTGCATCACTCTTTTGGTCATGGTTTTCAATAATCTTTAATCAACTTGTTTATATTGTACATAGCCCATTAATCTTCACTATTCTTTAATTCTGCTTGGTAGTTTAGTTGGATTATTTTAGCATAGTAAAGAGTTTGTTGATTGAAATATGTTTGACCTGAGTTGACTTATTTTTGTTAATAAATTCTTATATTTTAAGAAATTATGTGAATCCATGTGTTTGCAGAGTTTTGCTGTTCAATAATGTCAGAGCTTGGCTCATCCCTTTCTATTTTGTTCTAATACTATCGCCTTACTGGGCTGTTATTCACAGGACCACCCTTAACAGACTGAAATATTATTTAATAAAATATTAAAGTATCAATATTAAATATTAAATAATATATTCATATTCATAATCACAACAATCATAAAGACCAACGACCACAGCAGGCAGATCAGGGTGAACATTGTGGAGAAGTTTAATCCAGAGGTAGGTTCTAAAACATTGTCAGAAACTCTGAACATATCATTGAGAAATGTTTCATACATCATCTGAAGATGGAAAGAGGATGGACCAACTGCAGACGTACCAAGAAATGGACGACCCCTGAAAGTACACTCCCGGTTAGGAAAGCACTCATTAAGAAACAGCCAAGAGGTCCATGGTAACTCTGGAGGAGCAGCACAGATCCACAGCTCAGGTGGGAGAATCTATTAACAGGACAACTATTAGTTGTGTGGTTGAAATATTAGTTGAAAGAAAACCATTGTTTGCAGTCCTGCTGCAAACATGCAGCAGACAACTATAATCTGCACCTCCTTGTTGGGCTGTATAGAAGCGCCCCTCAGTGTGTCCAGACACATCGTCATCGTCCCATAAAGTGCGGTACGCAGGAAATATAATGCTGCAACTCCAAAATGGCATTGCTGGATAGATGATTTTGCTACTATTTCTATTTCGGACAGTCAAAGCCAGTTTGCTTTTGCCTTTCAAATGTGCTAAATATAGATGCAGAAACTGCACTCGCAATTTGTATGAGGTTGGATAAATCGCGATGTGGGTAGTAAAGAATTACATGCATATCCTCCACCTGGTAGATCAGCTTTGCACACACAATCCAATGTGTGCAGAGTGGTGTCTTGTGTCCTATTTGTGCCGGTCCGAAGCCCGGATAAATGCTGAGGGTTCCATCAGGTGTAAAACTTTAGCCACATCTACCATGGGAGTCAAGAACATGATCTCCATCCTGGATCGGTTGAGGCCCACTGGTGACTGACAGGGTAATGGTGGAAACTGGGATACTGTTGGCCAGCAAAGAAGAAGAAGGCTGTAGGTGTAATCAAAGAAAAATATGCAGAAGATAGTGTTAGACGGAGATAGATGACTCGCTGTGGCAACCCCTGAAAGAGAAACCCGAAAGAAGAAGAAGACTTAAAATTTAGGATTTTTTTCTTTTTGAGTACCTCTTCTGTTTAGTTAAGTGCATGTGGATGTGTTTGCCTGTGTGCGCACATTATTCCACTAATCCAACGGACTGAACTTGCTTGTGCAATTGAATGTTAAGGCAGGGTAATAAAACGGAATGATCTGCACCTAGAGGAATGTTTGATATGTGGGGAGAACTGAGGCGCTTATGGGATTTCACTCTGTCAATATGGATCTTAATATCACCCAGCCTTTAGATTTATGTGGGCTCAAAGTGAGTGCGGAGATTTGTTTTTGTGTGTGATCCTCTCAGGAGCTGCAGTGGAGTGTTGTGTGGAGCACCTGAACTCACAATCGGCAGCAAACTGTAGGCTAACAACGAGGCAGAAGAACCTGCAGGTCATGCTGTGCCCCTCTACGCGGCTGTACCAGCAATCCCGCAGGCTCTCCCCTGCCTGACCTCAGCCTGAGCTAATGAGCGGTGCAGAACGGCTGAGCTGGGCCTTCCAGATGCTGGGTTTTACGTCACATTCCTGATGTGGTCATTTGTCCAGCAAATGACCGGGAAGGACTCAGGTTTAATATTTTTTTCTTCTAAGACTCTCAAGAGGCTGCAGATAGATAAACATGCTCCAATCACACAGGTTTGGAGAGGCACAGACACAGCATAGAAGACATACTGAGGACAGCAACATTAATAATTCACTAACATTAATTATGACATGGCTGAATCTCAGTTTGGTCCGCATCTAAGGGCATCTTAATGTTTGTAAGGACTCCCTTTTCTTTTGCTCTCCCTTTTCCCTCTGTGGGATCAGCCACTGCATCCGGCTAGCCACAGCCACTGGGACCTAATTAATACAACATAAATTATGGCATGCTGATAAAGCAGTCAGAGGAGCTGTTGTGGAGCATTGCGCCATGCTCTCCTCACAGCAGACCAACATGGCTGACTGTGTTTACTTAGTAAAGTGAGTTTGGTTTGGGGGTGTACCGAGATGTTTTAAACAAGTGTGTCACTGGACAGATGTGATCCTATTTATGTCATAGTGTGATTTGAGGGCGGACCAAAGTGCAGACAAGAGCTGGGCAGCAGCATGTTTTAAAAGGTTTTAGCTTTATTTCCAGAGGTTTTCAAAAGAAACCAAACAAGGCACTGCAGATACAAACAAAGTCCTGATCCAAAAACTTAAAAGAGGTTCTGCAGGCACATGGAAAAAACTCAGCACCAATACGTGGGTTGAGAACAGGGTATGACAAACACAAGGAACCAGCAATAAACAATGACACAAAACCAACTAATATACTGAGGGATAACAAAGGGTAGGTAATCAGAGAAAACAGGGAACAGGTGTGACTAGGAGGCAGAAGGAACAGGTGAAACAAATACAAAGACTGAGGATGGTCAAAGTAACTAATAAACAATAAACAGAAACACAAACCAAGCAAACCTATGGACAAAGATAAATAATCAAATGGGGAATAAGAAAACTAGAATAATCATGACTAAAGTAAACAGAGAAACTAGAGGGAACATAAGAACAACAATAACAACCTAAGAACAAACAAAGAACCCATAAAGAAAACCTGAATACAAAAGTTAACAAACCTAACCACACTGACTGAATTAACTGGAAAGGAAACAGAAAATAAACTAGTAAACAAGAAGAGTGCAAAGGAACAAATAATAAAACACAATTAAACACAAAGATACTAAAGAGAAATAAAACTAGAGAATCCAGGGAAGACCAAGAACTATAATGATTACAATAATAACTAGAAACCTGCAAGCAGCTTTGAAGGCCCTCGCACCCCTCAGCGCAACTCGGGCTGTTGAGCGACCACGGGAGCCTGGCATCTCCTCATACACGGCACCGACGATGACACTGCTTCACTTCAACACGTCGTCACTAAGTAGTACTGTGAGCAACATGTCATATGATCTTCGGTCATGCAGAGTTTCGGTCTGGCAAAAAGCATTCAAAATTTAGAGTAAATCGGACCTTCCAGAAGGACGCAGCAGCCGCTTGTTTGTTTGTGGGTGGGGCAAAAACGACATCATCAATTGACTGTGTCAAAATGTCAATCATTAACTCATGATCATATATACTACATTTTAAGTGGATCCGATGATGTATGAGGGAGATATAGCCCTTGAAGTGTCCTAGGGGGCGCTATTGATCCAATTTTAAATGTAATCCAATAGAGCTGTTTGGGGATGACAAAGATCAACCATATTCAGTTTGGAGTGAATCGGACCTTCCATATGGAAGCTACAGTCATTTGTTTATTAGTGGGCGGGGCTAGAGTGATGTAATGTATTGACTGTGTCAACATGTCCAGCATTGATACATGATGATGTACAGGAAGTTTGAAGTGGATCCGATCGGGCATGAGGGAGCTAGAGCACTTGAAGTGTCATAGGGGGCGCTGTTGAGCCAAATTCATATGTAATCTAATAGAGATGTTTAGGGGCTGACAAGGATCAATCATATTGAGTTTGGAGTAAATGGGACCCTGCATGTGTAATTTAGAGGCAAACGTATCGCCATGGCGTCACATCAGATTTCGCCACGCCACCACGGTCACACCCTCCAGCCAAACATGTCAGTACTGGAGATGAAGTTAGACCATCGTGTTATCTGTCATTGGAGACAGTTTCATGTTGATTAGTTGAAGGAGATCAAATATGGCCCACACTAAGTGAAACATGACACTTCCTGTTCTGAGGGGGCGGGGCTTCGATGATGTCAGCATCTGATCAGTGAATATTGTTGAGGCCTAGAGGCAGATCAATCCCAGAAGGTTTCATTTGTCTGTGACTTTCCTTGTAGGAGCTATATCAATTTAGTGTTTTATGGCGAGAAGTCATATTTTGTGGCGTGGCCATGCCCACACGCTTTCATGTATCAAAAAGCTTTTGATAATTTTTGATCCCCAATGCCTTAAGAGTATACTGAGTGATTTTGAAATCTCTAAGTCAAAAGCTGTAGGAGGAGTTTGCTCAGATATGCGGGCTAAAAACGCCCAAAAGAGGGTCAAAATGGCAACTTCAATCCAAAATGGGCGACTTCCTGTGGGGTTTAGACCAATGCTCCAAGACACATTTTTGTAGGTCCAGAGAAGATACATAAGTGTACCAAATTTCAGATTCCTTGGTCAAAGCATGGCTTGTGGCTGCTTTTTTTAAATTGTCTAGGGGGCGCTGTGGACGAATGAGGCCACGCCCACCAAATATGTCATCAGATCTTTGCTGGGGACTGGACTAGGCTCAATCCCATTGAATTTGGTGCAGATTAGATGATCTATGTGGAAATTAGAGCCAAACGTATGGCCATGGCGTGACGTCTGACTTCGCCGCGCCACCACGGCCATGCCCTTTTCTAAAAAGTTACTGTGCTTCAAACGAAGTTAGACCCACTAGTTGTCTGTCTTCTGACACACTTTCAAGTTGATTGGGTCAAGAGGGTCAGAGAGGCACCTTTCCAAGTGAAAAAAGTGACTTCCGGTTTTCAGGGGGCGTGGCTTTTATGATGTCAGAATATGACCCCATAGGATCATCGGGAACCCAAAGGTCCTCCTTCATGCCAACTTTGGTTTGATTTGTCGTTTCTTTGGGAAAGTTATTGCATCTTTTCACTTTGAGCGCGAACGGCAAGTTCGTGCCCCGGCCACGCCCCCTAAACATGGCCGAAAACTCAAAATTTTGATAACTTTTAATCCCCCATGCCTTAACTGCATATTGACCAAATATGAAGCCGATAGGTCAAAATCCCTAGGAGGAGTTCGTTAAAGTTCGAGGTGAGTAAAAGTGAAAAACGGGCAAAAATTGGCCTTTGACCCAAAATGGCCGACTTCCTGTGCATTTTAGGGCATACCCCCAAGATACTTTTTTTCTTGGTTTCAGGAGTTCTAGCATTGTGCCAAATTTCAGATCTGTACGACTTACGGTTTGGCCTATGTCACGTTTGGGGGCGTGGCTAAGTGGTTTGGCCACGCCCACTGACGACGACATTAAAGAACAAAACGTTCACGCGGGGGACAATTTTGGTTAAAATTTGGTGAGTTTTGGGATATGGCAAAGTCCCCATATTGCCCCGCCAAAAGTCCCCGGAATAATAATAAGAATTCGAGCGATTACAATAGGCCCTTGCAGTTTTCCTGCTCGGGCCTAATAATAATAATAAACCATACCAAGTAATAAGAAAACCATAAAAGAACTTAAGAAGTAAACACTAGGAGGCAGAAGAGGGAGAAAAGAAAACATGAAACAAAAACCAAAATAGAAAAATCTAAGCAACAGGTAAACAAACACAAAACCACAAACACAGTCCAAAAATGTCACTCTGTGACAATTTACTATGAAATTGAAGAGAATGCAAAAAACATGGTTATTAATAGACCAGTAATTTTGCCTTGCCTAAAAATAAAAAGTCTTAATCTGCATAAACAACCTTTACCAAATTTGTATCATTCTTGAAATGCATTCAGGGGCAGCAGAAAATAAGTTTGGGGCCACAAATGGCCCCCGGGCCGCACTTTGTACATTACTGGCCCAGTGGGTTTACATGTAAACTTTTTTGCTAAATGTAAAACATTCTAGGAAAAAAATAACTTAGCTTCTCTATCAGCACATTTGTTTTAAACACATCGTGTAAAAAGTTTTAAACGGCCTCATAATGTTTCCAAAGAGCAAGACCTACTTGTAGTCCTTTAAAATTGTCTGAATCAACAGCCCTTTGGGATTTCTGAAGGTTTTCCTAATTTTATAATTCAACTTTAGTCCTTTCTCACTCATTTTCTTCTGGTCCTTGCACCTGATCATGACAGCTTAACCAGATGTAGCAGGCCCAAACGAGCTCTACAACAGCTGATCTTTTTATACGCTTTTTACCCCACATGCTGTCTTACAACAGTAGAAACAAGAGAATAAATATATTGTACAGTGCTCTATGTAGTGGTAGTTCGGACAATTACCTAACAGCAAGAGTTTCTTCATATTGAATCTTGTCTGTGCAGGCCTCTCTGAGTGGAGTTTGAATATTTTCTCAGAGCTTCTGTGGTTTTTCTTCTCTGGTTTTCTTTCTCTGGCCAAAAGTATCTATGTTGGAGTTGTTGAGGCGACTGTGGCTCAGTAGGAAGAGTAGTCGTCTTGCAATCAGAAGGTTGTGGGTTAGATTCCAGCTTCCTCCTGCCATATGTTGATGTGTATCTATAAACTGCTTCTTGATTATATAATAACATTTTTATCCTTCACTATATTTTCTTGGTTGTACTTTTTGAGGATTCTTTGAGCAATGTTCTGTTTTTTTCTACACTTAACACGGTTTCATCGTTTCAAACACTGTTTTATCTCACATATGTAACTGTTTTTACTCACAGTGGAAATCAAAAATTGTGTCATTTAGATAAAAAAACTAAACTAAATGTTTAACAGAAAAGGCTACCTTTGGTTTCATTGTGTATCTGTTATGATCTTGAGGTGTTTGAGTTTTTTTATGGAGCCGTTTCCTGCCTGTTGTTTTTGTTTTCCTGTTATTTTAGTTAATTCATTGTAAGGTTCTTGGTTCATTCTTGTGTTTAGATATATTTTTCTGGATTCCTGCACATCTGTGTTCATTAGCCTTCCTCCTTCAGTTGCTCTGCATTCTCCCTGCCACCAGCTGCTCCACATTTAATCTGATTAGCTCTTCTTGTTCATTGTTCATTTCTCCACCCTAGCTCTGTATTTAGACTCTGGTTTTAATTGCTCACCAATGGATCCTAATGTTTGCCTGCCTGCTTCATGCCTGTCATTCTGCCCATGCGCCATGTCCTGTTCTCACTGCTGTAAATGATCTATTCGGTTATTGAACACCTTAACTTACTCTGGGGCTCCCAGGCTCCTGTCTGCACGTTGGTCCCATGGTCCCATGGTTTGATTTGTCGTTTCTTTGGGAAAGTTATTGCATCTTTTCACTTTGAGCGCGAACGGCAAGTTCGTGCCCCGGCCACGCCCCCTAAACATGGCCGAAAACTCAAAATTTTGATAACTTTTAATCCCCCATGCCTTAACTGCATATTGACCAAATATGAAGCCGATAGGTCAAAATCCCTAGGAGGAGTTCGTTAAAGTTCGAGGTGAGTAAAAGTGAAAAACGGGCAAAAATTGGCCTTTGACCCAAAATGGCCGACTTCCTATGCATTTTAGGGCATACCCCCAAGAGACTTTTTTTCTTGGTTTGAGGAGTTCTAGCATTGTGCCAAATTTCAGATCTTGGTTCATTCTTGTGTTTAGATATATTTTTCTGGATTCCTGCACATCTGTGTTCATTAGCCTTCCTCCTTCAGTTGCTCTGCATTCTCCCTGCCACCAGCTGCTCCACATTTAATCTGATTAGCTCTTCTTGTTCATTGTTCATTTCTCCACCCTAGCTCTGTATTTAGACTCTGGTTTTAATTGCTCACCAATGGATCCTAATGTTTGCCTGCCTGCTTCATGCCTGTCATTCTGCCCATGCGCCATGTCCTGTTCTCACTGCTGTAAATGATCTATTCGGTTATTGAACACCTTAACTTACTCTGGGGCTCCCAGGCTCCTGTCTGCACGTTGGTCCCATGTAACACCCCACATTATGACAGTATCAGGTAGTTTTTTCCTCTGCCTGTATTTTGGTCTTTCCGCAAAGAGCTTTAAGGTTTTTTTAAGAAGCTGAACATGAACTGCAGAAGGATGGGAAGAGTGAGTTTTATTATTTAGCTTTGTTGGTGAAATAATGGTAACAGTGGCTGTAGACCTAGACCATATTACTTCGGTTCTTTATTTGTTAGCAGAAAAGGCTCTGGTCCAGATGGAAGCATAGAAATAAATAAATAAATAAATATTTGCTGGTACATCTCAGTAAGTTAGAATTTCATTGAAAAGGTTAATCACATACTGTTTTTGTTGGAGTTTCTGAAAAGCTTTCTGTGGGTACAAAACTAAACGGGTCGTGGTGTTGCTTTCAAGGACCGCTTATAAACTACATCATTACCAAAAACAGAATGATCTCTCTGTTAATCTCATTTAAAAACTCCAAAAGAATAAAATTATCTCCAAGGGGACAAAACATCACTCTTGCTCTTAGATCTACATTACAAACAACAAAAAGAGGGTAAAACTAAATTTTCACTGTAGCAATTTGGATTTAACTGGAGCAATAGAATAGAAACAGATAGAATAGAATGGATTTCTTTTTCTAAGCGAGTAAGCACATGACATTTGACATTTACATCACCCTATAAACCAAAAATAAAACACACATTCTCTATCCAACCTGTGATAAAAAAACATAATTACTATCAACAACATCCTCTTCAGCTCATTGCAATTCATGTTCAAGTAAAACAACCTTCTCACAAAAGAAGCAGGAAAGCTTTTGACTGTTCAAGCCTGTTGCTCGGTAAAACAGGGTCACTACTACACTACTAAAAGGCAACCCAAGTACCACCAGTGGTAGCATGGTTTTAGGAAACATTATGGGTGATCTGAGGAGAGTGCATCAGACCCAGACCCAGGATGATCCATTTCTCTACACTTCATCCTAGAAAATGTGACAGGAGAAGACTAAGTGTTGTCCTTTCAGCAAAAGGGTACAAAGTATTAACAGCAGGGTACAAACAATCATGCGACCAGGGATTTTATTTTTAAAATCCGTCATAAAGTGGACACCCCCCCCCAAACTAAATAAATACACTCAAATTAAATCTCAGTTTTTTCTAATCTAATCTAATTTTAAGTGTGAGATTGTTTTATTGCAGTAAAAGATTAACTTATTTTAAGGTTTTTTACACATCTTTACCTGAAGTTTCCACAGAGCTCAGAACTGCTTGCCGTCTTGTTTCTATGCTGATACTGTATAGGTGAGGAGATTAGTTGCATAATTAGCTGCAGGACGTGGTGCTGCCGGTTTTTGGAACCTTGAACAATACAATAATAATACTGAAGAAACTGCATAACCGAGAGCAAGTTTGACCAAATAACGAGAGAAGAAAAAGAGTTGACAGCAAGGCAGTGGTTGATAAACTTAGACAAAATGAAAATGGAAGTGTGGAGCCACCCGTTACCTCTAGTTCTGGAGGAGATAAACCTCAGGCTGTTTCTGCAGACATGTTCGGGACCAGCAAGGAGGGGCGGTGGACATAAAAACACTAAGGGCACGATTGATGTTAAAGTGAAATTAATAGCTGAGTAATGAGCCATGAAAAGATGGAACCCAGCGGCACAGGCATCACTGCCAAAAAAACGAGCAGGTAAATAAAGTGAAAGAAAACAAAGACGATTCCAGCAGCTTCTGGCTCTGAAGGAGAATCAGGCAGCATTCAGGCAGCCTTGTTCTCTGTTTATCTGCAAACAACAGAGAAATGAGCTGAGGTGTGTTCCTCCAGGTACATTGTAGGCATTGCCTATGGTTGCACTGTTTGATTTGTGCTCGGGCTTGCTGTTGTGCTTGTCTATGAGCTCTTGACATGTGCACTGCCGCATGAATAATTGAGGCCTCGCACACAGTCAGGGTCCAGCAAGCACTGCTTGCTCTCTCTCTTTTGCTCTCCTCAAATTCTTTCTGTCTTCCCCCTCTTTCAGGGTTCTTTTTGTCTCGTCGTCTCAGTTTGCTTTCACCATGACTCAAGGCATTTTGGCACCAAACTTTCCCAGTGAAATATCACAGCATTTATTGACAGTTTGGTCCATTATGTTACCGATGGAAGCTCTGAGGCTTCAGTTACCTGTAACTTTACAAGATGTGACTGTGTCATTCTCCTGATTGATTCAGAAATGTGCCATGGATATTACTGATGTTGTGTTATGTGGTCCTTATTTTTCAGTGTCTTTAAACACAGGGTACCCTTAAACTGCAAATGCAGTGGCAGAGAAATTCAGCATGAAAAGATGCTCAGACAAAACTGCTTCTGTCATTTAAACAGAATAATATTACAGTCCGCCAGCTGACTGAATAACCATATAATTACGTGCATCATTTTGCAATCTAAAGGAAATGCAACAGCTGTAAAGTTATGCTCTATTGTTGCAACAATGAACCCAGGACCTTCTTGCTTCAAGGCAACAGTGCTATCAACTGCGCCACCGTGCAGCCCATAAACCAAAACAATATTACCTAAATTACCTGAGAAATCTAGGAAAATAAATCAGACAAATCAAAGTAGCCCATACATATCATTCTAAGAATACAGTTAGCAATAAGACCCTACAATTTATTTTGTAGTCTGTTGTTTCTTCTGCATGAAAGTTGCAATACAAAAACATAGAGAGCGCCAGGGTTGAAATATTTTACACACCCTAAGTTCACAACGTTTGGGACTCCAGTGAACCACAGTGAGAGACATTGGTAGAGAACCTTCCTAGGAGAGGCTGGCCTACAAAAATTACTCCAAGAGGGCATCAAAGACTCGTCCAGGAGCTCTCCAAAAAAACCCAGAACAGCATCCTAAGCTCTACAGGCCTTCACTGCCTCAGTTAAGGTCAGAGGTCATGATTCAACAATATAGAGAGACTAGGCAAAAATGGATTCCATGGCAGAGTTCCAAGGCCAGAACCAATACAAAGGGCAATCTCACATTTAGTAAAGCATTTTCTGCAGCTTTCCCAAAAAGGTCAAGTATTATTTTATTGGTTCATTTTTTTTCTATCACACCTTAGAAATGTATACGCGTTTTGTATTAGGATTTTCTTTCTTAGATCTCTTTTAGGTGATGCTTACATTTTTCATGTAATTTTTGGTTTTTCTGTTCCTGTATTTTCCTGTAAAGCACTTTAATTATGTTGTGAATGAACTGAACTCTACACATAAAAACAGAAGAAATACAGCAAGACTGGAGCACTTCAAATCTGTTTCATACCACTTGCTGCAAAAATTTATTTTCTAAGATGAATCAAAAATGTTGTAATTGTTGGCTTTAGTCTAATGTACATGTGTCAGCATGTCAATAAAACGTATTTAGTACCACAGGTGTGTTACCTGAAGACCTTAAAGATCAGATTTTTTTCATGCATTCACTTAATTAATGGTAACTGCTGCCCTAAATTACTTTTTTACAGTGTAGGCTCCCATCAGGTTCAAACCATGAGGTCTAAACTGGAGTGTAAGGCAAAGAAAAACAGCCGTGCCAGGGTCAGTCTGTTGATGAAGATGTGCTAAATCAATGAGAAAAGACTGGAGATGTGAATTACGAGTGGTCTGTCTGTCTCTCTTCCTCCCTTCCATCACTCTCTGCTCCATACTGAGGCAAGTACAGTTATCTGGCCCAACAGATAGACAGGTCCGGTTGCCAGATATGAGTCCAATATGTGAAACTCAATCAAAATTCTGGAATCCGGCTGGGGATATGAAAGGAGGAAAGAGGAAAATGAAAGCTGCCATGCCCACAGGGCAAACCCCAAGGTCCCTCCTGGTAAAGCAAAGCTACCCTTCTTCCCTCTTCTCTATCACTTGTTTATCTTCGAAAGAAAAACAGATCGAAAGGAAACAAACAAACAAAATAAAATCACCATACAGCAAACCTTTTTAAACCCCGTTTACATTTCTTTGTCAACATGCTCTCGCTGCTTGTTACAGAATACAGTGCCTGGTGTCTTCATTCTTGGGTTCAACACACTGATAGCTGAAGGGTCCACATCTCTGAAGTTATCTTCACTCTCCATCCTTTGCTAGTGGGATGTTTGTGATTTCTACTTGTCAGTGAGGGCCAGTCATGCAGAGGGAATGGGACCAGTGCATCAGAGGGAAGGAGGAAACTTAGAGCCAGAAAAAAAACAAGCAAGCAAGCAAGCAAGTATGTGTGTGTGTGTGTGTGTCTGTACTGAAGAAGAGGGCTAGTTTCGACTGGACTCACTCATACTTTGACATTGATGGCCCTGGGAGAGTAGAAAAGGACCAGCTACCCCAGAGGACCGAGGAGAGAGGGGGTGAGGAAGGCAAGAAAAGGAGGAGGGGTGGACTGCCAGAGGCTGATCCAGGCTTTGAAGCGGAGACTAGAAAGGGCTGAGGGCACTGTTAGCCGCCTTGAAGTGGTTTCAGCACTTGTCACTCTTTGCCTTGAGCTGTGGACAGCTCTGCTCTTTCAGGATGAGGTCCCACTCTGGGCTCTGCAGCACTGATGCTCACCTTGATGTGGTGACTTAAATCAATAGACAGACCAGTGAGCCACTGGCACCAGTATGTTGTGATGTTAAAAAGTAGCTGAAGTGCTTCTCTATGCCCTGGTAAGTTAGAGGAAGTGGTTTCTGTCAAGGTCCTCCAGCACACAGCAGGAAACACTGCAAAAAAGGAAAATTTTACCAAGTATATTTTTCTAACTTTTAGTCAAAACCTCTCATCACACTTAATATAAGTCAACACCATCTACAGAGATAAATTTAAGTGAGATATATCAACTTGTTTTGAGACAGCGCATCTTGAAAATCTTGATAAGTGAAATAGTCTTGAAAACGTCTTATTTTGAGTAATTTCTTAAATGAAACAAGTTTTTTTTTGACATTTCAGACAAGTTTGAAGTTCCTGTGAGGTTTGTAAACATAAAGTCTTGTTTCAAGAAAAAAAATTAACATCGAATTCATGAAAAACCTGCTTTATTGATAATCAACAACAATATCAACAACATGCCCAACTCACAGTGCATGACAAAACATTGTATAAGTGTAGCTATTTTTAATACATTTCTGTCAAACCAAACATTCAAGTGATTTGGAAAAAAGACCGTTGAAATAATATTTAATTCTCTGTTCTGTTGGACTCTGGACAGATTCCAGCATATTATTCCAAAGGTAAGGAGTACAAATACTGTTCAATACTACAGTAATTGGCAATGCTCTAAAACTTTGTTTGGTCCAAATACCCAGACTCACTACTGAGTCAAGACTGACATTTGATGATATCTGTGAGGTCATATTTCACTGCAATGTACTTGCTATTATTAAAATTCACATGAGAGTATGGTGTATAATCAACGCTTGTCTGCATCCATGAAAATATTGGCTTGAGCAAAGGGGGGAAAAATACTAAGATGAAAACAAGTTGGAGAAGGCTATAATGCTGCAAATGCATTTCTTAATGCTAGTCAGGAATGCATACTTAATGGTGATTTCTCTTAAAATGCAATGTTCAAATCTTAATTTAAGTTGGTTTTGGACCTGGATCCAGAGCATTGCCACAGTTATGAAACTAAGAATGAGTTAAATACATTTTAAAACAAGAGGATGACATTCAAGCGAAAAAAAAATATACTACCTTTGAGGGGAAGGACACTACTTTTGGGCATCACAAGCTTATTAAGAGACGCAAAAGCTCACAATTGTAGTAAAATACTGCTCAGAATGAGTTTTCGTGGCTAGTTTCAAGATTCTCTATACCTTGTGAGGCTTTAATGCAATGTCTTATTTCTGGAAATCTTGTCAAGTTAATTATTACTTGTTACATTGGCAGATTTTTTGGCTTATTTCAAGCCAAAAAATAAATAAAAAATATTTTTAAACTTATTTTTGAAGTGGCATTTTTTTCCAGTGAACAAAGTAGGAGGAAAGCACAGAGGATCAGGCCATAACTTTAGTTTAGTAAGAGAAGAAAAATAATGATAGAAAAATTTAAATAGTGAATTCAAATTAATATTTGAACTAATCTTGATAAATGTGGTGCTCTCTAAACTTATTGGCATCTCTGGTAAAGATGTATCTGTCAGTGCTGTAGCAGAATCTCACACTGGAAAATGTAGAGAAATCCAACTTTTAATCGGATTTTATTTTTTTAGTCAGAAAAAATAATTGCTGTTAACAGTTAACTATAGCAAAATGAGCTGTCTTTCATTTTAAAGGTTTAGGTTCATTTTAAAGGGGACACATCATGCAAAATCTATTTTTTTAACCCTCAAATACATTTTGTTGTGTACTTGGAACTCCTGTAGGAGTGCAGAAAAATTTAATTTTGTCTCTCTAGGTACTGCATAGATATCTTTATATTCTGTTGGGGTTGTATTTTTCAGTTTTCGCTATCATCTGTTACATTTTTCCAACTGTTACGTCACAGTACTTCTGCGGAACAGCTAAATACAGTCATGTACTTCCGGCTGCCATATTGATTTTTTCGCTGCGATTTTGTAGTCCACACTTAAGTATGCCTTTACTGCAAGAGGATAAGTTTGGTTCAGTTGTTGGGTGTATTAAACCACACAATTCATTAGAATGAACCAATTCAAAGTTCCTGGTTACATTTTATTTTTCATGGAAATGTCCCTACATCAGTGGGGAAATTCCTCTTCATCTGCTTGAAACGCTTCAAGGACAAGTTCGTCATCAACCTCCACCAGTACCAAGAAGAATTTGCTGAAAGACTTCATCTGATTCAGGGGTCAGTTCCTTCTGTCTATGAGAACGACAGACACAGCAAAGCAATAAGCTGCAAATAATTCTAAACTGACAGCAAACTTTATTTTAGTCATGAATTTATTGTGCTGATATGACGTCCTGGCCATCATAGCAGCATCGTGCCTTCTGCTTATGTTAGTGCTGTGTGCTGCTTTTAGCTCATTGAGGACAGAACCGTACTGCATGTTTTTAATATTATTAGTACATAAACAGTTTTGCATTGTATTTGCTGTTGTTTCTGTGGCACTAGATAATTGTATCTCTGTTGTCAAACTACAAAAATGGCCGAGTGTAGTATTCTTTGACCTGGAGAGGGCAGGGTAGCATTTAAAGAGACGACACCAAAACGAGTTGCTCTCAGAACAGGTAAAAGAAAAGCCTGTGGAGCTACAAGAACAAGGAGTTCAACCCAAAGCATTGCAGTTCCACTTTATATAGACCACAACTAAATGGTTTAGGTGTGAAAAGGAAAATCATTATATGACGTCCACTTTAGGGATTTAGATGTTTTAAATCATTATCCATCTGGGAGACCTGATGATAAATTTTCTGACAGAGAAAAAAAGATTTTTATTTAAAATGTCCCGGATGCAATTCACTCAAGTATACTAAGGACTGTGGAGGAAAATCAAGACAACAGTCTCATAAATCCTCCACTGTACTCAGACACACCTCTAGCATTTGTTGCAACACAACTCAATCTTAGTCTCATCTAACAAAAGTTTCATTAAACGTCCCTGTTAGCAGAGTTTAGCTAATTTCTGACCTTCATATCAGTGACAGTATGAGAAAAAAAAATCTCCTAATCAACCAGCTGGCATGTAGATAGCATCTAATGGTTGTTATGGAGACGTAGTGATCCCAAAGACCATTGGGCCATTGCGTGGTGGCAAGGTAGCCTCCACTGTATTTATCTTTGAGCTTTATTTCTACAGTTCCAGTTTAAAAATTTTTCTCTTGTCTCTCCCAGTTTGGAAGGTTTCTAAGAGAAATGGGCTTCTCTTTCACGTCAGATTTATACCTCAGGGAAACAAGAAGTAGAAAAATAAATTAAAATTACCACATAGGTTTTTTTTTACAGTAATTAGTGTTGCACCTCACATTTAGTTAAAATTTCTTTTCTCCCACTGAATAAATGTATTCAAATTAAAGGCTGGCTTTTGGAGTGTGAGATGATTGTTTTTTTTGCAAAAAAATCTGAGTTTAGTTTGAAGTTTTTAAAGGGGTGCTAATAATCTTAGAGGTGAGTGTAATTAACCAATTTTCCGCTTTATTGACTTGAACAAAGACTAGTTGTCTTTTTGGAGATTTCTTTTTGAGAATCTTTTATTATAAACACCCTGAAAATTTTTATTTTACCACAATTTAGAAAAATACCGTATAGGAATACAGTATTCCAATAATTTCTTGAATACAGTTTTTCGAAGAATTAGAATATGCATGCCGATGAGGCTCTTTTTGAAAATAAGCAGATATTAGACATACTTTTTACTAAGTGCACATGTCTGTATTAAAAAAATTTTCTTTATTGGTCTTGGTATTGGTCTTTATCTGAAATGTGTCGCAATCTAGAGATGTCGGGGTTTTGATTTGATTTTGTGTCTATTTTGATGATCTTCTTGCTTTCATGTTTATATTCAGTTCCTTTTTACTATATGTGTTCATTATTGTTAGTAGGTGTCTTCATATTAGGTAACCTTCCTAGTTTACTTTTGTTTTCTTTGAGTTATGTTCTGCCAGATCTCTGTTAGATATTTCCCTGGGTTTCTTTGGATCTCTGTTCAGGTTCATTAGTCTTCCCCCCTCAGCTCCCTGCTTTCACTCTGCCTCAGCTGATCCACATTTTCCCCTGATTATTTACACCTGAATTTGATGTCATTCTCCACTTGTCCCTCAGATTGAATACTCATTGGTTCTCATTGTTCCCTACTGGATCCTTCTGTTGTTCTGCTTTGTATTCCGTTGCAATGCTTGTAAATTTTCAGTTTCGTTGCCTCTGTTTCTGCACATGCTCCATGTTCTGTTCTCTTTTTGTCAAGTAAGTTTTGGCCTTTTTATTATTATGAACCCCTTTTATCATTATGCTACTCCAGATCTCCGGTCTGCGCTTTAGTCAAGCTCAAACTCAAACTTCGAACTCTGACAAAATGTTGTGTTTTTATTAGCTGCAAGTAGAAAATCATCATAATTAACAGAAACAGAGGCCTGTGTAAGTATTCTCTATTTGTTAACTGAGTTACTGAAATAAATGTAATATAAATTATAAATTGTAAATAAATTATATTCTAATTTACTAAATTTGACTTATGTGATTTGGCCAAAAAATATATTCTGCAGGGATTGAACCAGAATCAGAACATCACCAGTTAAAGTAGATATTTTCATCAAAATGGCTCTAAAACTCATTACACTGCCCTGAACCAAACACACCAAACCCTCGTTACACATTTTTTTCCTGTCGGTTAGAAACCTTTGGAAGTTCAGGAGTTCCGCGAGAAAAGCAATCTGAAACAGATGAAAGCACAATTTACCAAAATCTTACCAGGGGCCACACTGTTAGCCCGGATTTTGTATCGACCTAAACGGTTTGATTAAAATATAATAAAATGATTTAAGTTTTAGGTCATCACTATAAAATCCTTAGTAAATTCTGCTAATTTCTCACAAAGGCCCACATGTGGACTTAAAATAGTTATCCTGGTCCATTCAAAGTTGAAGTCAAGTACAATCATCCCACATTACTTAAATATTTTAAGGCAACCGTTTTACAAGTAAACTCAACGTCTCCGGTTTTACAGTACAGTACTTTCTTAGAGCTTAGAAGCATTGGGGTGGATTTTAGTGTCTCATAAATCACAGGTTTAGTATATGGCAAAAGCTATAGTTTAAATTGGTGGAAAAAGTCCTCTTCGTAGTGCTTCGAATCAGTTATAAATGATTTGGTTTAAGGCTTTGACAGTATTTCCGTGTTTGTGCAAAGCTATATTTGCACGTTTGGAAACAGCTTTGTACCACAGTCCAGTAGATGGCAGTAATGCTCTAGTTCTTTAACCGTCTGCTTAAAGGAACGGAAAAGTCATATCTGTTGCACGTTGTGCATCCTTATAATCTGAGTAAAAAAACTGTCCAGATTTAGATAGTGAATCTCCTCATGCTGGGTTTTCTCTAAACAAACCTTCAGTTTTTTCATCAGCAGTTTTTCCTGTTTTTCCTGCTGTTTCTTTTGTGATTCTTACATGAGACTTTCATCACTGTCAGAGCACACAGGTCACCAAATCCTGGAAGTTAGTTCAGCTAAAAGTAAATTTATCTGAAAATTAACTATTAATTTACTTTTAGTATTGGGAGTTTTATTCATTGTCCCAGTTACCATTAGTTTCAGGTGGATGCTTCCTCCTTTATAGGCCAACATATATACTGTATCTAATCTAAGCTTGCAACACTAAAACATTTGGAAATGCCACCCCTTCCAAAAATATTTTTTTACCCTTTAAGTTTTTCCATAATTTTAATATATTGCAAAGTCAAGTTTGTATTTTAATGGAATTCTATCTGATAAACAAACACAAAGTAGTGCATATTGTTTGCTGTGTCCCCTGGTTTGCTGTAAAGTGCAGACATGACTTCGACAGTTTCTTTCTACTCTTCTTGCTACTCTTCCACGCATTAGTGGAGTCTATGACTAATAGCTGTTCTGCCGACAGATTTTCCCACCTGAGCTGTGAATCTCTGCAGCTCTTTCATGGACCTCTAGGCTGCTGATGCTGTCCTTGTCCAGCCTATCAGTTTAGGTGGAGGTTCATGTCTTGGTAGATTTGAAGTTGGTCCATCCTCTTTCCATGCTCAGATGATGGATTGAACAGAGCTCTGTGAGATGTTCAAAGCTGGGGGTATTGTTTTAGAACCTAATTTCCTCGCTGACCTGTCTGCCATACTCCTTGGTCCTCATGATGCAGGTTGTTCTCTCATGTTTTCTAACAAACCTCTGAGGCCAGAAACAGAATAGCTGCGTTTAAACTGAGATTGGATAGAGGTGGACTCTATTTACTAATTAGGTGACTTGTGAGGGCATTTGGTTGCACAGAATTTTATTTTGGGGGATCATAGTAAAAGCTTCAGATAATGTGCTGGAAAATCACTTATGGATACAATGCATCATTCAAACAGCCCCCACAACCATCCCAACATGGTGTTGTCTCAACAAAAAACAACAGCCAAATGATCATCTATTATATTCCTCTCTTTGTTAGAGGTTTGCATGTATCTGTTAGCAGTGAACATTTCTCTTGGTGCAGAAAGGCATTTACAAAGAGCGATCTTGTTTATCATATATAGTGGGAAAGAAGCCCTTTGTCTTTGCTTTAGTGACCCAGCTCAATAAATAGTCTGAAATACTTCTGGCCCCAAAGTACCCACTAAGTACTATTAGTATTTACTGCCTGTGGTTCCTCTGCCCCCTCGTTTGGCCTCTCCCCTCCCTAAAGATAGATTACATCGAAGACAGCCTATGACCGATGGATGGGGGGCACAGGCCCGAGCCTTTAGAGAAATATGCGCTTATGAAATCATAAATATTATCTCTAACACTAATTAGCATTAAGAGCAGCAGTGATTTTATTTATCACGTTTAGCCACAATTAACAGCCAGAGCCTTGAGAAGAGCATGAGGCGGCTGTGCAGGACATGTTCTCCACGTCAAGGCTGTAAACCCACAACACGTTGCTGATTGAGGCAGCCCCGCTGGGGGAATAAGTAATTGTGTCTGAGAAATTTTAATTGCCCTGAAATTCATTCTAAATTACACCGGCTTGTTTCAGGCAGGAGCAACACGGCCGAGGGGCTGGGATCATGGCGCGGTGTCGTGGGTCCAGTAATGGGCTGCTGAACACCAGATTACCTTGCTTTTTTAATTCTCTTTCCAACCTTGTGGTTCTTTAAACACTTTTCAAAAGTCTTATTGTTGATGCATCAAACTTAATCCCAAAAAACTGTGAGTGACTCTGCACAGTGCTATATTTTATTTTAAAATAAAAGGTTGAAAAAAGCTAAATAAAATAAAATCAGTTATTTCTGGAACTGGAAAAAGGGATTAATAACAGCAGCTCCAGATAGATTTCCAGTTAAAGACGTTTTTATCAAGTCATTTATGTTAGAATTCAAAATGTAGCATTATTTAAAAATTTTGTTTGTTAGAAAAACAAGCTCTATATCATGTTAAGATGTGAAAACGTTATTGTACTAAAAATATACTTGTTTGTACAATAATATCACATTACAATAATATCACATTATTACAATATAAATATATTGCATTAAAGCAATAATATATTGTACAAACATGAAAATTTTCACGTTGGTTTTGACATTACAACACCAGAATCTTTGTTGTTAGATCATGATACATTTCTACCTGATAACATAATAAATATGATGGCTGTCGAGGTAAGTGTCAGAACTGATTAAGTTCTATTTCACGCTTGGATTGAGCCATGGAGAAATTGTGCTGTTATTCAGCTGCTTGGAGAGTATTGTGATAATTATGCATATGCTTAGAACAAACTTAAAACTGTACATGAGGGAGAATGAGTCTGATCCGATTGAGTTGGCAGAATTTCTTGTGGCTTCTTGACTCCGTTAACAAACTGAAGCATTTTGAATATGTGGACATAACATTTAAAGGCGTTTCTGAATGTGAAATATTTTATGTTCTAAAAATAAAACATATTGTTCTAACAATATCTGTTTTGCACAAAAAATAATTAGGTTCTTACAATATAGTATTTATATTGTTAGAACTGAAAAGGGTTTTGGTATAACTTGATTTTATGCTATTCAAACATGAACTGTATATTGTTAGAAGAATAATGTTTTTCACATTATAACGTGATATCGCTCTATTTTTCTTCTGCTGGGGTCTCAGCTCTACACTTCCAGAGTTCACAAAAGGATGTTTAAGCTAAAAAGTTCACTTGAAAAAAAACAGTTTTTATGGAAGATGAGTAGTTAAGTAGATTGAGAGTAAAATTAGGAAATGATCAGGATGATTATTTAAACAAATGAGGGTGGTTTATGTAAGCCATATGAAATAGTTTGTGGTTGATTTGATTAATAACTAATTTGTATGCAAATAATTAACAATACAAAATAATTAAGAAGGAAACAGATTACAAAATATGTTTATATTAATGTTGCATAATGATGGTGTATAATATTACAGCCATATTAGTCTATAGAAGAAATTACGTCTGCAATCAATAATAATAAGCTTGTTTCTGGAGAATTTTCTAGACATAAAAAAAGTGTTTGACACATTGAATCAAGATTTATTAATGAATAAACTGGAAAGATATGGTTTTAGAGGGACTCTGTTAAATTGGGTCAAAAGTTATTTTGAAAAAAGAAACTATTGCCTCTGAATGTTTGGACATTGCTTGTGGGGGTTCCTCAAGGGTCAGTGTTTGGCCCCATATGGGCCTCCTTTGCAAAGTACAGGTCCTTCTCAAAATATTAGCATATTGTGATAAAGTTCATTATTTTCCATAATGTCATGATGAAAATTTAACATTCATATATTTTAGATTCATTGCACACTAACTGAAATATTTCAGGTCTTTTATTGTCTTAATATGGATGATTTTGGCATACAGCTCATGAAAACCCAAAATTCCTATCTCACAAAATTAGCATATCATTAAAAGGGTCTCTAAACGAGCTATGAACCTAATCATCTGAATCAACGAGTTAACTCTAAACACCTGCAAAAGATTCCTGAGGCCTTTAAAACTCCCAGCCTGGTTCATCACTCAAAACCCCAATCATGGGTAAGACTGCCGACCTGACTGCTGTCCAGAAGGCCACTATTGACACCCTCAAGCAAGAGGGTAAGACACAGAAAGAAATTTCTGAACGAATAGGCTGTTCCCAGAGTGCTGTATCAAGGCACCTCAGTGGGAAGTCTGTGGGAAGGAAAAAGTGTGGCAGAAAACGCTGCACAACGAGAAGAGGTGACCGGACCCTGAGGAAGATTGTGGAGAAGGGCCGATTCCAGACCTTGGGGGACCTGCGGAAGCAGTGGACTGAGTCTGGAGTAGAAACATCCAGAGCCACCGTGCACAGGCGTGGGCAGGACATGGGCTACAGGTGCCGCATTCCCCAGGTCAAGCCACTTTTGAACCAGAAACAGCGGCAGAAGCGCCTGACCTGGGCTACAGAGAAGCAGCACTGGACTGTTGCTCAGTGGTCCAAAGTACTTTTTTCGGATGAAAGCAAATTCTGCATGTCATTCAGAAATCAAGGTGCCAGAGTCTGGAGGAAGACTGGGGAGAAGGAAATGCCAAAATGCCAGAAGTCCAGTGTCAAGTACCCACAGTCAGTGATGGTCTGGGGTGCCGTGTCAGCTGCTGGTGTTGGTCCACTGTGTTTTATCAAGGGCAGGGTCAATGCAGCTAGCTATCAGGAGATTTTGGAGCACTTCATGCTTCCATCTGCTGAAAACCTTTATGGAGATGAAGATTTCATTTTTCAGCACGACCTGGCACCTGCTCACAGTGCCAAAACCACTGGTAAATGGTTTACTGACCATGGTATCAATGTGCTCAATTGGCCTGCCAACTCTCCTGACCTGAACCCCATAGAGAATCTGTGGGATATTGTGAAGAGAACGTTGAGAGACTCAAGACCCAACACTCTGGATGAGCTAAAGGCCGCTATCGAAGCATCCTGGGCCTCCATAAGACCTCAGCAGTGCCACAGGCTGATTGCCTCCATGCCACGCCGCATTGAAGCAGTCATTTCTGCAAAAGGATTCCCGACCAAGTATTGAGTGCATAACTGTACATGATTATTTGAAGGTTGACGTTTTTTGTATTAAAAACACTTTTCTTTTATTGGTCGGATGAAATATGCTAATTTTGTGAGATAGGAATTTTGGGTTTTCATGAGCTGTATGCCACAATCATCTGTATTAAGACAATAAAAGACCTGAAATATTTCAGTTAGTGTGCAATGAATCTAAAATATATGAATGTAAAATTTTCATCATGACATTATGGAAAATAATGAACTTTATCACAATATGCTAATATTTTGAGAAGGACCTGTATGTGAGAATATGAAAATTGTATTATTTGCAGATGACACTAATGTATTTTTTGTTGGAGATGATCTGGAGCAATTGTTCGATGATTTAACAAAAACAAAATGAATAAACTAAAATTGTGGTTTGATGGAAATAAGTTGTCCTTAAAATAGACCAAACCAAAACTAATGCTATTCAGGAACTGTAGCTCACATATAGAGATACACATACAGCTAAATGGGGTAAATAATGAAAGAGTTCATGAATAAAAATGTCTTGGATTATTATTGATGATAAAATAAACTGGAATCCTCAAATTAGATGTGCACAAAGTAAAATTAAAAAGTATTTTTTATATTTAACAACTTAATGCTCACCTTCTACCAATGATTAGCTTGACCCTGTCTTTCAGTGTTTAACCCTGTCTCTCTTCATAGCTACTGACTGAGCTTCTACTGTAACTAACTCTATGTTCTCTCTTTCAGACTCTATCCTTGAAAAATGGCTCAGAGTTTATCTGTTCTTTCTTTCTATGTGAAACGACTAAAGGAGCTACATCCATTAACATTCACTTTTCCTTCCCATATAAAGTACTCCTGGATCAGTGCTTCTTTGTTCTTTTTGTGTCTCTGCTCTGTTCTCTCAAACCTCCAGTCGGTCGTGGCAGATGGCCGCTCACACTGAGCCTGGTTCTGCTGGAGGTTTCTTCCTGTTAAAAGAGAGTTTTTCCTCTCCACTGTCGCTACATGCATGCTCAGTATGAGGGATTGCTGCAAAGTCAACGCCAGTGACTGTCCACTGTCTCTACATGCTCATCCAGGAGGAGTGAATGCTGCAAGTCACTGACTGGATGCAATCTGCTGGGTTTCCTTAGACAGAAAAACTTTTCATCCAATTTGAATAAATAACTAACTCTGACTGCACTGTTAAATGGTTAGGATTAATTTGAATGTATGAACCTGACTGTTGTGAAGTGCCTTGAGACAACATGTGTTGTGAATTGGCGCTATAGAAATAAACTGAATTGAATTGAATTATTGAATAAAGCCAAACAGGTCCTGTAAGAAAAAGCTCTCCACATTCATTACTGTTTCCTAGCTTTACCTTACTTGAAGAGATGAAGAGATATGGGGCAATAATTATAAAACTTTACCACAGTCATTAATAACATTGCAAAAACGAGCAATAAGAGTAATCAATAATGTCGCACTATTCAAAAAATTTTAATTGTTAACATTTACTGACATAGTAGAATAACAAACAGCTATTATCTTGTTTGAGCCCCTAATAAATTTTAATTCTTCATATTTTCTAAATAAGGATGGACTTTATACCTTAAGGGATGAATGTGAGTTTAAAATGAGCAAATTCAGAGCTACTAGAGCTCCATAAATCTATTTCCAGCTGGCGTCTGCTCAGTGAGTACATATTGCTAATTTCATTCATTTAAACAACTTCTCTTTACCAGTCTGTACCAATGTCTGTACCATTCCAATATATATAAGAAGTTTGGGCTATTATCATTAATGGGCTGATTTACCAGAATGAAACCTAAAAATCTCACATACCCTACTGGTTAAGCTTAAGGTTTAGAAAAGTCTTTAAGGTAAAATGTGACTTTTACTGTAACCTTTATAAGCTTATAGAAGCTAATTGAAAAAAAAAACATGGACCTTTTAAACTCATCGTAGTTTTCCAGCTGCAGATAATACACTGAGTCCAGCCTCTTACCATGTGTAAGACTGAAGATGTGTATTTTGCTCTCTTGGGGTTTTTCTATGTGAGGTCTGTCATTGGCTTCTGTAAGGCTAGTCCTTTAAAGCCTTCCTCTATGGCATCTGGATATTATCTGCAAATACAAATAAAATAATTAGATTTTTACCATTTTTAATGGATAAATAAATAAATCAGTGATTGGTAATCAGCAAGTTAAACACGCAGAAATCAGAATTCTTTCCTTTTTACTAAATGCATCAAATCTGAAAACTGACAAGTCTTGCTCTGTAAATGTACCAACAAATAAAGGTTTGTAAAATATTAGAAAATAACAAAGTAAGCCGGTTGGGTGCCATGGGCCAACTCAAAAAACAGAAAAACAACAATCATGTGATGTTTGAGAACAAAACACAGTTATATTAAAGATGCAGAGTTGGACAGTTTCTTACTTCCACCAACAAACTCTTAAGCTAATGAAAAATCACTAACTTCAGCTTAAACTACAGCCTAATTGTTATTAACATTTCATACTGGTAAACATACACACTGACATAAACAGGAGACAGAAACATCTTTGGCATAACTATACGCATGATTTTGGTGATACTAACACCAATACTGTTGATAGTTTTGAATATTAAATGGTTACAGGACTAAGCTTCTACAGGTGCCTCTTCATAAATTATTGTTCCTCAACAAAAGTTTACTTTTTCCTTTACTTTCATATAAAAAGAGGAGTTTGAACCACTGAGTCACAGTCCGGTAATTTGTTACCCCTTAGTCCAGGTAAGACATTTTTAACATTGTCTCTGGTTCAGGAGGAGCTTTATTTAAGAAATAGGACAGTTGTAGCCCATGCGTCTGTGTGTTCTGGCTATTAAAACTCTGACTGCAGCTGCTGACCTTGTGGATTTTCCTCCAAATTTTGAATTGATTTGGCTTCACACCCTCTCAAGGCTGCAGTTATCCCTGCTGCTTGTGCATTCTTTTCTACCACATTGTTTCCTTCCACTCAACTTTACATTGCTATGCTTGGATACAGCACTTTGTGAACTGTGAAACTGACCTTTGCGATTTTAAAACTATTCTGTGTCTAATGAATCTGTACAGGTTTTTTAATGTCTTTGAATTGAATTACTGAAATATCTTCATCAAGGAGTACAAGCACAGAGATTTTCTACCTTCCAAAGCTCTTTCACACTATGAGTCACACTGACTGATCCGCACAGAATGGTTCACTAGCAAGGACCATGCCACAAAGATATGAGACTAAAGGTTTATTGCAGGAAGGGGTCAAGGGGATGGATGAACTGGAAGTGAGGATAATGTCCTCTGTGGAGACTGCCAGAAGGCCTGGAAGGGTGAGACTCAACATCGGGATACAGTCTTTAGGAAAATGGCTGTTACCCGAGCCCACTTTGACCCCCCAAATGGAACCAGCAACAAAGAAGAGAGGATAGAAATGAGGAAATAATGATGAGGGTGATCAAGGGAAGAAAGAGGTTAGAGGATGAAGGGAACAGGGGAGAAAGGGTTGAGGGTAAGGTGAGGTTGGGTTTAAAGAACGTGACAGACTGTGAGAAGAACTGGGTATGAGTAGACTGCAGAGTAATTAAAGGTTTGGACCGGGCATGGCACTGCTCCTGAACCCAAGTTAACACATGAACTTCATTTGGCAACCTTTGGTTCAGTTTCTTGCCCAAGAACACTCTGACATGTGTTAGCTTCACCTCTTATACCTCCAGTGTTGTGTTGACCTCTGTTTCCTCTGTTTTCTCAGCCCTGCAACGGAAACAAGGCTCAACAGAACACGTCTTGTGAATAGACATCGATTCTTTTCAAAACTGTACTTTACTAAGCTCATGGAACAGAGTGTTGATCTGTGTACACAACTTCTTAAACAGATAGAGCTGATTTTGTGACCTGTTTTTATGTCTGCCAGTTTGCTTCACTAAGAAAAGTAACAAACAGCAAAAGAAAAAGTATTTAACAAGAAATTTGGTTATGTAAAACCCCTTTTAAAACGTGTCTCATATGTGCTTATAAACCCAGAAATTTCAATATTTGATGGAATATTGAGTAACGCTCGACAAGATGAAACACAGTGCATTACTGGATATTCTCTGAAAAAGATTTTAAATGCTTTAAAACAAACAAAAAAAAAAAATCAGCATATGGTGGAAAGGTGTGTACATAAAAATACTGGGCGGATCAATACAAGCCTATAATGCTGATGCAATACTCTAGTTCATGCTGTAAGAAGAAAAATATGTAAGCTTAAATCATATAATGCAGAAGTCCTAGATGTGTGTTTATTGCTTTGTGACGTGCCATGACAAATTTCTCCAGTGCATTTAATACAATCCAACCTGATTTGCTTTGTCAGAAACTCCAGAAGACTCAGGTGGAGGCCTCAACAATCTCCTGGATCAAAGACTACCTGACAAACAGACCACAGTTTGTGAGACTGAAGGGTTGTGAGTCTAACCAGGTAGTCAGCAGCACAGGAGCACCACAGGGGACTGTACTCTCAGCATTCCTTTTCACTCTGTACACCTCAGACTTCCAGTACAAGACAGACTCCTGTCATCTGCAGAAATACTCGGATGATTCTGCAGTCGTGGGGTGGATCAGAGATGGACAAGAAGCTGAGTTCAGGGAGCTGGTGGACCGTTTTGTGGCATGGTGTGGAAACAATCATCTAATTTTGAACGTGACTAAAACAAAGGAGATGATTGTAGATTTTAAGAGAAACAGGAATAAGTCAAAAACTATTTCTATCATGGGAGAAGAAGTGGAGGTGGTGGAGGAGTATAAATACCTCGGTGTTCACCTGGACAACAGACTAGAGTGGAGATGCAACTGTGAAGCCATCTACAAGAAGGGACAGAGCAGACTGTACTTCTTGAGGAAGCTTAGGTCCTTTGGTGTTTGCAGCAAGATGCTGCATATCTTCTATAAGTCTGTTGTGGAAAGTGTGATCTCTTCTGCCATCATCTGCTGGGGAAGCAGCATCAGAACCAGGGACTTAAAAAAGCTCAACAAGCTGATAAAGAAGGCTGGTTCTGTTCTGGGGACTCCTCTGGAACCTCTGGAGATCATTGTGGAAAGAAGGATTCTTCATAAAATGAAGAACATTATGGAGAACCCTGAGCATCCTCTTCATGAGACTGTCCTACAACAACAGAATGTCTTCAGTCAGAGGCTTCTTCAGATCTGCTGTAAGACGGAGCGCTACAGGAGATCCTTCCTGACCACAGCCATCAGCATCTACAACGACTCTTTGAGGGAACCTATATAATATGAGATATAACAACATTTAATTTCCCTTTGGGATTAATAAAGTATTTTTGAATTGAATTGAATTGAATTGAATGACGATATAAAGAAAAGTATTCCACACCAAAGCAATGCACGAATGGCAGTTAATGATGACAGATGAGAACTTGAAGACCCAATTGATTGTTTTTAATCAGGTGTGAGAACATTTAGTGATCATGGCTTAAAATGATCACTTCATTAAAGAAGTTAATGAGAGCCATCAGATGCTAATTAAATGCAACTAGGCAGTGGCCTGCAACAACTAATGTTCTAGTCATGTCAAAATATTTATTTTATTCAGTATTTTCACATTTGAAGGGGTATTTTGTTTTTCTATTGCCTTTTATTTTGTTTGGTGCTATTTTGATAACAAATCATTAGTTTTGGACTTATACTTTTTTGTGTGTTAAGTGTTAAGATTAACTTAGTTGAACATTTCCAAATGTTTTCAGTTTTAGTAGCGAATTTGCTGTACATAGCCTGCTACTTTAGCACCTCCTCACTCAAAAGGGTCAGCTGCTTATCTTTATTTTTTGTGGGCTACTTTATGTCCAACCATTACACCCATAATAATATTATTATTTTTTATTTAGTAGACCTCAGACAGACTCTTACCTGCTTCACACTGTAAACCTTCTACAATTACTGCACACTTAGCCTACAGGGAAAAAACTGAACTTCTCTGCCAAAGCTCAAGGGACTCAAACTACTCTCACTCTAGAAGTTTGTCTTTGCTGCCTGTTAGAAGTGCTGCTGCGCTGAATTAACTTTCATCTAAAACACACACATGCACAATCTTTGTCCGATACTCACGCGAGAATATTTTCTGATGATTTCTGTTATATCTCCCAGCCCTGTTTTGACCCAGTGGTTGTTGCTGGCGTTTACATCACCCCCAAATATAAATATTATTTTGCAATTCAGGCAGGGAAAGAAATCAGAAGTATGAAGATTTGCTTAATGAGTTTATAAACAGCATTAATTTCAAAGAGTCACTCAGAAGTGGCAAATTCAGTTGTAAATTTGTAAGTGTAAGACAGAAGTAATGTTTTAATTAAATAAATCCTATATAAATGCACAGTATGATAAGTAATCATATATTTTGTAGTCTTCAGGATTCAGAGACCTTTGTCTGGCACCATGCAGAGCAGTGAAATGCAGAGAGGAGGAGCTAGCTGTCAGCTCTGTAAGGAGGATTTCACTGTGCACTTACGCAAAATTAACACAGGAGTCTGTTGATCTTTGTCGCTTTAGGGGAAAACAGACACAGAAATTGAAGACAGATATAGTTTGAAAGCAGGCAGAGATCATAAACTGTCTTTAACATCAAAAAAAGTGTCCACACAGATATAGTTAATGGGTTTAACTAGAATGAATTATTCAAAGCTTCCCACTATGCCTCTCCCTGCAACTGAACCCAAACACACACATGGTCATGGCTAAATGTTATCACTCCTCCAACCTTGTATTAGTTTGTTTTCTCTGGCTTCTGAAATCTTCTTAAACTAACTAGAGTGAAATTTTTTTAAAGTTTTAGACCTTTTTCATTACTGCTGAGTGAAGTCAAAGTGTCTTCAAATTAAAACAGTTACTATACGTAAGGACATTATTGAAGGTAAATAGTTTCAATACAAATGATCTCAAAATATTGTGATTGATTATTTGCAAATACAAATAATCAAAATGTCTGAAACAAATAAACCAACACCTGTTTTAAAAGTGCTTAAGATTATTATTTTAAAGTTTAAGAGCTGCATGTAGAGCAGTTGGTGGCACTGTTGCCTTATAGCAAAAAAGGTCCTGGGTTTGAAACTCAGCATGGGGTCTTTCTGCATGGAGTTAGCATGTTCTTCCTGTACAAGCGTGGGTTCTCTCCGGCCACTCCAGCTTCCCATCACAGTCCAAAAACATGACTGATAGTAACTGGTTGTTTGCAACGTGTGTCTCTATAATGGACTGGCAACCTGTCCAAGGTGTACCCCTGCATCTGGCCCAATGATTGCTGGAGATAGGCACCAGTTGGATGGATGGATAGATATTTTCGGAAAGTAAATTACCAGGAATTCAGTAAAACTAACTGTAAACTGGGCTAATCTGACATTCACACGATGCTTTCAGTCAATAATTTGAGTACGACATTTTTAATCATCGACGCAAGACAGTATAGCTTTGGAGAAAATGTAAAAAATAGACTCAATGACACAATAACGGCACAGCCAACAGTAAGAAATCAGATTATTGAACATAAAATGACACATTCAGTGACTCCCTGTTCACTTTCTCTCTGATTGGCGCTTGATCTGATTTAGTTAACAGTTTGTGGTGATGGTTCAATTCAACAGATGAAAAAAAAAAAAAAAGAAAAATCAGGCTTCTGAATTGCTATTTTGAAGCCCCTACATTATTTTTCCTGGACGTTTTTGGGTGAATTGTTAATACAAAACATTTTGAAATCAATGATGTCATTGCACATAGCCTAACCAACAACCCTAATTATGTCACATTAGCTTGATGTGTGTGGTGTGGAGTTACAGCACTACATACAAGCCAGACATAGATACTACAGCATTTTGGTTGGTTGAACTGGAAGAAAAGTTAGAAATTCTGACCCTAGTCTGAAATTTAGACCCAGGTCGCACATACATTGAAAAACAAAACAAACAAAGACTCGAGACCTGCCTTAGAATCAGGGTGTGTTTAATTAATGTTCACTGGGTGTGGGGCTATTAGTGGTTCATTACTGTAGCTACTCTACATGCCAAGTCCAAATTGGTACAAAAAAGATCACATTTCTTTGCCAAATTTTGACAATTATCGGAATACATTTTAACAATAATTAGCAGATATTTGGATTTTTCTTAGACTTTGCTTTCTTCCAAGCTTTAAAAGCAACATGGTAACTTCATCACTAAGTGAAACACATTACACAGATTAATTCCACACAGACTGATGTTTTCAGGCCTTTTTTTCTGTTAATTACAATGATTTTCTGCATACAGCTAATAAAAACATGTTGCACATACAAAGAACTGCCACTGGTTGCTCCCTAGAAATACAGGTCCTTCTCAAAATATTAGCATATTGTGATAAAGTTAATTATTTTCCATAATGTCATGATGAAAATTTAACATTCATATATTTTAGATTCATTGCACACTAACTGAAATATTTCAGGTCTTTTATTGTCTTAATACGGATGATTTTGGCATACAGCTCATGAAAACCCAAAATTCTTATCTCACAAAATTAGCATATTTCATCCGACCAATAAAAGAAAAGTGTTTTTAATACAAAAAACGTCAACCTTCAAATAATCATGTACAGTTATGCACTCAATACTTGGTCGGGAATCCTTTGGCAGAAATGACTGCTTCAATGCGGCGTGGCATGGAGGCAATCAGCCTGTGGCACTGCTGAGGTCTTATGGAGGCCCAGGATGCTTCGATAGCGGCCTTTAGCTCATCCAGAGTGTTGGGTCTTGAGTCTCTCAACGTTCTCTTCACAATATCCCACAGATTCTCTATGGGGTTCAGGTCAGGAGAGTTGGCAGGCCAATTGAGCACAGTGATACCATGGTCAGTAAACCATTTACCAGTGGTTTTGGCACTGTGAGCAGGTGCCAGGTCGTGCTGAAAAATGAAATCTTCATCTCCATAAAGCTTTTAAGCAGATGGAAGCATGAAGTGCTCCAAAATCTCCTAATAGCTAGCTGCATTGACCCTGCCCTTGATAAAACACAGTGGACCAACACCAGCAGCTGACACGGCACCCCAGACCATCACTGACTGTGGGTACTTGACACTGGACTTCTGGCATTTTAGCATTTCCTTCTCCCCAGTCTTCCTCCAGACTCTGGCACCTTGATTTCCGAATGACATGCAGAATTTGCGTTCATCCGAAAAAAGTACTTTGGACCACTGAGCAACAGTCCAGTGCTGCTTCTCTGTAGCCCAGGTCTGGGGAATGCGGCACCTGTAGCCCATTTCCTGCACACGCCTGTGCACGGTGGCTCTGGATGTTTCTACTCCAGACTCAGACCACTGCTTCCGCAGGTCCCCCAAGGTCTGGAATCGGCCCTTCTCCACAATCTTCCTCAGGGTCCGGTCACCTCTTCTCGTTGTGCAGCGTTTTCTGCCACACTTTTTCCTTCCCACAGACTTCCCACTGAGGTGCCTTGATACAGCACTCTGGGAACAGCCTATTCGTTCAGAAATTTCTTTCTGTGTCTTACCCTCTTGCTTGAGGGTGTCAATAGTGGCCTTCTGGACAGCAGTCAGGTCGGCAGTCTTACCCATGATTGGGGTTTTGAGTGATGAACCAGGCTGGGAGTTTTAAAGGCCTCAGGAATCTTTTGCAGGTGTTTAGAGTTAACTCGTTGATTCAGATGATTAGGTTCATAGCTCGTTTAGAGACCCTTTTAATGATATGCTAATTTTGTGAGATAGGAATTTTGGGTTTTCATGAGCTGTATGCCAAAATCATCCGTATTAAGACAATAAAAGACCTGAAATATTTCAGTTAGTGTGCAATGAATCTAAAATATATGAATGTTAAATTTTCATCATTACATTATGGAAAATAATGAACTTTATCACAATATGCTAATATTTTGAGAAGGACCTGTAAATACTGCTACATAGCGGTAATGTCAGAAAGAGAATAATTTGTGAAGCAAAATCCTCATATACAGATGTAACACCACAGTTCTAACTCCGATGCTTTGCTATTACGATTACCAATAGAAACAAACCAGCTTGACTTTTCAACTCTGAAAAAGTGTGAAAACTAATGCATCCAAATTTAATCTAAAACCACATCTATGTAAGACTGCTGTACAGATACACTCATGTTGAGCATTCCCGTCTTTATGCTGGTGCAGATCGTTTAATCTTCACACCCTTCATCAGCTTCTTTCTCCACCATAATACAAAAAAACCTGCTGTGGAAAATTGATGTTGCTGGTGTGTCTTAAGATAGAGATTTGACTCTATTCTCCTTATCCTGCTTACTCCCTTATATTTTAACATTACACAGTCTATAGTAATAAATGCAGTTTTAATAGTTACAACCCAAAGATTTCATTTAATCTGTGTATGCTATTTCAATAACTGTACAATATGTTTTTCTTATGTTGTTAATATTGTCTCTTATTCTTATATTTGTTTTTTAATATTTCTGACTTTGCGTGTATCTGCATGCTTCTTTTTGCCTTCCACCTTGCTGCTGAAACACTTGAATTTCTTCACTGTGGGACAACAAAGGATTTTTCTATTTCTATTAATTTTATCTGTTCACATGAATTTTCTATTTGAAGGAGAAGAATTCACACAATAGAAGATGTAGCTTATGTAGCTACAGAAGGCCAAATATAAAGTCACCACAGTTGCTGCAGACTACCAAATCATTCAGATTAGCTCATTTTGAAGACCCTGACACATCTGGCCTGCTTTATGTGACCAATAAAGAAAGTATCTTGCTAAAGCTCAGCAGGACCCCCACTCTGATACATGGCTTACTGTGACAACACAACATAGGGGGTCCATCTGAAGCTAATCTCTATTAAAGCATGAATCTCTGCTCCTGAAAAAGCAGCTTCAGCAGTACATTAACGTGCATGCAAATGCTTTTAAAATGGACTGTTTTTGATAAAGTTTTAAAGAAGTCAAAGCAGAGGTTCATAATCAAGCTTTGTATTCTGTGTGCTTTCATTCTTTTTTCAAATAGAACTGTAGATATTGGTTAGCTTTGAAAAACTAAAATTTTGTTATAACCCAAACAGTGCAGAACTTTGGCTCTATTAGAACAACAATATAGTACATTTGGGAGCTTGATGCTTTTCTTCCAGAGTGGGATTAGGAGTGGGCAGTCTGGAAAAATAAAGCTATTTAGACAGTTTGGTTGAAATCAGTTGAGATTAATGCACAAATTTTGAATTGGATTTAGATCCAGACTTTGACTAGGCTCTTTGCACGCATGAATATCCATTGTAGCTCTGATGTATATTTGAGGTTATTTTTCAGTTGGAAGAAAAACATCTGCCCCAATTTAAAGTTTTTTTTTCACAACCACAAACAGGTTTCTGTTCCATCAGCTTTCCATCAACTTTTTCCCACTGAAGAAAATCTTCCCCACAGCACCATGCTGGCACCTCCTTGTTTTACAGTGGAGATGGTGTGTTCATGATGATGTGCAGCGTTAGTTTTACACCAGATAGTGTTTAGCAAGTAGGAAAAAAAGTTCATCTGATTAGAGCAACTTCTTAAACAAGATGTTTTGACACTAGTGACCTAATTGTACAGTAATCAGACAGGAAAGAGGGTGGAGAAGGGGAAGACATGCAGGAAATGGCCCAAGACCAGGAATCGAACCCAATACAAACACGCCGAGGGCTATAGCCTCTGCACATGGTGGGCACACTCTACCAACTTAGCAGAGTTACCATGTGCTGCTTCTCTGATTAATGCTCTAAGCCCGTTCCGGCAGTGTAGGATGACAGCCATGTCTTGGTATATTTGCAGTTATGCCACACTCTTTTCATGTCGAGATTACAGATTAAACAGGGCTGGATGTTCAAAGCTTGAGATATTGTTTTAAAACCTAACCCTATCATAAACATCTCCACAACTCTCTCCCTGATCTGGCTGCTGTGTTCCTTGTTTTTCATGATTCTGTTTGTTCATGAATTTCTTTAACAGCTGACTTCTGAAAGAAAATCGTTACAATGGACATTATTTAGGTGTATCGGAGTAAAAGGGGCTAAATACAAATGCATGCCACACTTTTTACAAAAAATGTAAAAACAATATATCCTTTTCCTGCCATTTCAAACTCAATTTAAATGACTTTGTGTTGGTACATTACATACACTCGTCGTCGTCGTCTTTCGCTTTATCCAGGACCGGGTCGCAGGGGCAGCAGACTCAGCAGAGACATCCAGACGTCCCTCTCTCCAGACACCTCCTCCAGCTCCTCCGGGGAAGCCCAAGGCATTCCCAGGCCAGCCCAGAGACATAGTCCCTCCAGCGTGTCCCGGGCCGTCCCCTGGGCCTCCTCCTGGAACACCTCCCGAGGAAGGCGTCCAGGAGGCATCCGGTATAGATGCCCGAGCCACCTCAACTGGCTCCTCTCGATGTGGTGGAGCAGCGGCTCTACTCTGAGCCCCTCCCAGATGGCCGAGCTCCTCACCCTATCTCTAAGGGAGTGCCCGGCCACCCTACGGAGGAAGCTCATTTCGGACCGCTTGTATCCAGGATATCATTCTTTCGGTCATGACCCAAAGTTCATGGCCATAGGTGAGGGTAGGAACGTAGACCGACCGGTAAATTGAGAGCTATGCTTTTCGGCTCAACTCTCTCTTCACCACAATGGACCGGCACAGTGCCCCCATTACTGCGGCAGCCGCACCGATCCGTCTGTTGATCCCCCGCTCCATTCTTCCCTCACTCGTGAACAAGACCCCGAGATACTTAAACTCCTCCACTTGAGGCAGGAACTCCCCTCCAACCTGAAGAGGACAAGCCACCCTTTTCCGGCTGAGAACCATGGCCTCGGACTTGGAGGAGTTGATCCTCATCCCAGCTGCTTTACACTCGGCTGCGAACCACCACAGCGCATGCTTTAGGTCTTGGCCACATACATACAATCCTAATAAAATACATTTATGTTTGTGGTTTAAATGTAACAAAATGTGGAAAAGTATAAAGTATATGATATACAGTATTTACACATCAGTGCAACATAAAGACAGACATGTAATTTACTTTACATTTTCTGCAATATTCTTCTTTTCTCCTACCAGTAAAAACAATAATTTTCTCCTTAGACATCTTCAGGTAATTCATCTAAAACTTTGCTTTGTTGAATTTACTTGATAGTAGCTGTACAATCCCTCTGTGGAGACAATTGAAGACAATATTTTGCATGATGACTGAATAACATTTACGGCAGGGACACCTAAAAGAAAGTTAGCATTGCCATTGTGTTACTACTGTAAGTTGTGTCTATGAAAAGATTGTAAAATATTCATAAAAGTCTAAATATTTCAAATACGAAGCAATCAATCAGTGGAGAGATGTTCTACAAAGCTATAAAAATAATTTTAAATTGTAGCAAACAGACCATAAATGCTACTGTAGATCATACCATTAGAGTACCACCAATTCATATGTAATGGATCAAATTATAAGAGACCTTGCAGTTCGGTGCTTGGGCTCAGTATGGGATTAGAGGGCAACTATCTCAAGGCTGTGCTTCTCAGATAACCGCACCTAAGGCAACCTTTTCTCGAGCACACAATTACCCATCTGCTCCATCCCCCAATCCCTTTCACCACCTCCCTTCTGAATTTCATCAGGGGCTTAATTAGTATACAAATAAAACTTCCCTTATCTCCCCCTCGCCCTAATTGGCCTGTCTTTAGTTATGCCTGGTGAGTGTGTGTGAGAAAGCTGGGGCCCCTGTAATTAGTGTGACCGTGTTCACCTTTCCTCTCAGACACACGGGTGCTCAGGCAGCCCATGGGGCCGGAAGGGCTCTGCATTGTACTGTACACTCATACGAATGTACATTTGTGAGTGTATGATTGTATAAGTGTGCTGCTCTGGATTATTGCTCTGCAATCATTCCTGGACCATCTTAAAGGGATTCTTGTGAGCCCATGGGGGCTTTGGGTGCTACTGGTTCCCACTGAACTGAAGGGGCAGCGTACTTTATTCATTCAGTTTTCACAGTCTACCTCAGCCTCTACTTCCCTTTAGACTGAAGTATTTATCGATTATCTCAACCTGCTCCTCAACAACTTATTATTGGGTGACAGTACACAGTGTTCTCACCGTAATTAGAGTTCATCTCTTAAGCGGGGGGTAAGCCAGTGCGGGGGGCAATTAGAACCCTTTGTTATTAAATATGATTCATCTTCTGCACACCCTTCCCTGTTATGTTCTAGTCGGCTATTCTCTCGAATGCTTGCCAAGAGGAACACACCATCCAACCGGCAGAAACCGGCTACCTTGGAAATGATCACATTTGGCATAAAATTAAATCAAATGTTGTTCTTTATCCCATCGCCTGACAGGTGCTACCTTAACTGCGTTCTCCTCCTTAATGGAACGTACTACTCTGGAGGAAATCATATCACAGCATATCAGAAATTGTAATAAAATGAGTAGTACTAAAATGTCGTTATCATAGTATTGTAATTTTCCTGTTTTTCATCATTTGTAATAATAAACCTTCAGAAGTTTGGTTCAGTTATACAGATGTCTGCACAGCTGTTTACAAATATTGAAAGAAGCATTACAAGTTGAAATGAAATGGCAGAGGTTTTTATTAAAGTTATGAAGAGTCATATTGTTGTTTTGTTTCTATACCCAGGAACACTGAATTAGTCACTACCCTAAACTTATAGCTGCAGCCCTGCAACTGTGGCTGCAAAATGCATATTATCTATTAAAAGATTTTATAAACCCCTGTTTGTTTCAAACATGCTTTTTCATATCTGCTTTTGTTGCACAAAGCAATCACATTCAAGTATTGTACTGTAAACGTAAAGTAACCCTATGACTTCTTTTTGATAAATAATTTTTTTAAGAATTTGCTCAATAAAAAAAACCAACCTTCTGGATAATTCTCAATGTTGTTTAATTAGATGCCTTTATTTAGTAAAATAATATTTAAGAAAATATTTCTTAGATTGGAAACTAATAACCTTTCTGGACAGTGATGATTAATGATGTTTGTTAGCTATCACATTCAGTAATGGACTATTAACATGGCGACGAGGAATGCCTATGGACTCATGAGACGGTGGCGAGTCGCATGTAAACCTCTGACTTGACTGGCGCTAGCCGTTAGCAGTTTCAGCTAACGAAGGAAAGCTTTCTTAAAGTCGAATGTGTACCTTTACAATATCAATAACACAAGGATTAAAATGAATAAGCGTTGATGGCACGTTATGGCCGATCTGTTTTTAAAAGCCACCCATTGAATAAATTTGTCTTAACTTTAAAACACAACACAGAACAAATAGTTAGCCTAAGGCTGAAATGTCTGTTCACATTAGCTGGACAGACTTGAGATATTTCGCAAGACAAACAAGCAAAAAAAAAATCATGAAATAAACAGCATTTCCATTCCTCTTTCCTAAACACATTTTTTCTGCTCAAACACCACCTCTTATTTGAACCGTGCTAAAGAAAAGACGGGAGGTCCAATGGGCGCTGGTCCAGGTAGCAAAGTTGGGCTGGTCCAGGCATGTGTGGGCACCAAAGGCACGTTGCGGCTGCTTAGTAGCTACTGTATGGGTAGCTTACACTGGGTCGGCACACTGGAAGTGTGCAAAGCTGTGTTTGCAATGCCTAAACGGAAGGAACGTCTCTGCTGGGACCTCTCTGGAACGCAGGTTGCTCACTATAGGCCTCAGAAAGAAAAGTCAAGCCAATGCTTGCCTTATTGCCCCTTTTGTATGAACGCTGGACTATGTGAGCAGCAGGTCATACTGAACTTTGTAGTTGCTATCTCGTAATCACTTTGAATCCAAGTTGAAGAGTTATGCCTTCTCGCCCACAAGGAGACATTCACGCGTGGTGCCTCCCCTGTCCAACCTCAGCTGAGAGTCGTATGGGTAGAGACTGTCATGTTGGAACAAGTAGTTTTTGTTCAGACTGAATGACGTAATGGGGAGTCAGCTATGACTCCTCCTCTTCCAGGGTTAGGTGTAGGTTAGTGTGATTTTGAAAGGTGTATTTGCTTAGGTAAAGTTCATCCATGTTCCATCCATTTTTTTATTCATGGCTGGGGTCCCAACAACATTATGGATCTGTCTCGGTTGACATGGTGGTCTCAACCTTTAGGAAAGGGAGCAGCAGAGTGTGCTCCAACTATCTAATGATCACACTTTCAGCCTCCCTTTGAAAACTTACTCTAGTATGTTGGACATGAGGAGGTAAAGAGGGGATTGCTGAGGTATGTGATGGTAAAGAAAGAGCTGAGTCTAAAAGCAAAGCTGTTTTAATTTTTCTGACTTTTCTATTTTTCAACTCTCAACTATGTTTATGAATATGGATGCTAACTGAAGAAATTTGATCTGGGACAAAAGCATGTGAAATGAGCTTCCTTCAAAGGGGTGGCTGGACCTTTAGAGATAGGGTTAGGAGCTCCGTCATCCAGGGAAAACTTAGAGTAGAGCAGCTGTTCCTCTGCTTTGAAAATAGTCAGGTGAGGAGGTTTGGAGCACCAAGGGATCTTCCAGAATAGGGGAGAGCATTGCTGGGGTGTGAGATATCTGGGTTTCCCTTCTGGATCTGCTAGCCCTTGCGCCATGATCTCAGATTTAAAAGAGGAATAGATGGATGGAGATGTGCATAGTGGTGGAATCTGTGTGCTGCTGTATAATTGCATAATCCAAATGCCTCTCTGAACATCAACAGTCCGAGGTCCCCTCCGGTTCAGGCATGTGTATAAATAAAAAAGTTTGTTTTTTTGAACTATAAGTAGGATTACAGTTATGTTCATAAATCAGGGCTTGGCAGCAAATATTTTGGCACACACATGAATCAGAAGGAACCTTCTACTGGCAGGGCCTGAAAATGGCACCTACGGTCAGATACTTCTCCACATCCAATCCTTGCTCTGTTTTGATTTTTCTTTTTTTTAGGAATTTGAATCATAAATATAGAAAGTGTATACCTTTGCAACAAAAAAGCAACAGAACAGAAAATAGCATTTATGAAGTAATACTCTGGTTGGTGTACATTTTGGAGCTCTTTCTTAAAGGTTTGTGGAGGAGGAGTCTTTTCAGCTGCTCAGAGGTTACCACAACACGGACTTTGCATAGTTTTTACACTGGATTCCCTTCCTGATGCCATCGGGAATCAAACCCAGATCCCTCATATCAAAGATGCTGACTTATCCCGCTACACCATGAATGGACATATGGTTTTTATTGGTGATGGTGTGAAAATGTCTTGGTTAAGATTAGATTAAAAAACAAAAACACTTTTTTTCATTATTTACTGGAACAAGCAGTTTGTTTAAGGATGAAATGTGATTAAAAATATTTAGTCCTCTCTTGCCCCCACTCTGGCAGCTTCCTAAACGCGTTATGCTCCCTTGCCACTCAATCTTTGTCTCTTCTAGAGTCTCCTGGAGCTCAAAATGGAGCTTACGGGGAGAAGGGAAGAAGATCCATCCTGGTGTCAGCAGCTCAGCGCACATCTTTCCCAGTAACGGCAGGACAAGTGTCAACTGGAGGAGAGAAAGCCGCCATGCAGAGATAGAGAAAGAAAGTGAGAGTGAGTGAACGCAAGGCTGGGAGGAGGTGGGGGGCTGAGGTGAGAGAGGCAACTCGTTGCATGGCAGCCAAGCTGGCGAGTGAGCGGCCCTGCCCAAGGGAGTGCACCTTGCACAGACAAAAGATCAATTCTCTCCATTTCACTCTCAGCTCTTGATAACAAGCAAAAGTTCAGCAAGCCCAGAAGCTGTCTTGTCTTTGAAATGTGCATACTAGTGGGCTACACACATGCAGCTGCACTCTTAAACTCTCATACAAGCACCGAAGACAAACAAACCCTTTACACAGCTGCATCTGAATGGAGAAGGGCTGTGGCTTTATACTGGCTGTAAATAAATTTTATCTGCTAGACATCTAGGCATGGGGGTGGGGGGCTTAGAGAAAATACAGTCACAGATTTTCTTTACAGTTAATTTACAGCTATCAGAATTATTCAAATTAGTGCAAAGTATGTATTTTTGTGAAATTGACAAAGTAGCAGCTTTTTGCAATAAATCAAGTAAAATCTATTTAAATCTATTTCTTCAACCTGAACACAAAATGACACTTTTAATGACTACCACAGTCTTAAAATCATTCAACCCTTTCATGACAAGCATCTTCAGTGCTTAGTGGAGCTGTTATAACCTTTTACAAGCAGGTGATGCAGGTCCAAGTACCAGCTCCGGGCCGTGTCCCTGAGGAATCCTAGTCCACATCTGCACAGGCCTCCAGTGCAATAATATTCCTGGGTTTGCATCTTGCAACTGTCAGTCAGTCAGTCATTTTCTACTGCTCTTCCATAGAAGGTCGCAGGGAAGATGGCAGTCTATGGGCGGGAGGCGGGGTACACCCTGGACAGATAGCCAGTCAATCGCAGGGCAACACAAACAACCATGCACACACTCATTCACACACCTAAGGGCAATTTAGAGAGACCAATCAACCTAACTGTCTTTGGACTGTGGAAGGAAGCCGGAGTACCTGGAGAGAACCCACGCATGCACGGGGAGAACATGCAAACTCCATGCAGAAAGAACCCCGACCAGGAGTTCCAGGACCTTCTTGCTGTAAGGCAGGAGTGCTACCAACTGTGCCACTGTGCAGCCTATCTTGCAACTGACTTTTTCAAATCTCACAAGAGGTTTATGATTGAGTTTAAGTTAGGCAACTGTAATTGTCACTCTAATATATTTCACGACTGCTTCTTAAACCAAGCCTTGATGGACTTTGAGGTGTACTTGGCATCATCGTACTGTTGGAAGGTGCAATGACACCTAAGCTTCAGCTTCCTCCCAGACAGCATGACATTTTCTCACAGGATTTTCTGACACTTGATTTAATCTTGCCCTCCACATGCCACGTTTCCAAAGCAAGCAGAAGCAAAGGAGCCCAAGAGCGTCATTGAGCCACCTCTGTGATTCACTGCGGACAATGTTCTTGTCAGTGAATGCTTCATTCTTCCTCCTTTAGAGACTGCTGCTCCAAAAGCCCAACAGGTTTCTAGTTTTGATTCCACACTATAGAGCAGAATCCCAAAGCCTCTTTAATGTAATTGTAACTGAACTTTGCTGTACCTTTTATGTGCTTTAGGGTCAGTAGGGGTGTGACTGCTGCCATCAGGCTTTGCTGCAGGTCTTTTGCAGTTAGTCCAGGGATTTTGACCACTGGCCTCCTTAGGGTCCACTTTCTGGCACCAGGTAGTGTGGCCACAGTTCCTTTTCTTTTGACGTTTTGAACAATGCTTCCAACTGTATCTCTAGGAATATTTCATCCTTTTGCTGTTTTTGCTTATCCTTTACTTTATGTGTACATGGCAATTATCTATTCTCTCAGGATTTGGACATTTCTCTTTGTCAGCCATATTTCTAACATGCAATGAAACATTACCTTTAACCATCCATGTATTTAAGGTTTTCTTTTTCAAGCAACCCTAGGCAGGTGGCATCAGGCGCGGCTGAGACCAAACCTGATTTGAGAACATGTGCTCTTATGGAACATTAAATTCAGGGGTTTGATAAAGAAGATTTAGATTTTAAGACTGCGGTGGTTATTGAAAGTAGGATTTAGTGTTCAATTTGGATCATATCAGAATCAGAATCAGCTTTATTGCCAAGATCGTACATACAAGCTAGGAATCTGACTCCGTCACACTTTGCTCTCTGGGTTTTTAAATACATTTATGCATATATATTTATGTCCTTAAATATACATATATATAAAGGTGCATTTGCAACTTCAGTATGCAGTTGTTTGGTACTCTATTAAATGTTCATCAGAGAAACAGCCTGGGGGAACAAACTGTCTTTGTGGCGGCTGCTTTTAGTAAGCAGTGCTCTGTAGCGGCAGCCTGAAGGTAAAACTCTGAACAGTTTGTGTGCAGGGTGTGTGGGGGTCGGCAGAGACCTGTACAAGTCCTAGATGGAGGGAAGGTCAGCCCTGATTATTCGTTGCAGTCTGGACCTGTCCTGTTTTGTGGATGAGCCAAACCACACTGAGATGGATGGAGACAGGACAGACTGAATGATGGCAGTGTAGAAGATGACCAACAGCTCCTGTGGAAGTTTGTTCTTCTTGAGTTGCCTCAGGAAGTACAGTCTCTGCTGGGCCTTCTTTTGAACAGTGTCTATGTGTGAAGACTATCTCAGGTCCTCAGAGATGGTGGTTCCTAAGAATCTGAAGTGCTCCACAGCTGACACGGTGTTGTTGAGGATGGTGAGGGGGGTGTATGAGGGTGGTGTTCTTCGAAAGTCCAGTACTTATTGATCTGGTGCGGGAGAAGATGCTCCCCAGTCTCACCTGCTGCTGTCAGTTCATCAGGAAGCTGTTGATCCACTGACAGGTGGAGGCTGGGACGTTGAGCTGGGTGAGCTTCTGGTGGAGGATGTCTGGTATGATGGTGTTGAAGGCCAAGCTGAAATCTACAAACAGGATCCTGGCGTAGGTCCCTGGGTGGTCGAGATGTTGCAGGATGAAGTGTAGACCTAAGTTAACAGCATCATCTGCCGAGCTGTTTGCTCGGTAAGCAAACTGCAGGGGGTCCATCAGGGGGGCTGTGATGTCTTTCAATGCTTCAACACCCGCCGCTCAAAGGATTTCATGACCACAGACGTCAGGGCTACAGGCCTGTAGTCATTTAATCCTACGATGGTGGGTTTCTTGGGAACTGGGATGATGGTGGATTGTTTGAGGCAGGAGGGGACCTCACATTTCTCCAGTGACTTGTTGAAGATCCTTGTGAAGATCGGAGCGAGTTGATTTGCACAGGCTTTCAGGCATGATGGGGAGATGTTATCAGGTCCTCCAGCTTTCTTTGTTTTCATGCGCTGAAAGAGCCGATTTACATCTTCCTCGGAGATCTTTAGTGCAGGCAGAGGATCTGAAGGTAGGGGGTTGGTTGTTTTATGGGAAGAATTTGTTCCTGAATGGGATGTGGAGGAGATGATTTGAGGTGTGAACGGCTCCCTGTCATGTCTGCAGTAGAAGCCATTCAGATGGTTGGCCAGGCGAGGACTCTGTTCAGGATGGGTGGAGGGGCTCCTGTAGGCAGTCAGGTTTCTCAGACCAATCCATACAGCTGAAGTGTCACCAGTAGAAAGGCTGTTCTTCAGCTTCTCACTGTAGCTTCTCTTGGCTGCTTTGATCTCCTTTGTTAGTCTGTTCCTGGCCTGCCTGTACCGCGCCCAATCTCCACTGCTGTGAGCTTCTTCCTTTTCCCTGCGCGGGTTCCTGAGGTGTGGAGTAAACCATGGCTTATTGTTCCCAAAGGTGCAGAAGGTCTTGGTCTGCTCACACATGTCCTCACAGAAACTGATGTATGACGTCACCACATCAGTTAGTTGGTTTAAGTCAGTGGCTGAAGTTTCAAAAACAGTCCAGTCTGTGCATTCAAAGCAGGCCTGTAGCATCTGCTTTGATTCCTCAGTCCACTTCTTAACAGTGTGAACCACGGGTCTGGAAGCTCTTAGTCTCTGTCTGTAGGTTGGGATGAGGTGGATTAGATAATGATCTGAAAAACCCAGAGCAGCCCTGGTAACAGCATGATATGAGTCATTTAAAGCTGTGTAACTGCTATGAATCAGAAAAAGGCAGAACCAAGATTCAGCCAGACACAGTACTGAAAGTTTAAAAGGTTTATTCAGCCACAGGAAAACGTCACACAGGTAACACTCCTCACAGCTTCCAGGAATGACTGAGGCAGAAAGAGGGATTAGTGACTTGTAGTCTCTCCAGATTTTGCAGGGATCAGAAAAGCCACTAACCTGCTTTTGTCTTGAGTGGAACTTGAAACCCAGAGGGGAAACCTCAGTGGGTGGCAGGCGGTGATCTCCACAGCACAGGTAAGAAGTGACTCCAGGCTGAATAATCCGAGGGCTAGGCTGGCTCAATAATCCAAGGACAGAAACAGGGTCAACGATCGGAACAAGAGGCGTCAGGCAAGGGGCAGGCAGAGGCATAAACCAGATGCAGGAAACAAGGTCGACAACCAAAGTCCAAATAGTCCGACAGGGAGCAGGCAGAGGCATAAATCCAAAAGACAAGGCAAGGTCAAGAACAACAATCAGACAGGAAGGAACGCTGGATATCTACTCACACAATGGCTTTCAAAAATCTGGCACCGTCTGCTTGTCAGAGTCAGTATATATCAGGGAAGACACAGGTGCTTGGCATTCCACAGATTACACTGCACTGCAGCAGCCACCAGGTGCATCTAATATGCTGATTGCAGCCAGGGAGACAGGGTAGAGCAGACGTGCCAGAATCATAACAGTAACAATGGTCCAGTGTGTTTTTGTCTCTGGTGGGAAACTTAATATGCTGTCTGTATTTGGGGAGTTCATTGAAGAGGTTTGCTCTGTTAAAATCTCCCAGTATTATGATGAAAGAGTCCATGTATTTTTTCTCCACGTCTGTAATCAGCTCAGCGAGATGTTTTTCAGCGGCAGAAGTGCAGCCATGCGGTGGAAAATATGAGCCAATTATTATAAACGAGGAAAACTCTCTTGGAGAATAAAACGGTTTACAGTTTACGGAAAATGACTCCAGATCAGGACTACATCTTTTCTCCAACACTTTTATGTCTCTGCACCAACCTACATTTATATAAAAGCAAATTCCGCCTCCTCGCTTCTTCCCCAAAAGCTCCGCGCTGCGATCCACTCTGAACCGCTGGAAGCCCGGCATCAGCAATGCGCAGTCCGGGATGTTTTCACTCAGCCATGTCTCAGTGAAGCAGAGAACCGCTGATCCGTGGAGGTCTGTGTTTTTACCGGTGAGAAGAAGCAGCTCGTCCATCTTGTTGCTTAGAGAGCGGACCTTTGCCAGATGGATTGAAGGCAGTGGTGTGCGAAGTCCTCTTTGGCGGAGCTTTACCAGCGCGCCAGCACGCTTTCCCCTCCGACGCTTTTGGCGCAGACTCCCATAGAGTGCCGCGGCTCCGCTTGCCAGAAGCTCAGTGAAGCTTGGATTTTTGAAAAAAATCCAACGAGAGGACTCTCTGATGTTGAGAAGTTCCTCTCTGCTGAATGAGACCACAGAATTGTGGCCGGAGACCACAGTACTGTGGCTAAAAAACATAAAAGGAGCTACATCCACTAACATTTACTTTTCCTTCCCATATAAAGTACTCCTGGATCAGTGCTTATTTGTTCTCTTTGTGTCTCTGCTCTGTTCTCTCAAACCCCCAGTTGGTCGTGGCAGATGGCCGCTCACACGGAGCCTGGTTCTGGTTCTGCTGGAGGTTTCTTCCTGTTAAAAGGGAGTTTTTCCTCTCCACTGTCGCTACATGCATGCTCAGTATGAGGGATTGCTGCAAAGTCAACGCCAGTGACTGTCCACTGTCTCTACATGCTCATCCAGGAGGAGTGAATGCTACAAGTCACTGACTGGATGCAATCTGCTGGGTTTCCTTAGATAGAAAAACTTTTTATCCAATTTGAATAAATAACTAACTCCGACTGCACTGTTCAATGGTTAGGATTAATTTGAATGTATGAACCTGACTGTTGTGAATTGCCTTGAGACATCATCTGTTGTGAATTGACGCTATATAAATAAAACTGAATTGAATTGAATTGAATAAAAACACACAAAATACACAAAGAAAGAGAGAGCGAAGCTCCGAGGCTGCCATCGTCTGCACCATCTTAGATCATATCCTTGTAGTATTAGTTTTAATTCACAATTAACTGTTCTGTGTTATGTGTTTTTTGCAATTACCTGAATAATTTAAAATGTTTTCTCTAAACCTTGACAGAGCTGCAGAGATTAAAGTAACAACAGGTTTAAAATTAGCATGACCCTCTTCCTGGGCTCAGAAATCTCAATACTAGATTTTTACACAATTATTCAGAATAGATTTATTTTAAATGTATGAATAGGGAGTATGGAATATATATTATTTGGTTCTGTCCGGATTTCCAATGATACCGATTTTAGGGGAGGTCCAACCCTAATGAGAGGAGTCAACTCAGTCCACTCCCATCCCAAAGTAATTCACATTTACTTTAGGGCAGGAGTCTCCCACATCAGCCTTGATAGCTGCTCTCCTGCAACCTTTAGATGCACACCTGTCCCAAACAAACCTTAATCAAATAAATAACTCATTAACAGGCCTCTGCAGGACTTGATGACAAGCTCAGGAGGTAATTCAGCCATTTGATTCAGGTGTGTTGAAGCAGGGATGCACCTGAACATTGCAGGACAGCGGCTCTTGAGGACTGAAGCTGGAGTCCCCTGGTTAAAGGTCTCCCAGCATATGAAGTAATTCTTCCCAAATCTCATTAGAAGCTGTTTGAATTATAGTGTTTATTGCATATCCCAGAATGAAAACGAAATGTCTTTTTTACCACGTGTGAGACATTTGTACACAGAATAAATAACCTCCTACATGTCAAGTTAGATCTCATCTTGTCCTGGTTCTGTATAGCTGGGGAGAAGGACATGAAAAAGCTGAAATTATTTCAAAAGTAAAAAAGTTTAATAAAAAATTTAATTTAAATAAATAAATACAATGAAAAAAAATGATTTTTAAAAGTAAAACATTACTGTGAAAGGTGACAGCACAGTGCTCAGCGGCTTGCTCCAGCTGTCATTTACGTGCAGAATTGTAAAATTGGCATAAACCAAAGGACAAAGGAACATAAAACCTCTTCTAATAACCGGATTTAAATTGGTTTTTCAGAGTTTTTTTAAATTAACATATTTCTGCATTGATGTAACGGTTTACTTGCATGTCTAAATGTTGTGAACTTTGTTGATACAGTACTCATCCCTGCTATAAAATGGTGCATTCTGGGTTGCAGCTGGTTCAAAATGATAAAACAAACAAAGACATAAAAAGAGGAACTTCTTGTATTTGCTCAGAATCAAAACATAATTTGTGACAGCTAGTTGTGCCATGTGGAGTGTGGTTTGGATCATGATTGCGGATAACATTGTTGTTTTCCCCCTGCAAACATAGTTGTTACTCATAACATCCTCATTTGGGAGAGTTTACGGAATATACAGTTTCCTTCCTGTTTGTGCCAGCGCTTGAGTCGCCGTGTTTGTTTTTGCTCAAATTTTAAAGAGTTCCCCCTGAAACCACATGTTTTCGAGTCCCAACATGTTTCCCATTAAAATCAAAACCATTTCCCACCTTTTAACTTATTAAAATAAATGTGTGATGACATGTCATCCATTTTTAGACCATTCCTTGTCCAACACTGACACACTCCTTTTATAATTGTATTTAACCATCCACACATTTTATAACTTTTCCAGTTCCCATAAAATGCACATGTATCTAGGTCGAGTTAAAAAAACTCTAACATGTTGCCAAGTTTCTTTTACTTGAAAATCAACAAATGAATTTCATGCAAAATGGCCAAAGTTTATCTCATTTCCCTGCGTGGGGACGAATCCTTGTAGTCTGTTTTGATTGTTTCTCTGTCTGTGATGGGCCATGAATCTGTGCTGAATCCCCGCAGCGCTGATGGTGTTTGACAGTCCTGTAGCTGGTTCCATTTAGGCCAACCACAAACACAGAGCAGCTCTGTGGAGGTTAGACCCTTGCCTCTTCTCATCAGAGTAAACCCAGAGCGAGGGTCACTGTGATTCAGCGTTCAGGACTGAACAGTGACCCCTCAAACCACGTTGCTAGACTACTACTCAGCAGAGTTGATGGTTGGGGATTAACGTGGTTTCCTTCTCACCTAACAGTTCAGCTTCATTTGGAGTCCAAATGTCATAACACCGTCTGCGTATTGTACGTAATAATTAGGTTTCCTCTCAGAGAGCCCTTTCTGTGGCCTCCAGCAGATGGCTTCGACTCCTCTGTAAATGCAGATTTATTCAGTGGGAATGTTTACATGCAATTGTCATTAAAAGAACAAGCATTAATTGAGACCAAATTGTCATCTACGCAGTGTTTTGCTCCCCCCCCCTCCATGTTCTGGCTAAAAAATGTAGCTTGCAGAATGGCGACAGACAATGTCACACAATTGACCTTTTACATGATTTTCAATTACTGGAGAGAGGAGGAACAGAGAGGTCCCTGTAGTGCTACTGTCTTCTTTCCAGAACATCTGCCCATCGAATGTGTCTGTGGCTTATTTTTCTCCCCATGAGGTGGCCTGCCATGCCCAGGATGGGCAGGTGTGTGCTGGGCCAGGCCCCTCTGTCATTAAGCGGCCCAGCTGTGCTGTCACGTCTGACATAGAGGCTGGTGTCATCCATGACCCTGTCTTGGCCCCCTCCGAGGTCCACGCGCAGACCTTGACAGGGCTGCTGAGGGTAAAGCCACGCATGGAATATCTATGAAGGACGGTTGTGCCGTCCCCTCTCTGCACCCCGGTGGGCACCACCTCTGCATGCCTGCCTAGCCTCCTGCTAAAGTGCAGGATGGGCCCTCATCAGCTGTGTCAGTCAATAACAGGAGAGACATCATACCAACCCCCGCTGTGTCCTTAGTGTCTTTTCAAAATAGGAACGACACTCAGGAAATAAAAGATGGAGTGCTTGTAGGTGCTTTTATGGATGCACCAAGGTAACTTTATTTTTATTTAATAAATAATTCATTCTTATTGCCCTTAAAATGTTTAAAAGCATGCAGTGCTGTGAAAAAGTATTTACCCCAAAAACTATTTCTTCTTTTTGGCTCACATCTAAACATTTTAAATCAATTACATTTAAAGATCAGACAAATATAACCTAAACAATTACAAAAAGCATTTTTCTACATTATTATACAATACATTAAGGGGAAAAAAAAGTTAAGTTTGGGCCAAAGTAGCCTGGCCCAGATGAAAAAGTAATTGCCTTCTAAACTTTTTAACTGTTTGCTCCATCCATCAAATGTCTGCAATAATTAAATTAGTATTTTACATCACTGGAGCAATTTGGCCCCACTTTTTTTTTTTTTTACAGTATTGTTTTGAGTCAGCATTCACATCGGAGAGGTTTCAAGCATGAATGCCTTTTACATAGCCTCTGATAGGTCAAGCCACAGCACCTCAAGTCCGATTTAAGTCCAGACTTTGATTAGGCCACTAAAAGGCTTTGTTTTTGTTTTCCTTTACCATCGAGACATGGACTTGCCAGTTTGTTTAGATGATTGTCCTACTGTAGAACTTAAGTGTGCTTGAGCTTAAGCACACAAACTGATGACTGGACATTTTCCTTCAGGAACTCTGGCAGAAAGAACTCAATTTAATTACAGCAAGTTGTCCAGGTCCTGAAGCAGCAAAGCAGCCCCAGACCATCACACCAACACCACCATGTTTGACTGTTCATGTATGATGTTCTTTTGTTGAAATGCCGCATCATATTAGATTTCTGTAATTGGAAGCACATCTCTCAAAAAGTTACACTGTCGTCTTGTCAGTCCACAGTGTATTTTTATTAATATGTTAAAAGTCTTTTCTGAAGTGAGAGATGGACCTTTGTGTCTTTTTTGGTCAGCAGTGTGTTTGGAGATATCTCATGGATGTCAATCTGCCCAGTTTCTTTCATATTATAATAAACCCTGACCTAAACTGAGGCAAATGAGGTCTGCAGAGCTTTAGATGTGGCTCTGGGTTCTATTGTGACCTCCTGGATAAGGGACTGATGTTCTCTTGCAGTAATTATGGTAGGTACCTCTGTTCCATGTTTTCTCCATTTGTGGATAATGCTCTCACTGGGGTTCTCTGAAATCCTAAAGCCTTAAAAATGGCTATGTGACTCTTTCCAGGCTGATGGATGCCAATGACTCAACTGTTCCTGAATTTCTTTTGAGGAGGGCATAATGTGTGGCTTTAAATTTTTTAATCTACTTCATGTTGTCACACCGTTTCTGTTTAGGTGGTTTCTACAGGTGTGGCTGGTTAATTACAGTTAATTTATAATTTAACATTGATGGTGATTACCGTTTCACTTAGAGGCAGGGTGGTTTGGAAAGCATGTTTTCCTTTTTATTAAAGGAAATAATTATTTGGAAATGTCACTTTATATTTATTCAGGTTATCTTGAATGGACCTCCAAGGATTGGAGGTCTTTCACAGAACCACATTATCCATATTCTGTGGAGTGTACTAACAAAAACTGGCCATACTTTCATAGATATTGCTTGTTAGTTGCAGGTTTTTGTTGAATTACATAAAGAAGCAGATTCTGTTGTGACTTGTAAAAGATCTCAGCTACAGACATTGAACATACAATAAAGCCACAGTTCTCTTGAAGGTAAGCTATAATTGAAAACATGTCGTTACACTGTTAAATTACAGAGAATATTTTTACACTGCAGTGTAAAACGGTGCAGAAATCTGCTACTGGACATCTCTTCTCCATTAGTGTGGTTTGTCTATTTGAACAAAAATTAGCATCTTTTTCTGAGTTGTATATTTTGTTTATGGAGTGAAAGCAGCCAGACTCAGCTGAACACAGAATCTCTTTTAGACGGGCAAGAAATCAAGAATTTAATGTTTGTTTGGTCATTTCTGAGTTTCTTTTTCTTTGGTGTCAGCAGCCTTATTCCCAGCCTCACCTACAGTTTGCACACACGTCTGGTGTTATTGGCGGTGAGCCTTCATCCACCGACACCTCCAGCGTCCCTGGTGGCCTTTGTCACAGAAGAAAGAGAATGATCAATATCCCAGTTAAACCAGACTTTCAAAGCCCATCGTACGGGGCCTCGTTCTGGGGCCTTCTTTAATGAATTTTCTTTCATTCTGCACAAGTTTTTAAACATCAAACAATAAATCGGCCAGGGCACAGTAAAATATTTAGATCTATTGACTGTGTTTGAAAAATGTAGAGGGTGAAAACTCCAGTGGTTTGATGCTGATATGTTCTGAACACTTTAATCCACCCGAGTGTTTCCTTTTATCTGCCTGGGCTTCTCCAAAAGAAGGGAAAAGGGCCTCAAGAATGTTCTCAAAGATCCACCAACTCTTTCTTAAAAGCGTCTTACCTTACAACTGCTCTTCACCACCTTCAGCTTCTTGGTACCACGACACATAAAAAAAATAAATATAAATAATCTACAGCCTATAATTCCCAGGCTCTGTAAGGAGATCAGACATTCTTGATCTTCCATAAGTCCAGTTATTTGAGATAAAATTGAAGGTAATGTATCTTTCGAATCATCTACAGTGCTGTTATAAAGTATTTGCCTCCGTACAGATTTCACTTTTCCTTCACACTTTAGATCATCTAACAATTTTTAATATCAGACAAAGATAACCTGAGTAAATTAAAAAGATAATTTAAAATGATTTCATTTATTAAAGATACAAAAACATATCCAAATTAAACAGACTCTTTGGGAAATAAAGAACCACCCCTTTTGTTAAATCATAAATTAACTGATTTCTCAAAGTGAAAAACAGCAAAGTGAAATCTGTTTACTGTACTGTAAATAACTAAAAGGAAAAATAAATACATTTTATCTCTGGAACACCATCTCAAAAATCTGTCTGGTCTTATTATAGAACCCGTGATTTCATAGGATGTAGATATTTTCTTCTTAAAGAGTTAGGGCACGTCCAAACCAATGTTGCTTCTGAAAAGAAGCAACAGCACAGCAAACAGATCAGGGATGATTTTAGATTTCAGAGATTAACACATCTATGTCCTTTTATGATCGGTGACAATTGTGCATGACACCCTGGTCCTTCCATCCCTGGACACATTTTAAATCAACAACAGGAAATTACTTCTTAATAGCACCCAAAAACAACTGAGCTGCCAGTGATTTAAAAGCACAGAAAACGTTAAATCATACAAAGTTTAACTATTTTTCCACTTTCATTCTTTTTTATGCTGGTTTAACTAATACACTCATACTCTATTTGTTCAGGTCATTGCCTCGTTTTTTGTAAGAAGAAAGGACTCATGTGACTAAATGTTCTGGGTTCAAATATGATGCGCCCACAGGTTTGACAAGTTCATGTCAAAAAGTTGTCCTCTTTCCCTCAAGACTGTTAGGAAATTCTGCTTTAAACCAATATTGTTTTTATGTTGTCTCCGTCTTACTAACAGATCAGAAGAAAATATTGCTGTCAGGTTTTGTGAGGCAAGAGCTTGTTGTAGACTGGAATAAAGGAGCAGCATAATGAGTGAAAAATAGATTGAAAATATAACAAAAAATGCAAAAACGTATAATTAGACATCAGGAGAACTGAGCATGGAGAATGAGGAGATCAATGAGGTCAAAACCAGGTATGGTAACAGAAGGATCCAGCCAGGAACAAAGAGAACCGGTGAGTATATATGCTGAGGCAGGGGCAGGGCAATAACAGGCAAACCAGATGAGCTAATCAGAGGAAATAAGTTGCAGCTGAGGCAGAGAGAAGGTAGAGCTTCTGAGGGAGGATGAACTAATTACCCAGATGGAGCAGAGCAGAGAAACCCAGGGAAGATACCTGACAGAGATCTAACAGAAATCACCTAAATGTACAAAGAACACAAGAATGAACTAATAAGAAAACATCTAACAATAATAAGCATAAAGGAATGACCAAAGAAAGCAAAACCTTAGGAACATAATAGCAAACAATTAGTCAAAAAACCCAAACAGTTCAGGATTCTGATGATTACATATTCTTCCCTAAATATATTGATGCATTGTTGATTTGCAAATATTTTTTTTTTTTATGTTTATCAAACACATTGAAGCTGAAAACTAACCCTTTTTAGGCATCTAACCTCTTGAATGAACATGTAAAAATCAGATAAACCTTGAAGGAAACCAGAAAAGTTAGAGAATATATGGCATGCATGGGAACAGCATGGAAACTCCACACAGAAATGACCAGGCTGCAATTTTATCCTGGGACCTTGTTTCTGTGATGAAGCAGCAGTAACCACAAGGGTTGTAGCTGGAGCCGGCTGGCCCAATTAGGCAACATAGGCTATGGCCTCAGGAAACATTTGAATTATATTTAAGCTAGTTATAGGTATATTCAGATGTAAAGCAATGCCCATTTATTATTACTACAAATGATAATACCAAATAAACCCCCCTCCAATGGTTGATCGGTACCTGCTGTCACCCCAGAGACCTTTGTCAACATGTCAAAATGACCTAAACTCTCTGGAGCACAGGGAAAAGAATAAAGAAATGTAGAGGAGTAAAAATGTGAGAAAGGTAAAGGAAAGACAGTGTTTTAAATGAAGCATCAGTTGTAGATGACTTGCTTAGCCTCAATGTGCTAATCAGTAAATAACCAGTTTTATATTTGTTTAGCTGGGTGGCATGGAGGGTCTTAACTGGTCTGGATCATTTGTTGGGATTAAACCTACACAGTAGGTGTCAACATTATCCTAATCTTTTATCTAGCTAGCTGGATGACGTTTTTCCTGCTTTTAATACTCAGTAAAATGCTTTTCCCTTTTCACCCCTTTATATATGTGATTTTTAACCCTGATTGTTTGCTGAGTTACAGTTCAAAATGTCTAAAACATGTTAACTGTTTTAAGGTTGACATCAGTATTAAAGTACACATCACTATTATTATTATTATTATTATTAATACTACTTCAAGGCTGCACCATTGGATTGAATTTTTATTTTGAGGAAAGATTATTTACATTGTTTTTCTGATTTTCTTGTATGTATTTGTAATTTGTTAAGCATGTAAGATGGGTAACATGTTATCTTATAAGTGAAAGACAGTGGTAAAAATAATGCTAATTGATTTCTTTTGTAAGCATAATTAAATCACCAATGGAGGGTAATGCCATATAAAATTTTGCCCAAGGTGCCCAAGGCCGGCTCTGGTTGTAGTAATACTTTCTGCTCACGAGACTACATTTTAGCAGTATTTCAGGGAAAGTATGAATCCCCTTTTTTGTTGTTTTTTTCTAACATGTAAAGTAAATGTTTCACAAACTGTCTTGAGGAATCTTTGTTTGGTTCAGAATAATCCAGTCCAAGTTTGACTAGTTTCTTATATTTGTGCTTGTCTTATCCTGTAGCCCTGATATCCAAAAACAATTGAAAATACTCACTTTTTGTGTTTAAATAAATACAATTGAAGTTTGAAACCACAAACTATGTTTTAAAGAATCTTTTTTCATTGTAGAATTTTCCAGGTAATTTTAACTCAGTCCAAGTAATTTAGATTTTGAACTACAGACGACACTCTGAAGGCGCCAGCTTCAGCATCGTTAGCGGCTAACACTTAGCTAGTCACGGTATTCTCACAGTGTTGAATAATCAGATATTTACTGTCTGTCACTCTGTTAACCTTTTGATTTTTCCACCAGGTACCCAGAATGCTTCACACCTGGTGTTTAAAAGTGTTAAAGGTTTCTTCCTTGTTGTTTCAGGGTGTGAGGCCTAAAGCATTCACCTTCATTTCAGTCCATTATAATTACAGCTTAGTCCTTCAGTTTGGTTGGTGAAATCACATACTGCCAGTTAATGCATAGCACTTTGCAAAAAAGACTAAGTTTGATGAGAAATATCTTGGTGCTTTTTTATTGCGGCATAAGATCTCATTACAGCCCATGCTAAACTCTGCTCTGCCAGGCTGGTTAAAGATATTGCAATCCCAAAACCAAAAGAGGACTTTATCTTAAAATAACATCAGAGTCAGCAGTTCAGACATCAGAGAAAACTAGAAATCAGTATTGGCTTGTAATCATCGGTGCATCCCATTTTTTTTTTCTTTATTTTCAACAGGTTCCTTTCAGATTCACGTTGGAAAATGTCTAAAAACAGTTTGCAGACAAACATGTTAATTATGATTTATTGTTGTTCAAGTTCAGCTGGAGGGGAATAGTAGCAACTATTTTGGTAAATGAGAGTGTTTGTGTGTCTGCACAGGCTGCACGTTCCTCTCGTTGTGTTCTGCTGGCGTGACAGGCCAGCCTTGATGTTAAACATCTGCTGGATGATTCACCCGGCCGTGGATGTGGAGTGACACCGAGGCACATCTGCCGAGGTGTGGGCAATCCCTGCAAATACCTGACCCAGCACCCCCAGGCCCCCACCCATCCGGGCTCAGCACCCCAATCCATTTTCTTCAGATGATTGCGTCATCCGTTCTTCTCTCTGAGCGTAGAGTTCATAAAAGTGACATCGCGCTTCTCTCCACAGTCGTGCATGCTGAGGAGCAGCAGATGTGTAGCCTTGAGGAAATTTGGAAATGGCAAACACAATGAAACTCAAGAACTTGGAGGAAAAAACTATCCTACAAGTCTTTTACAACAGATACAATACTTAAACTGTCCTTTTTTACATCATTCATGAATTGATAAATCATCTAAAAGCTGCTGGAACAAACTGTTGATGTAATCCGGGAAACATTTCTTCTTTATGTATCCTCCAGAAGGTATTATCAACTAGATTAAGTTGAGGAATTTGCTCAGTATTCGGTTTGTAGCTTCTGAGTCTTTTTTAAGAGAACAGTCTTGCTTCTTGACAAATCTATTCCACCGAACGGAAAGATTGAGAAATCATTTGAGCCTAAGTGACAGATGCTTCTCTTCACTACGGCGCGGGGCATTGTAATCACTTGAATGAGTACAGCTTGACTAATTAAGGTTATGCAGTTGGCTGGCTCTCTCCAAACAAAGCTCCAGTAATGTAGATTGTGTTGCAGCATGGCTCCCAAGGTATCCTACAGATGAGAGCTGATTTCAGCAAGGCGTGTCTGTAGGAAACACACCAGCATGCCTCAGCCAGCGTGGCATTTCACTTCCAACATTTACATTTTAATTCTAAGAGGCATTACCAGCTCGTAAACTGATTGACAGCATTTTGTTTTAATTTTTCTGCTAAAACCAAAATAAGACATGTTGCATAAAAAAGCTGATGATGGAGGCTGAAATCACATGATGGCTATTCATAAACTCTGTGTGCTTGTTTAGCACTGATAGGGCTGAAGGACTGACTTGACTGGAATCCTGTCTCCAGGGCGTCCCAGATGTTCTGCCATGGGGCAACGTCAAGTCTTGTTTATTTACAGAAGCAATGCCCAGCTTTTACACGTGCAGCTCATCTATTACACAAAAAATAAATTTCAGGATGGAGTTTTTTTTTTCTGTGCAGGTTTGTGAACTTGAGAGTGTTAGTCAGTAAAGGGAGTCTAGATATACCGTAACCATTACCTGTGTTTAACAGGAGCATGTACGGCACATAACGCATGCGTCTCAGGATATTATCAGTCGTTTCAAATGAAGTGAAGAGTAAATGATCATTTGTAGAGTTGTTTTAAGATGCAAGTTTTTTTAATATGCATTTTTAAATGATCTTAACAAGAATTTGCTCATTTGAGGTCACTTATTTGGACTGAACAGCTTTGTGAAGTGTGAACCAGTAGGTGGCAGTATGATACCTAAATCTGCAAACTATCATCTGGCTCTTAAGTCATTACAGAATAAGACAACATGGCTGTTTCAGATGACAGCTTGAAATACGCACTGGTATCTGCTCTCATTAAGAAGTATTTTCAACTATTACTACTATACATGCTGCAGATTATTCGTTGAAAAACAAACTCTGACCTCTGGATTTGATCCATGCATTAAATCTGGGGAAAGAAAGTGAAACTCATACAGAAATTAGTGTTTTTATTATTACAGCTGTTTGAATAATTCTATGAAAACATGAAAAAACAAGCAGAACCTCAGCTAAAATCTCAGGCAAAATCATTTTTATTGAAAGATTTTTTTATTTTTTATTTAACACATTTTATTTACTATTATTTATGCATTTTCTGATATAACTATCAAAGTTGATTACTTTTTTAAAAACTTACCTATAGAAGCAATGCATTTCTTCTGCCAGGATTGTTCCAAACTGCAGATTTTGTCAGTATATTTTTGACACGATGGTTAAACTACACGGCCAACTCCTGAAAATGTTCTTAAATAGCTGCAATTTAATGAGGACATGGGTTAATTTCTATACATGTGGCAAAAAAACTGTCCAGATATTGCAATCAGGAATTTTTCCCCTGATCAGCTCTGATCCAGTTCAAATCCTGAAGAATCGGAATTGTTTTAACCTATTTGTTAAATGCATCAAAACTAAGAAATGTCCAATGTTTTTGGCCTATTTTTTTATTATTTAGAAACGTGATCTCATTGAGATTGATGGTCTTGTTTATAAGCTATGCTTGTAACACGGACACATCATTTACATAAGGTAACAACACAATAATAACACATATTATCTTGCCATTTAAAGGGCACAGAATTAAAAGCAGAACTTAAAAACAAGAACCTCATCAACCAACAGAATGTTCTTGCATTCACTTTGTTCTGAGCTTTGCAACAAAAAGATAAAGTTTAGGATCACATTGCTTATTTGCATAAATGGACATAATCATGTAATTTATTTAAATTCAATTCAATTCAGTTTTATTTATATAGCGCCAATTCACAACACATGTTGTCTCAAGGCACTTCACAACAGTCAGGTTCATACATTCCAATTAGTCCTAACCATTGAACAGTGCAGTCAAAGTTAGTTATTTATTCAAATTTGGATAAAAAGTTTTTCTGTCTAAGGAATCCATATTTTCAGATGGATTTAAAATCACTTTCTCTTGCAGAACCTGCAACACATTTTATTCCTTTTAATGTTGTATACACATTGGAAAAAAGAATAATCAGCATCAGCAGGTCAAACCTAAAAAAAAAACTGGAAGTGGATATCGGTGCATTTCCATACATTTCATTCATTTTGTTAGGTTAATTGGTCTCTCTAAATTGACCTTAGGAGTATGAATGAGTGTGTGCATGGTTGTTTGTGTGTTGCCCTGCGATGGACTGGCGATCTGTCCAGGGTGTACCCTCTCGCCCATAGACTGCTGGAGATAGGCACCAGCTCCCCCGTGACCCACTATGGAATAAGCGGTAGAAAATGACTGACTGACTCATTCATTTTGTTTTTCATTGTTTTCCAGCTATAAAATTTCAAGAATGTGAGCAAAAATAATTTTCTGGAGCCTGTTCTGTGAACACTCAGTTATTTGGAAGTGGTTGCAGAGTCTCATGCATTCATACATTTCCTGCCTGTACCTTGAATTATATATTTGTTTCTGAAAAGGAAAAAACAGCAATTAGTGCTAAATTTATTCATGGATTTCTGCAATCAATGCAAGTCCACTCCAAGAGGCTCAGTGGGACCCAGTTCATCCCAGTTAATGTGTTTGAAGGGGAATTACCATTGACGTTGTTTTCCCCTGTTTCTCGGGGTCAAAGAACGTCTCGGCATTGTCACAGTGCGAACCGGAGTAACCTTCCTCGACTCGTTACCTGCGAGGCACCTGGACAGAAAGCGGGATGAAGCGGTGGCAGCTGAAGTGGGAGTGGGATGGCTGCAATAAATCAAACGCACCCACTGTCATGTCTCACACCACAGCTTATTGTGCTTCCAATCAAGGCTGGGAAAACTGCCTATTGATTTACTCCAATAAAAAACAAATGCAGAGGGAGCACATTATGTGTAAATTCCCGTACAAATGGCTTCGGTGTCAACTGAATATTCTAATCCACTGCAGAAGTTGTCAGTGTCTGCGATTATCCTGCTCTGTTAGGTGAAAAACAGCTATTCCCTGCACTCTTTTAATTGCCCACAACCTCTGTGATTTTAATTCACATGACCTTTCATGACTTGTTGATTGTTTGCATAATTCTTGCATATTTCACGACCCTGCTGCAGAAGACCTGCGGTACCATCCTCTGAAACATTACTTCAAGGATGCAACGTTCGCTCTCCATATCGATTTCAAACAGTTCCTGCACACCGGCTAGATTTCAGGTCAATTAGACATATTTGCGTATTTGCAAATAATTTTTCTTCTCTTTCTCAGATCCTGCGGCTCTAATAGTGCTCTTTTGGCCCTAACAGCACGGTTCGGATTCTCAGTGGAGCTTGACATTTTGATCTGCAACAGAGACTAAATGATAACCATTTCCTTGTAAATACAGTTGCCTGCAGGGGAGGGTTTAAATAGACCAAGAAGGACTTTTCACTCACTCACTTGCTTTATTTTCGCAGCTCATCTTAAGATGGAAAGCCAAAGCATTTAGAATATAATTTACACTTTATGCAGAAATGTGAAAATATGCCAAATGATTATGATTTTGTTTTTGCTATTATACTTTACCTCCAAATGATGAAGGTTGAAGCTTTTCAGCTGGGTTTCAGTTCCTCCATCATCTCTCTGTCACGGTTTTGTTTTTCTTTAAAGAGAATTTTCTTCTGTTCTGGAATGAAAGAACAAGTTTTCTTTTGTTTGAAGTGTTTGGTCTTGGCATCTATGATGGCTCTCATTAGGGCTCTCCTCTCACTGCGAGTGAAAACACTCCGACTCATTTATTTTTGTTTTAAACATCTCATTGACTGCTGTCTCAGCGTGCATCACATCTAAGAGAAGAGTGTTTATTTGAACCCAGTTAACACCCATTTTCTTCTGCAGCTTTAAATATAAATAGAGGCCGTATCGATTAGTCACTCGATGTTTTTTGGATGATGCCCCCCCATTACTGAAAAAGCACGAGATGAGTAAATAATTCTTTTTACCAATAAGTGAGAAGATGGGATGGAATATTTATTTTAGCCTTGAGAGAACGTTGGTGCTGAAAGTTTGACCCCTTTGTATCTTTATGACAACTCTGAGGTCTTTACTACTTTATGACATTCTCCCCCACAACTGTGCTCACGATGCGGTGATAGTGCCCACACAGGGGGGAGACTGAGGTTTAATTGAGCTTCAGATGGCGTCATAAGATGGAGTATTTTTAAGAAAATCTATAGGGAACGTTAACAGAAATACTGTGTAATTAATCCAGCCAATCACATAGTAGCCACCATGATTCTGCACGGATACGTTGGAATAGTATTAAATTTTCGCACAGAACATTGGAAAGATCGCTGATAGTGGCTCGAGGGAAAGATTGCACCATGTCACATCCTTATCAAAGGAGCGTTTTATTTCTCCTCTAACACTCAGTTCATATTCCACAAGCAGGCCTGTGATCTGATTTTTATGTGTGTGCATGTCTTTATAACACAGCCGCTCCACTCCACACTGTGACCCTCTCCAATGCTCCGCTGACGATCAATTGTGTTTGTACTGTACATGAATATGTATCAAAGAGTCCCCACAGTCAATACCTCCACTTATAAGGTAATGTACTGACATGGGAGATTCCACGGGGACTCTGTGGAGCGCTGCATGTACAGAGGGAGGACTCAGGAGGAGGGGGAAGCAGCAGTCACAAAGTGTGGGAGGAGGAGGCTGGATTGATAACACTCACTGCTTACACAAAACAGCTTTTCATGTAAAAGAACAAATACAATCTCATGTGCACACACAAAGATGTCAGCAGTTGGTTTTTAACAGCATCGGCCTTTTCCCAGTATAAACTCCTGTTAAGTTAAAATTTAAATTAACTTTAAATTAGAAAACAAAAATAATTAGTATTTGTGTTTAATCCAAATGAATCCCCATAACTTGTTATATTTCACAATGTTTACAGCTGTTATTTTTAAACAATCATGAATGATCTGAATGGTGGATCATTAACAGATTTTAAGATAAAACAATTTTGCAGATTTTTATTATTAAAGATCTGTGAATTATTGCAAACTTTCTCTGGATTAGAAGTGATTCAGTTTCAGTGTGTAATCGCTTTAAAATGATCAAATGATGAAGTTATTGGTCTGAATTCACTGATATTAATCACTTTCTGTACTCTGGTTGTGTAGGAGTGCATGATGATCTGTGTCGTCAGATCCTTGTAGATGAAGCATTGACACTCCTGCTGGAGGAGGACAAGTTCAGAACAGGCAGACGTCATTTAGGTAAAACTGCGCCATTTTGGACCCCACAGTGAAAACAACCACCTGTATTCCTAATAACTTAAATCCGTCATTGAAGCTTCAATAAGGTTCTTTACTTTTCACATTCCGATTTTATAGCATTGTTTGCAAACACAACATTCGCAAAAGATTTTAAAGTGATTGACTCTCCTGATCACCATCGGTGGTAGCATATTTTAAGCCATCAGTGTTAGTTGGTATCACAAAGTTCATGTTCCACAGTGGTGCCACCATAAGGGGAGCTACAAGGACTGGCGGCTACCCCTTTAAATTTGCTGCCCCTCCCCCAGGGCACCCTGATTTTTTATGAGTCTGAATTTAAGAGGGGAGAAGACTTAGAATATGAGAACATTAAATTTATTTTACATTTTGATTTGATTTGATTTGATATATTTATCTGAAAGGGGACAGTGCAATTTATTAAAACAAATGGCAATTAATTAAATGAGTTAAAAAAGACAGAATTAGTGAAAAGGCAAATTTTCTTTTGTAGTCCCCTGGCTGTGATGTTGAAAAAGCAATTAAATTAAAGACTATAAGTACAACACAAACACAAAATTAGTAAGGACATGAGATTAGACTAAACAAATCCTGACACACTAAGAAGACAACAAAACGTTACTGTTAAGAAAATAGAGACAATACAATACAATGCAAATACAAATAAAAGTAATTTATGCATTTGCTTTTTATTTATGCTTATTGTCAGTTTTTGTGCTTTATGAGTAGATAATGATCTTTGAATTTCCAACTGTTACTACCAAACCCCTTATTACATGACTTGTTACATTTTTTGTGTGCCTCTCGAGGATTAGCATTGATCCCCACCTTGCCACGGTCTGAATATTTTCAGGTGGCCAAAGGCTGTTACCAGTTCCCCAGAAATGAAGAACGTTTCAAACATCTTAAAAGAGATAAAGATACGTTTCTTCACTATAGAGTGATTTTGCATCTGTTCTTGAGTGTAACCACTGTAAAAGAACTTTAGTTTAATGTTTTCCTTACTGGAACTTTTCTGTTGCCAGGAGTAAACACAGAAGTGTGTGCTACCAAAATTAATTTAAAGATCTGTTACATGTAGGCATCTCCACAAAGGTTGAAGAGATTTTACCAATGTTTTACACCATATTCGCTTCAAAGCGATCAGAGATTGATTGGATTTTATCGTTTTCTTTCACAATTTTGTTGTCGATGGGTTTCTGCTGCAGGAGGTAGTCAGCTGAGCCTCTTAACCAAGTTGGAATGTTGTGTTCACAAACAATAAGTATTCAAGCTGTAGAGCTGAACGTTACCATGTTTACAAGTTAATAAAGGAATATAGTGAAAGTAGGGGACATCTTGGTTTTATTGCTTTTAAGATGTTGTCGGAAGCAACTCATCCCATTTGCCGAATCCATCCTGTTCCTTAGACCTTTGGGAAAAACTGCAACAGACCAGGGCTGAAAATAAACTTTGAAAGTTCCCGAAAACTATTTGCAGAGGATAAACAATCAGTGAAGATACCGTTGAAATGCAGCTTTATTGTATTTCATTAAACCACAACGGGATAGGCTGTCGATGAGAAGTTTCACAGCAGCAAAAAAATCTCACCTATTTGTTTTATAAATCCTCCAGACTCAGGAAGGTATTTGTCTTAGAAGAAAATAAATTATTCCCATGCATTTCAATAATATATTGACCCTATAACTAGCCAAGTTTGGGCCATAAATCCATAGTAGCTCACCGACTCCTCCTATGTGCTCACCGTCTTTAGTTAAGGTTGGAGGCAGCTCAAAAACAAGGCTGGGATTTTGTTGGATTTACACAAACTAAAGAATAAATCTTTGTGATGCTCTCTACTGTCAGGGTAAAGAGAGAGTGCCCATTTCAATTATAAGATTTTACATATTTATGCTTTAAAATTTGAAAAATTCGTACTCGCCATGATAAGGTATACTGCAGAACCACCTTTGGCAGCAATAGTGTTCTTTAAGACCTTATCCACTTCTAGATAAAGTCTAGATAAATTTGGTAACAATCTGCCTTATTGCAAACATCTCATTTAGATTTGCTGACATTTGTTTCTGCACAGCTCTTCTAAAGTTCCACCACAGCATCTCAATTATGTTAAGATCTGGACTTTGGACAGATCTGGACTCAGACAGGCTCAGATTTACCTTTAGAAAACTTTCTACAGATGAGTTGCTGGTCAACTTAATGAGTGCAAGGGGCTAGGTTTCCCTTGGTTGCAAAGCCCATATCATCACCCTTCCACTGCTGTGCTTGACATTTGGTACGAGGCGTTTGTGCTGATTGGTTGTGGTCTTGTCTGTCCATAGGAAATCGTTCCAGATGGGTTGAGGCTCAGTCAGACGCACCTTTTCAAACCAAGGACGCTTTCTTGTGCAACCATTTCAATTAGTCTTATTCTAGATGGAGCTCTTGGGCTTTTTTGCAATGTCTCTGAACATTGTATGGTCTGACTTCACTCCACTGCTTTGAGGAATGGCAGAAGTCTCAAATGTTTTCCTCTTAATACATTTTATTCAATGAATGAAAAACTTCAGATAGTTTAGAAATACTCTTATTACCCTTCCCAGACTGATGGGAAGCAACATTGTCATTTAATTCTGCCTGATTGTGTGTTAATATACCTACAGTAACTGACTGCCACTTGTCGTGTTAAACCCTACGGAAGGAGCAAGAGTGTACGTAGTTTTTCACAAAAAGCTTTGCCAATTTGCCTTGATTTTGGTTTGACAAAAAATTACAGGAATCTGTGTCCAAATATTTTTTATTACATCTTGATATGTTGGAACTCTAGAACACAAGGAGGGTATACTTTCTTTTTAGATGGCTGTATGTGTTTCTTTTTTATGTATTTCTCCTCTTGATGTGGGAATGTGTGGAAACCTAGCCAGTGACAGAAGTGACCCCTGTGTCAGCGGTATATTAAGTCCGGTTCATTAGCCACGCCCGACCCCATTGGCTGTCAGTTTTACTGCCTGCCTGTGTCAGCTGGTCAGTGTTGACTCTGATGGATTTTTGTTGCCTCTGAAAACATCCTCTGCAGAAAAGCAAGGAGAACTACATAACAGGCTCAGTGACAGGTTCTCAAAACAGGCGAGCCATGAATATGCAAACTCCTCCACAAACAGCCATGGAAAAAAACCCTGCTTGATATAGCTGAATTTGAAAATGAGCAAATTTGCCATTTCCAAGCAGGAGCATTGACACTTTCAGCAAATTTCTCAGAGTCTCACTGTCTCTTCAATTTTATTTCTGCAGCACAAGCGAGAGCAGAGAGTTTCTTGCCTGTTTCATCAGTAAATATTAAATCATGTTTCACTTTACTGTCACAACATAATGAAAAGAGGAGAGACGTGCTAAGGGATAAAAAGAACTCATAATTGGATGTTTTTGAAATGTTAAGATATTTGTGTGTTTTTTAATTAGGTGATCTTGCACAACTAACGTGTCCTGATTGATTGAGATAAGGACCTCCTCTTAGCTCCAAATGTGCTTCCACGCAGCCCTGTTTAATGCAAATTAAGTGAGCATGTGCCTTTGATATTGAAATGATCTCACTGCATTCCTGCAAACATTTCAGTGGACCAAATGGAACTGCATTTGCATTTTTTCTGTAACTGTATGGTACGTGAGATTTGTCTGGGAACCAGCAAAAGTGTCTGTTATTTAAAAACAACTAATGCTGTGAAATATGTATTTAACGCAAATCATTTACAAAGAAAATAGTATGATTTCTTCATTTTTTGTTTAAGCAAGCTTGAGACAGGTGCATTTGAGCTCTTTAATCAGTGTTTTGTTATTCTAACTAAAGTCTAATACTTTTAACATCAGTTTTAAGCATTGTCACTATTTTTTGCAGCATAGTCAAATGTCCCCTGAAGCAACAAATAAAAAAAAATCTGATTCCCTGGTTTAAAATGTGACCAGAAATGTAATTTTACTTTATACAACCTGGTTGGATTACACAACTGTCTGCATTATTAAAAGTTCTGCTCAGCTTCTTTCTAAAAATGTTCCTTACTGAAACTGGAACCTTAATATTTAAGGCCTGTTTGTTGGAAGATTTTTTTTTCCTTTTTCTCTTTCTATGTTATATTTATGTAATTCATATAATAAACTGAATTTAGTATACAGAATTTATGGCTGATGTATTTTAAAGCACACTCCACACACACTGCTTCCTCATTTGGCATCCATCCATCCATCCATCCATCCACCTTTTAACTTAACATCTCCTTTGCAGATTCTATAATTCTCAATCTCCAGCAGTCTACTAGCGAGAGGCGGGGTACACCCTGGACAGGTCGCCCATCCATTGCAGGGCATGAAAAAAGGTATTTTAAAGCAATTAAAATGGAGACTGAAAAAGTATAGAATCATTTTAATGTGCATTGAATTATGTAAGTTAGCTAAGAAATTGGGATGGAACATGATACATCTCCTCTTAGGTGGTTCTGAGACAACATCTTAAAGGGAAATCTCATGAAGCAGGAGGAGCTTTATGATAATTACTGTAAAAGTATTCAGCATCAGAGCTGGTCAGTTCCTGAATAAGTTGGGTTAATGATTCAAATCTTCTGAATCAAGCATCTCGAGTCTGAGATATACATGTCCTTGTGCTAACTGCTGCTAAGTACACAAGGAAAATTAGCAGACTCACTAAAACACAGGAAACACTGTAGACTAAAATAATTCAGTTGTGTTGGTTTGTTGACTTGAGATAGTCGAGTCAACAGAAACATGCGGACTCGGATATCTTGGCCGTATCAGTTCACTTACTTAAGTAAATTAACTCAACGAGGGCACTGTGTACTCAGATGATATCCTCAGATGGTTCACCTATGTCTAGTCAAACCGGAGAAGCAGAAGAAAATAATGAGATTTTTTTTGTAGAAACTGTTAGGATTATGATTATTGATTAATTAATATTAATCAAGAATTATAATTAAAAATCATAATTTGAGAAAATCAATTTCTTAACCAAATATCCTAATTTATGAATCGAAGCCAGAGATGCCCTCTGGTGTTGTAATCGTAGCCTAAAGCCATTTATAATTACAACCGTTAAATACTCAGTAATAATTGATAACTATTACTAGATGTCACTGTTTAATCAACCGTTTCTGCCAAAACGTGGCGAACTTTGACCTTATTTTGACTGACAAATCACTCTTGCACAAAATAAACACAAACGCCTTCTCTTCATCTACGTGACATTTATTAAATCAACAGCTTGATACAATCCGCTATCCGATTCAATAACCTTCACCTAATCAAACATGCAAAGTTCTACACAAAAGGGTAAAATATCTAACTAAACAAATAAAACAAAACAGCAGTGGGTGTGTATGCAATCAAACCAGCAGTTATGGCAAGGTGATAATATGACAAAGGAATATGGTGTTGAACGGAGTTTTGGGAAGCGGCCCGCCAGAAAGTGTAGCTTAGTTACAGTGAGCCACAAAACTTCCCTCACCACTGGGGATGTTCGAGAACACAAAGGGTTGTAAAGATTTTGGCGGCAACTAATAAAACCCGAAGTTGAAGACAAAGAAAATAGTTGATTTTCACCATAAGGTTATTATACAGTTCAGTTTTAAATGTGCCCTGAGCTTGCTCTCAGGTGATACAACAATACGGCAAAACACACACAGCTGGGTAGCACAGCGGCTTCCAGATATTCAACACAGCACATCAAAGTTTCAATAAAAGGTTGCATGCACATACAATTCAGAACACATTAGACTATAAGTGGCGATTCTACGTTGCACTAAAACCTCCTCTATCCTGCCCAAGCTATTCCTAATAAAGAAATAAAAATAAAAGGTGGATTTTACTTGTCATTGTCTCCTCTGAGCAGAGGGAGAGAGGGGGGGGGGGGGGGGGGGGGGGATGAAGAGTTCCACGCGTCCGCAGATACTCAGCAAAGCAGTCTGTTTTCTTCATTGGTGGCCTCCGTGGCAGAAAGGTAGAAAAATTATGACGGACCGTCACTAGTCGACTGGTACAAAAACAAGGAGGAAAAATTGCGTCTCCTTGAAAACTCCGTGTTTTTTTTGGTTACTTGTTAAACTCACGTCTTCGATCGGTAAAGTTGAAAACTTACAAGCCTTCTTATTCCTGTAAGCTTAATTCGCTTAGTTTTCTCATTGGCCAATGGAGGAGAATGAATGAAATCCACTTGGGACCTCTTCTCCAGAATGCTGTTTCAGTTGCCTGGTAACCACGTCTTGGTCCCAAGCTGAAAAGCACCTCCTTAAAGGGGCCACCTTCCTAAATAGCCTCCTGTGACGTCAGACTTGGGACGTCCCCGTCATATCAGCCGCGGTGCCTGCTGGGATTTGTAGGAACAGACTATCCTGTGATACAAAATGGCCGATGACATTGGAAAGGCATAGTAGCATCCAGCAACGTGCAAATGATCCAATATTCAGCAAACAAGTGGTCCAACAAAACAAAGTGGGGGCAGATCTGGTATTTTCCCATCTGAATAATTTATCCCTTGGAAACCATGGGAAAACATTAATTTCACTGATTTGCTGTTTAAAAAGTCCCTCTATTCTTTTCTTCTGTTCTTCTTCAGTCTACCAGCAGGAGCATTTTTACACCCTGGGCTTTTCTTAGATAGGGGGCAACAACCCTGACTCAAGTTATTCAAGTGAAGCAGATTACTTTAGCGAGTGACTCTGAGTAACAAAAATCCATCAATGGCATGGAGTCCATCACCTCAGTTCAGGACGAGGACCTGTTGGTCCCCACAGTTAAAGCCTGTCTGGTTTGGTCATGGTCATGCTGGAGGGGAAGAAGGGTGATGCTATTAACTGTACTTGTTTCCTGTTTGGAGGAAGGGGCCAAGCATTCCTGGACTCAAAGTCATACTCACACACTCATGCATTTATCAAATATTCCTGTACATTATCTCAAATTGTTTTATGCAAACTACCAAACCAAACTTTATACTTAGGAGACACTTAGCAGCTCTTACACATCCAAATGCAAGCACACGCTTCTCTTCTTTGACACACTCAATGACTATCATATTCACCTAACTACATTTACTGGAAGGCCACGTTGATAGACCCCCTTGTAAGGAGAGACATACCATTCCGTCTGAGTCCAGGGGGAGTCCTTCAGAGGCAGCACTTCCAGTGACTTCAGTGCATTAAAGCTTTTACCTTGTGCTTCTAAAGGCTTCGGGACAAAAACAGGCCATGCTCTTTGTCTCCACCAGGGAAAGAGGGAATGCATTGTCTTGTGAGGACACTGATTACTTAGGAATCGGTCATCAATTATTCAAACGACAAAATACTGCATTGCCTCCACCTTTTGTGACAAGACCGCCTTTCAAGGCTGGGAAATGGGGAGACACACCCTGCCAAGTGCAGAAGAATCAATACAGGCCCAGGGAGTTGGCTTCCTTGTTTTTCTTTTGGTCTGCCTCGCTCTTCATAGTTGTGTGAATTTGGGCCCCTGGCATAGGCCCCCTTGGGAAGCCTTGAAGTGCCAGCTGCCGAACAGGCCACAGGGGTAAGGCGGGCCACCATGGAAGCCTTCGTGGTTTGGAACCAACCTGCAGCCTTTCTGTCATATTCAGCAAACTCCCTTTGCTCCCTCCAGTGTCTGTTGTCTTAACTCAGCCGATTAGCTGTAAGTGAGCCTGATGAATGTCCGCCGTTCATCCACTCACCTCCTGCTCAGGTTAGCAGAGGTGGAAGTTGCCCCAAGTTTTGAGACAGACAAAAAAGGGGGACTTTCTCCAAAGATGGGACCACCCAAGATTTGCATACTTGGGGTTTTTTTACTTTGTTTTTCTTCCTTACCTCCACTCAGTGGTGTTGCCAAATTTTTCCTTGGACCGCACTCCTGGCATTCCCTACTCTCCTGCTCCTTAGTCACTGTCACTGAAACACAAAGCACCGAACACATACAGCATGTCCCAATCCAGACAGTCTGACCTCACTCTCTGCAAACCTTCAGCACTGTGCAATATTCTGTAACAAATTATTTTCTTCACTGCTGTTGAGCCAGAGTCCTTATTTATAAACGCTGGAAATCACAAAAAAAGGTCAAATAACCCAGCAGAAAGGCAGTTAAGCTGACGTAGATCTTATTACTGTTTTACGTGCTGATTTTCTGTATTGAAAAAACATAACTTGCTCCAAAATGTTTGCTTATTAAGCTGACTTTATATAGAGGAGGAGTATAGTTGCTATAATGTATTTTTTATTCTGTAGCTAGCTCATTAGGGCTTGGGTTTTAGGAAAAAAAAAAATGGGCTTTTTAAGTTAATAAACCACATACGGATCCTCACTCAAACGCCTTTATAGGTTTCTTGAATAACTAAGGGAACCCAATTTGTGAACCCAATTTTGGCTTCACCAATTGGTTATCGGACTGCAATTTTACAGTGTTGTCTCTATTCATCCATTCATCCATCCACTAATTATTTAAATGTATTATTTTTGTGTTTAAAATGTTTTCATGGACTTACATATCCTAATTAGCTTGCAGCAGCTTGTGACATTCAACAAAAATGTGAAGGAAAAAGGAAACCATCTTAGAATGAAAAAAGTAAACTAGAAACTCGAAGGAAGGAGGGATCAGAGAAGGGGAGGGTGGAGGTGGTGGTTTGTGCTGTTTGAGGAGTTGGGTAACAGTGGCTGCTCTCCAAGACTGGCTAATAGTATCTGACACGCTGCAATTTTGAGGCTTATATCAACATTGTTTTCACAGCTGTAATTAAGCCACCTAATCAGAAGCACATTGGTCGGGACAGACTGGAGCTGTTTGGGGGCAGACTCATTGAGCTGTGTTCAGCCCTGCGGCCAGGCAGCAGCTCCACGCAGGACCCGGGCTAAGTGGAGGCCAGCCAAGGGAGCTGTGGGTGGGAGATCATCCTGAGTGTGATGCACATACACACAGTCGCACACAAGGGCTATGCACTATGGACCAAGGCCACACCAAACTGAGTGGAGGTTGGGTGATTCCTGATTCCTATGCATGTATGTGTGGCTATTTCTCTTTCCCTTTTTTATGGTAACATCTGTGTTAATTGTGTTGTCGTTGAATGAATTTCCATGCTTGTTCAGCGGATGTTTCACAGTGCAAAAGGAAGGAAAGCATGCAAATGTGAATATGAAAGAAAAAGGAACATGTGCATGTGTGTGGTCGCCCCGTCCCCGCTGAGGTTCACCTCACCCCTCGTCAGGGCCGAGTGCCGAGTCACCCAAGTCTCAAATGGCTCAGAGCACGCACACACAATCACAGAGGGAGAACAGGACGCAGCGCTCAGCTGGGGCCCAAAGTCAACAGATGAGCTGGTCTGAACTGGCTTGCTGTGTGTTCTGATTGTAAATTGCACTGGTGATGATTAGAGAACTCCAGCACAGGATGTCGACTCTTAAAACTGTCCAGAGAAAATAATTTTCTACAATGTTCAGGAAACTTTTTTTCTCTTCCTCACGGTGCTCCCACAGCAGAAGTAGTTGGTCTTTAAATTGGTTTAAGGCCTCCAAAGCATGAAAAACACAGACAATAGAGCCTCTTTCTCACTTTTATTATGCGATTGCACGCCCAGACCCATGCATCCACAGTTAATTTATGCACATTATTGTGCAAAACGTTTAAAATCTTTTTAAACACCCTCAATTTGTTTATAAGTTGCTTTCAAGGAACCACAGTTCTCCAGGTTTTTTGAAAGTGTCAAAGTTTGGCCTTGGCTTCTTCTTCTGTTATTTTTAGTTCAGTGTCACGGTTTACTGGATATTGGACCCCAGAATGCAGACGAGCAGGCAGCGTGATGGTAAGTGAAAAAAAGGTTTAATTACAAAAACTCACACTCAGCAGGAGGAGGGAACAAAACAAACGGGCAGGCAAGACAGGCATGGCATGATCAAAACAAGACAAGACTTGGTTAGAGAACAAGACATGAGCATGAGAGTGAAAGATGTTTCCGCGACGACTAACAGAACAGGTGTGAATATATGGCGTGTGTAAACCAGGCGGAGCAAGGAGACAGATTAACTTGAAGCAGGTGAACTGAATAAACTTAATTAACAGAACAAAACGTGACTGGAGCAAAACAGAGACTCTTGAACACAAACTAGAAAAACATGAAGCAAAAGCATAACCAGATCCGCAAACCAAACTTTACAAAACATGAACAAGACGACAAAACAAAAGCATGACCAGGAAAATAAACAGAAACATGATTCAAAACTTGAACAGTGAAAAACATAAGGAAAAAACCCGAAGCCAAAAACCAAACAACCCTACATCATGACATTCAGTCCTTGAACCTGACAATAGCTGCATTTCCATTGAACATCAAATTGCGCAAGTTGCAATTCCGAAAATAAATCTGCCTAATGGAAACACGACAATTCCTAAAAAGAGGCACAATTTTCGATAAAAAGTTTCTGCGCTAGGATGAAGTGGTTTTTTGGCCACATCGAAATTGGTGTATTTCACGAAACTGCAATGGAAACAGTTTTTATGCATCGCAGGAGTCACATGATCAACAACTGGATGTTATTACAAACGAAAAAGACCACAGGAAGTAGTAGGAGGATGACGCAGCATACATAGCTGCTCCTAAGTATGAAGGGCTTGTTGCTCCAACGCTATAATAAGACGCTGACGTCTTCTCTGATGGCCAATGATGAGCACTAGTGCTGTGGCTGAAATATGAATAAATCTTATGTGTTTACATCCATTGCTGCCATAATTGTTTATGAGTTATCGCGTCAACAAACTTATTCACATGTGATTTTAATTGCATTTCTTATTTAACGGAAACACGGCAATTGCAACATTGTGTTTTTTCGACATTAGCGGAATATCGACAAAGTTTTACACACATTTGTAATGGACAAGCAGCTATAGACAAATATTTAGCCTTGTGTGGTTAAATATCCGATAGGTAAATAAACCAAGAAATGTCCTTAAAAGTCCTTACAAATCTTAAGCAGATTAGTTGTATATGGGGTCATGTCCTTCAAAAAACAGGGAAAATCGATTTTTTTATATCGATGCCTTGTTTCCTGCTATTGCTTCCATTAATGCTCTATTTTCTTTCCAGATAAACAGTCCCTGGCACAATGCCTCTGTGTTTGGCTGTGTCTCTTTCCTAAAAGGGACCAGCAAATGAAACATACCTGCTGCCATTAACTCTGTGTACTTTCTTTAACATAGAAAGTGCTCCTACACCAGTGCTTCTGTATTTGTGTGCCTTTTTGTGTCCTTTCAGACCCGTCAGTCTGGGTGGGTGGCCTGACTGATACTGGTTCTGCTGAAAGTTTCTTCCTTTTAAAAGGAGTTGTTCGTTTCCATTGTCGCCAAATGCTTGTTCAGGATGATTGGTGCAAAGTCAGTGCCTCGAAGCAATCTGATGGGCTTCCTTGGATAAATAGGTTTAATAAATTGGCATTAAGCTATCAATGCTAAAAAAGCTATTGACTGTGTTTAATAAGAATCTGAATTTAATTGCACTGTATGCAATTGGATCTGAACCTGACCACATGACTGACTGTATCTGAACTGAACCAGAGCCTTGCAAAGCTACTAAAACTCAGCTTCAACCTTTTCACATGTGCTGTCATCAAAACCAAAAACTTTGTATTTATTTTACTGGGTTTTTATGTGATAGACCAACCCAAGCATTCATCCATCCATCCATCCATGGAAGGTACTAGCATCCCATCCCTTTCCCTTCTGATACCTATCTCCAGCAGTCAGTGTGCGACAGGCAGTGTACACCCTGAGATTTGCAAGCATGCACATCTTGTAACTAGTGTTCCTTGGTCTTTATAAAACTGTTTGTTTTTAATAATGTTCTCTAACGAACCTCTTAGGCCTATGCAGAAAAGTTGGATTTATACTTAGATTAATGCTGGACTGTGTTTACTAATTAGGCCCTCCCTGACACAAACTGGGTGCACTGAATTCTCTTTAAGAGCATCGGAGTAAAGGAGGCTGAATACAAATGCATCATATTTTACAGATTTTTTTAACACTATGTATAATTCACATTCTCTTCATAATTAGGCACGTTGGAATTTGAAGATGTAACAAGACAAAATGTGAAAATGATAGAGGGGGTTGAATACTTCTCCGAGGTGTAATGAATAAGATTGCTTTAAAAGATTAGAAGAACCCCAGGCTGCTTTAAAGCAGTACATAGAATGGTAGAAGGTAGAGCCAAACGTTTTGCAGTACACTATAAGAATGACTTCAGGAACATCAGGACATTGTACGACGTCACCCCTATGAACATGAACCTCGTTGTTTACTCCAGGGTGGCTGTTAGCAAGCTCAAGAAGATCAATGAGGGCTTGTGTAACAGAGCCATAGGTTGATGGGTATGAATAATTATTGCTCTGCTCTTCATCACCCACTCGCTGCATCATGATGTCACACAACACTGGGCTCGCCCAGCGTTGGCTCTCTGGCTCATCCCTCAGTCTCAATCCACTGAGCTTGAATTAGATTATTCTGCTGGACATTACAGAGACAATGCTGCTCGAAGCCACCTGGTAGATCCCATCCCACATTCCTGTACCAGTGTATTAAGGCCTTGCTCATTTACCTTTAATGTGAGTTCTTTCACCACATCCTTTGGCCTAATTTAGATTTACATCCTTGTTAAACACTTGGCCATTTCCACCTTTAATAAATGACTTCTATTCTTCTCCAAGTCATGCAAACACACATGTCTGGAAAAAATATAGCTGCAGAGAGAAAGGTATGAAACAGTGCGTCACTGTTTGCCTGACGTTTGGCAGCAGTTACACTTCCTCCATTCACAACTTTCCTTCATTTCACTTGCATGTAGAAGTCCAGCTTGAGTTAATTATAAAGAGCTGAAATCTGGGAGCTGCATCCTAAGCCTGCAAAGTGAGACAGGATTTGACCCATGACCTAACTCAATTTTAGGACCAGACAAGAACGACTTGTCATACTATTATCATAATCATTTCTCTAATGACAGCACCTTGCAAAATATTCATACCCCTTGACCTTTTCCATATTTTGTCACGCTAAGACCACAAACCTCAATTGTTTTAATTAGTATTTTTTGTAACAAGTAGTGAGTAATTGTGAAGTTGGATGATACATAGTTTGAAAATGGTTTACAAGTACAAATCTGAGAAGTGTGGTGTGCATTTGTATTAAGTTAATTCTTTGTAGAACCAGATTTTGCCACAGTTTCAGCTTAAAGTCTTGGGGCGTGTCTCCATCATACTTGCACACGTAGAGACTGAAAGGTTTGCCTTTTCTCGTTTCCATAACAGGTCAAACTCTGTTAGACTGGATGGAGAGCATCTGTCATCATCAGTTTAAACTCTTACCACAGATTCTCAATCAAAGTTAGGTCTGGACTTTGACTGGGCCATTCTAACTGATGAATATGTTTTGATCTAAACCATTCCTTTGAAGCTCTGGTTGTTTGTTTAGGGTTGCTGTCCTGCATGAGGTTGAACCTCCCCCCAGTCTCAAGGTTTTTGCAGCCTCTAACAGGTTTTATTTAGGGGTATCATATAAAAGGGAACTTGATACAAATGCAGTCCACACTTTTCCTGATTTAAGTTAACCTTGTACCATTTTTTCCTTTTCACAAATATTAATGTTTGTGGTTAAATCATCACAAAATGCAAAAATGTTCATGCCCTATCAATACTTTTGCAGGGCTCTGTATATTCCTGTCATTTTACCTCCGTATACTATAGGTGTAAAGGTCGACATTAAATTCTAGTTGAAGGAGAGAAATGAGCTGTGTTTTCCATCACAGCACCCACAGACTTCTCAGCAGCTCTACTAACTTTTCTTAAACACGCCATGCCCCCCTTTTGTTTCCTCCGTTTTGCTTTTTTCCTGTCTCTATCCTCTCTGTTCTGTCCGCTTCCCCCTTTCTCTGCATTCTAAGGCTGTTTGCCTAAATAGACGGTTTTTGCTCAGCTCGCCAGCTTGTGGTTCACCGAAACAGACAAATAAATTCATGAGGGCGCATGTATTCATTCGAGCAAGGTCCATGCACACTCCACAGGCACATTTAGGATGAGAGATAATCAGAAAATGTAAGATGCAGGAGCAGAAAGTAAATTAAAACCATATCAAGGCACAACTGAGAATGAATTGTGTCAAACAATAAAAAGGGATTCTCCAGATTGATCTTGTCTGTATGTCACTGCTTAAGTTAACTCCTACCTTTGTGTCCCACAGCCTGTTAAAGGGACAGTTTAGAGACCTTGTCTTGCTGGGAGTCTGTTAATAAACCTCAGTCGGGTCCTGAGGGGAGCCCACTGCTGTGTACAGTGGTGTGCATTAAAACTGCAGTCATGGTTCCTCAGGGCCTAAGTGTGTTTCAAGGTATGTGAGTGAATTCAATGTTTACGAGAGTCTTGGATGTGAAAAGACCCAGATTTATACGTCTTGCTGTTGGAATATCCCTGAGACATGTTGGAGGCGGTGAGGGGATTTTATAAAAGTCCTCTCCAGTTTCTCTGCTTCAGCATTTTATCCAGGTGAGGACATTACGTGGTGACAAGAGTCATTAAAATCCCTCCTCCTCTTTTCCCACTCACACCGACTGGTTTGTGCTTTTCTAGGCTGCTGGATCTTCTTTTCAGAAACCTTGAAGTAAGCATGCATGAAGCTTATATTTCTCATAATGTTTATTTAACTGAATAATTCAGCTGGATGTAGAATATTTACCAAAACTGTTGTTCCGAACCATGGTATGTTTTTACTGAATGTATATCCTGGAAGCACTTTTAACTGATTATACACTTTAACTGTTAGAGCTTTCTTTCAAAGCTCTAATGGTGCTGCTGAGAGCAGTCCTCTTATCTTGATATGAACCTAAAATTCACTTAAAATGCATGAAGAGGGAATAAAGCTGTTATTAATATTTACACATGCATGATTACCTCATTTAGCATCTTTGAGAATAAAAATATAGTGAAAACTAAACCTTGTTCTCCGACCTTATGGGGACCCAGGGCCCAGTCATATTGCAGCTGACCCCCACATAGGGTTATGGTTGGTTTTGTCAGTGTTGTGGGTTTGGTGGCAGGACCAAAATGCAGATCATGGCGAAGAGGCCGCATGGTGAGTAGAAGGCGTTTTTAATTTTAAAGCAACGACTTACAGGTAAGTGGTCCAGGTGTATAGTCAGGAGATAAAAAAGCTCAACAAGCTGATAAAAAAGGCTGGTTCTGTTCTGTGGACTCCTCTGGAACCTCTGGAGATCATTGTGGAAAGAAGGATTCTTCATAAAATGAAGAACATTATGTAGAACCCTGAGCATCCTCTTCATGAGACTGTCCTACAACAACAGAGTGTCTTCAGTCAGAGGCTTCTTCAGATCTGCTGTAAGACGGAGCGCTACAGGAGATCCTTCCTGCCCACAGCCATCAGCATCTACAACGGCTCTTTGAGGAAACCTTCATAATATGAGCTATAAAAACATTTAATTTCCCTTTGGGATTAATAAAGTATTTTTGAATTGAATTGAATAGACTAAACAAACCACAAGGAGAAACTCGGGAATACAACAAGGGTTGTCAACGAAAGGAACCAGCGGGGAACAATGAAAACTAGAGAGCTTATAAGCTGAGGGAAGTGGAGTATGAACCAATGATACAGGGAGGCAGGTAATCAGAGGAAACAGGAAACAGGTGTGGACCAGGCTGCAGGGAACTGAGGAAATATGTTACTATGGAAACGGGAACTAGAGAACACAGAGACAGGAGGGGAAAACTAAACTAAACTAAAGACAACTCTAGGGAACATAAATAGTAATTCTAGGAAGGACTACACAGGAGCATTGGGAAAAGCTAAACTAATGGAAAACAGACCTAAGGAACCCTATATAATATAAACCCTAACATAAAACACAAGACTAAATCTGGAAGGAACACTAACTAGACAAAGCAGGGACATGATGAACTATACTAAAGAGCTAGGCTGGGAAAGAACAACTAATCTTAAGGGGAACAAGCAACTGGGTAAATAACAACAAAAAGGGGTCTTAGGCCAAAGGGAAAAGGGGAACTAATAAACTAGAAGAATGCAACAAGAACAAATAATCTAACAGTAAACAAGCACAGAAACACTAAGCGAGAAACTAAACTAGAAAACCCGAAGAAGCAAAGAGAACTGTTCTAATAATAATAATAACCAGAGGAGAAAACCATTGTAAGTAATAAATAAATGAGAAAGCAACCACCAAGGGAACTAAAGGCGAGGGGAGAAGGAACTACTAAAACTAGGGGGCAGGAGAGAGTACAAAACTAACATCAGGATAACAGAAGGAATAAACAAACATAACTACTAAACCCAAAGGAATAGAAACACCTAACTGAAAAGTAAACAAAACACAAAACCCAAACAAATTCCAAAATGGCAGAATGGCAGATCCTGACAGGTTTAGAGGTATGGTGTGAGTTAAATTTTGGTTAAGCTTAAGGTTAGGAATATATGGCTGGGGTTAGGTAAAAATGCAGTTACTAAATGCAGTGGAAGTCAATAAAAGGCCTAACTTGAGAAGAAATATGGACTTTTGTGTGTGTGTGTGTGTGTGTGTGTGTGTGTGTGTGTGTGTGTGTGTGTGTGTATGTGTTTGTTCACATGCATCATAGCTCCATGTTTGCTTTTATGGGACATTTCTGATTCCAAATAACATTCAGACTTCTGCTGCTATTTCTGCTGCACCCTAAAGAAACCATTTAGGGCCAAATAAATTATGGAGAGCTAGTACCATGGTTCTAGTCCTCTGTTTATGGGTCTGGGTTTTTAAGTGAACTAGAAGATCAAACTGTTCACTTTGGGTGGTTTACTAGATGTGAAACCGCACTGAGTGTCCTTGGGAATAACTGCTTCATTGTGTGTGTGTGTGTGTCCTTCAGTTCTGGCAGGAACCTGAAAACCACTGGGAGGTGCTCCAGTTGTAATGAGTATGGACTCATTTGTTGACTTTGGGATGGTTAAAGGTGTACGGAAGCCCTGAAAGGCAAATTAAAGCAAGAACCTACTTTCTGCATCTGATCAAATGCATCTTTTCTTCTGACAACATGGCTTTGGACTAAGAGGGAATAAATTGTGAAAAAGTATTTGTCTTAAATTCATAACTTATTTACTTAATATTTATTATTTTATAGTACTACCTTTATATAAGGGTCATCCCAAATTTCTTTAAATAGAAATGCATCACAAGCATTTTTTCACTTGACTTTAATGGCTGATTAGAAACAAAAATACAAATAAATGAATAAAAACATTCAAATTAAAATAGTGGGAAGTCTTTTTGGCCCAAAAAGAATAAAAACTTTTTTTGGTGGCAGTGGACATTTATTAGAAACAGTTTGGTTCTATGATTTTTACTTATCTATCAGGTCTGAAGGAAAAGTATTTTTTTTTTCCTTAAAGACCCCTTTTCCACAACTTCCCTGTTTATCACAATGTAGGAACATTAATTCACTCAAAACATATTTAAGATTACAAAATATATTCTGTGTGTAAGCAGTAAAAAAGGCATTTATTTATTTATTTATTTTTCAGCAGGTTGGGAAAATAAACAGAATATTTCCTTTTTCCTGTGTTTGAACAGCAAAAAGCATTTATTTAATTATTTGTTTAAGATTTTCTTACCACCTGCTGATAAAGTAAAGGGTAGAAAAAAATTACTTGCCATTTAGAGTTGAGTATGAATAAATAAATAAATACATAAATAAATACCAGTGAATTTCACAGAAATAAAGCAAAAACTGTCAAAACTGTTTTTTTGAACAATGCAAAAAAACTTTTTTTTGTTTTAGTATTCCTGGTCAAGATGTTTTCTTTCCTGCTGATAACTCTTAAATTTGTAAGAAAAAGTCAATTTGGTCAGACCTAAAAAATAAGTATCATTTGTAGAGACATTAGACATGTAGAGACATTATGAGAAAAGAGCATGAAGTGTGATGCATAGAAGGTTAAACCACTGATGTACGAATATGAGGTTAAGAACAAGACGAAGGAACAAAAGGTACAGTTGTGAGGGGAGAAAGACTGGGACCAGCACTTCATTTCTGGTTGAACCCAACAGGCCTTCATTCTGCAGCTGTACTCTAGCACTCTGAGACTTAAGAAACCACTTTATTTTCCCTTACCTAAAATGGTGTGGGATACAGAAGCAGCGCTAATCCTCACTCAGCTGCTGTGTTATTTCTAATTTATTGGACAAAGCCTATGATATGTAAGTCATGAAATAACTTCTGGAGGTTCGAGCACACTCCTGTGCAGTCTGGATAGTGTATTTAAACTTAAAACTTAGCACCCAAACAACAGCTTGACCTCAGTTACAGCCAGGTTTCTCAATTTCTGGTTTTGCACTATTAATGTTATGTCAGTGGAAGTGCTGAACAGGACGCCTAGAGGCAGACTCTAGAAGATGTAAAGATTCAGCAGCAATAAGTTTAACAAAAAGCCCTGGGAACAAAACATGCAATAATTTCAAACATTTCCATTTAGACTTTGCAAATAATCTGAATTTTTGCATGTTTTGAGATTATAATTTTAAGTTGTCACATGCATCCTTAGTTTCTATACTGTAATGTGCACCACATGGAGGCTACTGTTGGGAAGTTCAGGTTTCCACTAATTTCAGCACACTGTAATAAAACAGGGGGAGTTGCATCGAGTGAATGGTCAATATCCTTGATCGATGCTTGAAAATTTGGAAAGCCACAGGGCCCGACAGCTATGTAGCATATTACTTTTGGAAGAGCGAAGGATAGATTAACTGGATTTGTTATGTTGAGGGAATTTAATCCCAATATTTTTTCCTATACACAATTTGAAGGTGCATGTTTTGGCTTTCTAATGAAATGACCCCGGGTGGACGAAACTTCATCTTCTATATTCCATACCAAGTCCACATTCAGTTTAGAAACTGACAATGCTGCGGTTTGGTTCTGCTTTTATCTTTGCAATTTTTGGCAGAACTGCACTCCATGTTTTGATCAGACTTTGCATTCAAATAATCATGAGCTAATTCAGGTTTCCTCAGTACTCTGGGAGGTCTTTATCTCCTGAAGAAAGGCAATAAGACTGAAGCATTCAAATGTGCTCCAAATTGGAAAAAGAAGACAATTAGGTTGCCATGTGGCTGTCAGTCAGCACACTGTTGCAAGGTGTTCTATGAGGTGAAACCAAGCAGGCGAACTAAGGTAGAGGTGGTGTAGTGAGATGGAGAGGCCAGGCAGTCAGGGGGCTACACTAGAGCAGCTGAGTGCTGGGGAGGGAAACACCATTGTACTGTTCGTTTGGAGACATTCTGTCAAAGTCAGCACCGGCTGACACCTCGGATCACAGTTTGATAGACGGAAGAGTAGCTCTCACTGACTAGGTCCTATTAAGGTGGATGTTTTCAAAGTTTGGGCCTGGCACTGGGGAAAAAATAGGAAGGACACAGAGGGGAAGTGGAGCCTGAGTGGAGCTGACATGCTTCAAGACACTCTTCCCCAAACGCGCTGTCGGGGGTCAAATCGCTTTCTTTCCTGCGCCCAGTCTGGCTTGTTGTCCAACTCACTGAATGTCTAATAGAGAGAGAGCTGGAGATCGCCACACTGCGCTGCGCAGACGCTCACACCCAGTCCTAACTAAAAATAATGCAAATCTGGTGGATGCAAAGCAAGCATGAGTGCATTTTAACACACATTCTCACAGGCTTTCAAGCAAACATGCACGCACACAGTTGTCTGCATATATAGTGTGAAGAGTGTCCAGCTGGTTTAGTTTACATAGGTTTCCATGCAAGACTCTTTGTACCCCACTGCATCACCTTCTCCTGGATCAATGCTCTCCTGCTGTCACAGTGGAATGAGCAGGCAGAGGCAGCTCAGAGAGGCCTGCTGGATCAACAGAGGCACAAAAGCATTAAGAGGTAGCAGAGGTGGGGGTGGAGGGGGTGGCAGCTTATGTGGCGATGCTTAAATATGTGTATGTGCTGTTCTAGTCGTCAGAAAGGGGGCAAATGCACACTGCACCTTGACCACCTATTATGAAGCTCTTTGCCGCAATGTCAAGTGAAAGCAAGTTAATTGGGTGAAGCTGTAGAGCATGTTAGGGCAGTGGTTGAGGGCTCTCCAGCCTGACAGTTGAGTGTCAGCGGGACGCAGTCAAGTGTGGCTGAGAGACAGAGCGCTGTCACCGGGCCTAAAGCAGGGCCGCTGGGGTAGCTGGGGAGGGAAACCAGCTACCCCTCTGTACACACACACACGCACACACTAATACCTAAATCACACACTGATTCAAACACCTAATTACAGTCATCCCCTCGGCAACACGCCTGACTCTGTCACAAATCATTTTATAGAAAATTAAACAAAAACCTTCAGGATTTAAGAAAAATACATTTAATAATCATGTTTTTAAAAAGGACAATATGGAAGTAATTAGTGTTGATGAGTGGCAAAAACCATGCTGCAAAATAAATTCTGCTGTTTATACAAAAGCAAATTTTTTTTAAATTATTAACTTATTACTTTATAGCTTTTAACACTTCAAATAGTTTAGGTGATGGAGTATTTTTTTAGAGAATTAATATGCAGAATATTTATATATTATATCTGATTGTAAAAATAAAACAGTATTTCAACATTCATAAAATAGTTCTCCTTTTTCAGGAAAAATATTAGACACCTGCAAACATGTTACAGTGCCTAGCAAGGGCATACACTTTAAACTTTTTCACATTTTGTCTCATTATAACCACAAACTTCAACGCATTTAATTGGGATTTATTGGGGCATACCAACACAAGGTAGTGCATAATTGTGAAGTGTAGTAAAATAATACATTGTTTTAACATTTTTTACTAATTAAAATGTGTGAAGCGGCTGGGATGAAGATCAGCTCCTCCAAGTCCAAGGCCATGGTACTCGACCGGAAAAGGGTGGCCTGTCCTCTTCAGGTTGGAGGGGAGTTCCTGCCTCAAGTGGAGGAGTTTAAGTATCTCGGGGTCTTGTTCACGAGAAGGGGAAGAATGGAGCGGGAGATCGACAGACGGATCGGTGCGGCTGCCGCAGTAATGGGGGTGCTGTGCCGGTCCATTGTGGTGAAGAGAGAGCTGAGCCGAAAAGCAAAGCTCTCGATTTACCGGTCGGTCTACGTTCCTACCCTCACCTATGGCCATGAACTTTGGGTCATGACCGAAAGAACGAGATCCCGGATACAAGCGGCTGAAATGAGCTTCCTCCATAGGGTGGCCGGGCACTCCCTTAGAGATAGGGTGAGGAGCTCGGCCATCCGGGAGGGGCTCTGAGTAGAGCCGCTGCTCCTCCACATTGAGAGGAGCCAGTTGAGGTGGCTCGGGCATCTATACCGGATGCCTCCTGGACGCCTTCCTCGGGAGGTGTTCCAGGCACGTCCCACCGGGAGGAGGCCCAGGGGACGGCCCAGGACACGCTGGAGGGACTATGTCTCTCGGCTGGCCTGGGAACACCTTGGGCTTCCCCCGGAGGAGCTGGAGGAGGTGTCTGGGGAGAGGGACGTCTGGGCGTCTCTGCTAAGTCTGCTGCCCCCGCGACCCGGTCCCGGATAAGCGGAAGACGACAAGTACTAATTAAAATAAAAAAAAAAAGGTAGCATGTATTTCCATTCAGTCTCAGTGAGTTAATACTTCGTAGAACTACCTTTTTCAGCTGCAAGTCTTGGCTGGACAACATCTGTAAGCATCATTCTTCAAGTGTGTCTGGCCACAGATTCTAAATTGAATATAGGTCTGGACTTTGACTAGGTCATTCTAACACATCAAAATGCCTTGATCTAAACCATTCTGTTGTAGCTCTGGCTGTATGTTTAGGGTCTTTGTCCTGCTGGAAGGTGAACCTCCTCATCAGCTTTTCTTCAAGGATTGTCCCGTGTTTAGCTCCATCTGTCTTATAATCAACTTTAACGTCTTAAGCCACAACCCCTAGCGCTTTGCTGTAATTTCCCTCAATCAAAAATAGATGTGTGATATCCACAGAAGCGTCAGAATCTTGGCTAAAAGCTAATATAAAAAACTTCTACAAACACCAAACACAATTAAAACTACAAGCAGCTGAATCAGAAAGTAAACAAACTCCACAAAGCGCGGCCCAGCAAACCAGAGATACTGCATTTAAAAAACATTATTATTCAATGAATAGTTATTTGAATAGAGTTTGTAATTTCTGAGAAAACCTCCATTAGATTTGGGTGTGTTATTTCGAGCACAAACCTCATGAAAACCCCTTGGGGCTAAAGAGGCTAATAAGCTTCAGTATCCCTGCTCACGACAAGCGTGCCCACGCCATGATGATGCCACCAGCATGGTTCACTTTAGGGACAGGTTGTTCAGGGTTATGTGCAGTGTTAGTTCTCCACCACACTAAGTGTTGTATGTAGACCAAAACCCGACTTGAGCCCCTTCTGCTTCCACTTGCTTTCTCTGTCTCCAACATGGCTTGTGGCAAACAGGAATACTCCTGCTTTCATTATGGATGTTTTTCTGTCACACATCTATAAAGGCCTAATTTGCAGAATGCTTAACTAAATATTGGCTATGAATAGATCTTCCCACCTGAGATGTTGATCCCGGCAGCTCCTCCAAAGTTACCATGGGTCTTGTGCCTTCTACCTTAAGCAATTTCCTCCTTGCCTGGCCTGTCAGTTTAGGTGGATGGTCATGTCTTGATAGGTTTGCAGTTTCCATGTTCAGATTGTGACTGAATGGAGCTCTGAGAGATGTTCAAAGCTTGGGGTATTGTTGTAGAACCTAACCCAGCTTTAAACCTCTCCACAACTCTCTCCCTGACCTGTCTACTGTGTTCCTTGGTCTTCATGATGCTGTTTGTTCTCTAATGTTCTCCATCAAGCTTCTGATGCTTTCAGAGGACAGCTGTGTTTACCCAGTGATTAAACTACACACAGGTGGACTCTATTAACTAATCAGGTGAGTTCTGCAGGTAATTGGTAGCAATTGCATTTGTTTGGGGTTAACAGAGTAAAGGGAGCTGAACATAAATGTGCACCAACACTTTTTAGATTTTTGTTTGTGAAAAAATGACAGATCAAGTATCGTCACTTTCACACTTATGCATTACTGTGTGTTGATCTCTTACATAAAATCTCAATAAAGTACATTAAAGTAAAGGCCAGGTTGTCTGCATGTATTCTAAAACCTTCTCTATAACATGACAGTCTTTATTGAATATTGTCACCATCTGTCCCCTTTTTCCAGCAGTTTTTGATTGACCCCACATTCCCCACCACCCCAGTAATTTAATTGCAATTAGCAGGCAACTTAATGACTTATTGACAAACCTAAGCAGTACTGAACAAAAAATGCCCAAAAGAACTGAGCTTTAAGCGATTCCCCTGGGAGCGTTCTGGAGCAGCCCTTCAGACAGTGAGGAGGGCTGCAGGATGCCCATTTATCTTCCTAAAGCTCACATTCAATCTCCATCACGTTGTCAGATGGAAATGAGACGCACTCTTTTGTACCATTCACACCCCACAAGGGCTACTCAGTGCTCCGCTTTCAAAATGACAAAAAGAACCTAATTAGAGAGGATTGAAGGGTATGAGAGAGGAGGACGGTCACGGCCCCAGGATCGTTTTGTTATATGCCGTGTTATGTCTGCGGCCGTAATATTTGTACTGAGCAGTGTGGGAACGGAGCACGGCAGCAGATGATCCCCTGCTATGGGTGCCTCAACATACCCACCGATCCATAATGTAGGGCCTTATGAAACTGATGGGCCAGAACACAGTCTCTATTCTGAAAGGCACAAAGCATTTGACAAGGCTGTTAGGACTTTGACCACAGTAACCTGATTAGGCAAATGCCAGGGATCAAGCAGGAAAACACATTCAGAGGTGATCCTAAATGGTGGACAAATTTGTTTGTTAAGTTCAAAGCTAATTTATGTATTTTAACTGCAACTAATACAGCCCCACAGTTATTGACACCAGTAAAAAATACTGGTCCTTCTCAAAATATTAGCATATTGTGATAAAGTTCATTATTTTCCATAATGTAATGATGAAAATTTAACATTCATATATTTTAGATTCATTGCACACTAACTGAAATATTTCAGGTCTTTTATTGTCTTAATACGGATGATTGTGGCATACAGCTCATGAAAACCCAAAATTCCTATCTCACAAAATTAGCATATCATTAAAAGGGTCTCTAAACGAGCTATGAACCTAATCATCTGAATCAACGAGTTAACTCTAAACACCTGCAAAAGATTCCTGAGGCCTTTAAAACTCCCACCCTGGTTCATCACTCAAAACCCCAATTATGGATAAGACTGCCGACCTGACTGCTGTCCAGAAGGCCACTATTGACACCCTCAAGCAAGAGGGTAAGACACAGAAAGAAATTTCTGAACGAATAGGCTGTTCCCAGATTGCTGTATCAAGGCACCTCAGTGGGAAGTCTGTGGGAAGGAAAAAGTGTGGCAGGAAACGCTGCACAACGAGAAGAGGTGACCGGACCCGGAGGAAGATTGTGGAGAAGGGCCGATTCCAGACCTTGGGGGACCTGCGGAAGCAGTGGACTGAGTCTGGAGTAGAAACATCCAGAGCCACCGTGCACAGGCGTGTGCAGGAAATGGGCTACAGGTTCCGCATTCCCCAGACCTGGGCTACAGAGAAGCAGCACTGGACTGTTGCTCAGTGGTCCAAAGTACTTTTTTCGGATGAAAGCAAATTCTGCATGTCATTCGGAAATCAAGGTGCCAGAGTCTGGAGGAAGACTGGGGAGAAGGAAATGCCAAAATGCCAGAAGTCCAGTGTCAAGTACCCACAGTCAGTGATGGTCTGGGGTGCTGTGTCAGCTGCTGGTGTTGGTCCACTGTGTTTTATCAAGGGCAGGGTCAATGCAGCTAGCTATCAGGAGATTTTGGAGCACTTCATGCTTCCATCTGCTTAAAAGCTTTATGGAGATGAAGATTTCATTTTTCAGCACGACCTGGCACCTACTCACAGTGCCAAAACCACTGGTAAATGGTTTACTGACCATGGTATCACTGTGCTCAATTGGCCTGCCAACTCTCCTGACCTGAACCCCATAGAGAATCTGTGGGATATTGTGAAGAGAACGTTGAGAGACTCAAGACCCAACACTCTGGATGAGCTAAAGGCCGCTATCGAAGCATCCTGGGCCTCCATAAGACCTCAGCAGTGCCACAGGCTGATTGCCTCCATGCCACGCCGCATTGAAGCAGTCATTTCTGCAAAAGGATTCCCGACCAAGTATTGAGTGCATAACTGTACATGATTATTTGAAGGTTGACGTTTTTTGTATTAAAAACACTTTTCTTTTATTGGTCGGATGAAATATGCTAATTTTGTGAGATAGGAATTTTGGGTTTTCATGAGCTGTATGCCAAAATCATCCGTATTAAGACAATAAAAGACCTGAAATATTTCAGTTAGTGTGCAATGAATCTAAAATATATGAATGTTAAATTTTCATCATGACATTATGGAAAATAATGAACTTTATCACAATATGCTAATATTTTGAGAAGGACCTGTATGTAAAAAACTTCAAATAATTATTGCGGTAATGTAATACACACTGACAAATTTAGAAAAAGCCAAAACCTTTAATGTCAGAATTTCTTTTTGTCAATTTGGAGAAAAAAATCCCACAAAGAAATAAATGTTTTTTTCTTTTTGTTTTTTTAACTAAATCCCCTCCTCCACAGTGATGTTGATACTTTAAAAACTTGCTCCTGCCAGCAGGACAGCAACATGGATAGATGTTCATCCATCCATCTACAAATGGATCACAGGACTGAAACCCAGACAGCTGCTCCTCATCTTCTTCCTATGGGATGCGCCCGGAAAAGGGAGGCCCCGAAGGGAGTAATCCTGATCGGTTGCTGAAACCAACTGAATTCTTTCGATGTGGAGGAGCAGCAGCTCTATTGCAAGCTTGCCCAGGATGAAGAACCTACCTGACCCATCTGGAACGCAGTACCCAGCTACCGTACAGAGGAAGCTAATTTCAGCTGCTGGTTTCTGGGATCTAGTTCCGTCTGTCATATCTGATGATCAGATGCGAGGGTGACAATGCAAACAGACCAGTAAATTATGAGCTTTGCTTTATGCTTCAGCTCTTTCTTCACTATGACAGACCAGCTCAATGCCGTCATTGCTGCAGATAAGACCCAAATCCAGAACCACTGCTGACAAAAAAGAACATAAAGTCCCATCTCATATTAGCCAAAAACATTTTGATGATCCCTAAGACTTTGGAAAATATTCTTTGGCCTGAGGAGACAGAAGCAGAACTTTTTGTAAGGTTGTGTTTCACTTCATCTGGTGATCTGGGACGTTTTTGCTTGTTCTGAACCTGGAGAGCCTGCCACCTCTATGGCCAGATCTTAAAGTGAGAGACATCCTAACAATATTTTTTGAAATAAAATATTTGGGTAAGCTTCATTTTAGAGGTCAAATAATGAATCTTAAGCACAGCCTGAGTGCTTGAGGTAAATATAAACCTCGGTGTGAAGTTCATCTCACATTCTTAACCTCATGAGTATTACTTGAAACCTCATCATCAACTTAATGCAATCACATTCACTTTTAAATCTAATTCCTCAAACATTTCTACCACTGTCCAAATGTTCCCCTTTTCTGTCAGACTTCATGTCAGGACCCCCGCCCCCCCTATTAAAAGCTTTGTAAACTGCTTAAAGGACCATTACGTCTCCTTACTTCCTCTTTTATAATGGGTTAAGCAGTCAACTCAAGCACTTAATAGAAGTTAAGAGGCTGGAAGCAATCAAGCTCTAAACAGTGTAATAAAATATGTTTTTATTTCCACCTTTTGGTTCTGTTTCTTTTGTGAAATCAAGACATTAATATAAATTATTATAAACTTAATCAACAAAATATAAATCTCAGCAGGCAGAACATTTATTAGTTCTAATAAATATTTTGATTTCAGAATTGCTGTATTTAAAGGAAACTTACTCATGTCCCTATAAAGAATTATACAATCTTTCTGACCTTTGCAGTTTGAATGAGTGTGAATCTTTTGAGGAAAGAAAATGATTTAAGGCAAAATATTGCTCTGATCAAAGTTTACACAATCATTCAGGTCACTTAAATAGCTTTTTAAAATGTTATTTTTCATGTCACACTGGTTATACAGAAAACGAGAACTGGGAGCACCAGCTTGGATTGGTTGTGGATTTCCTAATCCACGCAGAATCGAAATAATATGTGCATGTAAAATATATATTTGAATAAATGTCCCTCAGAAAGTGGCATCTCAACATCTTTTCTGTGTATGAACAAGCCTTTGGCATGGCTTAGCTTTCTTTATCCAGTATTGATGTGTGTTTGCTACAACTGTCCTGTTTGAACAAATGTTTCCATGTTTACCCCTCTGACCCAAACTTAAAGCTATAGGCACATTAAGACCATGATGAGGGTCTAAATGCGCATATACCGGAAATTTCATTTGCCCTGGCCATTTTCCTTATCGGGATTTGTACTGTGAAGTCCAAACCAGAGCAGTGACGTTTACAGATGCAGAGCGGTAACTCCTCTCACAGTCGCGGTGTCGACCGAGGTCTAACTGGGTGGAGGAAGATTCCCATGGCAGAATTGAACACCTTGATTTTCAGTTTTGTAGTTGTTACTTATATAGTCGCTACAAACTGTAAGACATAAACTGTAACAAATTTTAAATGGATTTTGCTGAACTTTCTTATTCTATCACTTCTGAGGACAGAGAAGAGGAAAAGCCATAACCTTGTGATCTTTCCACTGCTTTTTACTCTCTAACTCAACTTCAACTGTCACACACACACACACACACACACACACACACACACACACACACACACACACACACACACACACACACACACACACACACACACAGCAGGAGCGCTATGTTTCTAAAAATCTGTAAGGGTTTACTAAACAAATATGTTAAAACCCTAAAACACTACAAGGAATCAGGAATTCATTCCCTCTCTCTCCACAGACAGCTGCAAACAGACAAGTTTGATTTTAAATCTATTACATTTGGACTTACCAGAAAATATGGGCTGTAGACTATTTTAAACTGATGTGATTGAAATACAATGTTGAAAAAGTTAAACAATTTGAAATGATACATTTCTTACACTAAGCTCCACCCACAACTTACTGGTAGATGAGAAAGAACTACTTACCAGAGCTATTTTCTGGGGTTAATTTCCACCCAGGTAATTAGTTTTTCCCCTCGTAAATGCTATAGACACACAGAGCAATAATGGTCTCAGAAAGCTATCCTGGTCCCAGGAAAATGTTTCTTAAAGGGTTGCAACTTGGACACAATTATGAGAATACTCCCAAACACAGATCAAAAATGATTTTAGAAAGGATAAAACAGGCTATCATCAAGCTACTTGGATGTTCTTCCCACACCCCAACCGAAGGCAGATTGAACATTTGTGGACCATGCTTAAAAGGTAGGTCTGTGCCATGAAATTGGCAAGTTAAATGAACACCAACAATTCTTCCAAAATAAGTGGTTAAATATTCAGCCAGAATTATGCCACAAGTTTGATTCGGATGTCTACAAAATGCTTGTGGTCAAAGAGATATTTTGAAAATAGTGGGACCTACAGTTAAAACCAAAATTATTCATACCCCTGGCAGATCTGGGTTGTCCACAAAATGCAGTTAAAAGCCTTCAGCTGATTCAAAATGCTGCAGCAAGAGTTCTGATGAAAATGAAAAAGAGAGATCATATTTCTCCTATTTTAGCTTCCCTTCATTGGCTCCCTGTTAAATCCAGAATAGAATTTAAAATTCTCCTCCTCACATATAAAGCCCTTAATGATCTAGCTCCATCATACATCAGAGATCTGATTGGTCCATATGTTCCTACCAGAGCACTTAGTTCTCAGACTGCAGGTTTACTGGTGGTTCCTAGAGTCTCTAGAAGTAGAATGGGAGGCAGATCCTTTAGTTATCAGGCTCCTCTCCTGTGGAACCAGCTCCCAGTTTTAGTCCGTGAGGCAGACACCCTGTCTACTTTTAAGGCTAGGCTTAAAACTTTCCTTTTTGATAAAGCTTATAGTTAGAGTGGCTTAGGTTATCCTGAGCTATCGGTGTAGTTATGCTGCTATAGGCTTAGGCTGCTGGAGGACATAATTACCACTTTCACTCTCTTCGCTACATTCTCACACTACTCTCCAAGTTTGCATTATTTGCTGTTATTTCAGTTTTTAACTTTATGTTCTCTCTTTTCTCTTCCTAGAAGCTACACCTGGCCTGACTCTGTGTCTACCAGTGACACCTTTCTGGAGAGGCGCATCGTCCAAGCATCTGCTGCCAACAACTTAATGCTCACCTTCTACAGATGATCCACTTGGCCCTGTCTTTCAGTGGTTAACCCTTTCTCTCTCCAAGAAATAGCTACTGGCTGAGCTTCTACTGTGACTAACTCTATGTGCTCTCTTTCAAACTCTAACCTTGAAAACTGGCTCAGACTTTATCTGTTCTTTCTTTCTAGATGAAGCCACTAAAAGAGCTACATCCATTAACATTTACTTTTTCTTCCCATAGAAAGTACTCCTGGATCGGTGCTTCTTTGTTCTTTTTCCTTCTCTGCTCTGTTCTTTCTCTCAAACCCCCAGTCAGTCGTGGCAGATGGCCGCTCACACTGAGCCTGGTTCTGCTGGAGGTTTCTTCCTGTTAAAAGGGAGTTTTTCCTCTCCACTGTCGCTACATGCATGCTCAGTATGAAGGATTGCTGCAAAGTCAACGCCAGGGACTGTCCACTGTCGCTACATGCTCATCCAGGAGGAGTGAATGCTGCAAGTCTCTGACTTGATGCAATCTGCTGGGTTTTCTTAGATAGAAAAACATTTAACCAATTTCAATAAATAACTGAGTCTGACCGCACTGTTTGATAGTTAATATTAATTGGAATGGTTGTACCTGAATTGAAATCTGTATGATTCGATTGAATTGACTTTGTGAAGTGCCTTGAGATGAGGTGTTGTGAATTGGCACTATATAAAAAAAACTGAAAAGTATTAAATATAATCTTTTAATTTTACCAATAGGTTTCTTCTGACTGGAAGTAATGTTAAACTTTTGAGGTAATGACTCGATTCTGAGCTAAAGATTGGGGTGATGGTAAGGAGGCCTTCCAACCTCAAAGACTTGGGGCTCATAACCAAAGATAAGTCGTCATAATACCAGTGGAAACATGCAAAAAGCTGCTAAGCAGAAAGGTTTCATAGCTCTAAGGCCATTGAAGATTTTTCCCCTAATTATTGAAGGTATGAATAGTTTTCTGCAAGTTCTTTTTTAATAAAATCTATATAAAAAATATTTTTTTCAAATTGATACTCCTTTTACATTTTTATAATATTCTCAGAGATGCATGTCTTATTTCCTTTCATAAACAAAAGGAAATGGTTGAATGTAATTTTAAATCTAAATTAGACAGGGTTGTGAATAGCTTTGGTCTATGTAGATTTGAACTTCTATAAATGATTTAAACTGATTAGAAAAAAATGCCCAGGAGGTGCAAACTTTGCAACCGATACTTCTAGTTAAACATTCATTGTACAGCATTCAATCTTGGATGCAGAACCTGTAAAACTCAATAATAAATATGACATTCATGCCGATGATGAATTTGTGTAAACCTCTCACAGGGGTTGTATGTAAAAACGTTTTAAATCGAAACCTAATATTAAACTTATCAAAATAAAGAAAATATTGGTGCAAGATCACATTTACTTTAAAATGATACTTTACAAACTGTTGTTTAGTCTAACCTGCATTATTTCCAGATTCATGCTAAAAGTACTTGATGTATTAGTAGAATCTATTGTTAAATATGCTTCAATTCAACACACAACAACAACAAATATGATTACATGACAGCTGTGATGTCGCAGGAGACCACCTTTCAAATGTTTTTCTCTCATTGAAATTAGGAAAAACTCAAGTTTGGGGTCTAATTTTTTTAAGTTCCTAACAAAGAAGGAAGGAGTGAGGAAAATCAATAAGCCATTTTAGTCTCTATCTATCAAAGCATTCCTTCTTGTCTGTTTTAAAGTGGGGATGTGGCACTTTAATAGGATAGCGCAAGGCTGTTTGAAATGTATGCCAATGATTCCTGTCATTTCATGGCAGCCCGGCCATGGTTCACTGAGCGCCCACTTCTCCCCTGTCAGCTCGACTGAAGACAAGCATTTAGTTGCAAACTTTGAGCAGGTTGCGCAAACCAGAAATGATGTGACTGCTACTTCCAATCCCCATCCTTCTCTTTCATGCTGCAATGCCACTGTCGGGTGAAGAAGGGAGACAGGAGTGTGCTTTCCCTCATTTAACCAAAGAACATGCTGATTTAGTAAAAACCGTAAGGGCAGAAAGGCAAGAAGAGATGACAAGAAAAGAGGTTCTGAAGTATAGGAGGAAAAAGTGGAATAAGTTTAGGATTGGGAAACCAAAGGTTATCAGCTGACCTTTTATACCAAATGTTTAGTGCTAGCACTTTAAGTTTGTCATCACCTTATCAACTAAATTTTGCTATGCATTGGAGAACAAAGGGGCAGCAGGCTGAATAATTAGGCATCTTACACTGTTTTCTAACAGTTCATTTCATATTAACACCAAGCTGGTATCAAGAAGCCCTGCTGGCTAGCTGACAGTTTGGTTGCGTCAAGCCCATGGCCCTAAATTTTCTGCCTTGTAGCACACCAAAGTAAAATCGCTTGTCAGGCTGAGGTGTCTGTGAGCTGACAAGATGCCCCAGTGACATTTCAGCTCGAAAGAGCAAGTGTCTTGCAACCGAGTGGTCAAATATCAGAGAATAGGTCAAGCAGGGCGGAGCTGAGTGCTATCCGGAAGGCCAGTCTCTACAAAACGCCAAACGCCCCCTTGACTTTGACAAGTGGGACTGCTGGGGGGTCAGCGAGGGGGCGGCCGTGCGACGGAACAAAGTGATGTTCTGTTGGGCATGGTCAGACAGTGTGCACCTTATTGGCTTCAAAAGGGAAAAGACATTGACATTGATTAATCTTCTTAACCCTGTTGAACATGAAGAAAAGGGCGGGGAGCTTGGAGTGCAGGGGATTTGGCAGCCCCGTAAGATGGGCCACTCCAGTGGTTTGTACGGAGCATGGCCCCCTGAAATGTACGCTGACATTCATTAGAATATCTTTGACACCTATCACAGGGAATCCAGCAAGACCAGAGCAGAGAGCACCGTCTCCAGTGATCTCAGTTTCCCTCCAAATGTTTTGGACTGGGCCTTGTCACTCATTGTGGAACAATGTAATTTCATCAAGGACAGGCATAAAGCTACACATTGGTATTGCATATATTCTTTGTTAATATTATTGCAATTGGGTTTGGAGACTGCACTTTAATTGGACGCTTTCCATCTACTATAATCAGTGTCATATCCAGTCTGACTCCTGGCACCAATGAGCAGGTACAAGTAGAAGGTTTTATTTAAAAAAAGACTATCTAAGTGCATGCGCTTTATTTTTATGGTAAAGTCCCCTTTATGGTGCCAAGTTTCTATTTGCAGGTACGAAACCGCTGGACATTTCGTACAAACCATGTGTCAGTTCATATCTGCCAAATTAACTTTTTTTACCAGCTTGGACAACTGATTTAAGATACAGTACTGACCAAAAGTTTGGACACACCTTCTCATTCAAAGAGTTGTCTTTATTTTCATGACTATGAATATTGTAGCTTCACACTGAAGGCATCAAAACTATGAATTAACACATGTGGAATTACAGGGGTTGGACAATGAAACTGAAACTGTCATTTTAGTGTGGGAAGTTTCATGGCTAAAGTGGACCAGCCAGGTAGCCAGTCTTCATTGATTGCAGATTGCACCAGTAAGAGCAGAGTGTGAAGGTTCAATTAGCAGGGTAAGAGCACAGTTTTGCTCAAAATATTGAAATGCAGACAACATTATGGGTGACATACCAGAGTTCAAAAGAGGACAAATTGTTGGTGCACGTCTTGCTGGCGCATCTGTGACCAAGACAGCAAGTCTTTGTGATGTATCAAGAGCCACGGTATCCAGGGTAATGTCAGCATACCACCAAGAAGGACGAACCACATCCAACAAGATTAACTTTGGATGCAAGAGGAAGCTGTCTGAAAGGGATGTTCAGGTGCTAACCCGGATTGTATCCAAAAAACATAAAACCACGGCTGCCCAAATCATGGCAGAATTAAATATGCACCTCAACTCTCCTGTTTCCACCAGAACTGTCCATCGGGAGCTCCACAGGGTCAATATACACGGCCGGGCTGCTATAGCCAAGCCTTTGGTCACTCATGCCAATGCCAAACGTCGGTTTCAATGGTGCAAGGAGCGCAAATCTTGGGCTGTGGACAATGTGAAACATGTATTGTTCTCTGATGAGTCCACCTTTACTGTTTTCCCCACATCCGGGAGAGTTACGGTGTGGAGAAGCCCCAAAGAAGCGTATCACCCAGACTGTTGCATGCCCAGAGTGAAGCATGGGGGTGGATCAGTGATGATTTGGGCTGCCATATCATGGCATTCCCTTGGTCCAATACTTGTGCTAGATGGGCGCGTCACTGCCAAGGACTACCGAACCATTCTCGAGGACCATGTGAATCCAATGGTTCAAACATTGTATCCCGAGGGCGGTGCCGTGTATCAGGATGACAATGCACCAATACACACAGCAAGACTGGTGAAAGATTGGTTTGATGAACATGAAAGTGAAGTTGAACATCTCCCATGGCCTGCACAGTCACCAGATCTAAATATTATTGAGCCACTTTGGGGTGTTTTGGAGGAGCGAGTCAGGAAACGTTTTCCTCCACCAGTATCACGTAGTGACCTGGCCACTATTCTGCAAGAAGAATGGCTTAAACTCCTTCTGACCACTGTGCAGGACTTGCATATGTCATTCCCAAGACGAATTGATGCTGTATTGGCCGCAAAAGGAGGCCCTACACCATACTAATAAATTATTGTGGTCTAAAACCAGGTGTTTCAGTTTTATTGTCCAACCCCTGTATATACTGAACAAAAAAGTGTGAAACAAGAAACAACTGAAAATATGTCTTATATTCTAGGTTCTTCAAAGTAGCCACCATTTGCTATAATTACTGCTACGCACACTCCTGGCATTCTGTTGATGAGCTTCCAGAGGTAGTCACCTGAAATGGTTTTCACGTCACAGGTGTGCCCTGTCAGGTTTAATAAGTGGGATTTCAAGCCTTATAAATGGGGTTGGGACCATCAGTTGTGGTTGTGCAGGAGGTGGATACAGTACACAGCTGATAGTCCTACTGAATAGACTGTTAGAATTTGTATTATGGCAAGAAAAAAGCAGCTAAGTAAAGAAAAATGAGTGGCCATCATTACTTTAAGAAATGAAAGTCAGTCAGTCCGAACAATTGGGAAAATTTTGAAAGTGTCCCTAAGTGCAGTTGTAATAACCATCAAGCGCTTCAAAGAAACTGGCTCACATGAGACTGGATGTGATCCTTACACAGGATCGCAGGCAGGTTGCGGTTCCTGGACTCAGGGGTGAAATGGGATAAATCTTGGAGAAACCATGAATTTGGCTGTTTGGTTTCGCCTTTGAGAAGCACCAGCGAGACTCTCAAGGCTGACGGAAAATTAAGAGTCAGCCTAACCCAAATAATTATTGTTTTTCTGAATCTGGCTCCCCTGCATGGCCTTGATGGCTGGCTATCTTCAACCTCTCCTGGAAGTTACGTAAACATGACGCTCTGCTCCCTCTGCCCCCTCCCTTCCCTGAGGACATCTGTGGACCTGCTCAGAACTTTGTGGCCGGTTGATGAACATTCCAACGTACCATCAAGGACAATGGCCTCTGGGACAGTGCTTCATGTACTTACTTGCACACACTCACTTGCACACACACACATGCTCAAGATAAACATATGCACCCTTCACACCACCTTCACCATTCCCGGCATGATGTTGTTTTGTAAACTTGTTGCTTCTTTGTGCTGAGGTTTTTTGCAATCTCAAACTGTATCCTGCTAAGGATAAAGTGTGAAATATGATTTTTTTCCCTCTACTTACCTAATGTGGCCTCTTTTCTCATCTAGCAAGGGCAGCGCCTGTGAGTGGGCAGCAAAGCCTGGGTGACCCGTCCCCCCCTTGTCTTGTGTCATGATGTATGTTTGGATGGGTTGTACTGGAATTCTAATTTCCCCTCGGGGATCAATAAAGTATCTTTGAATTGAATTGAATTGAATGAGGACCACCCCAGGAAAGGAAGACCAAGAGTCACCTCTGCTGCGGACGATAAGTTCATCTGAGTCACCAGCCTTATAAATTGCAGGTTAACAGCAGCTCAGATTAGAGAACAGGTCAATGCCACACAGAGTTCTAGCAGCAGACACATCTCTAGAACAACTGTTCAGAGGAGACTGTGTGAATCAGGCCTTCATGGTAAAATAGCTGCTAGGAAACCACTGCTGATGACAGGCAACAAGCAGAAGAGAGTTGTTTGGGCTAAAGAAGACAAGAAATGGACATTAGACCAGTGGAAATCTGTGCTTTGGTCTGATGAGTCCAAGTTTGAGATCTTTGGTTCCAACCACCGTGTCTTTGTGCGGCGCAGAAGAGGTAAACGGATGGACTCTACATGCTTGGTTCCCACCGTGAAGCATGGAGGAGGAGGTGTGATGGTGTGGGGGTGCTTTGCCAGTGACACTGTTGGGGATTTATTCAAAATTGAAGGCATATTGAACCAGCATGGCTACCACAGCATCTTGCAGCAGCATGCTATTCCATCCGGTTTGCGTTTAGTTGGGCCATCATTTATTTTTCAACAGGACAATGACCCCAAACACACCTCCAGGCTGTGTAAGGACTATTTGACCAAGAAGGAGAGTGATGGGGTGCTGCGCCAGATGACCTGGCCTCCACAGTCACCGGACCTGAACCCAATCGAGATGGTTTGGGGTGAGCTGGAGCGCAGAGTGAAGGCAAAAGGGCCAACAAGTGCTAAGCATCTCTGGGAACTCCTTCAAGACTGTTGGAAAACCATTTCAGGTGACTACCTCTGGAAGCTCATCAACAGAATGCCAAGAGTGTGCGGAGAAGTAATCAAAGCAAAAGGTGTCTACTTTGAAGAACCTAGAATATAAGACATATTTTCAGTTGTTTCACACTTTTTTGTTCAGTATATAATTCCACATGTGTTAATTCATAGTTTTGATGCCTTCAGTGTGAAAATAAAGACAACTCTTTGAATGAGAAGGTGTGTCCAAACTTTAGTCTGTACTGTATATTCTACTCATAATCTACTCATATGATTAAGGAAATGTGGTTATATGACGAGAATGAATAAACTCTACTGGTAGCAAGTCACTTTGAGTTATTTTGGGGTAGATCAGGGGTCATAAATCAACTGCCAAATGCAGATCAGGATTCAGTGTAATAGTGTTTTTGGAAAATAATATTCAACATATTTGTGACCATTTATCTCCATAATTTATGAAAGTTGGTAACTATGGAACCACAAACTTGTACGGTATGGTTTAGTTACATCGATACAAATGCTTTGTTTACAGGCAGGAAATGGAAATAAGAAGATACAGAATGGCAGTGGGGGTACCTATTGGTAAAGGGGCAAATTGAGCCAGAGTCTCATGTTCTACATAAGAAAAAGTCTTTATCATTGTCTCTTTTTATTCTTTTGCTATTTTGTTCAAATTTAATAGAAATTGAGAGAAGGAAAAGGAAGAGAGGTAGAAAAAGGAAAGAGACAAGAGAAGGAAAAGCGTGTGTCAAAGTCTTGACAGCCATCAAGGCAAAACGGTGGTGCTGACATAAATATTTAACAATGAGCAGCAACCTACAGCTTGTCATGTCACGGCTGTGATTAGGGTGAACGGTGACCCCCTCTCAGGTAACATGGTTTCATGTTGGGGAGTGGCAGGGGCGCATGTGTCAAGGGCTCATAGAGTCGATATCAGAGGATGGACAATGCTCCCCTTAACCCTCATTTTCATAAAGCCATTCCTTTGGAACAGCATTCCCAACAGTCCCTGACTCCCTACCTGTTTATTCTCCATCACCAGGTACAGAGTTCCTGCAGAACGAGCTGTCTATGAGACAAAAAGGTCTGGCATTCTGGGAATGTGTGTGTGTGTGTGTGTGTGTGTGTGTGTGCTTTTTACTTGATGTTAGGCTTCTTGAGAGCCTTCTGGTGTATGTCTGGCAGAGGAGCTGTTTATCATTCCACAAACATCATTTGGAATGTTTCTCATTGATTGGTTTAAAAATGTTTTTTCAATGTAATGTCATTGTTTACCAACCGTCAAGGGTGAGCCCCATGTGAATAATTCCAACCTTAATTAGAAAAAAATCCATACATGGAACTTAACTTGCACACAGGATCACAGTACCTTGAAGAAACAATTACACAGTAAGAGAGGTAATCAATTGTTTGGCTTTTCCATGAAATGTCACCAAATGAAACTCATATTACTCAAAGGCATTTATTAATGGGCTTTTATTCCAATGAGCAATTAAACGTAGCACACATGGTAGGGAAGCATATGCTAATTAACATTTCATAAAGCATTTAAAGCAGTTTATATTACCATTTCACAGAAGAGGCTCTTTTTTCAGTTTTTATCCCTTTTAATATATTTGCACAATTTTAAAACTAAATAAAATAATAAAACATTATCAGGCAGCATAGGATAAATTTTCACTGTTACGCCGATGATACTCAGCTTCACTTATCCATAAATCCTGATGAGCCCAACCAGTTAGATAAACCACAAGCATGTCTTGAAGACATAAAAAATTGGATGACTTTAAATTTTCTTCTTCTGAATTCAGACAAGACACAAGTCGTCATCTTGGGACCGGAGTCTTTAAAAAAGAAACTGCTTAGTCCACCAGTTAACCTGGATGGCATTAAATAGACCTCCGGTAATAAAGTAAAAAACCTTGTGTGTTACTTTTGACCAGGACATGTAATTTCCATCCCATATTAAACAGGTTTCTAGGATTTCCTTCTTTCACTTTTGGAACATTGCCAAAATTAGAAATATCCTATCTCGGAGTGACGCTGAAAAACTAGTCCATGCATTTGTTACTTCAAGGCTGGACTATTGTAATTCTTTACTATCAGGATGTCCACAAAATGCAGTTAAAAGAATTCAGCTGATCCAAAATGCTGCATCAAGAGTTCTGATGAAGATTAAAAAGATAGATCATACTCGTACTTGTACTCGTCGTCTTCCGCTCATCCGGGACCGGGTCGCGGGGGCAGCAGACTCAGCAGAGACGCCCAGACGTCCCGCTCCCCAGACACCTCCTCCAGCTCCTCCGGGTGGAGCCCAAGGCGTTCCCAGGGCAGCCGAGAGACATAGTCCCTCCAGCGTGTCCTGGGCCGTCCCCTGGGCCTCCTCCCGGTGGGACGTGCCTGGAACACCTCCCGAGGAAGGCGTCCAGGAGGCATCCGGTATAGATGCCCGAGCCACCTCAACTGGCTCCTCTCGATGTGGAGAAGCAGCGGCTCTACTCCGAGCCCCTCCCGGATCCTCACCCTATCTCTAAGGGAGTGCCCGGCCACCCTACGGAGGAAGCTCACTTCAGCCGCTTGTATCCGGGATCTCGTTCTTTTGGTCATGACCCGAAGTTCATGGCCATAGGTGAGGGTAGGAACGTAGACCGACCGGTAAATTGAGAGCTTTGCTTTTCGACTCAGCTGTCTCTTCACCACAACGGACCGGCACAGCACCCCCATTACTGCGGCAGCCGCACCGATCCGTCTGTCGATCTCCCGCTCCATTTTTCCCCCACTCGTGAACAAGACCCCAAGATACTTAAACTCCTCCACTCGAGGCAGGAACTCCCCTCAAACCTGAAGAGGACAAGCCACCCTTTTCCGGTTGAGTACCATGGCCTCGGACTTGGAGGAGCTGATCTTCATCCCAGCCACTTCACACTAGGCTGCGAATCGCCCCAGCGCATGCTGTAGGTCTTGGCTAGAGGGGGCCAGCAGGACCACATCATCTGCAAAAAGAAGAGACGAAATCCACTGGTCCCCAAATCAGACCCCCTCCGGCCCTTGGCTGCGTCTAGAAATCCTGTCCATAAAAGTTGTGAACAGGACAGTGACAAAGGGCAGCCCTGCCGGAGTCCAACATGCACCGGAAACAGGTCCGTCTTAGTGCCGGCAATGCGGACCAAACTCCTGCTCCGCTCGTACAGGGACAGGATGGCCCCTAATAAAGGGCCCCCGATTCCATACTCCTGGAGCACCCTCCACAGGGCATCACAAGGGACACAGTCGAATGCCTTCTCCAGGTACACAAAACACATGTGAACCGGTTGGGCAAACTCCCATGAATCCTCGAGCACCCTGTAGAGGGTATAGAGCTGGTCCAGTGTTCCACAGCCGGGACGAAAACCACACTGCTCCTCCTGAAGCCGAGGTTCGACTATCGGCCGGACTCTCCTCTCCAATACCCTGGCGTAGGCCTTACCAGGGAGGCTGAGGAGTGTGATACCCCTGTAGTTGGAACACACCCTCCGGTTCTTATGAAGGGGGACCACCAGCCCAGTCTGCCAGTCCAGAGGCACTGTCCCCGACCGCCACGCAATGTTGAAGAGGCGTGTCCACCATGACAGCCCAACATCATCCAGAGATTTGAGGTACTCAGGGTAGATCTCATCCACCCCCGAAGCCTTGCCACCGCGGAGCTTTTTAACCACCTCGGTGACGTCAGCCTGGGTGATGAAAGAGTCCAACCCCGAGTCCCCAGCCTCTGTTTCCACCACGGAATGCATGATGGCAGGATTGAGGAGATCCTCAAAGTACTCCTTCCACCGCCTGATAATGTCCTCAGTCGAGGTCAGCAGCCTCCCACCCCCACTATAAACAGTGTTGGCGAAGCACTGCTTCCCCCTCCTGAGGCACCGGACAGTTTGCCAGAATCGCTTTGAGGCCAACCGGTAGTCCTTCTCCATGGCCTCACCAAACTCCTCCCAGGCCAGAGTTTTTGCCTCTGCCACAGCCCGGGCCGCAGCACGCTTGGCCTCACGGTCCCGTCAGCCGCCTCAGGAGTCCCACAAGCCAACCACAGCCGATAGGACTCATTCTTCAGCTTGACAGAATCCCTTACTGCCGGTGTCCACCACCGGGTTATGGGATTGCCGCCGCGACAGGCACCGCAGACCTTACGGCCGCAGCTATGGGCAGCAGCATCGACAATAGATGCGGAGAACATGGTCCACTCGGACTCTGTCTCCAACATCCCCCGGGATCTGGTCGAAGCTCTCCCGGAAGTGGGAGTTGAATACATCCCTGGCCGAGGGCTCCGCCAGGCGTTCCCAGCAGACCCTCACTATGCGCTTGGGCCTGCCAAGTCTGTCCGGCTTTCTCCTCCTCCAGCGGATCCAACTCACCACCAGGTGGTGATCAGTGGACAGCTCAGCCCCTCTCTTCACCCGAGTGTCCAAAACATGCGGCCGAAGGTCTGATGATATGACAACAAAGTCGATCATTGACCTCCTGCCTAGGGTGTCTTGGTGCCAAGTGCACTGATGGACACCCTTATGTTTGAACATGGTGTTCATTATGGACAATCCGTGACTAGCACAGAAGTCCAATAACAAAACACCACTACGATTCAGACCGGGGAGGCCATTCCTCCCGATCACGCCTCTCCAAGTGTCACTGTCGTTTCCAACGTGGGCGATGAAGTCCCCCAGCAGAATAATGGAGTCCCCGGGAGTGGCACTATCCGGCACCCCCAACAGGGACACCAAGAAGTCCGGGTACTCCGCACTACCGCTCAGCCCGTAGGCCGAGACGACAGTCAGAGACCTATCCCCAACCCGAAGGCGCAGGGATACGACCCTCTCATCCACTGGGGTAAACCCCAACACGAGACGGCTGAGCTGGGGGGCAACATGCAAACCCACACCAGCCAGCCGCCTCTCCCCGTGGGCCACTCCAGAGTAGAAGAGAGTCCAACCCCTCTCAAGGAGATGGGTTCCAGAGCCCACGCTGTGCGTGGAGGCGAGCCCGACTATTTCTAGTTGATATCTCTCGACCTCAGGCACAAGCTCAGGCTCCTTCCCCCCCAGCGAGGTGACATTCCACGTCCCTAGAGCCAGCCTAAGCATCTGGGGATTGGGCCGCTGAGGTCTCCACATTTGTCCGCCACCCAATCCTCTTTGCACCGGTCCCTCAGGTTCCCACTGCAGGTGGTGGGCCCACTGGAGTGACGCTGAAAAACTAGTCCATGCATTTGTTACTTCAAGGCTGGACTATTGTAATTCTTTACTATCAGGATGTCCACAAAATGCAGTTAAAAGCCTCAGCTGATTCAAAATGCTGCAGCAAGAGTTCTGATGAAAATGAAAAAGAGAGATCATATTTCTCATATTTTAGATTCCCTTCATTAGCTCCCTGTTAAATCCAGAATATAATTTAAAATTCTCCTCCTCACATATAAAGCCCTTAATGATTCAGCTCCATCATACATCAGAGATCTGATTGGTCCATATGTTCCTAACAGAGCACTTCATTCTCAGACTACAGGTTTACTGGTGGTTCCTAGAGTCTCTAGAAGTAGAATGAGAGGCAGATCCTTTAGTTATCAGGCTCCTCTCCTCTGGAACCAGCTCCCAGTTTTAGTCTGTGAGGCAGACACCCTGTCTACTTTTAAGGCTAGGCTTAAAACTTTCCTTTTTGATAAAGCTTATAGTTAGAGTGGCTTAGGTTACCCTGAGCTATTTCTGTAGTTATGCTGCTATAGGCTTAGGCTGCTGGAGGACATAATGACCACTTTCACTCTCTTTGCTACATTCTCACACTACTCTCCAATGTTGCATTATTTGCTGTTATTTCAGCTTTTAATTTTATGTTCTCTCTTTTCTCTTCCTAGAAGCTACACCTGGCCTGACTCTGTGTCTACCTGTGGCACCTTTCTGGAGCTTCTGCTGCCAACAACTTAATGCTCACCCTCTAACGATGACCCACTTGGCCTTGTCTTTCAGTGGTTAACCATTTCCCTCTCCTAGACATAGCTACTGACTGAGCTTTTACTGTAAGTAATTATATGTGCTCTCTTTCAGAGACCTTAACCTTGAAAACTGGCTCAGAGTTTATCTGTTCTTTCTTTCTTGATGAAACAACTAAAGGAGCTACATCCATTAACATTTAGTTTTCCTTCACATAGAAAGTACTCCTGAATCAGGGCTTCTTTGTTCTCTTTGTGTCTCTGCTCTGTTCTCTCTAACCCCCAGTCGGTCGTGGCAGATGGCCGCTCACACTGAGCCTGGTTCTGCTGGAGGTTTCTTCCTGTTAATAGGGAGTTTTTCCTCTCCACTGTCGCTACATGCATGCTCAGTATGAGGGATTGCTGTAAAGTCAACGCCAGTGACTGTCCACTGTCTCTACATGCTCATCCAGGAGGAGGGAATGCTGCAAGTCACTGACTCGATGCAATCTGCTGGGTTTCCTTAGATTGAAAAACGTTTTATCCAATTTGAATAAATAACTGACTTTGTGAAGTGCCTTGAGACGACATATGTTGCGAATTGGCGCTATATAAATAAACTGAATTGAATTGAATCTTTACAATGATGAACAGGTCAGACATATTCAGGAGAAAAACACTTGGTAATGATAGCGTGGGCTTAGAGAAAAGCCTTTTAATTTCATACCAAAACAAAATTATTTTTACCACAGCAGCAGGGCAGAAGTTCTTAACACAGTACAATTTTACTTTACCAGTGGGAGTGTCCTCCTTTTCCAGTAGGCTGAGCTGATAGCTCTTCCGGTAGATGACACATTACACCATTCGTGTGGTCATGCCCAGGCTCCATCTCTCCGGTTCTTTGTCCAGTCACAAATCATTCTGTGGGCTCCCTTAAGTGCGTCTGTGTTTGTTAAGTGCCCCAACCATAGACATTGGTGTTAATCCAATTTACCCTTAATGTCTTTTTTTCTTTGAGCAGTTGCCATGAGGTTGGGTGGTTAAAAGAGGATAGAGACACACCTGGGAGAAGGTGAAATAGTTCTCCCCAGGTACAGAAAAGAGATGAACTTGAAACAAACAACGCAAGAGGGGATGGAGATGGGCTGTGAGTGCTGCTACCTGTCCCTGTAGTCATTTACTCCCTCACACACACACTGAAGCAGACAAAATCACACACACACACACACACACAAACACACACAAACACACCGTCACATATAGGGAGAGACAAAAGTCTCTGATTAAAATTTAATTTCGAGCCTTTTTAGGCCAGCCCTATTGTCTTTCCCATTAAAGTCTCAGGGATACTGGTATCTCTCCAGTGAATGGTGACAATAGAAGGCCCTCATATGCTTTCCCCCCATCTCAGGGAGAAGGAAGTGGGATGTTATTATTATTTCATGCCTCAGAAGAGTCCGCTGCCCACTTTAGGGCATGGTCACAGGCAGCAGAGCACCCTGCTCAGGGAATGCACTGAGAGATGCTTTGAGTGCACATACATTGTTCGCTTCAGGTTGTGTGCCATTTTCTTACATGAGCTGTGAGTGTAAGAGGAATGCTGTTAGTTCAGCCTGGTTTGGCATGGTAGGACAAGAAAAGCATTTAGTACTACGGAGGAGGTTAAAGGTGAACGGCAGAGTAATGGACGACCACACACCGAAATCCTGTTGGTGAGGCCCACCTGCAAGAAAAACAAAAACAAATACAAAATACCTTTCAATCGCACAAGGCATTCAGTTAGTATGGGACATTTTACAGCCGTGTTCACAACGTTTAAAGGTTTTTCAGTCTGTCTCCAGGTTGGGATGAGTAGAGTAACAGTAAACCATCAGGAAATACAGATGAAATACAGAAAATACAGATGCACACTCATGATTCTGTCATGAGCTAGGTCCTGGTTTGTAAATCCAGAGTGCCCCACAAGTTCAGTCGCCCCTTGGCATTGCACTGTAAAACCTGTTTGTCTTTTTATTTTTTAAGTTTTTGGCTCTAGAATCTTTTTACATTTTCATTTGTCCAATTTTTCACAATAAAGGCATCATATTGGCCATAGATTTGTTCTGCAACATTTAATGAAACTTTATTTTAGGAAGATATTTAATCTAATAATTACTAACATAGCCCTGTGATGGACTGGCCACCTGTCCAGGGTGTACCCCGCCTCTCGCCCATAGACTGCTGGAGATAGGCACCCGCTTCTTCGTGACCCACTATGGAATAAGCTGTATAGAAAATGACTGAGTGACTGAGATTACTAACACGAAAAAAACAAAACTCAAAATTAAGTTTTAAAACAAAGGTCAATACCTTGTCCTAAATTTCTAACAGCTTAAAGGTTTTAAAACATAAAGTATCAAAACTGAAAGAAGCTGCAAAGCCAATTTTTTATCCAGGCATACATGCCTTCATTTTCTAAACCTATTTAATCTTCTGGTTTTGGATGGGCATCTCTACAGTGGTCAGTGAACAGAAGGTGGAGCACACCATTGAAGAGTGATTTTTCTCTCTCCTAAAGGTCTCACCTTTACCTTCAATGTGTAGGAAGTAATCTCATTTAACTAATACCAACAGATGTTTGCTGTTTTGGTAAGACGTAAAGAAAAAACCTAGAGATGCACCGATCAGAGATTTGGGCCAATTTCAAATCTCAGGTAATTACTTCTTTATACAGTATATGGAGCAGAAGCAACATCAAGGCATGTGTTTAAGAGAGCTGTCGCTTTAACGTGCTTTGTTATCTTTTAAAAGAAAGACAAACTGATTACAGAGCAGGCATTTTAAACTGCCTTTAAGATCTTATATTAGCAATTAGCCCAATCAACAAATTTAGCATTAGTACTTGTAAACATGAGCCCTTGTATAGATATTCCCATTAGATTAAGATAATTATTTTAACTTTTGATATTTCCAAAAGGAAATGTATTTTAAATCCAGCATGTCTCATAATACACAGAGTTTGAAATAATAAACGAGAGCTTCTTTGCTGTGATGCATTCAACGTTCCTGTTATCTGCTGAAACTTCGGGTTGATTTGCTCGTTTGACAATTCCACAAAACATCCCCAAGGTGGGTATGAACTGACATCCTGTGGCAGACAGCTGCTCTTCTTCTTAGCCAGAAACCACAAAAGGACTGAAATTGAAATGACAAAATACTAGCACCAAAGGTCTAGCCCTCCTTCTGCAGCAGTCTGAATGAGCAGCTGACATGTCTGTTAAAAATAATTTTCTTTTAGTCAGGTTCTTAAAACTTTTGTGCTTCCTTTAACTTCATTTAAAAATACTCATAGTATATGGGGTAAGAACGCTGTCAAAAACAATGTGTATGTAAAGATGGAAATGTGTGCATATTAGTCAATAGTTGTGCATAAGTAAAATCCAAAAGAGGTATTGTATATTTTCTCTGTAAGAATACAAAATAAAATGTCACAGCTTCAAGAAATTACAAAGACAAAGTTAAAGTTTACAGTTGTGGTTTATTCTTTATGAATACAACATGCTATAACAGTTTGTGAATACGATTTCCTTTCTTTGAGAATATGAATTTACATCAGCGACTTGGTGTCACGTGATCTCAGGGTGGTTAGTGGAGCATAATTAGTCGATTTGCGTTGCGCATGCGCTGTCACACTCCTCACCGCCAGTAAACGTAATGCCGGAATGGGAGGTAATTCAGTCTAAAAGGAATATTAGGAACAGAGGGGAGATAGGGAGGAAACCGAGAGTATTATAAATAAAGCATTGTTCTTATTTTTATGAAATACAAAACTAAAACATAGAATATAGTGGGTGGAGTTATACAAAGATGTACAGTAGGTGGCAGTATGCACCTCTGAATTTGTTGCCAACCGCCAGCAGAAGAACAGAAGAAGAAGAAGCAGCAGCACTAGCGCCAAGATGACGGACCAAGAGCATATATTAACAACATTAAGACATATATAAACTTTTTAACATTACCAAGCTTTGTACCGTATTTTCTTGATCCGTTCTTTTGGCGCTAGTGCTGCTGCTTCTTCTTCTCTTCTTCTGCTGGCGGTTCGCAACAAATTCAGAGGTGCATACTGCCACCTACTGTACATCTTTGTATAACTCCACCCACTATATTCTATGTTTTAGTTTTGTATTTCATAAAAATAAGAACAATGCTTTATTTATAATACTCTTGATTTCCTCCCTATCTCCCCTCTGTTCCTAATATTCCTTTTAGACTGAATTACCTCCCATTCCGGCATTATGTTTACTGGCGGTGAGGAGTGTGACAGCGCATGCGCAACGCGAATTGACTATGCTCCACTAACCAGCCTGAGATCACGTGACACCAAGTCGCTGATGTAAATTCGTATTCTCAAAGAAAATAACTGTTATAGCATATTGTATTCATAAAGAATAAACCACAACTGTAAACTTGAACTTTATGTTTGTAATTTCTTGAAGCTGTAACATTTTATTTTGTATTCTTACAGAGAAAATATACAATACCTCTTTTGGATTTTACTTATGCACAACTATTGACTAATATGCACACATTTCCATCTTTACATACACATTGTTTTTGACAGCGTTCTTTCCACGTAATAGTAGCTCATTTTCATTTTTTTCTCTCAGCAACAACTTCCACATCGAAAAGGGCAGTTGTTAGTGTGATCTGGTTGTTCCTAAGTTACCGAGGCCACTGGTCCAGCTAGGCAAGCTGAAAATCACCCGACTCCGTTCACAACAGATTCCTCTCGGAGCGTCTCGAGCAAAAACATTAATTTAGCTTTCTGACTCTTTAAAAACTCAGCAGTAAAAAAAAAACACTGACAAGTTAACTGATCAAAAAATGTTTTTAAGTGTATAACAGATGACAAATCTGAAAATTTGTAAATAAACATTGATATGAATTTTCTTTCATTACTACTTTTGGTTGTACAAATTTCTCAATAATCCACAGAAACATGAAAGAAAAATCCTCAGCAAAGAAAAAAAATATGTAAGTAAATTAATTTGACAAGTTCATTAAATGTGACGATATCTTTGAACTCATTAGCTTGTCTGTCAGTTGCTCTGTTGGCCTGGAGCAGCCATGTGCAGTGTTCACGCTGCTGCTTGGATAACAAGCTGCGGATGGTTGGCAGAGCACCTTTTATCACAGCTGTTCCTTTTATTCTGTCACCATGAAGTTTTAGCAAGCGCAACAGAGGCAGCTTGAGACACCTTCTCTGCCCGCAAAAAGCAGAGAACAGCACGGATGTATCTCCTTGCTGTGTGTCCATATAAATGTGTTTAAGCTTCATAAAACCGCGGCACAATGGAGTTGCTTTAAAGAATTTTAAATGTATATATGATTGTCATGAAAGGGTTTGAGGGCGGACCAAAGTGCAGACAAGAGCTGGGCAGCAGCATGTTGTAAAATGTTTTAGCTTTATTTCCAGAGGTTTTCAAAAGAAACCAAACAAGGTACTGCAGATACAAACAAAGTCCTGATCCAAAAACTTAAAAGAGGTTCTGCAGGCACATGGAAAAAACTCAGCACGAATACGTGGGTTGAGAACAGGGTATGACAAACACAGGGAACCAGCAACAAACAATGACACAAAACCAACTAATATACTGAGGGATAACAAAGGGCAGGTAAGCAGAGAAAACAGGGAACAGGTGTGACTAGGAGGCAGAAGGAACAGGTGAAACAAATACAAAGACTGAGGATGGTCAAAGTAACTAATAAACAATAAACAGACACACAGACCAAGCAAACCTATAGACAAAGATAAATAATCAAATGGGGAATAAGAAAACTAGAATAATCATGACTAAAGTAAACAGAGAAACTAGAGGGAACATAGGAACAACAATAACAACCTAAGAACAAACAAAGAACCCATAAAGAAAACCTGAATACAAAAGTTAACAAACCTAACCACACTGACTGAATTAACTGGAAAGGAAACAGAAAATAAACTAGTAAACAAGAAGAGTGCAAAGGAACAAATAAAACACAATTAAACACAAAGAAACTAAAGAGAAATAAAACTAGAGAATCCAGGGAAGATCAAGAACTATAATAATTACAATAATAATAATAATAATAAACCATACCAAGTAATAAGAAAACAACCATAAAATAACTTAAGAAGTAAACACTAGGAGGCAGAAGAGGGAGAAAATAAAACATGAAACAAAAACCAAACTAGAAAAATCTAAGCAACAGGTAAACAAACACAAAGCCACAAACAAAGTCCAAAAATGTCACTTTGTGCGTTTATACTCCAGAGGCAGTGTGAACAGTCTCTGTGGTGTTAGAGATGCTAAAGAAAAGTCAACAGACAGATGCTTGCTAAATTACCGAAAAACACCTTCAGTAGCGTTTCCTGCTGCTGGATTAAAAATAAATGTATGTGAGCCTGAAGGAGTGACCGGAGTCATCTCCAGCAGTTTGTGGTTTTCTGCCTGTTCTTCTGTGTGAACTTTCCTAACTTATCACTTCGTTGAAAGCGAGACAAAACTGACTGTTTGATCTTTTTTGTCGGTAAGAAGAAAGAGGGTCACGTCTTGGATTCCAGAGCAGTAACACACATAACTCTTTGTATAGTTGCTTTGAAACTGACGTGGACAACAAGCCGCAAGAGTTAGGATGCTTTCTATTAGCCTTTGAAGTTGGAAATCAAATGTGAGAAAGACGCAGCACCCAACCTAATGCCGTTCCTGTTGTTAACTACTAACATTAGATAACAATGTATTTCTCAGAAATATGTCCAAGCTAGCATTCATTAATAGAGGTTTTGCAGAATCCAGGATCCAAACAAGAGATGTCCCAATCCAAACCCAGGTATCAGTTGTGGGTCCTGATTAAGGCATTTTTAAATGATCGATAGTTAATAAGAATGAAAACCCCTCTAGCAACCCTTTTTAAAAAAATATGACAAGTGCAACAAATCTAGTGTCTTGTAAAGAATGCCTTGTTCCTGAAGCACTATCCCAACAGGATAGTCAGGGTACTGCATTCGATTGGGCAAAGATTGCCCAATAATGTTCACACCTTGATCTCATTTGGTTTAGTTTTACACTGCACTTTGAAAGCAGACATCATAGTCACAATATCTCGTCTGCTGGGGAGTTCGGAAAACTACGATGTGTTGCTGCGGTTAGTGGGTCTGGTGAGGTATTACAAGTATTCAAAAGTTTTTAAATCAGATAATGCCTATATATGTCCAGACATATCTGTCATACATATAGAAGGGGTCACTTTCTCTCTTTAGTTTGAGGTATAGATTGCATTTTCCACTCCCAGTGAACAGCATTGTGACTCACCCGAACTTTCACACCTGCCCAAACAAAGCAAACTATCCAAGAAATAGAACTCTGGTTTTAATTTGAACAGACATGAGTCAAATTATATTTGGAAAATGTTTTAATAAATTCTATTGCTGAATATTGTCATGACTATCGATTATGAGTAACACACATTTTTCTGATTCCTTTTCCATGTCCTTAGCATTTCCTAAGCTTCAGCATCTTCAGCATCTTAGCAACTGAAATATACATCTTGGCTGGGAATCAAGGGCAGTTGGAGTCCATTTATACCACATGTATATTATTGGCATGCAGAATTTGAATGCATGGTAGTTAAGATATTTTAATCTAGCAAAAATTGCATCCAGGTGATCCATTGCAATTGCAATGTTGCAAAAACTGATATTGTGATCGTGACAGCAATTGGATATATTGTGCAACTCTGCAGTTATCTACTTATGGCATTTTAACTGGGGTGTGTACACTTTTGAGAGTATTATTGTCCTACCTATAATAAAAATAATTGAATGTGTGTACTTTTTTCAGCAGCAATACAAAAAAAAATTATTATTGTTTAAAAATAAAAGACATCCTATTATAAATTTTTACATTTTAAAAACTGCTTTAGTAACAGGATACTGTGGTATTTCTGCCAAAGGTTAACATACTGTCTCATGGTTATCCCTAAAAATAATATTTGACTGTAAAGAACAATTTTAGAGAGATTATTAGTTGGTTTTGTGGCTAGCATCTCAAATAAGATTAATCAAAAAAGGCCCCTAAACAGCTAAAACAAAATCAATACATGAATGAATAAATAACTGCTAGATCCTGTTTTCTCTGCTCAGAGTCTGGACATGTGGATCTCATTACAACAATATAAAGAGGCAATAAGTAATTGTAATAAAATAGCATTTAAAAACAAAGCTGGAGAAATGTATGCATGTATTCCTCTGTTACAACCTTTCGTCAGTCATTGTTTGGGGAGTTGTTAGCTGCCTCTGCATTTGGAAGACATCTGAGGGTATAATTAATGAAAAATAGGCTGGCTGTGACCTTTGGGCAGGTGATTGACACGGATAGACAGTTACAATCTTTTAACCTTCAGAAATGTCAGGAAGCACCTAAAGTCTGTGGCAAGGCCTGCTGACACCTGTCCTCTCCGCTCTCCCTGCTCCACGCCACAGTGCGGCCTACCGTATGTTTACTATCTCCTTATTGATTTGTTTGTGAAGAGACTCTGGTTCCTATTAAATATTCACGGCTTGTTTTTTCACCCCCTTCCACCATCTCTTTATTGTTAAAAGCAATTTGTCTCCTGGACTCTTCATAAGTGACGCTCTGCTTACAAGCTGTAGGAACATGAAGGCAAATTCTTTCCAACATTACATTTTAAATCTCTGTTCTTCTAAATCTCCATTTTGCTCCGTTCGCAGTTAGTTGATGTTTAAAGCAGTAGTGCAAATAACAATGTGCAGAGCTTCTTTACTCACAAGTCTGATAACTTTCACTGTCAATTATTCTTTATTATAGGAAGGGCCATCCTTTCAACTCTTGTAATTGATTCAAGGGATAAATGTATTTCTGCCATAAAAATATCAAAGACATCACAGTGGGAGTCGGTTTTATCCACATTTCTGTCATCCACATAAAGTATCCTCGTATTGATTCCCAAAGGCGGCTAAACTTTTTCGTTGTTCTTCTGTTTGTTGTTTTGTTTCAGCAGAACATTGTGAAGAGACTGAAAAAGTAGCTGAGGCAGATTAAAGCATCCCCTTTCTCTTTTTCCACATTCTTAATTCTGATATTCCCATCGGAGCCTATGCTGACGTCTTTCCTGCCGTCTGAGTGATTAGGTGTGGCTGCGGAGGCCAGCTTCCTACCCTCGTCTCCAGTAGGTCCTAATTTCATGTGAGTAGCTAAAAGGATTTGTTTGCGCTTATTTGCGATTTTATGTTGAAAAACTTCAAAGGCGCCGCTCTCCTCTTCACCTATCACCAGTGACAGACAGTGCATCCTGGGAAAGGAGTGAATCAGAATCTTTCTTTATTTATTTGCTCTCTGACTGAAGATGAAATGCATCACACACACTGAATCTGCTCCCTCCCCCTACTATGAAAAAATAAAGAAGCATGGGGCTGATATTAAGAGGGCTGCAGGTGAGGGGAGTACGTTAATATGTTAATGTAATCCTCCTGTTAGGTGTCTCCAATCCCCCGAACATGGGCAGTAATCAGTTTGTTCCTGTCTGCTGGCTTTCTGAGAGGGAAAGGCGGCACTAATCAGAAGTGGCGTAGGAGATGCCAGGGAGAAAAAGGGGAGGGGAGTGAGATGACACCTCATGGATTTATTACCTCCAAATCTCCAACCCGAGTTGGGTGAATCCTGCACAAAACGGGCAAAATAAATAAAGCTAACCACCGTAAAACTGAACACACCATGTGTGAGCCTAAATGAGTCTGAATAAAGAGACAGGCAGACTACTTCAGATGTTTGCACATCATAGATGTTTTGGTATTAATGCATAATCATCATCATCATGATAATCGTCCTCACAGTTTTGCTGCTTTTGATTTTGTATCAGAGACCTAAACACTGGTCTTTGTTTGGCAATTCACTTTGGTGCAGAATAACTAAAAGCATATCTTAAACAAACAACCTAGAGTCAAAATAAAAAAATAATTCACGCAAAAAGAATAGAGTGAATTTTTTTTTCTCATTCGTGGATGGATCTATGTGTCTATTTGCAGCCTGAACAAATAGCACAAATGGTTTGATGAGTATGACTTTTTAAATGGGTGGGCTTATTAGGAACATTAGTACAGATGAATAAAAACAGGCCTTCTTTAGCAAATAGATGACAGCTGCTGGTTCTCTCAGCAGCCAGGCGCTCCATGTGTTGCTGCTGTAAAGTTTTTCTGACCTGCGACTGAGTCGATGCAGCTGACAGATCCAGTCCATGAAGACTCATTTAAACTGTTGCTGACGATCAGCGTTGGATGATATGAACAGGAAACATACAGGGTTTGGACAATGAAACTGAAACACCTGGTTTTAGACCACAATAATTTATTAGTATGGTGTAGGGCCTCCTTTTGCGGTCAATACAGCGTCAATTCGTCTTGGGAATGACATATACAAGTCCTGCACAGTGATCAGAGGGATTTTAAGCCATTCTTCTTGCAGGATAGTGGCCAGGTCACTACGTGATACTGGTGGAGGAAAACGTTTCCTGACTTGCTCCTCCAAAACACCCCAAAGTGGCTCAATAATATTTAGATCTGGTGACTGTGCAGGCCATGGGAGATGTTCAACTTCACTTTCATGTTCATCAAACCAATCTTTCACCAGTCTTGCTGTGTGTATTGGTGCATTGTCATCCTGATACACGGTACCGCCTTCAGGATACAATGTTTGAACCATTGGATGCAAATGGTCCTCAAGAATGGTTCGGTAGTCCTTGGCAGTGACGCGCCCATCTAGCACAAGAATTGGGCCAAGGGAAAGCCATGATATGGCAGCCCAAACCATTACTGATCCACCCCCATGCTTCACTCTGGGCATGCAACAGTCTGGGTGATACGCTTCTTTGGGGCTTCTCCACACCGTAACTCTCCCGGATGTGGGGAAAACAGTAAAGGTGGACTCATCAGAGAACAATACATGTTTCACATTGTCCACAGCCCAAGATTTGCGCTCCTTGCACCATTGAAACCGACGTTTGGCATTGGCATGAGTGACCAAAGGTTTGGCTATAGCAGCCCGGTCGTGTATATTGACCCTGTGGAGCTCCCGACGGACAGTTCTGGTGGAAACAGGAGAGTTGAGGTGCATATTTAATTCTGCCATGATTTGGGCAGCCGTGGTTTTATGTTTTTTGGATACAATCCGGGTTAGCACCCGAGCATCCCTTTCAGACAGCTTCCTCTTGCGTCCACAGTTAATCCTGTTGGATGTGGTTCGTCCTTCTTGGTGGTATGCTGACATTACCCTGGATACCGTGGCTCTTGATACATCATAAAGACTTGCTGTCTTGGTCACAGATGCGCCAGCAAGACGTGCACCAACAATTTGTCCTCTTTTGAACTCTGGTATGTCACCCATAATGTTGTGTGCATTTTAATATTTTGAGCAAAACTGTGCTCTTACCCTGCTAATTGAACCTTCACACTCTGCTCTTACTGGTGCAATGTGCAATAAATGAAGACTGGCTACCAGGCTGGTCCAATTTAGCCATGAAACCTCCCACATTAAAATGACAGGTGTTTCAGTTTCATTGTCCAACCCCTGTAGATTCCCAGGTGGTTTCTTTCAGGCTGCACCGTCTGGACCTCGACAAACATGATAACCGCATATGAAGAAGAACATCATTTCATCACAAGCAGAGGAGGAGTCCCAAAAACTAAATCAGATAAAAAAAAGTTTTAGTTTTTTTTTCGTAGGTAGTGTTCACAAATTCAAACTGACTTATAAAAAGCCTCTAAAGAATAACTAAATCCAGGCTTCACCTGTCTCTCTACTGTGATTTTGATGTTTCACGATTTCAAATAAAAGCATGAAAAAATTGTTCATGCTTTTAAGTTTTATTTTCCAAAATATATCTCCAACTCTGTTTCAAAGAATTCTTGTTTAATTTTAATTATCCAGTCAAAATATTTAGATTTCAAATCAGATACCATCCTTAGCTTTGGCAGCCAACTTCTGGCAGCCACATTTTGTTACACTGCTATAGGTAATGGCCACAAACAATAGAGAGGCAAAGATAACAGATATGTTTTTTATACTTTTATTGAATGCCCCTGAAACAGAAACAGAAGCGCCCTGGTCAAAGAGCCCTTTGCCCATATCAAGAACCACTAATGGAAAGACCAACACAGAATGAAAGGAATTGTGAAGTAGAAGGATAAAGCAACATTTTTAAAAATATTTTACAGGCAAATATCAGAAACACGCTGAACCCTTTAATGTTACCCCAGAAAAAAATCCATTCCAGCCATTTGCATGTAGTAGTCACACAATTAGTAATATGTGGATTTTTGTAGCACTTTCAAATTCTAGTAAAATATAATGAAGTTTTGGTTGTAGCATGTCATAATTTAAAATACTTCAAGGGGCATGAAATACTTTTCCAAGGCGCTGTATAAAGCAAAAAAACAAAAATTACATTTTCCTAAAACTCAGCCGTTCAACATTTTATGAAACTAAAGCTTTTTATAATTAAAATGATTAATTATTAATTATTATTAATATTTCATCTCTCATTTGTTGTGTTTAATGTGCTTTATCTAAAATGGTATGGACCTGACCTGTGTGGTGGCCTTGTTAGGCCATGGCCTTAATAAGTTTGGCAATTGAGCCTCACATAAAGGCTTTGACCTTTTGATGTAACAGAACTGCCCTTTTCACCCAGATACATTCACCTTTGACCTGTACCTTTCTCAATGGTCGGAGCACAGGTTATGAATTTAGTATTGATTGTGGTTCACCTTAAAGATGTTAAAATATTGAGCTGTTTTCTGCTTGAAGCAGTTAAAATTGACATGTTTAACTAAATGTGTAAGGAATATATTTTTGATATTTCTTTATTCAGCTGCATTTAACGTAGTTACACATGTGATGCGGGAACCATCTTATTGTTAATCATAATAATTGGTAAGGATCAGTTAAAATGGTTGATCTGTTGGTACAGATCTGGGTTTTAGGTATAGTAAATGCATTTAATCATTTTCTTAAAGGACATACTGACCACTTCTTCTCACTCTGAGTTTCTGCTACTGCTCTCCAATTATGCATCAGTTATAACTGGCATAGCGTGTCTGTTAACTCTATCCTAGAAGGGGCCATCAGCCGGGCTATTGCTGCCAATAACTTGATGTTTTCTCTCCACATATGATACACTTGGTCTTTCCGGTGACAAAACCAGTTTAGATGTGTGTTTGTCCTGAAAGTACTCCTAATTGTGTCAAAATTCAAACGTCTGACACAAACTGTCAAGGTCAGAGGAAGGGAAATTGGTTAGGATCTTCAAGAACAACCAAGTGATGGTAGAACATCAATGTGACTGTCCAAAGTAAAGTCAGTTTTATAATGGACTGAGGGGGTGCCAAGCCTTTGCTCCAAGCTTGAATACCTTCAAGCTTGAGTGAAATTTGCAGCTGCCCACGTGGAGAAGCTGAATGCCTTCTGGTGAAATGTTTTATGGTCATACTAGAAACGGATTGAGCTATTTGGCTTCACTGACTAGAAGTGTGTTTGCAAGAGTTCCAGTGAGGCTTTCAAACCTGAGAACACTGTACCAAGTTTCAAGCACTGTAAGTGAGGCATCATGCTTGGGGCCTCTTTTACTGCACTTAACAAAGTCAATGGAATTTCAAAGATAAAGAACCACTTCCAAGTTTTCCAATTCAGTCTAGCAGTTTTGCCAAGATGAAGGGTCCAGTATGTAACCAGAATTATACCAGAAGCTTGTTGATTGCTTCAAAAAGTGTGAAGTCGAAGAGCATTAGGCTAAGGCAGAACCAAATGTTAGTGACAGTGTATTTATATGTCTGACCTTTTCATATAATTTTGACCCAATGCTGATTGGGAAAAATCTGCAATAAATTTAAACTTGAACCGCCACCTTAACGTGGTGGAGGGGTTTGAGAGCTCAAATGATCCTAGAGGCTATGTTGTCTGGGGCCTAAATGCCCCTGGTAGGGTCTCCCATGGCAAACAGGCTCTAGGTGATGGGTCAGACAAAGAGTGGTTCAAGAATCCCTCATGAAGAACAAAATATCGAGGCACGTGACGTCGCCCGGTACGGCGGAGCAGGGGTCCGACCCTGGAGCCCGGCCTGGGGTCGGGACTCGTCGGAGAGTGCCTGGTGGCCGGGTTGCTCCTCGCGGGACCCGGCCGGGCCAAGCCCGAACGAGAGACGCAAGGCCATCCCCCAGTGGGCCCACCACCTGCAGGGGGAACCGTGAGGGACCGGTGCAAAGAGGATTGGGTGGCGGACGAAGGTGGAGACCTCAGCGGCCCGATCCCCGGATGCTTAGGCTGGCTCTAGGGACGTGGAATGTCACCTCGCTGGGGGGGAGGAGCCTGAGCTTATGCGGGAGGTCGAGAGATATCGACTAGAAATAGTCGGGCTCGCCTCCACGCACAGCGTGGGCTCTGGAACCCATCTCCTTGAGAGGGGTTGGACTCTCTTCTACTCTGGAGTGGCCCACGGGGAGAGGCGACGGGCTGGTGTGGGTTTGCTTGTTGCCCCCCAGCTCAGCCATCTCGTGTTGGGGTTTACCCCAGTGGATGAGAGGGTTGTATCACTGCGCCTTCGGGTTGGGGAGAGGTCTCTGACTATCATTTCAGCCTACGGGCCGAGTGGTAGTGCAGAGTACCCGGCCTTCTTGGCGTCCCTGTCGGGGGTGCTGGATAGTGCCCCACCCGGGGACTCCATTATTCTGCTGGGGGACTTCAATGCTCACGTGGGGAACGACAGTGACACCCGGAGAGGCGTGATCGGGAGGAATGGCCTCCCCGATCTGAATCCGAGTGGTGTTTTGTTATTGGACTTCTGTGCTAGTCACGGATTGTCCATAACGAACACCATGTTCAAACATAAGGGTGTCCATCAGTGCACTTGGCACCAGGACACCCTAGGCAGGAGGTCGATGATCGACTTTGTTGTCATATCATCAGACCTTCGGCCGCATGTTTTGGACACTCGGGTGAAGAGAGGGGCTGAGCTGTCCACTGATCACCACCTGGTGGTGAGTTGGATCCGCTGGAGGAGGAGAAAGCCGGACAGACTTGGCAGGTCCAAGCGCATAGTGAGGGTCTGCTGGGAACGCCTGGCGGAGCCCTCGGCCAGGGATGTATTCAACTCCCACCTCCGGGAGAGCTTCGACCAGATCCCGGGGGATGTTGGAGACAGAGTCCGAGTGGACCATGTTCTCCGCATCTATTGTCGATGCTGCTGCCCATAGCTGCGGTGCCTGTCGCGGCGGCAATCCCAGAACCCGGTGGTGGACACCGGCAGTAAGGGATGCTGTCAAGCTGAAGAAGGAGTCCTATCGGCTGTGGTTGGCTTGTGGGACTCCTGAGGCGGCTGACGGGACCGTGAGGCCAAGCGTGCTGCGGACCGGGCTGTGGCAGAGGCAAAAACCCGGGCCTGGGAGGAGTTCGGTGAGGCCATGGAGAAGGACTACCGGTTGGCCTCGAAGCGATTCTGGCAAACCGTCATGTGCCTCAGGAGGGGGAAGCAGTGCTTCGCCAACACTGTTTATAGTGGGGGCTGGAGACTGCTGACCTCGACTGAGGACATTATCGGGCGGTGGAAGGAGTACTTCGAGGATCTCCTCAATCCTGCCATCACGCATTCCGTGGTGGAAACAGAGGCTGGGGACTCGGGGTTGGACTCTTTCTTCACTCAGGCTGACGTCACCGAGGTGGTTAAAAAGCTCCGTGGTGGCAAGGCTTCGGGGGTGGATGAGATCCGCCCTGAGTACCTCAAGTCTCTGGATGTTGTAGGGCTGTCATGGTTGACACGCCTCTTCAACATTGCGTGGTGGTCGGGGACAGTGCCTCTGGACTGGCAGACTGGGGTGGTGGTCCCCCTTCATAAGAACCGGAGGGTGTGTTCCAACTACAGGGGTATCACACTCCTCAGCCTCCCTGGTAAGGCCTACGCCAGGGTATTGGAGAGGAGAGTCCAGCCGATAGTCGAACCTCGGCTTCAGGAGGAGCAGTGTGGTTTTCGTCCTGGCCATGGAACACTGGACCAGCTCTATACCCTCTACAGGGTGCTCAAGGGTTCATGGGAGTTTGCCCAACCGGTTCACATGTGTGAAGGCATTCGACTGTGTCCCTCGTGATGCCCTGTGGAGGGTGCTCCAGGAGTATGGAATCGGGGGCCCTTTATTAGGGGCCATCTGGTCTCTGTACGAGCGGAGCAGGAGTTTGGTCCGCATTGCCGGCACTAAGTCGGACCTGTTCCCGGTGCATGTTGGACTCCGGCAGGGCTGCCCTTTGTCACCAGTCCTGTTCATAACTTTTATGGACAGGATTTCTAGACGCAGCCAAGGGCCGGAGGGGGTCTGGTTTGGGGACCAGTGGATTTCGTCTCTTCTTTTTGCAGATGACGTGGTCCTGCTGGCCCCATCTAGCCAAGACCTACAGCATGCGCTGTGGCGGTTCGCAGCCGAGTGTGAAGCGGCTGGGATGAGTATCAGCTCCTCCAAGTCCGAGGCCATGGTACTCGACCGGAAAAGGGTGGCTTGTCCTCTTCAGGTTGGAGGGGAGTTCCTGCCTCAAGTGGAGGAGTTTAAGTATCTCGGGGTCTTGTTCACGAGTGAGGGAAGAATGGAGCGGGAGATCGACAGACGGATCGGTGCGGCTGCCACAATAATGGGGGCGCCGTGCCGGTCCGTTGTGGTGAAGAAACAGCTGAGCCGAAAAGCAAAGCTCTCAATTTACCGGTCGGTCTACGTTCCTACCCTCACCTATGGCCATGAACTTTGGGTCATGACCGAAAGAACGAGATCCTGGATACAAGTGGCTGAAATGAGCTTCCTCCGTAGGGTGGCCGGGCACTCCCTTAGAGATAGGGTGAGGAGCTCGGCCATCCAGGAGGGGTTCGGAGTAGAGCCGCTGCTCCTCCACATTGAGAGGAGCCAGTTGAGGTGGCTTGGGCATCTATACCGGATGCCTCCTGGACGCCTTCCTCGGGAGGTGTTCTAGGAACGTCCCACCGGGAGGAGGCCCAGGGGACGGCCCAGGACATGCTGGAGGGACTATGTTTCTCGGCTGGCCTGGGAATGCCTTGGGCTCCCCCTGGAGGAACTGGAGGAGGTGTCTGGAGAGAGGGACGTCTGGGCGTCTCTGCTGAGTCTGCTGCCCCCGCGACCCGGTCCCGGATAAGCGGAAGACGACGAGTACGAGTATGAGTAGTTGTTTAAAAAGTTGTTGTTTATTTGAATGATTGAAGTTTTATGCTTTATCATTCGGAAAAAGAACTTCTTAATATAAATCATTAGATTAAATTAATGTGACATAACCAAGATGAGTTGATGTAAGCCAGACCTGTGTAACTTCTCTAGCCTTTTATGAAATAGGGAGAACTCTACCTTAAATTGGTGTGGATATAACCATTGTAGTAAACAGTTTTCTGGGAAACAATGCAAGGCCTAACAGAATGTAGCATCTTTTTGTCCTCCAGGTGTGTTTGTTCTTTGTCTTTACCTGTCAATGTGTCAGTCTTATGTTTTTGTTTTTTCCTGCGTGGTCAGTCAGTGAGGAGGGGAGTCACTCAAGCAATATCTGCTTGTGTCTACGTGTGTGTACACATCCTACGTGTGTGTTTGGATGCAGTGCAAGACAGGACAGTGTAGTAAAGGTCAGTGTGATGAGTTCAGGAATGACAGGAAACAATGAACCTTTCCAGGTCCAGTAAATTAACCCGTGTCAGGGGCTGCTCATTCCTGCTGATCAATACTGAACACTTTGCTTTCAGAAAATGAGGGTCATCCTCCTTAGGCTCCGGCCTCCCGTGGGATGGACAGGAACGCTGATAAAACAATCACCATAAAAAGGTTCCAGACTCGCAGCTAAAGAGATGGTGCTGAAGGCTCCCCCAGTGTCAGTGTGTGTGTGTGCGTATGTGTGTGTGTGTGAGTATGTGTGTGTGTGTGTGTGTGTGTGTGTGTGTGTTCTGTGAGTGTGTGTGCGCGTGATGAGAGTCACTTGCTCTCCTGCAGCCCTTCAGTGCTGCTTGCTCTGCTCTGACAGCACCAGGGTCGATAAAGTGGATTTGAGATATAAATGTTGCCCAAAGCCCTCTCCATCACTTTAAGACACCTGCAGGCTGGTGCACAGTGACACAAAGGGAAGCTCTGCTCGGCTTTCTCTGTCACCCCCTCAGAGAAAGTTGGTCCCAAATGGAGAGCGCTACAAGTACAGCATGTAACATTTCACTGCTTTGGTGCTTATTTTTATCTCCTCCCAAATATCCAGAAGCAATTCAAGAGCAGAAAGGTGCCTTAGAGAGAAATATACTTTGAAACAATGTGAGCCAGATGAAATATCTTTCCTGTTGGCAACAGCAGTTCTTTTCAGTGACTCTTTTTTCTTTGTTATTCAATCAGGGGCTTTAGGAAATATATACAATCTTTACATTTGTTTTGCAGATCCAGGACTTGACATTCATAGAACCAGCAGGTCTATCTATCAGTCTATTTTACTAGCTTAACCTACACTGTGATTCTACCAGCTTCCAAAAACATATCACCTATAGATGGGTTTCAGGTGATGAGAGATTTTGTTGACTAAATTGCTCTCATATGACTCATTCAAGTTCTTGGGTCAAATCTTGACCAATTCAGGCCTGGGTTGATTAATCCTGCCCAGGGTTAGTTATGGCTCTGAGTTTATTAACTCTCAAATTGGGTTAAAGGGACTGATTCCTAACGATAGTGCAACCAAGGACTGTAATGAATAAAAATAACCCATTGAAATCATTACAGAGGTTGCAACACAATTAATATTTGGGTTAAAATTGATGATTTCATTCAGTCATCCATTGTCTATGCCCAATTTATCTAGGCTTGTTTTGGGGAAAACTGTCATCCAGAATTTGCTAGGCTGCTGTAGGTCCATAACAGGAACCTATTAAGTTCTGCTTTTTTAACCTTATTTTTTATATGTATACACTACCGGTCAAAAGTTTTAGATACACTTTCTCACTTAATGAGTCTCTGTATATTCATGAATATTGACATTGTACTTTCTCAACAAAGGCAAAAAGAACTATGAATGAACAGACATGGAATTATTTAGTAAACAAAAAGTGTGAAATAATATTTTTATATTTTAGATTCTTCCAAATAGCCACCCCTTGCTCTGTTTACTGCTTTACTCTCTCAGAATTTTCTCCATGAGCTTCATACTTTCGGGTGATTTTGTGTAATTAAGTCTCACCTAAACATTTACGAATAACACTGATACTTTTAATTGACACTGCAACCAACTAGAACTATAGCAGAGCATGGCTTGTTTTTCTTAAAATTGTTCTTGCATGATTTACTCTCATGTATCTTTGTGCTCCCTTTTTCAACAAATATACTTTTTATAATGACTTGCAAAGGACTGCCCAGTTCGTCGTAGTGTTTTCTGCTTGCTTCCACTGTCACAATCCACAGAAAATGGACACACACATACTTCCGGACACTGAATCCTCCTGACCTCAGCTTGCGGTTTCTGCTGGCTGCCCAGAGAATCTTAAAGGCTTAGATAAACTAAGCTGGAAACTGGTCGAGGCTGGCCCATTGGCCCGGAGAAAATGCTTGGAGCAGCAGATGCAGTGGTGGCTCGGGGAGCCCTTTTTCCATTAAGAGTCATTTCCAAGTCCACCCAGAGCCAGTGACAAAGTGGTCTCTGCGTCTTCATTTTCTGCTGATCTGGTGTTAGCCCGAGGGAGGGAGGGACTGTCATCAGTTACTCTTGCTGCCGCCCCTAATTGCAGCCAACTGTCGATGTGCGCAATGGACCTTTTTCAGGCCTACATTATTTATTGGGAGAAAAATATTGTATTGATTTTGGATAGCATAGTGAGCTATAAACGTTGCTGCTAAAGAGCTGACAAGACACTTCAAAAACTTTGATAGCAGTTCTATAACAGTATGTTGTGGAAAAAAAAATACAGATTCAAATGTTTTGCAGAATATCTATGATTCTGATGCACCTCTGTCAGATTTCACCTGTTTTCAGTTCACACTGCACCAATGGCAATAATCCATAAATAAGACAAAGCAAATCTGCTTCGAGTGTTCCTCTGGACTGCGATGGATTGTCTAAGTCAATCATATTTTATTAGAATATTAAAAACATAAGTTCAGCCCTTTACTTTCAGATAAATATGTTTCCTTATACCCTCCAACATCAACCCTTACAGTAGAGTCCTTGCCACCTTAATGATCTCATCTTTCAGGTTTTTCTTTGGCAACATAGTTTGATATTGAGATTGATTTAAAGTTGGAATTTAATTTGGAATACCCTTAATACAACTGATAATCTAATGTGCTTACTGCTTGTAATAGATAAAATGTTACCCTTGATTGAAGGATTTGGTTTCAACAAATAGGATGAGTTGAGTAAAACTTGAGCATCGGTGTGTAGGTTCTACTGAACTTCTGTTTGAAGCAGAGAAAAACACATTGATTCATGTTTTTGTTTGCGTTATAATATTTAATAGGTTATAATCTGCCTTTGGCTTGATGTCTCTCCTGTATTCAGTGTTTGCCTCACAGCTTGATGGACTGACTGTACAGCATTCTTAATGTACAGGACTGTAAAAACAGACCTCAACAGCTGTGGAGTGTCAGACCGATGCGCTGCGTTTAACTATAGAAGGAACATACAGACCTCAGGTGTTGGCAGAGTCTCCAGTGGATTGTTGAACTTCAGATTAAGGTTGTGGACCAAATCTTTACCTTAACAGAGTTGAGGAGCGGGTCATTGGCGTTGGCTGTCTGGTTTGCTGTCTGTTTGATCCCAGCATGGTTTGGACTTGCCCAGGCCTGCACATAGTCATCAGTCATGTTTGTGGTGTTCATGGACAGGATCTCATTTATGTTTTTTGCAGATGAGGTGGTTCTGTTGACATCTACAAGACGTGGACACGTTTTAAAGGAATATTCCCCCATTACCCATATGTGTAACGGGCCAGAAGGGTTTAAGGAATTACCTCCTGCCCAGGGAAAAACTGTAAGTCTGTAGGTCATGTTATTTTAACCAGAAAAAGGTGCTGCTTCTTCCAGGTCAAGGGTAAGCTCCGGCTTGAGGCTGAGAAGTTCAAGGATCTTAGTTTTATGTTCAAGAGTTTTGGTAGAAATGAGCTGGAGATGGACAGACAATGATGTAATGAAGAAAGAACTGAACCAAAAAGTCAAGAACTCGATGTACTTAGGCTTTTGAACCTTACCTGTAGTCATGAGATAAGAATAATGACCAATAATATGAGATTCCAGACACAAACAGCTAAAATTATTTCCTTTGGACTCAACTTTACAGTCAAGTCACAGCTCCTCCATATCGAAAGGAGCTGAAGTGGTTCAACTACTAGATCAGGATGCCTTCTTGGTGCCTAGTTCTGGGGTTTTAATATACAGGTCCTTCTCAAAATATTAGCATATTGTGATAAAGTTAATTATTTTCCATAATGTCACGATGAAAATTTAACATTCATATATTTTAGATTAATTGCACAATAACTGAAATATTTCAGGTCTTTTATTGTCTTAATATGGATGATTTTGGCATACAGCTCATGAAAACCCAAAATTCCTATCTCACAAAATTAGCATATCATTAAAAGGGTCTCTAAACGAGCTATGAACCTAATCATCTGAATCAACGAGTTAACTCTAAACACCTGCAAAAGATTCCTGAGGCCTTTAAAACTCCCAGCCTGGTTCATCACTCAAAACCCCAATCATGGGTAAGACTGCCGACCTGACTGCTGTCCAGAAGGCCACTATTGACACCCTCAAGCAAGAGGGTAAGACGCAGAAAGAAATTTCTGAACGAATAGGCTGTTCCCAGAGTGCTGTATCAAGGCACCTCAATGGGAAGTCTGTGGGAAGGAAAAAGTGTGGCAGAAAACGCTGCACAACGAGAAGAGGTGACTGGACCCTGAGGAAGATTGTGGAGAAGGGCCGATTCCAGACCTTGGGGGACCTGCGGAAGCAGTGGACTGAGTCTGGAGTAGAAACATCCAGAGCCACCGTGCACAGGCGTGTGCAGGAAATGGGCTACAGGTGCCGCATTCCCCAGGTCAAGCCACTTTTGAACCAGAAACAGTGGCAGAAGCGCCTGACCTGGGCTACAGAGAAGCAGCACTGGACTGTTGCTCAGTGGTCCAAAGTACTTTTTTCGGATGAAAGCAAATTCTGCATGTCATTCGGAAATCAAGGTGCCAGAGTCTGGAGGAAGACTGGGGAGAAGGAAATGCCAAAATGCCAGAAGTCCAGTGTCAAGTACCTACAGTCAGTGATGGTCTGGGGTGCCGTGTCAGCTGCTGGTGTTGGTCCACTGTGTTTTATCAAGGGCAGGGTCAATGCAGCTAGCTATCAGGAGATTTTGGAGCACTTCATGCTTCCATCTGCTGAAAAGCTTTATGGAGATGAAGATTTCATTTTTCAGCACGACCTGGCACCTGCTCACAGTGCCAAAACCACTGGTAAATGGTTTACTGACCATGGTATCACTGTGCTCAATTGGCCTGCCAACTCTCCTGACCTGAACCCCATAGAGAATCTGTGGGATATTGTGAAGAGAACGTTGAGAGACTCAAGACCCAACACTCTGGATGAGCTAAAGGCCGCTATCGAAGCATCCTGGGCCTCCATAAGACCTCAGCAGTGCCACAGGCTGATTGCCTCCATGCCACGCCGCATTGAAGCAGTCATTTCTGCAAAAGGATTCCCGACCAAGTATTGAGTGCATAACTGTACATGATTATTTGAAGGTTGACGTTTTTTGTATTAAAAACACTTTTCTTTTATTGGTCGGATGAAATATGCTAATTTTGTGAGATAGGAATTTTGGGTTTTCATGAGCTGTATGCCACAATCATTTGTATTAAGACAATAAAAGACCTGAAATATTTCAGTTAGTGTGAAATGAATCTAAAATATATGAATGTTAAATTTTCATCATTACATTATGGAAAATAATGAACTTTATCACAATATGCTAATATTTTGAGAAGGACCTGTATATCTTTCTCCAAACTCTCCTGGACCTGTTACCCACTCCACCCAGTTTAGCATAAGAAGACAATGGGTGGATGGACAAGAATTTCTTGTCATCTTTTAAAATAGTTTTAATCAACAGCCCCTCAGGTTTCTAAAGGTCTTTTTGAGAGTTTCATTTAGACTTTCAGACCATAAATAATATTCTAAGGCCTCACAAGTCTTCTTTTGTCCTACACATTTCCACTTTCTGCATTTTCTTTTAGTACACACTGCACAAAGTCCTCTCTTGATCAGTTAATGGACAGAAAACTGGTGTAAAAGCAGCCAGATATCTGAAGAAAAGTTAGAAAGACCTTCAGCAAGCCTGGATAACTGTTGATCAAAATCGCTTTAAAGATGTGAAACACAGTATAAAGAAAATAGAGTTGGATTTAAACATTTACACAGTATTGCACCCTCTGTGCTGGTTTCAGCATGTTATCATAAACCTGGCTGCCATTTCTATATGTTTTAGAGCCCAAAGTTTATGCCCTGTTTTGTGTGTCTTTCTTGTTTTTTCGTCATCTAACTCCCTCCAGTTGTGGTGTCTTATAGAAATGTGTTCACGATCCGTTTTCAGTACAGTGACCTCATCACCTGCACAGACCCTGGTTGTTGTGCAAGCATGTCGGAGCTTTTTCGTACAGAGATTTAAGGCTAGTTTTTCTGGCACTCACAGAAGTCCAGGTGTGATGTGAAAAGCCTGAAAGCTGCACGGGATGTTGAAAATTAAAGGTTAATGAAACACTTAGAGCTTATGTGCCAAATGTAACTTTTAAGAGATTTCTACAAAGCAACCTAAATATAAACTACAGCAGATAATACTTATCAATGTTATAAGAAAGACAAAAGAAAAATCACATTGTTAAAAACACAACTGTCTGCCAAAGCACCACTTTTTACAATAGTTTTAAAATAAAACGCTCCGGCTGTCGGAGGTGACTGAAAGTAAAGACTTTCTGCTTCCCTTCTCTTCCAATAAAGATCCTATGCCTAGCATACCTGTGATGTTTGATTCCATGTAATTGAAAAAAGGCGATAGGGGTTCCTTGCCAGCACATGGCCCCCCCATTTAAGGTAATGTTTGCGCTGCTAAAGCAGTTAATGAATCCAGGTTCCTGGGAGCTGGCAGCACAACAACAACTACCCTGAGTGGTGCCTGAGAGCGCCCCGGGATGCTGTCCCCTTCCCTTCTCTTTCATGCAGCTGTGAAAAGTTTAAAAAGCCCGACCACATAACATGAAACGGTGAGGGTGAGTACAAGTACAATTAAAAGGAGGGAAAATATTGCTTTGGCATCCTGAGGTCATTATCCGAAGTTTATTGCCATTTGTACAGTGCTTTTATTTTGCTTTATATGAGAAGGGTTGGCCTTTAATTGCATCATTTGCTTCTTTTTCCCTTGCAGCATTTTTAATTTCTGGATGCTTGCATGCGTCAAGGGAGCAGAAAGCCAATGGCTCTGTGAGTTTTCCAAATGGAACGCTGTGTCCGATACTAATATCCATTGACCCTGGCATAGTGCACACACTTTATGAGAAGAGGAGCATGAAAGTTATAGCTTTTCAAAGTTTACATGCACAAACTGCTAATTTCCTGCCCTACAAAGTGAAATTAATTATTAGAATTTATCACTCTATCCTGTAAAATAACTTCAACAAGCAGGGTGTACTGTAAGCTGGTATTAAGTCTAAAATGATAATGTTATTTTTAATAGCTTCACCGAATTTTTTTTAAATCTAGTTCAATTTATTTATATAGCACCAGTAAGAACAAAGTTATTTATAGGTCCCATTCACAAATAGTTATATAGAAATTAAACATTAAGCACATCCAGTAGAACCAAGTGTAACATAATGGATCCAAATTCAGTTTCTAAGGCTAATTGATTAAACATCGTCTGTCTAAGGGAGGCCGGCTGATTGTATTGACTCACTGACTTCGCAGTGATCCCTTGTCCTGAGCAAGCATGTGGCGACAGTGGACAGGAATAACTACCCTTTGGCAAAAAGAAATGTCCATATTTATGACTTTAATTTACATGATTTCTAAATTTATAAATACATTTATTTCTGGCCTGTGACCAAATAAACCAATCTATACCTATCCAAGAACATATCTGGCATCACAAACCATAGACTAGAAGTTCTGGTTTTCAACTGGCTTGATCTTAAATGAGCCCGTCTTCTTCAGACTTCTTCAGATCAGTCCTGACTGGCTGAATGCAGGAGATGAATTGTATGTGGGTTGTATTTCCATGCGTCTGGAAAAGCATAGACCAGTCTATGCACTATAAATAACAAAAATTGCATGAGGATTGAAAAATCTGAATTTAAATCAGAATCAGAATAAGAATCAGAAAAGCTTTATTGCCAAGTACGTTTGTGGACATACAAGGAATTTGTTTTGGCGTAGTCGGTGCAATACAATACAAATTAAACAGTATAAACATATCTACAATATAATATAAATATATGTGCACAGTTTTAAGTGAGTGAGAGTAAGTATAGAGCAGTATAAGATGCAAGAGCAATACAACAGTGCAGGTGATCATTGTGCAAGTATGGCAGTGCAAGTAAAGCAGGAGTCCAAGCTAAAGAGCAAGGAGTTCAGCTCTTTTCTTAAAAAATTAAAGCTGCAGTATTGTCCTCTTAGATTTAAGACTAAAAGATAGCTACGTTTTTGGATTTTCTGATACTAACATAGACCGTCATTGACATTGATGTTGAGCTTCCATTGTAGTGTTTATCGTCAAACTGGCAGGAGGCGTTGACTTTGTTTCTGTTTGACTTTTGAATTTCACCGAACACAAGGTGATGATTAGAATGCCTCATTTTATTCATATTTAAACACAAATTCTTAACATAAATTTACAGGTTGATGTTAATGCCTTTATTTCAACAGAAAAGCTATTTTCTTTCTCTGCAGCTAAGACAATCATACATATTGATAATTACAGTTAATTTATTGTCACATGACATTTATTATTGTTTTCATAATTCTCATTCAGTCAAAATATAAACACACAATGTGCAGAATATTATACTATTTTGACATCTGCTCCACAAGTATAAAATGATACAATAAAACACAATAAAAATGATAAAACTTAAAATAATCCAACATCAGTAATATCTGACAGTTATTAAACAAGCCACGTTGTAATATCTGTAGGCGATCATATATATCCACACAATGTTTAAGGTAATAAATAAAAAGAATCAAATGCAATGTGACCAATATCTTACGTTCCATTTTGATGGAGTCAAACCTAATGTTTATCTACAGGGGGGATGACATATTTAAGAAATTTCAATTTTATTGAAAAGTTTATTTATTTCAGTAACTGGGCAAAACACATTATATAGAATTATTACACACAGGTGATGCGTTCTGAGGTTTAGAGTGACCAAAGCACAGACAAGAGCTCGGCAGCTACATGTTTAATGGAGTCTTCTTCTTTTATTCAAAGATAAGTTCAAATGGTTTTCCAAACGTAGCAAGAACGTAGCAAAATCACTGCAGGTACAAAAACACAAGTCGAAACTCCAAAACTTAGAGTTGACTCTGCAGGAACATAGTAGTCAAAGCTTTAGACGAGGATAGGTGAACGAACCAAGGAACCAGCGAAGAACAGACAAAAACAGAGAGCTTATGAACAGAGGGAAGCGGAGTGTGGACCAATGAGATATTGGGGCAGGTAATCAGATGAGAATGGAAATCAGGTGTGGATCAGGCTATAGAGAACTGAGGGAATCTGGATGGTTACTAAGGTGACCGAACTAGAATACAAAGGGAACATGAGGAAAGCTAGGCAATAACATAACCAAAGTCATCACACATAGACACTGTTCGAAAGAAAGCCCAGCAGAGACTGTACTTCCTGAGGCAACTCAAGAAGTTCAACCTTCCACAGGAGCTGCTGGTCATCTTCTACACTGCCATCATTCAGTCTGTCCTGTCTTCATCCATCTCAGTGTGGTTTGGATCATCCACAAAACAGGACAGGTCCAGACTGCAATGAATAATCAGGACTGCAGAGAGAATAATCAGAGCTGACCTTCCCTCCATCCAGGACTTATACAGGTCTAGGGTCAGGAAAAGAGCTGCAAAAATCTCTGCAGACCCCACACACCCTGCACATAAACTGTTTGGAGTTTTACCTTCAGGCCGCCGCTACAGAGCACTGTTCACTAAAACCAGCCGCCACAGAGACAGTTTCTTCCCCCAGGCTGTTTCTCTGTTGAACATTCAATAGAGTACAAAACAACAGCATACAGATGTTGCAAATGCACCTTTTTATTATATATGTGTATATTGTACATTGTAAATATGTATATTCTGTAATGCAAAAAACAAAACTAAAGAGCAAAGTTCACTGGAGTCAAATTCCTTGGTTGTATGTACGAACTTGGCAATATAGCTGATTCTGATTCTGATTCTGAAAGGTGCTTAAAGGTTGTTATTTATAAAAGCAAGGTTTAATCAGACAACGAGCATAAGAGCATATTCTAATTTAATGAATATGAGTGTATAATGCAGCTACAAATGAGGACAGTGTCCTGTGTCCTATTTGTGCCGGTTCCAAGCCCGGATAAATTCAAAGGATTGCGTCCGGAAGGGCATCCAGGGTAAACATGATTGAAAAGGATGAAGAGTGGAAAGACAGTCAGTCCTGATGATGTAGAAGTGATTGTATGGAGGTGTCTAGGAGACAGCAAGAAACTTTTGACTAGGCTGTTCAAGAAGATCTTAGAGAGCGAGAAGATGCTCTCTAAGATCTTCTTGAACAGCCTAGTCAAAAACTGGAGGAGAAGTGTTCTGGTACCAATTTTTAAGGACTACAGAGATGTGCAGATGTGTGGCAACTACAAAGAAATAAAGATGGGGAGTCTTACAATTAAGTTATAGGAAAGAGTATTGGAAGCTAGACTGAGGTCAGGAGTGAGCATCTGTGAGCAGCAGTATGGTTCCATGCCAAGAAAAAGTACTACAGATGCAACATTTGCTTTGAAGATGTTAATAAATTAGTACAGAGAAGGTCAGAGGGAGCTGCATGGTGTTTTTGTAGATCTACAGAAAGTATATGACTGGGTGCTGAGAGAGGAGCTCTGGTATTGTATGAGGAAGTCTGAAGTAGCAGAGAAGTATGTTACAGTGGTGCAGGACATGGATAGGAGCTGTAAGACAGTGGTGAGGTGTGCTGTAGGTGTGAAAAAGAAGATCAAGTATGAGTAAATATATCCCCAGTGGCCAGGGAATGCACAAGGATCCCCCAGAATGAGCTGGAGTGTTGCCCGGAATATCTGGGTTTCCCTCCTAGATCTGTTACCTCGTGACCCAATCTGTGATAAGCTTTAAAGTATGGACATAGCCCATGTGTGGTCGCGTTCTGAGGTTTAGAGTGACCAAAGCACAGACAAGAGCTCGGCAGCTGCATGTTTAAGGAGTCTTCTTCTTTTATTCAAAGATAAGTTCAAAAAGGTTTTCCAAACGTAGCAAGAACGTAGCAAAATCACTGCAGAAATCCAAAAACTTACAAAGTTGATACTGCAGGAACATAGTAGGCAAAGTACATAGACGAAGGTAGGTGAATGGAGATATGAACAGGGATTCGAACGGAAGGAACCAGCGAGGAACAAACTAGAACAGAGAGCTTATGAAAAGAGAGAAGTGGAGTATGGACCAATGAGAATGAGAGATAGGAAATCAGGGGAGATGAAATTCAGGTGTGGACCAGGCTGTAGAGAACTGAGGGAAAGCGAATAGTTGCTAAGGTGACAAGGCTAGAAACAAAACGAAACACGAGAGCTAAACCATAACATAAATCCAGAGGGGAAAACATGAGGGAAGCTAGACAGTAACATAACCAAAGGAACCTGACTACAAAAACAAACTATAAATAACAAAACTCAGGGAAAATACATCACAGCAAAACTATGGACGAAGATAATAAACCAAAAGAGACATAAGAACCTAGAATAATCATTAACTAAAGCAAACTGAGAAACTAAAGGGAATAGAAGAAACACCAAAACCTAATAATTAACAAAGAACCCATAAAGGAACCCTTACTGTAAATAAACAAAACCTAAACCACAGAAAGGGAACCAGGACGAGGAGGAACAGAGAAAATAAACTAGTAAACAAAGAGCGCAGATGAACAAATACCAAAACATAAATAAACACAGATTAGTAAATGGGAAACTAAACTAGAAACTACAAGGAAGACAAAGGAGCTAGAAAAACAACAAACACTAGGAGGCAGGAAATAAACAAACAACCATGACTACAAAAACCAAACTAAAGTCATAACATAAAACCACAACAAAATCCAAAGATGTCGCCTCATGACATGTATGAAATAAAAGTTAAATGGCATTATCTTGATGTTTCAGTTTTTTGGTTGTTGCTTTATGCTAGACTGTCTGTTCTTGGTTTGCTTGGAGTTCAGGAGTTGTGGTTCAGTTATTAAATGACATCTTTTGTCTTGAGTTTCCGCCTGTCTTCCTGTCTGACTGTATTTGGGTTCTTCCTCAACTGGCTACTTGTTCCAGGGATGTTTTAGCAAGACAGGCTTGGGGTTGCAGAGATGCAGATCAACATGCAACGTAAACACAGAGATGTCTTCTTTTGGTCTCTGAGTGATGACTTCAAGCATGTATTAGATCTGCTTGATGAGTGTGTTTCTGTTTGGTGCAGCCTCTGCTTCCCAGGCTCACAGACTCGTAGTTATCAAGTAGTTTCCCAAAATGAGAAAATCACTGCACAAAAAAATGTTTCACAGATTTTTACAACAAATTTTAGTAGGAAAAATCCAATACAGCTCCTCTTTATAATATATATTATCTTTAGTAGCTTTGTATTTACAGTTTTGTAATATAGTTTTATATGATATATGTATTATGAAAATTCAAACACCTTAAATGTATGTTCATTTTCAGCACACAAATTTACTTTGTCCTAATTTTTAAAATAGCTTTTGTATTTCAAACACCATGTACTGTTTTTTTTCCTGTACATTTATTCTGAAATTGATTTGTATATGTTTATATTTTTCTTGAAATTTTGCATTAAATTTCGTGAGAATTTTGGTTTTCTGTATGACACATGTAATCTTTTTACATCCATAAAATCCTTCAGTCGGAGTTTGCAGCTCCTCGGAAAATATGTCTATATTTTGGGCTCTGGACTCATTAGAAGAGTGTGCACCCAGTGAAGTGTGCAGGTCCTCGCAGGGCTCGAGTCTTCGAAGCACTGCTGATGTAATTAGAAACTGGTTCATGTAGCACGTTATGGTGCTCTTTCTTTTGTGAACAAAGCAGCAAACACAACTTTATCTGGCATTACAATGAAACATACTTCTGTTGCTTGCAAAAATATAAAAAAAAGTAAAATCATAAATTGCTGGAGCAGAATTGAGCAAAATATTATCAGAGCATAATTAAATTATAGCCCCTCCCCTTTCATATCTAAATTATGATCACCACAAAGACATATTCTGCTAATAGCTATGTTGAGAGTATTAAAGGAATCAGCAGCAGCAGAAATGGAGCCAGAATTGATGGTGAAATGTGCTGGTTGAGGGCTGGTATTAATATAAGGCTGAGTCCAGTGTGGGAGTGATCATTAAGAGATCTTCTGAATGAACGGGAATTATTGTTATTCTGGAGACAAGGCTTACGGGGAGTGAGGGTTTCACCCTGAAACCCTAATTAAGAGCTGCAGCGTTATACCCAAGCAAATCATCTGTCATATTGGACACTTTTTATCACAGCAAATTTACACGTATATATTCCAGCAGGTCAGGGATGAGAATTTTAACCCCAAACATCAAACCTGAAGTACAGGCTGTGCTTCAAGTTCTCCGTGTACCCCGAGTTTTCATGGTTTTAAAACTGCCACTTTATCCTATTTGCATGCAACTTTTCCTCTTTGCCCTAAACCGGATAAAAATCAATGTCAGTTAGACTGTTAATATGATTATGTGGAATCTGGAATTGATCTTTAGTCTTAAACCAGTCAATGTCATTTAGGTACGAGTCTGTGCGTTCCTTCACACTAAATCCCATTAATACCTTATCACCCAGGATGACGGGGAAAAACCAGAAACCATGAGAATGTGAATTTCTTTTTTTTCCCCAAAAAATTCCTATTACTGCCCCTTGCATCTGTTGTAGTTTGTATTTTTCAGTAGCAAAAGTTGTTCCTTCAATTATTTTATTTGTTTTAGAGAGTTGAAGAATCTGTATTTGTCATTTTGATCTTCTTTTATTAAATTTATGATGTTTGACTTCAATATCTTACAACTAAACAGTTTTTGAAGGCTACAGCGTTTTTTAATGTGGTGAGTTTTAATGCCAGGTTCTCAATAGATGGAAAAAATATAGGAAAACGCTTTTTTAGCAGAATTTTGTCTAAATCGTGATTTACTGAATTTTATTCTATTAGTAAAATGGTGTACTAATAAAAGCTTTATGAGTGTAATAATGTTTCAGAATCATTTGCACTATCCCAGGAAGTAAAACTAAAATAAAAGCTAAGGAAACAAAAGGGGGAAAATATACAAGAAAAAAATCCCAAGAAAAAACTCTGTTATTCTGTCCCATTTTATATTCACCTAATCCGGAGGTCTGTGCAACTCTCTGAAGCCTCATCTGCCTTTAAGGATACTCCTACTGCTAATGTGATCTGATTTATATTTTCCATGAGATTCCAGCCTGGGCCAGTTATGAAAACAGAGCCTTCCATCATTTGGGGCAGTTAACTGTAGACTTTTTCACTGATTCCCTTAATGCAACGTTATAAAAAAAAAGCCACCAAATTAGTACCTGCATGATTAAAAAGTAACCAGGCTTATACTGCTTCAAATAAAAATGTTTTACCAAATCATGTGCAGGTTTTTCATATGTTTTGATCATTTTAATAATTAATTTCACAACTTGATTTTAGAAAATGATTCCTCAAGTTGTGAATCAAAATCTAGAAATCCCTTGCAATTTGTAATCGACAAAGGTCACAATAAATGTTATATTTTTTACTCAATATGCCAAAGTACAGACCATTACTTGTAAAAAGTGTGATGGTATAAACTGAGGTTTGTTTTGTTCTCTTCAGAGGAAGAAAAACAGAGATTGTGGGTCCAGAAGAGGGTGCCAGAATCCCAGCATGCTCTTCCTTTCTTTTTTCCCCACTTTTCTGTCTGCCATGGAGCTGACAGGAAAATCACATAAATTCACATTCGAATCTGATCAACCAGGGAGGATGTTCCTTGGTAGCTGCAGAGTTCATCACTGTCAGCTCGTAATTTAACAGAGTCCAGTGGTGTTAATTATCACCCGGAAAAGGAAACTGAGAAAACGGGAGAAAGTATTTTAGCTGTGAGGGAAGTAATTATGCTTTTATCTAAGACAATATATCTATTTTTTTCTATTTTTCTTTTTCCACCCTGTCCATCTCTGTTTCTCCTCAGAACGATTGTGAGTCCTCTCCCACAGGACCTAGGTGAGGAGTTATTTCTGCATCTGGCTTGAGGTTCCACTGAGCTTTTACATAATCAAATCAATATTGCTATGATTCACCCTCTGGCAACGACTGCCTCGTCCAAGTTTCGTTGGTGATGTTTGGCAGCTTATGAGATAAAAAAGACAGAGAGTGAGAAGGGGAGAAAAAAAGCCCTTAGTTAAAAATCTCTCGGCTATTGATTTCTTGCTTTGTTGGCCCTCTAGCTTCTCATTGGCCTGTTTTTTTCCCCTCCCTTCCATTGTTAAGCCCTCTGCATTCCAGGTGCAATTTTTCAGTCAGGTAAATAAAGAAGTGGTCTGACAGTGAGGTGGGGCTCCGAGCCGAGGAGGGGCCCGAGGTGTGGCGAGGTTCTCTCACCGAGGAGGCGAGGCAACCCGCTGTGTGATCCGTCTTGATAAGATGACGGGTTACGGACAGGAGCAACACACCAAACAAAATCTTCCATGAAAGCAAAAATGACAGCCAAACGTCAAAAAGAAATAAGAAAAAAAATTCCATCCAACAATACTTAAAACACAAAGCCCTTGAAAACACTACGGTGCAGAGAAGATCACTTGAACTGAACTGTGTAGTTAAGATGAATGATTGCAAGGTTTGAAAGATCTGATGGAAAGCACCTCAGGGTGCTGTGCATGATGTAAGGTATTAAATACACAATATACAGAAAGTGTTGTTAGTTATGGACTTTACCTTTGTGAAGAGGTCAGGCCTTACAGTACATTGCTGAAGTATTCACACCCTTTACCTTTTTCACCTATGAACAGCATCTATGAACAGCAGTTTTCAAATCTTGCCACAGATCCTCATTTGGGTTTATGTCTGGACTTTGATCGGCCATTTGTAACACATGAGTACACTTTAGGGCTGCAGCTGCAGCTCGTCCTGTTTTCTCGTGCTCCTGTAAGTTTTTCTGTAAGTTTTTCTAAATTATTATTATGCTCATCCCACACTTCTGGGCATTGGTCCTATTCCACAACCACACAACATTACACTTTCTGGTTGACTTAACATCAATACAGTGCTAGCCAGCTCTTTAGTGAAGAATGGTCACAAACAAAAAAGGGCATTTTGTATTTTCAAAGATATTTTTTTTTACATCACAATGTCATACAAATAAAATAGAAACCTTACTGTTTTAGTACAAAACAGACAAGAAATAAAAAGTAATGACACATTACCTATCAAAAAGGTAAACAGCAAATTTTAATTCAAGCACATGAAACACTGCCTTTTATTAATCAAACATCACCCTCAGTTTCCTTGTGCATGCAAGTGGTCTTGTTTTGCAGACATCTGTTTTTTACAGAGGTGTTCAGTAAGTAAAATGTGTTTTTCTGGTGTGCTTTCGAAGCACAAGCTGGTAATAAACTCAGAAGAACTGACACATGGGTTGGGGAGTTGTGCTTTTTTTGCCCCACAGCTGATAACCATGCTTGGCATTCACGTATCAGCAGCATAGGGGCTATCATTAAAGATGCAGTAGGTAACTTTTGTAAAAATACATTTTTTACATATTTGTTAAAACTGTCCCTATGTCCTGACAGTAGAATATGAGACAGATGATCTGTGAAAAAATTCAAGCTTCTCTGGCTCCTAGTGGTCCTACTGCCATTTGCAGAAATACACCGCTTCCAGTCAAAAACAACCCATCAGACCCAGAAGAATGTCTGAGCAGTGTCAATCATGCTAGTGTATGCGCTGCTTACACCCCTCCCCCACATGGCGCATACTGTGGTTCAAGCTCAACATCGCTGGTGTGTTGCAATCGTACTATTGTCTGTGCTAATAGCTATGCTAATGATTTTAGGGTCAAGTTTGTAGTCAAAGTATGGGGAGGGCATAGTCAATGTAAAGCATATCGTTGATGTTTCGTCCTTGCAGTGCCATAACTGTTTGTCCGCCGTCATCACTGCCCCTGCTTACTCGCCTGCTCGTTCACGGGAGGCTCTGGTGTGGAGGGAAGGCTGTAGCACAGCAGAGCAAGGGGAGGGACTTGTAAGATGTGCTTGTTCAAACTTTCAGGCTAAGTCCATGATTTTCTCAGATCTCCCTACTGCAGCTTTAAAGGAATTGAGAGCACTGGGCAACACAAATAACCACCCGGCTGGAACACAGTGCTCTAAATAGTTCAACAGAATTTAACAAAGTCTTGAGACAAATTGTTTTAGCCCTAGTCTGCTTTCATCTAAATGATGCCATTGTGCTCTGGTTGTATGTTTAGGGTCACCTTCCTGCTGGGATCTGCAGGCATCCATGCAATCATCAGCCCCAACCTCTCTCCCCTGTTTCTGAGTAAAGCATCCCCAGAGCATGATGTTCCCACCACCATGTTTCACTGTGGAGATGGTGTGTTGAGGGCACTGTGCAATGTTAGATTTTCTACACAAAGCATTTTGTACAGAGGTGAAAAAGTTCAGTTATGGTCTCATTAGGACTAATAATTGTGCCAACTAAGCTTTGCAGCCACGGGCATCATGGCTGCTTATTTGATAATGCTCTTCTTGCCCAGCCTGTCAGTTTAGATAGACGTCCATGTCTTGGTACGTTGGCAGTTTGTCCTCTTTCCATGTTCAGAAGATGAATTGAACAGAGCTCTGTGGGATGTTCAAAGCTTGGGATATTGTTTTAGAACCTGATCCTGCTTTAAACTGTTCCAGAACTTCCTACCTGACCTGTCTGCTGTGTTCATTGGTCTTCATGATGCTGTTTGTTCTCTAAGGTTCTTTAAAAATCCTCTAAGGCCATCACAGAACAGCTGGATTCATACTGGAATTAAGTTACACACAGGTGGACTTTATTCACTAATTAGGTGACCTCTGAATGCACTTTTTCTTTAGAGGTATGAAAGTAAGGGGGACTAAATAATACATTCCACACTATTTTGTGTATTTAACTGTAAAAAAAAACTTTTAATCCAAGCTAAAATTTGTTGTATCTTGACAAATGTGAAAACAGTTCCATGGGTATAAATAGTATTTCCCAGGCTATGTAGCTGAGATATGTTATGGTTGAAAGCAACTTTCTGCAATATTAAAATCTTCTGAAGATGGTTCACTTTACAGAGCAATCACAGGGATCCCAGAGACCATTTTACTGATTATCTAAGGGGTATAAGAGTAATCTAAGAGATACTGAATATGTATGTTTAGATCTGGAACTATATGAAATGTTAAAAAACAAGTAAAATTGTCCTTCTTCTTCACAAATATGCACAACTTTGTGTTGGTCTAGTCCATTTAAGCACAATTATACAAATTTGCATTCGTAACAATACAACATTTGAAAAGGTCCTGGGGTATGAACACTTTTCCTTAGCTCTTTGTGAGGTCTGAGTTGTGTAATGCACTCTCCCATCGAAGTGTTTTGCTTCAGAACAGTGGAATGAGCACAGACAGATGATGTTTACTTATCTCCTAAATCATGCCCAGATATGACTTATTTAAAGGCTTTGTTGAAGCTCTTCCAGTTGTTTCATCTTCATACACTCGTGCTGTCTGGACAGGTTCACCACGGCCCTCCTATTTTCCCTAGCAGAACATAAATCTTCTCCTTTTGTCACTTCAATCAGCCTCCTTTCCTTTCCTCAAGCGTCTGTGAGGAATGTGAGTGGGTGGGGGACCATTGGACTTAGGTGACAGGAGGTGAGAGGAGGAGGGGGATGAGGATGAGGAGTGTATACACCACATATCGTATCGCATTGATTGGGTCCATTTGGTGGACTGAACATGAACCCAATAATCAGATCTTGCTTAAGCACGCGCTTCCTCAGTAATTGACTCTCGCGTATTGATTAAGATGTTGATGTGTCCCAGTCCTGCTCCTGTGCTAATGCAACTGAGAATGAGCCTGACCCCCCTCGTCCCCTCCTCATCCTACCTTCCGCCTGCACTCTGACACCAATACTGACACCGACACGCACACAAATCCAAGAAGAGTCGCACACAGAGACAAACACACACCGCCGGAACAAGGCTGTCATTGGGCTCACTCTAATAGATAAAGCTGTCATGCCGATGCTGCAGCGACTCACCGGGCCTGCAGACCAAATTAGCCAGTCGATAACTTATGTAGAAAAGGTAAAGAAACACTGACAGGAAAGGGGGGAAATGTTAGTGACATGCAAAATACAAACGGTTTTTATTAAAAGGTCAGCTTGTTTGGGTAAGGCTTTGTTTTTATTGATCATTCTTTTTCTTTATCTATCAGCAGTTTGTTGTGAAATTTACATTTGACTAGAAATAATTTTTGTATATTTGTTTTAACTTTACAACACTACATAACACAGTTTTACTTTTAGTAAAGCTCTGCAATACAACTGAACTGTATTATGCTCTATCCGTAGATTGGATGAACTTAAAGGATGCTCTTCAATAAAAACAATTATCCTACTCATGACCAGATATTCAGCAGGTAGGATCAGAATTTGGGGTAAATGACATTAATGCATGCATCCATTCTGGTTGGCATTCATGGTTCAGGCTGGTGGTGGTGTAATGATGTGGGGTATATTTTCTTGCCGCTTGTTTTAGTCTCCTTAGTACCACTTCAGCATATTCAAATACTACAATCTACCTGAGTATTGTTGCTGACCATTTCCATATCTGGATGACCAGCAGGACAGGGCCCCATGTCACAAAGGTCAAATTATCTAAAATGGGATTTTTGAGCATAAGTTCATTGTACCCCAGTGGCCTTCACAGTCATCAGGTCTCGGTCTAATCAAACTCACTTGGGATGTAGTGGAGGATCAGGGATGTGTATTTAACAATTCTGCAGCAACCACATGATGGTATCATGTCAGCATAAACCAAAATCTTTGATGAATGTTTTGGAAACCTGTTGAATTTTTGCCACTAGGAATTAAGGCTGTGGTCGATGAGTGTACAGATAAAAACTGAAAAGACATACGGTATCAAGTCTGGGGAAACCTAAAAAAATAAAAGTGCAATAATGGAATAGGAGTTCACAGCTTCCATTAATTACAGTGAATCTAATTAACCTGAAATAAAGTTCAGCTGTTAGAATAGGATCTTCCTTTGCCCATTAAATCAACGTTTGTACCCAAGATGAAAAGAATTACCTTAAAGGTATAAGTCAGCGGCATCATTTAAATGCCCTGGTACATTGAGGACAGTTATTAATAACTAGAGGAAAAATAGGAGAACATTCACATTATAAAAACTGGACATCTCTCCAATAGTTATGAAAATACAGGACTGATACTGGCCAGGGAGGCTGCCAGGAGGAGGACACTAACACTGAATGAGTTACAGGGACTTGTGACAACTGCTGGCTGTGCTCCTCACTTAATGACCATCTCCTGTATTCTGCATTTGTCAGAGCTACAGAGTAAAGTTACAATTAAAAAATCCTTTTATTCCAAGTAAAACATCCAGGCTGCGGTAAAATCTTCAAAACCTTGTGGGAGAAGCTTTTATGGTCTGAAGAAACCTAACTGAAAACTCTGAGCCACACTTCCCAAATGTTTGTTCGACTTAAAGACAAGCTTAAGCACCATACTCACAGTGAAACATGGTGTCAGGATGTGGGGTTTTGTTTGTCCTGTTCCTGTCTGTTTTGTTCTGCAGCCATCCACCAGAGGGCTTCCTGCTGCTGCTGGGCACTCCTCCTCTGCTGCACCTCTGCACAGGTGCAGCACATCAGATACAATCAGCAAGGCAGAATAAAGAGGCTGGAAGCCAGTCACTCTTCGCCTGAGTGGTAACAACAAGCCACCTCTTGTGTTTCTGAGCATTCTGTCTAGAATCTTAGCAACTTCTGAGCCAAGCCTGAGCTTTCCCCTGAGCTTCTTGTGTTCTTCCTATGTTAATCTTCATTCCTGTGTCTCTCCTCTCCAAGGGTTTCCCTCACACCAACCTAGACTCTGATAACTATTTGTGGACTCACCTTCTTGTTCCATACTCCCTGTGGACTCTGGATCATTACTTTCATGACTGGCTTCCTCCTTTCTGCACTACCTGTCCACCCAGCATTGCAGCCATCTGAGCACCCTGGATTGCACCTCCGCTGCAGGCAAACAAAGCACAATTCATTCTCCGGACATCTCTCACTGTCTTCGTTCCCCACGGAACTCTCTCCACCCCCTTCAAGGACCTTCAAGGAGTTCCCTGTGAGTACCTAGATTTAAAGGAAGTCTTTAGTAAATCTAAAGCATGCTCTCTTCCTCCCGATCGCCCTTATGATTGTGCGATTGACCTATTACCTGGTGCCCAATTGCCCACCAGTCGTCTCTACGACATTTCCGGATGAGAACGAGAAGCCGTAGAAACCTATATAAATGAATCTCTCACCGCTAGCATCATCAGACCATCATCTTCTCCCTTGGGGGCGGGCTTCTTCTTTGTGTCCAAGAAAGACGGTTCCCTCCGACCCTGCATAGACTACCATGGTCTGAACCACATCACAGTAAAGAATAGATACCCATTACCACTCCTCTCCGCAGCCTTTGAACCTCTTCATGAAGCCCGCATCTTCACTAAGCTGGACCTCCGCAACACCTACCACCTCGTCCGCATCTGCCAGGGGGATGAATGGAAAACAGCCTTCAAGACCCCCATTGGACATTTTCAATTCAATTCAGTTTATTTATATAGCGCCAATTCACAACACATGTTGTCTCAAGGCACTTCACAAAAGTCAGGTTCATACATTCCAATTAGTCCTAACCATTGAACAGTGCAGTCAGATTAAGTTATTTATTCAAATTGGATAAAAAGTTTTTCTGTCTAAGGAAACCCAGCAGATTGCATCCAGTCAGAGACTTGCAGCATTCCCTCCTCCCGGATGAGCATGTAGCGACAGTGGACAGTCAATCCCTCATACTGAGCATGCATGTAGCGACAGTGGAGAGGAAAAACTCCCTTTTAACAGGAAGAAACCTCCAGCAGAACCAGGCTCAGTGTGAGCGGCCATCTGCCACGACCAACTGGGGGTTTGAGAGAACAGAGCAGAGACACAAAGAGAACAATGAAGCACTGATCCAGGAGTACTTTCTATGGGAAGGAAAAGTAAAGAATGGATGTAGCTCCTTTAGTCATTTCATCTAGGAAGAAAGAACAAATTAACCCTGAGCCATTTTTCAAGGATAGAGTCTGAAAGAGAGCACATAGAGTTAGTCACAGTAAAAGCTCACTCTATCGCCATGTCTAGGAGAGAGAAAGGGTTAAACACTGAAAGACAGGGCCATGTGGATCATCAGTAGAGGGTGAGCATTAAGTTGTTTTCAGCAGAAGCTTGGACGATGCCCCTCTCCAGAAAGGTGTCACAGGTTGACACAGAGTCAGGCCAGGTGTATCTTCTAGGAAGAGAAAAAAGAGAGAACAAAGTTAAAAGCTGAAATAACAGCAAATAATGCAAAATTGTAGAGTAGTGTGAGAATGTAGCGAAGAGGGTGAAAGTGGTTATTATGTCCTCCAGCAGCCTAAGCCTATAGCAGCATAACTACAGAGATAGCTCAGGATAACCTAAGCCACTCTAACTATAAGCTTTATCAAAAAGGAACGTTTTAAGCCTAGCCTTAAAGTAGATAGTTTGTCCATCTAGAGCCCACTGATGGCCATTGTTATACTAAAAACCACAAGGATTGGGATACCTCTCTCTGTCAGATTGACCATAACCATTGGAAAAGAGAGGGGGTCATACAGGTAGCAGAAATGGAGTGTGTGTTTGCACCTCAACCATAACTGAGCTGGTTTAGGCTAAACCTGACTCCCCCTTACTCCAACCAACAGGGAGGGAGGAAGGCTACCTCCCTGATAAACTAAGCCACTCTAACTATAAGCTTTATCAAAAAGGAAAGTTTTAAGTCTAGCCTTAAAAGTAGACAGGGTGTCTGCCTCACGGACTAAAACTGGGAGCTGGTTGCACAGGAGAGGAGCCTAATAACTAAAGGATCTGCCTCCCCTTTTACTTCTAGAGACTCTAGGAACCACCAGTAAACCTGCAGTCTGAGAACAAAGTGCTCTGTTAGGAACATATGGACCAATCAGATCTCTGATGTATGATGGAGCTAGATCATTAAGGGCTTTATATGTGAGGAGGAGAATTTTCAATTCTATTCTAAATTTAACAGGGAGCCAATGAAGGGAAGCTAAAATAGGAGAAATATGATCTCTCTTTTTAATTTTCATCAGAACTCTTGCTGCAGCATTTTGAATCAGCTGAAGGCTTTTAACTGCATTTTGTGGACATCCTGATAGTAACAAATTACAACAGTCCAGCATTGAAGTAACAAATGCATGGACTAGTTTTTTAGCGTCACTCCTGGATAGGATATTTCTAATTTTGGCAATGTTCCGGAGATGAAAGAAGGAAATCCTAGAAACCTGTTTAATATGGGATTTAAATGACATGTCCTGGTCAAAAATAACACCAAGGTTTTTTACTTTATTACTGGAGGTCAATTTAATGCCATCCAGGTTAAGTGATTGACTAAGCAGTTTTTTTTTTTAAAGACTCCGGTCCAAAGACGACAACTGCTGTCTTGTCTGAATTTAGAAGCAGAACATTTAAAGTCATCCAAGAATCCCATAAAGTCATGACTGCTAAGAGCTAAGGGAATGGATGGCTCAACAGAGCTATGACTGTGTAAGTTTAGCAACTGTACTATAGAGAAACCTATGATTAATCTTGTTCTCTTCTATTAATGATGAGAAATAACCTGTTCTAGCTTGGCGAAGTGTCTTTTTATACAACAGTAGGCTATTTTTCCAGATTAAGTAGGAATCCTCTAGGTGTGTAGAGCACCATTCTCTCTCCAATTTTCTAACATTGTGCTTTAAAGTACGCAGCTCTGAATTAAACCAGGGAGCTAGCCTCCTATGAATGATTACCTTCTTTTTCAAGGGGGCTGCATTGTCTAATGCATCATGCAATGATGAAGTAACACTATGAACAATAAAATCAATTTGTGAAGGGGAAGAGACAAAATTATTGCCCTCCACTGTTTTTTGTGTGATAATGAGCAAATCAAAAGTGGAACAGATTCTTTAAAGATTGTTACAGCATTGTCTGATAATGATTTACTATAATGAAATTTTCTTTCAGGTGTGGAGTACTCGGTTAAATCAAACTCAAAGGTTTTAAAAAATGGTCAGACAGGACAGGGTTATGAGAAAATATTGTTATGTCTTTACACTCAATGCCATATGTCAGCACAAGGTCCAGAGAATGAAGACAAAGGTGGGTAGGTTTGTTAATGTTTTGAGCAAAGCCAATTGAGTCTAAGATAGCATTAAAGGCTATATTTCAGCTATCACTTTCAGTGTCGACATGAATGTTAAAATCCCCCACTATAATAACCTTATCTGTGTTTAACACTAAATCAGATAAAAGGTCTGAAAACTGATCTAAAAATTGAGAGTAAGGGCCTGGTGGACTTTACAAAACAACAAACAGAAGTGGTTTTAGTGCTTTGCAATTTGGATGAGGAAAACTAAGGATTAAATATTCAAAAGAGTTGTAGTTATTGATTGGTCTGGGACTAGTCAATAAATCAGACTGAAAGATGGTTGTTACTCCTCCTGCTCGCCCAGTATTTCGAGGAATGTGAAAATTTAAATAATTAGTAGGAGTTGACTCATTTATAGTAACATAATCCTCTTGCTGCAGCCAGGTTTCTGTGAGGCAAAATAAATCAATGTGATTGTCACAAATCAGGTCACTAACTAGCAAAGTCTTTGAAGAGAGAGATCTTATGTTCAGTAAGCCACATTTAATTGTTTTATTTTTCTTTTTAGTCTGAGTTGTGTTTATTTTTATTAGATTTTCCTGATTTCCTCCTTTTAGATTATTTTTTAATCTATTCAATTTTGTCCGTGGGCGAGACACTGTCTTAATAGGGTAATGGGTGGGTAGCAGTACAGAAGCTGCAGAGAGGGGTGTTAAACTACGACCCTGCTTCCTGGTCTGAACCCTGGGTTGTCAGAGGTTTGGAGAACTAATAAATTCGGCCCGATTCCTAGAAAGAAGAGCTGCTCCATCCAAAGTGGAGTATGTGGTCATGCCCTTTGGACTATGCAACGCTCCATCAGTTTTCAAAGCCCTAATAAATGATGTTCTCTGTGATTTCTTTTTTTTTTTTTTTTTTTTTTACCGTGTCCTGTCCCCTCAGAATTGTTGTCTGAGTGCCAAGAAATTGCCCAACAGATTTACTTTCACAAGCAGAGCATCACAGCTAATGCTTTAAAGCTCTGCTTGATATTTATAAAGAAACTTTATTATAAACTTCTTTGGGACCGGAGCCGCCCCAGGACGGAGCAGTCCCGACCCCCAACGAGCTCAGATCCCAACCCCATGAGTCTCCCACCCCCAGTGAACCCCAACAAGAACCTCCCCACAGGGCCACCCCCAACAAGGACACCGATATCGAACACATCCCCCCGAACCCAAACAGCACGAATCCCCACCCCCACAGGGGCACACCCCCACAGGTGAACTCCGTGGCCGAGAAGTCGATGAAGCCACACCCACACAGTGCAAGTTCCACACACAGCCCCGCTCTAAGAACCCCAGCCGCACCCCGCTCCCCCACCACACAGCGCGCCGCAACGGCAAGGCAAGGGCCCCGCGCAACGCCACCCTCGCCCATTGGCGCAACAGGGCAGACCCCACCCAGCACCGCAACCACAACCGGACCCCCGACCCTGCACCATGATGGGACAAAGTCATCCACCAAGAGGTCCCCGGCCAGCGGCAGGCACCCAGGGCCAGTGACCCCACCACACCCCCCTCAGCAACAAAAAACACTACATCACTGCCACTGCAACGACCGCCCAGGGAGAAACACTATCCAGCTCAGCTCCACCATCGCCGCCCAGCCGACCCAAAGGCCAGTGACCCCACGCCCTAGAAGTGGACACAACCCCTCCACGCCACCCCCCAGCCCACCGCCCCGATCCCCCCTCGGACAAGACAGCCAGCAGAGCAGCACACCTCCAAGCCCGCCCAACCCCCCCAGACAGCGCCAGCAGCCCCAGCCCACCAGTCCACAAGAGGGATCTGTGATTTCTTAAACATTTTCGTTTTTGTTTACCTTGATGACATTTTGATTTTTTCCAGAAACCTATCTGAACACAAACGCCATGTCCGGCTCGTTCTGCAACGACTCCACCTGAACCGACTGTACATCAAGGCAGAGAAATGCAAATTCCATCAACCCACAGTCACCTTTTTTGGGCTTCATTTTTGAAGACAGGTACATGCAGATCCAGCAAAAATAAAGGCTGTCACAGATTGGGATCCCCTAGAGACCAGAAAACAACTACAACAGCTCTCTACCAGTTGATAATTTCTCTAGCCAGAATGCTAGAAGCACTTCTGGTATGAACATGGTTTCCAGGTGTACATCTTCCACCACTCTGGGGTTGTGAGGTTTCACACCTGGGTTCTTTAAAGAGTGAAGAAATGATACATGACTGCATCTGGGAGGAGTTTTCTTGGTGGCTGGGTGCAGCTGTGTCACAGAGGTGCCCATGTCTGGCACCGATGAGGGCCTGAGAGGTTCTTTGGGCTCCTCTAAGCTGGCAACCTGGTTTGTCACCAAGGATGGTTTGCTGCTAGCACCCAGTGGTTTTTGCACCACCGCCTGGACCCAGAGTTGGTCCTGGTGGCAGTCAATGAGTGGGGCCAGCCTGTCCAGCAGGTCCTGGACCCCAAGAAAAAGCTCCGTGTTCAATGTGCACATATACATGGGATAGACAATGAAACTGAAACACCTGGTTTTAGACCACAATAATTTGCGGCCAATACAGCGTCAATTCGTCTTGGGAATGACATATACAAGTCCTGCACAGTGGTCAGAGGGATTTTAAGCCATTCTTCTTGCAGGATAGTGGCCAGGTCACTACGTGATACTGGTGGAGGAAAATGTTTCCTGACTCGCTCCTCCAAAACACCCAAAAGTGTCTCAATAATATTTAGATCTGGTGACTGTGCAGGCCATGGGAGATGTTCAACTTCACTTTCATGTTCATCAAACCAATGTTTCAGCAGTCTTGCTGTGTGTATTGGTGCACTGTCATCCTGATACACGGCACCGCCTTCAGGGTACAATGTTAGAACCATTGGATGCGCACGGCCCTCAAGAATGGTTCGGTAGTCCTTGGCAGTGACGCGCCCATCTAGCACAAGTATTGGGTCAAGGGAATGCCATGATATGGCAGCCCAAACCATCACTGATCCAGCCCCATGCTTCACTCTGGGCATGCAACAGTCTGGGTGGTACGCTTCTTTGGGGCTTCTCCACACCGTAACTCTCCCAGATGTGGGGAAAACAGTAAAGGTGGACTCATCAGAGAACAATACATGTTTCACATTGTCCACAGCCCAAGATTTGCGCTCCTTGCACCATTGAAATCCACGTTTGCCATTGGCATGATTGACCAAAGGTTTGGCTATAGCAGCCCGGCCGTGTATATTGGCCCTGTGGAGCTCCTGATGGACAGTTCTGGTGGAAACAGGAGAGTTGAGGTGCACATTTAATTGTGCCGTGATTTGGACAGCCGTGGTTTTATGTTTTTTGGATACAATCCGGGTTAGCACCTGAACATCCCTTTCAGACAGCTTCCTCTTGCGTCCACAGTTAATCCTGTTGGATGTGGTTTGTCCTTCTTGGTGGTAAGCTGACATTACCCTGGATACCGTGGCTCTTGATACATCACAAAGACTTGCTGTCTTGGTCACAGATGCACCAGCAAGACGTGCACCAACAATTTGTCTTCTTTTGAACTCTTGTATGTCACCCATAATGTTGTGTGCATTTCAATATTTTGAGCAAAACTGTGCTCTTACCCTGCTAATTGAACCTTCACACTCTGCTCTTACTGGTGCAATGTGCAATCAATGAAGGCTGGCTACCAGGCTGGTCCAGTTTAGCCATGAAACCTCCCACACTAAAATGAGAGGTGTTTCAGTTTCATTGTCCAACCCCTGTAGATGGGGTGCACCAGAGTCATGCCGTTGAGTGTGATGTCCATCTCCACCCAGCTGGTGATGCTTACATCACAAGCTTCAGCCTGAAATGGTTTACTGAGGGAGAGCATGGCTCTACTCACCTCCTCAAACAAGACTGAGAACATCAGACTGATCTCTGATCCTGTTTTAAAATGGAACCTCAGTTTGACCTGTCCTCCTGTACTGGTGAGATAGTATAGGTAACCTGTATGTTCATTTTGGTTCAGTTTACCTAAGAACCTTGGAGAAATGGTTTATGGTGTTTCTCCTGGAGAGGTCACCAAGGGGTTCTTTGAGCTTCCCAGGTTTGTCTCTCCATCTGATCAGGTTGCCTCTGATGGCTGTGGAGACTGGGTACACGCCTAGTCGTGCTGGCGGGGGTTTTGGATCCGGTTTCACTGGATGGTCAGCTGCCTCTAATGATGGTGGAGGTTGGGCGCATACCTGGCGCACTGCTTCTGTCAGAATCTTGTGGAAGGCATCCTCCATCTCTTTCCTCGGGTTCCATCCTGCATGTTGACTCCAACCTTTTCCATCAGGCTTACCTTTGGGCCTCACGTGATGGTCAGGTCGTCTGTTCGACCAGAAGTGGTCCGGCAACTTTGACTGTTGCTGGATCACCACCACCCCCCCCCGCCCCCGGTCCAGCTTACCAAACATACATTGTTCCCTTAACCTGTTCTTAACATGAGTTCTGTTTGAAGGTATTTCTCTGCCTTCTAACGCACCACTGTCTTCTTCTGTGTGCACCTGTAAAACTCTAACCTCACCTTCTGATCCATTAGTGAGGCTTGCACTTGTTTCCCACGCCATGGTGAGGGTTTTTGTTCTACAGTACATAGTAACGTCGTAACGTGTGGTTTCATGAAGGTTGTGGAGGAACAGAGATTTAAAAGCATGTCCCTCCTCTATGCCGGGAGCATTACCACCTTGGAAGTAAGCGGCTCTCAGGCGCTGGTCATACTCTCTGGGTGCTTCGCTTTTATTTTGCTCGATAACCAAAGAACCAAGTGCTGTGAAGGCCCGGTCCGTGTACACAGAATATTCTTCCCTTAAAGCTTTGCAGAGGGTTGAATAATGGTCTCGGACTGCACGGGGCAGGCTCTCCATGAAAACATGGATGCTCCAGGATGTTTTTCTTGTGCTGATGGGCAGCACAGGTCTAAAAGGCAGCGTTCGACTTCCCTAAGATAATCATCAATGTTTGATTTCTCATTATTAGGGTCAAAATGTTCTATGCCTTGGGAAAGAGACTCAAGTTGGCATGTGCATGATCCACTCTCAGGGATTGGTGCTGGCCCATCTGAGTCATCAACTGAAGGTTCACTCCTGCTGCATTCCCCGTGTGTCAGGGCATCACGCTTTACCCTTGGGGGAGGCACTGGAGGCTGCTCATGGTACAATGGTCGGCCCTGTGCTCCCGGGAAACGGGTCCTGGGCAGCGGTTGAGGGCGGTATGAACCACCTGAGTCCCCGAGACGACTCTCATGTCGCCTTGGTGGAGATGAGGGATTGTAGAGCAGGGTCCTGCAAGTCAAGTGTGAAGGCTGCTCGCCCCTAAAACTTGAACCATTAACTTCTAGTGAGTCCACCGCCAGGTATTGTTCATGGCTGTCTACTACAGTGGGGTGGGACACCGCACCACTGAATGTAATCTGCCTACTCATACCTGCTCTGGACTCTGTGGATGTGTGGGCAAAACCACAAGCTTGGGAAGGTTGTCTCTGGAGAGCAGCTTCTACGTTTTCCAGCTCTGAGTGGAAGGTTCTCTCAGGGTGTTGCACGTGTGGCTCACCTTCAGAGGTTTCAACCTGTGAGACAGGATTTATCTCCACCCCCCAGTCCTCTGGGGATGGGGGTGTATCCTGGCTACGCTCAGCTACCTCCAACCTTCTGGCTGCTTCCAACTTCTCCTCCACTTCTAACAGTTCACACCTAGTTGCCTGTCTGCAAAGTATTATTCAGCATAAACTGTAGTTTAAAACACTGGTCTCTTTCCAAAAGTACCCTTCGCTGATATAAAAGAGTGAGCTGTCCTAACACATCAGCCACCTGTGTGTCTTTTGGTGGGTTCTTAATGACCTGGAGCAATTACTGTATCCTTGCTTCACATTCCTCAATGCTATAATCCTTAAGAGCTTTACGCTCCTCTTATGACAATAAAATCAAAGCTCCAATTGCTTTCTGTGCCTGCATTTCTGTGGGGCCCTCCTGACTCACATCTCCAGCTGCTGTCTGGGATGTTTTCTCCATCTTTGGCCAAAATGCACAACAACAAACAAGGTGTTCAGCTATGAATGACCACTAAAATTACCAGTAGTGACAATTAGCAGTAACACAAACAGACTAAGCTGTTTAGTTTTGAATGTTCACTAAAATCAATTAGCAGCAGCACAAACAGACTAAGCACTCAGCTAGCTTTGTTATTCATGTATAGATATATATATACATATATATATATATCTTACAGGTGTATAGGTTTGCTGGGATAAATAAAACTAAAACATTCAACGCAATTCTTAGCTTCGAATGATTATTAGTGATGCATACTATGGGTTATTTACTTTCTTGCAGGACCTACCAAGTTAGACAACTAAAGTTATTTGTGCAAATCTGGTTAAAACACGCTTCACACACACAAGAAAACCCAGCAAAAATACATACATTTCAGAGCAGAAGTGGCAGTGAATGATCAATAACTTGATCTTAGCTCAAGCTGTGTCCTTTTATCATCGGTGATGGGATCATCTGCCTGTGTTAATAAAACTAATCAAATTAGTTAAATTCTGTGGCCGCAACTGTAATCCTCACTAGTGACCACAAGGTAGCACTAAACGCCTGTCTGCAGCGGAGAAAATCCTGTTGCAACTGTAATTTACTCAATGGCCACCAGACCGTGGTGTTGCTTTCTCCCTGACTGGGAGTGTTAGTTACACCAACGGCAGATAGTTGGATGCCTCCTACTGTGCAAGAAATTTTTGGTTGCTCTGGCAACAAGCTGACTGCGCTACAGCTCTTAGCCAGCAGGGGTTGCTTTGACAAGCTGGCAATTTACGTTGAATTTCACCATAAACTACACAAAATGTCCACCTTGCGTCCACAAAAGCACCTTAGAAAAACTATTATTACTATTAGGAGTATATTATTACTACTCTGCAGTAGAATTGAGTCAATATTTGTCAAGATACATCCTCTAGCTTACAACTGCAAACTTTTACCAAATCTCACAACAGAGCTTTCAGGATATCACAAATGTGTTACTTCGTGCAACAGTGGTATCTGTCATTTTAAGGACCACCCAGGGATGCCATTTATGTAAGGATTATGATTATTGATTAATTAATATTCATCAAGAATTATAATTTAAAATCATAATTTGAAAACAATTTATTTCTTAACCAAAAATCATTACTTACGAATAGAAATCAGAGATATACTCTGGTGTGATTATGGGCTCAAAGTTCTTTAATAATTACAAATTATTAACCAAAACCACCAACTGTCACTGTTTATTCAACCACTTCACCGAAGGTGGGGTAACTTCGACCTTGTTTTGACAGATAAATCACTCTTGCACGAAATAAACACAAACGCTTCTCTTAATTATATATATGAAGATTTATTGAAGCCAAATAATCCTGATATACCATTATTCTGGTCCAAAAACCTTCACCTAACTAACAAACACCGTTCTACACAAAGGGAATAAAAATGGCTACCTAACAATGATAATAAAAGAAAAATTTATATGCGCATTTAGTGTCTATGAAGATCAAACCAGTAGTTTTATGGACAAAATGTGTAATTTGGGTTAAATGGAAAGAGAAGTCCTCCTGTTGTGTTGATGTCTCGATCGCAGCGATCAGTTGATAAAACAGTGGGGCCACGCCCCTTTAGCCACAACCAGCTGATCGCTCCAAATCTTGACAGAGGGTCATAAAACTTTGAGGCGGGAACTCAGTGGAAAATTTCCAGCAATAAAACTGGAACAAAGAGTGGTCGGGCGAGGCCCAGACCGCAGTTGCCTTGAATGAAAAAAATTTTAGGATGGATCAGGTCTGAAGAAAAGGAGGGGAGAGGGATCACGCGTCCGTGATCGAATTAAGGAGAAAAAAAAAAAAACAATAACTTCTCATCCATCCAGGAGGGGAAAAGATGTCGAACCGTTTAGTCGACTGAATCAACAAGGAGGGAAACTCATCTCCTTGGACATAGAACCTCTGTGGGTTTCACCTGCGCCGAGTGTGGCGTGGTCTTCGATCGGCGAATAAATCCTCTGATCTTCTCGTATCAGACAGATTTTCAGCTTTCAAGCTCTTCCGGGAATGGCCTTGTGGAGCAAAGGTTCGCCTGCGAGCTTTTGTCTCTCCAGATATGTGCCTCCGTTACGCTGTCCTGTGAGACAGGCTGGAAATGGCACCGAAACTTCATCTCCTCTGGGTTTTACACTCTTGGTGACGTCAGAGCTGCGACGTCTGTTGAGCTGCGTGTGTCAAAATGTGCGACCAAAATGGATGGCCCCAACACAAGCATTCAGCCAACTCAAAGAGATGTCCTCCAAGGCACCCATTTTGGTACAGCCCGACCCCCACAAACAGTTTATCCTAGAGTTTATCCAATACAGGGGTCAGCGCTGTATGATCCCAACGATCAGACGCCAATAAGCTCCACCCATGTGCATTCTTATCCCGTCGACTCACCCCACGGAGAGGAACTATGATGTGGGGGACCGGGAAGTCCTTGTTATTCAGTTAGCCCTAGAGGAGTGGCGGCATTGGTCGGAGGGTGCTGAACATCCGGTGCTGGTTTGGACCGATCATAAGAACCTTTCCTACCTGCAATCCGCCAAATGTTTAAACCCCGGACAGTCACGTTGGTCTCTTTTCTTCTCTCGATTTAACCTCTCGATCTCCTACCACCCTGGATCCAAGAACATTAAGCCCTACGCTCTCTCAAGACAGTTTTCTCCAGACGAAGATACCACTGAAACATCCACCATCTTACCCTCCAGTTGCATCATTGGCACGGTAACCTGGGAGATTGAGGACATCGTCGCCCGTGCCCTCCAGAAAGAACCTGATCCTAGACCTCCTCCACAAGGTACCACATACGTTCCCACCCCTGTTCCTTCTCAAGTAATTCATTGGTTCCATACTTCCACATTCACCTGCCATCCTGGTTCCAGTCGGACCATTGCCCTCATTTCCCGTACGTTTTGGTGGCCATCTTTGCATAAGGATGTAAGAGGATACGTTCAAGCCTGTTCTATCTGTGCCCGGAACAAATCTAATAATAAACCACCAGCTGGACACCTTCAACCCCTAGCCATACCCAAACGCCCATGGTCTCATCTCGCACTCGACTTTATCACCGGATTACCTCCCTCCCAAGGTATGACCACCATCCTCACCATCATAGACCGTTTTTCTAAAGCTTGTCATCTCATTTCACTCAGGAAATTGCCTTCAGGCCTTCAGACTGCCAAGCTCCTCGTCAAACAAGTCTTCCGTCTCCATGGGATCCCTATCGATGTTCTGTCTGACCTGGGTCCTCAGTTCTCCTCTCAAGTCTGGAAACACTTCTGCTCAACGCTTGATTATAAGGTTAGTCTCACTTCAGGTTACCATCCCCAGTCAAATGGTCAGACAGAACGTCTCAATCAGGAGATTGAGGCTACCCTCCGGTGTCTTACCTCATCAAACCCATCCGACTGGAACCAGGATCTCCCCTGGATTGAATACGCCCACAATTCACAAGTCTCCACAGCCACAGGTTATTATCCATTTGAGATCTCCCTAGGTTACCAGCCACCCCTCTTCCCTTCAGAAGAGAAAGACATCTCCGTCACCTCCGTCCTTCAGCACATCCGTCGCTGCCGAAACATCTGGACCAATGCCATAACTGCACTCAACCGTACTGCTGCCCAAAATAAGAGAATCACAGACCACAAATGCACACCAGCTCCAGATTATCAACCAGGACAACAGGTTTGGCTTTCCACACATGACAGTCATGTAAAATCCATGTCTAAGAAACTTTCCCCCAGATACTTCGGTCCATTCAAGATCCAGTCCATCATTGGTCCTGCCACTGTCCGCCTCCAGCTACCCCCCAGTCTCTAGATTCACCCCACATTCCACGTCTCCCAGGTAAAACCGGTTCATTCCAGCACCTTGGAAATTGCCTTCAGCCCTATAGACTGTCCAAGCTCCTCGTCAAACATGTCTTCCGTTCCCCTGGGATCCCTATAGACATTCTGTCTGACCGGGGTAAACTGTTTGCCATGCCATGCCTGCCTATGTCCTCAACTGTTTTGCCATGCTATACATATCCATGTCATGTCCATGCCTTCCTCCACGATTCGCATTGTAAGCTTTTATAATTAAACAGTTTGTCTGTTTGTTCTTTATTTGGATCTGCTCTGAAAGCCTCTCTTTGACATAAATTCAGATTACATTTGAAAATCAGCTGAGAATTGCTCCATGGAAATGATTAGAAAATATGTTTTCAGTTGTTTTTTTTTTTTCAAATCTTAGTCTGCTTTATCTTCAGATGATTTTCCAAGCGACTGGTTCGTCCACACAATCTTTCTGTATATGTAATGTACACAGAGCTTTCTATTTTCCAATATTTTCAAAAGTTACCTTGAAGCTCGATTTCATTTGGCTGTAGCCACATAAAATGTAAATACTGTGTTTAATTTTCTAGTAACAGCCTGATTCCTATTGATTCATGATCTGCAGGCATGACTTTCTCTGGGTTTCCTGCAAAAGGACATGAAAATAAATGCATAACAGAACACTGTGTTATCAATGTATTTTGAAAGTTTCACAAAATGAATAATGTCACTTTTAATTTGACATTTTTGAAAATTAAGTGCAAAAAATAATCTTCGGAGTAAATTATTGTGAATCCGTTTCGAGTGGATTATCTGATGTCAAAAGATAATAAAGTTTAGAGTATATTTTCAGTTTGAGTTGACAGTAACCTGGTAATGATGTAGTCACAATAATCAGAAATTCAAATAAATGTTTGTGTCATCGTTTTTCTAGCTGCTTTGACCCACATGCAGAAATATGCTCAGGAAAACAGGAAAAGTTTTAACAAGTTTATTAAGAAATATTTTGTTTGCTGGAGAAACAGGAACTCACCGAGAGGGTGATCAGGACATCCGCCAGAGGGAAGGACTTGTGATGACAGGTTTGATCTGAGAAACATGCAACGTTGGATGAATGCGGAGACTCGAAGGAAGCTTCAGGAGGACAGCTGAAGGACTGATAACTGCCTCAATCTCATACGTGCCAATGAACCTGGGGGCGAGTTTCTTGGACATAGATTTTAGAGGTATGTCACATGATGAGAGCCAAACTTTCTGACCAGGCTGGTACTGGGGAACTGGAACCCTTTTCCTGTCAGCATACCTCTTGTTCTATTCTGTGGTGGGCTTGTGCGGTGGTTGTCCAGATGGGTTTGCATCTACGGATGTGATGACGTACAGAAGTGACAGAGATCTCTTTCTCGTCCGCGTGTATTTGTGTATTCTAGTTGGTTTCCCTTAGATCAGTGTAAGTCTTTTCCCCTTGGTTTGTAGTTTTCTTTTTGTGTAGTTTAGTTCCATCTGTGTTAATTATTCACCTTCCCTCAGTCTGCCTGTTTGCTTATCTCCCACAGCTGTTCCTAATCCCCTGATTAACTCACTTGCACACAGTGTCATTCTCCACTCTTCCCTCAGTATATGAGTTCACTGGTTCTCATTATTCATTTCTTGATTCCTATGTTACACTGCCTGCTCTTCATGACCTGCTCTCCCTGCAATTTTCCTGTAAGTTCTCCTTATTTCTTTATTGAAGGACACAATCAGTCTGCGTTTGAGTCCTTAAACCAAATCATGACAAGGTTAATATAAACTGTATCTGGTTTGTTCTTAAAGTGCCCTGAGATGATATTTGTATAAATTAATTGAATATCATCATTTCCTGTTATTGATGTGCAGCTGTTTTATTCATGTAAAGAGCATGTAATCATGACAATAGAAAACAACTAAAGAAGTGGAGAAAAAGGCTTACAAAATGTGAATATGGATGCATATGCAAAACCAGCATGTGGTGCTTAACTTACATTGCATACAGTCTAATAAACCAATTGCTTTGTTGACCAGTGAGGACCATAAAATTACGATACACTGCATAAACCTATTTGTTTATATATAGACTAGATAAAGATTTAACCTGCAGCTTGTTACAGCTATTGTGTCAATTTGTTCTAACAAGTACCAGTTCTAAATTCAGTTCAGCCAGGTTAAAATGAGTTTATTCATGTTCATAGTTTACCAGCTAAACATCCCAAACTAAGTTTACTGGTCCAACACGAACTAGTTTTCGTTCATTTATCATAATTTATCAGAAATACTGTTTAAAAATGTATTCGCCAGTCGACTGTCACTAACCAATCAGCATACATTATGTCATCACCTAGCATTTGTAACCTACCTTAAATCTGTTTAATTCTCTCCTTTTGCCTTTGCTCACATAAAGAGTACTTCATAATTGCCTAAATTGCATACTTTCATTCACATCTTTTAATGCCTTGGTTGTCAGAATGAGTGAAAACGTGACTAAAAGGCATTCCGCTCATGCTTAATCGCATGCAGATACCTGTAACTCTTGCTAATACAGTTTCTCAGAAGGAGAAACTAAATAAATATTAGTTTGTAACCCTCAGTTTTTATGTTTCTATGTTTTATGTTTTGTTAAAGATTAAAGTTTTTACTTTTGATTAATTTCAAAGGACAAAACATTTAAAACTGGGTTTTATATTAACAAATTTAAATCTAGAGTTTTTGCATCATGCATATAGCAGTAACTCCTGCTAAGATGACTCAATAGGGTTTATAGTTGCTTTCTATCATCCACCAGTTAAAGAATTTGTTTAGGAAACAGAATCCCTGTAAAACAATTTGACTCCTGACACATGAAACATTTTTAATGCATATTAGTAAACATGGCCTCCACCCTCTATCTCGATGCCTTTACGTGTCTCCCATGTGGGCATTTTTATGTGCTCCTGAATGACAGTAGTATCTGGTTTTACACTCTGTTGTTTTGTTGGTGAGTGTAAACGAGTCCTGATTTGCATCACCTTTGAAAAGATCACACACCCACGGTCTCTGAGCAGGGAGCTACCCTGACTCAACTATTCAACAATGCAAGGTTACAGTGGCAAAGCATACAAGCACTCTTGTGTGATATTAACCCTTATCTTGTTGGGACTGCTAGTCCCATGACGGAAAATATGTTGAGGAGGATCTGGTGGAAGGACCTGTGTGTTTGTGTTTTTTGAAAGCAAAAAGCAAATGTATATTTGTGCGTGCGTGCGTGTGTGTGTGTGTGTGTGTGTGTGTGTGTGTGTGTGTGTGTGTGTGTGTGTGTGTGGCCTTCAGGCCTCTCCTAGCCTGTTCCCGCCCCGGTGGGAGGGCTGCCTGTAGCGAGGTGAAGCATCATTCTGAACCACTCACCCCCTCTCTCCCTGCTGCATCTCTCCCAGGAACAGACCGGCACCTCTCCGCTGGCTAGAGGGAAGACCAGCGCGTCTCCTGGGCCTGCTTCCATGTCTCCAATCAGCTCGAGCTACCTCGGCCCCGGGGCTGCTGCAATGTGATAATCTTTGCCTTTTGCGTTATGCATTGCCCTGATGAATTCATCTTGTGACCACCTGGCACTCGCTGTTAGGAATTCAAGTCTTGTTTTTGCAGCAGAGGCTGGGGCGAACGCTGTGAGGGACTGTTTTCTGACTGTCAGAGAGACCCTCCTCCCCTGCCTCCCTCCTTCCCGCTCTCTTCATCTCTCCTCCTCCAACATCAGCAGAATGTTTTAACCCCTCAGAAGACCTTGGCATATCTGCTGTTGTAGTGGCAGGAGTGGGCTTCTTCACCTCAGCAGGACCTGTGTGGGAAAAAACCCTGCTTGGTATTTAAAAAAGGAAGGGCTTTTTGCTGTAAGACAAATTGAAATGCGGGAGGCTGGAGAGGAATGTGGCTGTCAGAGTCAACAGCTGCTAGTTTTTTGCTATGAATAATCACTGAGGTTGACCCATAGAAGCTAAGGATTGTGTAACGCACATTTCATAAAATTAAAGGTCAATGCAAACATATGGCAAAGCCTGCGCGGCCCGTAACTTCTCCCTTCCTTCAAAGCTGCTTTTGTGACCTCAATTAAATTATGGAAATAGAAACTTGAGGCAGACAGAATCACTGTTGTGTTTCAGTTTTTGTGGTTTTATAATACAGGTTCAATCGAAATAATGAATTAATAGATGCATTTTTCATAAACCTTCCGTGAAAATGTGCTCCCTGATGCCAAAGAGCCCAAATTTGAATATGGTCTCACGCGTGCACTATGCAGTCACAGTGCACTTGAAATAGCTTGTGGCTCAAAATATTTGAATTTCATATTTTCTTCTTGGTTGCTTCTGTGTCTGCATGAGAAAGCGAGTGAGCAACAAAGAGTGCACACACAAGCAAGAAAGAAATGAAGTGTCCTTGGCATCAGACCAAATCTATAATTCACACTTTTACATAATTGGACTTAGCCTTTGCTACTTATTGATTGTGCATCCTCGCATTCTCCTTCTCTCCAAGTGACGGAACAATGTGGGTAAATATTTTAATAAAGCGTTCGGGCAAAAATATTCACGAGTCTTCTCCAACGCTTCCACCTCATCTTAGAACATAATGAGAGAGTGCCAGGTGATGGAAACAAAAGTGTGTCAATTTTTTTGAGCTCTTATTTAATTGTTGTTTTGAGCCAGACCAGAACAATATAAAGCAGCCCTCTCAGGTGGGTTCCAACATTTTTAGAGATCTATTTTTCTCAGCAAATACAAATCAGACCATGTTTTCATGTCTTATGTTGTGGAGTTTGTGGTAAACGGATTTTTGTGCTAGGCCTGCTTGCGAGGAAAACCAGTGTTCTGTTAAAACCTCCATAGTGTAATAAAAATGTTTAATTTGACAGATCTGACCATAATTCAGGACGGACCACTTATTATTATATATTTCCAGACAATTTTGCTGTGTTAAGAATAAAATCTGTGACCTCTACACTCATTGTAAGCCATGGTCTGGATTTATTAAAGACCTTAAAATACATTTTCAAAACAATCTTTAATTTTGTCACAAATTTTGCTTTTCCTTTAATATTTCACTAGATTGGAGCATACACACAGCTGGATCATTGACCATTTATCGTTGCACAATTTGTCTGGATCAGGGATCAGCAACCTTTTTAATTCAAAGAGCCACTTTTTCCCCTCTGATGCAAAATAAAATTTGTTAAGAGTTGCAAAAATGTTAGCTTTTATACATATGTACTGAATGAAATGGTTTATTTTGAAAGCCAATGAAATAAATAAATAAAAATATTTCCAGATTTTAAAACAAGATAAATTATCTAAGTTTTACAAAAGGAACAAAACTCTTTATTTTGTAGAATGAGGCCAGCTGACTGAGCCATTTCCATAAACATAGCAAATGAAGAAAGATATGTTACCCACTTAAAAATATAAAGCACAAAGTTTGAAGCAATAAAACATTAAATGAGTTTTAAAAGCCTTGTACCCTTGGTGTCCTTCAGTTATAAATGTTCTATGCAGATATTACATAAAAACATACAGAAGAACTGCTGAAACCACCCTGTTACCTTCTAATCAAAAATATTTCTTATTTGGTGGAGGGGCCAAAGGTTTCTTGCAGACCCCTGGTCTAAATCATCCAGAGTCCTTTGTCCCCTCGTATGCTCTCTCAACCTTCATGTTTTCCAAAGGATTTGGGTCTGAAAACTACGGAGCCACACCTGCAAGGTAATTTCAGTGGATCTGTTGTCATATATAAACTCAAAGCACTGCTATGTTTTAATCACACTTCACAGCTTGTAATATGACTTTATTTTTGTTACACTGAGATATCTCGACAGATGTCACTGAATTATCCATGCACACAGATTGTAAAACAGTTTATGAAACCGTGCAGACGGTTTGCAGAAACCAATAGCACAGTCTTGTAATTCGTGCACACAGATTGCAAAACAGAGTGCACAGTTTAGTAAAGCGTAAGCACGGATTTCCACCGGCTTCAGACTTAGTTTCATGCCAGAATTAAGTGTTTGTCCCAGTACAGTTTAGCATTTCAACTGCATGTTTTTGTTTGTGCTGGTAGCATAGAAAACGTTTTTCCTCTCATGTTCCTTAAACAACTGTTTACCATGTAGGCTGCATCTTATGATTGTTTTTGTGCATTTGTCTCACAGTGAGCTTTGGAGAGGTTTTTTACCTCACCATCCTGTTCTGATATTCTTCTATATATTTATTTTCATGTTAATGCACTTTTGTTCACAGCTCCAGTTGTTTTCAGCTTTTTATTTTTTCCACTGACTGCAGATACAGTATGAGTTAGTTTAGGTCAAGAGCAAAACATTTCCTAACATTCTTCTACCTTACCTGCATGGCCTTTTGAAGATTGGCTAAGAGAAATGAGATGCAGTATCAAATCATATTATACCCCAGGGAAACCGGACATTAATGATTACTAGTTCGAAGTTCCTAGATATTCTTATTGCGTTAAAACAAAATGAAGTAGAAATTAGACAATGTTTTTGCAAAAATAACCTGTGACTCTATATTTACGACATGGGATTTTCCCCCCACTAAATAAATGTACTCAGATTAAAGGTTGGATTTATCAGAAATATTCATCAGAGTAAAACAATGCTGCTGCAACAAAGAATTTTTTCCAACGAAATTTGATGCATCTTTACCAGGGGTACTAGTAAGTGTGGCGTACAATGTAGAATTTTATTTTAGCTTTATTCATAATAATTAAGCACAGACAACTGATGCAGCTGGTTTGTTAATGAAAGCTTTCTAAGAACAGGAAAAACAAGTTACCAGAGGGAGTTTAGATGGCTGTGAAGTCCCTTTTTTGTAGTCTCAGCACAAAGTGGTTTTAGTCTCACTCTAAGACGAGTATGATACATCTTAGGGCTAAAGTTCCTCGATGAAATATTAATCACAGAGAGGTAGATTGCCAGGCCGCTGTCACTCTCTCTTCATCTGGAGAACTTTGGACTTGTTAGCCAGGAAGCTACAGGCGAGGCCCCATGGCTGAAACCGCAGCAGTTGCTGAGTGAGCAGGTGTCTTTGTGTCGAGCCTTTTTCTTGTTTTTCTGGACTAACTGTTTGCATTGCTCTGCCTCTGATCATGAGGAGGAACCTTAATCGTGGGGTGTGAAGCCAATCTTTGTGAGCTGTCATTAAAACAGCCCCCACGGCCATGGGAGTAATTTTGCACTCGAGGCTATTGAAGTCGCCATCTATAGAATTACTCCTTTTTTTCCTGCTTTTCTACTGGCTGGCTTCGGCTCTCTCCTGTCTTAATCTTTGGACCAGCGTTTGATCGAACATGACAGCCCTGTAACTAAACTTAAAAGAGGCCTCGGAATACATGCTGCTTTGGCTTTCTGAGGAAGTACCAGCAGCTACTGTTCAGGAAGTTTGCAAAGCTGAACTTTTGCTGATGTCTTCAGTGGAGACATCTATTTTTACTCCCGTAAATGATGAGCTGCTGTGTGACCTCAATATTCTCCTTCTGCACATGCAGGTTGCTTTCACTTTGGGGTCGTGAAACGTTCAGACTGAAGTCCGATGGCAGTCGCAGTTCAATAGTAGTGTAAACCACCACGCAAAAACAGTTTGGATTTCAGCAAAATATCTGAACTGAACATCAAGATCTGCTATGTGAACATAGCTGAAGATAGTCAAAGTAAATCCAAAATGGAGTAATGATGATTTAATTTGTTGAGGGAAAAGAGCTCTTCAAACCAACCTGGCCATTTGATTAACAACATTTTTGGGTTCTACACCCAAGCCTGATTACTGCCAGCCCTTTGAAATCAAGGAATAACTTAATAGATAGAACCTGTCTGACAACATGAAGTAGGCTAAAAGATCTCAAAAAGCAACACACCCATCCCAGTCTGAATTAATTCAACAACAGATGAGAAACAAAGCCATTGTCATGCATCCGTCTGGAAAGGGTTGAAAGCCATTTCTAAGGTTTTGGGACTCCATGAACTACAGTGAGAACCAATATCCACAAACACTTTATTGCTACAAAGATATTATTCAGGATATTTTGTGATGGTTTATAGAAATGTGTGATTCTTCCAATCCACAAAACATGTTTGTTCTTAACATTGGACAGTTATTTACAGTAATGTCCAATGGCATGCTATATACTTAACAGGTTTTATTATAGTCATATTCAATAAATTAGAATACGTGTTCTGATGAGGCTCATTTTTCAGATTAAAAGTACCTTTTGGAAAAAAAAAAAACCTTTAGGCAGGTAATAAACATATTTTTAATTAAGCCCACATTTCTGTCTTATAAATGTATTTTTTATTGGTCTGATGTAATCTCTGAATCTTAAATGTGATGTTTGTAAGCAGAAAATCATCATAATTAACAGAAATAATGGCTTGAACATGTCTGTGTGGAATTAATCTATATAATGTTTCACTTAGTGAACTGAGTGACTGAAATAAATGTTTCAATAATGTTTAATCAAATATGACTGTATTTTGTATATGGGGATCAGACAGACATGGATGTAAACTGCAACCCGACTGGTTGGTGAAGGCATTCAACGGCATATCCACACTGCTGACAAACGGTGCCCTGTCAGCAAACAAGGAGGCGAAAACAAAAGTAGAGGCTTCACAGCAAAGTGTGATGGACTTGGGGCAATTACACTTAATTGGGTCTGACTGGTTCCCTTTGCTCCTCAGTTGAGGGTGACTTGGCTGGAAGTCAGGTTTAGAGTGATGCCATTGCTCCTGGCATCTGGTGAACTTGCACTAAACACATTTTTTTCGCATGGTTTCTTCTTGACCAACCATCAGACTCACAGAGAACTGCTTCAGTGCCTCTGACTTCAGTTACTGCTGCCACCTTTCCAAAGACGGAGTAGCCTAAGATGCATAAACTGTACCAAAAAAACTGTGCGGCTTAAATAAGAAAATAGGATTTGCACGATTATCTTATGAAAATATCACAAATTATTGATCCTTAATTGTGTCAGGGGAATGAACCTAGGCTTTATAATCTAATATGGTGATTTTTTTTTACATGCGTATGAGATGAAAAATGACTATTCCCTGTACGCAGCTGACTTGTAGTAATCACCCTGGATGTTGTACGTTCTAATTTAGGGCCCTCCTGCTCCTCATTGCTGCTGCAGACTAATAAGCTTGTCCTGTAATCATGTTAGCTGCCCTGTCGGCCCCAGCCAGGGGACCTAATTGGGACAGAGCCTTGGACAAAGTGAAAATTATTAACTTTTGTCAAGCTCCTGGTGCACTGTGTTATAAAGCAGTGCAGGTCAATTAGAATGCGTGATACGATAAGGTCCAGGCAGCAGAGGCGAGCTGACTCAATTAGGACAGGGACTGGACGGGTGAACCCAGAGTCAAAGAATGAGGTTGAGGGAGGTTTTATCCCTAAAGTGCAGGTTAACAAGCTGCAGAAATGCTATGGTCATTGCATTTGTTGTCTTCCGTGCGTTAAGGGGACATGACATCATACAAATCCTCCAGAGACATTTATTATATGAACATATTTCCTTCTCTCCACACCAGACGAGTTGTAATACCTTTGATCAGCTACCATTCTTGGTGCGTATGTGCATGTTGATAGAGACGAGCCGTCACTTAGACAGAGTGTTCCCATGAAGGCAGCATTGTAGAAGCCTCTGAAGCATGTATTTGTATCAGTGATGCACATCTAAGGAACTGAGTGGAGCCTTTATGGCATTTGCGTACCCATTATTACTGTGCTTCCTTCTTTTATTCCTCCCTAATGAAAAAGGTGTGAGGAACCTCCTCCAATAAGCCTGTCAGAGAATGGAAGGCGATCCTCCCTTTACACACCACTGTCAGTAACACTCTGCTCTTACTATTTATCAGTTATTAAAAGAGTGGAAACTTGAAAAGCTCAACTGATCTGAGAGTGAGGTTTCTCTGCTTCCTCCTTTCCCCATTCAACATGTGCTAATAATTCAGGCTATCTCATGACTGACACAACACATGTGATTTAATTATCAGCTTTACTTTGTGTCAATATTGGCAGCAAAACATGACTGGCTCAGCAGCAGCCAAGAGGCCAGGGCTGCAGACAGTTTTCTCTTGAGAGGAAGAACACAATTATCTTAACATGTTGTCCCTGTGTTTTCTTTCCTACCATGACCTGCTTCAGCGGCAGCTTCTGGACCTAATGCTTCACATGGTCTCACTTTAAAATTATGTTGCTATCCAGACATAGGTGCAATTCCGAAAGTATTCACACCATCTTGTTATGTACACACTTCAGTGTATTTTATTGGGATTCTAAGTTAGATCAACACAAAGTGGTCCATTTTGTGAAGTGTAATAATAAAGGATGCAGGATATTCAACACTGTCTAGAAATAGAAAACCAAAAGGCCTGGAATGTATTTGTATTCAACCCCACTGAGTCCTGGATACCTGGAGCACCTTTCACCCCTTTTTTACCGCTGCAAGGTTTTAGGGTATGTCTTCGGCAGCTTTGGACCTAAATGCATCTGTTGGTTCTGAAGAACAGCAATTCCACAACATGATGCTGCCAGCACTATTTTCATCTTGGGGATGGGGTGTTCAGGGTGATGTGCACTGCTGGTTTTTGTCACTGTTTTCATGTAAGCCAAGCTCAATTCAATTTGGGTATCTTTTGGTTTCATCTTCTACATGTTTGCAAGGTCCTCTAGATGTGAAAATGGGTCTTCTTATGGCTTACTTACAATAATGGGTTTCTTTTGCCTCTCTTCTGTAATGAGATATGTGGCGTTATCTTCTTATCTGATAGTTACCTTCTTGACAAATTGTTCCACTTGAGTTGTGGCTCTCTGCTGCTCCTCCAGAGTAAACAGGGGCTACAGTGCTGCATCAGTCGTTAAATTTGTCCTTGTCCGGTTTGTCAGTTTAGGAGGACAGCTATATCTCGGTTTGCATTGTTTCAATTTTCAGATGATGATTGAACAAAGGGCTGCACGGTGGCACAGTTGGCTGCACTGTTGCCTTGCAGCAAGAAGGTCCTGGATTCAACTCCTGGCCAAGGATCCTGATGCATGGAGTTTGCATGTTCTCCCCATGCATATATGTGTGTTCTCTCTGGTTACTCTGGCTTCCTCCCACAGTCCAAAAACATGACTGTTAGGTTATTGATCTCTCTAAATTGCCCTAAGGTGGGAATGGTTGTTTGATCTGTGTGTCTCTGTGTTGCCCTGTCCTGGTCTGGCGACCTGTCCAGGTTGAAGAATTATACACATAAAAATCTCCTTCCACTTCACAATTAGGCACTGCTTTGTGTTGGTCTATCACATAAAATCCCAATAAAACACACAGAGGTTTGTGGTTTCGCCATGAAATGAGGAAAACAAAGTTCAAGGAGTAGGAACATTGTTGGGACCCAGCCATGGATTTCAACATTAAACTCTGGTACGAACTCTTCTGGAACTTTTCAAAATAAATTGCATCAACCTACTTCCGGCACAGCTTAGGAACCGGGGGTAACAGCAGACTTCCCATGATGCCTCTGTCTGAATAAGAGCACCCCCTCTCCAACAAGCCGACTTCTTTCCACACGGCCTCTGGTGGGACCGGTCAGGGGAGGCCCAGCACGCTGATGTCTCTTTGCTGGCAAACAGACATAAACTCTTCAAACTTGATCCAAGAGTGTCATACGATCATCGATCATATGCAAAGATAAGTACAAATGAAATACTGTCTGTGTTTCTGGTATTTTCATTCGTGAACGGGGGTAATTAAGGTACAAGCATTGCTTGACTTTCTCTCTGAACCCTGCAGGAGCGGACAGGACGGGCCGCCCAGCTACAACTCCGGAGCTAACCCTTTTGTTCAGAGCGAAGGCACCTTCAACCCCCCGCGAAGCTAACCGCTTGTTGACTGTGGATACTTTCTTCAAACTTCGCCCCTTGGACAACGTTCCTCACCACGGTTCATGAGGTTAAGTGTTTTGGGCAGAGACAGATTTAGAAGATCTGAACGTTTTTCATTTTATGAAGTTTGTTTGTGTTGAACTCAGCTATCTTGGTGCTAGCAGAATATCTGCTGCACACTTGCTCAGGTTGTGTTCTTTGTGTGTTTTTAAAGTTAAGACAAACTTTACTTGAAGGGTGATTTTAAACAGAACATTGCTCATAACGCGCCGTCTGCGCTTATGCATTTAATCCTTTTATTAACGCTATTTCAAAGGTATGTGTTGATTCTGGCGCTAAGCTATTAGGTTCTTTTGTTAGCTCAAATGCTAACCGGTAAGAACACGTGCTTGCTACTAAAGAGTATTTAACAGAAAGGTTGTTAGTTTTCAAGCTAGTGAATAATAGTCCATGAACATAATTTACTAGATTTGATAACTAAGTAAACACCATTAAGCGCCGTTTTTCCAGAAAGATTTGGCTCTTTTCCAAAATACTCCCTTAATAATATTTCTTCAAATATTATTTCAATAAATAAAAGTATCTAATTAGACACTGTTGAGAAATGGTCATCCAGAAGGTTGGTTTTATTCAGCAGATCATTATTTAAAACATTATTTTATTAAAATAATATTTTATCTGATCTTGCATTGTGAATGGTTGTCTAACGTTTGTTGATTATTGTCTAAGTTGGTTCTAAGACTAACTTAACTTCATTTCCAGATTCTTCAAGATAATCCTTGGTTCTCAAACACAAACATTGCATGGTAATGTTGCATCACTCTTTTGGTCATGGTTTCAATCATCTTTAATCAACTTGTTTATATTGTACATAGCCCATTAGTCTTCCTTATCCTTTAACTATATTTAATGTTAATATTGAATATTAAATAATATTCTCAGATTCATAATTCCAACAACATGTTTGCAACGATCTGTAGCTGAGATAAGTCATGGTCTAAAGGAATGTTTGAAAAGAAAATCTTTACAAAACCTGCAGGTCTTTAGGTAAGGTAAGTTTATTTATATAGTGCTTTTCAGCAACGAGACACTCAAAGCGCTGTACATACAATTACAATACAATCACAAAGAAAATAAACACAGATACAGACACAGAAAAACAAATCAAATGATAAAGTCAAACAACAGAGGTAATTTTAAATAAAATAAAATAAAGAGAATAGAATGATGGATAAGAAAATTAAAGGAAAACTGGACTGAAAACGTTACCAATAATGTTTAGATGGCCCAGTCAAAAGCCACTCTTAACAAATAAGTTTTTAATCTTGATTTAAAGCAATTTAGGGTTTTGGTGCTTTTACAGTTTTCTGGCAGTTTATTCCAGATTAGTGGAGCATAAGAAGTAAAAGCTGCTTCTCCATATTTGGTTCTGGTTCTAGGTATGCAGAGTAGATTTGAGCCAGAAGACCTGAGAGGTCTGGGTGGTTGATACACTGACAACAAGTCTGTGATGTATTTTGTTGCTAAGCCATTCAGTGATTTATAGACTAACAGAACTATTTTAAAGTCTGTTCTCTGAGCTACAGGGAGCCAGCGTAAGGACTTTAGAACCGGGGTGATGTGCTGCACTTTCTTAGTTCTAGTGAGGACGCGGACAGCAGCGTTCTGGATCAACTGCAGCTGTCTGATCAACTTTTTAGGCAGACCTGTGAAGAGACCGTTGCAGTAATCAATTCTACTAAAGATGAACGCATGAAATGGAGTTTTGACGAAAATTCAGAAAGAAAGACTCACCTTCACCGCCTGCACTTTCCAATGACTCTTCTGTGCGTCTCCCTGCCTTCCAATCAGCATCCAGTCCGTCTGATTCTCCATCCAATCACCTTCCGACGCCTTGCTTTTAAAGGAGCTTCTACCGTGTTCATCTTCGCTTGTCAGCTGAGCTCATCCCTCCTCCACCCCACCTCCACCATCTTCCTTCACATCTACTCCTGGCTTCCTTGCTCCCTGACCACCAATCCACCACCGGTGTCGGATCAGGGGGAAGACATATCTAAGCCTTACAAATGATCATCTTAGCTCATGTCATTCTCAGCATTCATGTCTTCCTCCCAGGTCCAAGCGCCAAAGAAATAACCATGTAATTTCTCATCATTAAAACTTTTCTAATTGCCATCCCTCTCTTTGTGAGTCTTTTCAGATTGAATTAGTTTTTCAAGGTCCTGCTGAGATATTAATCCTTTAATCCTGGAGATGTTCTTTAGGTGATAGAAGGCCGACCTTGTTCCTGTCTTTATGTGCCTCTGAAGGTTCAGGTCTGAGTCCATCGCTACACCCAGATTTCGAGCCTGACTGGTGGTCTCTAGCTGTATTAACTGAAGCTGTGTGCTAACTTTTAAACGCTCTTCCTTTGGTCCAAAGATTATTACTTCAGTTTTATTTTGATTCAGCTGAAGAAAATTTAGGCCCATCCAGGCATTGATTTCTTCTAAGCATTTAGAAGGATCTCTGGTGGTGGTGGTACGTGCTGGTACCTGCCATGATGTTGGTCTTTTGAAACTTAACCAGTTCAGGTCAAATGTATTTCTACACCAATGGTTTACAATAAATGTCCACTTTAAGTCTATCTAGTCCAATTAGTTCCTTATAAATCCAGTTACAACTTAATCCAGTCCAGTCATATCTAGAATAAAATCCATTACCATGTTGTCCTGTACAATCTGAATCAGTTCAGTCTATTTGATTCAACAGTTGGATCCAATGAATCATAAAGTGCCTTTCACAAAAAAAACTTTAAAAGTCAAATTTTCACTTCAAATCAGTATCTCATCCTGAATAAAGTGGGTGGTGACAGTGTGAGAAAATGCTCTGTTTTAACAGGAACAGAACCAGGATCAGGATAGGTAGCCATCCTGCTTCTCACACAACTGCTGACAGTTCAAGTATAAAAATAAATCTGTTACTATTTAGGCTCTTTGTCTGGGTGGCAATGGCACTGAGCATACTCTACATACTGGACTGCTCTTGTTCTCCTTTAAAAAATGAAAAGTATACATTTCATGCAATGCAAACAACACTGGACTTTTCATTGATGACAATGATCTGGTCAGATTTTTTCCACAAAATCTTTGAAGTTAGTGGACAACATTTATAATTTATTATATTCTGCTCAGAATTAAACCAAGGAACCAGCCTCTGCTGCCTGATCGTGTCCTTTTTTAAAAGGACAGTATTATCAAGTGTTACACATGTTGAAACCTAATTTAATGTAAGTCTTAGATAGAAAAATGGATTAATTGGGCTTTGGCTGAAGAAATCCATTTAACAATAGTTGCTAGTCTCTTAACGGCAGGTTTCTGACTATAAAGCTAGAAATGTGTTTGGATCACTCATTGGAATATGTAGCCACATTTTAAATAATTGCTTTGGTTATATGTCTTTTTATTCTATATATCTGGAGCTAGCCAATTCATACTGCAGTTTTTGTCACTTCATACCTGACTTTTTCAGGTGCGAAAAAGAGGTGTTTGTAATTGGGCAATTCGTGCTATTCATGGATCAGTTCATGTTCATGCACCCATGGAGTGATGGGGCGGGGGGTCTCTGAACCTGCTGGTGTCAACTCTGATGTTACAAATAGTCTTAGTTTTGATTCGCTTCCTGCTTATATTCCGCCGCTGTTCTGCTTTCCTCTGATTAGCCTCAGCTGGTTTCAATCTGACCACACCTCCACAGTGTTTAAGCTCCCTGGTTTTATTGTTTGGTGCTGGGTTCTCCTGTCACCCTGGTTCTATGTCCCATTTCTCTCGTGTCATCTCTATAAGTTACTGACTATTAAAATATTTTCATTTGCATGTTTCTGCCTTCAGTCTGTCATAATTTGGCCCCTTTAACACTAAATCATTACAAATGTAAAGTTTCAATAAATTCTAAATTAGATTTGACCGTTTTAATGATTAGTTATTTCAACAATCTGTCAAAAATACTTAACTCTCAAGAGAAACAAATTGATGCACTATGGTTATGTACATAGGTATGGATTTATTTGTTTAGGGTACAAAATGAGGGAACAATCCTCAGGAGCCTATATATTGTTCTCTCATTGCAAACAGAAGCCAATTCTAAAGTAGACAGTTTTACTGCTTCAATCAAAAATGTTGCAAAAGGTTTTGCTGACAACATTTTGTTCCTTCTAAGTTGTTTGGTAGTCTCAGTAGTTGAGGCATCACTGCAGCACCTTTTCCAGCACCATGGAGCTGATCAAGTAGACAGTACATGGTCATATAATGTGATACTGCATGCATCACACTGTAACATGAGGCAGATGTCTCAATCTGTACTTTCCAAGCATCCCAATTGCTGGCAATTCAATCTTGGGCTACATCTGCGTGTAACCTAGTAAGCAGTCCCCACTGTCGCCACATTATTGTCTTCTTCCATCACTGTTACTCTTTGTGAAACTTTCAGATCCCCTCTGCACAGGTAATCCACACAAATGGGGCTTTAATGCTATTGTCAGTCCCATCCTACATTCCCTCACTTTGTCATTAGTTTGCCTCTGCCTTAAACACATTTCTTGACTTTAAGCAGCACTTTATTGTGGTGTGTTATTTTGTCGAATTGGATTAAATGGACAGTAACTAGTAATCCATCTGAACCTGATCCTTGCACAGGCCTCCTTAGCCAACTCCATTAACTGTCATACTTGTCCAGAAGGCGTACAGTGCAATGGCCAAATGGGTAAGTTGATGCACCATCAATAACCTTACAGAGAGAACTGCAAAGTCTTTAAAAAGTAAAACCTTATATTTTATGTCTTTCCACCGAGGCAACAGATCAAATCAGCTACAGCACAGGCCCTGCTCTAATAGGTTTAAACACTGATGAGACGCAACTCTAGACTCCCCAGAATGGGACCACGGCACTCTCTTTCTCAGTGTCTTAGTGCAAAGTGGTCTCATCTATGAAGTTATGAGTGTAGACACAGACACCGGTGCTGGTTTATTCACACATTAAAGACTTTTTATTGGAGCTTTCGAGACCAACCCCCCTTCTCATATCTCCTTCATAGAATAGCTTTCAATTGAGTGGATTCCATGGTGGAGCTTTTAGAGGCGAGAAGCGAGAGTTTGAGTGTGGATCCCTGAGGTGAATGCTCCTCTTCAGGCTTTCTCTCGTGTTGTCAGCTGGGAGTCTCTCTCAGTTCTGTAGAGTAAAAGGACACCAATGCCCTGAGCAGCTTCTCAGATTTATTGAAACTTCATGTCCTGTCCCAATTGCTCATTTGTCAGGAGACCTAATTTACGCTGGCCCTTAAGACTAATTGCAAATTTGAGAAAAATGCTGATGTCGTTGGAACTGAGGAGAGCTTTTTTACATCCCCCCTCCCCTCCTCCGCCTCTCTTGTCCCTTGCTGTGCATTCACTAATGGGTTTCATCTGTGGAGCATAAAATAGACACTTTCTTTCCTGTGTGTGTGTGTGTGTGTGTGTGTGTGTGTGTGTGTGTGTGTGTGTGTGTGTGTGTGTGTGTGTGTGTGTGTGTGTGTGTGTGTGTGTGTATGAGACAAAGTGAGACACATTGAGTGTGTGTTGCAGAGATTAACCCCTAGTGGGGCTGCTAGCAAACAGGAAGTTGTGACAAAAACACAAACAGTATTTACTGTTTACTTTGATTTTAGGTAACCAATACGCTCCCATCTGTCCTATCAGGTTCTCAGGGCCAGAAAGAAACCCCAACACAGCAGCACACATGGCATTGCACACATGTTGGCAACTGGCAGACACCACATGACAATTAGCTGTACAATTACCCTAGTCACTGGGTATCTTTATGTGCAGATGGCGATTGCTCCTAATGAGAGGACTGTTAGAAAGCTGAAGATCTGTATAATAATAATAAACAGATTTGTGTTTTTTTTGCTGTGCATGGCTTTCTTCTAGGAATATTCCTTATTTCTGCATTACATTGTGAAATAAATCACTGCTGACATGTCTGTGTGGTCTCTTTAAAAAATAACGTCATTTTATGTGACAGTAATTTCAAGCCAGTTTCTTTTTTATGTATGAAAGCTGTACTTGTAAACATTTTTCCTTCCTCTACCCTTGCTGCCAGGTTGCACAGACCGAAACCTAATGCTTAGGAGAGGTACTGCCTGGACTGTCATACTGCCATGTTGATGCTAAACTCACTTGCTAAAGTTTATGTTTTTAGTTGGATTAAAAGACAGGAAATTGTGGGGTGCAGTGTGGCAGAGCTGGTAGTCACACCATTCAGAACATAACAATGGTTTCTGAAGCTGTTGCTGTAATCTCTGGGCCTTTGTTTAAGTATAAAACACTTGTAAAATAAACTGAAAGGCACAACATTCAAAAATGAAGAAAGTAATTTGATTTTTTTTTTTTTCATACTGTCTCTTGGTGCATTTTCTAGAGTTTTACATATTGTCTGGTGTAGCAACTATTATTTGTAATCCGACAGATACACCCAGTCCATCGCAAGGCGCATAACAAACATCCATTGTATACTTTCAAAACTAAAATATCTGAAAAAAAGTGATGCTGAGTAACAGAGGACTCGCTATGCACTCTGCTCTCTGTCACCTGATAGTGGCTTCTGTGTAAATGTCATCCATTAAAACTATGAGAAAAATATTTCCTCAACTGCCATTTTGTTACGTATGAAAACTAGACTAGTGTTAAATGAAAACTCAATAAATGAAGATGACTAGGACAAAAACATTGTCATTTTGGTTAAAATGAAAAAAATGAGACTGAAATAATTTAGGATTTTAATCATGTGAAAATGTGGGACTAGTTATTTCTAACTAACTCCATTTCAATCTGTGATAAATATTTTCTTTATGTGTAATGAAATGGTTTCCTCAGGACCTAAACAACCCTTTAACATTACAGGAAATTAAGTCAAGTAAAATGTGTTATGATTCAGTTTAAAGGTCTAGGACTAGGACTAAATTAATATGTTGTCATAAATAACAGTGGCTTCTGCAACAATCCGCGCTGGTCGGTTTAAACTTCAGATAACTAGCTAAATCTAAAAAATACTTTTATATATATATATGCACTATAATAAATGTTATGTCTCTTATAAACAAAAGTTCAAAAGTTACCTTATAACTACGAGTAAAGTCAACTGTCCAATTTGCATTGTCTCCACAAGCTAAGGTCAAGGCTATTTACAAATATAGGGTAAACATCGGAAAATACATAAACTTACATTTTTATGAGTTTAAGAGATAAAATAAGTGCATTAAAACCTAAGGGGGCTGTCAGTTTTTACTTTGTATTTATGGTTCAGCCCAAAAATATTCCAACCTCAGGCATATTTACATTTAAAATAATTTTCATTCAGCCAAGAAGATTTCATCTGATTGGAAATGGTGATGAAATTATTCTGTTTTCACTTAAATTTTAAAATTTTAACTTTAATATTGCAAAAAATATTCAAACCCTTCTCAATAATCTGTAGAAAAGCCTTTTGGCATTAAAACAATCAAACTCGTATTCTATTAAGTTACATTATACTATTATCAATCCACTTTCAGGTAAACCTTTACAATTATGGAAATGCAATAAAATATAAGTTTACTTTAAGTTTTTTTTTACACATCTTTATCATCTCTATTAATAATCAAAGAGGGTGCTATAATAGCAGCTCCCATCAGTATGACATTTTACAGTTTGATTTTCTTTTTTCTTTGGATAAAATAAGCTCTGTTTAGTCTGAGTGGCCATAAGTCTTAATTCAACATAAGGATTTCTACCGTTTTTGTTGCAGGCTCATGTCAGCAATACCTCTGGAAAAATAAAGTAAAAATGACCAACATCATTTATACATGCATTGCCTTTATGTATTACATAACTGTACAGAGGTTTGGGGAGACCTTTAATCACTGAAGACCTGATTCCTGTGGTTTTTATTGTAAATAAACTATTAATATTTTATGTAGTTAAATTTGACTCTGCTGTTAAGCCCAGATCATGGTTTCCATCTAACCAGTACATTACATCTAATTCATGTGTCTTCCAACAATAATGTTTATGCACTTAAGAGGGTGTGAAGTATTTGGGACAAAATTTTAAGGATGTGATGTGGTGTAGATTTGACTGTTCTGACCAGATATGAATGCTCAACATGTGCTGCTTGATTTGAGAAATATTATTCAGCCCCATGTCTCAATCATAGATCTCCACCCTTCATCAAGGCTTAGACATATCCAGCATACTCTGTGGCTGTTTTCACATCAAGCATAAAAAAACCTGACAGATTCTTGTCGAGGGGAATGTGTTTAAGGAAGTCTCCTCTGCACATGTGCACACTATTGAAAGCTAGTCGGTGAAAAATTTTGATCTTTGGTTTTCACGTAATTTTGTTCTGTCTCTTGAGTATTGATTCTTGGTGCTTGCGGAGTCCTTTTGCTTTTGATGAAACAGCTTTAGCACAATTTGGCAGTCTCACACAGCACAGGAAAAAAAAACTTCAGGGGGATTTTAGAGGCTGAGCAATTATATGATTATGAAAAACATTATATGGCAAAAAGAACAACATCATGTAATTGGCCTGGCGTGTTAGTGCTGACGAGTGCCAGATGTAGAAACGTGTGCATGTCTGTCAATGTAATGGCTAACACCTTGACCACATGGAGCATAAGGCTTGCAGCATATGGGATCAAGCAGCTATAAAATCCAGGGCAAGCATTTGTTAGCATCAGACGTTCCAAATTGATTTGTAAAATTCACACTGTAATGGGCTTATAAAGGATGGTTGGACCTAGAACAATGAGCAAGAGTGGTAGAGCTGTGCCAGGTCATGGACACCCAGCGATTCACAACATCCCAACCTTCTGGGCATGCTTGGTTTCCTTCATATCTACAGGTTCCTTTCTGCAGCTCTGTTTAGAAGCCAGTTGGGATGTTCCAAAGGTATTTAATAGTAATGGTGGTGGAGGTGGGGGTGGAAGTTTCTAGACCTCCCACACTTGGGTTCAACCATAGAGCCACACCTTTTCTATTTTGCCTCACCTGATCTCTGCCTTTCTTTTCTTTTTCTCCCTGCATGTGTCAGAAGCGCTTTTTAACGAAAGGCACCTTTCTCTTCCACCTTGCTTCTTCGTCTTAGCACACACATAGGGAACACATTTACCCAGGCATTCCTGTGGACCTGCTGGGGGAAGAAACTGCAGAACACATTTTACACGTAAATATTTAGAATTGGAAATGGCACATTCCCCTCCTTCTCTCTTTGCCCTGTTTTTTCCTTTCTGTTTCTCATATACCTCATCCCCTTCACTCTGATCAGTCTTCCATGTTTGGACCATGATAGCAGAGACAGGAGAGAAATCAAAGCACAGAGAGGGGTTTTGGATTCATTCGATTTTGATTAGCATTGCATCAGCAATGCAGATTTTCTTTTTATGCCTTCTGGTCAGAAAGGACAGCCAGCTTTACCTCATGGCTTAGGTATTTCTGGGTAAGGCAAGGTGAGGCAAGTTTAATGCTTCCTGTGTGAAACAATCATGTTTTCTGCTTTGTTTTGTTTGTTAATGCTTCTGTGCAGTTCTGGTGAAGAATTTACACCAACTCATCGTGGACAGGCCATTAATGCCATATTAACTTTGAATTTGAATGATTTACATAAACTTGTTCTCTTGCCAGGGTGCTGTCATTATATTGCACACAACTTCAATGAATATTTAAAAATGAGAATCAGAGGCACAAAACACAGGGTCAAATATATGAATACGTTCCCACTTATGTTTGGTTAAATGTCTCTTAGTTTTTCGTAGACACCAACAAGCTTCTATCGTATCTGTGGCTGCTATTTCACCACTTTGTCTCTTAGTAGGTTTCCTGGCAGGGAAGGATAATCAACAAGAAAGCATTTAAGTAAGTAAAGAAGTAAACTTTTTTTTTTAAATATAAGAAGATAATAGACAAGATAACAGAAGGTAAAACATAAAAGAAAAGATTAAACAGCATACATATAACATCATACAGCCTAAAACTAGTTAAAAGCCAGTCTAATTAAATGAGTCTTAACCTGCTTCTAAATATTCAATCAGGTTAGGTCCTGGGTTTGGGAAGGCGGTCCCAGAAGTTTAACGTTATGCTACCTTGTCCATACCAAAAGCAGTTTTGATGTTTGCTTTGGATCAGTGTCCAGTTGGAACACTCAAGTGTGTCAAGGTTTCAGCCATCTAGTTGTTGATTTGAGGTGAAGTTAAAGAATTCAGAGGTAGTTCTCCTTCCTAAATGCTTAAGTACAGCAACTGGACTTTTTCTCTTGTTTCTTGAAGCTTCTTCGCCTCTCATCCAAAAGGCTTCTTCAGTCTAAACATGGTTGTAAGGAACAGTTTCTTAAGGACAGCCAGATTTACCTCATGGCTCAGATATTTGTGGTGAAATCACTAAAAAAACAGCTGACCAAAGTGCTGCACAGCAAAACATTGTATTAAACGAAGAAATAACTAAAACTCACAAAATTATGGGCTGAGTGTGCAAGCATCTCTGCCAGGTTAATTAAACAGGATGCAGAATCACAACCCAAACATCAATAGCCAATACTTTCCTTTACCTATTAGTACTATTTTTCTATCTCATCTAATAATTAAACCATAAATATGCTTTTTTACTATTATCTCAACACACCACCGTTGCTTATTCTTGTTTATAGAAAATCCACAACAAATTCAACCTTGTGCACCCAGTTCTTGTTGTATAATCATCACAACCTTGAAAATGAACAGTTCAAATAAATCAATAAAAGCTCAAAAGTAAAACTCAGTTGCATAATCAGTTAAAATTCAGCTGTATGAGTTGAATAAACTGAAAGTAGTAATTTAAGGATTAATTCATTATGTGCATATTTGAATACAATACTAATGTCCTTTTTAACTGAGATGATATAAAAACCATATGAAAACTGTTTTTTAATGCTGCTTCCCTTTATGTTCAACCCAAAATGAGTTTGCATTGGTGACTACATCTGCCGTTCTCTTAGCTGCTGACTGTGAGGTTTCCTTTTACTTTACTGAGAAAACCAATGGTCACTCAGTTCTTTGATTTGCTCTCATATTAATGTAGAGGTCTGCATCTGGTTTTGATAACAGCTTATTGTAGGCATTATGAGATGTCAGTCCCAGTGTGGGTTTTCTTTACTTCCTCACTAGTGGTGATAGTGGCATTGTTAGGTTTACAGAGTGGGTGTTTGCTCGCTTTAAACAGTCTCTCCACATGGCCTCCTGCCTCTTTTGTCTTTTTATAGCCTCCTTCTTGGAGACGCTGCACTCTCGCTAAATGTAACACAAGCCAAAACACCTCTCAGTTCCTTCGCCAGAGCCTGTTGTCCAGGGAATACTGCTATTCCTCCCCTACTTTTCCACACAAACCACTTCACATCTCCCATCTAAGCCTGGACTGTAATTTTAGTTTTTTGAGGTGTGGGGTAAAATGTGAGTCACAGCGTCACACCTGAAATGAAAGCCATGGGTTTAGGGGTATGACAAGATTGACCTCATGTGGTCCTGAATTATCATAGTTGTGTTTTGGTCATCATTCTTTCGTCAGGTTTACTTAACAGTGGAAATAGTCTGGGTCATTCTTCTTACTATGAAATCATCTGGACAACTTGACTGAGTGTAAAATCATGTTGATCAGTGAGCACCGCATGCCTTCAGAGTTCTGTTGGGACCAACAGCCATGGATACAACATGAAAGATCCGGTACAAACTGTTCTGGAACTTTCAAAACTAATTGCATTTAACCTACTTCCAGCACATTTGGAATAGGGGGGGCGGGTAACAGCGGACTTCCCATGATGCCACTGGCCGTATGAAACCCCCACCTTTCCAATGGTCCGATCTCTTCTACGCGGGTCACACAGGGACCTGGACAGAGAGACCCAGTGCGCTAATATCTCTTTGCTGGCAAACTCTTCAACTGGATCCAAGGGTGTCATACGATCATTGATCAAAGTTAAGTACGAATGAAATACTGTCTGTGTATCCAGTATTCATTCATGAACGGGAAATAAGGTACAAACTTTGCTTGACTTTCTCTCTGAGGCCTGCAGAAGCAAACTGTGTTCCAGGGAATTCCCTGCAGAGACGCGGTCTCTTCGAAGCCGAGAGGAGCAGTTTTCCCAGTCTGAAGGAAGGGCACCGGCACCGCATCACCATGGTTACAGTAACTGTGCAGTTGGTTGGCGGACAGAGAGAGTCGTCTTTCACCAACAGCTACAGAGGTTAGCTGAAGCTAACCCTTTGTTCACAGAGCTTTCTTCAAACGTCGTCGTCGCCCGGACAACTCCTCCTCAGCACGGTTCATACGAGGTTAGGTGTTTGGGCAGAGTAATAGAGAGATATTTTACATTCTATGAAGTTTGGTTTTGTTTGTGTGAAACTCCGCTATCTTGGTGCTAGCAGAATATCTGCAGCACACATGCTCAGTTTTGTGTTCTGTGTTTGTGTGTTTTTAAAGTTAAGACAAACTTTATTTAAAGGGTGATTTTAAACACAGAAGATTGATCATAACGCGCCGTCCGCACTTATGCATTTTAACTCCTTTATTGACGATATTTTTAAAGGTGTGTGTTTGATTCTGGTGCTAAGCTATCAGCTTCTTTTTGTTAGCTTTAACTTCTAACAGCTAAGAACACGTGCTTGCATACTTAACCCCATTTCTCCAGAAAGATTTGGTTCTTTTCCAAAATACCTCCCTAAATATTTTACTATTTCCTTAATAATATTTATTTTAATATTATTTCAATAAATAAAGGCAGCTAATGAAACACCGTTGAGAATCAGTCATCCAGAAGGTTAGTTTTATTCAGCACATCATTCTTTAAACATTATTTTAATAAAATAATATTTTATCTGATCTTGCATTGTGAATGGTTGTCTAAACGTTTGCTGATTATTGCCTAAGTTATTTCCAAGACTAATTTAACTTCATTTCCAGATTCTTCAAGATAATCCTTGGTTCTCAAACATAAACATTGCATGGTAATGTTGCATCACTCTTTTGGTCATGGTTTTCAACCATCTTTGATCACTTTGTTTATATTGTACATAGCCCATTAGTCTTCGTTATCCTTTAATTCTGCTTGGTAATTTAGTTGGATTGTTTTAGCATAGTAAAGAGTTTCTTGATTGAAATGTGTTTCACTTTGAGTTGACTTATTTTTGTTAATAAATTCTTGTATTTTAAGAACTTGTGTGAATTCATTCCATGAGTGTGCAGAGTTTTGATGTTCAATAATGTCAGAGCTTGGCTCATCCCTTTCGATTTTGTCCTAATACCATCGCCTTACTGGGCTGTTATTCACAGAACAACCCTTAACAGACCGAAATATTATTTGATAAAATTTTAAAATAATAATATTGAATATTAAATAATATTTTCAGATTCATAGTCACAACAGTTCTAAAGAGCCTGCACTAACAGATCCACATCTCTCTTTGTCTATCCCTTTTTATTCTATTTCAGCCTTCGGGCCTTGGTGGGAAGTTCCCACTATTCCACATCTTGACTTAACAAGATTCGCCTGCTCTACCTTGCAAAATGTCTCCCAATCCATCTGATAGAGAGGACATCTCCAGTCCACAGTCCTCTGCAGCGACCCCACAGATTTTCTCTCAGATTTACTTCATTCTTATGTGAAATTGTTTGAAGGCTTGGACTCAGTTTGATGTAGAGCAATCAAATCCCTCCTCATCCTCAGCTTTCTAGCAGAGACCTGAATGTTTGAAATATTTGAAAGGTTTATGCGTCTGGACAATAAAATAATACATTTAAAATAATACATTTTATTTATAATGCACTTTTATATTAAAGTAAATCTCAAATTGCTACATGAAAACACAGTTCTATCTCAATAAAACTGATCCCAAAGCATGCTGCTGCCACCACTATGTTTCACTGAGGACATCATGTTTCTTTGGTGATTGTTTTTTGCCGCACTTTTAGACTTGTGTCTCAGGACTAGATGTTTTCTTTGGAAGAAAATGTAGGAAAATCTGACTATGAGAACTGAACACCTTAACCCTTTATTTCAGGTTCATCAGATTCAATATGATTAGCAGGTTTGAACTCAAGGAGAACTTAATGCTGAAACTGGCGCTTCAATTATGTGTTAGTTTAAGGGTGGGACACAAATGCAACAACAACTCTGCAGCTCTTTACTCCCCTCACACCAAAAGTCCCAAAATAACCAAAAGTTTCTGACACAACTCTCCCCACTCCCAAGGTGCATAGAGAGGGACACAAATCTGGTGAGATGAAGACTGCAGCAACACTTGAAATACCTGAAAACAACTTTATTGGCAGACCATCGTGTTCTGGCTTGTGGCCTACATCAAGTCATTCGAAAACACCAAACAGTTCATGTTCAATAAGAAAGTACTCGTACTTGTCATCTTCCGCAGAAACACCCAGACTCCCCTCTCCCCAGACACCTCCTCCAGCTCCTCCGGAGGAAGCCCAAGGCGTTTCAAGGCCAGACGGGAGACATAGTCCCTCCAGCGTGTCCTGGACCGTCCCCTGGGCCTCCTCCCGGTGGGACGTGCCTGGAACACCTCTCGAGGAAAGCGTCCAGGAGGCATCCGGTATAGATGCCCGAGCCACCTCAACTAGCTCCTCTCGATGTGGAGGAGCAGCAGCTCTACTCCGAGCCCCTCCTGGATGGCCGAGCTCCTCACCCTATCTCTAAGGGAGTGCCCGGCCACCCTACGGAAGAAGCTCATTTCAGCCGCTTGTATCCGGGATCTCGTTCTTTCGGTCATGACCCAAAGTTCATGGCCATAGGTGAGGGTAGGAACGTAGACTGACCAGTAAATCGAGAGCTTTGCTTTTCGGCTCAGCTCTCTCTTCACCACAACGGACCGGCACAGCGCCCCCATTACTGCAGCAGCCGCATTGCTGCATTTGAATTATTTTTGCATTATACTTTCTTATTGAGATACCTGGAGGAGTTCAAGTATCTCAATAAGAAAGTATAATACAAGAATAATGCAAATGAACCAATCAAAGATAAACAGGCTGTCCAATTAGCGTTGAAGGGGATGGGATTGACATTTATTCAAGACTCACATTTGAAATTACCTTGTAGGTTATGGGTTATTATAGTTGTTTCTGGGGTTTTACGGTCCTGAGAAGATATTTGGGGTCTGATTCAACCAGTCAGCAAGCACCATCCCCTTAAATGCTGACTGGTCAGAGAAAATGAAGAAATGTGAATGCTTTCCAGATGCACATTATGTTCTAGTGATTTGCATGTTGCCAAATACATTTACAGAATTTTTAAAAATGCATTTAAAAATGCATTTCGTACGAAACGAATGTGACATCCAGATGTTTATTATGCTGCTGGTATAAATCTGTTTCCCAGAAGGGGAAGCCAAATTTATTGATTGTAGTCATATGCGATTGGACTGGACCTAGCTGTTTACTGACGGCTGGTCCACACTTGTGGAACCACGTGAAGCGTGGAATGACAATAATTCGCCTGGCTACATTTGTTGAGCTTGAGCCAGCCTAAAGCAGATCCAGTTGCTCTGGGGTCTGTCAGCGTTGGTTTTCTGAAGACATGAAAGAATGTTTTTTAGAGTGGTCACAGCCTTTGTCAACTCTGACTGAGTGCTGCTCAGCTTGAGTCAGGATGACAGTTTTTCTCTGTTGACAGTAAAGTGGAGCAGGGGAGTAGAAAGGTTTTATTTCTTTCCTAATTCAACAAGAGATATTTTGTTGATTTGTTGCTTCAGAAATTCCAGAGGTATTCCATCTATTCATTGTTTATTCCAGCCCAACCCCTCAGAGTGGGCCTGCACTGGAACCCATTCAAGCTGTCTTTAGGTAAGAAACGGATTACACCTCGTACAGGGTACCAGTTAATCACAGGGTCAACACAGAGAGTCATGGAGGCTTTCACTCACAGCTAAGTGCAAGTTGGAGTAACAAGTCATTGGAGTGTAGGAGGAGACCAGAGAGAACCCAGACACGCACAGAGATAACTCAGAACCTTCTTGCTGTGAGGCAGCAGGGCTAATCCCAGCACACAGTGATCACTGTAGAGTCCCAGCCTTCCCCACATTGAAAAATGCACCATTGACATTTAGCACCTTGACAAGCTTAACATCTTATGGATGAGTGGATACGAACACCAGCAGCATGATGGAGGACGATTTTTATGATGGCTTTGGCTTGCCAGAATTCTTTTCAAATTACACATTACATCCACTAAAATAGTTACCTGGTAACCTGTAAAAACTTGCCAACTGTCAATAATCAGTAATCAGATCATAAACATAGTAGTCTTTGTGTCACTTTTGAAGCAATGAATCATGGGACTTTTAATCTGCTCCCTTTATAACTTTCTAAATAGGTTAGCTGTGCTGCAGCATTAATGTTAGCTTGTATTCAAAAATAATAAGCTTAATCCATTTCAACTGTATTTTTTTGTTCATCCTAAGGGAGGAAGACAACCAACAAATTGTTTTATTTTTTGTTGTGGTGCGACATTTTGGACTTTGTGTTTGGTTTTGTGTTTGTTTACTTTTTCATCTACTTTGGGTTTTTGTAGTCTTGGTTGTTTGTTTATTTCCTTCCACTGTCTTCTAGTGTTTGCCCCCCTTCTCTCCTAGTGGTTGCTTTTCTATTACTTGTTATGGTTTTCTTATGATTATGATTATTATTATATTGTTATTCTAGTTCCCTTGTCTTCCTTGTATTCTCTAGTTTAGTTTTCTCATTTAGTATCTCTGTGTTTATTTATGGTTTGGTATTTGTTCACTTTGCAACCTTCTTGTTTACTAGTTTATTTTCTCTTTCCCTCCTCGTCCTGGTTCCCTTTCTGTGGTTTAGGTTTTGTTTATTTACAGTCAAGGTTTCTTTATGAGTTCTTTGTTAATTATTAGGTTGTGGTGTTCTTCTATTTTATCTAGTTCTTTGTTTACTTCCGTTAATGTCTATTTTAGGTTCCTATGTTTCTGTTATCTATCTCTCTCCTTAGTTTTGTTAAGTTCTGTTTCCCTGAGTTTTGTTGTGCAGTGCTTACATATAGTTTTGCTTTTGTAGTCAGGTCCTTTTTGGTTATGTCTTAGTCCAACTCCTCTCATGTCCCCCTTGTGTCTTAGTTAGATCTCCTTAGCAACTATCCATACTCCCTCAGTTCTCTGAAGCCTGGTTCGCACTTGTTGTCTATTCTCCTCTGATTTCCTGCCTTTGTGTCTCATTGGTTCATACCTCAACCCGTCTGCTTATAAGCTCTCTGGTTCTCTTTGTTCCGTTCACCACCCTCGCCTAAGTAGGGTGTCTACTATGTTCCTGCAGAGTAGACCTTGTAGGTTTTTGGATTTTCATCTTGTGTTTGTACCTGCACTGTTTTTGCTACGTTATGAATTATTCTTTGAATAAAGAAGAAGACTCCTTTAAACATGCTGCTGCCTAGCTCTTGTCTGCGCTTTGGTCAATCTAAACCTCAGAACGCAACATTTTTATTTTTAGTTGCAAAATCTTTCTTGACTTAAATTGCTACATCCTGATGGTGGTTCTGCTGGCACCGGTTAACTCCTGTGTCTGCCTGTCTCTGTGTCATGTTGATTTTTACTGTTGTGCATTGTGACTTCAAATAAACTGGGGTCAATAGGAACTCAAAAACAAGACGGACAATTAATAGAAGGAGAAATAGGCTCCCATTTTAATAATGCAAGTAATGCTTGAGTTTTTAAGGAAACATGAGTAAATTCCCAAAGACTTGAGAGCTAAAACTTTCCTTTTTTCATGAGAGCCTCATTAGCCTTGCAAATGTTTTCATAATACCTGTGTCTACAGTTTAAGGAACTTTTTGCCCCTCACCGCCAGCTTCGTACATCTTGCACATTCCTAACTGGTTCTGAGCCTCATAACACACCCATCCTGGAAGCCCTGTGTGGCATCAGACATACAGGCGAGCCACCGCACTGACATGGTCGTTTGTCTTCTGACTGCCACGGCATATGGAGAGGGCTGGCACTGCACAGATGTCCACTAAGTGCTGATGAAGGGAGTGAGTGGGGCGGTGGATGGGCTGCGGCTGGAATGATGTTTGCCGGTACTGCTGGAGCCTGGTACTGCTCTGCTCTGCTGTTGCTATTACCTTTGCTCTGCCGTGCAGGGAGGCAGTGAGGCTATTCAATAAAGTATGTGTTTGCAGATACAGTACATAAGTCAGTGAGAGTGCATATGCTCTCTTTTTACCTCTGTGTGTCTGTGTATTTTTATGTACGATACGGACTGTGTGGGTACAGTGTAGTAAGGTGCTGTCTGGTGGAGCTCTTGTGTATTGATGGAGCGTAGAAAGCCCGAAAAGAATAATATGCAGCTTAAGGCCAGTAGCTTCAAAGTCATGAATTCTCATGGGTGAGCCAACCAAGCTCTGAACCTGTCAATGGTAACTTACTCCTCGGATGGTGTGCCAAAGACTTCAATAACGACATCAGCCAGGGGTGGGGGTAGGGGTAGGCCAAGGGAGGGCTGATAGACCGGCCAGTTTTCAGGGGTGCAAGCGTGGCCCCTCACAGCACTTTGAAGTCCCGCTTGACGAGGGCTTTACAGGCTGCCTGATACTGGCCACGCTGACTGGGTGCAGAAGCCACCAGGGTGGCTTATCAGATTTATTGAGGCTTAACGGCTGACGTTCAGACTGTCTTTGTGTGATAAAGTGATTGTCTATGTATGTAGAGGAAGAACTGGGTAAAAAGGGAAAGGGTCATCCTTGTACCAATCCACTCGTCCCAGCTAATTTAAACAGCACCCTGGGGTCTGACAGAGAAGAGGTAAGACTGCAGAAACTCTCGCAGGAGTCAATCGGACTTAAGCCCAGAAAATCACTTATGCAGCATTTCATCCACGTATTCTTGTTTTAAAAGGGCAAAAAAAGCATAATTTCCCTTCAAATGTTTTCAGGCTTGTAGCTCGAAACCATCTCTATTCATTTTAGAGCAGAAATTGAGACATTTTGAATGATCCTTGGTGACCAAATCAATAATAAAAAAAAATAAAAAAAAACTAGATAAATGTTTCAGCTTTTTCTATGGTTCTGATTAGCACTGTTACTGTGTTGTACACATCCATAAGACATGTTGCTGTTGTCTTACTCCTTTTAAGCAATCCACCCCCTCCCCCACAACCATCTTACAATATGGGTCCAGAATGAAGGACATCATCCATATATGGTACTCACCTGCTGTTTTTTTAATAGAGGGTTTTTCATTGTTCAAAAAGGATTTTAAAATTCGATTTAAAAATATCAGGGGGCAATTTAAATGTGTTTATGTTTTATTTTTAACATTCACAGTTAGGCTTAAAAATATTCATACCTCCGACAGGTTTCCATTTAAACTAATCTTTTAATTTTACTAAAATAATTCTTTTAATTGGAAGTAATATTAATATTTTGAAGCAGCGCAGATGCAGTCCTGACTTGAATTTGATCTATGGAGGGAGCTAAAGATGAGGGTAATGGCAAGGGGGCCTTCTAGACTTGTCAATAAAGATCAATAAAGATTTTTCCATTGATTACTGAGAAGGGTATAAATAATCTTTTACATGCCGTTTATTAATGAAATTTCAATATAAATGCATAATTTAAAAGTTCTCACTCCTTTTACATTGTTTTATTTTCTTAAATATATATAAATGCCTGTCTCCTTTTGTAACAGAAATAAACTTCTTGGTCGAATGAAAAATATTTTAAATGTAAATCTGCCAGGGGATAAATAATTTTGGGCTTTACTGTATGGCTCTAAAACATTGTAATATTTGCCCTTTATTAATGTTCATTGCTGTGAGCTACAATTCTACTTAAAAACACTACATTTTAAGGCAGTTATATTTAAAAAAAGCCTAACATAATTAAATTCTGCATTTTGTCTGCATTCAGTTGGTGTGTGCACCACGTATTAATAGGATGTGGATATGTTACCTTGAATTGCGATGTTCTTGGAGAGGAAAGCGGATACCAAAATGTTGTCTCTGTCAGATTTCCAGAGTTGAGGTTTGAGACACAAACTTCAAAGTCCCTCTAATGAGTGGAAAAACGTTTCGCCTGCACGACATTAAAGTCCGCCATTTTTTAATGTGTGTGTGTGTGTGTGTGGCGGCATGGATGTGTGTTACTGCTGCGTTATGTTTCACAAGCTTCGCCTTTCAAATGTTAGCAACTCATTTTCACCTCCAGCACAAACAAACAGAAAAGTATTGCCCATTTCAACCCATATCAAAGGCAGCATTTGTTAACAATAAAAAGCTGGTTTGAAATGGCTCCAGTGCACATTTTTGTGCTGAGACACAGTCCAACATTTTTTTTATGTCACAGATATCAAGGAGAGAAACAGCTCGGGGAATGGGGCTGTAAGGGAAACTACACCTAACTGAGTTTAGATTTGATTTAATTGTTCAGCTGCAACATTTTGATCTCCGCTGTGTCCTTTGAAGTGTTGTGTCCTTTCAAGAACTTGGCCTCTATTAAACAGCATATCAAATTTGGGACATGCTTCCAAGGCTCAGTAACAGATATGGAGAATCGATAAGTGCATTTCAAGACTGTGACAGAATGACCCCCAACCCCAAACCCACCCTGTCTCATGTCTAAAAGGGTGACAATGGATCTCACTCTCATGAGATTCACTCTAGGACAGATCACATTATCTGACGGGTGGCTGAGGTGATCGTTAACACTTTGGTGGCTCTGTAGAGGCAACAAAGACATTATGTAAACTTAGAGGGCAAATATGTGCATATCTTAGAGCCAGTAAACTTAAACATGTTGAAAGCATTAGGCATAAAACAATCAGAACCATATATAGATAGTAGTGTGTTGTTTATAGAGCACAACTGTTATAAACAGAAAGCAGTTGTCTCTTGACAAAATTGACCTTTCTAACGGGCACAGGTTAAATGGTTGTGTGGTCGCTAATTTGCAACAGGGAAATACATGGAGTGAGCACTCTTACTTCCCCAAAAGTTTTCTTTGCCAGAAAAGTATGTGAGCTTTGTGAAGGCAATTAGGTCAAGATGACAGATGTCACCTGTCAAAAAGAGTGTTTTCCAAACACCTTTAGTCCAAGGATGGTGGAACAATAAAACAAGCCTTTAAGGCACGGACTAACCCAAGCCTGAGTGAGGTTACAGTACAGTTCACATTATGAGTGTGTCCAAATTCAGGGGCTGCAGCCTTCTAAGGTTGCATTTCTAGGCCGATTACACAATTACGTCACAGTGAGGCGACGAAGGCAGTCCAAATTAAAAGGCTCCTCCAAATGCGGCCGACAAATGTGTCCTACTTGTCTGGTGTATCTTTCGTGGCCCACGTCTATCCCATGACTCATTCACAGACGACTGTGGCACACTGACTGTTGTCCTTCAATCCGGAAATTGTGGGTTTGATTCCAGCTTCCTCCTGCCACATGTTGATGTGTCCCTGGGCAAGGCACTTAACTTCAAGCTGCCTACCGATCTGGGTATCGGTGTTTGAATGTGTGCGCGTTAGTGAGTGCGAATGGGTGAATGTGGCTCTAGTGTAGAGCGCTCTGAGTGGTCGTTATAACAGAAAATGTGCTATTTAAGTTCAGTCCATTTAGCACTTTGGGTCAAAGCAGATTGTTGAAGCAGAAATAGCAATGGCAGAGCAGAGAGAAAAGCTGTGAATAGAGTTGGATATGTTACACTTTATGTGAAACAAAATGAACTTTTACAATGTTTTTAGGCAAGAAATGTAGAGCTGTGTAAACCTGGAGTATCTGCTCGGTTTACCAAGGTATCACTTAGTTGCAAAAGTGCTCCGACGTGTTGGGAGATCTCAATTCCGACGTGTTGGGAGATCTCAATTCCGACGTGTTGGGAGATCTCAGCTCACCTCGCCAGCTGTCAGCTGACCAGGCAGTAGAGGCTCACTACCAGAGGAGGATGCCTGACTCCCGCCACATTGTTTCCATGCTCCCGATAGGTTTCCCCAATGGGTGGAAGTTAAATACAAATATAATTCAGTCAGATGATATTCAACGTTTTGGTTTATTTATTATTATTATTATTATGCTCTACAAATTACTTGATTTAAACTTAGTTCAGAAAGTTAATAAATTAATAGTGCTTAAGTTGTGTAATGCACTGATGCCTGAGTTCAGTGTTTTGTTTGTATCACTATCTCACTTCTGCAACTTTCACCTGCATTAACAGCTGCCTTATGCTCATTTTGTTTCTTTCATGCATTGTGCATAGTTCTTGATTTTTTTTAATACATTTTGTGGAATTATTTCACAATACACAGACAGAAGATGGGCTGAAAGAGAAGAGGGAAGACATGAAGCAAAGGGTTGAGAAATGAACCCCAGATAGCTGCGTTGAGGACTCTAAGCCTCTGAATATGGTGGGTATGCTCTACTTGTACACTACACACCACGTCTCATATTTCCTGATTATAAACATGGAAATTAATGTAACTGAGCTGCAAACGAACACAACTAAACGTAAAAACGATGGTGCATGGTCTTAGGATAAATTCTGCTGGTAAGAAGTACGTAGATATGCCTATGTGTAACAATGTTGTTTGGCTGCAGGTTTCTTGCCCATTCAGTATCTGTTTCTCCATGGTCTTGGTCATTTGAACCTTATTTAGCCCCCTTAGAATCAGCACCATTTCCATTTAGGGGTAAAAACTAAATTCCCAGGTGGTGACTGCAGAAGAGAGAAAGAGAGGAATAGTTTAGAGACACAGAACGAGAGAGCGAGGATAAAAAATGAGCATTGGGGTTTGTTCAGGTTCAAGATGCGTTGTGTCTGTTGGCAGCTTGTTGGGCCAACATTGTTTAACGCTCTACCCCTCGTCTGTTTGTGAGCTTTTGAGGGCTTTATGGCTCGGTGTGACTCTGCTGCCAATAGGTTCCAGATGCCTCCGGTGTGGGAACCAGGGAGCAGAGGGAGAGGGAAGACTGGGAAGAAGCATAACCAGGTGTGACCCACGGCTGTCTGGGATGGATTTTCAGACTTATATGAGTGCTGAAGAAGTCGGTGAATGTGTTTCTGGTCCCACTCAGGACAAACATAATGCCAGGCCTAATGTGGGCACACAAATCAAACTTCCACAGTCTTGTTTTTAACTTGAGCTCTAATGCAAGAGTTGCATGTACACACCCTCCATCAAGGCAGCAAGTTCATGGATCGAGTCGCATTGTTCAGCACATTTGCTGCTGGCACCACTGAGGTCCGACATATGGCAGCACTCTAAGTGTTCAAGCAGGGTGCTGGGGCTCTGAAGAGAACCTGCCAGCTCCACAATGGCCTGCTATAAGGCAAATTGTCAGCAGGAACATTTAAAGGTCCCAAACCACAAACACTGATAAATGTCTGCATTTCTCTGTGTAATTACCTTTTATCCCAGGTACCTTTTCCAAGACGCCAGGAAGGAAACTACGGAGCCTAAAACAGCAACATAACTGAAGAAGAAAAAAATGTAATAGCTTATAAGGTGGATAAATATAGCAAAGCAGACCAAGTCAGTGGATGGAATAAGTTGTACCTTGGTTACTTATGTTTTTTTTTTGTAAAAGATAAGAAAAACGGAGTTCATGAAAAGTGTTTATTAATAAACAAGTCCACAATGGTGCAAATTATCAGCATTCAAAATTTCTTTACTTACTGCAGTGTGTGGCCTTAAAGATGAATAACAAACAAACAAACTAGTGAAGTGAAATAAAAATAGCAATACTGTAATGGCATAAAAAAAACAGGCATTTTGGTATTTCATTGTTTTTGGTTTGTCTGCTTAGCAACCTAAAAACGAATGAAACAGTGCCATTGCTTGTCTGGTCACGGTATCTGTGGAGGGAATCTCTTTGGGTCTTGAGCCAAAGAGATTGTTAGCTTCTGCCTGTCTTAAATAGAACACATTCCCATTTGATTAGTTTGATCAAAGGATGTTCTGATCAGATCCCAGATTTGGATCAGGGTTCCTGTCGAGGCTTTTTCAAAATTGTTTGTGGTGTGGTGACAAAATTAATCTCCAGTTTTGTGTTTCTGGTGTAATTGTCTGTGGTGTAGTATTGAAAAATGTTGGTTTATTTAATTTTTCTTGCATTTTTGTTTCAAAGCAGATGTTCTCTGTGCATCATGCTGTTTATGCCACCGAATGACCCAGATCCTCCTGAATCAGAATCAGAATCAGCTTTATTTACCAAGTTTGTGCACACAAACAAGGAATTTGACTTTGGTTCCCCTACACTGATATTATAATGTTGAACGTTGCTGAGCAGATAACTAACTGCAAAGGATTAAATGATCTTAGAGACTGGCTCTAAGTGAGAGAGGGGTATAATGTCTTGTTATTTAGACCTTGTTGCTCCTTTTATTAAATAAGAAAGACTTGTGTGTTGCATAGACTGGTGTTTGGTGCTTTTCTCCTCTCTGCAGAGACACAGTCTAGGAGTGTTATTACTAACTCAGGTAATCTAGTCTAGGACCAACAATTAAATCATCTAGTCATGGACAAACTGTTGGTTGTTTTTAATATTGCATGTGGTTTTTTAAAGGTGCCTCATTTTTTTTTGTAGCGCAGCCTATGTTTAAAATTCGCACCATTGTGCACGTAGCATCCTTGAGGTACATATACCTCATGCGCGTTATGTTATTGATCTAATGAGTCTGGGTCTTCCCTAAAAGTCAAAATGTTGTGCACCCTTTACAATAACATTCACAGTGAGAGAGAGACTTTATTGGATGCTGCAGTTCCCTGTCTGTCTGTTTGTCTGTATAGTAAACATTATAACATTAGCCGAGTACTTTGTCAATCTGCTTCACATAAAAGCACCATTAGCAGGAGCAGGAGGTGGATTTAGCTGAAGACTGTAGTTTTAAATACATGTTTATAGATGTGCTGAAGTGAAGTTGAACATGATAGCATCTCTACAGGTTATAGTAGCTTTCTTAACCAAGTTAAAGCCATGTTGGAGCAGAACTTTAGAGCTGTCATGCAAAAACTCAGACTGTGACAAAAATATTTGTCGCTGTCAAGAAACAAAGAAAGGAGAAACTATAGTTCTGAATGTCCTGCTTGGTGAGTCAAAATCCGAACAATTAAGATACTAATGTAGACCATGTATTACTGTTAAAATATAAACGTGGCATTAAACTGTATATTGTTGAATTTCAAGAAGTATCAGATCAGTACTCTGTGTTGCTGTTAAATGGGGCAGATTGCTTCTGGGACAATCTATGAAAATATATCAAAACTTACATTGTTGGAGAAGCATTCAATATAATTTAGCACCAACAAGCTGATTCCCAAAAGCCTCCACCTCTCAGGTCCTGTACCGGGTCTATGCTGGCTTTTTTTCATGTTTCTTAAAGACGTGGCTCTCAGTAATGCTTCATCTGGTGGAGATAGTATATTAGACTTGTTAGTTCTCGTTTAGTCCTGTTCTTGTCTAGTTTATTGAAGTCACAAGCATATCAGCGGACATAGCTAGACCAAACATGAGGGAAAATAGCACCCAAAGTCCAAAGAAAACTCTGCCTGGTGAACTATTGCTCAAGATCACTTGAAAGTGGGAAGTGAGGATTTAAAACCTTTGTACTGCACTACATATTAATTGAACCAAGTCTTACATCTTTTTTTAATTATTACTAGTTTTCCAACAACTTCCTTAAAAGTCTAATAATGTAGAAAATACATTTTCAGGTTTAAAGCTTTTGCAACATAAATACCAGCAACTGCCTTCACAGGACAATAATGTCTTTTATCTGCAAAATAAACACATTGCAGCCCTGCCTGTGTGTGATTTAGGGGGTCAAGGACCTGTTAACCTGTTCATGCACGCCACTGGTGCAACCTGCTCACTCCCCGCCTTTCTGTTTAGATTATTCAGAAGAAAGCATGTGACTCTCCTGTGTCACAGATAAGACTGCAGCAGGAGGGTCAAACCCAAGGGGAATTAAAACTGTGGAAAATAAAAAATACGATTATTAAAAAAAAGTACTTTCCCCCTAAACTTCTTCAAGAATATTACACTGATAGAATTTCCTCTCCTTCCTCAACATTCTGGCCCCAAGCACACAGGGGCCACAGTCTTAGCCACATCTCAAGCTAATTTACAAAGATCCTGAATTATTCTCTTATCTGGGGCTTTAAAGGTTGTAAGGTTGATTAACAAGGTCCTGTCCTGTTTATCAGTCCGGGGCTAGGTGTGGAAAATAGCCGGCGATAAGTGCACAGACCATTAAACATTCTATTTCCCCTAATATTTGTTGGCAACCATCAGCTTAACTGATCTCCCTTCACTTTAATTAAAAGGGATTCCCATCTTGTTGGGGTCATTATGTGCTGGCGGACGCCGGGAGAGGGGTTTGTGATGAGTTCAGCGTTCCCTCTGTCCCCAGGTTGCCAGAAGGCTTTTTTCATCCTTTCTCCTCAGTTAACCCTTTCCTAGCCAAACTGTACTTTCTCCTTTATTTATTCAGCAGGTGAAGCAGAGTAAAGCAATATTGTGTCCAGCAGCTCTTAAATGGATCCAGTTTGTGCAAAGTTTTGTCTTTTCTAGGGAAGTGTTTAGATATTCACACTATGTCTCTCAACCGAGGGGCATAAGAATCTGGCCGTAATGGTTTGATTTGCCCAACTCTAGTTGGATCGATGCGGCTGTTTACAGTTTCTCCCTCTTTCACCCCTTTTGTCTTCTTTCTAATTTAGTGTTCCCAAACCACACTCAAGAGCCGGAGTGTGTCTGCTGCGCTTGCATCTTTGCCCTCCTGCCTGCTCTCCATCACTGTCCATTGATGTTTTCCCTCTCTCTTTCTTTACTCCTCGTTCCCTCTCCTTCCTTGGTTGGTCTTGGAAAAAGAGCTGCATGCCTCCACACTTCTGGACAAGACTGATGGCTCGTCAATAGCATTAGCCAGCATTGCAGGCCTCACTGGTGTAGAACCAAATCAATAGGGCCCAGTAAAAAGTCTAAGAGGTGCACGCAGCCCATTTCAGCCAAACCTCATGTTACCAAAGATGAGTTTTTATAAGAATCCAGGAGTCACTGTCTAATTTATTCTCTTTATTGCTGTATTTCCCCAGTTAGTCAATAAAAGATGAGTGTTTCGTCTCGCTACCATATCCTAAAAAAAATATTAATGAAAGATTAATGTTCCTCAGAATAATATAGTTGTAGCAAAATCTGCATCCTTGCAGCGACATGTAAATCTAATGTTTTCTCTTCACAAATTCTCCTAATTTATATCTGATTAGGGTTTGTTTTTTCAGTCCATCTGTCTTGAAAGGAAATTTACTTCTGCTTTTACTTCTGCATTGATGTTAAATGAGTATGATCAGCTGAAACCAGATATTTAATTTGGGAAAGCCCAGATGCTGATGTTTTGGTTTTGTGACTTTCTGCTAGGTTCATTTTACAACATCTGAGTTAAATCTGAGGGCAGGAATGAGTGACAGATATTTTAAAGTGGGGCTCCATGGAGAACAAAAAATGACACCAGCTTATTTAAATAAAATAAAGGTTGCAGTGCTTCAAAGCTTTCATACTGATGCTTTTGCATGACCAGTCCCTCCTCATTGTTGCCACTGATTTTGCATGGCATATTTAATCTTTTTAGTACTATCAGTAAATACATAGAAAATAAAGTATTAATAAAAATTGTTTTATGATGTAGTGGAAAAAAGTTTCCAAAATCAGTTGATCAGATGACAATGACAGGATTGTAACCGGTGTCTAATTTAAGACCAATAGGCTTCATGTCACTTCTTCACTTTCACAGATTTGATGGAAACGACCTGATGTCCTTCCTGGAGACCTGGGTAGAAATGACATTCCTGCTGGAGCTCACATTAGTCTGTAAATTAGAGCATTTGCTGTCAAAAGTTATTTTTATTCCCCTTTCGGATTAATTTAATATTTTAGATTTTTTTAAATTAAATTTTAATTTAAAAGATGATGTTGTCCTTTAATTTTGCCCAAATAAACCACATTGTCTTCATCTATTGCTAATATTAATAACAAGATTCTATGTCACAATACAGAAAAGGTACATTGCTCTTTATTCTTGCTATATTCTGAGATCAGTCTCTTTTTAATTTGATTTCACCCTATTATCATACAAAGGGATTTGGCCTCTTTCAGGTACTAATTCAACAAGCACGGCACCATCTTCTCATGCCCCAACATCTTTTAATAACTCTATTAATCTAATCATCCACTAATTGGTCAAGATAGCCTTTTCCCTGGGGATTTTTTATTTTTTTTTATCATGGGCAATTAAAGAGCCCTGAAATTACAGTGTCTGATTAAATATAATTTGAGTGACACATTTCTGTGAAACGTGTTTTCTGTGAATTACAAACACAAACATTGCCAGTGACTGATAAATCTTTAATATAAAAATTGTACAAGAATTCTGATACAAATTACAAGAGGTATTTGGACAAAATATGAATAAAATTCCATTTACATCCCAAAACCCTTATGCATTTTATGCAAAACAACATAGACAGTTATGATACAGAAAAAAATAGAGGAAAGGCTAAAAATAAAGAAAGAAAAGTCTCTTAAAAAGGATCATTTTTTTCCTTCTGTCTGCACATGGGAAACACCTCTTTAGGTAACATACAGTATCAATGAAGCTTCCAAAGTCACCTTTTTAACAGCAAAGGATCCTTTGCTCTCTATTTTTTGTTAGTTTTTTGCAGTGCGACTATGAAGCCATGCAACGCTGTCGAGTGCTGTAGCATAGGCTTTTTTTAAACACAGACACTAATGCATTGGATAATCAAAAACACAAGTGAATGAAAATAAAGTCTAATCTTACCAGCTCTTCAAACTATTTATACTTTAAGAATGTAAAAAATATTTGAAAATTCCATGAAAAACATTTTATTAATTTACAGTATTTTTCTCACAGGTTCCAGTTCAAATTAATGAGGGAATTCTGATCTGTACAATCCGACATGTGTGTTTTTCTTTTATCTGCACAAGTCTAACAATGTCCTGTTAAATACTTCACCTCAGGTTGTTTCTTGAGCTACATTAACTGCATGCAGTGCCACCCATCTCCTTTCCTCTTTTATTGTTCTCACTCCATCTGCGACATGAAGGAAATGGACAGCAATCAGGTTGGCCTTTTTATCCATTCGCCATCCCTGCCTTCCTGCGTGTGCAGTGAGGAATTGTGGAATAACTGATGGCTGATGCTGCGCTGATCAAATATTTAAGGTTCACTCCAGTGGTTTGGGCCGACAAGGCGCTCTAAGTGAAATGGACGGTCACCAGCTAGCAGAATGTGTTAAGTTAGGGATCAAAAGGGTTATAAGAAAGGGAAGCCAGTGGTCATTTCTCAGAGGACAGCAGACTGTGTGGGAGAAAGGTGACGCAGTCTTCAACGGGCAATCAAGAAGAAGCTGGTGATGACTCCTGAGGAGTGTTAGCTTCACTGCATTCTCGCTCCCACCTCAGCCTGTATAACCCTCTGTTTCCCCTGCATGAGATGACAGATCGAAGCCTCCCTACACACATTTCTGCTCTGCCTCTCAAATGCCACCTAATGTCTCATACTCCTCAAGGGAGCTGTATCCTGTGGTGTGAAGAACCCCTTCCTGTAACATCCTGTTTTCTGCTTTAAATTTATGATAAGGGTCATTCTCCACGAGAAAAGGACAGTGACAAACAGAACATGAGGAATATGTGACTCTGAAAAGGAGGCCCTTGATGGGATGCAGTTGAATCTTGAAGGAGCACTTCAGGATTTTTGAAGTTGAGGTTCTGTCAAAAGGTCAAAGTAGTTTTAATCTTACTTACAGTAGATAGCTCTCTCAGTGTCCACATTTAATAAAAATCTAGATTTTTTGGACCCGGTGGCTGTAGATAACAGTTATTCAGAATGACACCTGCTTCAAAGTTGACTTCGAAGGGCTTAAAAAATCCTGTTTTTAAAAAAATGTCAGAACGGTTTATGAGGATCATATTTTTTTAACTGTCCTCACATTTGCATTAGACGAAGGAAGTGTTCTTCCTTCACACTAAAAACTAAATATAGAAAACGTTTTGGGCTTAAAGTGAAAGTCATTCTCAACAGAAACAGAGAATTTTGTTCTTTTACTCGAGGTGGCAGAAACCAAGTTCTTCCTGGCCGGGCCACACTTTCATTCTTCACAAGAACTCAAGTGCAGAACTCTTGTATTACCCTCACTGGTCCCTCCTACTGCAGCATGTATATAAGAGTTGTCAGACAGCACATGAGAAAAAAGTTCTGCCCAGATGATGGGTCACGAACAAGCTGCAAGAACTTCCAAAACAGGGCCGCAAGAACACAATGACCTCATTTTGGTCTTGCGGCCCAGGGAGAAAGAATAAAGCATTTAAAATTTTTTGTTTGTTGCGCTACTTTACTGTTATTTCAGTCAGTTGATCTGATCAAAAACCCCTTTTCATGTTCCGTTTTCACACATAAAAAAGGTTAAGAAGAGCATCTGCATAAAGTGCTGTGACATTTATTAGAAGGGAATATTATTAAGATGGTAGACGTTTGCTTTGGTACACAATTGGGAATCCCCGCAGTGCCTTTCAGTCAGCAGACACCCTTAAAAAACATTTAATGCGTCATACTAATGTTCAATGAGACAAGACATGACCATAGGACAGTTTCATCAGAAGAATCAACTTGTCTGAATATTACAGGCGCCAACCTCGACATTCTTTAATTAAGTTAGAAACTCTGATAGCTGTTAATGATGGCTAACAGTTAGCCAAAGGGGTATTTCCACAGAAATTTGGAGCACATTTGATCATGTCTGGTTAGAAATCTATAATATTTGAACTACTTAAAACTGAACTGGATTATTCTACACTGATGTCAGCTTCTTAAAACACAATTTGTGAATGGTTTGTGGTCAGCATATCATCTTGGGACAGTCGTTCTTCTGCACGTGTGCCACTCTGAATGTTTCTGTGCAGAGAGACAGCTGTCAGCGGGGTTCCTGCAGAAGCACTTTTTCTATTTCTGCTGGAGTGAAGGCCGGTGGGATTCGATGAGTGAATGAGGCAGCGAGCGCCTCACTGAAGCTCACTCCTGGGAGAAGGCAGGGGTTCCTGTACTCAATTTTCCGTTCACTTGGGATAAACAGGCAATTACCCATCCCTTTTTGCTATGCCGTGGCTGTCCGGTGAACTTAAGCATACACTATTAGCGCGAGTCCCTGTAGGATTTGCATTGCGGCATGTGGAGGTGGTAAGTGAGTGGCAGGATGAAGAAATGGGTAAGACTGCTCTGACAGACAAAGAGTAAGGATAAAAAAGGAAAAAGAACTGAAATAAATTACTACAGACCCTGAAGGAGAATAAGCACACTGAAAATGAAGAGATGAACTGAATTTAACTTAATTGACTGAGTCAAATTAAACTGTTTGGAGCACACTCTCTTCCCTGGCTTTTCTCCTTCTGTCAGTGTCACAGTCTTGTCAGCAACCTTGACGTCTGGCAGTGTAACAAAGTGACAAGTGAGTTATTAGACAGAAGAAGCTGGAATGGCGGGATGCCTCCAGGTAACAGGGAAGCAGCACATTTTTAATGATCGCTGCTGTCATCCTTTCCTCCCTAGTCAGCCTTCCACCTCCACAACCTTTCCATCAACCTCAGCTCCTCTTTATCACAGAGAAAAGAGCGCTCAGAAACACCCCGTGTGTCCTGTAGGTGGAGTCTTAGAAAATGTCTGAGATATTTCAGTGGAACAGGTCACGCCTGTACAGCAGAATGGCTGAAGTGTGAAATACGTGGAACTCAACACGGTTATAGATGTAAGGTGTTGTTAATACTGTACAGCACACCACATAACACTGCATATTTCCCAATGCTGTTTAGCACCAGTCGAGTAGGAGTAGATCTCCTTGCAGAGTAACACAGACAAGATCCATGAACAATGATTTTTTTTGTTGTCTTTTTACAAACAATATTCTTTGCCTGGACAAAACATCTCTGTGAAGATCCATCACCACTAATAAATACCCTTTCCCTAAGCTACTTTCTCAAATTATTAAAAATATGTGTACCGTGAGTAACTCTTTGCAACTAAAAGGAGGAAAATTGCAACATCTGCAGAATATATGTGGAGGTGGGGCTCAGCAGAGAAAACCTGCAGCAGAAAATCACAGTTAATGTTTTAAGACTCAAGTGCATCCTATTGATTAAATGGTGCATAATTTAAAGACAATGTCTTGCTGAAAGAGCTTTCTTAAGCAAACTCATGCATTTTGGTCACAGTTGAAGAAAGATTTTTTTCTTTTAAACCTGTGGGACATTTATAGTTTTTAAGATAGCTTTTCTGAAAACAGAAAACACCAATTATTTCCTAAACAAGATACTGACTTATCCCATTGACTTCTTTCTAATCAGAGGACATACATTTATTTAGACTGAGGTCTAGATTTTCTTTGAATATGTTGTAAAGGAATTGGGAAATATTTCAGGTTTATTTTAGAGGCTTTGAAAATGAGCGCATGCAAAAAGAAAGCATTTGAAGGTAATATTGCTTCCCTCAGCAACAAAGCCACTGTGGACCCCCAATCACCCGACTTCACCATTGCAGAAACCCTCATAATATTACACGTCCCCCTTGTATAGATGCAAAGTGCAAAAACTGAATCGGTTTACTAAAGCAAAAAACTCCAAAGAAAAAAGCTCAAAAAATACAAAGAATGATATCAGTGTAAGAGCATAAAAAAGCATGCCGGCGACCTCTGAATATCTAACAGGCAGTTAAAACAATTCACATGATCTTCTTGTTTTTTCCCCATGAATCAGTTTGACACTAACATAAATGAGTCCCGCTTTAAGGATGCTACCTCTTTCTTGCCTATAGATGGAAGTATCGTACTGTACTGTAACATAAATCCAATAAAGAGAGGAAAAGGAAGCAAACAACCATCAACACAACTCTTACACCGAAAAAGCCTCTTGGGACATTATTTACAAATGGAGCTGTCATGCTTTTGTAAGGGGTCCATTAAAAAGTTATTGTTACACAAATACAACAGGAAGTTTTTCTCTTTTTTTCAGTACTATTGTTTCTGCAGGCAAAGTCACAAATAAAGAGTTTGAACAGATTCTTTGGACATGGACGTAAACACAAACAGAGTAGAAGGTAGAAAAAAAGATGGAGGGGCTAATGAGTAAAATTAGCTGGAGTTTTCTATAAAGCAAACTCCATGCCTATTGGCATCATCCTGTTCTTCCAAAGAAGGATAAGTCAAAAGACACAATGATAAACTTCATCTAGAGTTAATCATTTTATACATGGAGATAGCAATGTCTTGCAGTGACTTACAAAGAACGGGTCAGGAGGCATACAGGCGTTCAGCTTGTATTTGATGGAGGAGGACTTAGGATGAGAAAGGAACAGTGGAGTCAGGAGGGACGAGAAGTCCTTGCTTAGTCTAATATTGTAGAGAAGGGCATGTTTTTATGGAGGTTCGGGTTCTGAGAGTGTCGGTTACGGCTGCGCACTGAGCTGAAAACCATGTTGCAGCCAGGGATTTTGCACTTGTGCATCTCGCGCAGGTGCACAGTCTTGTAGTGCACACGCAGGGTCCCTTTGTTGCTGTATACTTTGTGGCAGATGTTACAGAGGATCCCACCACTGCTGCCATTACTGCCCCCTCTGGACGAAAGAAGGAATGGTGATGAGGAAGAGTCCAGCCCTCTTTCTTTGAGTTTTCCAGTCTCCTGATGCCCCCCTTCAGCCCGCCTCTCCACACGCCGGGAGAGGTCCTCTCCCTCACTGTTTCCATCCTCCTCATCCTCTTCTCCCTCCTCTTCTAGGTCATCCAATAGGATCCCTTCGTCGCTGCCATCTTCTGACTCATGTGAGGAGTGGATGCTGCTGCTGGACTGAACACTGGAGGTGGTGCTCAGGTCCAGCACCATGTAGTCGTCGGGCTGGCCCCGGAACAGGCCGTTGGTGTGATGGTTTCTAAGGTCATGATTTAAAGGATGATGGGGATAATCGTTGCTCATGTGTGAGAGGGTGTTATGGTTCAGACCAGGGAGCCCGAGGCCGGGAGCCCGGAAACCCACCCTGGCCATCGGGTCCAAACCCATGTGATGCCCGGTGTAGAGCTTGGCCAGAAACTCGGCTCGCAGGTCCTTGGGCAGTGGCGTGAGTTGAGGGTCGAGGACAATGTCGTCCAGCTCTTTGGTCAGCAGTTTGCGGTGCAGGTTGATGTTCGAGCTGTGCCTGATGTAAAGAGACAGAGTTGTAAATCAAAGTGCTGCCTGTGTCAACCAAATAAAGCTTAGCAAACAAATAAAAAACAGTAATTCCGAACTATGGTTCTCTGCAAAGGTTTTGTTGACCCCTGTTCATTTTTTCAACATTTGTTTTAGGTATGTATGTATGTATATATATATATATATATATATATATAATTGGAGTCCAACTGTGATAAATTCAGGTGATTGGAATGAAGCACATATATAGAAGGTCTCGCAGTTATCAGAGCAATAACCAAGATGTCAAAGGAATCATTGGGAGACCTCCAAGACCACAAATATGTGTAAGGATACAAAAAAAGTATGGCGGGACTGAATTACCCAAAAAGCACTGTGGTCTCCATTATTTCGAAACGTTCGGAACCACAACAGCCCTCCCTAGTTTTGGCTGCAGACTGGGTAATTGGAGAAGACTGGCCTTGGGAAAGTAGATCTCCTCACCACAGACAGTAGGGATGCTTTTTGTGGCATGAATTTGACGACTAGTCTGGATTGAGGGTAAGATGACATAATGACCAAATATAGAGACATTCTTCAAGAAACCCTCCTCCAGATTCCTCTGGACTTAAGACTAAGGTGACAGTTTATCTTTCAATGACCCAAAGCACACAAGTCAGATAACACAGGAGTGATTCAGTAGCAATCAGTGAACTTGATTGCCCCAGCAAGAGCCCAGATTTAAATCCAACTCAAAAGCTCTGTCTACCACTGATGCCAATCCAACCTGACTGAGTTTGAGAGGATCTACAGAGAAGAATAGTGAATAAAACGGGTGCACCATGCTTGCAGAGAAGACTAGAGGCTATAGTTGCTGCTAAAGGTTTTGGGATCTTTTGTGTAAATTCTTTTTTATAAAGAAAACACTCATCTGGTTTCAGAATAAGTCTGTAATGTAACTGTATGTGAAAAATTGAGGATGTGTGAATACTTTCTGGTGAAGCTACGTTTAAATAGCAAACCGGCTGATAGGGAGGAGCACCAGCTTTTCATTCAGGCTCCTGAAACTCCAGCAGATAACTAGAAGGCAGAACATATGACAGCAAAGCTGCTCTGGTTTATCTTTTTAAACTTTCAACCTTTATCTGTCGTAGTACTGGATGGATTTGGAAATGTCTGAAGACTTTTGTAAATCTCACAGATAAGGTGGGGGTCTACATCTCCAGAGAATAAACACAGGGACCAGTTTTCAAAGAATGCTAACGGCGCTAATCGCTAATTTAAGATCCTGGTCACAATTCTCATTTTGTCACATTATCAGTAAAACCCTGATTTCCGGTGACTTCTCTCCCACACATGGTGTCCCATCACCTCTTCATATACCAAGTAATTGTTGACTGTATAGAAACAAATTTTTTGAATGCTATTAAAGTTTTTAACTAGTATCTAAAACTCGATTTGATGCATCTCTAGTTTCAACTGAAGCCTGCTGGTAACAAAGAGCCTCAAAGTAGTTTTTTTGTTAAATTCTTTGTTACATGTCTGCACAACTGTGGTTTATTCCTTGGTTTATGAGCCTTTTTACTCCAGAATGATTGATAGGTTGGAATTAACTAGGTTTACAGCAGAAAATGAGTTAAAACAGTAAATAGGAACACGTTAAAAACCTTCAGAAAGTCTTAAGACTAAAAAAGATTACATGAAAGTTTGACTATTGAAGCAAAATAATTTGAACAGCATTGCACATGAATTCATGTTTGCCACTGTTAAGTCATATATGATGAACGATATGTACAATTATCGTTTCAATTAATCCAGGTTCAGAAACACACGGCTCACCATGGTGAAAACACATGGAGACAGAGTATCCTGCTAATGTTTACCACTGTCAGCATGTCTACTCTGCACAGCCCTCAAATCCAATAGACTCTGACTCAATTAAATAGTCCACCATATTGAATGGGAGTTTATCAATTGATTTGAGCAGTGGTAATGTGATAATCGAGGGGAACTGGATAGCATATTAGCACAAGGCCCTGACAGCATTATTGCACTGGTTTACTATTAGAGGTGGCTTAATCGAGCACCTCGATGAGCACGTCTTCACGTTGCCCTGGAATTAATTAAGATGGGCTTTTTTTTCCCCAAACACAAGGCAAAGTACATCACATAATGTTCTCCAGCTGATCAAAGAAACGCAGCAACACGCCATGCTGAAGTCGGGACACAATTAGTGACATTTGAGCTAACACACACAGCCATGCTAAAAGGTTTAAGGTGGAAGACTTCAGGGTCTTTTTTTAACTCTAATTTCATAGCTGCGAAAAGAACCTAAAAAAGGAGTGGGGGGCCACGTTTCACACGTCACAATAACAACTGCAAAACACAGAAAGGAAACTTAAGCAGTCAACATACAAAAGGCCTGTTCCTCTCAGTAAAATGTGCAAACACTTGGCACCTTTAATGTGAAGGGTTTCCATGCAGGGAGGGCACATATGTGTGAAACACAACAAAATTAAAAAAAGAAAAGAATAAGCACATCCTCGGCAGGATGGGCAAAAATGGAGTCACAATGGATTGTAGAGCTTACCAGCAGTGGCAGGGTTGATGCAGTCAAAAAGGGTCCCTTTCCTTAATTATTTACTTCCCTATCCGACATTGTCCTGCAAGAGGTAAAAATACATTCATTTCAGGGACCCTTTTCTGTGAGCCAAGCAACCAGGAGCCCGTCCACTCGAGCATCGTCAGCATTGTGGACAGGGGAGCGTGGTGAATTGATCGGCTGTGGCTGTCGCTGCATGTGTGTGTTTGCACGTTTCTGATTGTTTTAGTGGAAATATTTTCTTTTCACATGTTTTTCTTTATCTGTTAATATTGGAGGAAGAACCATGTGGCAAGAACTTATGGATGCAGTGATGAAGTCATTATTTTCTTACTGTATTTGAGTAAAATAGGTGCTCTGATACATTGCTGTGAGTGTTTCTATGTGGGCTCAAGCACTTAAAAATCATAATGAAATGCAAAAATTATTAATTTCTGCAAAACACTTTAGGGTTGACTAGAGAAGGGGGCCACAGATTTCTGTTCAGGGTGCTGGTAATGATGCTCAGGTAGGCAGGTCCTTTGCAACACATCTCCATGTCTAAAAAAACACCTTCTCACTGCTAATAAGCTCTAAATTAATCATGGCTATCTTTTAAAGTCAAATATGCTAAATCTCAAGCAGTAAGTACTTTGCAGAATAACTAAAATCCTTTTCAGATAATCAAAATGCACACCTCATTGTTAGAAAAACCACATTATTGAAATAAAGGGAAAAAAGAAGCATAGTTGCAACCAGTCTGGTTTTAGCTTCTTCACCTGGATTCGCAAGTAATATTTAAAGGAATGAACTAAACAAGATTTACTGTATTCATATATTTTAAGATTATTCAAAAAATATTTAACTTTACAAACTTCAAAAGAAGAAACAGGCCAGCTTGTGGTCATTTTAATGAACACGATTTAACCTGTGTGTAGTCAGAGACGCAGTCTTTAACAATCAAAATAACTGAACTGAGTCCACACCGAGGGCATTATGTCCTCTTCTCTTCATTTATCAGATTTAGATTCTCTGCCCCATTTCCCACTCCCCTCCATTCCTCCCCCTCCATCACTCCTCTTCAGTATGCTTCATCTTCACCACCACCCCCCCCTCTCCAGTACCTCCCTGCTGGCCAGTAATGTGGCTGGCAAACCAATTTGACAGTCTCATCTTCGCCCAAAAGACGGGGGAGGCCTCCGGAGAGCCCGTTTCGACTGTGCAGAGGAGGCTGAGCCAGAGCAAGCCTGTCCCAGTCGCCGTTAATCATCTTTAGGTTCATCTGATGGCCCTTGCCCTTGTTTCTGTGTCAGTGTGAATGTGCACGGATACATACATACCTAAATGTGCTTTTATTGTCTAAATGGCTCATAATGTGTAAATGAGATGGAGCACCGTGAGGTATCGAACTGACACTGCTGGTCCTTTGTCTTCCCTGTCGTTCGGGGCATGTTATGAGCTTTTAGGTGATTAGGAGGACATGGATTTTACCCACGTTTATTACTCTGCTGCTGCTATATCTGCTTTCCATTGTTTAAACTTACCAAATAGCATAGACTTCAAATTAAATTGTGCATTAAAAATTAATTAAACAAGTTAGGTTTCTATGTGTTTTTATCTCAGAATGATGATATATTCTTTATTCTCTTTAAAATTTGTAAGCCAGCAGTGATAAAGAGATGTAAGAGTTTAAGTTCTTGTTTGCTAACATATTCTCTCTTTTAACGGCGTGCCCTTTATTTAGAAGACACAAACTCAGAGTTGATTGTGCGGCAGAAGAGCCAGGCCCACATGCCGTGAGGGGACCGAGGGAAAAGAAGGAAGACGGAAAGAGGAAGGAGAGAGGAGGAAAAGAGACTTTCCAACATAATTAACCTTCACTCTCTCCATTTGCAGTGGCCCATGCAGGGACTGCGGGCTGCGCACGGCTGCGTCGTGGGAATGGGGAAGAGGGAGGACACCTGCTTACTGCAGCGCCACAGAAACAGGTTCAACTTTTTTAGGTGAAGGGTAAAAAGAGATCTGAGATATTAATGTCTTTAAAGTTAGGATAAAACCAGTTTATAACGCAGCCTCTTCATCACTTTTTCCGACACAGATGACCCCCAAAATAAATGTGCAATCATGTTCAGCCGGGAGGCGGGAAGGGGAGGGGGTGGACATGGCACTGTAGAGTAAAAACACTCACTTGATTTCTTCTGTTTTACATTTAAAACCCTTATATTATGAACTTGCTCAAGGGCACATTAAATTATCCTTTTGTAGGTGAGTGTATTACAGTGGGCACAGATGTTTAACTGTGCATGAGTGTGAAATCTGCTGACCTCCAAACTGAGCGCTAAAGTGGTTCCAAATCAGTGTAATTTAGTGTTTTTGGATAGTCTGCTGCCTTCCTAGGTTGTTCATAAGTTTTTGGACCCGGTCTATGGATCAATCAGATATGCAGACAACCTTCCTGGTAACATATGAGAGCATCAAATCTCATATTATTTAGTTTAATAATAATAATACAAATACATAGATTTTTTTCTTTTTTAAAAGTTTTTTTTCTGTCAAATATTATACAGTTGAATTAGAAATTAGGTGTTGCATCTGTTTCAGCTACTGGGCAGACCAGCTTATCAATTGTCACTGCTGTCACAGTCTGCAAAACATCGAATTAGAAGAAAAAACTTAGTTGAACGTATTGAATTTACAAGCCATCAACATTCAAACAGTAGTTTTCTCCGAACACGCAGGTTCTTAATCTTATCCGAGAAGATGCTCTGATGAAAACAGCTAAATTATATTCCCATTTTATTGCTTCCATTGCACTCAGATACACATTATGTCATTAAAGGATTATCCAGGGACAGATCTGATGAGAGTACAGCTTGTGTATTGACTTGTCTCAAAGCTTCAGGATTTCTCCAGCTTGGCTGTTGCTCTGCTTTTTATTTTCATGTTTGAACCTGCGGTGGAAACTCATGTCCCAGGAACATTACAATCATAGCAGTTTGTTCCTCTTACTGATGTGGTTTAATAAATTGAGATAAACTGTCAATGCACATCCACACTGACAAGATGTTCAAGCTTTTGTAATTGTTTAGTAGCTCCCCTGCTTAAAATGATGTTTCTGCACCTTGCAGACATTACATTTTACCCACTGGTCTGCTTATTGTTCAAACGCCTTTGTTGTTTTTATGAAATCGAGTTGAGACATGAAGGAATTAAAAGGGACAGCTGACAGGCAAAAAAAGAAAAACTGTTGCTAAAGTCCCCAACAAATGTACTGGTCCAGTGTTTAGTTATTTTCTAACTCTTTCACAATTCAAACATTAACAGATACAAGAAAATCAATTGAAAATGGAGAACATGTTTGTGCAGGCTGGTCATAACCGAAGCATTCGCTGTTTGGAAAGTCTGATGAAATAAGTGGAGCTAACGGTGTTACTGGTGGGGATGCACCACAGTGAAGCAGTGCATGCTACGGCAAGCTGCTGTAGACTCGGCCACATTCAGTCCTGCTCCTCCTGCTCTCATCTCATCCAGAACCACCAGCTCTGTTTAGATGCTGCTATTGAACAGCCAGTTTTAGAAACAGATACCACAAAAAAACTGAAAGTTGAAAGGCTTTCCAGGTTTGGGCTGGAAAAGGATGGGCAAGGTAGAAGCAGTGGAGGAAGAGAAAAGGGGAGTACAAATGATATGTTACACTGTGAAAAAAAAATTTAATATCTCAACAATTAGACATTTTTTATCTGTCATTGAGAAAAAAGACTAAATTTTCTTGCAGAGGAGATAGCTTAAAGATATCCATGTTGTTTCTGAGCCGACACTTGTTTTTGACATTTCATGGACTGTGCTCTAGGCGTAGGCTCTAGCATGTGTTGTGACATTGAGCTGCCATCCGTGTTGCTCCAGCAAACATTTATTCTGCAGATCGGAGTGTGTGGGACGGATACGTGCTAACAAGCCCAGGTGAGTACGGCTCGCATCACCTCTTAATGCGCTAATAAATGCAGCGGTTTGACAAACCGCTGTCGATGTTAATGTAGGCGCCTTGAATTCACCGTGCAAAGGTGAGGCAGTGAGGGCAGGTAAACAACACGCCGCAGCTGGAAGCTTGGAGTGTATATTTATATGTGTGTGTGTGTGTGTGTGTGTGTGTGTGTGTGTGTGTGTGTGCTTCTCTGCATGGCACTCTGGTCTTCTGAACTTTTACTTGACACAGAGCAGATGTCCCTGAGTACCCTTTTAATTTCTTATTAACTAACAGATGTTAAGTGTTAGCTTATCTAAAAAAGGTTCACAAGATACTGAGAGATAAACTTAGATCTTTAAGATAAAGCGCACTGTGCAAAAGTCTTGAGGCACTTTTTTTTTTTTTTTCTTCTAAGAAGGAACACTCGGGTCCAAAATTTAAAGCGGTCTTAATCAATAGTTCTCCAGAGCTTTGGAAGGTATTCAAAGTCTTAATTTGACTTTGGGTGATTTTTGGCAGTGATTTTGTTCAGATTATATTTTTCTTATCCTTGAGCCTTTTTCAGAGGAAAGTTTTTTTTCCCAGTTTGACAATAACCAACAGGTTCGTTCATGTTCATTGGCACTCCTGGTTTAGACGAAGAAAAACTCATAAAACTAATTCATCTTATATTATGATACTATAATCTAAAAAAAAGTGTAGAAAAGTTCCAACCTTTCATCTGGATTTACATTTATTTAATGGGAAAAAGATCCCATGTTAAAAAAATATATTTTATTTTAAAGATATCAGTGGTGCCATAAGTATTGGTACCCCTAACAACTCCTAAAAACTAATATTAAGCATTTTTTAATTTATAATTTACTCGTTTTTCAGAGTGACTATTTATTATAAATTTAGGTAATATCCTGGGGTATTAATATGACATAGACCGTTTCTCTTAGCCACTCCTCTAAATGGGAAAGACAAGAGAAAGTGCATTTCAAGTAGCGCAAATTTCTGTTGACCTGCATAAACCAGGAAATGACAGAAAATGGCTACTCACCTAAACATGCTCATATCTAAAGTCAGAGCAGTAATTAAAAATGTACACCTAACTGGGACCCAAGTTCGTCTTGGTACCATGCACAGTAAGGAGGATGTAGGGAGATAAGAATCTCTGAAGATCACTGTGAGAGAACTGCAGCAGAGTGGCAAAAGTGACTTATTTTAACACACATTTACCAGGGGCGGCAATACTTGTAGAGAGCACTGTGAAAATAATTAAAGTTAAAATGTAAAGGAAAACATTCAAGGAAAAAAATAAGTTTTGTGTCTGCATGCTTTACCCCTGCTTGTTCAGATTTTCTCAATTTAATGAGGACACGGTGTACGTGTGCAGCCCAGTTATGCCAAAGTTTTTGGCAAACGGCTCGCTGGAAATCATCTTGTTGATGCAGAAATATTATGCCTCAAACTTGTTACCTTTGGCACATTATAGAGCCGAACGCATGAAAAAATGTGTCTTTGCAACAGCCTGCCTTGAGATAAAATGTAAAATAAGGTTATTTGCTTCTGTAAGTTTGTTAAGTGAAGACACAACATCTGTCGATCCCTTGAGTTTGGGAGATTTTCTAAGTTGAATGATTCATAGGTTATAGTTGGGGCTTAACAAACAGCAAATATAATCCTTAATATAATACGATACAAGGACTGTACTGAAAAAAGTGGAAATTCAGTGTTCAAATAAAACATCTTAAAATGCCTCTAGAAAGCCTGAAGAACTGTTGCTCTAGACAACTTTAAAAGATAAAAGAAAATAGTTTGACTGCTTGGAAGCAAAATATAAAAAAATATGTCATAGCTCAAGTCCTGTAAAACTGGAACAACTTTAATAAGGCTCATAATGAAATATTTAGAACCTGAAAACCTTCCACATTCTGTATGTAATGACATGGTAATAAAAACAGAGTCAAACTAAATAAATCCTTCAGATTAAAATTAAATAGTTATTTGTAGACTTGTAGCACTCACCTATCTCTGCTCCGTCGGGAAGGGAACGCAGCGTTGCAGCCAGCCACTGTGCACACATGCATCTCTTTCAGGTGCACATTCTTGTAGTGCAGTTTCATGCTGTAGGAGCTCTTGAAGCTCTTCTTACAAACATAGCAGATCTTGGGGTCAGGACTGGAACATGGGTCTCCTTCAGGTGATTGAGACATAGGGAATTTGGGTGGACTGGCACCATATCCCATTGAAGAGATGAAGCTCTCATGCAGAGCAGCCATGCTTGCGGCGGCAGCAGCAGCTGCTGCCATGCCCCCATTATAGAGGCCATACTGGCTCATGCAAAACATGTCATAAGTTGGATCATTGAGTTCCTCTTTAATCTTGATTGGAGCCTGGTGAGGTGATGGTGAGGAATGACAATTTCCCTCTATGTCTTTTCTCAAGTGTTCTTCCTCATGGGTCTCCTTTTCATGCTCCTTGTCCAGACCCCTTTCTCCCCTGCTGTGCTTTTGATGTTCCTCCCCATCCATCAGATCATCTCGGTAGAACATCTTGGAATCCGAGGTTTCAGACTCATTTTCAAAGTCTCTCTCGTGGTCCTGATCTTCCGAGGTAAAGCTGTCCATACAACGCAGCTCTGAAGCACCACCTCTGCTGTCACTACCAGTCCCTTCCCTACATTCATCCTCACTGTGCCTCATCATTCCTCTCAGGGCTAAGCCAGGGCTCATCTCATCCTGGGAGGGGGATTGCTGGCCACTGCCACCACTTTGGTGTCCAGTGCCACTTGCACCATTATTGTTGCAGTTGCCGTTGATTTTAATGTTGTTGTGAAGAAAACTTGACTGATGATTGTGGTGGATGTTATCATCATCATCCTCATCTTTGTCCTCAAAATCATCTGCCACATCAATCACTTCCTTCTCAATCTTAACTGGCATGCTCGATTTACGAGGTTTCTTTTTGGGCGTGGGGTCACTGCTTGTAGTGAGGTCCTGACTGGCACCAGTGGGTAGACGGTGGGACATAGGACTTGCCTCTGACACATGAACATTATTATGTGAGACAACAGCAGCCAGGATCTGATGTTGCTGGTCCATTAGGGTGGTGCTGTTAGTTGTGGTGGGCATGATGGGGCTGGTTGGCAGTGACACTGGAGGGCTGACAAGGTCTGCTGGAGACACAAGTGTTCGGTAGAATGGGGGCACTGGTTGGACTGGCTGCACTGACTTCAATGAGGGGAACACCAGAGGACCCTGCAGCGGGGACTGAAGCATAGGGTCTATTGGGGGAGTAGTGAAGCCCAATGGTGGCCTTCCAGGGCTGGTGAGTGTGAAGCCACCATTCTTGCTGCTTGAGATGACAGGTGTACCTGTGGTGGAATTGGCACGAATAAGGTCTTTGTCACGGTTATTGCGCAGCATGGGCATGTGCAACCGTGGATTGGGATTGGCACTGTGGCGGTTGCGGCTGCGCAGTGAGCTGAAGACCATATTGCATCCCTCAATGGTGCAACGGTGCTTAATCTTCAAGTGTACAGCATTATAGTGTATCTTAAGTGTGCCTTTATCATAAAAGGTCTTTCCACATGCGTTGCAGCACACACGACCCTTACGTGAGGTGGCTCCCATGCGGCGAATACGATGCATCTTGGAGGAGAACGAAGGATGGCTGATGGTTTTTGAAGGCTCATCCTTAATATAGTGGTGGTGCACCTGATGGTCGCTCAAGCTGTTGGGTTGCTGAGACTGATTTTGGGACTGCTGTTGGCCCTGCTGCTGTTGCTGCTGAAGTGATGTTTGCTGCTGAGCTTGCTGGGTGGAAGGGGTCGGGGAGATGGGCGATGCACAGTTGTTGGGTTCTGTCTTGGGTACAGTGTTGTTAATTCCTCCCAGTACTCCGCGGCTAGGGCTCTGACCTGTGCGGAAGGGTGATAGGGACACCTCTGATTCACTGGTCTCCACCTGCTCTCCTTGGTTTGGAAGGCTGGGCTCCCGAAGCCGAAGGGCAGACTGCTCCATTGGGAGACCATTAGGGGGCAAGCCAAGCATGGGGGCAGAGACTGGGTTGATATATTGGAATGGTAAGAGAAAGGCTAAGCTGTTGGGGATATTCTCAAAATGATGAATGCTGGAGGGGCTACTGTTTTCCAGATGTGTCAAGAGCCCTGGGCTGCGAGTTCTGTTATTACTTTCGATGAATGTCCTAATCCCAGAGTCTGTCTTTGACGAGGGAACTGTAACTGCCTGACCTTCTTTCTCCTGAATAGCCATCAGCTCCACGATGGACTTGGTCTCACCAAAGCGCAGAAACTGCTGCAGGGTGATGATCTCTTCTTCACGGGACATGATGGTCCAGCGGTCCAAAACCTTGCCTGCAGCATCCTAAATGTCCCAGAAGGGACGAGAGGCAAGAGAGAAGATACAGACTGTTATTGATTGTGAATAATCAGTCTGGTCAAAGGAAAAGACAGAGCAGGGGTTAGGTGGGTTTTTCCATTCAGGATACTCAGAAGTCCCCTGAAGCGACACCTGATAAGCTTTGTCAAAGATCTACCCCTCACATTCTCAATTATTCTTGGGCAGATCAGTCCTGCAGATGGGCAAAAGTAATTTTTAATTTGCCATAGAAATATCAGGAATTCTCCCAAAAACTCCCTTTGTGAAAAAAGACTTCTGTAAGGAGTGAGGATATATGACTACATTAAATAATGTCTACCAGTAGGCAATCCCTCAGTTATTTTGGACTGATCAGGGGTCCAAATCTTTCATAATTTAAGAGGCAACAAAATTAAATAGGGATCAAGACCCAAATAAATGGAACAACAAGTGTAACATAAAGCTTACAGGTAAAAATGTATATATAAAAGGAATTCTAAGTGAAATTTGAGAATTTTATGAGTATGATACATAAATTATGAAAATATTTAACTAAAAAAATAATAAACTAAACACCACAGTTTAGGTACAAAATGGGAGCATGATTTAGCAAAGAAATGAACTGAGCCTCAATATTATGAGTTCCTACAGTCCTGCTTTCTGTGTTTCCCGGCCTATGAATGAAGAGAATCATGTATCTGGCCTAAGAACGAAAACATTTTGGTGATATGCAATAAACAGCTTTGAAAAAAGAAAGGAAGAGTCCTTGCAAATGTGCTCCTCATCAAGCATAAAGAGATAATGAGGGATTCTGGGGGAGAAATTGAGGCAAAAAATATATTGATATACTTTTATCCTCTTCTGGGGCCCCATATCTTCACCTGTATCAGATTGCCATTGGCAGATGAGTTCACAAACTCAGCAACACGCCGTAACTGATGTTAATATTCAGAGTTGGAGTATTTATGTGAACAAAATGGAAATGTACAGTGTAAATACTGCGGTTCACACACTGCAAGCCCTCAGGGGAGCAGGAGCAAGGGACATCAAGGGAGCAACGCCGAGCGATGACAATTAGTCATGCTGAAATGGTAGCATTTCTTATATGCTCCTTGCTGCTGGCATCTATAAAAGATAAATGGCAACTGTGGTGCGCAGAAAGCTGTAAAAACCAACATCACAAAAGCACAAAGGGCCTGTAAGGAGAAAACAGAAGATAAATGTTTAAAGAGAGACAGCGGGGAAAAAAGGGGGGAGAGAGAGATACTATGGGAGACACAGAGGAAGAAAACACAGAAAAAGAAATAAAAGTGTGAGTGGTTTCATATCATGCCCTTAGATATACCAGAGAACTAGATTCTTCTGAGACGAAACATCAATAGTCACTGGGGTGTTTGTTGTTAAATATACATTAAAAAACATTTTACACTTTCATTCTGTGTGCGCTCTGGAGTTTTAGCCTGGAGGTATGACTTTAAATTCTAGCCTGGACACTATTATTTCATACTGCATGGCCATGTGGGCATTAGCACTTCCATTTGATTTAATTGAAACAAAATAATGAAAGTAAATTAGAAAGTGAATCTTTGAATAGCTCCACCATCTGAAAAATGTTCTTAAGAAACTGTGATTCTAAGAAGAGCAGCAGTCTTTTTTTACACTTTAACAAAAAAAGGACTTTTCTTACATTTTTTAACATGCTAAGGACACCTGATTAGAAAAGGGCAACATTTTTAATATTTACCTTTAATGTTCATATTAATAACAAACTGGATTCATAAGTAACAACTCTGAAAATTGAGGAAATGTTAGTTATTAAGATACGGTACAGAATAATTTAAGTGATGTCATCTTCAAAAAATATTTACACCCCTTTAACTTGAAGTTGGATCACATTACAACCTCAAACTTTATTCCAGACTTTATGTTATAGACCAACGTAAAGTAACGCATAATTGTTAAATGAAAGAAAAAAGTTACTTGATTTTCAAATGTAAATTTGTTTTTTTTTTATGCATCCTTATTCAGCTGCCTTTACTCTCAAACCTTTAAATAAAATCCAGTGCATCTAATATCATGATGATTGAGTTTGCTGTAAGCAATTTTGTAGAAACAAAAGACATTTAATTGCAGTGAAAGGTGGTTTAAAAAAATGTCAAAAAGTTCAAGGTGTATAAATAGTTTTGCAGGGCACTATAAACTTATCCAAAAGTGTTAAGGGTTTCTAATACATTTACACTAAAAGATGTCATCAAGATGCACATTTCCAACCATTTATGTAACACCTGCAGAATAAAACTCTTTATTTTGTCTTCAAAGAATACAAACGTGTCGGTGAGAATCTTGATACAGAGCTTTTTCTGCACAATCAGAATCAGAATCAGAATCAGAAAAGCTTTATTGCCAAGTACGTTTTTGGACATACAAGGAATTTGTTTTGGCGTAGTCGGTGCAATACAATACAAATTAAACAGTATAAACATATCTACAATATAATATAAATATATGTGCACAGTTTTAAGTGAGTGAGAGTAAATATAGAGCAGTATAAGATGCAAGAGCAATACAACAGTGCAGGTGATCATTGTGCAAGTATGGCAGTGCAAGTAAAGCAGGAGTCCATGCTGAGCGTTAATGTAACACATAGAGTTACAGGTTACAAGTGTCCTGTCAGCAAAAAAAGGGGGGGGAAAGGGAGAGTGTCAGGGTGGTTTCCGGGCTTTGTTAACAAGGCTGGTGGCAGATGGGAAAAAACTGTTCTTGTGGCGTGAGGTTTTGGTCCGGATGGACCGCAGCCTCCTGCCAGAGGGGAGAGTCTCAAAGAGTCTGTGACCGGGGTGGGAGGGATCAGCCAGAATCTTCCCTGCCTGCTTCAGGGTCCTGGAGGTGTACAGTTCCTGGAGCGACAGTAGACTGCAGCCAATCACCTTCTCAGCAGACCGAATGACACGCTGCAGCCTGCCCTTATCCTTGGCTGTAGCAGCGGCATACCAGATGGTCTTTGAGGAACCTCACAAAGCACCACTGTTTGGCGGTCACTTGATTTTTAAAGAAAAAGCAAGCAATCCAAACAGAGTCATGCATTCATTATGCCAGATCTCTCAAAGCAAAGATTCAACAAAAGTTAAAAAAATTAATAAATATTTGCAAGAATGCATGAACTGGAAGATTAATCTGCAGGAACATCCTCACAGAAGCAATGATAAAGATAAGAGCATTAAAAAAAAAACGTAATGTCTATACTGAGCATCTAGGGTGTGTTGACACACATTTGCAGACAAACACTTGCCCCCATAATCTTTACTACTATAAGTCTTACAACTGCACTCCCCTGCATTAGCTCTGTGTTGCTGTGAGAGAAACAAATGCACCATTAGAAGCACTTTTACAAGTAGGCACTCATCTTCCAATTAGCTTAATGTGGCCCTCTTCCCTCTCTATTTTCCAGCCGTGCCCCACCTCTTCTTGTACACTCCCTTCAGTAAAATCTCATTAATCCACCCTCCCCCATCTCCCCTAGTGCTATGACATATTAGTCTGTCATTATGCATCCCAGAGTCCTTTAAACAATGCAGCTAAACCTTTGTTTGCCAGGTTAATGACTATTAGCCAATAATTACAGCAGAGAGACGAAGGGGCACCCTACTTTATCTGCTCGACAGCTTCTGATGTTACTTTATTTTATCCGCTGGCCTCGCTGTCTCCCAGAACTAATCTGGCACGAAGCGTATTTATTCATCTTTTTGCTCCTGCAATTTATTCTGCGTTTATGGCATCCCCAATGCTAGATGCAGTGCAAAATTTCCTTCCGTCGCTCGTTGAAAACGTTGAGCACATGATAGGCTTGTCAGGGGTTGGGTTAACATGTTCAGTTACAACATGTCAGCCAATTATGCAATTAGCAGGTTATGCAATTTGTTGCATTAAAAGGCAGCATGCATAGCATTAGTTGAATAGTGTGCATTAGACATAGGCAATTGAAAATTTTTGCTCTTTTTAATATTTGTCACCTATTCTAACACAGCAGAGTAACAGAACTGCTTACAGGTGAGGAAAAAAACTAAACTAGGAGATCTCTGGGCAGTCTAAACCGGTTTCTGTGAACACAACGTAACTGATCATAAGATGGTTCAGTTGAAATAAAGAGGATCAGTTCTCACAATGGCAAAATGAACCATGGGAACCACATTGATCCACCAATCACCTCACAGTGAATGTGATCTCCTCTAAGCCTCAAGGGAATCCCTATTGATCTCCAGTCCTGCTCTCAGATCCAGTTGCTTAAAAAAAGAAAACATACTCTATTCCTGTGTTTACCACTTCAAGGGAGGTTAAGCAGAAGTTCCTTGTGATCTGAGAAGGTCTTGAACCTTGACGCTTCCTTTTTTCCATTTTCTTCTGCCCTCCCCACTCCGTTTTGAGCCGTTATAAATAATGCAGAGATCTAGTGACGAAGGGGCACCATAGGGGATAGGTTCATGCAAAGCCTACTGCCTGGAGCCATCACATCAGAGGCCAAGAGCCCCAAAGGCACAAGCTGCTTCCCCATTGGCTCCCCAGTGGCTGGTCAGAGGTCATCTGTGAACAACTATCTCTACTTCTTCCCCTGTGATGATGCACAGGAAAATGTCCAGCAACACAAGGATGTGTGTGGACGACATTTGTAGGATTCATAAAGGCTGAAATTTGCACTTTGTAATCTTTGGTGATGTCCTTTTCAGCTCTTTCATCAGAAGAAATGATTCTGCGCTTGACCTCAAAATAAATGTTTGTTTAAGATACTATACTTCAATTAAATTAATCTTTATTGACACTATAAATACACTCTTATTTGCTGTCTATCTTAAACTTAAGATTAATGTAACAATCAAAAATTGTAAATAATAAAAATTTTATTTTTTTCCAAGCAGCCGGACTTTCTCTTAAAACCAGAAGATTGATTCGCTCAATAGTTCTCCAGGTTTTCAAAGTTTTTTCACTCATTGTAGTCCATTTTCAGATTTGTTTTTATGTATGTGATTCCTCTTAAACTCAGGCTAATGAATAATTAAGAGATAAGATGCTCCAAAGCTCAATGGATGAGCCAATGTTGGGTCAACACAGGACAGACAAGTGTGCATAGCTTTTTTTTAACTAGATGTTTAGACACTATTCGTTCTTATTTCTTAAGATAAATATATGGAAAGTACCAAATACAACACATTTTCCTTCCACTTAACTTTCCACCAATATGCCTGGATACAGCACTATGTAAGCAGCCAGCTACATGCAGGTGTAATCAGTCTGCTAGACAACAGTCAAATCAGCATTTGTCTTTATGCCGTAACATACTCATAATATATATAGATCTTTTTTTTTCTCTAATTTAATTTTTCCATTTTTGGGTTTTCATTAGCTATAAGCCATAATAATCAACAGTAAAGCAACAGCAATAAGCACTTGAAAGGTGTCACTGTGAGAGATGACTTTAATGTACTCGGGGCTGAGCAGACAATGAGTAAAGCTAGTTCCAAATCTTTGAAAGAGCTTTAGCAAAACATTAAACCGAGGAGTCTGTTTCCTTGGAAAATGTAATCAGATAAAAGTGGTTGTTTAAAACTTTTGCAGAGTTTAATCATCCCTACCCTTCTGTTTCTCTAAAGATGTGAAGAATCCAGTGAAATTGTGGCATGTGTTTCAGTAGACAGCCTTGGTGCCTCTCCATAAATAAGCTTCAGTGTCTTTTAGGTTTTAACAAGTAACAATTTGGTGGGAAATGAGATCCTCAGGAAGTAAATGTTACATAATATTTTATGTAAACTGTTCAAATTCTGATTTCCACATGAAAACAGAACCGATGTGGAAACAGAGATGATTCAATAAGCACCAACTCAGAGTCCTGATGAGAACCCGGAGCAGACCCATTCAGAGGTGGTTCCTGCGTTCTTATCTAATAAGGAACCATAAAATAAGGTACCGGCAGAGCCAATTTTATCCTCATCACCGCCACAGAAGACAGCTTGACTGGCTCCAGGATGAGAGAATGTGAACAGGCCACAGGGCTTATTCTGCTACAGCAGACACACTGATCAGCAACTGAACAGGCCACAAGATACCCTGCCTTCACCTTTCAACCTGATTTAACTCATGACTTTGGTTAAAAATTCATGACCGTGTGTTAGTTGCTGCTAAGGGCACACTAATCGACTGGAGTGAGATTTATAGTGCAGTTGCAGACTGTGAAGATGGAAAGGGAGGGGTCAGGGGGTCATTATGCTGCAGAAGACTTTAGCACAGATGGGTGAGTCACAACCTGGCACACGCTGGGTTCCAGGTGGCCTTTAGTAAACCGTTTCCATTTCTTTTTCCACTGTCTTGTCTTTTATTATCTGTTTTTGAAAACAAAGCTGTCATTTTAAGTCTCTTCTCCTCTGATCCATCTAACTCTCCTGACTTCAAACTGCTGCCATCATCAGTGATTAATGTTGAAAGGCTGTCCCTGGAATCTTTTAGAAGTGGACAGGACAGTCCTTTGGCCCCAGCCCAGCAGAGGTGCAGATGGGGCAGCACATGGAAGCTATTTCAGGCCCCAATGCACAGCAGAGAAAAGAGGGCCACTCTTCGAGTTCAGAACCTTTTGAAGACCAGACACACACTAACATGTGAGCAGCATTTGGTTCTGAGCGTATGTATTGATTCACTGTCTCCCTGCACAAAGCAAGACAGTAATACTGGCCCGCCTTGCTGAAGAACCGTAACTGTGGTGAATGCGTAAAACTCAGCAGACCCAGGATGGAGCCAGAGGGAATGCCTCGGAGAAGAGAAGTGGACCGATGGAAGCAGCGACTGTCGGATGCTTCACGTTAATTGAGGATGATCTGCGTGATCTGTCGGGTCTGGATGCAGCAGTCAGGTCTGTCGTGGGCCTGGAAGACAGATGTAGGGGCCTCTTCACTCCCTCCAGGGCCGATGGAGAGCAATGATGCGGTGGAGAAACAGTGTGTGTGCGTGTGCTGGTAGAAATGCTTTTCTCTCCCACTTATATCAAATCTCTTTTGTCTTGATTACCATTTTGGCAGAAGGCCGTAACAGAGTAGGTGAATTAACATATGCTCACAATTTGCTCTTTGGCCACATCATTGTATTGTTGCTGCGTGTCCGGACGAATCAGTCATTTCTGTTTGTCTTCTGGTCTGTACTGAGCAGCAACATACAGTCCCAGGTGAATCATTTCTCCAAAAAGGCTCCAAAATGTAGGAAGTTCTTTCTGATTATTTTTCTTTTAAAAAATTGTAAAAAAACCTCCTACTTTTTCTGAAGTTTTTCCACATATTCGCTTAATTTTACACAAACCAAACACCTCGCTTTCACCTCCAGGAAGTGAACAGGAATATTTGAACAGAGACTGGGCTGCAGAACCTAAGTCATCCTGTTTTGGTGTAGTAGGCAATATAGGTGTCTGTAAGTTGCAGACACGCTGCATTAGAAGAGCTTTTCAGTTTCCTCCCATGCTTCTGCTGTGCAGGAAGAGAAAGAATAAGCTAATGGACTCTTTATTTAATGTGATCAGAGCCATTATTGACATGCTGCCAGGAAGATTCAGGACCATTAACACAAGTCTCTGTGTGTGTGTGTGTGTGTGTGTGTGTGTGTGTGTGTGTGTGTGTGTGTGTGTGTGTGTGTGTGTGTGTGTGTTTTGCTATCTGGTACCATTCCTAGAGCCCAACTCCTTTCCCCAACAATATTTCACTGCCAGACTGGTTCTGAGGAGGAGATCCCTCCCTCAGTTTTCCATCCATCCATCCATCCATCCATCCATCCATCCATCCATCTACTTGTTGTCCATCAACTTCCTTCCACTCTTGGTTTTTTTGTATGTTCCATATACAATATAAAGCCTGACTACTGTAGAAACATCTACCCTAAATTCATGACTGCTGGAGGTTTCTTCCTGTTAAAAGGGAGTTTTTCCTCTCCACTGTCGCTACATGCATGCTCAGTATGAGGGATTGCTGCAAAGTCAACGCCAGTGACTGTCCACTGTCTCTACATGCTCATCCAGGAGGAGTGACTGCTGCAAGTCACTGACTGGATGCAATCTGCTGGGTTTCCTTAGACAGAAACACTTTTTATCCAATTTGAATAAATAACTGAATCTGTTCAATGGTTAGGATTAATTGGAATGTATGTACCTGACTTTTGTGAAGTGCCTTGAGACAACATGTTGTGAATTGGCACTATATAAATAAACTGAATTGAATTGAAGTGAATTGACATTAACTTTTATATTTACTCTTCAAAAAATTGCCCAAACGTGTACTGAGAACCTTGGAATCTAGAGTCCAGAAAAGTATGCACTTTTGGCATAAAAGTTATAGAAAACCCTGTAAACTATAGAGGACTGCAATTCATCCCTGTCAGCATTCCCAGCACAAAGCAGACAAACCAGAGGACCTTCATCACGTAGCCTTGAAGAAGTCACATTTGTCAAGATAATATGAAACAACATCAATGTGGGAATTTGTGAAACATCTGTTGTATTTCTCTTTTAACTTATTTTTGACAAGGAAATTTATTCATGTTTCCAAGTATGCATTTATTTTTTATCGTTGCCAATAACATTTAAGGATGCAGTTATGAAAAATTCATTAGATAATTAACTTTATGAGAAAAAAATTCAAAAGACCTAAAGCGAGCACTGTAGATGGTGACAGGATAACTACTATGTACTTATAGTGCGGTTTGTTCCAATATTCATAAGAATAGTTAAAGTAAGATATTATTGATTTATCTGTTTTCATAAACATTTTACAAATTGCTTGACAAGAATATGTAAGGTGTGTTAGGTTAGGTGGATGTTCACCAGAGCGCAGCAATAAAATCTGTGATAAATGCACCAGATTCTGCTAAAGGCCTTGACGGAGAGGAAGGTTCCCATCCATCACACTGGTCCAGCCATTCCAGAGCATGTTCCTTTTGCATACATGTGTCCGTGTTTATCTGTGACTGAACATGAGGATACTGTGCTCGGGTCTCTCGGGGCACCGTTCCAGGTCGCCGGGTCTGTCTGCTGTCATGGGTTCTAGAGTGGTGATAACTTACAGCGAAAATAAACACGGTCACCATCTGCTGCTGCCCCTATATACAATCATTAGTACAACAAGACAAGCTCAAGAAAACACTGGAAAAGTTTGGTATATGCTGCAACATATGAATACAAGGTGTGTGATTATGTTTCATGTCTTAGAAAAGATCAGAAATCACCGAACAAAGAGTGGAACATCAGCAGCAGTGTCTGCTTAAAAAGGTAAGTCAATGGGGGTCATTCAGGATCACCAAGGTCCTGCGGGGCCAGCAGATGTTTGATCCTTACCCAGCACATCTGGTCCCCAACACACTGAATCTATTTCACTCACTTCTCCCCTTTAGATTTTCATTGTTCCTCATGGTCCACTAAACTCTGCGCCTCTCCTTTCAGACAAAAACATCCATTCATCATTATTTTTACTCATCACTTAAGTAATTTTGCTTTTCTTAAATATTTCTGATGTGTATATATTGAGATTTTTTGCAAAACAAAACAACACATCTTGTAAATCTAAGTATGGAAGTGCAAACTCAGTGGGCCCAAACTATAAAATAAGAGTTGTCACTCTCACTGTAGTGGGCCCTGGGGGGGTCACACAGCGCTTAACAGCTTCATTGTTTCTTTTATTGTTAGGAACAGAGCCGGGCGTGTACACCGCTAGTGTCTGAGTTCTGGACTGCAACGTGACAAGAGCAATGTCTACTCCCCACATCTCTCTGAGCAGCTTCCTTTTATAAACGTCGACCCTGCGACCTGGTGGCAGATCCCTGAAAGGCCGGGTGGGCCATGCCCCTGCAGGACGGTGGGACACACAATGTCTGGGCCGGGCCCCGGTGACACGGGGTGGGAAGTGGAGTCAATCGCCGCTCTGTTTGTTCAGAGAGGGGATACAAGGCCACCTGGAGGCTCGGGTCCAGGAACACCAGACAGAAACAAACCTCATCAAAATTCTGGCTTTTAGTAAAAGGGGTCCCAGTGTGGAAAGAGTTGGTGGTCATAAAAATGATCAAAGGCACACTGTGCAGGTATAAACCGACATGGTAATTCAAATGAAAAATAATGAATTTCTCTTTTTATCTTTCTCTGTTTTCACAATTTGAAGATTTAATGAGTTGCTGACAAGAGGAGAGTCATTTATTAAGCTTGTTCAGCTGATAAACACCAAGCTTGGTCACAGTAAAATGGTCACTATTCATTTTATTCAAATTGTCAAGTCAAATAGAAGCATTTTAAATGTTTTGTTCCATTTACTACATAATGTACCTTTGATCATTTTTATGGACACTTCACAATGGATCCATCCATCCATCCATCCATCCATCGGTTTTACAGTCATTACAGAGAACTCTACAAGGTTCAGTCTGGAAAAGAATAACTTCTATAGGAAGGCCTCACCAGCATTTCCAAATTTCTTTTCACGAACTAACCAGTGTTCGGCTCATTCAGATGTTGGGGAATTTCTGTTTGCACAACGGTAGAAGTGTTTCTATAGAAAGACGTTGTGTAAAGCATCAGATAGTTAAATACTTATTGTAATTTGAGAGCAAACTGAACATGTTTGTGTTGTGATGATAACAATGCAGTCTTATCCTGATTTAAAGCTCCATGTAATGCAATCTTCCAGTGTTTGGGTGTGCTCCGGTCTGCCACTGCAGTGCAGCGCAATGCTATTGATCCCCTTGGCCTTGTGGTTTGCAAGGTTCCTGTCAGTAAATGCAATGAGCTGAGGCATCTACCATTCCCCCTCTCTGCCCTGTGTAGGACTACAAGCCGAACAGCCGTTGCTGAAACTCAATACAGGCAGACCGGGGCCTGGTTGTCAGCGAGCAGCGGTGCCCTACAATGTCCCGCGAGGCCTCGGCTAAGTCGATTTAGTGTCAGCGCAGCATCTCACCTCGTAGACCTGTGCCAGCCTAATGTGTCGCGCTAATATGTCTCTCCATAAGAATTACAAGGCTGTAAGAGGAACCCAGATACAATAAGTATGGATTAGCTAATGTTCAGCTTCTGTCTGCGTCTTGTTGGGATGGAAGGAGACAGCTAACGAGTGTAATAGCCTCTCACCGGGTGTCTGGCTGTGCCTCGGAGGTAAGACAGGAGCACACAGGCTGCTGGGAATTCTAAGGAGCGCTGGGAAATAAACTTTCCTCTCCAACACAGAGTGAAGGGGGGAAAAGGTGATCGGGGTAACATTGAAAAAATGATTAGTGTATAATGAGAATGATGGAGAGAATGTGATGGGCTCTTAATGCTTTTTTTTCAAGTATTGATCAACCTGGAGGGCTGGAGGTGTTTGGGTTAGAGGTCCTTGAGCATGTTCTGCTGTGTGTTCATCTGTATTGCTCCTGTGTGGTTGCCCTTTGTGCAGGGCTACAACACCTGACAGTGGAAGAGTGGGATGGGAGCAGAGTTTAGAAAGAGGAGAAAAAAAACTGAGAGAAGAGGTTGGTTTGTGGTCAGAACAGGGCATAATTAGAAACCATGTTAGCACTAAACTCTATATATCGATAAGGGATAATTTATGCACCCTATATCTTCCCTTCAGCCAAATAACCCAGGTGCTTTAATAATTAATGCTCAATAGATCACCAACACTATATCAGTTTCTACATGTTTGGCTGATTCAAGACTCCTTTTGGTCATGAATGGTAAAACTACATTGCCTTTGCAAAGGTATTCCCATCCCTTAAACCGTTTCACACTTTGTCACGTAACAACCACAGACTTTAATGTGTTTTAATGGGAATTGATGTTATACACCAAATACAAATCTAGGAAGAGTGGTGTCTATTTGTATTAAGCTCCCCAGAGCCAAGACCTTTGGGTTATGTCTCGACCAGATTTGCACATCTTGAGAATGAAAAATCTTACCCCTTATAAGAAAAAGACCCACATTTAGTGAATTTGGGTGGACATCTGTTTTCAAGTCTTGCCACCAATTCTCCATTGCATTTAAGTCTGGACCTTGTTTACACCATCCTAACAGCTAAATATAATTGGATCTAAACCATCTGTTGTAGCTCTGGCTGTATGTTCAGGGTGGTTGTCCTGCTGGAAGATTAATCTCCACCCCAGTCTCAGATCTTCTGCAAACAGGTTTTCCTCCAGATTGTCCTGGATTTAGCTCCATCCATCTTCCCATCAACTCTGACCAGCTTCCCTGGCCCTGCTGAAGAGAAGCATCCCTGCAGCCACCACCATGCTTCTCTGTGCATTTGCTGTATTCAGGGTGATGTGCAATGCGACATTTTCCTTCACACATAGAGCATTGTGTGTGGAGCTAAAAGTTCAATTTTGGCCAGACCAGTGGTGTGTGACTAATAGTTGTCCGGTCAAAAGATTTTCTCACTCAAGTCCCTTCAGAGCTACCATCGGCCTCTTCTATGATTAATGCTCTCCTTGCCCGGCCAGTCAGTGTAGGTGGATTTTACATTTTTGTAGGTCTGCAGTTGTGCCATACTCTTTCCATGTTTAGATGATGGTTCATTTAGAAGTTCAAAGCTTGAGATATTATTTTGGAACCTAACCCGGTTTTAAGTTTTGCACAACTTCTTTCCTGGCCTGTCTGCTGTGTTCCTTGGTCTTCATGAGGCTGTTTGCTATCTAGAGTTCTCTAACACCTCTGAGGCCTTCACTGAACCCCTGCATTTATACTGAGATTAACTTGCACACAGGTGGACTCTATCTACTTTTTAGGTGACATCTAAAGGCAATTTGTTGCACTTCATTTAATACAAATGCATGCCACACGTTGCAGTTATGTGCTACTGTGTGTAGGTCTATTATATAAAACCTGACAAAAACACATTGAAGGTTTTAGGTTATACTTTTGCAAGGCACTCTGCTTTAAAACATATGTGTCTCATCCTAATAAATGGAACAAAGATGAGGCTCCCATGTTTGGACATATGAAGGTATGGGAATTAGATGTGAGAGAGCCGCATCTTTGTAATTAAATATAAAAAATATGTCAAGTGCACAGTAAAGCCAATAAAAATATTTTTATTCACGGACAAAAAACATTTATAAATTTTTTTTATGCATTTACACAATGCATCCTGGCAAACCTTTTCAAGTTACATGAACCAAGTAAACATCACCTCTGACTCATAAACATACGCACACACACAACTGCACACTCATACAGACGGTACTTGTCACTCCAAAGCCCAGCAGACCCATTCAGAGTTAGTGCCAGCAGCGTGCTGAGTAAGTAGGGAACTGAGCCCTCAGCTCAGTGCAGGCCACTATGCCGTGTCGCTTTGATGTGTTTTTGACTGTGTGCGTGTGTGTGTGTGTGTGTGTGTGTGTGTGTGTGTGTGTGTGTGTGTGTCACTGAAACAGCAGAGGGACTGTGTAATCCTCTGACATGCCTGTGGAAAAATACAAGGCTCCCTCTTACAGTGGCTCAGCCAAAGGCTCAGAGGACCAGTTTGTCTGCAAAAGAGCCACCACACACTCTGCTAGGAAACACACACTGATACACATCTTACACACAATTATGATGCATTATTTTTCAAATTCAGTTTCCCTTGTGAGGTTTCTGGCTTGGTGTCACCAATTCTTAACAGGCTATGTCACCTGCAGGGTGGCAGTTAAACCATGTAAGGACCAGACTTAAACCAAGCTACACTACTGGATGCACTCCTCATTACAAAAATATGCACACCAACACATGAACAAACACTGGGGCAGTGCATTAACCCAAATTATTTGGTCTTGCTGTTGGAATGCAGGAGGAGACAGACAAGGCGTTTTGACTGCACGCTCTCCATCCTTTGCATAATTGCATCCTGGACTCCATAAGCACTGATGGGAAGCAGGTCTGTTCATCGTTTTGTTTTGGCCGCATAACTTAAAGCCTTATATACAAAACCTTCTAAAAGTGTTAATTTTCCTAAAACCGTTATACATTTTCTTACTTAAACACAAACTTTAATGTTTCTATTGTAACAGATCACCATAAAGTAGTAATAATTGTAAAGTGGATGGATACTAAATTGTTTTCATTTTCTTTTTACAAATAATCAGTGGAAAGTGGCGTTCATTTGTTTTCAACTACTTTTTGCTCCAGTTTTTGGAGCATGTGTCTATACGCTTTTGCACACTCAAGCTTTTCCCAGTCTCAAACCTTTTTTCTTACAGGTTTTCTTCCATGACTGCCCAATATGCAGCTCATTTCATCTTCCCATTAAGCCTGACCAGTTCCATGTCCCTACTAAAAAAAAGCATTTTCACAGCATGATGCTGCCACCACCATATTTTAACATGTTGTTTATTCCATGCTCTGGGTGATGTGCAGTGTTAGTTTTTTTTTGTAGTCTTCATGGTGCCTTTTGTTCACAAACCTCTGAGTTCTTCGTAGAACTGCTGAACTTGTATTAATTACTCACAGACAGACTGAAGGCAGTTAGTTGCACTGGAGAGACATCAGAGTAAGTGGGGTTCAATACCAATACACACCACACTTGCAAAATGCACCGAAGTGTGTGAGTGTAAGGTGAAAAAGATTTAGCAAGGTGTTACATGGGAGAAGGTAAAACAACTGTCACATCAAATATAATCATAAATCAGAAAATAAAAATATATATGGACTTGTTTCCAAGTAAGGTTGTAGAAACAACCAGCGGCAACATAATAGTTGAACGTTTTGTCTTCTTATTGTCCAATCGCCCATCTGATTGTTTGTGTAGTTTCCTTCTAAACCCTTAAGTTACCTGCTAATGGCTCTCTCAATGGAATTATTTACCACTCATGGTGAAGGGGCAAATGGGTCAAATCGTGTTTGTGTGTGTGTCTGTGTGTGAGCAAGTGCCCTTGTAGTCCAGAGTGAATGAAAGCGAATAATGGGTTCATTGAAGCACACAGCGACTGAGAGGAGAAGAAAAAAGTGGGTGGACAGAAGAAGGAGCACTGAGTGCTGCCTGCTAAAGTGAAAAATCATGCCATGGTGCCGAGGGGCCTGGTTTTGTCCACTGGGAGAGGTGACTACATCTACGCTGCCACTCAAGTGCTCTTAAATACTCTCTCACCTTTACCTCCCTCTATTCTTCAACCTCCCACTTTCCCTTTTCTCCTTTTCTCAGATTCCCCAGGTCCAGTTCAGGTACAAATGCCTCTTTGCTGTAACACTCCCTCAACATGTTTGTGCCTGTCCCTGACATCATGTAAAACAAAAGAAGAAAATGTGTCCTCAGTGTGCACACAAATTGCACCAGAAGCTTTCTGAGTGCCATTAAACGCCCATGTTGCTTCCCCACCAGCAGGCTTTAATTTGCCAAAGAGCAGAAAACAGTCACTGTGGAAGCCTCTGTGTGTGTTTTGGTCAAGTTAGAGGTTTGCATTAATAAAATTGTCGAAACATGCATTAACTCTCCTTATTTTATAGACCCTTAAATTTGTTATATTATTACATATACTCGGCTACTACATATGCTTTAGCAATACTCATCAAATTAAGGGACTAACAAGTGGAAGAGAGAGATTTCTTCCCTAATTGTGTCATGCTGAGACAAAAAGCTCACCTCTTGATTTAGCATGGTGAAATCAAAAAGTGAGCACCACTGAGATGAAGGCTGTCTGTATAAAAGGAATCAACAGCGCTGCTTGCCGTCACCTGCTGGGGCTAACCTCGCGGTTGCCAACACCTTCTTGATGCAGATGAAACACAATAACAGACAGGTCTTTTATTCTCACATCTACAGATACAGCAGCGTTTCTGTCAGCTGCGTAAAACTGTGCATGTGTCTAAGCGCGAGGGCATGCATCGTAGACATATTTCCCCCTCTAATTAGCACGAGGTAGTCCTGGGGCAATCAGACTCGAGGTTAATGAGAGGAGGGGAGAGAGCGGAAGAGATGAGGTAGGGGTGGCAAGTAACGGCAGGCAGGCTGCATCGCTGCTGTGGTGTAATTTTCCCCTCTTATCGTGCTGTCACCCTGAAGGGGCATCACCATCATGGCACCAATGCTGATGTTCGGGGTCTGTGACATGTGCACACCAGCATCTGTGAAAACGCTTCATGTCTCTGCACCCTGATGATCCTTCCACCCATTTTTGTCTCGCATTATCTCTTCCCTCACATCTCCTTGGCTGTGAAAGGCCCAGATGTGACAGCATGTTTCCCATAGCAAAACAGAGCTGCCACAGCAGCCTTGGCATCTGTCTGATCTCAATTGGTGAGCGGCGGCGCTGGTGGGAGGAAAGCACGGTCGAGCAGATGTCATCGCTGAGGAGAGCCCACTCATACCGTGATCCTGTCACTCCAGCACAATTCATACTCTTGTAGGACTCTGTTTAGAAGGTAATAGTGTTCATCTCGATATGAAAAAACTAAATGTTCTGAAAATATTCTCTGTTTTAACCTACTCTTGGTTGACATGTTGGACCAGTGGCAATTCTTTGCTGCTCCTTATAGTCCTGTTTGTTCTTATCACACTGGGACACTGCTGTTAAATAAATTACATCTTGAATCAGCCAATAAACAAGACAGCAACAGAAATCAGCTAATTTTGATTTGATCGGCTCTGAGCAGGGAACTGCGGCTGAAATACTGAAAAGGCTAACTTTTATGTGTTCATTAAATGTACCAGAGCTGAAAACTCCCACATTATTTGGTTAGTAAATGGAATCATCTTGTTCTTGATAGACTTTCTGTTTTGAGTTTATCCAGAAACATCTAATTTGATACATAAATAGGGATGATATTGTAATTCTATCATTGTATGTTTGATCCAATACGTTTATCATGAAACTTGCACCACATATATATAATAGAGTCAAAGTTAAAGCCATTTAACTCTGAGCTGTGAATCATTCAAAAAAGGGATCCTAAGCTCAGGGGATGTACCAGTGTCAGGTCCCCAAAATCCAAATTTTAATTAGGATCCATGTTGCCATTTCTTTCACTAAATCCCGAAATACCAAAGAAAACATAGTCTGCAATGCATACTATTTTGCATCAACAAGGTGGGTGCCAAACATCTAAGGCCTAAAATATGCCTGATGGATCAGATTTAACCAATTTCTTAAGTATGTCTAAAATACTGTGGGCTAAATGCAGTGTAAAAATATCCAACGATAAACTTAATACGGCCTTAATAATGCTTAAAGAATTTATTTTCAACATCCCTCCAATCTGGCAGTTAAAAATCATAATGTAAAATAATAGGAAAAGGCTTATGATTTCTGATCTTCATATGTATATTCTTCAGCCTTAGGTTTTTATTTCAGGCCTTGGTTCATGCTTCACCTTCTCTGTGTGTTCATGTAAACTGCTGCAGTTGGCAGATCGGTGAAGGTGACAAGGAAGTGGGGCAGGTAAAGGAAGGTTCTGCATTATTAAAGAAGACTGCTGCCATTAGTGAGATTGATACAAATGAATGACTCCATCAGACCAATATACAGATATGGACACCCTTACCCAGACTCAGCCTGGGGAATTGGCTTTATTATAAAAAAATAAAGATAAAAACCCTTAGTAATGAAAGACGTTTTCCTTTTCATACTGATTTTGGTCAGTTTTACTATTTATTTTTGCAAGAATCCTGTTAGAGTTCACTTTAATGTCATACTCAGTTTTGCTGGCACTCTCCAGGGTCAAATCTATTCAAATAAAACACAGCTTTTTGTTAAGATAGCGAAGATAACGGATTCAGACGTATTTCACATTATCAGTCTTTCACTACTGGAAATACAGTGAGTTTTCCTCCAGTGTGAGCAGAGCCAACCGTTCCCACCTATCAGCCGACAACGATGGGGGGTACGGAGATGTGCAAAGTAACAGAAGAGGAAAAAAAATGAGTGGAAAAGGATAAAAGATGAGAGAAAGGGAAACAGACGGGCAACGCTGCTCACAAGCATCACTTGTCAATTTACAGCCACTGCTCCCTGAACCACACCATATAAATTTTCATTGTGACATCCGTTTCTACTGCTTCCAAGCCGACATCAGCTCCGTCCCACCAGATCCCCTCCCCAGATGCATACTTGGAAAGCTCAAGTACAGATATAGTGCCAAAAGTAGTCAGACTTTAGTTTTATTTATTAATTTTTCAGGTTTTGAAATATTGTTTTCCTCTGCATTGGAATCAGCATGGGGCAATATGAATGGATGGGCTAATCTCTCGGAGGAGTGCTCTTTTAGCATGTTTGATGATCCACATGTTGTATCTGCACAGAGATTTGCTCAACTCAAGGATGTTGTGTATGCAACAGATTGAAAGACAGAGAACAGGACAGAGCAGAGTGCTTGGCACTGCTTGTTTTTGACTGATGGTCATTCTTCAGAGATGCGAAGATCTCCCTTTAATCTCTCGGTTCACCATGCAAAAAAGGCTTGAGCAATTCCTCATTTCTTTTTATTTTGCTTTTGAGGTTTCAGACATACATGTAATCTTTTAAAGTAGTCTTGACTAATGTATTCCAGGGTCTCAGAGTTTTTCTTTGGACATTTGTTGCTTTTTAAATTAATTTCCATTGCAGTACCTGGTTTTGGTTAATCACCAAATTCTGGCCTAGGAAACATACAGGGATGAAATATCTGAAGCAATGAACAGAGTTAATCTTTAGGCATGCAGCAACAAAGAAAATAAATGTCCTCTTTTCTCTGACTCTTCTGGTTGTATCAGAGGCTTCTTTACTTCTTCAGTGTATGTGTTTGTGTCTTACTATGTTTTGCACTGACGTCAAAGTCTCATTTGATTTTTTTCTTATAATTAATGGTTGACCAACCACCTGGGGATCAAAGTTCAACGCTTTGTGGGTGCCAGCAAGCATTTAGCATGCAGAGGTGAGTGAATCTTATTCAGTGTCGGCATGGGGTAGAATGAAATTAATTACCATTATTATCGGGTCATTGGACCAACCTTATCTTAGCATCTATAGTTTTTCCTGTGGTTGTGGTGCATATTTGCTATCCACTATGTAGATTTGGCATCCCAGAATTAAAAAAACTCAAAACACATAACTCAAGAAATCTGTGACAGCCTTCATTTAGCTGGAGATCAAAATGTGAATGATACAATGCCAAATGTTGTAGGAAGCTGTTGGAGCATAATTTTCTTATAGATGGACATCATCCTACATTATTAAAGTGCACAGATACACAAGAGTGTGACAGAGGCATCAGTCTGTGCTGGATGTGTTGAAGACATCGCTTTTAGACTCAATTATACTTCTGTAGGTTTTTTTTTAGGCCTGACACTGTTGGTCTCTGGTTAATAACTTTTTCCTAATTTTGAAAACAAATTCAATGTCCTTAAAAATTATAAAACGTGTCCAGCAAGCATGGAGAACTAATGATCGAGATCACGTACATTAGAAAAATCTTTAGCTGCTTGGAATAAAGAAATAGGAGGCAGTTTAAACTTTTGCACAAGACTATGAGAGTGGAAGAAAAGGCAGAGAGAAGAGTGGCTTGAGTAACTAAATGAGAATCCCTTTTTGGCTCATATGCCAGATTTATTTTTATTTTGAATCACTTTTATTTCAAGGCAGACCATAATAGTCACCTACCAGCTAACAGGCTCATGGTGGATGAGTTGACTCACACTGAGCACGATTTAGTTTTGGACTGCTTCAGTTTGGGAACTCTACAGCAAGACATGTAACAAGAATACCCTTTACCCTCCAGCAAGTCGTTTTGTGAAATGTCACCCACATAAACAAAGCTTTATTATTTTCGTTCTTTAAGTCTCACTCTCAGATGAAACAAAGGGTAGGCCCCATGGCGGAGAAAGGCATCCGTAAAGAAAACACTGCCCTGGAGGACTGTGAGCCACAGTGCTCGCGCTAATACAAGACTACGTCCTACGTGCAACACCTGTTTTGACTTAAAACGTAACAGGCCAGTAGCAAGATTAGCAAAAACATGCCCATAAAGGGAAAAGGTGGCTGGGCTGACATTCTGATAATGGCAGAAAAAAGAGAAACTGCATTTATTTCAAAGAGCTGAAACAACTGATGTGGTCATAATGCTCAGGAATTCATTCCAGGGCTGCACACAAGAGGGAAGTTGGAAAAAAGCTCCTAAAAGTACCTATTTTTAGCAATTAAATCAAGCCGTGTTGAAACCAAATAGATTGTGAGCTGAATGTGGCTTTTGAAGAAACTGACATGGATAAAAATCTCGGTTAGTAAGCAGTTACCCAGTGATATTTCACCATAGTTAAAGATTCTAACCTAACAAAGAAACTTAAACATGGCAGCAAAGGTGATTCTAACAGATGGACAGAGATGTTGGAGCAAAACAAAACGGGCAACACCTTTACAATCCCTTGCAAAAGGATTTTTACATTTCTTCACCTTACAACCTCAAACCTCAATGTGTTCTTTAAGAATTTATGTGACAGACCAAAACATAGAGGATAAGGACAAAGTGGAAGGGAAATTGTAAAATTATGCATTTTCAGCCCCCTTTACTCAGGTACCTCTAATTAAATTTCACTGCACAAAATTGGTTTCAGAAGTAACCCTTTTTGGCATGTACAACAAAACGCTGCATGCAAAACTAACACTGTACAGTACCATGAACACACCAACCCACACTGTTGGAGGGTATGAAAGACTTGAGATTGGGGCGGAGGGTCACCTTCCACAGGACAACCACGTTAAACCTGCAGCCAGAGATACAATGGAAAGTTTGTTCATGTTTGGAATGGGTTAGTGAAAGTCCAGACCTAAACCCAGTGGAGAATCTGTGGCAATAATAAGAATTAGGCAAATAATTAATGTGTTAAGCTGCTAGAACAGACCGCAAAAGAATTGCAACCGTAAGTGCAGCAAAATGTGGTTTTAAGAGGAGTTGAATACAAATGCACACATGACTTTATAGATTTGTATTTAAAACCATGTATAATTTTCCTTCTACATGTCAACCATACATTACTTTGTGTCAGTCCAAAAAATCCCACTTAAAAACTGCAACAAATTTTGTAATTTTTGCAAGTTGCTGTACTCCACAAAATCAATGTTTTAATTTTCATCTGGATGAAGCTATGGGAGCTTCAATGACATCTTCTGTGTTCAAGCCTGAGAATCTGGGAAATCAGTGGAACCTGGAGATATATGTTTCCTGAGGGACACGGGGTATTCAGCTCTCAGTACTAAGCAGACTTGATCTAGGACTGATCCCTGGAATTTTACCACCCTAATTAGGTTTGTCAGCTTGGCAAAGTAAGAAAACGCTTTGTACTGTGTCACCTGAACAGGCTGGATTTTTGTCAGGGATCAAGAAGCAGACATATGCCCCATACTCAAGTAGGCCTCAGCGCTCGACAAAGGTGTGATTGAATTCCTAACATGAGGCAGTGGCTCTGACAAAGTCTTTGTCGGATTGTCAGGGCCCTTTGGCACATTGTTCGGAGCCTTGCTGTGAAATCCGTGTCAGATCACAGGGTCGGAACGTTAGTGGCAAAAACCTTGACAGGAATTCAGGGAGGAGGTTAACACCATGCGCTGCCATTGTCTTCCTTTGTGAAGCCAGCTGTGCTCGATTCTTGAAATCAGCAGTCAAACACAGAACTTTGAGCTGTTGTTTGAGGAGGTCTGCAGTCCAGCTGGCACTACATAAACACAAACCTGACTAAATGTGTGCACACACACACACACACACCATGCCACGCGACTGTGGTCTCCTTGTAATAGCTCGGTGCCTCTTGGGGCCTTGCGCTACAGCATTCTTGCTGTTATCTCTGTTTATGTGGAGTGCAGATCGTTGTGTTAAAGTGTGTGTGAGCGGCTGTGCACCAGCTCTTGCAGCGAGGTTGTTTAAAGTGCACACGTAAGTAAGAATGCAAGTCTTTGCGTGTGTGTGCTTGGGCGGCGATAAGGCCATGCCTGGCACCAGAGTAACAGCTGGCACTGGGCCTCAGATCCTGAAGATGAGGGAGTTTGTTTGTTATTGCACACACACACACACACATGCGCACGCACACACACATACAGTAATAAACTGCAAGACATGACGATAGTTCATATGCTTAAATGTCTGTGCTCTGCTCACTCGTTGGTGAATATTGTTTTTGAACTCACATAAAATAAAAAAACAGTGGCCTCAAAAAAGTATATTATTTTTTTAAAAGATGCCTAAAAAGCTTTTAATTTACATGCAAACAGGATAATAGTACTAAGATCAATAAAAAGAAGATCTATGACCAAACTTGATCTTCTTGACAGTTATATTCAGCTGTTCTGCAATGCATTGCACTGGGTCAATTTGCCCTTTTGCCAATTCAGTTTATTTGTCTTGCTAATTAACTATTTTTAATTTAATATGTTAAATGTTATGAAATGCTAAAACGTCATATACTTTTATTAATTAAGTAGTAGTACTTTTGTATCTTTTATATTAGACACCTTTCCCCCTAACAGTGGTTCTGATACCTATGTGGGCCTGAAACATAAGCGATTATAACTCCTAATTAAGGCATGGGTCAGTATTAGGTAGTACCATGCTAAACTTCAGTAAATTCACCAGGTTTTACAGTAGAACAGTATTTTATCTAAATTATAAAATAGAAATGGATCATTTTCATACAGTGACTTAAGCAATAACATAGAATAAACACCTGAAACAATAATTGTTATTTTCCAAATAAACGTGCCTATTGTGCAGAATATTCTACCTTTATGCAGTTCTGGTCTTTACAGAGCAACACTAAGGCCATTAAAGATTTCTGCTTTCTTCGTGTTACAAGTGATTTGAATTCAGGGAAATGACTTGCTTGACTGAAACATTGCAAGCCAAGGTAGGCCCATAACAATTTAATACTACATGAATGTGCTTCTTACAGAGCTGTGATGGAACACTGAGGGAGAAAAACATTCAATAATCTGTCTTGTGCACAAGGAGAGCACGGGACATTTTTTTTATATCTTTTTTTTCTTCATTGTCCCTTGGGCTCTGCGATGGTTTTCTGCTCTCTGGTGGTGTCACGGAGTGACATTTTGGACTTTGCTTGTGGCTTTGTACTAACTTTTGTTTAGTTGTTTCCATTTTGGATTGGGCTTCATGTTTATTAGTTTCTTTTCCTCCCTCTATCATTTCCTAGTATGTATTGTAGTCCTGCTTTAGTTATTGTTTTCATTTGGTTTGTTTATTTTGGAACTTAGATTTTCCTTATGGACTCTTTGTTTATTTCTTAGGTTATTGTTTCTATGTTCCCCTCTAGTTTCTCTGTTTACTTTAGTTTATAGTTTTTCTAGTTCTTTATTTCCTCCTCTGATTTATTCTCTTGCTTAGTTTGTGTTTTCTGTTGTTTATTTAGTCCTTTCACTCTTCCTCAGCCTTTGTATTTGTTTCACCTGTTCCTGCTGCTCCCCTGCCTCCTTGTCGCACCTGTTCTCAGTTCCCTTGATTACCTGCCTTTGTCTTTCCCCAGTATATTAGTTGGTTTGGTGTCTCGTTCATTGCTGGTTCCTTGTGTTCGTCACTACCCCTTTCCCTACCATGACTATATTTTGTTTATGCTTCACTTATGCTACGTTTTGCCATGAGTACCTGCAGTGTTTTGTAAGTTTTGGATTTTGTCTCTGATTCATACCTGCATTGTTTTTGTTACGTTTTTGACCTTTTTGAGAATAAACTAAGATGCGGCTGCCAAGCTCTTGTCTGCACTTTGGTCCGACCCAAAATCCCTCTTCGACAGGTGGCTGCTAATGTTCAGTTTTGTTTGTTAAATAACACGGAGCAACATTTTTGCACCCCATTTTGCACTTGCATTTCAAATGTGCTAAATCTAGACGCAAAAACAGCACCTGCAATCCGTTTCAGATTTGATAAATCGCATTGCAGGTGGTGAGGAATTACATTTGCATTTATCCTCCTCCCATAAATTTGCACACTGGGGTCATTATGTTATGTTTTTCAAATTCATGAATCCCAAAAAAGTTTGCGCCCGCTGTTCCTCTCATTTTACACATGCAATTCCATCAGCTTTTCGCACGATCAGCTTTATGCAGGCAATCCAGTTTGCATGTGTTTTTATACATGCAAACCCTTTGAAGATCAGGTCCGAAGAGTCTAACCAGCTGATATTAGCTGCTTAATTAGTCTGACTATCTGCTCAGGTAAGACCGGCAGTCAGCTGCTTCACAGACATGCAACACGTAGCTGGCCAACTGTAGTTGCAAAGCAGCATTAGCTTAGCTAATGATAGGTGGCGCTCCTTTCGTTTTCACGTCACGTTTTTTTTGTCAGTAAATATTTCAAAAGGCAAACATATTTGTCTGCCTTTTAGGCATGTGGACAGTCAAACTGTTCTTCAGCCAGCTGACAAGCAGTGTGCAGCAACAGATGAGGGTGTGTGCTTTACCCACGGGAACAGAATGATGGAAAATTGTAGCAGTTTTACAGTTGTAGCTGTTTAAAACTTTAGAATCAAATATAAGCAAAATAAATCAAATAACTATAAAAGACCTCATACAACATATTATTTACTGCAGTAACATGCAAAAAATACATATGTCACTGGTTGCCTAAGGTGGTAAAAAGGTTTTAAAGCCAGGCACAGATTGATATATAGTCACTTCAAAACATCGCATTAAACATGGCTGCCTTTATTTTACAAGTACAAAATGACAGAGAACTGAAATAAGCAGCGACATTGATGCACTGAGGAGCATAAAGTGACCTAATAGGTAATTTTTACTGAAAATGACAGTATAATGAGAGAAAAAAAGAAGTTAGAAAAAAGATAATTTAAATAAATAAACATACTTCTTTATTTTTGACATTTCAAAAGGCGGGGTGGGGTGTCTACTTCGTAATAATGTCCTTTTTAGACATAATGCTAAATTCTCTGTCTGAGTGACATTCTCGTGCTTTATTTCAGAGTCCTTTCTTAAGTAAAAAAAACTCCCAGACGGGTACCCCAATCTGGAAATATTATGTACAAAAAAACGTTTTATTTTAACCAAGAAGCCTCATTCATGACACACAAATATAGTGTGGGGTAAAGACTCGATTGTTCATGTTCTACAACAAAATTCAGGATTAGAGACGTCTGGCAGACCGAGCAGTGAGTGCTGGGAACTGATGCACTGTCAGGCTTTAAACATCATTTCTGGGGACAGTGTATCATATCCAGCCTGTGTTCCAGTGACAGCACAGCTCACTTGGTGGTCCTGCACTCAGCCACTTACACATTTAATAAGATGCTCTTTAAGAGGACAGAGAGCCAAGCATGTGCAATGCACAGAGTTTTTTTCCTCGCTTTTACAAGAGTCGTTTTGTAGGCAGCCCAGGGGCTGGCACTCACCAACGCTGCACATGTGTGTCTCCCTGTTAGGCATCCATTTATTACAACTATTAGTCCCCTTCTCTCCCCCTCTGTCTGTATCGCTCTCAGTCCTCTTCACCTTAGTGAAATTCAAATAAACAATCAGGATAGCGCCATGCTGAGCAGCTTTGTAATGAGCTCCTAATTAGCCACTCCAAACACCGAGAGTGGCTGCTTCACGCCTCGTTTTCTGCGCTCATCTGCGTAAAACTGGATGAATTGATTCTATTTGCTCACCACTTAATGCACTGATTGTATATTGGTACAGCTGAGGATAAAAACAGATAAATAAACAAAAAGATTCTTTAAGCCTGTATTGGATGCTAATACTAATTACTGTTTTAAACTGGCTGACCTATGCCAAAATGCTAAAGTTTACTGGGTCCTTCACAGCGAAGTGAGCAGCCTTCTTTTGCACCCAAGCTTCACCTCGCAGCCTCTCTCCTCCCATCTGCCCCACATCCCATCTGTCCACCTCTTCTCTGCTGTCTGAGGTAAACTGAAGCCAGACCAACTCGTTGGGGTGAAGCTGGGTCTTTTTTCTTGAGGTCGGATTCGTCTTGCAGCTCCATGACTTGTCATCGCACTTAAAATGGCACATGGAATAACAGGACTATAAAGAGGATAAAAACAGGAATAGAGGGGCCACAGATCTTTGTGAGAAGGAAGTGAGTGGGTAAAGCGATGACCTTTCTGAAAATGTCTAAAAGCCTTCAGCTGTACGGAGAAACCTTTCCATTTTATCACCTTACAGCCACACACTACTATGTAATAAATCAACACAAAGTAGTGCAAATCAGTGAAATTGAAGCAACATATTACATGGTTTTGTTTTTTTAAGTCCATATTTCCATCAACTGTGACCAGAATCCCTGCCCTTGCTGAAGAAACACATCCTCCTCGCAGCATGATGCTGCCACCATCGTGTTTCACCAAGAGGATAGTGCATTTGTTGACTAATGTCAACAGTTGTTTTCCCTTGTATTTATGGGCAGCAGAATGTGTTCATGGTGATGTACAGCAATGTTTTTTGCAATAAAACATTATGCATGTATGTCAAAAAGTTCAATTTTGGCCTCACGTTGAGTCTGTTACTAAGGAAAACCATTCTTAGGGCAACTATTGGTTTTATTTTAGGGGTACTGGGCTGAAAACAAATGCTCTCTACACTTTTCACATAATTACTTGTATCCAAGAAAGTCACATTGAGCTTAAAATCAACTTGCTGTGGCCATGTTATTGTTCAATGGCCTCTTTTTAGAAACCATGTATGATTTTCTAAACACTTCAGAATTCTGTACTTTTCTTGTTGGTCTGCCAAATAAAATCCCAACAAAAAACGTTGAAGTCTGTGGTTAAATTGTGAAAAAAGGGAAACATTTCAAGGTGTTTGAAAACTTTTGCAAGGTAATGTAAGATGAAAAGGCTCCATTATATTTCTGCAACTTTCCCACATTTAGTCTGCAGCTCTACAGGTGCCTCAGTCCTGCTGTTGGTTCATGAAGGGGTCAGTTCACCCTTTAACCGCTGCTGCACAACGTGGAGATTCGGCTCAGAGCGAGCTGTGTCCTTTTTTCTTTCCCATTCACCGGTGACACCGCAGCATCACGCAGAAGCAGAGGAAGTTAAACACAGCTGGAGCTGAGACGCCAATAGACGCGGTGCAAAGCATAACCACCGGAGTTGCCAGTGTGTGTGTGTGTGTGTGTGGTTTATTGCTGTGTGTGAGGTCTTTCCGTGTGTGTCGCGCTGCTCTCCCTCCACCAGTTTGCAGAGCTCATTTCCTCCACAGGCTGCCTCCCTGCTACTTTATGAGTGAGAGCTTCTGCAGCTCTCACCTCAGGACACACTTCGGTGTCTAAATGTTTCCATTTGTGTGGGAAGTGACACACACTCGCTCACACTGTAGGGCAGCACCGCATAACTAACCGTGTTTGGTCGAGCATCTGTGAAATGAAAGACTAAGGGACTCCATGTTTTTTTAGGGATGATGAAGGGAGCAGATGGATTTGTAAATGTTTTGTCTTTTTTTTATTGAGTGCTGAATCTGAAAACGTTAATTACATGTTTGTCTACAGGAACTGTTCCCAGAGTGCTAACAGTCCTCGGTGACCACACCAGTAATTTCCACAGCTCTCCTGAACAATTCAGTATGAAAATCGATACAGGACTAGAATCTCTGGTCTGGATCGATAACGTAGGAAGCTGCTGGACAAACCAGAGCTGCACAAGATCAACACCTTCCCACACCGTCATTAGTGTCGCTGACCTTGAAGTAAAATTCAATTTCCCGCAACAACAACAAGATGCCCTCTGCAACCCCCCCCCCACCAAGCTACTTCAGAATTCAGAAGCTATTTCCTCCTCCCAGTGCAGGAAAGACAGGATATTATAACTTATGAAAAGGGTACATGGAACAAGGGACGCTGACAGAAAAAGAGGGATTCAGTTTGAGGAGGTAATTATAACAAGACGACAGAGCCCGGGTAAGGTACATAAAAATCCATATAACATGCAGGCAGATCCCTGGTTTCAGTTTGGAAGATGGGACATTCTCCTGGGAGTTGTGGCTGCCCCAGGACAGCAGCAAGGACTTGTTGCAATCGGTTTTCTGGGACACTTGGAGAGAGAAACTGGATATTCAGAAGGGGAGCCCTATGTTCTCAGAATTTTGTCCTTTATTCTAATAATTACGGTCAGCCCAAGGTAGAAGCGAACTTGCAAACTTCTACACAAAACCTTTATAATTTAAAAGGCATGTTAACAGAGTCATGATTTAAAAAGCTAATTTAATAGTGTTTGACCTGGGGAAAACATTTTATGTAGTGGTTCTGGTCAGTCCTTCCATAACTTTGCAGTTTGGGTTGTTTTGTACCTGGGTTTTCAGGTATGAACTAGTGATGCTAATCGTGACATTTTTTGTAGCATAGAGGAAAAGTGAAAAGCACAGAAGGAGTTTCTTCCACTTTTCAGGATACTGTGAACTGAACGAGGGCAGCAACCGTACTCAGAGGCTGAAAGGAAGTTTTGAGTGTGTCAGTGTGGTAGGGGCCATGGGAAGAGACAAATCTCAGGGAATCAAACCAGCATCTCAGATAAAGCTGCCAGATTGGCGAGATGGCTTTGAAGTCAGCCTTTTGACGGGGCTTTGCGAGGGAAATGGGTAAGAAGGTGGCGCTCATATACTCTCTGTGTGTGTAGCTTAGCTGATAAAACCCCTCCTGAGATTCCATGGGAGCTTCTAGACCTCACCATGTATGTTAAATGGATCATTTCACTTCCAATGTTTGCCCTGCACAGCACAGCATGCACACTCCCCAATCAGAGTTCACTGAAGCAAATCCTCAAACAAGTTGTGGGACAGCTGAATGTTTCTGCATTGAGTACATAATTTATCCTAAAATGAAATAATTCACTGTGCATGACGTCGGTTTATTTAAAGCATTTTCAAATGCTTTTGAAAAGAATTGCAGACACAAGATCCAAAGATTTGGACCACACAATAACCTCTGCTCACAAGACAAAATCTAATTAAATCAATTGATTTTTCAGGTAGGTTCTGATCCATTCAATGAAACCAATCTGTGGCCATTAAGGAAAAAATGTTTTTCATCATCTACTGTGTGCATAAAGCAGCCTCGACTCTTAATGGCACTCCTGTTAAAGGAGAGGGTGTACCAGCTCAAAGGAAACTCTTTATTAAGTAACATAGTCTTAAGACTAAAATAGTCTGAAAAATTCCATCTTTAATTTAACAATTTACTCAGTGGGCGAAAGAAATGATTAATCTATCTTTAGTAAATGGATATGTACCATAGGCTTTTAAGGTAGCTGTAATTAAACCTTTACTTAAGAAACCTTCGCTTGATCGAGATGACTTGAAAAATTACAGACCTATATCCAATCTTCCATTCTTATCTAAAATTCTTGAGAAAATAGTTGCTAATCAAATGTGTAAGCATTTACACAGCAATGACCTGTTTGAAGAGTTTCAGTCAGGTTTCAGAGCTCATCATAGCACTGAAACAGCTCTGCTAAAAGTCACTAATTATATTCTTATGGCCTCAGATAATGGTCTTGTGTCTGTTCTGGTTCTGTTAGATCTCAGTGCTGCATTTGATCCAGTCGACCATAATATTCTCTTAGAAAGGCTGGAATATGCTGTAGGGATCATGGGAACAGCGCTAGGCTGGTTTAAATCTTATCTGTCTGACAGATTCCAGTTTGTTCATGTAAATGATGAATCATCTTTAAATTCCAGGGTTAATTGTGGAGTACCACAGGGTTCAGTACTTGGGCCAATTCTCTTCACTATATATATGCTTCTAATAGGTCAAATTATTAGGCAGCATAGGATACATTTTCACTGTTACGCTGCTGATACTCAGCTTTACTTATGAATAAATATGGATGAGCCCAACCAGTTAGATAGACTACAAGCATGTTTTGCAGATATAAAAACTTGGATGACGTTAAATTTTTTGCTTCTAAATTCAGACAAGACAGAAGTTGTCATCTTTGGACCGGAGTCTTTAAAAAAGAAACTGCTTAGTCAATCACTTAACCTGGATGGCATTAAATTGACCTCTGATAATAAAGTAAAAAACCTTGGTGTTATTTTTGACCAGGACATGTCATTTAAATCCCATATTAAACAGGTTTCTAGGATTTCCTTCTTTCATCTCCGGAACATTGCCAAAATTAGAAATATCTTATCCAGGAGTGACGCTGAAAAACTAGTCCATGCATTTGTTACTTCAAGGCTGGACTATTGTAATTCTTTACTATCAGGATGTCCACAAAATGCAGTTAAAAGCCTTACACTGATTCAAATGCTGCAGCAAGAGTTCTGATGAAACTTAAAAAGAGAGATCATATTTCTCCTATTTTAGCTTCCCTTCATTGGCTCCCTGTTAAATTCAGAATAGAATTTAAAATTCTCCTCCTCACATATAAAGCCCTTAATGATCTAGCTCCATCATACATCAGAGATCTGATTGGTCCATATGTTCCTAACAGAGCACTTTGTTCTCAGACTGCAGGTTTACTGGTGGTTCCTAGAGTCTCTAGAAGTAGAATGGGAGGCAGATCCTTTAGTTATCAGGCTCCTCTCCTGTGGAACCAGCTCCCAGTTTTAGTCTGTGAGGCAAACACCCTGTCTACTTTTAAGGCTAGGCTTAAAACTTTCCTTTTTGATAAAGCTTATAGTTAGAGTGGCTTAGTTTACCCTGAGCTGTCTTCCTTGTTTTTTACCTCCGTCTTCCTCCCTCCCTGTTGGATGGAGTAAGTGGGAGTCAGGTTTAGCCTAAACCGGCTCAGTTATGGTTGAGGTGCAAACACACCCTCCATTTCTGCTACCTGTATGACCCCTTCTCTTTTCCAATGGTTATAATCAGTCTGAGAGAGAGAGGTATCCCAATCCTTGTGGTTTTTAGTATAACAATGACCATCAGTGGGACCCTTTGTGAGGTTCCTTGAGACGACATTGTTGTAAATAAGCGCCGTTTCACTAAATAATCTGAACTGAAACTATCTGTGTAGTTATGCTGCTATAGGCTTAGGCTGCTGGAGGACATAATGACCACTTTCACCCTCTTCGCTACATTCTCACACTACTCTCCAATTTTGCATTATCTGCTGTTATTTCATCTTTTAACCTTGTTCTCTCTTTTCTCTTCCTAGAAGCTACACCTGGCCTGACTCTGTGTCTGCCTGTGCCACCTTTCTGGAGAGGGGAATCATCCGAGCTTCTGCTGGCAACAACTTAATGCTCAGCCTCTACCGATGATCCACATGGCCCAGAGTTTATCTGTTCTTTCTTTCTAGGTGAAACGACTAAAGGAGCTACATCCATTAACATTTACTTTTCCTTCCCATAGTACTTCTGGATCAGTGCTTCTGTGTTCTTTTTGTGTCTCTGCTCTGTTCTCTCAAACCCCCAGTTAGTCGTGGCAGATGGCCGCTCACACTGAGCCTGGTTCTGGTTCTGCTGGAGGTTTCTTCCTGTTAAAAGGGAGTTTTTCCTCTCCACTGTCGCTACATGCATGCTCAGTATGAGGGATTGCTGCAAAATCAACACTAGTGACTGTCCACTGTCTCTACATGCTCATCCAGGAGGAGTGAATGCTGCAAGTCACTGACTGGATGCAATCTGCTGGGTTTCCTTAGATAGAAAAACTTTTTATCCAATTTGAATAATAAGCTAACTCCGACTGCACTGTTCAATTGTTAGGATTAATTGGAATGTATGAACTTGACTGTTGTGAAGTGCCTTGAGACGACATGTGTTGTGAATATATAAATAAAACTGAATTGAATTGAATTGAAATCCAACAAGAAATATATACAAGATCACTGGTGTCACAACTATTGTAGTATTTTATAAATTATACTTTTAAAGAGTTGATCTCTGAACTATAATCCACGATTTTTTGTTCGCTTTGATAAGAACATGACACAGAGGCCAAATTGGCTTTTCCGTTCTTCAAAGCTGAAAAGACCAGAGAACATGCCATTAAAGTTAGGTAGACGTGTGTTGATCTTAATGAGTCAGTCCATAGCTAACGAATCCTACAGTCAGGGGAATAATTACAACGTTTTAAACAAATGGAACCGTGGCCAGGCCCGCCAACAGGGGGGAACAAACAGGTATTTTGTCCCGGGCCCAGGATCGGGGGAGAGAGCACAGTCTTCAGTGAAAGCCAGAGCAAAGCAGACGAAAGCGATGTGGGAGAGGCTGCCTCATCTCAAAACCTTCATATGCCCTGTTCAGTATGGTGGAGGATCTGTGATGCTGTGGGCCTCAGAGAAAATGTTCGCTAACCACAAAATCAACTTCCAATCCTCAGAAATCCTATACAAAATCTATCGGATTAGCTGATGAAGAGAGAAGATGTAGAGGGGACTCAAGATGATGTAAAGAGATTGTGCAAAGAGGAATGGGCAAAGATACCATTCTGTCTATGCCCCAACCTTTCATTACAGATTACTTAGTGCTGTCCTGTAGGGAAAGAAGGTTGCTGCCGTATATCTGTAATTTGTCCAAAAAAAGGCAATACTCAGAAGTTATAAACAACAAGCACAACTAGAAACTGGTCTAAGAAATGTGCTGTTTTTAAAGTTACTGTGGTCACAACCTTCATATGATAACACAGAAACGTACTTTCTACAGCAGAAAAAAATGATTTTATATCGTTATTCTAACACTATTATCTTAGTCTCAGTGTTGAACTTGTGAGGCCTTGTTGGTAAAATTCAGACTCCCTTCCAAATCCAATATAAAGGGAATTATTCCCCAAATTCCTGCATACAATATAACCTGCTCATAACCTCGTTCTCCAGCTTGAATTCATTTGAGGCTTGAGTTCTGGATTCAGGGGGTGAGCGACCGAGGATTTGGCATGGGCAGGACCTGTGTTAGAAGCTTGATATGAGCTTTGTAAGACATGAGAGAAGTGACAAGAAAGAAGGTTACTGTTTCTGCAAACAGGACTGCATGTTTAGCTTCTTATAATGCACGTTATTTTAAATGTTCCGGTACAAAAGGAGGTTGTAGTTAGAGATGCGCCAATCAATTGGACAAAGATAGGAATGGGCACATTTCTCTTTGATTGGCTCTAATTGGTGAGCGGCAGGGAAAATATTGAAAAATGATATTTTCTTCCACCCTATTAATAACAACTCCCATCCTTTTCAGTCTATTGAAATATCAACAAACAGCAAGTACATTGATGCAGATTTTTGTGGTTGATAAAAATCAGAAGTGGGTTAGGATCACAAGTATGGTTGTCATAGTACTCAAATTTTCCAATACAAACACCAAGAGATCGATACAATTTTTGATAATGATTAAAAATAATTTTTTGAAGGCAAAGGGTACTTTCTAATGAAGATCAAGTTGGTACCATTAGGTACCTTTGTAGTTTTGGTTGTATGATACCTGACTTTTTCAGGTCAGATGCCCTTCTTTACCAGTTAGGGAGCGGTAGTTGAATGGGGCTTGCTGCTCTTTTTTTAAACAGTTCGGGTGTTTAAACAGTTAATTAGCTTTACAGACCTTTCTGAATTCTTCATAATTGTCAGTGTTGGTCTTAAAGATGTTTCGCTACACCAGCGCAAGCTCACTGTTTTGATAGTCAGCCATTATTGTTGAGGTAAGCAACTGCCAAGGAGAGAAAGGCACTGAGCTTCTGCAGCAATGCTCTATGAAGCTAAATTTAAAAAGATAAAAACAGCTCAGTTTATATCAACTTTGTTGCAAATAAATATCTTAAAATAATTATTTTAGTGATGATAACATTGAAATATCAATTATTTTGACAAAGCTATTTTGGATTCAAAGCTCCTCTATCAAAGAACCTGCTGCACATTTATACTTTTATGAGTTGCATTCTTCTGAAAAACAACTGGCAGGTCAGACGAGGGGAAACATAAAAAATCTTGCCGGCCAAGAAAATCCTGATCGGTGCATTGGTAGCTTTAATATACCATTAGTAATTATCTCAAAGGAGCAAGATCAATAATCTACTTTTCTCTGAATTGTCCACTTTTCTCAAATCACATCAGTTCATCTCTTTCCAAGTAAAAAATAAGGGAGACAGAAAAAGAAAGAAAAAAGACACTCTTAATAGCAGTAGGGAGGACACCCTGTGTATGTGTGTGTGTGTGTGTGTGTGTGTGTGTGTGTGTGTGTGTGTGTGTGCACGTGAAAGGGAGGGTGAGATTCACCTTGATTAAGTACACCGGCTGTCTTTGAAGTGTTTGGAGCCCAGCACGGCCAGCACAGAGCCAACCATAAGCCTTCCAGCAAAGATCGAGGCTGACCTCCCCACCAAATCATAACCATATGAACATAAGAATTTCCATCGTAGCAGAAGGCCCCCCCCCCCCCCAACCCGCCCGTCCATCTCCCAGGGTGAGGCATTAAGTCGTGATAACAGAAAACAGGTTCTAAGCGCAGGAAGGTGATGGAGGGCGGAGAGGGAGGACGGGAGGACAGCAGCAAAGTCGGGGTTACAAGTGTGCCGTACGGAGGAGACTGGAGACGGAGGGATTTGTCCAAAAAAATGTTGTTGCACAGAAACGGACTACCTAAAATGGAAGTTTCTCAGGCAAGGATCAGGAGATATGGCGACCTTCACAGCTGACAAAGTGTGAGACAAGAAATGCAGAGAGTTGGGTGGTGAGGAGTGTTAGCTGCGAAAGAAAGGAGAAAAAAGCTGACAGAAATTTAAATATGTGGCTCTAACTCAATAAATACCCACGTAAACCACAACAGAGATGCCAAGTTTTACCTTTACTGAGGCCCACCTGCAAGTGGAAATGGTTTCCTGTCCTATACAAACACTGTTGTACCCTATTCCACGTAATTACACCCCATATTCCACATGTGTAAGTACACATGTACAACATTACAGTTTCAATTTAAGGAAAACAAAATAGGAAAAGGGTTGCAGCCCTCTTGTAGCCATGCAGCAGCAACCCCCACTCCCTCACTATCTGGCTGCAGAAACAACACCAAGAAAGCTTTTAAATAAGAAAATCTGAGAATCTTTTACTGTGTCATTAACCTGAAACAGATCTTATGCAAAGCTCAAACAAAGCCCCTCGTCTGCGAAACGTTGGGGTAGATGAGTGTGATTTTGTGGCTGAGTGTGTGCGCCTTGATAGCTTGAATAAGCATTCCTGCGAGTGTATGTGCAATTAATGTTTGGGTCTGTTTGTGTGCGTACAGTATATATGTGCGTGTGTGTGGTTGTACAACAGCGGTGGGGGCTGTTAGCGGTTCCATCTGGGCCTCCTGGAAGCCGTGTGGAGTCAGAAAAACCACATCTCATAAAAGAGAGGCAGTCCAATGTTCTACAAGGACAGAACATTACTGAGAATGTCGCTCAGGAAAGCCTGGGCCTCGGCCCACATGTTGGCTCTCCGCTCACACTCTATTCTGTTCTGTGAGGGATAAGAGAGAGGAAGACAAAATAGCTGAGGAGAAGAGTGGGAGACAGTAGCTGAGACAGAGAGACTCGCACTGATTGCTATTCCATCTGTCGGTGTGGAGCAGAGAAGTGAGCGGTGACAAGCTCAGGAATCGGGCGGTGCGAGGGGGGCATCTGGTGCACATTGGCCGAGGGGCTTTCTGGAAACAACCAAGGAGAGGAGGAGGAGAAAAGCATGAAGGGCGAGGGGTTGCAACCAGAGTGGAGGGAGAGGAGTTCTGCCGATTAATAAACGTGCTGGCGTTGTACAATAATTACCTCAGCTTTAACGTGAAACCAGTAGAACATGAGAGAGCAGTATGAGCAGTTTTAAGGTAAAAACTAACTAAAATGCACACATCACCTTCAGTCAGTAAGCTGTAAGAACTGAGTGCCAACAGCAAACATCTACTTTCTCCTGTTTAATGCCTAAAAGAGTGGTTAGGATTTTCCTGGTTCGGGCTCTGTAGAGCTGTTATAAGCAGTCCGCATCTTATCCACAGTAGATAAATAAATGATAAAGTGTAAAAACAATGACGCAAGAAACACCCAACACTAAAAATACAGGCCAATGTAGTTAAATATTTTTTGTCTGTAGAGATGCACCAATCGGTCTTTTCATGGCCAATTCCGATTTCTGGTTTTCTTTAACGTCTGACTTACAGAAACAAATTTAATGGAGTCTTGTTTTGGTTGTTTTTTTCAAAATGTTAAAAAGTTTTAGAGAAACTACTTAGCAGAAAGTAAAGGAATTACAACATTATTCCCATTAATGGATCAAAGGATTTGTCCCTAATGTTTACTGGATTATTGATACAGTCAAAAAGAACTGCGTTAAGAACATGCTGGTGGTCATGAGCAACGGAAAATTAGCCGATTCCGATTTCTTGCCAGCAGATTGGTGTATCTCTCATGTAGTTCCAAGCTTTTCTGCTGCTTTAAAAAACTTGACCACAGAGAGAACTAGCAGTCCCTCATTTGTCATGCTTGGACTGCCTTATGTGATGCACTGATATGCATTTTTTTATTTAATTAATTAATTAATTTATTTTTGATAATGTTTCTAGCATCTTAAAACAACTGCAGTCTCAGAAACTTTATAGCGGCTCTCGTGAGCTGTCACTTCTGCATCAGATGATCATTAAGTTACGCGTCTGTTGTTATTTACATTATTTACGCCTTCAAATATTTTATTTTCTATTGTAAAATAAATATAACATTAAATACAAAAAGTGTTGACACCTTTAATTGTTGAATTCAATTGTGTGTTATCGTCCTTAAAAAGAAAATCTGCATCCGCTAGTAAAGGCCTGATTGGTGCAGTTTTATACACCATTTAAATTTTGCATCAGATTGTTCTTACTGTTTATTGTAAACTGACAGCAGTATAATGGTTTTTAAAATAACCTTTGAATGAGCTGCTATGTTGTTCTAAAATAGCAGAAATCCCATTTAATATTTCAGCCCAAACTTGTTTCTACTTGCGCAGAGCATGAAAAGAGTTATTAATAAGATACTAACTGCTTATAACCTCTTCACAGAACCATATCTAGAAAAATTAAACATTCATGTACATTGAATGCTTTTATTTTGTGAATGACAGGAGCTACTTAACTCTAAAGTACCTGAATGTTCTGCAGAATGATTTTACCTTGGTTACATAGCATAGCTGCAATGACATAAAAGCAAAATGAGTGAGCTGAAAGATGCTATGGCAGGATGGATATGAGTAAGCAGCACACGAGTGACAGTTCACGGCTATGCTTATACATCCGCGTAGTACTGTACATCAGGAGCGTAGGTGTGTAACTCACTCACTGTGCGTACAGATCAATCCAGATGGAGCAGTGTAATCCTGACCTCTGGAGCTTTGTTACTTTTTCCACCTCACAGTTTGCAGCTGAGTTAAACACATCTCCTAACAGGTCTGAGAAACACATTTAGTTTGGTTTCAGCAGAATAATCCACACCTGAGGAACATAGATGAGAATATGCAGACCAAATGGTGCTCAACTGCTCTGTAGCTGGGGCAGCTTCTTTAAACCACAAGACAAAAAGAAAGAGGAGAATCTAAAAATGATGCCAAAATCCTACATGAGATAAAATGTCAATAGTGAGAATTACTGAAAAGATCTGATTGATAGTTGCTGTGGTTTATAGCTAAACTTATCATCTCACTCAGGTGGCAAAAACTGTTTTTGTTTAAGTCTTAAATCACCAAAGGCCGGCTTTTAAAAGCCTGCATGCAATGATTTACCATAACACAACTTATCATCAAATAAAGTCCCCCGACATCATTATTAAAAAGACAACTTATTATCCATCATCTCCAATGCTGTTCTCCTCATTTTAATCTCTCATTTAACAAGGCGTAGTGGTGAGGAACACAACCCTGACATAAAGCGTTGCCCGGAGGCTCCAGGAAGATGATTAAATTTCATAGCTACTCACAGGCTAATAGGGGCATGCAACAAGCGCTTACTGTCCTTAAGTGACTGGCTGCTTCTCTGTGGCCGCGGCCCCTTTGAAGCCCTTCTGAGGAGATCTGGAGGATTTAGGCAGTGGTGTGACATAAGGCTGAGCAGTTGAGCAACAGTACTCTCATCAGCTGACTATTAGATCCAGCTGATAAAAACACAGTTATCCCAGTAGCTTCATACCCAGCTGGAAAACAGAGCGTTTACTCAGGTTGCTCTGGGAAAACACTAAAAGTTGCAGTAATACTACGTTTATAAAGGATTTATAGATAGTTAATTATCTGGCTGTTATTTAAACCATAAACACTTCATGAACAATAAGAAATGGTTACAGTACATTAAATAAAAGGGTAACAGTGACCTGCTTGTTGCTAAATAGTGAGCTGCATGCATATATTCCCTTTGGTTCTACCATTTATAGAAATTACTTCTTCATTAACTGGATTTAAATTTTTTCACGTTTGTCAGGAATACCTAAAAAAAGGAGAATGAGTTGAAGCTTTATAAAGTTACCTGAGCAGCCAAAAGAAAACTCCAACATGTGTTTCATAACGGTTTATTAATAACATATTTATAATGTATTGATTTATTAGAAATGGCACAAGGTAGGTCTTTCATAACATAAATGACTGCATAAAAACTCTCCTATAACTATTTTATTGCTGTTTATTAATGATTCATAAAGTGCCCACCACTTAACAAAGAACCAGAATATAATGCTTGTATTAAGCAGAGAATATTTAAACAACAGGTCTGAAATGTCATAAAAAACGTAATATGTTTATTGATACTCTTTAAAATGCTTAGAACATAGTTAATAATGTATTTATTAGGAAGGGTAAAAGGTGCATTGTCTTTAATTAATAACCAAATTATGATTTATGTATTATTCAGGATAGAATAACCACACAGGACTTGATCTCACCAAACACCAAGCCTGATTTAATGTATAAAATATTGCTTAGATTTGTTTTATATGGGGTTAATAATAGTTTATGAAGTGTTCAAAACCTAAATAATAACCTAATTTACTTCAAATCAGTGCCACCTGGTTGACTGAACCAAATTTTTAATTAATGCCTTATAAGTGTTTGCTATTAATGATAAAATAATAGGCTTTAAAACATAAATAACAGCTTAGTTAGAATTTATTTTAAAAATTATTGTCTTACCAATTTTTCTGTTGTAATCTATTGGTAATTTTTATATAATACATTATTATTTAAAAAAACATAAATCATATTACATTACATTATATTAACCTAACAGGCATGTCTTTGGACTGTGGGAGGAAGCCGGAGTACCCGGTGAGAACCCACGCATGCACGGGGAGAACATGCAAACTCCATGCAGAAAGACCCCCGGTCGGGAATTGAACCCAGGACCTTCTTGCTGCAAGGCAACAGTGCTACCAACTGCGCCACCGCGCAGCCCTGTTAGGTTAATTGGTAGCTCTAAATTGCCCTTAGGTGTATGAATGAGTGTGTGCATGGTTGTTTGTGTGTTGCCCTGCGATGGACTGGCGACCTGTCCAGGGTGTACCCCGCCTCTCGCCCATAGACTGCTGGAGATAGGCACCAGCTCCCCCGTGACCCACTATGGAATAAGCGGTAGAAAATGACTGACTGACTGACTATATTATATATTATATTATATTATATTATATTATATACTTGTGAAGCTGTTTACACATACAGTCCAGAGTGTTGGTATCTTACAGTCTTGGAAGCCTAAACCTTACATGCTTTCAGATAAGCACAGGCACACACTTACTCACACATAGATTTACACAAATAGAACTAACCACATGCACATGTTCCGTCACTGTTAACTAATTCACTTTGGTTTGGGTTTCAACACCAAAGCCTCCGCACCGTTGATTGAGAAATGTGCCTGTCTGCAATTATCTGGGAGGGACGAGTAGACGAGGGATGGATAGGGAGAGGAAACACACTACAGTGGTTTAATAGTTTGCTGGCGTGACATTTTCTCTACTTTGTTTTTTTTTTCCTTTCTCTTTTCTGAGCTGAGGGGTGCAGTGTAGTGTTTGTGGGGCAGGAACACGGGGCAAACTGAGGCAGCAGTAACAGCAGGGAAAATGTTGGGAAAATGGACAGGCAATGGGGCTAAAGTGTCCTAGATTGTCACTGCTGCGCTTTCGATCGATACCTCTCAGAACAGCTGCGCTGCAGTCAGAGAAATTTGTGGATTAATTTGGTGAAAAAGTGATGGTAGTGGTCACTGGTATGGACTTGTTCCCCACTTTTAGAAATGGCTGAAAATTGTCAGCAAGGGATCCATTTTTGTGCCGGTGGAGAGTAATCACTTCTAATATGCCTGTACAATGTTTGCTGTGTTTGTCACCGTTACTGACCTGCAGTATGTAGCCCCTGACGTAGTCTCTGAGGGTCCAACCCAATCCGTGCAGAATGTGAAGCACCTCTTCCTGCTTCAGCACAGAGAAGAGCCGGTCGAGGAGGATCTTGAGCCTGACGGGAACTGCCTGGGTGCCGTACAGCATCAGGCTGCTGATGTCAAACACCACATTGGACTGGACGATCTCCACTTGGGTCGGGTGGTACAGGTGCTGGGTGCTGAGCTTGTCCAGGGCTGGAAAGAAGACCAGGTGAAAGGATGAGGAGAAGATAGTAGCTCTCAAGTCTCCTCTCAAATCCACTTTATTAGTGTCTGCCATTCTTTCCATTTATTCTAACACAGTTCCCGGCACCTGTCTCAACTTTTTACAAACATCTAACAAGTTTTCTTCCAGGGTTTCCCTGTATTTAGCTCCATCCATCTAACCATCAACTCTGATAAGCTTCCCTGTGCCAGCTGAAGAAAAGCGTGATGCTATTCAAGGTGATATTCAAGGTGCAATGTGTGTCCATTTTCGACACACATAATACTTTGCATGAAATTTATTTTGTGTTTTTCACAATGGCTTCTTTTTTGCCACTCTTCCATAAAGGACAAATTCATGGAGTACTTGACTAATAGCTATCCTGCCAACAGACTCTTAAACTGAGATGTGGATCTCGGCAGCTCCTCCAGTTACCCAGAACGTCTTGGCTGGACCGCTCTCATTTTTGTTCTCTTTGCCAAAGGATATTGTTTTAGACCCTAACTCTGCTTTAACCTTCTCCACAACTTTGTTCCTAACCTGTCCTTATGTTGTTTGTTATTTAATGTTCTCTAAAACCTCAGAGGCCAGAAACAGAGCATTTACCCTGACATTAAATTACAAATCACAGAGGAAATCAATTAGTTTGCTAGTTGACTGACAGTTGATTGTAGCGGACTTTATTTTTAGGTATCCGAGTAAAGAGGGGTACATAAAAATGCACGGCACATTATGTTGTATTTGTGTATTTGTTATTTTTTTAATCTTTACTAATACACTGACACTGACAATCTAAGGAAAAAATAATAAACTATTTTTGACCCAAAAACATATAAAGAGCCCTGATTTATGGCCTGACTCTGATGTAAAAAAACAGACCAAACTCCAGCTGGAGGACAGGTGTGCTCACATGTTGCTTTAGGTACAGCAGATTTGTTATTAGCTCTACTGTGCAACCTCAGCCACCTCTTTCCACTGTCTGGGTGACACCTGTTTGACTCGTCCTCTTTGTCTCAGTCCTTCCATTCTTCCTTTACTTCATCCATCCCCCTCATCCCCCCTCAGTCTGTCTGGGTGACACCTGGTTGCGTCTCTCTCTCCCGCTCTGATCCCAGGACGAGGGCTTTGCCTGACAACGGCAGCGCAGCCAGACACGAACATAATAAAATATGAAGAACTACTTGTCAGAGTCCCTGCCAATGCCGACATGAAATGAAAAGCGGGGGAGAGAGGAGAGATGTGTGCCTGACAGCTTAGTTCAGAGGGAGAGATTAAAAAATAGTCAATGGGGTCCTGTGTGATTGGCTGAAGGCCTCACAGCCTGTTCTTGTGAGGAAGAAAGCCAAACAGGTGTTTTCTTTTATCTTTCCCCCCTCCTTCTTCGCTTTGTACTTTCTTTCCCTCTTGTTCCTTTTTCTTTTACCTGTGTAATAAAACTGATAAGGTGTGGTCTCTTACCTCACTTTCTCCCTTGTGTTATTCTTGTTTTTCAGAGATGCAAAAATAATCTATAAATAATAATAAGAATAAGAAAAAAAGAACTGGGGAACAAGAGCTGTAAAAGTTCATTTAAAGCTCAACATTTCTATGAGCTTTAAAGGAGCTTCAGTTTGGAGAAAATATGTCATGTACGAAATAGAAATAGCTCAAAATACTCAAGATTCACAACATAATGTTGAGCAAATTCATGCTTCTGGCATCTATGATAATTTTTCGTGTAGAGAATATTTTCCATGTAGAGAATAAACATATATTTGTAGGTCAGAAGCTAGATGGTGCACTAATATGTATATATACAATACAGTATAGAGGTTCTCTTACCATGAGCTACCCAGCCATGTTTGCACTGATCACATGTCCGTAGGTGAATCTTTCCAGGCTGGAAACACTCGCATGTGCAGTTCACCAGTGTGCACCGAATGGCCTGCAGAAACACAAAAAACAAGGTGGATTTCAGTGATAGAACAAAATAAAAGATGATAAGTAGAGAAGCACAGAGAAACTGCCAGGTGACTGGAATCAGACGAATTTTAGCTTTATTGGCTTGGACCACAGATCAGGCAGCTGGACACAAAAACCCCCAGATCTTTTTCTGATCAGTGAATGAACCACATAAGTCTTAACAGATCACAAAAGAACACTCCTTATAGTAGAAGTTGTTACTGAAGGAAGAAGACTAAACCATTTTCTTTATCAATGAGGTGTTTGAAAATGAAGTCTGAGGAACAACAAGAGGTGTAAGAAGGTCAAAAAAGAAAAGTGGATTTTCTACAGGCCCATGTATCTGTTTTTCATTTCTGTTGCCAACTGACAATAAATGGTGTGTGAGGCTTGACGCAGAAAACATGAAACTAAAAGTATAACAGCAAAGTTGCTCTGTTTCATTCATTTGAAGTATCTAACTCTACCACCTTGAAAGTAAGCTATGGGTCTACAAACTCTTCAGGGCATAAAGACAAAGAATATTGTTAAAGTTAACAATGCTAACCATGCTAATTGTTTTAATTACAGTTATAGAACAAAAAAAACCTTTAAAATGTCCACTCTAAATGTTTCGACTTATTGGGAGTGAGAGCATGTAACATACTCCTTCTTTTCTTATACACACAGTGTGAAGTCACCTCTGGTCCTAAAATAAGTAAAGAATGATCTATTATGACACAAATCCTGTGTTCCTGTCATACCATGTATGTTGGGGTGATAAAAAAATCTGTGTAACACAGGGGAATATGAGTTATCTGAACTGGGATCAAGGGTGTGGAGTTCACACTTTTCAACGGCATTAAGAAGAGGGAGAATTTTACTTTTAGTCTGACACTGTTTATATTCCTCAAATTTAAAGATCAACTGACCATCAGAATGAAATTATAATCCTGTTGGAGTGCCCACAAGTGGTCAAATAATTATCAGCAGAACTAATCACCAATCATGATGTTTTCAGTTTAAAGCATCCGACATTTTGAAGTGAGTAAATCTTCATCCATGCAGAGAGAGCATTTGCATAGTGTTACTTGCGATCAAGGGTCATTGTGGAAATATTGGAGTAGCAGGTCTGTGGAGCAGCAGCACAACCTTATGACATGTCCTAAAATCAGAAGCGGCCTGGCCTAGCTCGAGATTATCCATGCTCAAGCTTTAAACGCAAAGGAAAGTGCACTGGAGCGTTATTTAATGAAGGCAGCATATTTTCCATTGCCAATGAAACACAAGGCAGATATCCAATAGTTTGTGGGTTCAAGACTCCAGTACAGCAAATGAAAGCTTTTCCCTCTCAGATATTCAGTTAGACACAGCAGATATATTTGTTTTATAAGAAAATAAATACATTGGGATATGATGTGCGAAAAAGTAACTCAAATTAAGGTAAAAAAAATGAGGAGTGATTCTTGTATAGAGAATAATAGAGATATGCCATATTTCTTTTTAAGCTGTCTTTTATTCATAGATTTTTTTATCTCATAACCTGGAGGATTTTACAGCATTTTCAGCAAAGCAGAGAAACATCTTTGGAACTTTTCTGGCGAAAAAAAAAACCAAATCATACTTTTATACCACAAAAAGCATTTTACCACACAACTATAATTTTAATGTATACTGAAAGTAAAAAAAATATTTTGAATGCTAGTAATTATCGTTGTTCAAGCGACATTAGCTAAAATTGGAATCTGCCGGTCAGAGCTTTATCAGCCACAAAATCTCTCATCTGTGCCTCTCTAATGACAGTTTTCTCTAAGCTGAGATGAACAAAAATATAATAAATCACAAAGACAGAACAGATGCACAAAAATCTCATGAAGCCGATGCTTAATGTTTTGGAAATCTGCACAAACACACATTCTCTCCTGAAAACACAGACATGTAACTTGTTTCGACTAAGGCTCCATTACTCAACACTGGAGTTGCACTTCATCTGACCTCGGAAAGCTTTTAGTACTGAAAGGTTAAGTGTCCAGACATGAAGAGGCCATCTCAGTACAGCACGTATACCTATTCAGCTGACGGTTACTCCTTTGTAGGCAAATCTTCCTCCTTTACAGGGGTCTGCCTAATAAAGTCATATTCATCCTTAAATCAATTAACAAAACAAAGCAGCTTGGATACAAAACTGTTTGCAGTCATGCAGAAAAGTGTGCAAAACCAAACACAGCTCCATCATCCAGATAAGTGCAGCAGCTGCAAGCTGTGAATTAAACCCTGACATGGAGAAACAAGAAGACAGAATAAAAGCAGAGAAAAAAGGTCATTAAAAAACTAAAAACATTAATCTTAATATCAGTTCTTCATTTATCATATGTATGTATTTTTTTTTATCTTATCGAGATGAATTGATGAACAGATAAAATGTGCAAGTTTGTTTAGGGAGAGCTGCAGCTGCAGCAGAACATGTGCAGAAACGCTGCTTATAAAACCTTTTTTCTTCATTTTTCTTTGTGAACAAAAACAAGAACTCTGAGAACGCTAAACTGTCTTGTGCAAAATACCAAGCAGTGGCTGCATCTGATATTTTCAGACAGGATTTTAGTGTGTATTTTTTTTACTTTAACATCAAAGAAAATTAGTACGTCATGTTTATTTTGACAAGGAAATCTGAGCCACACAGTTGTGAGGAAATCTCTTAGAGATAAGGAAGCTGTGGCGAAATGTCTCCTGGCTCTCTCACTTAAATGTCCACCTATCAGCTGCTGAAATTTTATCAATTTACGGCATGAACTCTCTGTGCTATGAGAGCTTTTTTGTTCAGTGTGACAGTTTAGTGACACAGACAAAAGGTCGTAGGTTTGTGGCCACATCTCAATCAGCAGTCTTTATTTCGCAATATCAGACCCAATCAGCACATCAGCTGCTCGAATCAGAGAGCTCAGATTGATCAGTAAGAAGCACCAAATATTTCTGCTCCTTTCTGTATGCACACAAACTCAAGGGCATGTTCAGGTGTTTAAGAGAAGCAAAGAAAAAAGTATGTGGATTAGCACCTCTTCCTGCAGTGCAACATATAAAACCACTAATCTACTAAGGGAACATAAAATCTATCAGAATCCTCTCCTGCTCGCCTTGAGGTGTTACAAACCAGATTAGTTCCTGCAGATGTCAAAACGAACATGGGCTAATCCGAGATTAAACACAAAATTACACCACTTCTAACCACGTCACCTCACAGTTTGACACTGGACGACACACAAGACGAAGTTGATTTGAATTTACAGCGTTTTTTAAGCTCTCTAGGTGCGTGTGAGGATTAGGTGTCATGTGTCAGGTTTAAGCGCACATACAATACGTCGTCGACTGAAATCCAGATGTGCACGTTCTTAATGGGCTGAGTTTTGCTTCCCTCAGCAGACTGTAGGTGGAGTAGGTTTGGCTGTTCTCAGGTAATCCTAAGGTTGGAAATGTGAAAATGTTTAGACATAAAAGCCATAAGAGTTTTCAGTTCTGAAGCAATATCAGCAGAAACTATCCAGATTTGTTCCACCTAACAGTTGGTGTCTTGCGTTTGCAGCAACAGCTGTATTTACAAAACGTTCAATCATGCTCTGCTTTTCCTTTCTACTTTGTTATCAAAAATTATGATTAACAGCATATTCCCTGACATTTTTTTTACCAGTTCTGGGAGTTGATTGGGTCAGAAATACCCAAATTCACCAATTTTCCTTTTCTAAAGGGAATGGTCACTGCCTACTGTAAAAACGGCTGATTATACCTTTAACTAACTTGCTGGGTTTATGCTGCTGGCAGAGAAGTTGGGTAATTTTAACCACACTTTAAGTCAAAAACTGACCCAGTTTGTTGATTTAGAAAAGAGTCTACTGCCAAGGAAAATTTAATTAAAAAGAGCATAAGACTATGCCACCTTCCTTTCTAAACATCGATAAATGTCCTTGACAAATGTGAAAGATGTCAAAAAAAAAAGATGTTTATTGATGTCTAAACGTGGTTGAAAGGTGGTAGAGGTTTATCACATTGGCTTACTAAGTGTCACTCTAAATGTGTTTGCTTAGGCTAAATGTCTGAACAAAAAAAGTTTTAATATCTAACATATTTCTTGGTTAAATAAAAACAATCCTGGTCTCCCCCTATATACTCATAAATTAATGGACATCCAGTGTTTGTAGCTTAAAAGGAACTTCATTATCCTCAACAGACATTTTCACATAATCACAAACTTTTCTTTAGCTGTCAGTGTGTGTGTGAGTGTGTGTGAGTGCATGTGTGTGTGTGTGTGTGTGTGCACATGGTTATCTTATCTTAGAAACCTGCAAGGTTAAAGTACAAATTAAGTCCAAATGGAAAAAGAGGAAAAATTTTTAATTTGACGCAAAACATTCCTTCTTTGGTAATTCTGAATAAATTTAGGGGTAGCGTTAAGTACTGTTATGTCTACCTTCATTGGTAGGTATGCTGTGTCAAACCCATAACCCAGCCCTGTTATGTTAAATAAAGTGAGTGCTGGATCGGTTCAGATTTTAACCCAGGACGGGTTAGTGAGGGAACGTAGGTGTTTCGGTGTTTTCAACAGGCCTACGTAAAAACTAGCTACCAAACATGCATAAAGTGTTAATTCTACACATGAATCTGGATATGATGCTTTTATTTTGAAAATCTGGTTTTATTATAAAGAGGCAGTCTTCCACCAGTTCCTCATTGTTGGCAGGCTTCAGTAAACTGAGAGAAATGTGTTACAAAAATAAGTTACTAGAAGACGTTATTAACAAGACACAGACTTAAGTATTTATTAACGCAAGTCAAGTTTAAAAAGGATGTTCTCCATTTGTGGAAAACAAAGTTGGACTTTTTACAACTTGAATTTAAATTGTCATGCTTAATATAAAGTTAAATATTAGACCTTGTTAGTTTGACAGCTGTCTCTGTAATAGATCATTATTTATGCTGAGTATATAAGTAATACTGTTCTGTTGCAATGCAAAATCACATTATTAAATAAATACTTAAAACAATTGTGTTCAGTCAACGGTTTGGCCTTCAACAATAGCCATAGTTGCTCAAATGGTCCTTTGGGAAAATTAGCTGCCCCCCTCTGGTATTGGCAGGCTGTGAAGAGAATTTGCAATGTGGTGACTTCATTTGCATGTATAAGAAACTGATGTGGGTAATATTTATTTCAATAGACCATAAACAGCTGGATTATTTAACCGAAGCAATAACGTTTTGCAGCTGAAATGATGTTGGGCACCAAATGCTTTTTGTTCTTCATTTCTTTTCTTTCACCCCCCATGTTAAACTGTCTGTGCATTTTCTCTTTCCAAAGATCTTTCTTTAAACATCACGTTGTCACACGGCGCAAGCGTTCTGGATTAGTGCATTTGTGCTAAGCGAGATCGGTGGAAATAAAACAAATGGAAATATGAGATGCACCTCTGCTGTTTACGAGCTGAACTCTGACAGCTGACAAGATAGTTAAGGGGCGTCTAATACGGCAATTAGAGCATGCCACTGTCTGTGGGGCTGCTGCTGCTGTGACAAGGCGCCCTCTAATCACTGACTTATTACGCAGGCTTGCAGCACCTCTCATATCTGGCCCATTAAGCAGACAACAGCATTGAGGACTACAATAAAAAAGCAGCAACCCCCTTTAACCGAGTGAGTAATGATGGCAGAAAGGGTGAGGGAACAGACTCTGCTCGTTATTTCTTACTAACAGTTTGTTCAGTTTTAACTTGTCTGAGAGGAGTAACAGTGGAAACGTTTGAGATTTGGTGGCATCAACATTTTTCATTTCCTTTGGGATCAAAACCAAAGAAGGTCCGACAAATGTTAGAAAGAAGGATATCAGAAAAAACATTCTCACACTATCAGCCCTGCTGGAACCTACAACTGATCCCACCACTACTCTAGTACATATTTGTCACAGCCGGCAAAGGGGGGCGGAAGTTCGGCCAGATACTCCACATTAGTCACCGTGCAAGAGTCTCGCCAGCGTTTCCTTTTTGGCTCAGATTCTAAAGAGGATGATGTTCAGCAAAAGGACAGAGCATGAGCTGAAGTGGAGTGAAGAAATTCCCACAACGCTGCAGCAATTAAACCCAGACAACAGTCAACACTCACGCACAGCTGCTGTGGTGCTGCTGCAGTCAACAATGTGACCGAGCATCGTTTTTCTGCACTTATCTTACTCAACTTTCTGTGTGTGTCGCTGCAGGGTTTTGTTTAGCCAGAGGCTTGATGTTTCGTGGATGTTTTACTTGGCTCGTCACCGCTGTCCCAGCCCAATTGTATAAACACTGACAGCAGTGATGGCCTGGATCAGACTCTCAATTAAAACACTCTTACAAGGACAGATGAACTGAAGAAGTTGAGGAAAGAGGAGCAGGAGAAGGTCCAAGGTCATTTTAAACAGTCTACATATCCAAACATCACAGATATAAAACTAAACAAAACCATGTACAGACACAGAGGAATTTGTTGGCACTCTGGTAAAGATGTGTAAGCTTCATCTTTTGTAGAAGTAGCTTCATTTCACTTTGGACAAAATCACTGGTGGCACAAAAATATTGTTGTTGATCTTGTGCTTGGTGAACCATTTCTGTTAGATTTGGCCAGATGTTTTGGATTATTATCCTGCCCCAAGACTCAATGATGACCCATTTTCAGTTTTCTGACAGAGAATACAAAATATTCTAGTATTTCAAAGAGCCGGCCCACACCATCAAAGCTCCTCCACCATGCTTAACAGAAAGCAAGAGGTTATTTGCCACACCCTTTGTTGTAATTGTTGCAAAGAAGCTAAATTTTAGGTCCAATTAAAGTCCCAGTTGATTTTAGAAAAACTCCGCCTGATTATATTTGTGATGGTAGGAGAAAAAAAGGTTTTTCCTGGCATCACTCCCAAACAACCAGGTGGCATATTGATGGTGTCTAATGGCAGTTATGAAAATTTGGTGACCCCAAGATGACGCAGTTCTCTAACAGTGGGCATTAGAGATTTGTACTTTTCTCCTCACTGCAATACAAACCTGGGTCCTCGTCTAAAGTTTTGTAAACAGTTCCAGCTGTTTTAACCTTTATAGCTCTGACTTGTGATGTGGGAAAGTTAGCCAATTTGTTTTTTAAGCCTTGCTCATGAAGATCAACATATGACATATGAAGATCTTCATGTATTGTTGTGTCTTTCCAATTTTGATGAGTGGCTTTATCATGTCATTTTTAAAGCCCAGGGAAACAGAAATCATGGAGTTAAAATAAGAAGTTTCTAGACATTTGCACAAATAAAAAAAACTGTTGTAATTACATGTATTTTATGGAAATTGTTGCTTACAATTGCGCCACTGGAAATTTAAATAAAACAATTATTCCTTAATGTAGGACTGTTTAAACTCAGAATAAATGCAGCTAAATTACAGACTGGATTTTCAAAAATTGGTATTAGGTGGAGCCAACATATTTGTCTGCGTCTGTATGGATACACTCAATGATGGAGCCTGTGCAAGTTTCATGAAACAAAAGAAGTCATGCTGATCCTAAACCAATATCCTGTACAACTGTATTCGTGCCCTGATGTCATTTTTGCACAGTTGACACTGTAACTAAATGCCACAGGAAACTGCTACCACACCAGTTGCTCTGTTGGTCTCAGCTTCTCCATATCGTCTCTTCGCTGTGCTCAGCTGAAGCCAGTGCACACAGCAGCTGGATGCTGGGCGTGTTGTTCCTCTTACTTTAATTGAAACCTTTAACATGTTCAACACACAGCCACAGACCACATCTCTTGTTTGGTGAGTTAAGCAAAGCCGAGATTTAAATGAAAACCCTGTGTGAGAGCGAGTCTCTGCAGCATTGGCTTTAGATTTAAATTTGTCTCGGCTTAGGGTCACTGTAAAACACTGGGAGCATCTTGTCCTCTCTCCCACCCACAAGATATTATCTCATCCTTGAGCTAGCTGCAGAAAAGCCGTCAATTTCCTACAAGAAATGTGCAGCCAACGCGTGCAGGAAAAAAAACGCAGCAGTGTCATAAAAATGGGCCCTCGCTACGTCAAACAGATCAGGGCTTCGCATTGTCCATATTGAAACCAGGTGACAAATAAAACACGGCAAATAAAAAAAAGAAGTGTTTGAAGTGTGACGTTGCATGCCGCAAAAGTACAAGGGAGCAAATACCTCATGGCAAGGCAAATCTTTGATTGTTTGATTTTATACGCAGGGTTTGACTTCAAGCTGAACTTCCAAAAGTAGAAAATAAACAATAATCACTTGTACAATTATGTTAACTCTAAAAAATTATTTATTACAGACGGGAACAGGCGGTTTCTCTCTGAAATCCCCACAGCTTCAGGGCCATCCTCTCTGTCAGCTCTTGTTTCAAAAACCTATTGCTGGCAGTCACCGAGCCAGAGGTCCCTGTCCTCTGTGCAGCTGTGCGTCTGGGCTTTGACACGGGGCAGAGCGACCAGAGCTATGCTAATGGGAACCAAATGGGGCGTGAGCCCCCGGTGGATTACAGAAGGAGAAGAGAAGCATGTGTTTTCATGTATTCATGCAAAGAACTGGGACCCCACTCGTTTTGTTTCCTTTTTCTCTTTTTCTAATGTCAAACAAATGGGAGCAGCAGCATCTGCTGTTTGCAGGCCTTCTTAATGAACACTCTTTGTAACTTGACACATTTTCTAATTTGCAGGCTTTCAGCAGATGCATCTCAAACTGGACAAAGTATACACACTCTGCAGCCACAATCTATAGATTTGGTGCTTTTTTCTCTTCTGAGTGACTCTAAACAAGCTAGTAGGAATTTCAAAAGGGACAAAATCAAAAATGCAGAGTGGGGAAACATTTTACAAACCCTAGTGAACAACAACAAGGTTCATCTGAATCTGTTCTGAGAACAACTTGTGTCTGTAAAATCTGAAACACTACTTTCAGATGTTTGGCTGAGATTCTCAGTTTAGCTGCACTTTGCTTTCACCTGCTTTATTGAAAACAAAAACCTCCTTCTGTATCTTAAACAGAAAATGAACACATAAGGATAAACATTCATGTTGGAGATATTAATGCTGACTGTCCTCCACCTTTTGTAAAACCATCCATTGAATCCTGGTAAAATGATTTAGATCATTTATCTAAACTTTGAACACAGTCTAAACAGCCAAACAGTGAGTGATGAAATCTGTCATCTACTGCCATTCCACCTGATTTCCAGCTCTGATCCCAGCTCTGGATTCCTTCACATGCACAGACACAACAGCATGTGGGATTGCTTCAGAATCTAGCTCGCAGTGAAACCTTTTATACGTTCCCCGATTTGTGCAATGACACAGTCATAGAGAGCACTACCCTGTTTGGTTTTCCAACCAGATTGGCCTGACTCACCCGATGATACATTTCTGTGCGTGCACTTGTGGACAGTCATGCCTGTTTATGGAGAGGACATAAAGGACCCAGCTGGCTTTGATACTGTGAAACCGAGAGGAAGAGGGAGCGTGATACAACAATACTGGATCAGAAAACCCAAGCCTGCGATCTCACTATCACATGCCGTGCTCTCCGATTGTTACCAGCACAGGTGGACAGATGTACCACAGCTCTGGCTATGCTCTAAGTTCAAATAGCTATGTTGGCTGGACATCGAGTGCATGCAGAGCCCCCCAGAGTCCCTGCCCCCGGCTTTGCTCGGCTCACCTCAAAGCATTTCCCCAGGCAGAGATCAAACCATGCACCCAGTGACAGACCTCTGGGTCTGCAGATACAGGGCTAGCTTCAAAGATGAGTGGAAGAGAATGCAGGGGAGGATGGAAAGAGAATGAATGGAGAGTTGGATGGAGGTGTGAGATGTAGGAGTAAGGGATGGGATCAAGGGTTGAGCTGGAGCATGAAAAATTTTGTTAGGTGCAGCAAGGGTGAAGAGGGGTGAAGTAGGATAAACCAGGTAGATAGTGAAAATAAATGCACAAAGATTGAAAAATTTATCCTCACAACTTCTTATAGAAAGTGCAAACTAGGAGGGCCCAACTCTAGTCTCCAAGAGCTGCTAATAAATAACTTCTAGATGCATTCATTCTCCAACGCACCTGAATCAAACGAATGGCTTATTACCAGGCCTCTGCAGAGCTGAATGACATCCCTGCTCCAACACGCCATTTGAATTAGGTGTGTTGGAGAAGGGATGTATGACTGGACTTGGGCACCAATGTCTTAGACCTTTTCACATTCTTTCAGTTGTACAGTCTTTCAGTAGGATAGACCAACAGAAAGTAAGAAATAGTGTATAATTGTGAGATTAAAAGAAAAGGGGACAGTTCTAATTTTTCTTTACAAATTAGCATCAAAAAGCATGTTTCTGCATTTCTATTCAGCCACCCAAAGTAAATAGTTGTTTACTTCAGAGTGTCTGTAAACAAAATTTTCAAGTCTTGCAACGGAGTTGGACTTGGGCCATTCCAACACACAATATGCTTTGATCTTATGTATTCATTGATAGGTCTGGCTGTATGTTTGGGACTGTTGTCCTGCCAGAAGGTGAACCTTCACATCAGTCTACTGTCTTTTGCAACCTGACTCTTCACATGCACAGATGCAACAGCATGTTTGATTGCTTGATAATCAACGTTTTCTTCCAGGGTTGTCCTGTTGTTGACTCCAGCCATCTCCCCATCAACTCTGGCCAGATTTTCTGTGCCTGCTAACATTTTGGAACATTTTGGTCTCATCTGATAAGAGCACCTTCATCAACACGTTTACTGCTTTGCAGTTTGTGGTTGCAATGTGATACAACGTGGAATAGTTCATGTAAATTATTTTGCAAGGCGCTGTAAATTAGCATTAAAACTGAATTTCTCGAACTTCTATCAGATTCCAAAGTTCTGTTACATACGATGTATTTTTAGAAAACAAACTATACTTTTATTCAAAAATCTGAGTGTAATAATAATGAATGTAAGTTTTTCCAGCAAAAATTCAGTATCAAACACTTTGACATATATTGAAAACCTTAAGCATTTGCTATTTCACTGCCTAAATTGGTTAGTTTATGGCCACACATTTTCATAGGAGGCTTTCTATGGTTTAGACAAACACTTCCTTATCACAGATCATTGTGGGGGCAGAGGAGGAAGGAAAACAAGGAGGCCATTGTCGTCAGTATATGGTAGATTTGCTCTGACCTTCGGACTATCAGAGGGAGCCAACAGCTGCAGATAAGGACAGTGCCGTGTCCAACTTGACACTTGCACTTGTTGGCCCATTGAACAAAAATATATCAGCGACGGACCGCAAACAGTACAGTCTGATTCCGCTCGGAGACTTGTGAGAGGGAAGGAACCGCACAGTGAGACCAGACATATGTTTCGTTGACAGAGAAAGATAAAAAGAGGAGGAAAAAAAGACACCTAAGGAGTGGTGGAAAAACAAAAGAGGACAGAGAGGATGACCACCATCATCTGCACCGCACTTTCTTCCCTGACTCAAACAGAAGATATTAGTCACAGCCCAGACATAATGCTGAACCCTCTCTGTGAGGGGACTTCTCCATCAGTGCAGATGATAACATACACGCACACACACACACACACACACACACACACACAGCCTTGAAACGACAGGAGGCCAGCCCTATGGAGAGTCCCCTAAAATGAACATCCAGTCACCGCTTCTCAAACTACCCACACACTCTCCCACGTAAACCTGTCATGCAAACATGTACACACACACATTAAGTCACACACACATATGCATGCAGTGAATTCCCCTTCCTCAAATGAACTCGTTGCCAGAGAAAACTTGGAAGAGCTCCTAGACGTAATCTTGCCAATAGCTCTTTATTTTCTTTGACCATTTTTAATGCAATAAAAAAGCACAGGCTAATTGCAAATAAGCAATCTCTAAATTATGTTTCTCCAACCCAGCCGAACACTACTGCTGGCTTTGTTTCAAGACACACGACCGACAATAATATTTGTTTCTTTGCTCCGAGTTTTGTTCAAACAACATGTCAGCGACGGTGGTTTACTTGTAAACACCTGGCCGTGTGTGCACAGCAGTAGCTGAGAAAATGTAAAAATCTGTGATGAAATAAAGATAATTACTCTGAAATCACATACTTACAGTTGGAACCAGATATTTACATACACTGTTTTCCTGATATGATATTAAGAGATTAAAGTTTTCCTGTTTTAGGTCAGTTTGGATTACCAGCATTATTTTTATCTGCTATATCCCAAAACAATGAGAGAGAGAACATTTTATACCTTTCTTTAAATTCAAAAGTTTACATGCACTGTGCCCTTTAAAGTTTTGGGAATGTAATTGCATGGCTCTGCCTAGGTCAATCAGCTAGGAGGAACGTACTACTCCAATAGCAACATGAGAAAATCAAGATTACAATTTGTTAATAAATACAGACCAAAATTCTTTAGAGACATACCCTGTGGTCTAAAGAAACTATAATTAAAGCAAGGAAAAGGAGGGAAACCTGCAAGCCTCAGAGGACAGGTCCAACGGTGAAGTAGAGGATGGGCAGCATCATGGTGTGTGGGTGTTTATTTGCAGGAGGAACTGGTTCACTTCTTAAAATCATTTTCTGGAATGTAATGTGGAAACACTGAGGCCCCAATGCACACTGACCCTAAGCATACCGCCAAATTAGTTACAAAGGGGCTTCAGGACAGTAAAGTCAATGTTTTGAAGTAGCCGCCACCAAGCCCTGATCTCAGTCCCATAACAAATGTTTGGGCAGAGGTGAAAAGGTGTGTGTGAGCAAGGCTGTCCACAAACCTGACCCAGTTACACCAGTCCTGTCTGAAGGAATGGTCCAAAATTCCAGCAAGTATTGTGAAAAGCTTCTGGAAGGAAACCATAAACGTGTGACCTGAGTTATACAGTTTAAAAGACAATTCTACCAAATATGAAGGAATAGTATGTAAGCTTCTGAATTTGAGGAAGATTAAAAAAAGTCTCACGTTATTCTGGCATTTAGCAAATAGAAATAACTTTTCTAAACCCAAGGGACCTAAAACAGTTTTGTCTAAATTAAAGTCAGCCAGAAACACAAGTTGTCTTTTTATAGAGTGGTTGTCAACATCTGATTTTAACTGTATAAATGATCTCAAAACAGAACTAAATTATCACATTTGTATGTATTTTTACCTCAGCCACCATAACGAGAACTTGTCCCTGATTCAGATGAGTAGATCCAAGAAGAAGCTGAAAGTGCCATCAGTATTTACAGTCCCGAATGACAGAAAAAAGAAAGACAAACAGACCTACAGACAGAGGGGAAGGAGAGATTAACCAATAACTGAATCACCCAAATTACAACTGTGTCACTCCCGAAGACATACGGTAAGGGAGAGAAGCAGAGTGTCTCAGACGACAGAACCAAAGAGAGAGTCAATCTGGGAGCTTTAATCTTTATCAGCCTTACAAAGTTCACAGATAGGGACCGAAGTGGAGGCGAGTCATTGTTCCAGAGTCGCAGCTCAAACAGGTGAAAAGGAGAAACGAAAAGGAAGACTAAAAGGAAGAAAGTGATAATTGGATAAAGGAGAGCAGATGCTCAGTGATCGACCTGGCCAAATTGCAAAACTCCCTCTCAGGACCCTCTTAAGTCCTCTTCATTTGGCTAAAGTTGGATTCCTTATTTCTGTAATTACAAAGCTATTGACTAATTCGATATATGCTTGCGTGTCTCCCAGCTGTTGAGTGTTGGTGTGCTATTGAGTCATTAACTTTGACAAATTGTGACAGACTCTTTTTATTGCCACCCAATCATGAGAAACAAGAATGTGGCAGAGGAGTTAATGAGCGGCATGTTTCTCCTCTCCAACCCCCTTCCACTAAGATTCCTCAAAATCCCCCCATCGCCCCTCCATATTTATAATTTTACCACATCCTAACAATAACATGGCCAGCACTCAGCACAAAACACGCGGCCTAATGAATCTCATGCCTTCACCGCGCTGAAATGGCCAGTAAGTATTACCAGCTGCGACACTCTCCCTCGCTCTCCCCTCTTTGGCAGTGGCATGGAGCGCGGGAGTGCGGGAGTCACGCAGACACATCTGAGTGCAGCTGGACCAGGGAGTAAGAAGTGAGGCAGGGAGGAGGGTGAGATGTAGGAGGAGGAGGAAGACCACAAGTCTCCATGTTTCCAGCTGCCTTTCTCAGGGTCTCGGTTTTCTCTCCCTCCTCTCGGTTTTTTCGCAAGGCCCTCCTGGTTCCAGCTTACTTAAAAATTCCCAAACACACACTCACACATGCACGCACACCCTGATCCACCTCCCCTCCCCTTCCATCCCCTCACATTCGGCCATCTTTGTTTGGACAGGGCTCAGGAGTTCCAAAAAAGCTCTCTCAGATGTGCTGAAGTAAGGGAAAATCAAAACAAACTGGCCCTCACACACACACACAAACACACACACACATGCTCTGATTTTATGTGAGCACACAAATACCAACAAGTCCCTCACTCTCACACATAATACCATGCAACTGGATCCACATACATGAACGATTTCACATGTGAGAGGAGCTGAAATACCAGCTTCATCCAGGGAACAAATTTGAAACAAGATTTAAAAAAAGTTTGGAGGTAAGTGGCCTGCCATGGAAGGTCTGCATTCTTTTTTAAAGCTTGTGTGTGTGTGTGTGTGTGTGTGTGTGTGTGTGTGTGTGTGTGCTCTGATCCAGGATCACAGCAGCAGGACACGGCTGAACCATACCTCAACATATGTTACCTCTTTGTAATATTGACTTTGTTATAGCTATACGAGTGGGAGAGGGGAGCCAAGAGCTCAGGCCGTGCAGGAGTGGGGCCCTCCGAGTTCGCTACAAAACAAACACCCCGAACGAGCGCGAAAACAGAAAACACTTCACCCATAAAAGCAGTTTATCCACACTGGTTTGAATAAGCTCTAAAATGTCCCTCGCTCATGCTCATCACCTCTACATTTTTACTCTAAATTAGGAATAATTTCTGTGTTCAGGTTGTTATTTGCAAAGCTGGCCTGGCCTCCTGTCTGAGTATGTCCAATTCAAAGGTTAAAAAACCCTATAGGCCTGTCTCTCTCACTGTCTCTCACAGCTGATGGATGTCAGTGACTTTGTTTCTCATCTGTTCTTGAACATCTTCATCAGGGTATGATGTGTTGCTTTTTGAGATCATTTAGCCTACTTCATGTGTTCAGACTGGTTCCATTAAAGGGATTTCTTGATTCTACAGGTCAAGTGGTAATCAGGCCAGGGTGTGGCAAGTTAAATTGACCCAAAATATTTGGTTAATCACAGCTAATAAATGATTTCAGGGCAAGGTTAGTTTGAATAGCTTTTTCTTAATAACTAAAATCATCATTTGAAAACAGCTTTTTGAATTCAATCTTTGATACAAAAATTTGCTTAATGGTTTAATTAATTTTGATGAAAAAAAAGCAAAAAACAAAAGAAATTGGTTATGGGCATGTGGCACTTGCCACATCAATGTATATATAGATATAATTCATATAGAAATAATTTAATTATATATAGCTATATATAATTATATATATATATATATATATATATATATATATATATTCACGTATTAATAAATTAATAAACAAATATATTAATGAGTAACTCATTTAAGCTTGTCCGCCCCCCCCCCCCTTGAAATTCAAACTCTTAATGTTTACCATGTACCTGAGGCAGTGTGGAGTATCTGCCCCCTCTGGCCTCCCTTGGTCGTGCCACTGATAAATAAAAAATATCACAAAGTGCATTAAAAACCGGCCCTTCTGGTGGAAAACAAATGTCAGAAATGATCCAGTTTTTAGATGACCCAAACAAGAAAAGCTCATGTGCCTTTTTTTGATTGCTTTGCAGAACTAAAAGATTGATTATCATTTTCATATTCTTGAGAGTGTGAATCCCAGCTCGTGTCTTTCCCGAGTGATGACTTTGCCTCTAAATTTGAATAATGAAGTCGAGTCATTTGAATATTCCCTCTGTATTTAAAAAGGAAAAAGAAAATGATGTTTTTACTCCATGCAGCAATATTAGCCATGTTAATTGGGCTCTTTGGACTTTCCTAATAGAAAGACTAAATTAATTACTTATGTCGACAAAATGTCAGACACGCCAATGTAATAACTACAACTGTTTCCAGCAGCGTTTGTTTTCAGTGTGTGCCTTTTCATGTTTGTGTTTGTACGAGCGGGAAGGCTCCGCTAGCGTCCGGTAGTTCGAGTTAGGTCTAATGAACGAGATGGGAACAAAGTGCTTTGACATCCTCTCCATGTTTCATCTGCGGCTCTCGAGGGCCCTTCTCCATCATTCATCCCCTCTTCTCATACTAATCAGCCACAACGCTGCAGACTGTTTTGCTTGCAGAGTGACTCGTGTTGAAACGCACCAACACACACACTCTTTCTGCTCAAGAATGCCAATCTAAAGTCTGAGTACCCATATGTGCATGTGTTTGTGTGTGAGAACTGCGTGATCTGATCATTAGTGTGTACCCACTGTGTAACCCCCCCATCACCACCACGGGGGGCTTTGAAGTTAAACATTTTTTTAGCTTATGGCTGTTTTTCAGACTTGAAGAAAAATGGTATCAGCGCATTTTTCAACTACGAGTAAACATTAGACTTTAGGAAAAGACGGTGATGCGGGCGACGTTGAGGGTACCAGTGAAAGTGAGATCATCAGATTATGTGTGTGTCTGTGTGCGCATACAGTACATGTTTTAGTGCACAGCGAGCAAGTGCAGGAGAAGGCCTGCTGATGCCATGTTTCAGACGACCCCTTGAAGTGGAAATGAGCTTCCCATTCTCATAACTAGTCAGTTCTCACAAAGTCAGCAAACTCTGACAACCCCCACACCCCCCCCAACCCTGAAGATCTGATGACATTTCTCCACCTAGCCCTGTGGTCAGCATGCAGTATGAATTCACAAGCCATGCAGCCCACACTGTGCTTTTCAAGAAATCTCTCACAAATATCAGTATCTACGCGTCTTATCTTTTTAAGAATAGAGTAAAAGTGGACTTTTTTAACATATCAGTGTTTATATCATATTACATAAACTTAGTCCACAAAAATCCTCATACTTTTCTCTTGACCCTGTAAGAAGTTTCAAATTTAGTGTTTAACCTGCTCAAGGCCCTTGTTAAGACTTAAATAAGTCTGAGTTTAGATCACGTATAACCGAATGTAGTTCAACCTTTATCACTCAATTCAGAAACCTTGTACAAACAAAATTTCTTGGTAGAAAGCAAAAAAACAAAACCAACATAAAACTTGAAATATTTGTATTGACAGTCAGATTCTTTTATTTTGTTGATTTAGTCTCTTCAATCAATTCAAAAAACAGAGGTTAATGTTAAGACATGTTTTTAAATCCGCTTTGTATTTGCAGATGGAAATCAAAGCTTGTCATTGAAACATTGAGCTGTACAACAAGACACCTTGTGAATATCATGAGGGATGAGGCCAAAGTCATATTTGTAAGAGACAGACAAAAACACTTCCACACAAACCAGAATTTCCAGACAGGACTGTCACACGCAACTCCTCAACAATGTATAACTTGGTCTTAACAAAAAGATGCCTCTGCCAAAAAGATGCATCGGGGATCTCATCAGAAACAGATTTCAGTTTGTGTTTGTAAAAGAAGAATGTCTATAATTCGGCAAAAATCATTGTTTCAAACCAGTATGGCCACTTTGCACCAAGATGCAAGTAGTAAACATGGATGCACCTAACAAAATGCTGTCTGGCTTTCATGAACTTTTAGAATTTTATTAATATTTGCTATCAAACAACAATAATTCAGCATGAATCATGCTTTCCATTCTGAAATGCCACCTACTTATAATATAGTTAAGCAGCCACAAAGATGACTCCACAATAAGATGCATATGGAATATATTCAGGAATATCAGTTCATATTTGTAAAGGAAGGAAGGCTATAGTTCAGCAGAAGGATTTATAAAGTGGTAGCTAACCATCTTGCAGCAGGAATGCAAGTAGCACTCCTGGCAAAAAGATGGCTCTACCAAAACAACATACATATGGGAAATCATTAGAAAGGCATTTCAATTTATGTTAATATAGGAAAGATGAAAATAAAACTGGTTCGTAATAATACGTAATTTCCAGATAAAACTGCCACACACCGCTGTTTAAGGTTTTAATGGAGTTGGCCTCTTACTAAAAAGATGCAAGTACATAAGATGCACAGGGGCTATCATCACAAACAGATTTCAAGTAGTTTTTTATATAAGAAAAAGGACAATAATTTAGGATGCCTCCTAATTTCAAAGTAGTACTGCCACACCCGACTGTTCAAGGCTTTATACTGTAGCATTACTGATATTCCTTTGCTACTAGTGGCACAACAGGCTCAACAGGAAGCAAGTACTCATAGCAAGACGCAGCAGTCCACACCTGGTTGTGTTTTTTATTGTTATTTTTTTGATTAATATAAAAACAAAGCTTTTTATAAAGTGTTTTGTAAATATTACAACATTTTCAATAAAAAACACAAAAGGAAAAAAAATGCACAGACATGAAGATGACATCAATTGTTGAAAATCTTGAAAAACGAAAATTTTTTTAATGTTTCCATTGTGACCATTAACTACCTTCCATCTGGTGTGGTGCGCATGCATGAACGCTGCAGTTTGAACCTGTGCTAACACCTGAGGGCCAGTCCCCAGCCATCCTCGAAGCCATGAGCGACAGCTGTAGGGATGCTGCGGTGATAGGCATCATTGGCTTGCTAGAGACTAATTGGTCCACGCCGCTCCTCTGAGTGGCCTCACTAATTAATTAGAAAGGCAGTAGAGCTGAAATTTTTAATCAGGACACCAGCCTCTCTGACAAGGAGGGGGTTAGGAAAAAAAAAGTTGCATCACCCCATCATCCCATGTAATCCACCAGACAGCAATCTCCCATGTCTACATTTGAAGTATATTGTGTGTTTATTTGTATTATCTGATGTGGTAATAAGGTGAAAAATCATCATAGGCCAAGAATATTCATTTACATTTGGAGAATTCAGTGTGTTCAGTTTGTGAAAATTAATGTCTTAATTTCCCTTTTGTGTTTGTATGTATCTGGAAAAAAGAAGCAGAAAAAAGCTTAGAAACCCATTCACACATCTGATAACTTTAAGTTTTTTATGTCTTTTTTCTGCTCCATAAACACCTTCTCCATAATGCACAACTAAAAGTGGTCTCTAAAAGCACATTGTGTAATATTAAAACCTCTTCCTGTAAATGAAACTAATTAATTTAAGGATTTATGTGTACAGGAATGTGTCCTGAAGCCATATGCATCACATCCCAGGGATTCCTGCTAAATATATTGATTAAAAGATTAAATATTAGCTTGCTCACACGGACAATAAAAAACCACAGGAGTTTGACAGGATGCACATTGGTAACTTTGCCTGTTCAGCTCAAAGATAAAAGGCTTTGTTGCTGAATGAATACATAAAAAAAAAAAAACATCTAAAAGAACCGTACATGCTTGAACCTTTACCTTCGATGGTGACATCGGCTTTGTGAGCCTCTTAATCTGTGTGACCATCTCAGCTCCTCTCATCACTAATCAACCAACCGGCGTTATCAGCCTGTTGCTCAGGCCAAACTAAACACACGCCGCCTTTTTATTGCTTTGTTTTCACAGGTCATTAGGGGAAGGGGAGAAGATGCATTGATTAGTTTTCCAGACCACTGGATTATTGTTGTGTTATGACTATCATCATTAAGTTTCATTAAGGCTGCGGTTGTTCTTGTTTCCAGAAAATGAAGACATTACAGGAAAGGCCAGTTGTAAGGGGAGCAGACAGCATGCTACAGTAATGGAGAACATGAAGCAAGTCAAAGAACAGCAGTACAGCACTGTGTAAAAGTTTTAAATCATCACATCTTTACCTTCAAATATTCAGGGTTTTTTTTACCTTTCAAATTTATGGATGTGGGGTTCCTCATGTTAATGGTCCAAATGGGATTTTTAGGAGGTTGAAAGGTCAAAAAAACTAGCAATGAAGAAATCCCTTTAATTAAATTTGTTTAGAAATAACATGCAAAGAAAATGACCCTTCGTGTCTACAGCTGTTTGTGACCCAAAGGCACTGTAAAGCATATGCAAAGCATAATGAGCCATCTAATTTCATTCAAGAAATGTGGACTTAAGCTTAACATTAATTACTTTCCACACATCAACATATAAAAAATTTTTAAATAAACTGAACCATGACGTCAGAGCAAATAAAGTCAAGGTTACAGACACCCACAGAGAGTTATGATACATATGAAGGTTGTGAAAAATGCAGCTGTCTGCCTTAGATGAGCAGCCTAAACCTAGAGTCCTGTGAAATAGATTTGTTTTTCCAAAATCCAGTTCTTCAAAATTAAAGTAAATTTACACTTTAAACCTAAAACAGTATCCAATCATATGGTTAATGTATGTACTTACATCAGTTCTACAGAAAAATAACATTTATTTAGATTAATTAAATGATTTAGTAAAACAAAACAAAAAAATCATAATTATATTAAGTAATTGTAGTTAAATTGATCAATATAGTCATTTAGTTTTTTTTAAAATAAAAAGTAGCTTACATATTTACTCACATCCTTCTCTGCTGAGGATCTTTCCTCTGGGAGATGTTTGCTGAGATGCTAGGCTAACATTAGCTTGATTCCTCTCTGTTTAGATAACTCAGCTCATCACATTTTCTTTGCAGTTCAACAAGTGTGGAAAAACGTACAGAAATAGTTGTTCTCCTGCTTCTCAAACTAACTGCTTTGCTTTGATTGTTGTAACAATTTTGGCGCTGTGGTCACGTTGAGCTTCAGTTCAGGCCGCCCTCGAAATAATGCAACTAATAAACAGTTTCTGTATGCCATAGCTATGAAAATAATTTAAAAATCCAACAAAGACCCGATGAACCAAACTTTAGTTGACCATCTGTTGTATGCCAAGTTTTTAGCTAATTGACCTTTGAGGATCCCCTTCTTGGAGCTAAAATCATGTTTTAAAATAATTCAGGATCTTTGATTAAGAGACTGCTTGGATGTAAAAGATACAGATTTAAATGACTTAAGTCTTCCACACAATGCTATATGTATGATACCTCTGTATAGCAGTGTGTTAAAGTGCTTCAAGGTACATAATCTAGTGAGGACGCCCATCCTGACCCCCTTTTGAGTTATACATTCCCATTAGTCTTGCTTTCCATCCTATTCTTGCTGCTTTATTGCATTTCACATTTATTTAAAGTGCCAAAAAATAAAAGCTTAATGGAGCATCAGTCCCTGGCATCTTCCTCTCACCCAGCTCTGCTCTGTAGTTGCACATACCCTCCCAGAGCAAAGATAAACTGGCTCTGTCGCTTGGCAAATTAGCACGTTAGATAGTTAGCAGAGGGCGGCCTAGTGTGATATGTACTGAAGTGGAATAAAATGGCGGGACAGGGACTGTACTAATGGCTCACTTCCTCCTCATGGGCGGCTTCTCCGCTGCTCTGCACGCGCTGGCATCAGTGCAGCCACGGGGCTCTCGCTTGGCCTCTGCAACAGACACACAGGAAGATGCCTGGCGGCAGCAGAGCCACTTTCACACAACTCTTCGGCTGTGACAGCATGCAAGACCTAACACACCAGCTCTGAGGAAAACTGAGGGTGACATGCAACAGATAATACATTTATCAGCCCACGAAGAGGTTCAGACAACTGAGTTGGTGGCGTTAGCTGGCTGCACGGCACCATTGGATGCATTATTTACAGGAGGAGCTGGAGCGTTAGTGATCTGCTTGGCACTTTTGGGGGTAGGTGGGGAGAGCCATCAGTGAGCGAGTGTATCTCTGTCAGTGTGAGTAAACAAACAGCGGGGACATGGTGTGACAGAGCAAACGGCATACCACTCAGACACACACACGCACACGCACACACACACACACACACACATGCATGCAGGCTCATCAGGGACCCCGGGGAGGTGGGTGGCTTCCATATTTAAAGGGCTTTTCTGGCATTTGTCCCCAGGCCAAATGCTGTGACTACACTCTGCTAATGTCAGAACAGCACTTAACCAGCCATTTCCATGGACAGTAGGGAATATGTGAAGTAAATACAAGAGCAGGTCAGGAAAAAGTACGACTAACAAGGAAAGATACAAGAAGTAATGAAACAGAATGTAATTATATTTTTGTAAGATAAGAATACAGTGCTATCCACACTTATGATCAAAACTTGTGAAGTGTTATAGAAGAAGAGCGAGTGGTGTCCTAGTTAATGCTTTGAAGAAAGAAAGAACAAAAGGGGCGCAAATACGTGTGGAAGGTGCTGATTATTCAAACCTTTTCCATTGTGTCTCTTGTTTAAAATGTATCTGAATGGGCATTAATACGCTAATCTAATAACCTGAAATTCCTCAGCCTAGTCTACCACCTGCAGTCAGTGTGACTATGCTGACCTTCGTTCCCACAAACCATCTGAAAACCTGGAGCCAGACAAGGTAGTGTCACTGACCTGGGCACAGTGAAAAAAAGAGTTGCCTCTTCACTATCCAAAACCTTAACCCCAATGCTCCTTTGATTCGTTGTACCTGTTGACACCAGTAAAAGTGTTGACCTATTTTCCTACATTAAGGAGAGGTGAAACTCTCTGTTGGCATGTCATTACCTGGAAGCTCGTGTGGAATGCAAAGAATGGTAAGCTTCTCTTTGGTCACCTGTCCCCAAGTGTCAGTCAGGGAATTTGCTTGGTGTGCTGCCCTTTGGCTCCAAGTGAGACCAAAGGGAGCCCAAAGGCCTCCCTGGCATGTCCTTTTCTACCACTGACCCAAAGAGCACCCCCAAAGAGAGGTGACCGAGTGGGTGAATCAGCTCCTTTTAGTTCAACCTTTCATTGCCAGAGCTAATTATAGAGGCTAAGCAATATGTTGGCTTCCAGTTGTAATGTTAGTAATGAAGTGCAAACTTCTGAGTTGTCAGCAAGACCGTCTTATTCAGATCCTAAAGGTTGCTGAAAATCTGCAGTAGCTTGCAAAAGTATTCAAACAACTGTTTCACATTTTGTCACCTCAGTCTTTAATGTATTTTATTTGGATGTTATGTGATAGGTCAAGTTAAAGTAGAATTATTTTGAAGTGAAAGGAAAATAATTTATGGTTTTGTAAATTAATATTTAACCCCTACTGAGTGGATACCTTGTAGAGCTACATTTTATTGCAATTACAGCTCCAGATCTTGTGGGGTGTGCCTCTTTCAGCGTTGCACTAGGATATTTGCACATTCCTGAATGCAAACTTAGCCATATTTAAATACAGCATCTGTGGACATCAGTTTTCAAGTCTGTGTGTTTGGTGGTGGGGTGTAAAATATTCCCTCAAAAACTTACAGTTAATGTCTTGTATGCCAAGACGTCAACTGTAACAGGAATGAGTGATAAGTGATGGTGTTTCAGCTTCATGAGTGGGTGCCGTATTTCGTAGTGGAATATTAAAACTGGAATCTCTCTTGACTTCAAATTAAGACCCAAGCAGCTTCTGAAAGAAACAATAGTAAGAAAAAAAGGATTCAACCTAAAATGTAAACAAATTCCTCAGTAATTTCAACAACTCGGCAGCTGAAACACTTTGCTGCAAAAATAAATGAGTAAATACATTATTAGACTCAAAACTCCATCAGTTTAGAGCTTGAGTGTGTCAAATCACAAAATCACAAAAGCATGGATTTGTAATTTTTACTACCGGTAATTATATTCCCAGTGATGTGAATAACGACCACCCAGATGTAAAGTGAGAAAGACAGATGAAAAAAGATTCATTGTATGAGAAAGACTATCTTTTTAATTTTGATCAAAGATTCTTTCATTTTTTTGTGAGTAAAGGAAATTATCCTAAAGCCATTGGATTTAAAAGCAAGAGATAATAAAAGCAAGGGTAATTAGAAAGAAGATTTGGACCAAATTAAGGCAGACTAACAGAGGCTACCATCAACATCAAGGCTACTGTGTTGTATTATTGCAATAGGTGAGCTTAATCTGTTTTCCCCTCGTTTTTAAATAAGAGGATTGGGACACAGAGGATAAAGAAGGTTTTCTTATCTTCAAATTCAACAATTTGAGAGTTTTTTATTTCTGCTAAATGACACAGTTTGTTCTTTTTATTAATCATGCTTTTATGTCACTATTAATGTTGAGTAATCAACTTACACGGCTGTAGCCAGTGGGTTTGAGGATGACTAAGCTGCCCAGCATTGGCAGCATAAGGTGAGCAAGCCACTTAAACCTGCTTGCATACATATTATTAGCATTACCATATCCAGGCCTAACTGCAGCTACAAAGGGAATAATGTGTGTCAGGAGAGGGTAAAATTAGAACCAAAACCAACACTCCTCCTTAAATCCACTCCCAAAGTCCCCACGTCCTTACTTATAGCCGAGCTTACAGCGTCAAACGCTAATAAGTCAGCTAATTCAATTAGGAGCCGACTTCTTTCAGCCTCTAAAATGAGACTTTGTGCACAGATTCCCTCACAACTCCACACAGAACTCTTCATCATGCCGAAGTGGCCTTTATATGGAAGCCTCTGTGAATAAGAGAGGAAACTTGCCACTGAGCTTGTTAGCAAAACGCCCTGATCTGAGGAAAGAGATGTGACTAAAGCCGGGTCTCTTAAGTGTCTGTCACCATGATCTAACCCAGGGAGAGCTCTCTGTACGCTGTGTTTTTCTGTGTCTGCGCGTTCTGCAGTGACTGGGGATGAGTCTCGTCTTGTAGCTGCAGGTGACAGGGAGCCCTTTCTTGTTGTCAAGTCCTGACGGAGCTCCCACATGAAAAACATTTCACTCGAGCGGCTGTCTTATTTTCCTTCCTTCCTCTCGGTCTCTTTCTGTAGATCTCAAAGGCAACAAGCACAGAAACAGAAGGAGCCAATCTTTGACTCCTGCCTCTCTTTTGTGTCAGCCTTCTGCCAGGCTCCTTTTCTCCCTTTCTTTATCTGACCAGCCTTTTCTTGTCTCAAGTATTCCAAGCCTCCCCTTTTCCCTCTTCCCTCCCCTCCTTCTGGTTTATAGATCTGAGTTGGGTCTCAAGAGGAAAATACAAGTCAAGCCATTGTCATTTCAAACAGCGTGATAACCAGACACTCTGCTGCCCACTGACAACTCAGGGGAACCAACCCTGGCTTTGACTGTTAGCTCCTCTCCCCCTCTCCGTCTTGCTTCCTGATCCTTTATTCTCTCCTTTCCTTTCCATTCTTTTCCTTCCTCCAACCTCATCTTCTCCATCTCCTACCCCCACCCCCCACTCTTCCCCCCTGCAGGAGTCTTAGCAGCTTGTTGTTGTTTGCTGCTTGATGCTGCTACGCCTTGCTCCTCTACTCTCTCCTCTCTGTGCCGTGGGGGGCCGAGGGGAATAGTTGTCTTAGTGTGCGTACCAAGGTCAGTGCTCTCCACATGACAGTTCTCTGGATCTTGACAAGGCGGGAAATCAATACTTTCGGACTTGTGGCGCTGCCCTCGGTGTAACAACAACCCTTAGCCGGCACGGAGCACAGCTCAGGCACCTGACACATCCCCAGACCCCTGCTAGGGAGCTCCTTCCACTCCATCTCTGACCCTTTTAAATTTCAAAAATCATCCCTGTTTCACTTTACTACATCCTTCCCCTCTATAGGTTTCTTTCCTCAGTGCCTCCAACCTGCTTTATATTAGATTAGCAGTTTTTGTACATTATGCAATGCATGTTTCTATCTTGTCTCAGAGTCTGGTGAATCACAGGTGTTTGTTGTTGTTTTGCAGACGTAAAGATGTATCTGCAGGACTCTGATCTGTGCATCCAGGCACACATGAATCGAAATAAATTTGAACATCATTAAAGTTCATTTATTTCAGAAGTTAGTATCAAAAACTGAATATGCAACACCAGCAAATGACATGGCACACAAAATCATCACTGACTATAAAAACATCCCACTGGACTTGGACTCTGTGCCTCTGCACTCCTTCACCAGACTCTGTAAACTTGATTTTTAAATTAAATGCTAAATTTACTTCCATCTGAAAGTAGGACTTCGGACCACTGAGCAACAGTCCACTCCTTTTCTTCTCAGCCCAGGTAAGATGGTTCTGACATGGGCTCAGGTTAAGGAGTGGCTTGAAGCAAGGAATGTGACAGTTTTAGCACATGTTCTGAAAACGTCTGTGTGTGAAAACCCATGTGTTGTAAATCTTTTACAAACTCTTAAATGGTCTTCACGTCACAGTCGCCTCAAAGCTGTGGTTATCCATGTAGATTGTACACCAGTTGCAACCACATTTTTACCTTCCACTCAACTTTTCATTAATATGCTTGACTACTGAACTATATGAGCAGACATGTTCCATAGCAATAACTTATAATGGCTTACCCTCTTCTTTAAGGGTGTCAGTGACTGTTATAACATTTCTGTATTAAAAATCATTTTTATGAACATATGTAATATTTAAATATTCTGGGAATCTTGGGTTTTTATTGGCTGTAAGCCATAATGAAACATAACAGAAATAAACACTTTTTCGCTGTTTGAGTTTAATTACGGGCATTTCAATGATATTTGCATTAAAATGCATATAAAATGACTAACCTGTAATTGCAGAGGAGCAGCGGAAATATTCACCGTTAAAGTGAAGCCATGGGCGACATTTTTTTAAAGGACACTAAAGGCTTGCATGCTGTTCTTTGCCATCAGATGAATGCTTGGAGAGTTGCAGAGAACACTGGCATTGAGCCCCAAACCGATTGTTAAGCTTGCCTTTTGGCCTGCCTCTAATGATGAAGAGGGGAGTATGCTCTGGGCCAATTACAGCTTCTGTCTTTGCGCAGTCAAACTGAGTAAAACTCCTGATCTCAGCCCCTGCAGAGAAGAGTCACAATCAGCCGAAGACCCCCGGGGTCTCTCCAAGGGCCACAAGCCAGCACACACTCCCGGCTCTCATGTCCAGCTGGACATCTATCATCCCGAGGGCCTGCTCCCCGGGTTCAGCTGGAGCAAAGAAGGTGCATCAAATAAAACAGCCACTTTAATGAATTAGATATTGAGCTGTTCATTAAAAAAATCAAACTCCCTGAGGTCAGCAGGGAATCCACAGTAACTCAGTGCAACCTGGGGATGAACGGCACTGGTATAGAAGAGTCATAAAACATTCCAAGCGTCTGATGAATTTCCTGATTGTTACCCAGAGAAGCTCAATGTTTAGGGGCTAGATGGCAGCTTTTTGTGTTTCAAAAAGACTGGCAGTGCCTTTCAAAAAGGTTTATACACACAGAAGTTTTAAACACTTCCCACATTACAACATACCAGCAAACCAGCCAACCACCAACACACAGTAGTGCATAACTGGGAAGTGGAATGAAAATGATTCATGGTTTTAAATTATTTTTGATAGTTACTCTGACATCCCTAAATAAAATCTAGTGCTATCAAGTTCCTTTACAAAGTAGCTAATTAGTGAACAGAGTTCATCCTGGTGTAATTTAATCTTAGTTTAAATCAAGGTGCTCAGTAAAAGAGGTTTGCAAGAGAACATTAATGAACAAACAGCATCATGAAGACCAAGGAACACAGCAGACAGGCCAGGGATCAAAATGTGGAGACCTTTAGAGCAGGTTTAGGGCATAAAACAATATCCCAAGCTTTGAACATCTCAGAGAGTTCTGTTCAATCCAACATCTGAACATGGAGAGAGGGTGGGCCAACTGTAAACATACCAACACACGGATGTCCACCTAAACTGGCCAGACAAGGAGAACATTAATCAGAGAAGCAGCCAGGATACTCATGGTAACTCTGGATGAGCTGCAAAGACCCACAGCTCAGATGGGAGACACAGCAATTATTAGTCATGCAATCTACAAATCTGGGATTCACGGAAGTGTGGCAAGAAGGAAGCCATTGCTGAACAAGCCACAAGAAATCTCATTTGCAGTGTAACACAAGCCGTGTAAGAGAGACAGCAAATATGTAGAAGAAGGTGCTCTGGTTCCATAACACACGCAAACACATCACATAACCCTGAACCATCTCTGCGGTGGAACATGCTTTTCTTCGACAGGGACAGAGAACATGAACGGAGAATAGAATTACACAAGACGTGGCGTAGTGGTAGAGCGTGAAACCCATAAAAGCAGGCCACAGTCCTCAGCTGTCACGGGTTCGAGTCCCAACCCCAGAGCCCTATGCTGCATCTATCCCCCCTCTCCCCACCCCACTTCATGCACCAACTTTGGAAAAATAACAAAAATAAAGGCCACTAGTGCTACAAAAATATATATAAAAGAATAGAATTACATTACAGAATTAAAAGTATTCTGTTTAAACAGTCTTATTAGGTTGAAGCAAAGGACATTTTTTTATTTTCCATAAGACATCATCAGCTTCCCCCTCATTTGATCGAGAGATTTAAAGGCTCCCCTCCTCCTCCTCATCCTCCACTTCTCCCTAGATGAATGTGATCTAAACAGCCACATCTTCCCAGTGTTTTTTTCCACAGTGACAGCCTTTCTCATGAATTAAAAGAGGAACCCATTGATTTTCCCATTGCTTAAATTTGCAACTTAATCCCCCAGATATGCAGAGAATGTACTGCCCTGTCAATAAATGGAAGCGCCACTGACGGAAGCCTGGCTGCTCACTGGAGAAAAAGGATGACAAGACAAAGGAGGCGGGCAGAGGGCAGAGTTAGTGGTGAGCGAGGAGCCGTGCCACCAAAGACTACACTCTGACCGTTAACACTCGCTCAGATGGATTACTGCAAACATAACACATCATCCAACTGCACCGCCAGGAGAATAAGAAGGAGGAAAATCTCCACTGTCTTACAGCCACTTCATTCCACTTTGCCAAAAAAGCAAACACAGCACATCATTATGTTTATAAGGCTAATAAACCAATCACCGTCCTACATCTGTATAGTGTAACGAGCCATCCAGCTTGGCCTTGCACTGATCAAATATCGTTATATAACCAAAAGCCAACATTGTGGAAAGACGTTGTCTGGGACTGAGATGGAAAAAGCACACTTGTCCCCTCTTAGTGAGGGCCTTGAGGAAGTAAGGGGATATCACAACCTCGCCCCAGGAGCAAGCACGGCACAGAGCCCATGCCCTAATTCACAATAAGCACCATAATGTTCTCATCTGACTCCTAATGTAGCCTATAAATCTGTGCTACTCTGGTCTCCATCAGCGTAATGCTCGGTATTAACAGCCCGACTCATACAGTGAGCGCAGCGTGGACCAAAGGCCACGCTGCGCTTTTAATCTCCTCTTCTACAAAACTTATTATGGAGAAATGTGAGGAACATGAAATTTTAGGAAGGCATTTGACAGATTTCTGGGGAATAAATGGACAGACTGTGAGTGTAACCCAGAGTCCACCCTCTGTTACTGCATCCCTGCATGTAAACCCTATCCTACAAGGCGATGGGGGTGGTGTGGCTTCATGCCAGAAGCTGTGATGTTGTTGGCAGCAGATTTCCTTTGTGGCCGCCGTACTTGTGCAGCACATAACATGATACCCACGAAGACCAACAAGCATGCACTGGAACACACATGTGATTGGAAAATACTCTGCACAATGCATGCAGATCAACGTAGGCAATTATGGAAAAAAGGAAAAAACCATGACTATTTTCACCATTCATCCCAACCCACAGCCTTGTAGGAAACAAGGAGGGGAAAAGAGCACAGTGTATCCTTGACAGGGTTCATCTGGTTCCAGTTAAGTGCAGATGCTCAGCTTTTATTGCAGCAGTCTAGTATTTCATGGCAGATTTAGCCAGTGGTTTGCCTCTCCGCTCGCTGCAGCTCTAATGATGGTGCATCACTTGTAAATTGTGGCACACCAATGATAAACAACAGTTTGTTGCTTAATTCCACCAACGTTTTGCTCCTCTTAGTGTGGCCACCAAAATGTGTAATGTTTTTGCTGCTATAATGCGCAAAGAGTGGAGAGTTTAATGCACAAAGAGGACATGAAAAGATAATTAACCTGTGTTGTTCTAACTGAAACATTTGATTTACTCCACATTTGAAGCAGAGCTCATAATGTTCTGCCTCCTGCTAACCAAAGTACACATTTTCAGCAAAAAGCATTGGACGCTTTAAATTCATGCTCTAAATCCAAACCGTGATTGATAAATTATTGTCAGATTATTGTTCTGAATACTGTTATTATGTGAACTTAACTGAAGTTACTCTTCATCTGCTTTTGGTTTCATAGTTAGTTATTGTTTCTAACTTCATTTCTTTACTGATGATGCAACAAATTACTGCTGAGACCTGGATTTTTTGTCATTGGAGCAATTTTAAATCAATTCAAACAATTTTCTTGCTATTTAAAAAAGCTTTATTTAGAAGAACTGGAAACAGCTGCAAAACAGAGGAAACGTTTATACATAAACCTCCACACTCATTGGCATCCCTTACTATTACAGATACTTTTCATGTATTTTATTTATTTTTTAAGTTGAATTGAGTGTTTAGAAACCTCATTAGTAATTTGTGACTTCTTTTTTCTCTGGGGTAGAAATATTTTGTGACAAAGTAGCTGAAGCTACTCTTCAAAATTAGAAAGAAAAGAGAACCATTCAGTTAAGGCAAAAATTTGTTGGTCTTCACGAGTCAGTCTATGACTAGAATCAACCAGATGTTCACTTAAATTTGCCCTTATCCACAGTCAGAGCAATAACCTCATAACAAAGCAACTTTAAAATAACTGGATCTGTGGCAAATGAAGCTGGACTAAGATCTAAGTCCATCTTGCAACCACACACTCTGAGCTGAATGATAAGGTTAGAAAATGTGTAGTCCTCACTGTTAGAGAACGGTTCATGAGGCATGTCAGAAAAAGCTTTTTCTTTCCAACCGTCACAATTACAGATGTGCCTAATTTGCTAAATGTTAATGGAACTGTGCTTTAGTGAGATGAGGTACCCACATACCCACCTTGACACACTCAAGGTGAGTATGTGGATATGTCAAACAACATTTCATTGTCCACTGGTAAGTATAGTAGAGAGTCTGTGATGCTGTGGGCCTGCTTTTCTTCTAAAATGATATAATATTAGGAACTCTGAAGTTCCAGCAGATTTTGAAAAACAATCAGAGGGCATCGGCTAGAAAACTGAAAATTAGTTATCTTAGGTCTTCAGATTGGATGATGATCCAAATTAGAACACAATCTGAGACTAAATCAATTTTCTTTTATGACCATCCTAATCCTCGGACTTAAATCCTTCAAAAAACCTCCTGGATGAGGAGAAGACGAGATCATAAGAAAGGACCTAGGAGTGTGGAGGATCTAGGCAGATTGTTTAAAGAGGTCTGTCTCTCTGTATGCTCCAAACGTGCCCAAATGTTCTAGGAGAAGACAGAGGCAACGAGTCTCTGTCCCGAGAAAGAAGCGCTGAGTGTCTCTTAACTGGCTCGTTTAGTCTTGATGGCCTAAATGATTTCATCACTATTAATGACAGGGACCGTGGCTGCCTGCGACGTGGTGCCAGATGCTCGGGGACCACCGAGCATCCCGCTCACCTCTTCTAACACCCAGCAGCTTTTCCTCACCCGCCCCCTCGCTTCTGTACAGTCAAATGATTGTCCTCTACATGGCCCCTACCACTCTATTCTTCATATATTACCTAAGTCATAGTGCCCAGCTAAACAGAATACAGACCTTAGGAGTTGGTACTTGCATCAGTGAGATGTTATTCCTTCAAAAGTGTGTAATTTCTGAGGATTTCCTGGAACCTACATTCTTTTTCTCTGGACACTTGAGGCTGGCCAACAAATCAGAGATCAGCCCAGTTCCCCAGTTACCACTGAGGGCAGAGTTCAGAGATAGCAGGTCAGCTGGCCAGGCTGCCCCCCTGATGCTGCTCCTCCAAATAGAATCAAAACCTTTTGACGGCTCTGATCTCTTTCCTTTTTTCTGCCTTCATTAGCAGCCTGGAGTAATTGTTAGCTGCTTTTCAGACAGATGTACAGGGCTGCTTTGTCTCGACTCATTGATGTGATTTTCATTCATTTTGATAATGAAAGCGTTAAGTGCCATTTTGGTCTCGCGTCTTCTCCCTTTCCCTTGTCTCCTCTGTCTAGTTGAGCTGCTTGGTTCCAGCTAAGTAATGACATTTTAATTGTTTATGTGTGAGTATGACAATAGTGGTGTGTGTGTGTGTGTGAGAGAGAGAGAGAGAGTGTGAGAGAGAGAGAGAGAGAGAGAGAGAGAGAGCAGGAAATCTCTGCTCTTTGGTTAAAGCACGAGAGCCTATGTCTTTCCTGCTATTGTAAGAATTAACTTTTGGCCCCGGATACATCAAACTTGCACAACCTGGAAATAAATGGGGCCCTTAAAATTGAGAATCCATAAAGTGTGGAGAAAATTAGAAATCACTTCCTCAACATGTGTTTCCACTATGCAAGCCTGAGGTACAGTGCACCTCTTTTTTGGAACTAATTCAGCAACTGATTGCTAATTTTTAAGAAGTTCCAAATGTCGCCGCCTGCTTTTCATTTGTCACAGAATTTAGGAGGTTCATTGTTAAAGTGTGATCAAATATAACTGCCTTGTTCCTAGATCTGAGATAGCCTGAAGCTGTGTGTGTATGTTGTCCCAATGTTCATATATATATATATATGTGTGTGTGTGTGTGTGTGTGTGTGTGTGTGTGTGTGTCCATGCTGTTCTAATTTCCCAGGGCCTAAGCCCTCATTGATCCTGTTGCTCCTGTCTTCCCAAGAATCAGAGCTGGGATTAGGCCTTTAAAATGAGCCTTCTCATTGTAGATATTAGGTCATTTATTTCACAGGCTTACATATGAAATTATTGACTCTTCCCAGACACCTTACTTTATCCTCTTACATAAATACATTTTTTAACCGTGCCACATCAATATGACACGGATGTATTCTTTGGAGGATCTAATTAATAGGCAAATCTTGTGAGTGCGGATTTGATTACTAATCTTCCTAAGTGATCTGTCATGGGAAGATTTAAGCAAAACCAAAGAAATGGTCCACAGTAAGCATGTTACTGTGTAAAAGTCAGAAATGTATAATCTTTTACAGTTTTTTTGCAAAAATGGATGCATATGAAATGTGAACAAAATTTTCACATTTTGTTACAACAAATTCCACTGTATTTAACTGGGATTTTTGTGATAGACCAACACAAAGTAAATCATAAATGTAAAGTGTAAGAAATCAGTTGTATTTTTTAGTTGTTTTTCTATTCAGCTTGCCTGTGTCAAGATTGAATGGTACGCTTTTATGAACAATCACTTTTCCAATTCAGACCATTATTGCATTTAAGTCTGGACTTTGATTAGGCCATTCTATGCTTAGATCTAAACCATTCCATTGTACCTCTGGCTACATGTTCAGGATTGTTGTCCTGAGGTAGGTAAATCTTCCCCAGTTGCATTTTTTATGTTCAAATCTTGGGGTTTGTTTTATACGATAAAAAAATATTATTATCACTGGTGGACTCTAAGAAGAATCAATGTAAATTGGACTGAATACATATGCATGCTACACTTTTCAGCTTTTTGCTCGCATTTTGGCAACTGTAGCTTATATATTATGTTAATTATATAAAAACAAATAATTTAAATCGCAAAGAATATGATATGGTTGATATGTTGTCTGCTTTTGCAAAACAAAAAACATGGAAAAATCATCTAAGAATCAGACGTACTGAGAGGCTGGGTGGGGAGAGGGTGCAGTTTCTTGTCCCCACATAGCAGACAAGGGATGGGCAGGCTTCAGGGAAAGAAAAGAGTGGGAAACAGGCAATGAGGGAGAGTGCAGAGGTTGTCATAGGCTCGTCACAGCACAGGACAAGGAGGGAAAAAGGAGAGGGGGAGAGCATATTCCAGCCTCTCACATCTGTTATTCGTTTGTACTGAGCTGGGAAGAAAATAGCAGGAAGCGTTATGGTGGTGGCTGAAGATAAAAAGACAAGAAGATTGAATAAAAAAACATGTGTCACACATGCCCGCTGGATGAGTCCCGTGGATAATCCCCAGGAGGTGCTGCCAGCTTGGAAAACAAGCAGCTGCTGTGTTCAAATGCAAACACAGACAAGAAGAAGCAAAATTCTTCTTATTCATAAAAGAGCTTCCTTTAGATCAATCCCTGTGGCACTGCCCTACTGGTGTCTCATCAAATTTCCCAGTTCAACTCCCACCTTAGCTCCTGCTATTCTTTATGCTTAACTCAAAAACCTTGAATCATTTGTCAGGCTCTGAGTGGCCACATTTAGCTGTCCTCACTACAGACACACCAGGTGCACACAACAGATGCAAGAACACAAACAGATGCAACAGCCATCGAAAACGCGACATGACAATGCCGGGCGGCGGCCATTAAAAGCTCGTCGCCCGCCCCGCAGGGTGGGACCTCCCACCGCTAACGAGCCAAAATGTGGCGGGACACAGACAGGTAGGAGTAATGCCTCAACGATTATGCAAAGCGTGCGTGCGTGCAAATCATATGCATGCATGTGTTTGTATGAACATGCCATTTTGAGCCCATCCCACAGCTCATTAACAGCGATAAGTGACTGCTGCCACCTCTTTTTTTTGTCAGTGGGGATGCAAGCCAATCAATGGGGTCATTTCACATCATAACGTCTTACTGGAGCACATTATGGCTCTTGTTCATGGCTGGGAATGGCTGCCATTAGTGGCATAGTCAGATTAGATAAGGGCGGGTGAAGGCTGGGAGGCGGGTGGGGGCAGATGGAGGGAGAATTAAAGAAGGGGGAAGATGGAGATGGATCAATATGTGGAAAGTTATGGAGATAACATCACCACAGGGTGTCAGGATAGCATTTTATAGACTCCTGATTTTCTTTTTTGTGGGAGTAAGATAAAAGTGTGTGCATGTGTGTGATGAAAGAGGATGTGTTTGCCTTTGCTCAAGTCTTAACATGTACGGTCACTTGTCTATGAATGAGTTCATTGAGTGTGTGTGAGTACAAATTTGAGGATGTGTTAAAGGAGAGTATGAATTACAGCAATCTCAGGGGCAGAGTGTGTGCACGCAGGTGTGTCTGTGCGTGCTTTACTTTGGCATGTGTGTGTGATCCTGTTTAATTACAGATCAGGCTTTGAGGCAGAGGCAAACAGTGGTATAATTACAGGAAACACCTCCTTTAATATTTTATGGAAATCTACTCCGTGTGTGAGTTTATGTGTGAGCTGTACGTTGAACCTATTTATTCAGCCTGCAAGAGGAACGCCAGAAGAAAATTAGGAGGGTCTGCACAGAGTTTACTCTGAATGACTTCCGATTCTTACCTCAAGATCACGCGCCTTCTCTTTCATCCATCTGTTACTCTTCACAGGCTCTCATTTCACATTTGTGTTTCCAAATGCCTACCCTAAACACCCCTTTTTCCCCACATTTGAACTGCTTCCCTCTCAAATATTTATGCAGCTTTTTATGGGGCCAAGAGACAGAGGGGTGAAGAAAGAGGGGAGGAGACTTAGATATATCTATTAAAGATGAGCAACATCTAAAATGCATAAAGAGGGAAGATGAATGCACTTGCTCAGGGAAAGCCAGGTGTAAACTATGATTTAATGCTTGATTATGTATTTTGAGGGAAAATTGGATATGCTCTAGAAGAGTATGGACATTTACATGTCATGTCAGTAAAGTGGCTTACCAAGAAATTCATACACCCTGAATAGTTTTACATTATGTCACTCTGCAACTAGAAACTTTACTGTATTTAAAATGAATTTTTTGGTGATTGACCAACACAAAGTAGAGCATAATTATAAAGTGAAAGGTAAATGACAGATGTTTCCAAGATTTCTACAAATAAAAATTTGGACTGCATTTGTATTTAGACCTCCTCAGTTAATACCATCATTTATTGTGATTTTAGTAGGACTTTTGAAGGTATGTCTCTACCAGCTGTGTATGTTGTCCCAATGTTCATATATGTGTGTGTGTGTGTGTGTGTGTGTGTGTGTGTGTGTGTGTGTGTGTGTGTTTCAGAAGGTCTAGCACGGGCTAAACTTAACACATGTTCCTTCTTAGCCTAGAGTGACACATATGTAAGCACACACACACAGGGGCACAAACAATGGGCAATATGCTAACACGCAAACACTAAACCAGTGCCCCCAACTGTGCCGCGACACACTGGGGAACTGGGGGCAAGCTTAGCTGGTAGCACGCTTTACTATTCTTTGATATGCTCCAGTCATTAAAAATAGATGGCGAGCAATCATTATGGGCATAAGAATTAATCTAATTAGCCAAGTGTGCTAGGTCTCTCAGATTTGGGGAGGGGGGGCTTACAGGTCTGGGAGGGAGAGTGCAAACGTGCAAACAGAGCCACCCAGCCGCAAATAGTGTAAGCAGAGAAGGCTGGGGGTCTAGAGGGGCTGCGGCAGTGGGGGCATAATCCGCCTTGACTTATTAATACGTGCAAACAAGATTTAGCTCCTTAAAGCAAACAAATGAAGCAAGTGCTAAGAGGACTGGGGGAGGAGAGGAGGGGATGATGAAGAGTAGCAGAGAGATGGTGAAAGATCGAGGTAGAGCAAGAGCAGATAAATTATTTAGTCCCGTGTCGACTAGATGGTGAGCCAATGCTGCTACTGAAGGTAAAAAAAAAGGCCTGAAAAGGTTTGCTTCTCAATTCATGTTTTTACCTTCACTAACACTGACTTTTTCCAGCAGAGATATGATGCACTTTAAGCCAATTTGTTTAAGCTCTAGCAGGTCACAACATGGATCATGATCTGCTGACTTTTAATCTCCTCACAAACACCACCAACATACAATTGGATATTGCTTTCCCACTCATATAGATCACTGTAAGGGTCACCGTGGACAGACACGAGTCCATTATTGACTCAGTGGTCGATGAAGTGCTCAGGCGACAACCTCTGCTGACCCCTGTCATCCGTAATGGCTGCTTCAAGAAAGTATGGCTAATATGCATTAAGAAGGTGGAAGCAGGCTCTTTTCTTGCCAGAATGCATGTTTAGCTAAATTTGGGAAGCAACATCTCTTCCAATCTATGGCACTTTTGCGTTGGATTAAAATGTTTAAGCATGTTGTCAGACCTAAAAAGCTGTCAAATTTTCAAAAAGAGCTTTAATGATCACTGTTTGTATATTTGTGTTAATATGGGCAATAATGAAAAGAGTCAGTCCAGTACAGATACAATTTTGAATACTCGCTACCTCGTACTCGTACTCGTCGTCATCCGCTTATCCGGGACCAGGTCGTGGGGGCAGCAGACTCTGCAGAGACATCAGACGTCCCTCTCCCCAGACACCTCCTTCAGCTCCTCCAGGTGGAGCCTAAGGCGTTTCCAGGCCACTCGAGAGACATAGTCCCTCCAGCGTGTCCTGGGCCGTCACCTGGGCCTCTTCCCAGTGGGACGTGCCTGGAACACCTCCCGAGGAAAGCGTCCAGGAGGCATCCGGTATAGATGCCAAAGCCAGCTCAACTGGCTCCTCTCGATGGGGAGGAGCAGCGGCTCTACTCCGAGCCCCTCCCGGATGGCCGAGCTCCTCGCCCTATCTCTAAGGGAGTGCCCGGCCACCCTACGGAGGAAGCTCATTTCAGCCGCTTGTATCCGGGATCTCGTTCTTTCAGTCATGACCCAAAGTTCATGGCCATAGGTGAGGGTAGGAACGAAGACCGACAGGTAAATCGAGAGCTTCGCTTTTTGGCTCAGCTCTCTCTCACCACAACGGACCGGCACAGCGCCCCCATTACTGCGACCACTGCACCAATCCGTCTGTCGATCTCCCGCTCCATTCTTCCCTCACTCGTGAACAAGACCCCAAGATACTTGAACTCCTCCACTTGAGGCAGGAACTCCCCTCCAACCTGAAAAGCCACCCTTTTCCGGTCGAGAACCATGGCCTCTGACTTGAAGGAGCTGATCTTCATCCCAGCCGCTTCACACTTGGCTGCGAACCGCCCCAGCGCATGCTGTAGGTCTTGGCTAGAGGGGGCCAGCAGGACCATGTCATCTGCAAAAAGAAGAAATCCACTGGTCCCCAAACAGACCCCCTCCGGCCCTTGGCTGCGTCTAGAAATCCTGTCCATAAAAGTTATGAACAGGACCGGTGACAAAGGGCAGCCCTGCCGGAGTCCAACATGCACCGGGAACAGGTCGACCTAGTGTTGGCAAATGCGGACCAAACTCCTGCTCCGCTTGTACAGAGACCGGATGGCCCCTAGTAAAGGGCCCCCGATTCCATACTCCTGGAGCACCCCCCACAGGGCATCACGAGGGACACAGTGAAATGCTTTCTCGAGGTCCGCAAAACACGTGGACCGGTTGGGCAAACTCCCATGAACCCTCAAGTACCCTGTAGAGGGTATAGAGCTGGTCCAGTGTTCCACGGCCGGGACGAAAACTACACTGCTCCTCCTTAAGCTGAGGTTCGACTATCGGCCAGACTCTCCTCTCCAATACCCTGGCGTAGGCTGAGGAGTGTGATCCCCCTGTAGTTGGAACTACAGGGGGGACCACCACCCCAGTCTGCCAGTCCAGAAGCACTGTCCCCGACCGCCACGCAACATTGAAGAGGCGTGTCAACCATGAAAGCCCCACAACATCCAGAGATTTGAGGTACTCAGGGCAGATCTCATCCAACCCCGAAGCCCTGCCACCGTGGAGCTTTTTAACCACATTGGTGACTTCAGCCTGGGTGATGAAAGAGTCCAACCCCGAGTCCCCAGCCTCTGTTTCCAACAGGGAATGCGTGATGGCAGGATTGAGGAGATCCTCGAAGTACTCCTTCCACCGCCCGATGATGTCCCCAGTCGAGGTCAGTAGCTTCCCACCCCCACTATAAACAGTGTTGGCAAAGCACTGCTTCCCCCTCTTGAGGCACCGGACAGTTTGCCAGAATCGCTCCGAGGCCAACCGGTAGTCCTTCTCCATGGCCTCACCGAACTCCTCCCAGGCCCGAGTTTTTGCCTCTGCCACAGCCTGGGCCGTGGCACACTTGGCTTCACGGTACCCGTCAGCCGCCTCGGGAGTCCCACAAGCCAGCCACAGCCGATAGGACTCCTTCTTCAGCTTGACAGCATCCCTAAACGCCGGTGTCCACCACCGGGTTCTGGGATTGCCGCCACGACAGGCACCGCAGACCTTACAGCCGCAGCTACGGGCAGCAGCATTGACAATAGATGCGGAGAACATGGTCCACTCGGACTCTATGTCTCCAACATCCCCCGGAATCTGGTCAAAGCTCATCCGGAGGTGGGAGTTGAATACATCCCTGGCCAAGGGCTCCGCCAGACGATCCCAGCAGACCCTCACTATGCGCTTGGGCCTGCCAAGTCTGTCCGACTTTCTCCTCCTCCAGCGGTTCCAAATCACCACGAGGTGGTGATCAGTGGACAGCTCAGCCCCTCTCTTCACCCGAGTGTCCAAAACATGCAGCCGAATGTCTGATGATACGACAACAAAGTCGATCATTGACCTCCTGCCTAGGGTGTCCTGGTGCCAAGTGCATTGATGAACACCCTTATGTTTGAACATGGTGTTCATTATGGACAATCCGTGACTAGCACAGAAGTCCAATAACAAAACACCACTCGGATTCAGATCGGGGAGGCCATTCCTCCCGATCACGCCTCTCCAGGTGTCACTGTCGTTTCCCACACGGGCGTTGAAGTCCCCCAGCAGGATAATGGAGTCCCCGGGAGGGGCACTATTCAGCACCCCCGACCGAGACACCAAGAAGGCCGGGTACTCCGCACTACCGCTCGGCCTGTAGGCCAAAACGACAGTCAGAGACCTGTCCCCAACCCGAAGGCGCAGGGATGTGACCCTCTCATCCAAGAGAGGAACCCTTCTCATTCAAGAATCCATCATGAGGACTAGTACATCAAGGCACGTGAGGTCACCCGGTATGGCGGAGCCGGATTCCCACCCTGGAGCCAGGCCTGGGGTCGGGACTCGCCGGAGAGGGCCTGGTGGCCGGGTTGCTCCTCGCGGGACCCGGCCAGGCCAAGCCCGAATGAGAGACATGAGGCCATCTCCCAGTGGGCCCACCACCTGCAGGGGGAACCGTGAGGGACCGGTGCAAAGAGGATTGGGTGGCGGACAAAGATCCCCGGATGCTTAGGCTGGCTCTAGGGACGTGGAATGTCACCTTACTGGGGGGGACGGAGCCTGAGCGTGTGAAGGAGGTCGAGAGATATCGACTAGAAATAGTCGAGCTCGCCTCCACGCACAGCGTGAGCTCTAGAACCCATCTCCTTGAGAGGGTCTGGACTCTCTTCTACTCTGGAGTGGCCCACGGGGAGAGGCGGTGGGCTGGGGTGGGTTTGCTTGTTTCTCCCCAGCTCAGTCGTCTCGTGTTGGAGTTTTACGCACTACCTGTGGCCTTTAAATAATTTTTATTTCAAACAACAAACGTTCTTGGAAAATTCAAAATTTACTAAAATTAAAAACTTTTGAGTCAAATTTTCAACTTTGAAAAAATTGAAGCTGTGAATGAATGAATGCAATGAAACTTATGATTTGATTGGTTTTGTTTTTGTCCATCCATTAATCCCACCATATATCCATCCATCCATCTTTAGCAAACTCCTCAGGTGCATCAGAACAAAACCCAGGGGGAGAAAGTAAACAGAGAGAACAGAGAGCTAATCTCAAATGCGCAGAAAGAATAAAAGTGTTCCAGCTCAGCAAACCCAACCACCATACTGATGAGCAGAGAGCAGCAGAGGGAGTGAAGGTGACATGGATGGAAAGCATCTTTGGGTAGCATTTCAAAAGTGTATCTACTTTGCTGTTACAGTTTAAATGGCAAACAAATAAAATAAAACCCAAACTGTAGTGATATAAAAATACTGTTAATGCTGCAAGGATTGTATCTGCTTCCAAAAGTTCAAGTAAACACCAAAAGCTGCTCCTCCATAACTAAGAAAATTGAAACATATTCAAAACAATGGAGAGATTGGGGTTTTGGATTTAACAGCTATATTTGCTTAAGAAAATTATTAATTTAGCGAAAGCTGTAGTGACAACCAGAATACAAGATAATTTAATTCCTTGAATTGCAAAGACAGCTCTATTTTCAAACCAATGAAAGAACTGTCAAAGGTCAGATTTCTCAAATAGTTACAGGAATTTCAGGCTTTTTTCAATTTGTTTTAATGTAACAATCCCCAAAGAAAATATTTCTGTTTTTAATTTTTTTAACTGGTATAGTGCATCTAATGAGGCTTTTGAAACAAATGTCACAATACCATAAAAATCTAAAGATAGGTGGTTTAGGTAGTTTTTTAAATCTCTGAACTATCAGCTAGAGGTGTTTTTTATAAATCTTAATGAATTTTCTATTTTTCCTTAGACCATGTGCTTTTTTCAAACAAGGCCAAAGAAAACAGGATGTAATGTGTTTGACACTTTAACCATACTTTACCCTCCTTATTAGGCACAGCAGAATGCTCTTTCTGCTTTCGTTATATTTCATCTGTAACACATCTGAGAAAACTGTGAGAGAAGTGTAGTCGTAGGTGCCATGCAGAGCCAGAGGAAAGCCAAGAGATAATTTCACCAGCACCTCCCTCACACACCATGAGGACATAATGGCGCTGAAAGCAAAACGACTCAATGAAACAGGAAAAGTGTATTTCTTGGAATCCACTTACACCCAAATTACAGAGACATTCTTGGCAAAGCTCGCAACACACGGGTAACACAACGTGCTGCAGCACAAAGAACATTCTGGACATTCATCAACCCTGCGACACCGAAGACCAAAGTATTAAAATTCAACAGTAAAAAAAAACAGACTAAAGTCAAAAAGTAAATTAGTTCAATTTTTCTTCTTTTTGGCATTATTTCACTTGATTTGATGGATTTTTAAATTTCTTTCCTCCTTCCCTCCCTCCTAGCCTTCATCATCAGGTTCAGTGACAGCACTGAGGTAAGGAATGAGGGAGGCAGCGTGGTAGCACTCCGTACCATGAAGAGCAGGACACAGACAGCCCTCCCTGACATGCCCTCCGCCATGATCCTCACAAACTAAATGTGCACTGCTCATATATGTAGCAGATGATTTAACTGTCTGCAGAAACACACACACACGCACACGCACACACACACACACACACACACACACACAAACACACACAAACACACACACACACACACACACACACACACATTTTGTTCCTGGTTCCCTCCCTCTGTGGCTCTGCATGTGTCCTGTCATATCTCCTTCAGCCAGTAATTGTCTCAACTTATGGTGTTCCTTCTTGCAAGCCACAGTTTAGGGGAAGTGAAATCCTTCTAAGTGACTGTCACAATGCATCAGCCTGAGGCGAGGGACACGCTCCCGCTTCCTCCCTGCCCTCCCCCTTCCTCTGTCCCAAGGCTGCTCACTATCCCCCTCTTTAAGTGTTTTTCTTGCTTAAATGCTACACTGGTGCCATCACGTCGCCGGTCCTTGTCACTCCTGCCATCCCAGCACACCAGGCTCTGGGGAGAACCTGAAGCGAGCCTCAATCACATCGGCAACATGGGCCCTCGCTCTAACCTGCTCTCCGCATAGTCCTTGTTCACCAGGACTGCGTCTGCGGGGAGTTGCAGAGTTTTCCTTTCTCCTCTGGCGGGACGGTCACTCCTTGACACACTTTCACACATGAAAACATGGGGCGGAGCCAAGGGTCACCAGGGTCACGACCCCGGCATGTCACGAGCCTGTGATGCATGTGCCTCTCCTTTTCTGTCTGTTTCTGACCTTTTTCTTGGGACTCTGCAAGCTCTTTTGTGTCTTATCAGTCCTCACTGCAAATATAAACAGTGACCAGTCCTTCTTCAACAAAAGATACCTTATATTTCTATAAGTATTGAAGCACAAATCACTTGATCAGCTCAAACAGGTGATCGACATTCAGACCCTGGAAAATTATTTTCTTCCCTTTCCTTAAATCCCTCATAACTGAAAACTCCCACATTTTTACATCAATAAATGCATCAACAAACAGCATGTCCTTTCATTCATTTCCTCTTCATTTTTTGTTGGATTCATAATTTCTATCTTGGTCTAGAACCTTGAATGATTTTTTTCTTGCCTAACTGTTCATTTAAAATGCTTAAAAAGTTTTCACTCATCAGTTCAATGTGTCATAGTGTGTAGTATCGCAACTGGACAAAATAATTTAAGTCACCATACCCTAAAGCAAACTGGAAATTAGTGGTCAGCAAAAAGCTGACCGGTGAATCTCTAATTCCAAGTTAGTTTTACATATGTGATTTAGGGTTTATTGTAGTTTAGTTTTCCTAAATTAATTTAGCATTAACTTATGTAGGCTGAGACCCTATATGATAGATCACTTACCTAAAATTTAGCAGCCTTCTACCAAATGTCAAAAAAGTATTCAATAGACTGCAATTTTTTAATAAGCCAAAGAAAGCCATATTACTTACTACTGATTACCTGTAGCAGCTGTTCTGATACTTTTCACTTCCAACCAACATAATAATAGTTTATGACTGTTGCTGTTTGACATAAATAATCATCATTAATAATAAGCATGTCGTTATTTATTCAGATGTCTAAAGATCACCTGTAGACCCACTGCATCCCACTGGCAGGGATTAATGGATGCATGTTTGGTGGGAAGCACACAGCTCGTTTTTCTACCCGCCAAAAAATCGACTATGAAGCGACCGCAACTGCAAAGTAACAAAACGGCGAACAGTTTCAAGGTTCAAAGTTATTTAATTAATGCCCGTAGGTAGATTTACTTGGCTGGGTTCAATGTTCATACATTTACACAAACATCTTAACACAACCAGAATCATTCACATAAATATAACAGCACTCAAACGGCTCCAAGCTGCATAAATCCAATCAAAGCAGGACACAGAAAATGAGCGCAAGACTTAAAAATAGATAAATATGCAAAAAATAAAATCATTATAAATCCAATGTTTACAGGAGTCTCTCTCCAGGGGTAACCAGATTTGTTGTGTTATTGAGACACCTAATGACAAAAATAATATGATACAAATTTACCAAGAGAAAACAAATTTATAAAAAATACAGTCAATTTACCTCCACAACAGCTGCCACATCAATATGTAGACATTCAGCTGTGGTAGACGTGTATGATATAACCAATGATGTTTTCTCTCACCCTGTTGAGGTTTGGACCATTTTTCCTGAAATTTTGGATGCATCGGCTGCCTGTCAACCTTTCATCAACCAATCAACTGCAGCAAAGGGAGGGACCCCAGAGGTCTGGCAGAACCTGACACAGCGGGGAAGCTGAGGGGGTGAGTGGGGGATGGCTGTGCATGTGGTCACTCACTCATCACTTGGACGCTGTCCAGCTCTCGTTGTGCCTTCATGTTGGTGAGTGTGTGTGTGTGTGTGTGTGTGAGAGAGAGAGGCCACAAGAAGGTCAGGTACTGGTCACCAGATGTTAACTGTTTGGGCTGAACCACAAAAAGAGAGGAAGAAGGGTTTCTTTATTTCACACTTTATGTCATCCACACAACACACACACCACGCGTACAGAGTGGAGTGTAGCAGACACTAGCAACTCTGCAGCTCTTGGCTTCAGGCCTCAACTCAGAAAGCAGACAGCCTGTCCAGCCCAACTAAAACATGTCGGTCCACTCTCAGCAGATGGAGGGACCGGTGGCCATCGCTGCTGCGCTTTCACTTTCAGAGCCACTCAGCTGATGTTGAACGACTTTCACACCAGCAGAATTCACTGCGGTCAGCTTGGAGATGTCTGAGCCCCTACCTCGCTTCGTGGGACGCGAGCTGAGTTCTTAAAACTGTGAGCTGCTCACAACCTCGCCACTGTGTGTGGCCTTGCAGTGTGCAAGCTACTGCTGCTTTGGATATTAGCTCTTCTGTGTGTCAAGCTATTAAATACCAATCCCCAGCTACAAATACATACAAACCACTTCCCTTTTGGGCTCAACTATGGGGGACATAACAGCTTTTGCTGGTGAAAACTGTGTGGGCCAGAAGAAGACATGTTCCAGCTGGAGAAAAAAGCAGAAGCAGACACTTTTCAGGAGGAATGAGGAGAAAAAGTTGGAGAACCTTTGGCAGAGCAAAGAAAGACTCTGAGAAGCCAAACCTAGAGTAAAAGGATGGGATAACAAAGAAAAAGAGAAAAATAATCAGGATTAAAGCAACAAAAGCAGGTATAGATGAGAGAATGATGTGAAGATCCAAAGACCAAACAGTAAAATGCAGGAAATGAGAAAAGAAAGTATAGAAACAACAGCAGCCACAGCGCTGGTGCTCTTTCAGCACTTTGCCAAATCAATGCCACTTGAGGGGCACGATCCGCATCCTGAGCTCAGCGAGACGCATTAGTGAGACTTTGTGTGTGTTCGCCTGGAGGGTTGATCATGTTGGTGTGAGGTGAGCCACTGTAGTCCACATTAGGGTCCAGTAATGTGTTAATTTATAACCCTATCACCCCTGACGCCTGCATTATCCATCTGTGTCACAAGTTAGGCCGACGACATCTATCATCCAAAGAGGAGGAGAAAATTGCCATTCTGGAGAGATTAAGCCACAGATCGCACAAATTCTCCCCTTTCTTTCCCTTTCAGCCTGATCTGTGGCGTCTGTCCACATCCCGTTCTTTTTGCCCCCAGTTCCCCAGGTCTGGGTGATCAATTTGAGGCTGACAGACTTCTCAGTCTAGTCTGTCCACTGGAGCTCCAGTGTCTGCCAAATGACTGAGCTCTCTCTCTCTGCTTCAACATGCTCCTTCTGGTTGGTTATCAGTGATCAGGGAATGAATTACACCTCACAGTGGCCTACAAGAACCGCCTGTCCAGGTTTCTGCCACTGATTCTGGAAATACAGTCCCTATTTACACCCTCTGAACTCTTCTTTACATTACAGCTACAAATTCAAGTGTGTTTCATGTGATTGATAACAAAACATAGTTTATAATTATGAAGTTCATGGAAAATCAATAGTTTTCAAATTAATTTAAAAAAAAAAAATCTACAAAGTTCAGCATATTCAGCTCCTCCTAGGTCAGTATTTCATAGAACCACATCTCGTAACAGTAACAGCTGCAAGCTTTTTGTGAGTCTCTAGCAGCTTTGTATGTTTAAAGATTAAATTCTTTCTCCATTCTATTCTGTAAAACACCTGAAGCACAGTCAGACTTGCAACAGATTTTATTTATATTTAGGTCAGGTCTCTGACTGGGTCATTCAAGCACATGAGTATCCTTTAATATAAACCGTTCCAACTCTTGCTGTATGTTTAGGGCCATCGTCCTGTTAGGAGGTGAACCTCCGCCCAGTCTCGAGTCTCTCCTAACAGGTTTTCTTCCAAGATTGTCCCGTGTTTAACTCCATTTATCTACTCTTCAACATTGACCAAGCTTCCCTGTCTTTGCTGAAGAAAAGAAACCCCACAGTATGATGTTGCCACTACCATGTTTCATGGTGGCAATGGTGTGCTCAGGTTTAGTTTTCCATAGAAAGTGTTTTACATGTATCCTAAATACTGTCATATAGGCTTCATCTAAATAGAGCAAATTTTGCTGTGTCCTTCACTTTTTGGCTTTATTCTTCAGGAATAGACACACGGAGTTTATTTACAAATTATGTCACTTCCGAAAGCTGTCGGTCACACTGGGTTTTACTTAGGGACATCCGAGTAAAGGGGACTAAATACAAAGAAATGTAACACCTCTCGGAAATGTATTATTTTTTTGTGAACCATGCATCAGTTTTCTACTGCCTCACAATTAAGGTCTATCACATAAAACACCAATAAAATACTAAGAAGCTTTTGTTGCAACATTACAAAAACATAAAAAGTTAAGGGGTGTGGTGTGTACAAAAATATTGTTGCATGCACTTTTTTAAATGTTTGCATAATAAATAAATGTTTTCAATACATGAAACTCAAACTGCGCTCACTGAAGAGATTTAGCAACTTTTGCAATGCTTTTGTATTTGTGCAGGTTTGTTGCATTTGTGCAGGTGGCGCACACCGTTTCCGTAAGGACTTTGCAAACACTAACAACACACAGGGGTAAATGATCAATACTCACCCTCTTTGTTCAATTTCACAACATTACAACTATCAGCACACACGCACAGCCTCTGACAAACACTTTCATGCAAATGTGACAACATGACTGCAAAACAAAGAGAGGAAGGGCCGGAGGGAGGGCTGGCTGAAACAAACTGGAGCAAAGCATTGATGCTTCTTATTTTCAACATAAACTCTCATCTAACTCAGACAGAGGTCATGGAGATGGAATGCAGAGACCAAGGGAGACAAAGGGGGGTCACATAGGAAAGACAAGCTGGCAGCTTCACTTTTAAAGAGTGCAACAGTCATCACAAGAGGAGAAAGGGAATCTGCCCATTAAGACTAAGTGGATGTATATTAGATCATGGAGGTAAGGAGGTGGGCATTTACCATCAGCCTAACTCAGGCACAACCTTTGAGAATAAGGCCTTCAGCATTTCAAAAAATGGAACTTTAAACTTTAAAGTCACGCTCTGTTCAGAGCGATTTTAAAGTATGTTTCTGAGGGACGTCACCTCTCTGAAATGAAGGCAATTAAAAGACTATCAAAGTCACCACCCAGTCCTCTGAGATCATACCAATCTCCGTCCTCTTTCTATTTCTCTGTCTGTCCCATTCAGCCCCCCCCCCCCCCCCCCCCCCCCCCCCCCCTTCTTCCCCGGTGTAAACCCCCCACCCCTCCGTTCTTATCGCAGCGGTACAGTTAATCCCCCTCCTCTCCTCCTCCCATCACCGGGTCCCTGTGGGGGTGCGTGAAAGGCTAAAAGGCGGGAGCCCATTTGCCACTTGCCTGCGACACATAATACAGAGCGAGGCAATCAACTTTGGCTTGACATGCATTTGCTCATCTCTTGGACACGCACACACACATTCAGCCTACTTCCCCCTCCACCACCACCCACCCTGCTGGGAAATTGAGGGGTGAGGGTTGGAGGGAGGGGGGAGCCTAAATTAACACTTGACATTCAATACGGTCAGGTCCTTAATTGGCCGGGGCCTTCCTGAGAAGGCAATTTTCTATTCCCCAAACTCCCCCTGCGCAGCGCCATGTGCCGGTGTCGTCTGTGTACGTGTGCGGAGAACACAGAAACTGTATCTGTGTGGAAGCATGTGCTGGAGACAAACTGAGCGTATGTATGCATCTGTGTGTGGCTGTGTGAGTCCGGGCCCCTGTCCTGAGAGAGGCCCTCTGGTCTCTTCCCTCTCTTTAATGAGGCTGGATGAATTAGCGCTACGTGACATGATTTGAGCAGCAGTGGCGGCCCCATCCTTCCCTCCCTACCTCCTTTCCCCTGTTCCTCCCCCCCCCCCCCCTTGTCTTTGTCCTTCTCTCCTCCTCATCTACTGGCCTTTTTCCCCTCCTGAACAGTGACAGGCATCTGGTGGCCGAAGAAAAAGTGCCAGGAGCAAGCCCGCGGCTCTTTCCTTCATGCACGGCGCCGCTGCTTTTCACACATGAACACACACCTATGTAATGCACACAAAATGAAACACTTTCGCCTTCCTCCCGTTGCTTTTCCACTCACTCACACAAACGCAGACAGACTTGCACTTCCTTGCAGATCCAGTTACAGTTGATGTTATTACAGCTTTCAACCTGAGAGGTATTAGGCTTCCTTTAACAGATCTGACAGCATTTACAACACAGGCAAGTCGACGCCTCTAATCGCCTCTGTGACTTCAGCCTATTACCAATTTATCTCTAAAGAGAGCCTCCTCCTCACCTTCTGACTGACGCGTGAGCTGTCGGTACCTTTTCCTCATCTTTGTCATAATGTGCTGCATCTTGCATGTCCCCTAAATTCACAGTAAATAATATCCAAAATATTAATGTTACTGAGTGTGATGTTACTGGTTGCAAACAGAAAGGCTAGATTTTTAGGCCCAATCCCATTTCCTTAGGTTATACCTACCCTGAGAACTATTATCCCACGGACTGTTTTCGTGATATTACAAATTTTGGTAACATGAATTTGTTGAATGAATGCGTGATTGCTAATTGGCAACACATTAGAAGGATCGAGTGAGCACTTTTGCTACAAAGATAATCTGTGCAGGAAACATGGGTGAACAGGGAAAGAAGTCTCGTTTCTCCTTACCAACCATAAATAATCTCTCCCCTGGAAACGGTTTTTTACCCTAGGATTATGAAACACGGACACAGCACATTTCATGCCATTGATACAGCTAGCCAAGATAGCAATAACAATCCCACGAAGGGGACCACAGCTGTTTTCGAGCATAAATTTTAAAAAATACTTTTTTTTACTGCAGTTTCTACTGATGTTGTGTCCTCTGTGAGTGAAAAACATCAGCAGATTACAATAGATTATATTAGATCCATAACAGCTTACTCCTGTATGTTTATCCACAATAATTCTTCAATTGTGATTGTGTTCTTTCCACGTGTCGGAGCAAAATGAAGAGCGTTTGATTGCAGTGGCAGGCTGACAGAGGTTGAATTGAACTGTGTGTTCAGAATCAAATTTAAACTGCGGTTAAACAATCACAAACACAGACGGATTATGTGGAGAAAAGTAAGACTTGTGTGACACAGTTGTTGGGAGGAAAGTATTGAAACAGGCCTGTTTACTTCAGAAAACAATGCTGGTCAGAATCAGAGCAAAAAAGACGTCTACATGGTTGAGTTTAAGGGGCCGTGCACAATTAAAAAAAAAAGTTATTCATCAGTTACACTGAAAGGGTGTAACTGATGAATAACCCCCCGTTTCTGTTCACCAAAGCAGGCTGACAGCATTACAGCTCAAACGCTCAAGGCTATTTTGTGTTTTTAAGGAGCCTGACTGAATTTAACCATCTGTAGTATAAAATCTTAGATATTTATACTGGCAGGACAACTGAATAATTATTCATTGAACGCAGGTTCTATAAAACACAATCTAACATTTATTTACTTTATGCTATTTGTTAAAATATTTTTTAAAAAGTACATTTTATTTTTTCTTGGCCTCATGACCACATTAGATTGAGACAGACATGAAAAGGAATTATACAATTGAATGGTAAAATCTGAACTGAATACAGGATCATTCTACGGTGATTTTAGATGCTTATTCTGTAAAGCACCCAGTTGATAAATAAGATTCTCAGTTTTCCTAAAAATATTTGTTTAAAATCCATCCATCCATCTAGATTAGTTATTACCAGATGAATTTAGTTTTTTTAACGTTATATAATAAAAAACATTTTTTTTTGCAGAATAGACTTTATTGGGGGAGTGGGCTTGTGTTTGGTTGTGGGGAGATGGAAAAGACAAGTTTTATGCTCTATATAACCAGCAAATAAATAAATCAGTATTAATGCATTTGGTATAAATATTTAGATTTTATATACAGCATCTCCAGCACACTAACAAAAATATACTATCTGCTATATAATTGTTCCAAATTAACAGAGTAGGTATAGAAAGCTTTAAATATACTTGAAGTGTGATTGACTACTAGTATACTCAAGTATGCGAAAATTGTGTATTTTAAGTATATTTATTTATCATTAGGTAATATATCCAAATGCATCAAAGTAGACATTACATTGTGTTTGTTGAGAACTGAAATAATATCAAATAAAAAGCCCTGGCACGCATTAAACTACACTCTCAGTTGTTGCTAGTAACAGATTTTAAATTGTGGAAATATTTGATTTTCACAGATTTTTCCATAATTAACAATTATTACCTGTGGTACAGAGTATACTATATTGTAACACCTAAAACTAGATATCAATTTTAAGTGCTACAAAGCCTTTTCCCTTAGCCCTTGCTCTATGTAGCAGAGAATGTTCTGAACATTAGAAATGTAGTGTTAAGTGCTAAGAAAGAAGGGGGGTAATGAGCACATATTTTAACAACAACCCAGCCCTGAGTTTATGCTTCCAATGATACTGCAGAACCTGCTTTCTCACCACCTTTTACTAATCTAAAGTGTGAAATAATGGCCTGGATGAAACAAATAAAAGCTGCATATCTTTTGTTGGTATGTGTGTTTGCAGAAAAACATATCAAATGGATTAAATGCCATGAAATATTAAATGCCAGTCAGAGTCACAGCAGACAAAGCACTTATGTCGGAGTGTGTTTCCCGACAGAGGAGGATGCAGCTCGGCCCATTAACGGAGAAAACATCAGCACAAAGAAATCGGGTGTGGACGCGTGGCTGTGAGCTTGTGAGGGGGAACAACACAAACGCGTCTCCTGCTTTTAGCTCACAAAATGTCTGTTTATTTTGTACCAGAGTTCTCACTTTGTTCTGTTGTGTGGGACTGAAACTGTCACTTTGAATAAACTGCTAATGTCACAAGAGGTCAACAATGAGGGAACATCATAGATCAGCCCTGGCAGAAGAAAGGTCACAAACGTATGTTTTACTCAGGGGGTTAATTGGGCTATTTGTGACAACAGAGTTGGCAACTCCAATCCTCTGGTTTTAGATGCTTTCTTGCCCCAAAAAAGCTGCTTAAAATGGTTAAACTATATCTTCAGACTGTATTCGGGTTGTGTAGGACCCAGCTGAATGCATATACACTTAAATCAGTTGTGATCAAGCAGCAAGACATCAAAAACATGCAGGATTTAAAGACTGAAACTGACCATCCTTTTAATTCAGTAATATGGAAAACACTCACACACACGGGCACGGGCCCATCTGAGAGTCTCATATTATAATAACTTTGAGTAAAATTCTGTCAGTAAAAATCTGTATTTTTTCACTGTATTTACACAAAAACCTTCAACAAAAATGTATAAGGTGATCTAATTGTTTTAATTATTTACAAAAAAGCAACAATTCTTCCTACTGCTGAAAAATAATGTTTCTTTTTGGCTACTACAGCTTGCATAGTTGACATTTATTTCATATGTTTGGATTTTAAGACACAGACGTCAGCAAATATACTGAATGAACACCTGCTGAATGCAGTTATATTGAACGTAGCATCCACACCGTGACTTTCTATGGTTTTTAGAATCAGAAATATATTCAAACTGCTGAATTTCTCATTCTTGTATGCGGCGGTGTCACCAAGGGGAATTCAAGCGAGTTATTGGCCACCCTAGTTCATTTGCTGATCACTCCACTGGCTCTCCCAACCAGACTGCTTTACAGGCCAGATTCCTATTTATTAATTAATTTATTTAATAATTTTTTAATAGGTTTATTTTTCATTTTCATTAATTATCTATCATTCCCGCCTTTTCATATGAGGCGGCAGGATAAAACAACTCCTCAAATTCTGTCTTTTGAGTTTTAGGTTGTACTGTTCCACCTAAACACACACACACACACACGCACACACACACACACACACACACACACACACACACACACACACAGACACACATCTGTGTTTTACTATCTTTATGAGGACTTTTCGGTTACTTCCATTGAGTTCCATTCATTTTCCTTGATTTTTAGTGCCTAACCCTAACACTAACCCTAACCCTAACCAGTTAATACTTAACCCTAACCCTAACAATAACTCAATTCATACCCTAGTCCTAAACCTAACCCCTGTCCCAAGAACGGAATTTGAAAAAGTGAGGACCAGGAAAATGTCCTCACTTTGCGATAAAAATACGAAAAATGGTTCTCACTCAGCAACAAGTACAACAACACACACACACACACACACACACACACACACACACACATTTGACCACCCTCTTGACACGTTTTGAAGGCTTCCCTGCTTGTAAGAAAGGGAAAAGAGTAGCAGCCTTCTTTCAGCCAGCTGAGCAGCAGTGTACAGTAACAGGTGAGGGAGGGGCATCGCTGTTTCACTCTGTGATCCGCAAAGCCGAAGAGAACGACCTTCCCTTCCAGCTCATTACAATGAAGAAATTATGTGATGGGAAAGTTGAGTGCTTTTGAAACTGTAACTGTTTAAAATCTTTTTGTAGCTTGACACACCGAGGTGATGCCAGTACAGGCTTCAGCCGACTAGTAAAGCCTGACACCAGCCACGCAGTGGTATTTTACTCCACTGCCTGCAAACACAAAAATACCTACAAAGACAAGAGCTTGCCAGAAAAAAAGCACAAGCTGTGGGATGCCAGGGCAGCTGCATTTAACAGTGGCCATTAAATGCTAGCAATCCAACATCTTTACAAAGTCAGCAGAGCACACAAACAAATGCTAACACATGTGGCTTTAACACTTTGCTCACAACAGAAAGTAGAAGACTAATGAGCGAAGGCTGAGGTTTGCAGATTTAAAAGAACTTGTTGCTCGTTCTGAGGAAAGAAACTGGAAAAAGTGGATCTGTACCTGAAGGGACTGGACGTTTTTAAGTGAGCATGTGCTGTTGATGTGTGTGCGTGCATGTGTGTGTACTTTGGCTAAAAGCCAACCACAGCCTGTACCACTACCCTCCCTTTCTCCAGAACCACCCTAAAATCCTCCCTGGGCCTCGAGCAATCAAATCCCCCCGGCAGACTGGAAACAGAACAGAGAAGAGTGGAGAGAGATAGGCGCAGAATAAAACATGGACATGAAGCAGAAGAGAGCGAGAAGGAAACTAGCGGCCTTCCCCCTCCGCACACGCATCAAAAGATCAGGGTCGCTTCTAAAAAATTTTGTAAGACATGTCCACATGGGGGGCCACAAATATTCTTGGGGTGGAACTCCAAAACCAAGAGTCAGAACAGAATTTCAGAAGTTTTATTTAGAAATACGTTTTTAATGGTGAGGTCCATGAGGTTATGTTTTCACGTAGCTATACACCAAAAATGATGTCATCTGTTGGAACAGGCTGCATTGGACATCCAAACTTAATTGTACTGTAACTTTTCTCATTTTTGACATAAATATATGATTTTCGTATCATTTAAGGACAAAACCAGGAGTGAGTCACAGCCAATCAAAACGGGACGCTATGAACGACAACAAGAGAAGCCATATTAGTGTAATTAAACTAAAGATACATTAAAACAGATTAGAATTTGTCGATTTTCTTTTGAAAAATCGGTAATATAAAAAATAAAAGTCTGAATTAGTTTTACTATTTGTTAAATGCATAAAAACTAAGAATTTCCACCATTTTCAGGAGGAAGTGGATCGACCAACATCTACAGCTTTGATGCCCTGTTTTTGTTTAATATGGTTTATAGACATGCTTTTATGCATACATAGGGATAATCTTAATTCATAAATGTTTTGGTGGACTCAATCTTTATACGTCTATCAAAGAATCTGCTGCCCATTTTTTGTGCTATATATTTGAAAAAAAAAAACATCTATTACACTTAGACAGAAGCACAACTATACAAGTATACACACACAGGGAAGCATGCAGCAGCAGCTAAGAAATCCTGAACTATTTGAACATATCTTTATCATTCAATCATGCCAAGGCTTTGCTGTATTTTTATTACTTTCTACATCATAGATGCATGGTGAAGACATCAAAAGCAAAAGCATATAGAATTATGTAGCAAACAAAAAACAGATGTGGTTTATTGTTCCTAATTTAATTTAATCAGTTATGGAACAGGATAAATATTTCCTCTTATTGTAAAGCAATTCTGCCTCTACACAGTTAGTCAGCTGGCTAAAGAAAATCTAAATTATCAGTTTAGGCTTCAAAGAAAAAAGAAAATCTTTACTGGTCTGAAGAAGCCAAATTAGTGCCTCTGCAAACAAAAAGTCAATTGTGTTACCTTCATCTAAATTAATGCTATAAAATGTTATGAATAAAGACTGTCTTGCCAATAGGGGGTTACTGTAAATTATAAATATGTGACCACTCCTCATCCCCCCCCTTTCCCTCCTCCCCCAAACACCCACCTTGCTGACCCCACAGCAAGAGATGGAACATACTTAATTCTGCTGAGGAGCCCCAAAGTTCCCTACGCCTCACATGGAAACTGTGCTACTTGTTAGAAAACCATTTTCTTTCAACAATTTGGTAATTGGCCCACGCTTCTAAAACGTACACTCACACAGCAGTGCATGTTGGGAGAAAGAGTCAACTGCAAGGCCTGAACAAAATTACCATCATTATCCATAACCATAAACAAGCCTGATGATGATGATGATGGTTTTAACAATAATAATAGCAATCCAGTCTGAGTGCTTTTTCACATAACAGTGACAACATTAGTCACACTGGCAGCAGAAAAATGAAAGGCTCGCTGCCTTGAGAGCTCCCCTTTGTTGTCGCTGCTGATGGGGCAAATTGGCAGGCAGAGCCGGCAGATGCGGGTCCTTAAAGACGGATGTAGAAATAGTGGGCAGTCGATTTGCCCACTGCTCTGGCACGGCTCCAAGGAAAACAACATAACAGAAGTTGAGGAATAACAGGAAAAGGGAGAAGTCACGGTGAAAGTATGCCGAAGTTCCTGTCACTTAGCACAGGTCACACCTAATGTCACCTTCCTCTGAGTGCACAGCGGGGACAAAACAATGTCTCTGCCATATGGCCCCATTCAATGTCTCAAAATGCGTAACTTCATTAAAAACTCCACTAATCTGTGATTATCCACACTGCTGGTGACCTGGTCACCAAAACCGAGTCTGATGATGAGCCACTCTGCTGCCACCACACCGAGTCACACACAACTCAACTCTTTGATAACTGCCCGGACCTGTGACAGCTGCTGCATTCCTGTCATATCAATGTGTGTGTGTGTGTGTGTGTGTGTGTGCGTGCAGGTGTTTGTGTGTTGTTGGCTGGGCCCTGCGCTCATGTCCCCCCTCATTAGCCAGCGGTGGGGTGTTGACATCCTGAGCGACTGCCTCTTCAAACACACACTTCCTCCTCACACCGGCAACTTCTACCGAACGCAGGAAACTGCCCAGAGACAAATGACTGAATGGCGTTTTTTTTTTTTTTTTTTTTTTTTGAAGGAGAAGGAAGAAAAGGAGCAAAAACTGTTGAAGCAAAGTGGCAGAAGAAGGGAAAAAATGTTGGACAAAATGAAGGAGGTGAACATAAATTCATGTATATGATCCAGATAAGCAGTGATGCAAATAAAACCTGTCTCAGATGTTCCAGATGTTCAGTTGCCAAGCTGGTTTATCAAACCTGCATACATTACTGAATCCCACTTTATTAATTATTTCTGGCAAGTTTGGGAATTTTTGAAAGTAGAGATACACCAATCAGGCTTTCCTGGTTGATACAGATTTTGTGTCTCTGCTGCTGATTCCAATTTTGACTAATTTAAAGTTTTTTTTTGTTTACAAAGAATAAGAAAGGATAAAGCTGAAAAATGTGCTGGAGGTTCTTGGATAGGGGCGGTCGACAAAATAAATTACAAAATTACAACATTGTTCCTATTTATACACCTAAGGATTTGTCCCTAACCTTTATCTAAATATTACTAAAAAGCTGCATGCTGTTGGATGATGCATTTATTCACTAAGATGGTTGGGACTTTTTAGTTTTTATGCATTTAACGATTAGGGAAGCTTCTGATTTTTCAGTATTTCACATGCCAATCACCAATCAGAGCAAATGAGGGGGAAAACTGGCCAATTCTGATTTCTGGCTGATTGATTGGTGCATCCTTAGACTGAAACATCTTGCATTAAACAAATGTGGTTCCAGAAATGTGCATGTCCACACAGATGTAGTCTACACTTTCCTGATTTCTGTGGTGCTTCAACCAAGAAACCTGATACAACGCTGCCGGACGAGACAGAGATGTCATTTCTGACTCATGATTGCATCTCTCCATCTCCTTCACATCATTCGGACATTCACCATGGTGCTGAGGGCGCCCGTCTCCTCAGGACAAACAGGAAACAGCTGACACAGAGCCCTGAAGTGAAGCTCACATGATGCTTATTGATAACAGCTTGTCCCCTGGTCTCACACGCAGAGTCAGGGTCAGCACTCACCCATCCTGCAGGGAATTGCTGCACAACTGGAAAGGTTGCACCATGACCCAAAATGCACATGATCAGGACACAATATTCATTGAAGAAGGGTTTCTTCATCTTCTTCTTTAAATGACAGCAATGAATGCAATGATGCAATTATTTGACAAACTAAACTTTTAAAGTAGGTTGGAAGTGAAAATGTTGCACACGTCATATCTCCGTGGTTGGTGCCTGGGTAAATATGCTGGGGACCGCAGAATGAATAGGACCTTGTGCATCCTCCCTTTTCGTCAAGCTACAGCTCGGTGGCTCCTTAATAGAGCACACATACTGTACACAAGAAGCTGTGCTGAGCCTTACACTTAGATTCCTATCATGCAGCAATGATGCTCCCTACAAACGCTGAGCGAGATTCTCCTAATGTAACTTTACAGTCAAGCTTTAAGCCTTTTCTTAGTCAGGTGCCAGAGCAAACAATCACTTAGCTTCCTTCACATGGTTCTCTCCTTGTCATTATATGCTATTAAAAGTGGTAGCGCAGGAATCATTTCTGCAGAGAAAAGGTCCTTAGATCAGTCTTATTTTGCATTTAAGTACTGGGGTTTTTACTTTAGATGCAGAGAAAAAAAAAAAAAACTGAAAGGAAAAAAGAAGAAGCAGTTAGAGACAGGGATGCAGAAGAAAAAAAAAAGAGTAGTAATGGGGGAAGTGGTGCATGTCTTTTCTGCAAATCTCCTCTTTCACCTCTGCTCTCCTCCAGCTCTCCATCAGGCCAGCCAAGAGACACTTCACCTCGCACCCGCACACACATGGAGCCTGAGCCAACACACTGCAGAACACACACTCACATGGAGCGAGTGCACACACTCGTCCACCAGCATGTGCACGCACACTCACACCACTGGCATATGACTGTTGAGCCACCCACTCAGAAAAATAAATGGCAGAAGCTCCGACACAAACGCCTCGACACCAGATGCATGCACGTATAGACATCCATATGCTTCGTGTGCAACGACCCATCAAAGACAGACATGGAAATAATAACAGTCCAATGTTACCATACACACACACACACATTCACCTACTGTGGATAATCCTGCACATATGCATCAAATCATTGCCTTCTGAGGCCAGCTCCACAGGAAAACAGCAATGCATATGCACTGCATAAGCAACATGCAGCACTCCTGTACCACACACTGTAAAACAACCAGCTATCACACACACAAACACACACACTTGCAGCTATAAGTCTATTAGGGTGTTAATAGGCAGATTGGTTTGCACTGTGATCTGTGCTGAAGAGGATATTATCCTCCCTGCTTCTTTCCTCAGACAAAACAAAGCAGAGCTTTTCCACAAATACGTCTGTCATCACGCCTTAAAGAGCGATTAATGTTCTTACACACACACACACATACACACACACACACAGGAAACGGTACAAAATGTGACTAAAATCTCCGTCTAATTTGGATTAAAAGAAATTAAATGTGACACAAGATGACTAAAGGAGCAAAAGAACGGCAGGAGTAAATTAAGCCTTAAAGTATGTATATGGATATATTTTAAATTAAATGCAAGCACATTTAACCAATTATAAACTGCTGATAAAAACATGCAAAAGGGAGAAAATCTCCGGGAAGCTGACATTTATTTTAAGTATACCCTGAATTTAATTAGCCTTTTATTTATTTTTTCTATTTTTCTAATATTTAAATACAAAGTAAAAAGATTGCAAGACTACATGGTAGTAGATTATTTTAAATGCATTGAGAAAGTAAAGTTTGTAATAAATTCTATTAAATATAATAAAAACAGTTTGGTATTCTTTTCCTATCTGCTTTTGTAATTTACATTCGTGTATAAAGACAAGTCCTGCTGTGTTCACATGTAAATTTTAAGGGTCTCCGTGTGAGAGGAAGCAGACAGGTAAATTCTGATGCCACTGTACCTCTTCCAGGTCTCGGCCCATTGTCGACCTGTCGCCCTTCAAAGGAAGCCGCGTTACTGCACCCTTGCAAAAAGAAAAGGAAGATTCTATTTTAGAGATAGCTTTAGACTGAAAACAAGCACTGATTTTATTTTATTGTATTTATTTTGATTTTGTTTTTACGCAAATGTGCTGCGCGCCTGGGTGGCATCTCCAGATCCTGTGGTTGGAGGTGAAGGCACATTTTTTACGAGCCCCTTAAACCCTGATGCTTGTTCCCACGATTTCCTCGACACTAAGCGGAGAAGAAAACAACAAAAAAGAAAAGGGACGCGGCCTCCAGCTGCTGTGTTACTGAGGAAACATCCCTGATGAGCCAATTAGGCCCGTGGTATCGCTTAACTGTGGAGTTTTTAACTTGCAGAAGTCGATATTCAGAGCCACGCATGGTTCGGGTCAATTAGGGCTCCAAATATATTATCTCTCTGTTATGCCTGGGAAATAATTAAGCTCCCTGCTAATTTTAGTCGTTTTTTTTTTTCATAAAACAAAATCTGAAAGTTTTATTTTGCTGCTTAAAATGCGAACAGATGTCGGAACAAAGCTTATACAACAGGCAGTATTTATCGAATCTGTTTAATTGTTTTCTTTCAAATTGCACCTTGTTCCCGCATTTCTGTGTCTGGGTTGCGGAGGATGTGAATTTCCTGCTTTGTGTAAAAACGATTTAAACCTCACTGAGGCCTTAACTTGAAGACATTAATTATTTGCATTTCAGAAATGCTTCCGTGCGGATTTTTTTCCGGTTTTGGATTACGAGATACAAAAAATACAAACGAATTAAAAAGGAAAACAGAAAAAGAAAAATTCATGCAGGTACATGGGATGTCAGTCTGCAGTAATAATAAGAAGAAAACGCATAGAAAATAATTTTTGTGTGACCCAATTGTGTCCTACTATTCTTTAAATAACAATTTTTCTAATATTAAAAAGAAAACATAGTTTATTACAGAAGCTTGTTAGACAGATTTAAAAAAAACGGAATAAATGAAAACAGTTGTAGTTAAATTGTATTTTCTCCTGTTGGGTGGAAGTGTTGCGTTATAAAACACCGCGAGAAGAACAAGTAAAGTGAAAATAGATTCGACTTCTTGTGATCTTTATCGATTAGTTATAAACTGAGATGCTCTTGCACCTGCTGCAACCCGCATCATACTTGTAAGGGTCAATTCATTTTTTTCCCTGTCAAAATTAAATCATATCACAGTAACTTTTCTCATTCTCAAGTCTTGTTACACATATTTGGAGAAGTCCTGCCAGATGTTTGGGCTTCCTGATGCTGATGCTCCGCACATCAGCGCAGCTGCTTCTCTCCTGAACTCACTGCGCTGCGGAGACTTCTTCCTGCGTGCGTTATCGATCAGATCTAATCCGGCCTAACAAACTATAAAAGCCCGCGCCCTCCGCGCCACCTGGCTCTTCTTTACGGGAGATTTTTGCAGAACGCACGAACCCAGAAGGCAGTTCTCAGCCCGAACACCCCAGGGGTGCGCCAGGCTCGGCAAACACAAAGTCATTATCGCTTAGATTCCAATAAGGCGAGTCTGTCAAGGAACGAGCTTCCTTCGGAGAATTGATGTCAGAGGATATCTTCTAAGTGATGCGCGGAAGGATAAATAACAGCGAGTCCCACAGCTGATTACATTGAAACAACGATGCGCGTTTGTGGAGAGGAGAGGGGGGTCCCAGCAGATGCGGAGCGCAGGGGCTCATCCACCTGCTTATACCGGCAGAGAGTGGACAAGAAGCTCGTTGGCCTCTACAAACCACAAATCCTTATATATACATTTTCACTCATACATCAGTGGGATGGAAGATCATTTATTTCGGAACAAAAATCCAAAATTTCGTTTGCATATTGGTGTTGCGTAAAATGCAAAATGAAGTTCATAGCTTCCATCCTGAATTTATGTTAAAAAGCAAATTATCAGCCTGATAAAACAGTTTAGGAATAATTTTATTCCAGATATGATTAGCTGCGATGAAAATAACACATAATGCATTAAAAAGGATTCACGGAAAAACAACAAGATTAAATGAAAAGTTCCTCCTTATTTCCAGCACAGAGCCGCCGCGAAGCTGTTGCGCAAGAGCCGCTGCGGCCTGGTGCGTAACAGCGTGTGCAAGGTACGGATGAGCCTGCAGGTCCCGCAGTGATTAACTGCAACCTAACAGCCGTGCACGACCCTCACACGCGTGCGCGCGAACGGAGGCGCACAAACACGCGCACACACACACAAAGGTCTCACTTTCTTCATTCCTCCTCCCTTTCTGCCTCCGACATTTATCCAAAATCAGTTAAAAATATGTCTCTTGCTCTAGCTTCAGTTTTACACCTGGAGTAAAAAATAAAAGCATGGAGAGTGAATGTAAACAGGAGAGAAATGATTCGTGATCATTTCTGCGTTTCCATGAGAGGCTGGGTTTTTCTGCGACTCCTCTGTAGCTCTTCAGCCGCTCAAGGTTTTCCCTGCGACGGCCACATGAAGAGACTGAGCCGGTCTCCCAGGGTGTCCCTGGCTGAGCTCCTATCCGCACTGAGGTTTCTAAAACACGGCTGGTGCTTGCTATAAACTCCGCTTACAACCCCCATTTATGGAGAGTTTAAAAGAGCGTGTATCTAACGAATCCAGACAGAAGGTGAATCATCCACCGTCAAATAAATGAATTATCTGATATATTTTGAAAAACAAAATCGTGGTTTTATACATTGACAAAATGTCAATATTGATGTTATTAAAAAAAATAAAATTAATTTACGGAATACATGCATAAAATAATTAAAATAAATGAATGGAAATATTTTCAGGCACAGAGTGTGTTCTATGGAAACGTAAAAGCATGCAAACTATTAATCTGATATTCTCCAGCAGGAAAGTTAAGCTGCAAAAAAATACTACTACAAATTCAAATTCTAAACCTCTATAACAGCAACAATCAGTTCTAACCTCCTGTTAACACACACACACTGATAAAGATCCAACACACAAATACTTTCTTGGACCGAGAGGTGGGAGATGTTAACAAGCAGACATGTAAACACACACCAAGGGATGAAAAATGAAGTTTTTCACTCCTAAGAATGGAATGGCAGACGTACCTGCTGGGACATTCTGTAGAGGAGGTTGCTGTCAGTGCTCTGCTGCTGCCATGTCCCCATGAAGCCCGGCTGCTCAGCACTAGGCGGTCTGGTGCTGAACTGCATGGAGCTCTCGCCTGCTCCCTCAGCGCTGCTGTTGCTAACAATGCTAACGCCACCCAGACCACCAACACCACCGCTGCTGTTACTGAGGTGACTCTGACTTCTGGAGGGGATGCTCACGCCAACGCCAGCTGTGCCACCGGTAGGTTCGGTAACCTTAGCTGTAGGAGGTGGCCTGGGTGACTCTAGGTCTCTGCTGGGCTCTGCTGGGACTGTGTCGCACTCGTTGCTTCTCACATCCAACTCTGCTTCCTTGGACTTGGACAGAAAGAAGAGACAAGGGGAGGGAGAGTAAGAGGATAGAAGTAGGAGTGTGAAGGAGGAGAGAAGAAAAGTAAGTCAGCGGAGGTGGGTTCTTTTTGGGTCGTGTTGTCTTTGGGGTTTTTATGAGCGGGATAACAAGGAGCAGGGAGATGGAGGAGTTGATGTGTGTCAGGGGTTTCTTTACGGCAGAGCAGCGTTTGTGTTTGGACGTAATTCTTATGAAGCCAGAGAAAAGAGGGTGCTTGCAGTGAATCTCCTCAAGGGCCTCCCCACCTTGGGCACCAGGGTTGGGGGGTGGTGAGCAGACCACTGGAGGTGAGGTGGGTTGGAGAGAAGGATGGAGGGGCTAATGAAAGGCAGAGCAAGAATGCAGTAAAACAAAATAAAAGGTGTGTGTGTGTGTGTGGGGGGGGGGGGGGGGGGTGTTAGTGAGGAAGAAAATCCATGGCATGGACACACAACTACACAGTTTACCTGCCTGCACACATTCAAATATTATTGTCTCAGTGGAAAATAGTTGGAAATAAGAAGTCAGCACAGGCAGCACATGCACAGTAATTCTGCAGACTCAAATATGTTTAAACCTTACAAGAGCTTCAAAGTAAAGATTGTCTACAAATCTGAGGCTTAAACTTGATTCTAAAAGGTCCCATTAAAGCCAAAGAGTTGAGCCAGCCCAAAGCAGAGACTTGTCTTACCATCAAACCAGTGGCTGTCCCGTGAAAGTGAGGATGAAGTGTGAGCGTGAGCCACCAGCTATCCTGCTCCTCTTCCTGCCTCCTTTTCTTTCTTTCTCTGTGTGACTCCGTCCCTCTCCTGACGTCCGTGCCGCTGCCTGTCCTCCCTCCTATCCTCTCCCTTTGCTCCTATCTCTCTCTCTTTCTCTCTCTCTCTCTCTCTTTTCCTCTCTGTCCGACTCCTCTGTACTCCACCGCAGCCACGGAGGAACTGAGCCGAGCACCTCTGAGTGTGTGCGTGTGTGTGTATGTGAGAGAGAGTGAAGTGAGGGAGAGAGAAAATGTGTGAGAGTGTGCCAGGCCGGTGAGGGCTCAACTGTGCCGCTCCGCTCTGAGATGCTCAGTGACACTGCGCTGCACACTTCTCCTACACAGACACCCCTCCTCTGCTCGGGGCAGGGAGGTGGGGGCATCGCTGAGCAGTAAGGAGGAGGAGGAGGAGGAGGAGGAGGAGGGGGTTAGCTGCTTGTCCCCCTGCCTTATTACAATGTGCACTGCTGCGAGTGGCCGGCATGTCTTGGAGCAACTTAGTTCTCCTGTGGGACTGACCTTCCACACACATACATGCAAACACACACATGGTGCAAAACCGCTCGTTTTATCCTCGACTTTTTCCTCACAGGTTTCCTGATGCACAACAATTTCTTCACTTCTGATGTCATTAAAATCTACGCTGCCGTTGTATGATTTCAGCAGCTCTAATGAAGGATTAATGGAACACCAGCAATCCGCCACCATTACCAGCAGCATGAACACGCTCACCTCACAAGCACGTCTTCCTCCTCCTTCCTACTCCTGCCCCATGGAGGCTCTCAGATTTTAATTAAGAAAAAAATGAGGAAGAGGTTCCATTTTAGCCAAATTGGTCCCCACAGCAGCGAAGGTGTGGGAATAAAATGAGGGATGGAGGAGTATAAGAAGACAGACACAGAGAAAAAGACACACAGGAGGATATAAGAAAAAAAACTTCCTTTGACACAGCATCTGAAACAATGAAGACACCCCCTCCTCTTCCTCTACAACCTTCTGCTCCTTTCCTTTACCTCTTTACTATCATCTGCACCCCGTTTTTCCCCCTCAGACTATCATTAGAAAAATGACAGAGCAGGTACGGCAGTCCATGGCAAGAGATGGAGATGTCATAGTGATCTTTCGACTGCAGCGGAACAAAAGAGAGACAGAGAACTTTTCTCCTCAGCTGCGTTAAACGGCCTCTAAACCACAGAGTCACTTCAGATTTTGTGCTAAATTGCTGCAGACAGCTGCCTGGCTGTCTGTTAAAAGCCTTTTGTAGCAGCCACTAATGGCAGTGCAGTGTTAACCTTTGCTGAGATTATCACACCCGTTGTTACGGCGACGTACATGGAAAGAAAAGTGCAGCATGTGTCTTTAATGCATGTCTTTTGTCTTTTGTCAGTGGGTTTAATTTACATCTTAACTCTTTTTCTCCCCGTCTTCATCCTGTTGTCCTCTGACTTTTTCCCCCTCTCGTCTGGAGATGCACCGATCAATCAGCTAGAGATCGGAATCTGACGATTTTCCTTTGATCGGCTCCAATCAGTGATCGCCAATGAATGCATCCAATCAATTTTATTCTTTAAAATATCACCCAATAACATGTACTTCAATGCATTCTTTTGAACTGAATAAAAATCAGACAAAGGGTAGGTCACCCTGATTGGTGCATCTCTACTTTTGACACCCTGTCTTTTATTTTATTATGGCCTATGGCCTGTCAGCAGCTACTATCATAAAATACTTAATGTATAAACCCTAAGTCGTGCAGTTTCACTCTTAACAACTTATTGAAAACATAATGCATGAGACTCAGGCTAATTCTATTAAGTGACAATTTAGCCGCTAAGGTTCCTTTTTCCCTCTCCAGACATTTTTCCCTCTTCCTCTCTCTGCTCGGCTGTAAATGTGCTAGTCTGCGGGTTTTTCAAGTGGCACTCAGTGTTTCAAGTCAAGCTGGTGGCTCGGCTTCTAACCCAGCTGCTTAATGGCTGTTATTTGTGGGAGGGAGGAGTGGACTCTGCCAATAGAGCTCACTCTTTCTCCCAATTTCTCTAACACTTTTTCACTTTTCTCTCTTTGCCTCTTGCTGATAGTAACAACTAGTGGGGGAAAAATACAGGGCCGAAAGACATTTGGAGTAGAAAGGAAACAGAATGATGAGAAATCTGTATTAGCTGCAGAAAAAAAGAAGAAACGGATCCTGAAGATTCTCAGACTCCTTTATTAAAACTATTATTGTGCAGGACTTGAGAATTCCCCGTGGGGCAGGGGTCCATGTCGAAGCCCATATAATTAACTAGAGGCTCAGCTACGGATCAATTACCAGACAAGCAAGTGATAGCTGAATCAATGGAAGATCATCAGGCTCGTTATCAGTGTTGCAACTCATTAGAGGAAAAGTGAGGTAGAGAAAGAGGGAGAGCAAAAAAAAGAGGGAGGGAGGGTGAAGATGAAGATGAAGGGGGAGAGGAGACGGGTGAGGCAGGAGGCGAGGGCAGGGCTGATGGCAACCAAACGGCTTATGTGTGAGTGTGTGTTGGACTCCTCGTTAGCTGCCACTGACCGGTGACAGGGGGGAGCCCTGCGCGATAAGGGCAGCCCGCTCTGTAGCAACAGTCACTGAGGCTTGTACGGATCAATACAAATGTGTGCATGAGGTTAAAGCTGGGCCATGGCATCCTCACTCTCCAGTGACTCACACACACAGTCGGGGGTGCAATTTTACAATCTGAAGCAGTCAGCAAGCGAATGTCAAGGATAAAAAGTTACACACCAAAGCCTGCATTTCTAAAAAGGACAAATTTAACAAAAGACAAGAAATCCTGAAATCTCTTAAAGAATATAAATAAAATGTAATACATTGCTGTTATTAGAGTTAGAGTTAATTAAGGTTGAGCAAAAAAAAAAAAAACTTGCTTGCATGCAGATTTTACACATAAGAATAAAAAGTATTTTCCTCTTTGTCAGATCTAAAAATGTCCGTTTATCACCTCCTGTAATGAAGTCCTGTCACCCCACTGGTACAAACGCCTGCATGTCTTTGCCTTTACTGGTCCACCGACCCCAGCTGGTCTCTTTGCTATTCACCTGTTATCAGCTGTGTCTGTTTTCTCCAAGTTTAACTGTTATGCTGTCAATTTTCTCTAGATTTGTCTTGCTTTCAGGTATTAATGGTATAAAATGTCACCCCGATGGCACGCAGAGTAAATTAGATATTAGTCTGGATTATGTTGATTCTATTTTATTTTTATTATTTCAGCTTTATTCTTAGAAAAATACTAATCATTTTTACAAAAGGTTTTCCAGCAGATAAAAAGCAGTACAATGGCCAACTATACTATACTAGTTATTTTTTAGTATTTTTTATTTTATTTTCAATATTTTTTTCTTCTATTTTTTAAGTGTTTATTTCACATTTTAGTCAAATCATAATACATAAAGCCCATTCAAACATACCTGGTAAACACGGGTATACTGTAGGCTTAGTTCCTTGCAAAAGGGAGTAAAAGTAGTGCAGGCAGCATAAAAACAGGATTTTTGCAGCTTCTTGAACTTTGACTGTAAGCAACGAGCCACCCTCCATCACTGCCCATCAAACCTCTCAGCCTCTGCGTGTTTGTTTCCTAAACACCGACATCTAATGGGTCAAATAGCCCAGAAATTGGCCGCAGCAGCTTTCGAGTCTTGAGAGGAAAAAGCGCCTTGTTTGAGCAAACAACGGATGCCGCTGTCATCAGTGGGTGCAAATTACAATGCTTAGCTGCTGTCTTATTTTTTAGTTTTGTTTGTGTGTGATTATACGAGTCGAAAGAAAAGGTCAAAAGGAAGGACGAGAACTGAATTCAGGGTAAGGTAAGTGGAGCTACATTATCTTTGCAGTGATGGTGAAAAAATTATAAAAACGAATGGAGATGGATTGTTGAGTGTACTTTTGCTGCAGATGATGCTTCTTCAAGTTCATCGTTTGTTCATTCTGAACTTTTTCCAAATTGAAACTCCAAAATTTCTCTTTTGTTATTGTATAATTCAAAGAAAACAAAGCAAAAAAAAAAAAACAGGAATAAAAGCCTGAGATGGCTGGGAAGTGGCATTTCCTCAACAAGCGAGTGCAACCTTTGTACAGCCCGCCGGAGACATAAGTAGGAGCACAAGGCCGAGGGCTGCTGCTGCCGATGACCTGATTCATGGTCTCAGTGTACGCACATGTGACAAGGAGCAGCGTGTCGATCAGATGGCACAGGGATAGAACTGTCCCTGTTCTGCTACCACTACAGGGCCACAAGACATCATATGACAGCAATAGGAACAGCTCTCCACTTGTGATAGTGGGATAAGAGGGAGACTGAGAGAAAGACATAGAAGAAGCTAGATGGGGGCACGGGAAGGTCTGAGATACAAGTGGGAGCCACATGATCGCCTGTGTCACTGATCACTGCAAACGTACTAGGCTCTGCTCATAAAGTGCACCTTTGTAAAAATAAAAGGAGAAGAGGGCAGCTGAGCACCTCGGTCGAGTTTTATGAGTTATTTACAGTTTTCAGTTGTGCTTGTGGTAATTCACAACAGCAAAAGGTTAATTGCTGGAAACATAATCTGCTAATGCACATTTGGTGATCCATGACCTAATGACACATACTATGCATAAAAGCCCTTAGCATACTTGTTTTGTGTTTCCAAACAGGGTCGAACCCGACTGGACCTTTGGACAGGTTGTCGAATTCTACAGCAACTTGTCAGCTTTTGACCCAACGCCTTTCTGTTCAAATTACTCTAATGCAACAGGTGGTCATTTTTTAGTGCCATTTATTGTCCTAAATATAATTTTGATGAAATCCCAAAATATACTGGAGAAGAACAGAAAAGACATTACTGGCTTCATGCATAAAGGTTTTGACTTCATCAGGTCTCCTACATAAAAACATTATTCTTTATGCTTCTTTCACACGGGCACCTAAAAACTATTCCTGCAATATTTATGCAAAACAAGATAAAATATTGGGCTGCACAGTGGTGCAGTTGGTAGCACTGTTGCCTTGCAGCAAGAAGGTCCTGGGTTCGATTCCAGGCCGGGGTTCTTTCTGCATGTAGTTTGCATGTTCTCCCCGTCCATGCATGGGTTCTCACCGGGTACTCCGGCTTCCTCCCACAGTCCAAAGACATGCCTGTTGGGTTAATTGGTCTAGGTGTATGAATGAGTGTGTGCATGGTTGTTTGTGTGTTGCCCTGTGATGGACTGGCAACCTGTCCAGGGTGTACCCTGCCTCTCGCCCATAAACTGCTGGAGATAGGCACCAGCTTCCCTGTGACCCACTATGGAATAAGCGGTAGAAAATGACTGACTGACAAAATAAAATATCAAGGCACATTTTAATCACAATCTAATGCAGTTCATGCTAGTGTGCAGTGGTTGATTTAGAAAGCAAGTGAGCGAAACATTGAGTAAGTGACATCATTTTTTAGGATGATGAGTAAACAAATATTATTATTATGATTATTAATATAATTATTAGTAGTGTTATTAATATTATACAATAGGTAGACAGTTATTAAAAATTGAAAAAAAGACTGCAATTAATTATGAAAAGTTACTGAATTTAAACTCAATTATTATACATTTTTATACTATAAAAATTTCAATAAATAATAATAATTCTACTTATTTTAGTAAATACAATTTACTATTTCATAATAAATGGATAAAAATTGAATACACTGTGACTGCATTACGACCCGTACATGACGTTGGTGCTACTTTGCTGATAATTTACAGCACAACAGCTAAATTATTTGGGAAATGTCCAAGTGGTTTTTAGGTCCATCCTGGATCAAAGTAAAACTACTTTGTAATAAATATCAGTGACAAAATGTTGAGAAACAAATTACATTTTGTTTGTTTGGTGTTTAGTGAGTCATTTTTAGAGTAAATACTTAGTGAGGAGATTCTATAAAGATAAATAGGATAATTCTCTCACTGACAGTTTCAGAGTGCTTCACAGATCTGGAAGTCAGGGCACCCTAAGCCCATCTTTCTGGATTTCTTCTCTCTTCCTCCCATCTCTTCCATTTTCCTGAGCAGCCTTTCACCCTTACACTTGGATAATTCTTCTCTAATCATCTCTGGCTCCTCTTCCTCCCCACCCTCATTTACTCCCCTCATATTCTGCACCCCTTTTCTACCCTCTCCTCACCTCATCAGACAAGGCTTCACTACCTCCATCCCCTTAGCCCTGTCCTCTCTCACTGACCCGTGCTCCCCCCCAGTCACAGGGCATTGTGTCTCTACCTGCCAGACTTCCTGACAGCCCCACGACCCCCCACCCCTCACCCCCTGAGAGGAGACCGCCTGCCCATCCGGAACGCTGCCGTGGCAACCCTGCCAGCGCCCCTGTCGTGCACCCCCGCCCCCTCCATCAGCCCAGTTTAGACCAAAACCAGCGTTGAGGATTTGACAAAGTCCTTCGTTTCCCTCTCTCATCTCTTCCCTGCTAACTTTCTGTCTCTGGATCTCTCATTAGAATAATTTTCCCCTTCCTCATTCTCATGTATGCTGAAGATTTTCTATTTTCTCTGACCTGACTAACACATCCACATCTTTAAGTTTTCTTCTCTCTTTGACACTCACTGAAACATTTTCTTCCTCTGTAAAGCTGAGACAGAGTTAGACAGAGATAAAGTTTAATTCCTGGTTGTAATAATGTGTTCTTTACAACTTGAAGATTCATGTTTGTCGAAATCTACTCAAGTACAAGCTGAAAAGGTATCCCTAAAAGTCAGATAACTCACTGGTTGTGTTCTTGGCACGCCTGCATGCAGGTCAGTGTGAATCCTCAGGATGTAATTTGTGGCATTCACCATGGTGTTGATCTATGAAGCCTAAAAAATTTTCAAGCCACCAACAAGTGTGTATATGCTAATGATAAGTGGCTTTACTAAAATTATGTACAGATGCATTTAAATGAATGATAATATAATTGAAAAGTTATTTAAATAATTTAATCTATAAGTACTCCAATATGTTTGGGTAGATGGCTACTCTCTAATTTCCAAATGAAATGAAAATGCTATTTCATCTAAAAAGAGGACCTTGAAGCACTGAGCAGCAATAAAGTCCTTTTCTCCCTAGATATGCTGTCTCTGACGTTGTCTCTGGTACAGAAGTGGTTTTACACAAGAAATGGGACAGTTGGAGCCCATGCCCTGGATATGTCTGTATGTGCTATGTGCTCTGACTCCAGCTGTAGTCCACACAATGTGAGTTTCACCTGAACTCTTGGGTGAGCTTTAGTTCACGATCTTCTCAAGGCTGCAGTTATTTCTGTTGCCTTTATTTGGTACCACACTTTTTCGTTCCACTAAACTTTCCATTAATTTACTTGGATAAAGCAGTCAGTGAACAACCAGCTTCTTTAGACTTTTTGTGGCTTACCCTCTTTGTAAATACGGGCCGGGGCTGCCTGCTGCTGCTATATTGGTCTTATTTAATATTTTGTAAGCCAGGATCATCAAAAATGAACAGAAATTAATACTTGAAAATCTCACTTTTGTAATGAATCTATGTGATTTTTACTTTTCAAATGGGGTTTCTGCCGTAAAACATCTTCTGCACAGAGGGAAGAACATACACTCAGGGGCCACTTTATTAGGTACACTTTGCTAGTACCGGGATGGACCCACTTTTGCCTTCAGAATTCCCTTAATCCTTCATGGCATAGATTCAACAAGGTACTGGAAACATTCCTCAGAGGGTTTGGTCCATATTGACATAATAGCATCACACAAATGATGCAGATTTGTTGGCTGCACATCCATGATGCGAATCTCCCGTTCCACCACATCCCAAAGGTGCCCTACTGGATTGAGATCTGATGACAGGAGGCCATTTGAGTCCAGTGAACTCATTGTCATGTTCAAGAAACCAGTCTGAGATGATTTGTGCTTTATGACATGGCGCGTTATCCTGCTGGAAGTAACCATCAGAAGATGGGTCCACTGTGGTCATAAAGGGATGGACATGGTCAACAACAATACTCAGGTAGGCTGTGGTGTTGACACGATGCTCAATTGGTACTAAGGGGCCCAAAGTGTGCCAAGAAAATATCCCCCACACCATTTCACCACCACAAAGCAGGTTGGATCCATGCATGTTGTTGCCGCCAAATTCTGACCCTATCATCCGAATGTCGCAACAGAAATCAAGACTCATCAGACCAGGCAACGTTTTTACAATCTTCTATTGTCCAATTTTGGTGAGCCTGTGCAAATTGTAGCCTCAGTTTCCTGTTCTTAGCAGACAGGAGTGACACCCGGTGTGGTTTTCTGCTGTTGCAGCCCATCCACCTCAAGGGTCAACGTGTTGTGCGTTCAGAGATGATCTTCTGCATGCCTTGGTTGTAGCGAGTGGTTATTTGAGTTACTGTTGCCTTTCTATCAGCTCAAACCAGTCTGGCCAATATCTTCTGACCTCTGGCATCAACAAGGTATTTGTGCCCACAGAACTGTCGCTCACTGGATATTTTCTCTTTTTCAGACCATTCTCTGTAAACCCTAGAGATGGTAGTGCGTGAAAATCCTAGTAGATCAGCAATTTCTGAAATATTCAGACCAGCCCGTCTGGCACCAACAACCATGCCACGTTCAAAGTCACTTAAATCACCTTTCTTCCCCATTCTGATGCTCGGTTTGAACTGCAGCAGATCATCTTGACCATGTCTACATGCCTAAATACACTGAGTTGCTGCCTTGTGATTGGCTGATTAGAAATTTGCGTTAACGAGCAGTTGGACAGGTGTACCTAATAAGGTGGCCAGTGAGTGTATAATCCACAGTGTAGCCCATGATAGTCTATACTATGTGAGCACAGTGATGCAGAAATATCTTAGTGCACAGGTGTCAACCTCCAGTCTTGAGGGCCGGTAACCTGCAACGTTTAGATGTTCCTCTGCTTCAACACACCTGAAACAAATAATTAGGTAATTAGCAGGGCTCTGGAGAACTTGACTGCATACTGAGGAGGAAATGCAGCCATTTGTTTGAGGGGGGGTTGGACCAGGGGCACATCTAAAAGTTGCAGGACACTGGCCCTCGAGGACTGGAGTTTGACACCCCTGTCTTAGTGCATATATAAAAAAACTGACAGCAAAGTAAAGTTACTTTGTTTTCTGGTTTTACTTGTAGACTACATGTTTTTATCCTGAGGTGTATAAGTACACATTGTTGGGACCCCAGCCATGAAGTGAAGCACGGATGAGCATGGACTCTGAACTGTACACAAAGGCCTGTATAAACCTCAACACTACACTAACCTTTTCCGAACTCAACCCAGGAAGAGGAGGAGTCATAGCTGACTCCCCCGTGACGTCAATGTTTAAACAAAAACGCCGTGTTCCAACATGGCAGCCTATACCACACGGCTCTTGAGGACACTGGACGGAGGGACACAACGCACAAATGTCTCCTTGCTGGTGGGCAGACATAACTCTTGAACTTGGATACAAAAGTGACTACGATCACGGCGATCGTATGCAACAGTTAAGTAATGATTTTGCTGTTTGAGTACCTGGCATTCAAATAAAGGGTGTGTAATAAGACAAGCGTGGCCTGACTTTTCTTCTGAAGCCTCCATAAGCAGCCCTAATTGAAGCAGAATTTCCCCCATGGCCCCGGAGAACAAGGCATCGGGACCGCAGCTTCACACGCCTACCAGCGTGCACGTTCAGGTAGCTATCCCACCGCAATGGGGCCACTGAAGTTGATGCAACGTTGCTTTGTCGTATAGTTCGGCCGGCGCCCCCCACTAGCTGCATCGCTAGCCCCTTTGTTAATGCCCACACGTGGATTACCGGGACAGTTTTGCTTCCCTCAACTTGTCACCCGGAAAACTTCTTCCGCACGTAAAAGGAAGTGTTTGGGTAGGGAAGATTAGGTCAGAATGAAATAATCTAAATAATGTTCGTTTCATGACGTTCGGTTTTTGTTTGTGTTGACAAAACTCAGCTAAGTGCTAGCAGACTAGCTGCTCAGCTAATGATGTGTTTTGTATTGTATTTTTAAAGTTAAGAAAAACTTTATTTAAAGGGTGGTTTTTAAACAAAGATCGGCCATAACGCGCCGTCAACGCATATGCATTTTGATCCTTTTTGATCCTTTTATTGATGGTATTTTAAAGGGTGCATTTTTGATTGCACGCTTATTGGGCTGGTATTCACCGAATAATGATTTAATACAATGTTAATATTAAATAATATAATAATAATAATAATAATCACAACATCTTATCTTCTTCCATGGACTGCATATGTTAGCAAAATCATTACCGTTACATGAACTACAGTTTAGTTTAAAGAACTATTCACTGAAATAAAACCAGTAATTCTTATAGAAAGTGTTAACTTAAATTCACATTTTTGATCCTGGATTATAGTTGTCTTGATAAAATGCACCAAATTGTTTGGTTCATTTCTGTTTCTATGTTATTACTTATTTCTAAGTATGTAAAAATATAACAATGAACTTTTGTTGTATGTATTGTTACAGTTTAAAGCACTGCAGCTATTTCTATTGTCTTAGTGGGAGACTCAATGAGCATGAAGCTATTATGAGACATAAGTTATGACGTCATATATATGAAATGTGTCTTTGTCCATAACTGTAATCTTTAGTGGTGATATTAGTGTATTTGAAGGCCATCTACATGTAACTACTCTGGTTAAAATCCTGCCACTTCCAGGTTGTAGGGCTCAACTTTTATATTTGAGCTAAACCCAAAATCTGCACACAGTGCGGGATTGAAGGTTACAACTCGCCACCTCTCAAAAGCACCAGTAGTTGTCTTGGGTTAGTATCACAGTAAGGCAAGTAGGAAGCCAATATCCAGACACAATAAACTGACATCAATTATTTTTGTCAAATAAATCAAAAGACTAAAAGCAAAACTGTTTTCAGACAGTAAGCAGACGTCTTGATTTGGTTTGACTGCGTGAGCACATTTTTTTCCAAACAAGTCATCTGCGTGGGCATCTGCTCCTCAGTGACGTAATAAAGTAATAGGAATCACGCTTTCTCCTCATTAACCTTTGTGAGTAACAGGGAAGTCCACGGCTGTTTTTGTCATAAAAATAAAATATTTTTTTTAAAACTTCAATGATCTCACAAAAAGCTCAGATGCAGGCCAGAAGGGCTGTGAAGCATCTGAATCCCCCCAAGCCAAAAAAGAAAACAAATGCTAAACTAAGAGGGACATGTGGGTTACATTAGCAAGGAGAGTCTTTATTTATGGCACACACATGACAAGGAACATAACCGCTAACACCATGACAAACACACAAACACTCCCAAATAAATGTCATACAAATCATTCTGTGGTAGTGAAAACCATTCAGAAAACAGGAAGCAAAGTTTAGGAAAACTGGGTTCAATTCTCATTCATATCATCCCTCTCCATCTTATCCCTCTACTTTATCTTGTTTTGCTGAAACAAAGAAAGGTTAGCTTAAAAATGTAAAATGTTATGTATGACCGTGCTTAAAAGAAACCATGGAGAGGTTCTGCCTGTTGCTGCAGTCCTTCAAACTCCTGGTCACTGAGGTCTACACAGAGCCCACACAGAAAAAAATAAGAGCCCAGTGTAGGCAGAAACAAAGAAGAAACGATTATAACTCTACCATCAGGTTTCAATTACATGGAAAAGGCGGGGAGGGTTAAGTGAACATCAAGTCATATTAAACTATAACAGGAGGCCATTGGCATTGGGGGACTTTGATGAAAGCTCTCGTGCATTAACACACACTTCACATGTGGCTAACTTACATAATTTGATTATTACAACCGTGGCCAAAGCTTTGACTTCCCGCTCCAGCTTAACCACTTCCACCAAGAACAAGAACCTATTAGTCAGAAAACATGGATGAGGGAGTAAAAAAAATGTTGTGTCTACATCTGGAATTAACGGAGTCCATACAAACCCAGCTGTGTGTGTGTGTGTGTGTGTGCGTGTGTGTGTGTGTGTGTGTGTGTGTGTGTGAGAGAGAGAGACAGAGAGAGAGAAAGCACTGTTACACATTAGTTGATCTGGCAGGAGTGTGTTACTTTATTTTATTGCATTGTAGCAGGATGTAATGAACAGGAACGGGAAAAAATCATATACAGAGCCTAGCAGATATATTCATACTCCTTGAACCTTTTCAGCTTTTGTTACATTACAACTACAAACTTATAATAGTATTTCTTCTGGGTTTTAAGTGACAAAGCAACACAAGGAGTGCACAACTGTGATATGGAAGGAAAATGATGCAAATCACCTAATAAAAATCTGAAAAGTGTGCAATGCATTTCTATTGAGCCAATTTTACTCAAAACTTTGTAGAACCAAGTTAAACTTTAATTACAGCTGTAGGTCTTTTGGAGTACGTCTCCACCAGCTTTGTATAGAAATAGAAATTTCTGTCCATTGTTTGCAAAAAAGCTCAATGTTATTCAGATTGGATTTGGGGCCTGTGAAGAGTCTGTGAACATCAATTTTCATGTTTTGCCACAGATTCTCAGCTGAAGTTAAGCCTGGACTTGGACTAGGCCATTAAAACACATGAATATGTGTATAAAGCATTGCATGGTAGCTCTGGCTATATATTTAGGGTCATTGTTCTACTTGAAGGTAAACCTCTGACCCAGTTTCTAACAGGTTGCTTCCTGTTTAGCTCCACCCATCCAGAGGTAAGTAGTAACTGGTTGCATTTACTTGAGTACATTTTTGAAAATATTCTACTTCTCAGAATAGTTTTCCTCCAGCATATTTTTTACTTCCACTTGAGTAATATTATTTTGAAGTAATACTATTCTTACTTGAGCACAGTTTCTGGCTACTCTACCCACCTCAACGTACTTCACTGATTGTTGGATAAGTAAGTTTAAAATAAAAATGCACCAGAAATCTCACCAGACACACGTGTCTGTATCTGGTGACACGGTTGATGGCTTCATTTATGCTATTTTCTATCTGTTGCACATACAGTAAACACTAGATAATGTCACTGGAAGCACTATTCCAACATGTATACAGTCATAATTAGTAAATTAGAATATGCGTTCCAATGACGTTCGTTTCTCAGATTAACATTACGTTTTTTTTAAATAACAACCTTCAGGCAGGTATTTCAGTTAACATATTTCTGTATTAAAAATGTTTTTTTTATTAGTCTGATGTAACATTCTAATCCTTAATGTGGTGTTTTAATTAGCTATAAGGGGAAAATTATCATAATTAACAGAAATTAAGACTTGAAAACATCATCCTGTGTTTAATTAATCTATATAATGTGTTTCCCCTAGTGATGGAGTCACTGGAATAAATGAACTTTTCAATAATATTCTAATTTATTGAATTGGTCTGTACATTACCTACTGTGAGTACGGTTTCTTTTCTGGAAAACTGAGATTTGGAAATGTGTTTTTCTTCTGCCCAACATTCTTATTTTGTAAGAAGGCCAGGAAGGGTACGTTTATTTATACAGCACATTTCAGCAACAGGACAATCCAAAGTGTTTTACATAATAAAAAAATTACTTTGCAGTGACAAAAAACACTGTAGTGGCATTACAAATGAAAGTCAAAAAAAGTACATAAAATCAAATAATGTGATTTTCTTTTACTGAATTTTAATTTTACCATTCAAAGTACCAAAATCTGCACCAAATGTTATATTTTATCTGTTTTATTGCATCATTTTCACAAATAAATCAGATTAAACAGTACCTCTCGAGTACTTAAGTAGCCTATTTACCAAATACATTTTTACTCTTACTTGATAACAATTTTTGGCTACTCAACCCACCGCTGCAACCATTTTCTTGAGTAACGTAAAAATGTATTCACACATGATGCTACCAGGATAATGTGCACTGTTAGTTTTTCTCCAGACATGGTCTTTAACATGCAGGCCAAATCATTTAATCGAGATCTCATCTGACAAGAGCACCTTCTTTCTAATGTTGCCGTTCTCTCTACATGGCTTGTGGCAAACTGCAAAGGGGAATGCTTATGTCTTTGTTTCAACAATGGTTTTCCTCTTGCAACTCTTGCATAAAGGTAAGGTTAGGGGAGTGCATGACTAATACTAGTCCTGTTGACAGATACTCCCACCCGAGCAGTGGATCTCTGTTGCTCCTCCAGAGTTACCATGGGACTCCTGCTCTAATTAATTCTCTTCTGCCTGGCCTGCCAGTGTAGGTAGACGTCCATGTCTTGGTAGGTCTGCAGTTTGTCCGTCCTCTGTTTATGATCAGATGACGGATTGAACAGAACTCTGTGAGATTTTCAGAGCTTGAGATATTTTATTGTAGAACCTATCCCGGCTGTAAACTTCTCCACAACCTCTCCATGACCTCTCTGCTGTGTTCTTTGGTCTTTATGATGCTGTTTGTTCTCCGATGTTCTCTAATAAACCTCTGAGGCCAGAAACTGAAAAACTGGATTTATAATGAGAATAAATTACACTCTGTTTATTAATTAGGTGACTTCTGAAGGGGGTGTCAGGTGTAAAGGGGTAAAATAAAATTACAAGCCATACTTCCAAAATCTTATATGTAAAACCATTTGAAAACCATAAACCATATTTTTTCCACTTCAAAATTATGCACTACTTTGTGTTGGCCTATTATATGAAGTCCCAGAAAAATACATTTAGGATTGGTTGTTTTAATGTGACAAAATGTAAAAGTTTAAGCAGCATGAATACTTTTGCAAGGTGCTTTACATCTCAGCTCCAGTCTTCCAGTCACATGAATCAGCTTCAGCACATTTGATGCCTGTCTTGGCCCTTCCTTACACACCACCACGCCAGATTCTGTCACCTGTCTCTGCACATTCAATCACTCCCAGAAGAGCAGGGAAATGGCCTCCATATTCCCACAGGCGAAACATAAAGAGCCATGAATGGATGAATGGATTGATGGCTAGAGGCGGGGGCGTGTGGGAGACGAAACCAGCGGCTAAATTATTAAGAGACACTTTGCTTTGAGACACACAAACACACTCATAAAACAGGAGAGTAAACGCATTAGAACAGTTAGCCTCCTGAATGCACCCGACAACTTGAGTACATGCTAACTCGTGTCAAAGTCATCAAACCGGGCCTGGGGCTGTTAAAAATTTTATGCCACTGCTTGAAGGGACGTTGTGGAACCTGGGAGGCCCTGTCATCACAGCCATCGGTGCTAATAAATAAGTAAATTCGAGAGTGGAGTGGCTGAGCTCTATGCCACATAGTTACCAGCACGCATCCACTGTGAGCTTTTCTCATAAAGTCTCAACAAATAGGTACCCACTCCTGTGCATGTGTGTGCCTGAGCATCCTGCCCCAAGACTCCGACAAGCTCAGGGGGAGGGAGGGCGGGGAGGGGGGTGATCTTGCCACCATCTTCCAAGCTTGAATGTGCCAAAGTGGGTCTTCATTCACTTAAGTCACTTTAAGCCTTGATTTTCCATAGACAAGGCTGGAGCACACTGGGTGAGTTTGGGTCCAATTTGGTACATGGGAGACAGGATGACGGGGGACTTGGCCACTGTGGACCAAGACTCATTAAGGTCTGACAAGGGAGACGCTCACAATCGAACAGTTTCTCTATTCTCTGCTGCAAGAGCTAAGGTTCTCTGTGCTTCTATAGAGTCACATAAAATATAAAATTATCTGCCCCCAAACTGCCTAAAATCATAGCTAATCACAGTAAAGGCCAAGACAAACAAATGCTAAACATTATGAGAAATTGTAAATTGCAGCATCTTTGTTAAGCATCTGAAGTATGATATGACCTTTCTACATGCAAATAAAACTACTGAGAACATGAAAGGAATTTAAGTCATGTTGCACTGTCAGGTATTTTTTCTGATATGGATACAAACCGTTTATTGTTAATTATATTGATTAGAAGGCAAGGTTTGCAATGAAGAGTCATCGTTAAAAAAAATAAAATGTGATCAGCTAGCTGTAGGATCTGTTTTACACAGTTTTTGCGTTAAACAGTAGCTCTGAATTTACACAGAAAGCAGCCAGCCCATGTTCCTCATTATGTGACATAATATCATGAATTAAACATGCAAATCAAAGACAAGGTTGATATGTGACTACTTTGGTTCATATCAAGACTGTTTTGATCCGTCTGCAAACACTCCCTAAAATCAATTATGATCATTCTAATGATAAAGGAAATTGACAATAAAAATGCTTGTGAGCTTTGTAAATGTAAGTACTGTTTGGATATGTCTGTATTACAGTGTGTATGTGTTTGTGTTTATCTGTGTGTCTGCTCATTGAAAAACCTGCTAATTGCAGTTGAGACTCCTTTAATTAACACAAAGAGAGGTCTCTGGTGAATGTATGGGCTCCGTGAGTGTGTCACGAGTTTTCATCTAGCTAAGCTGTGGGACACAACAGCCTAATCAGAGCCTTTTAAGTCCTGCCATGCTTACACAGGAGGATTAACTGAAGACACACTTTAGTCGTGGAAAATGAGACAACCGAGAATCACGTTGGTCTGACAGAGAGGAAAGCATACTGAAGAAAATAAAAAAAGGTTAAATATTGTGAGCAAGTCTTGAAAATGATCATTTTTCAATAAATCAGACTCTAAAATGTACAATATTTAGTTGGTCAGATGTAAACAGTGTGGTGGTACTGGCCTGCTTGTTTACTTTTTGATGGTTTGTGTATCGCAAAGGGGCAGCACCGGAGGCATGACACAGGATATGCCTCAATCTCTCTGTCTTTCCTTTGTCCGCCTACCCCCATCTTCATTTGCTCACTCGCCTCTCATTCTCTTTTTTTTTTGAATAACTTTCTCTCTTTTTATTATTCCTGCCAATTTGGACAGAAGCCCTGGTCAAAGACAGATTACACAGAGTCGCGTATCAAACCTAATCAATCTTCAGCCCCCGGAAGGCTTCACTCTCCCAATGAATAATTACCGCAATCCAGTTACGAGCTGCCGGTGCCAGAATGTTGCCATCTCCCACCATCTCTTCGGATGTTGGAACCCTTGGCTGATTAACCGGTGAACTTTGAGGGGAGAAGTTTGCGAGTGTGTGAGGTCTCTGCGAGGAGGAAGCTAAAAGATAAATGCTTCGGTCACTGCAATGCTACTGTTTTCCCTTTGAGAACTCATAAAGTAACTAAAGTGAACCGCATTAAATCTAACTGTAACCTGTAGTGTGCAGGGAATTATGTTGATATATTAGGGATTGAGTTTGTGTTTTCATTCAGGATTTGGTCTGAAAGGGCTGTCGTAGATGAGCGAAGTCCAAACCTATTTTGGCTTAAACATCTTTAGAATAGCTCTGTGTTACTGTGAAGCAAAGATGCTCACATAAGTAACGCAAGATAAAGATGATTAAAAGCAAAGGAAGGGATGTAGGTTGAGGAAAGAGAAGGAAGAGAGTGGGAGAGGAATAAATGATGAATGAGCGAATCATCGTGTTGGTGAGAGCGCAGCAACCAGTGGATGGTCACATGCTGTCAGTCAGTCATCCAGCCAGCGATATGTGATGTATGAGAGGGGGTGTGCCTCTGACAGGCTGGGAATGTTTCATCAAGAGGCACGGCGAGTGAAAAATATCGAGAGGAAATCGACAAGGAACTGCTTTTCTTCCTCGCTGCAGAAGGAAGCCACACTGTTAGACATGAGAGAAAGAGGTGGAGGAAGAGAAAAGCAGAGGAGTGTATAACTGCAGGGCAGCTGTATTGAGCAGAGGAGGGTGTCATTTAGAAAGTGGCTGGCTCAGCAGTGGCCATTAGTAGCACTGTGACACAGTGGACCGTCAAGCAAACAGTCAGAGGCAGGAAAAAGGGCATGGATATGAGCAATCTGACAGGAGAGCAGTGATGAAATTCAGCTGGAGCTCCACTAAGCTTCGCTGTTAATTAATGTGTTATTTATGTCTACAATTATGAGTCATTTTGTCTAAATACGTCATAGTCCACAACGTCCACAAGTTCATCACCAGAAACCACTGAAACATACAACTAAACTGCAATGTTGACTAGAAGAAGATGTGTCTTTCACACCTTATCAGAAGATACTTTGTGAGTAACTTGCTGGGTTTCGAGAATGAATGAAGGGTCCATCATGGTCCATGATGATCATATGTGACACCTGACAAACATAAATGTTACTTAAACAACTTTGTGACAATCCATGAGACTCCCCAGCAGTAGACCACATGCCAGCCTGGATTTGTGACCAAATGGAAAGGAGGCCAGGGAGGTGCAGACAGGAGACACATTCACCAAGGCTTGTGTATGTTTGTTTGACACTGAAAATGTAAATAGTGTGTGATGGCAGTCATTTTTACTATAAAAATAACATATATCCAGTGTCTTTCTTAAAAATGGCAAGATGTGAGACAAAGATGAGCTGAGCTTCTCCACAGAGGGCGCTCTCACTCAGAAATCCATTGACACATGTTCTGTTTCTTTTCTCACCTTATGTTACCTCTGTTACCTTATGTTACCTCTGTGCTGAAAATACTTTCCATAAAGGGCTGCATGGTGGGCAGTTAGTAGTATTGTTGCCTTGTAGTAAGAAGTTCATAGGTTCAAATCCCGACCTGGAGTCTTTCTGCATGTGGAAAGACTGCCTTTACATGTTCTCCTCTTGCTTGTGTGGGTTTTTGATGGGTATCCTGGCTTCCTCTCACAGTCCAAAACATTACTGTTACATTAATCAGTCTCCATAAATTGCACTTAGGTATGAGGGTATAACCCTGGAAGAATAAGTGGGTGTAGATAATGGATGGAAGAAGAGCTTTCCATAAAATAGACTATACACTGCCTGGCCAAAAAAAAGTTGCCACCTGGATTTAACTAAGCAAATAGGTACGAGCCTCCCATTGGATAATTACTGCATGGGCGATTATGTTTCAGCTGGCAACAAGTTATTTAACCCCAACTGGTGCAACAAAATGCTTCTTATTTCTTTAAACAACCATGTCGAAAGACACATCCCATGGTCGTGGAAAAGATGTCAGTCTGTTTCAGAAGGGTCAAATCATTGGCATGCATCAAGCAGAGAAAACATCTAAGGAGATTGCAGAAACTACTAAAATTGAACTGTCCAACGCATTATTAAAAACTGGAAGAATAGTGATGACCCATCGTCTTCGAGGAAGAAATGTGGCCGGAAAAAATCCTGAATGATCGTATTGTTGATCACTTTAACAAACGTTTAGTGAAATCAAATATAAGAAAAACAACAGAGGAACTCTGGGCTATGTTTAATAGTGAAAATAAGAGCATTTCCACATGCACAATGCAAAGGGAACTCAAGGGATTGGGACTGAACAGCTGTGCCTTAAGAAATCCACCAATCAGTGAAGCTAGTCGAAAGAGAACAAGAATAATCCTAGGTTTCTCTTTAGTACAGTTGCTAAACTTACACAGAGTCATAGCTCTGTTGAGCCATCCATTCCCATAGCTCTTAGCAGTCATGACTTTATGGGATTCTTCTTAAATAAAATTGATTCTATTAAAAAGAAAATCTTTAACATACTCCTGAAGATGATTGCTTCATCCTCAGCAAGTGAGACAACATTGGAAATACAGGTCCTTCTCAAAATATTAGCATATTGTGATAAAGTTCATTATTTTCCATAATGTCATGATGAAAATGTAACATTCATATATTTTAGATTCATTGCACACTAACTGAAATATTTCAGGTCTTTTATTGTCTTAATACGGATGATTTTGGCATACAGCTCATGAAAACCCAAAATTCCTATCTCACAAAATTAGCATATTTCATCCAACCAATAAAAGAAAAGTGTTTTTAATACAAAAAACGTCAACCTTCAAATAATCATGTACAGTTATGCACTCAATACTTGGTCGGGAATCCTTTGGCAGAAATGACTGCTTCAATGCGGCGTGGCATGGAGGCAATCAGCCTGTGGCACTGCTGAGGTCTTATGGAGGCCCAGGATGCTTCGATAGCGGCCTTTAGCTCATCCAGAGAGTTGGGTCTTGAGTTTCTCAACGTTCTCTTCACAATATCCCACAGATTCTCTATGGGGTTCAGGTCAGGAGAGTTGGCAGGCCAATTGAGCACAGTGATACCATGGTCAGTAAACCATTTACCAGTGGTTTTGGCACTGTGAGCAGGTGCCAGGTCGTGCTGAAAAATGAAATCTTCATCTCCATAAAGCTTTTCAGCAGATGGAAGCATGAAGTGCTCCAAAATCTCCTGATAGCTAGCTGCATTGACCCTGCCCTTGATAAAACACAGTGGACCAACACCAGCAGCTGACACGGCACCCCAGACCATCACTGACTGTGGGTACTTGACATTTGACTTCTGGCATTTTGGCATTTCCTTCTCCCCAGTCTTCCTCCAGACTCTGGCACCTTGATTTCCGAATGACATGCAGAATTTGCTTTCATCCGAAAAAAGTACTTTGGACCACTGAGCAACAGTCCAGTGCTGCTTCTCTGTAGCCCAGGTCAGGCGCTTCTGCCGCTGTTTCTGGTTCAAAAGTGGCTTGACCTGGGGAATGCGGCACCTGTAGCCCATTTCCTGCACACGCCTGTGCACGGTGGCTCTGGATGTTTCTACTCCAGACTCAGTCCACTGCTTCCGCAGGTCCCCCAAGGTCTGGAATCGGCCCTTCTCCATAATCTTCCTCAGGGTCCGGTCACCTCTTCTCGTTGTGCAGCGTTTTCTGCCACACTTTTTCCTTCCCACAGACTTCCCACTGAGGTGCATTGATACAGCACTCTGGGAACAGCCTATTTGTTCAGAAATTTCTTTCTGTGTCTTACCCTCTTGCTTGAGGGTGTCAATAGTGGCCTTCTGGACAGCAGTCAGGTAGGCAGTCTTACCCATGATTGGGGTTTTGAGTGATGAACCAGGCTGGGAGTTTTAAAGGCCTCAGGAATCTTTTGCAGGTGTTTAGAGTTAACTCGTTGATTCAGATGATTAGGTTCATAGCTCGTTTAGAGACCCTTTTATTGATATACTAATTTTGTGAGATAGGAATTTTGGGTTTTCATGAGCTGTATGCCAAAATCATCCGTATTAAGACAATAAAAGACCTGAAATATTTCAGTTAGTGTGCAATGAATCTAAAATATATGAATGTTAAATTTTCATCATGACATGGAAAATAATGAACTTTATCACAATATGCTAATATTTTGAGAAGGACCTGTAGAATCTGATCTGTGTTTGGACTGTTTTGATCCTGTGGAGCTTCCTGAGTTATCAGAAATATTAGCTTCATCTAAACCTTCAAGTTGTATGTTAGACCCAATCCCGACCAAATTATTTAAGGAAGTGTTCCCTCTGATTACCAGCCCCATTTTAGATATGATTAATCTATCTTTAGTAAATGGATATGTACCACAAGCTTTTAAGTTAGCTGTAATTAAACCTTTACTTAAGAAACCTTTGCTTGATCGAGATGACTTGAAAAATTACAGACCTATATCCAATCTTCCGTTCTTATCTAAAATTCTTGTTCTGTTAGATCTCAGTGCTGCATTTGATACAGTCGATCACAATATTCTCTTAAAAAGGCTGGAATATGCTGTAGGGATTAGGGGAACATCGTTAGGCTGGTTTAAATCTTATCTGTCTGACAGATTCCAGTTTGTTCATATAAATGATAAATCATCTTTAAACTCCAGGGTTAATTGTGGAGGACCACAGGGTTCAGTACTTGGGCCAATTCTCTTTACTATATATATGCTTCCAATAGCTCAAATTATCAGGCAGCATAGGATAAATTTTCACTTTTATGCTGATGATACTCAGCTTTACGTATCCATGAATCCTGCTGAGCCCAACCAGTTAGATAGACTACAAGCATGTCTTGAAGATATAAAAACTTGGACGACTTTAGATTTTCTGCTTCTAAATTCAGACAAGACAGAAGTTGTCGTCTTTGGACCAGAGTCTTTAAAAAAGAAACTGCTTAGTCAATCACTTAACCTGGATGGCATTAAATTGATCTCCGGTAATAAAGTAAAAAACCTTGGTGTTACTTTTGACCAGGACATGTCATTTAAATCCCATATTAAACAGGTTTCTAGGATTTCCTTCTTTCATCTCCGGAACATTGCCAAAATTAGAAATATCCTGTCCAGGAGTGACACTGAAAAACTAGTCCATGCATTTGTTACTTCAAGGCTGGACTATTGTAATTCTTTACTATCAGGATGTCCACAAAATGCAGTTAAAAGCCTTCAGTTGATTCAAAATGCTGCAGCAAGAGTTCTGATGAAAATTAAAAAGAGAGATCATATTTCTCCTATTTTAGCTTCCCTTCATTGGCTACCTGTTAAATTCAGAATAGAATTTAAAATTCTCCTCCTCACAAATAAAGCCCTTAATGATTCAGCTCCATCATACATCAGAGATCTGATTGTTCCATATGTTCCTAACAGAGCACTTCGTTCTCAGACTGTAGGTTTACTGGTGGTTCCTAGAGTCTCTAGAAGTAGAAAGGGAGGCAGATCCTTTAGTTATCAGGCTCCTCTCCTCTGGAACCAGCTCCTGGTTTTAGTCCGTGAGGCAGACACCCTGTCTACTTTTAAGGCTAGGCTTAAAACTTTCCTTTTTGATAAAGTTTATAGTCAGAGTGGCTTAGGCTATCTTCCTTATTTTTTACCTCCGCCTTCCTCCCTCCCTGTTGGATGGAGTAAGGGGGAGTCAGGTTTAGCCTAAACTGGCTCAGTTATGGTTGAGGTGCAAACACACCCTCCATTTCTGCTACCTGTATGACCCCTTCTCTTTTCCAATGGTTATAATCAGTCTGACAGAGAGAGGTATCCCAATCCTTGTGGTTTTAGTATAACAATGGCCATCAGTGGGCTCTAGATGGACAAACTTTATCAGTTTATTATTTTACTTAGTGCCCCTATATGTAGCCCATTCTGGGGTGGCCGGGCTCTGTCACTCGGTGGTTTGGTCTGGCCTCCGTGGCGGCCCCGCGCCGTTCCGGACCCTTTGTGGGGTGCCTTGAGACGACATTGTTGTAAAATCACTATATAAATAAATAAACTGAAACTATCTCTGTAGTTATGCTGCTATAGGCTTAGGCTGCTGGAGGACATAATGACCACTTTCACCCTCTTCGCTACATTCTCACACTACTCTCCAATTTTGCATTATTTGCTGTTATTTCAGCTTTTAACCTTGTTCTCTCTTTTCTCTTCCTAGAAGCTACACCTGGCATGGCTCTGTGTCTACCTGTGACACCTTTCTGGAGAGGGACATTGTCCGAGCTTCGGCTGGCAACAACTTAATGCTCACATTCTACAGATTATCCACATAACCCTGTCTTTTAGTGTTTAACCCTTTCTCTCTCCTAGATATAGCAATTGACTGAGCTTTAATGTAACAAACTCTATGTGCTCTCTTTCAGACTCTAACCTTGAAAACTGGCACAGAGTTTATCTGTTCTTTCTTTCTAGGTGAAACTACTAAAGGAGCTACATCCACTAACATTTACTTTTCCTTCCCATAGAAAGTACTCCTGGATCAGTGCTTCTTTGTTCTCTTTGTGTCTCTGCTTTGTTCTCTCAAACCCCCAGTCGGTCGTGGCAGATGGCCGCTCACACTGAGCCTGGTTCTCCTGGAGGTTTCTTCCTGTGAAAAGGGAGTTTTTCCTCTCCACTGTCGCTACATGCATGCTCAGTATGAGGGATTGCTGCAAAGTCAACACCAGTGACTGTCCACTGTCTCTACATGCTCATCCAGGAGGAGTGAATGCTGCAAGTCTCTGACTGGATGCAATCTGCTGGGTTTCCTTAGACAGAAAAACGTTTTATCCAATTTGAATAAATAACTGAATCTGACTGCAATGTATGTACCTGACTTTTGTGAAGTGCCTTGAGACGACATGTGTTGTGAATTGGCGCTATATAAATAAACTGAATTGAATTGAAAAAAAAGGCTTCAATTTGCTAAGGAGCATAAAGTTTGGACTCTGGAGCAATGGAAGAAGGTCATATGGTCTGATGAGTCCAGATTTACCCTGTTCCAGAGTGATGGGCGCATCAGGGTAAGAAGAGAGGCAGGTGAAGTGATGCACTCATCATGCCTAGTGCCTACTGTACCAGCGTGTGGGGGCAGTGCTATGATCTGGGATTGCTGCAGGTGGTCAGGTCTGGGTTCAGCAACAGTATGTGTTCAAAGAATAAGGTCAGCTGACTACCTGAATATACTGAATGACCAGGTTTTTCCATCAATGGATATTTTCTTCCCCAATGGCAAAGGCATATTCCAAGATGACAATGCCAGGATTCATCGGGCTCGAAAGAGTGGTTCAGGGAGCATGAGACATCATTCTCACACATGGATTGGCAACCACAGAGTCCAGACCGTAACCCCATTGAGAATCTTTGGGATGTGCTGGAGAAGGCTTTGCGCAGCGATCAGACTCTACCATCATCAATGCAAGATCTTGGTGAAAAATTAATGCAACACTGGGTGGAAATAAATCTTGTGACATTGCAGAAGCTTATTGAAACAATGCCGCAGCGAATGTGTGCCGTAATCAAAGCTAAAGGCGGTCCAACAAAAGGTTAGAGTGTGTGACCTTTTTTTGGTGGTGCCTTTTTTTTGGCTGGGCAGTGTACTTTACCTGTTTTAATATTTTTTTAATTTTTCTAACTTGAAGTAAAATCACAGTAAAAACCGAAGGCAGGGGCAGGCAGTGCCGCTTGTCTCTTTATGAAGGCATTCATGAGCCCATGAACTTTTTTGCACTTCCTCTATGCACAGACTGGAAGTATTAAAACAAAGGCTAAATATCAGAAAGTCCAGCAAGTTGCATCCTGACTTCACTTTTGATTTGACTGAAATATATATATATGTGCTTTCCATGACTTATGTGACTGCAAATGTATTTTCCAAAATGAGTCAGATTGGTTTCTTTGAGAAAAAGTCCTGGTTAGGGCATCCCAAACAAAAAGAAAACAAATATTCACACAGTTTACAGGATGAAAAATGCTGCAATACAGATACATACACATTTCTTAATCCGTTCAATATTTTGATCATACTAAAGCTGTTAGAAGGTTTTGTTCAGTCAATTCCTTACAAATTTCTTCTGTTTTTACCTTTATTGTCAAATGAGTCAGGTCAAACTAATTTCATTCTCAGACAAGGAGGTTTGTTCTTTTGTGACCAGGAGGTCACAAAAGAACAAACCTATCACAAAATCCTGATGGAGAATGTCCAGCCATCAGTTATGCAGCATGGCTATGATCCAAAGCAAACCAGCAAGATCTTGCAGGGGTTTTGTTATAATTTGGAATTAAATTTAATGAAAATGCTGTAGCATAAAATGTGCTGTTTGCTAAATGTGACTTAATTAAAACACTTTTGCAAAGAAGATTGGGAAAAAATTCATTCACAGCGATACAAAAAGACTCATTACCAGTTATCACAAACACTTGATGGCAGTTCTTGCCGCAAACGATGGCACAACCAGTTATAGGTTTAGGGGGCAATTACTTTTTCACAGAGCCAGGTGGGCTTAAGCACCTTTTTTCCCTTAAGAAAAGAAACCATTATTTATCATCATTATTTGCTCAGGGTGTCTTCGTTTGATATGAAAACGTGTTTGATTATCTGAAACCTTTAATTGTGTAAGTTGTTAAGGGGGAAATACTTTTTTATAGCCCTGCAACGAAGCCAGAGATTTATTCTGCTAAATCTGTTAAACAGAGGATCAGAAATTGTCAAAACCTCAGTCATTGTTTTTATACAAGTAGTGGTTCCATTGAGCAAAGGTTTTTAGTAACCGCTTATTATTTTAATTTTCCTTCGGCCAGGTACAGATTCTTTTCAGATGATCTTAATAAATAGGGCTTTTTGAAGCTCTTTAAGAAGTTTTTCCTTGACCTTTAGTGTTTTTATGCTCATTTCATGACCATGACAACTTGTCGTACAGCAGTACTTGACTAGGAGAAATGGACTAGTGGCCACCAGGATGACTTGTTTCAGCCAAAATTGGTGAAATGAGGGATGATTCAAGACTTTTGCACAGCACTGAAAAACTACTCCCACTTTTAGTGCATACCTCTGATATATTTCCATATGTGGCAACATAAAAACGTCCTTTATGTTACTCCTAGGAAATTCATTATCAGTTATCTAATATTTTAATCCAGGGAAGCCTCTTATAACCTCATGGTGAAAAACTAGATACTTAACCCTGGAATAATAAAGCCGTTCCAGGACCACAAACTATCCAGTGTCCCACCGCAAATAACTGATTTTAAACAAGGAGGTATAAAGAGAGAGACAAAGACATAACTGAGAATTACTGAGCCTGTGAAATTCCTTAGACAGCAGAACTAACAGTGAAGGTTAAACACTCCAGAGTCTGAGTGTTGGCAGACACAAAACAAGCTACTAAGTGACATGGGGGGGACCTCTCCACCAATCACAAGTATTCGCTTGACTTCAAGAGCCAATCGTAACCCAGGTCGCATCAAAGCATGACAGAAAGTGTTCAGATCAGCGAAATTAGGCAGTGTTTTTCTCTTTCATGCAGATAGTAATTAGGCACTGTGTGCTCCCTTGTTTTATTTGCCTTCAAGACAACAATCTGAACTTTTACTTTCCCACCACTCTGTCCAGCTGCCCCCCTGCTTGAAAGCTTGTTACTGGGGACAGTGTGGTCCTATCGGAGTGACAGGAATTCACAAACAGAGGGAGCAAACCAAGGTTACCGAGATGGAGGGCCCAGGCACGCTCCCAAACGACATAGGCGGCGTTGCGGCCAGCGCAATCTGGGGTCCTTCTGCTGACTCGCCACACTAGGACTCATGTGAAGGGAATGTGAGACCATCATGTGGTCCAAGTTTGGAGGAGTGTGGAGAGAGAGACAAACTGTTTGAGGAGGACGGGGTCAGCGTGCGGGGAGACGACATGAGCATGTGCGCTCAAGGAGCCTGATGAGTAAACTCTGGCTGCCATCATTCGTCAGTCACTTCTTTGTGTTGGAACAGGCCGCCACACCACACCCCGCAGTATTCCCGCATAGGCCAAGTCCTCCTCCACTCCAACGGAGAGACATTAGGAATAGAATAATGGCTATGGACGGCAGCTGCCAATTTAGTCTGAACTTATTTATCTCATTTAGAGTCCGTTTGGAGGGATATACACATGGCAGCTTCTCAGTTCCCACAAACAGAGGAGGAGAAATAGCTGGCAAGGTAGGCCAAGTTTCCTCATTGTGCTTTCCTTGACTGTGAAAAGAGTGGGGGGGGGTACAAAGTCCTGGAAAACCCTGAATATTGCATTTCTGTGACTGTTTGTGTGGCAGCTTCTTTTTTAAACATGATTTCCTTTCAGCTCTTTAACTATTCAACAAAAAGCACATGAACAGAAATAGTACTGAATGTCAGCTTATGACACCATGACACCCCCCCCCCCCCCCCCCCACCCCAATGAAAACACACACATTTAAGTCTAATTAGCTCTGGTATTTCCAGGGCTTGTTTGAACAAATTGGAAATATGTGATTGGAATTAAAATAGGGCGAAGGGTTTTTTGGACAAAAAACAACATAGAAAGGGGTTTCATCGTACCCCTCTGTCAGCGCTCATACGAAAACAATTTAGTGCAACAAGAAGAAAAAAACACAGGAGAAGAAGAAGTGGGAAAAAAGAAAGGTAGTAAAACAGACAGAAGGAAACAGAGACAGAAAGAGGAAGAAAAAGGGGAGGGAGATTGGCCCAAAGTGAGAGGTTCTGTGGGTGTCTATGAGCCCTTGCTGCCAGTAATTGCTTCCATAAAGGATTGGTCCATGATCATACTTACTCACACACACATGGAGATAGGGAACCTTGTAAAAGTATTGATACCCTTTTACCACATTACAACTAGAAACATTAATGTATTTTCTTTGGATCTTAGGTGATACACCATCACAATGTTAGCATTTATTGCATGCTCCTGAAGAGGATGATACATGGTTTTCCAAAAGTGTCAACAAATCAAAATGCTTTTGTGTTCTGCCCCCTAAACCGATAAGCCTAAAGCAAAATCCAGTGCAAACTGTTCTCTTTAGAGGCATGTAGAGGTTAATTAGTGAATGCACACGCAGCACAACTGCACACCAACCAAAGCATGGCCCGTCCACCTAAAGTTACAGGGCAGGCAAGGAGAGCTAACTCTGGAGGAGATGCAGAGATTCACAGCTCTGGTGGAAGAATCTGTTGACACTACAACTGTTAGTCATGCAGTCCACAAATCTGGCCTACATGAAAAAAAGAACCAGATCTTTAAAATAGACTTACAATGATGAACAGCTCTAATTTCTAGAGATTACGCTCCACCCTGAGAAGACTCTGTCAACTCTATTTTTGAGCATTAATCTAGGAATATCCAACTGGTGTTTTCTGGACCTTAATGCTCTGGCTGGAGTGGAATGCAGTAAAAGTTCTGATAAGCAGGGTGGTCCCTTGATTTAGCAGCTTTTAAATATTTTAACTTGTGAATCGTCTTCTTCACTGTACAATGATGGACTTAGATTCTTTAGGACATTTAAACCTTTCCTGGCTGTTTGGTGAACTAAGAAACCACCAAAACCTCTGCTTGACATGCTCATCATTTCTGATTATGAGTCAATTATTGCATCTGTTTAGCAGCACCTGACTGCTACTTACAGGTATACTCATATGTTACAGAGGTCCTAAGGACGGACTTATTTCCAAAGATTGGCTTAGTTTTTGCTAAATAAATTATAACGCATTATAAAATTGAGTTCCGTTGTTTATCTAAGGATTTGTTATGTATTTTAAGACCCGGTGTAAATGAAATAGTTATTTTTCTGTTCTTTCCTGATGAGAAAAAATTTAACATTTTATCAAGAATGTGTAGAAAACCTCAGGCACTGGATGAATAAGCAGCTGTGTTTTGTTTCTTTTGTCGATAAACAATTTTTTCTGAAATTCTGTGGATGTTTCTCATATTCAGTTGTTAGTTGTGCTTTTTGATGTCTTAATGTTTTCTACATTTATGACTTCCTGTGCTTTTGCTCTTGAGTTTGTGTAGTCAGTTGAAATAACTTCTTTTTAGGGCTGCTGAATATTTGTGTTTTCTTTGTCAGCAATGAAAATACCATTGATTAATTGTGGAAATCTAACACAGGAATGAGCTTAAAGATTACTCATAAAGTTTTTAAACACATTGAATTTATTGGAGAACAAAAAAAGACTATGCTTGCAAAGTGAAATTGGACAAAATTGCCGTATTATTTATTGTTTTTGTGTTGATCGTATTGCTTTTGTGATTTCTTTGGAGCCAAACTTATTGGGAAAACAAATGCCATTAATTGCACAGATCTAATTGTTTTTGTTCCAACCTCGGATCATATTTGTTTCTCTAAATATGGGGGGAAAAAAAGGGATTTATTTTTATTTTTTGAATATCCTAGTGCCATTTAACAGAAGCTTAACAGTTTATTCCATCATATGCTTTGTAAAAAGTAACATATCTGATATGACAGCCGTCTGGCTTTTTAAGTAAATCAATCCCTTAATTTTTTTATAATTGCTTTTTACATCAGGTTCATTTATGAAACATCAACATTGAAATTTTGCCTTCATTCACCTACAGTGAGCTTCAAAGTTATTTTACCTTTCTTATCATCATTATTGTGGTGATAAGAGAAGCTTAACTGTTTGCCACAGTTCCTGTTGTTTTAAACTGTTTAATTATTGCTCTAATATAAATCTATCTTCTTGTAGCCATCTCCTGACCTCTGCAAATCAGCACACATCAACCTTACATAAATGACGTGTTCCCTTATCTTTCCCATTTTTAAGGATGTCTAAGAGAAAGTGACCTCTGTGTGTCACCTCATATTTATAAACGAGGGGAAAATAAATTTATTGATTACAGTTAGATTCATAGAATCTGCTCTGATGATTTTACCAAACTAAAGTATAAATTACAAAAATCCTTCAGTGACATTTATGTTTCAGAAATTACATGGATCCCAATAAGTGTGGCATGTGTGAATAAAAACAAAATCTAAACATTTTCACCTCTAAATAAATGTGCTCAAATGAATTGTTGGATTTTTATTTTTTACATTTTTCAACGTGAGATTATGCTTCTGCAGTAAAAGATCCTCTATTTTAGGGCTTTTTACACCACAGGTGTGCCAGTGAATGTGGAGGGAACTCTACCATACACTAACATGAAGCCCCAATGAGCTTAAGGTCAATTTACTCAGCAATATTTGTAGACATTGTCTACAAATATGTAAGTTTATGTTCAAAATAAAATAAGCAGTAGTATCAAAACTTTTACCAAAAGTATTTCCAGATCTAATATTTGTGTCATTGTGACATTTTTCACATTTGTAGAGTTTTAACTTTTTTCTTGTATTGCTTTTTGTGAAGCACATTGCAGCATTAGTTTATACAGTTCAGTATAAATACAAACTAGTATTATGTGCATTATGTATGTTTGCATCATGACCATGCCTGGCTCTGATTGTTTACTGAGTATTATTTTCATCCTTTCCTGAAGACACAAGCGTGCCCACAGACAGTCGTGATTAATAGAAGTGGGATTTAATAAGGCTGTAACAGTCATCCTCTGCTCCGCTGCCAAAGGAAAACATTCAGTATTCAACATATGGAGACACACATGGCTGAGCTACACTGAAACCCCATATACTACCTCTCATGTCATGCAAAAAATGAAAAATAAATAAAAAAATCACTTCACTTTAGAGCAAGGATATCATAAATCGGCTAATACTTAAAGAGGGAGGAATACAGAACAAGACAATAGGAAGCTATTCTGAATCTAATGATTTAAAAAGGAAATTCCTTCTGCCATTTTAACCAACTACAGTCATTTCACCAGGTGCATAAAACGCATAGCCTCACATGGCCTTGAAGCTGGACAGAAAACAGCCGACTACATAAAAACGACTCCTTACTTTACTGGGTTCTTGTGGAGTTTAAGCAGCAGATGGGCTGTGTGAGCACTCTAGGTTCAAAGCGTTAATGTGAGTGAGACCACTCGAGAACGTTAACATGGCGAGTTGAAAAGGTGTGACAGCCACTAAAACGAATGAGGTTACAGCATTTACCGCACACACACACACACACTGTCACGGAAACACACACACCTTAACATACAGCCACGGCTCCCACCTGAGCAGTAACTTTAATGATTGTGGGGCCGTAAGACTGAATCGGCTCAGCTCACAAATCAGAGGCATGTGGGGCTGAAGATTTCCAGCGAGCAAGCGTGCACATGTACAGTATGCAAGCTAAGCAGGTGTGTGTCTGTAGGCCGGAAAACAGCAGAGAGAGAAGGACTTGACTGCCCTCTCCTGACTTCATTTGTTCTTTTGGGAGCCCGGTATTTCGTTACAGAAAGTGAACATTAAACATTGCTGAACATTGGACATTTGATTGAAAACAACTATCACTGTTAATATCCCACGGCTGCCACACAGATTCTGTAGCCTCGGAGAACAGGGCTCCTGGGGAAAGCTGCTGCAGATTGGGGCACGGCAGACGGATGCACAGGATTTCTGGGTTATAGGAGTGGTTGTCACTGTATCAGATAAGGTAAGTTCACTGCAGCCGTGCAGGTAATGATGCTGGGGCCACTGGGGTGTCAGGGAGTCGTCTCTGCTGCTTTCTTCTGATCACATCACAAACTTTTCACAGCCCCATACACACACACACGCACACAGCACACAGCCCATGCACAAAGTTGACAAAAATCTCACCTTTTATTAGTCTTTTTAATTTTTATTAGTGTTAGTTTACATAGAAGCTAAATAAACTGTAATTAGTCATATTTTAGATTTTTGACACATTATTAGCTGATATAGAGGAAAGATTTATAGTGCCTTTTTTTAAATAATAGAAACCTAAATTTTAGAGGAGAGTCAGAGGAACTCACTGAAGATCTAAGATGGAGAATAGATTTGCAAAAGCTGTGAAAGTCTTTTGAAGCCATTTCTGGACAACACCAGATTTTAAGATCAGTTCAAACAATTTCAAGAAATACATGTTAGATGGATGTGACATCGCTTTGCTAAAGTCTGGAAGAAGAAAATTTTACATAATCTTGGGCCCAATGGTGTTGACCAAGGAAATTCTTCAAAACTGAAATTTGCAGCTGCCCGCATAGACAAAACAAACACCTTCTGAGGAAACGTTTTATGGTCAGACAAGACAAACATTTAAATGTTTTGGCCCCAGTGATATGAGGTATGTTTGAAGGATTCAAAGTTGAGGCTTTCAAAACAAAGTACAATGCACTAACTGCCAAGCATGACGGTGGCAGCATCATGATGTGGGTCTGTTTTGCTACCAACAACCTTGTCTGTGCAGAAACAACTCACTTTCAATAAAATCTACAACTGCTGCCAAAGGCGTGGTGAAATAGCGAGTCAGAATTATACCAGAAGCTTGTTTATAGCTTCAAAAAAAAAAAAAAAAAACTAAATAAACGGGTGTTTCAGGTGCAATTTGTTAAGGGACATTAAAAATTATATTGTCTTGAAGATTAAGGGCACTGCCAAACACATTGGTTCAAAATTTCAGAATCTAAAATACAATACTTAACGTTTCTTGCCTGATTCCTTTTTCCACAATTGGTTCCAATAATTCCTGAAATGCATAACCAAATATAACAGAGACAACAGAGAAAGTTAAATTCTCTAGAATAAATTCTTCTGAAGCAAATTACTGAATTAGAAGGTAATATAAAATTTTATCGTATGACAAATTAAAATGTACCTTGTTTTGGACCCCTTTGAGTAGAAAAGCAAAAGTTACTGAGGGGAAATGTATAGTCTGGCGACTCAAAGCTGAATTTAATCACAGAAAATCTGAAACTTAGTCCTTGAAGGTAAACTTAATCAAACTGCCATAGTTAAAGAAAATAAAAATATATAAATACAATAAATTTGTTTAATTATGATGTGTCTAATTTGCACCATTTCCAAACTTCACATACTGAGGTAGTTCACTGTAAAAAAAAAAATGTAAGAGCTAAGGAACACACTATTGAGAAAAGAAACAAGTAGACCACATGAAGTTTAATAACAAAAACTGTTCCTTTTCTCCACCATAAAACATAGAGCAGGCATCAAATGTCAGTTTTTTTCTCTGATAGCTGTTATTTAGGTGCTCCAGTTGGCAGGACTTTGGGTTTTTGGCAGCCGTGAGCACCTCTGAGGAAATTAGAGAAGAAAATTCCCCTCAAAAACCAAAGATTTAAAAAGCAAGCTGGTAGATGTTAGATGTTAATAGTTCAGTGTGAAGACAAAACAAGAAAAAACTTTATGACAAAATGTAGGTAAGAAAAAAGTTTTTTTAGGATAAGACAAACACAGTATGTACTAAAACGCAAAATAAATCACAAAGTCAAAACCTAAACCACTGTTTTTTCTGCATGGAGTGTTTGGGAAATTTGTGGTGCAAAAGGATTGTGATCCAGTCGGAAAAACGCCTTAAAGGACATCGGAACACATTTAATCCAAATAGCATTTCCTACCTAAGGCCATTACTGCACAAAGCCAAAACCACACAGTGTAGGCTCGCAGTCAGGAGTTCTGTGTGAGTGCGCTCACTGCAAGGCTGAGAAGATGGCTGGGTCAATTTCAATTAAGGCGAAAACGACAAGAAAACAAGCGTGGCTAAACAAAAGAGGCTGGAGCGGGGCAGAAGGGTTCACGCTGGAGAGACAGAACCCAAACAAACGATGAGAGCAATATGAATGAAGATACGAGCAGGACGACGAGGTGCAGCGGAAGTCCTGAATGCGTAGGACACATGCAGCTACATGGTCCCTGCAAGAGGTTGCCAAGAAAGGCCAAACAGTGGGATTAGCTGAACACAACACTGACGCTTTGGCCTATGTCTGCATAAAGGGGGGAGAAGGCACTGTAAACAGTTTACAGGGAACACGGGGTTACTGCTCCGCCTGTGTGTTTACACAGAAATATTGTGGTTTTGTGATGGGTCCACTCCTCTCTGATTGAAACAGTATCAACAAAGGCACAATGTGATGTGTCATACACACACACACACACACACACACACACACAGCAGAAGGTGTTGGTTACAGATGGGGAGCTGAATGAAGAGACTGAATTCACAAACATGTTAAACAAACGACTGTAGTCCAGACATCACTTCATTCTTTCAGTCTGACTATAGTTTTAGGTCAGTTTAAATATGTTTTTAGTGTGATTTGAATATTAACACTTAGGACCAACTGGAATTATTTCAGTGTCTTGCAATTTGCATTCAATCAAACTGTGTTACCACCAACGAAACCTCTGGTGAGATTTTCCAAAGAGATATGGTGAAAAATGTCGCCTGAAAAAGATTGGAAAACATTTTCCTTTTTTTTTTTCCTGGAACGTGTACCCTCTGGTCCAGCGGATCTGTAACCTACTCCAATGATTGTTGATACAAATGCAGTGCGTTGAAAATGTATTCTTACCACTGTTTCATAGTTTTTTCTCATTATAACCACAAACTTCATCTTATTTATTGGGATTTCATGTGATAGACCAACAGGAAAATTATACATGGCTTTTGAAATAATTTCACAAATGAAGTCTGAAAAGTTTGGCATGCATTTTTATTCAGCACCCTTTACTCTGACACCTCTAAGTAAAATCCAGTGCTACATACTTTCTTCAGAACTCACCTAAGAAGTGAGTCCTCTGAGTGTAACCTAATCCCAGTAAAAACCCAGGTGTTCTGTTTCTGGCCTCAGAGGTTCGTTAGAGATCATCAGTGAACAACCAGCATCATAAAGACCAAGGACACAGCAGACATGTCAGACTTCCAGTAAATAGCTGCTTTTATTTCCTTCCACTTTCCAATAGAATGAAACATAAAAGCTTGAAATCAGACTGCATTTTGTTCACCTCATTACTTCGGTTGAATCTGGTGACAGACTGTAATGCCGTGTATATTAAAACTAGCTAAAGTATTTTGCGTTTTTGTGACAAGTAGTTCTGTAATATTTAACCTCTCTAAGGGATATGTTTTCAAAATTGAAACAGGAGGGAGGGGACAAGCACTGCGAGTGGCTGAGAACATCAGCCCCTTCATATTTTTATTTGTAAAAAATTAAAAACAACGTATCCTGTTTACACTTTACAATTGCACTATTTTGTGTTGGTCTATCACATGAAATCCCCGTAAAACACATTGAAGTATGTGGTTGTAACATGACCAAATATGAAAAAGTTCAAATGGTCTGAATCATTTTTTAATCACTATAGGGAATTTTATTTTTGTGAAAAACATTTTTATGTATTTATTTTTTCTTAACAGCAGGGTCCTAAAATAAATTGAGATTTTGTTGTTTTGTTTTTTTTGCTGATAGAAGAAAACCTCTGGCAGAAATCTCTTCCTAGACTGGAGTTAATATTAAATAGTAAGAAATGAGGAAAACAAAGGATCTTCAGAGAAACCACATAATCAGAGGACAAGAAACTTGAGGACCTCATGGGTCTCGTTTATAGGTCATTAGACAGCTGCAGCTGAAAATGAAATGTTTCACTATGTTCACCAACCAGACTCCTCTTTGTCACTGAGCAGATTTTGTGCTGTGGGTTTTAATGGATTTTCTGTTAAAAGTACAGCAGCTGAAAATGATGCAAAGATACTTGACTGTAACAGTAACTTTATAAGCTGCGCATCATTAATATGACCTGAAACTCTCAGAAAGTTGTAGGAATCTTCAGTTGGTACTGTTTACCTCTTTCACAATAGTTCCTCAAGATTTAATTGACAATACAAAAGTTAAAATATTAGGTAAATAGCCCATTTGTTGAGTTCCGGTTCTGTCTTGGGTGAACCTCATTTCACGCCCATGACCTCTGGAGATACGCACCTGGCCCACATCTGGCCCAATAAAATAAATAAAAGGATTTAGTAGAAACAAACGTTATTTTTAAAGAAGTCCAATTAAATAGAATTGCAACATTTTATTCCATTGCTATTGTTCAAAAGGCAAAAACCAGTCAGCTGGCTAGGGTATCAGAACATTCCCGATATGCCACTGAAAGCTTGAGCTTGACTTGCTCCTTATAGCTGACGTAGTAAAGGAAAAATCACCTGAATGCCACTGATTATGTTTGTTTTCTTCCCTTTCTTTAAAAGTGTATTAGGTAGGCCACATCAGCTGCTTAATATGGATGGAATTCAGTCAGTCAGTCATTTTCTACCACTTATTCCATAGTGGGTCATGGGGGAGCTGGTGCCTATCTCCTGCAGTCTATGGGCGAGAGGCGGGGTACAACCTGGACAGGTTGCCAGTCCATCACAGGGCAATAGACATTCAACCAAGCACACACTCATTCATACACCTAAGGGCAATTTAGAGTGACCAATTAACCTAACAGGCATGTCTTTGGACTGTGGGATGAAGCCAGAGTACCCAGTGAGAACCTATGCATGCACAGGGAGAACATGCAAACTCATTGCAGAAAGACCCCTGGCTGGGAATCAAACCCAGGACCTTCTTGCAACAAGGCAACAGTGCTAGCAACTGCGCCACCGTGCAGCCCTGCATGGTTCTGGAAATGCAACAGAGGAGAAAGAGGGCAATTTGACCCCAACATGTTAGCTAACACGATAAAAACAATTATTGTCTCTTAAACACAGTGAGGCAAAGCTGCAGAGGGAAGCTAAACGTGGATGTAAGGATAGACAGTAAGGTAGTGTGTGTGTGTGTGTGTGTGTGTTTGTGTGTGTTTCTGTGTGTGTGTGTGTGTGTGTGTGTGTGTGTGTGATAGTGACAAAGTGCTTCCCTCTCAGAGAGACTCTGATTGTACAGACTGAGTGGCTGTGTTTGATAATGGTTTCCATTAACCTGGGCTGAGTTAAAGGACCTGTGAGACTCTCTATTCATCTCTCCCCTCCCGTTTCTCACTCTGTCACTCTCACACATCACAGAAGTATAAGAACCCTCACAGTGACAAAAACTGCCAGAGAAGTGCAACCTTTTCACTTTGCAATGATGAGCAAAAGGGTCAGAACTTCCTCAAGAAATCTGAATGGTCTCCCAAACATTCAGCTCATCCAAAACATTAGATGTCCTTCTGCCTTATCTGAGGAGAGCACATCAGAAACGTTGCCCATAACACATTGAGAGCCTCTAACTTGTGCGTCTGAATACGGCTTACTTACTACATTAATAAAGCTTCCAACCAGGAGAGTAGAGGAGAGGGCTGATGAAATATGGCAAAGACCTGGGAAGATACTGAGAGGGGAAAAAAGCTCTTTATTTTCTGAATCTTTACCTGGAGCCTCTTATTAGAGCAACATGTGTGAGGCACAATGCCCCTCTGAGATGCTTTGACTAGAACCAGGATGTGGACATGTGCAGCAATGGCTGAAGCAAAAGTATGTCATCCAGCGGTGAATAGGAACAGGGGAGGTAGTGAAGCAATTATTGCAGAACAGCCATTAGAGGCTAAGGGTGGCTTTTTTAGATGATCACAGCATCTGACTAATGGACAACCATGTTTCCTTGCTCGTTCACTTCCTAGATTTATCTCTTCCAGCTTTCCCATAGGAAAAAAAAGAAAACCCAGAGTTCTGTGGATAGTTTTGATGGTAAAGGGGAGCAAATAAAGATATTTTCTCCCATGTTGTTTAATGTGTGAGCGTTGAAAGCCGCATTTTTCTGATTTATCTCTGTTAAATTTAGCAGACATAGGATAAGCTGTTTGCATCCAAAATCTTCTTCTTTTAGTCAAGATTCATGACCATAATGGAGGAGTGGCAAAGGCGAGCACTGCTGCATGAGTGGTAAACACCACATGAAATGCAGATGAAGTAAAATTAATTAGTTTGGCAATAAAATAGACTTGAATACAGCTGTTACTGTGTTCAGGTCCTATAATCATGTAGTTTTTCAACCTGAGCAGGTTATACGCAAAATGATTTTATTTGATTTTCACTGAAATAAGAGAAGTAGGTTCTTTCTTACGTTTAATACCTCCGAGCAGAAAGACAGTAAGAGCATGGTTGGTATTAAGGTTCTATGGCCTGGTTCTGATAAGAGTTCATAATATCTCATCAGCTATTTGAGCTACAGGTCTTCTTATGTTGCAATTATGAGCAAGGTTTAAGATTGCACTGTACTGACCTGACATGTTGGAAGGAATGCAGTGAAGCATGCAACCTCATCTCCTCTCAGTTCTTTAGATGAAGATACAAGGTTGGTGGGAAGAAGCTGGTCACTGAAGCAGAACTGAGAAGACAGTTTAGTTTCAAGCAGTGGCGGCTTGTTAAGAGGGGGCGCTAGGGCACTGCCCCAATCAGTATTGCAGGAAAAAAGTATAGATGCAGTAAGCAAACATTACAAAATAATGTAATTATCACATCTGTTCACTCATAAAATGTCTCTAACATTTGATGTTTCAGCATTCCCATTACCTTTTTGGTTTTTATATTGTGCAGGACTAAATACATACATTTCAATGGTAAGGGGTGCTGCCCAAATGAGTGTGTATATATGCACTTAAACTTCCATGGGACTTCAATGCTGGTCTCTAATTGGTTACACAAAGATTCTTCTCTGGGTGCAGCTATCTGCACCCATGGCAAACTAGCACTTTTTGTGTCATTCTCCACCCAATCTGATTAATTCATATCTGTCAATCAAAGTCACACCCCTGGGAGCTTAGAGGCGTAGGCCTGAATGTCTCTCAAACGTAAGGACGCAAACACAAGAGTCAGACAACAGCAATGACAAAACCAGAGAGGATGGCTGCACTGAAAGAAAATTTGCTTGTTTTAATTCAGCCACACTGGAGGGTTTTCAAGCATTTTTAGAGCTTCTGGATCAGATTCAAGCCCCTTCACTGACCGTGCCACTCCAAAACTTTCTGGTTTTGTTTGTTGTTTTTTTTGCCCTTCTGGTGGTCACTTTGAAGTCATCTTCACCACATTAAGATGCTTGAAAACATTTAGTTGCTGCAACATTGGCTAATTGGCAGTTTGTAGAAACGAGGAATTGAACAGGCGTACCTAATAAATTGGCTGGTGAGTTTATTATGGCATTCTAACATCCCAAGATTGCAAGATCTCTAGATGTCATACTGAGGTGGACTTGCTGGTGTCCTTTGGATCATTATATTGCTGCTTAACACAAATAACAAATAACACAAATGTTCTCCTTCAGGACTTTCTGCCAAAGAGCAGAACCCCAAGCTTCATCAAGTAACAGTAAGTTGTTCTAAAGAAGCAAAGCAACCTCAGACCATCATACTACCACCACCGTGTTTGGCTGTTAAATAGTTCTTTTTGTTAAATACTGTGTTAGTTTTACACCAAATTTAAGGGGCAAAAAGTTCCAGTTTTGTTTCATCAGTCCACAGAATATTTTCCCAAAATTCTTGGGGATAATTTTTGGTTTTGTTTTAGATCAGCAGAGGTTCTGGCCTTTAAAGTCCCCCATGGAGGTCGTGTTTGCCCTGTCTCCTTTTTATTGTTTAAAAATAAAAATGTCATTTTTCCTAAATAAATTACATCATGACTTCAAAAAAGATTGTTATTTTTACTCCTGTTGTTTTTACCTGATATTAACATTTATTTCATGAGCTGAAAGATTTAGGTGTGACAAACAACCAAAAGGAGAATTGTTTTCAGGGGCGAATACAATTTTATAACATTATATACACACTTTTATGCAAATACAAACACACTGGTCTTAAATTGAGAACTACTGGCATTTCACATCCTCAGCAGTTTTACATTATTATTGTTGTGATACAGCATTTAGGATTAAAAAGAGCAGGAGATGAGACAGACATAGTATGCATAAACTAACTATGATTTGATTATGATTTTTAATAAGGGTGTATACGACCCTTTAGTCAACATGCAAGTCGTTTTATATTTATTTTCTTATTTTACCATCACATGACCAACTAAGTATAAACAATAAGTGCACTATACCTGGTCTATGAGTCCTTCGAGTAGTCAAATATTTATTAATACAGTTATTCAGAAAGTAGGATGAGCTGCCATCAGTCAGAGCCACTTTAAGGGCTTGGCATGCTGAGGTTAGCGAATCTTCATCAGTGCAGATAGGAGCATCTCCACATCTTAGCATCAGATGAAGTACCAATTATTGGGTTATTGTTGCAACATTTGCAGTGTACTTCTGTAGCAGTGGAATATGTGTCCCATGTGTGTATATGGTGTTCCAGAATGGCAGGGCTCATCCTGGTACCTGCTACAGATGCGTACAAAGGTGAAGCTGTAGTGTTACTTACTTAAAGTCACATATCTTCATACACAACAGAACCAGAAGACATCCATCCACCGATCCGTCGATCCGTCCATCCTTCCATCCATCCATCCATCCATCCATCCATCCATCCATCCATCCATCCATCCATCCATCCATCCATCCATCCATCTTCAACATTCAATATTTGACCAAGGTGGGAAACAGTGGGACGTGTCCAGAAACACTCCCTAAGAAGGTGTTCAGAAGTCTTCTTTTCTAGGAGCTGTTTCTTCTCCGAACCCTTATGATGAGTCCCCACAGATTCTTGTTTGGCACTGTTTCGATCCAGCTATTAATCGGTGACTTTGTTTTATTCTCACTTGTGAACAAGACTCCAGGGTACTTGAACCCTTTCCACGTGAGGCAATAGCTCATTCCCCACCTAACAGTTAAAATCTTGAACACTCTGGTGAAGAGAGGAGCCAAAAACCTTCCTCCTTCCCTGATTCTCCAAACTCTACCCAATACCTTACCTGTTAAGTGTTAGTAAATGTAAACATATCGCCATTGCATAGATACCAACTTCAAGAACCCCACATTAATTTGCTGAGTTTGCTTTAAAACAGAAAATCAGAAGCTTACCTTCAGGGATGTCAGAGCAGAGGAACAGCCCATGTAAAAGAGAAGAAAAGAAGTTTTCACATTTATGAAACTGGTTAAGCTTATTCCCAATTTTTATACAAACAACAAAGGTTTAAAAGTATCTCTATCTCTCAGCCTCCTTCTCAGCCTCTCTCTCCACCGTTCACTCTGTGTTCACAGGAGGCAAGAGAAGGGTTAAACCTGGAGGTACATATTCAGGAGACAACCTCAGTTCAGATGAGCTGAGCGGCTGCTCTTGTGGCGGTAATGGGAAAATTGCACTGAGAGGAAGGACACACGCAATTAGAATCTGGCGAGTCGGTCGGTGGTGGGTGTCAGGAGGGGGGTGGGGGAGGGATGGGGGGGATGCAGGAAGAGTGAAGAAAAGGGAGACAGGGACAAGGAGGGAGGACCCAATGGACAAGAAGTGATTTACTTGAAAAGCAGCTTTTTGTCTGCTGGGTGAACGCTGCTCGCTGTCTGCTGGCGGGGACCCGTCCTCTGTGACAGCAGCCCAGATGTCAATCAAATTAGTGCCCATTTACAGCTGATTTGGTTGTGTCATTTGCAATATCCTCTCCCTGCCTCTGATGCTGTGGCACACAGAGAGTGGGGGGGGAAGAGAGTCACTTTATTGCAGTCTTTCCCTGTGAATGTCATCTGCCCACTTATTGTGAGCTCCAGTGGGACAGTGAGAAGGAGGAGAGGAGGAAGAGAGGAGATCCTTCATTCCATGGAGTGGCTCACTAGCACATGCAAATAGGGCAGCAGTGTCAGGGGAAAGGCTGGCGCGGGTTTTAATGGAGTTGCGGCAAACTCATTTTACAGCAGAGAGCCACAGAAGAGGAGGATAATAATATTGCTGTGTGTGTGTGTGTGTGTGTCTGTGATTGTCTGCATTTGAGCAGAATGAAGTTTATAAGATACTAGGTGAATTCTTGGTAAAATAAAATAAAAAGCGTCACCTGCAATCACACTTTCAACAATCGCTGATTAAATGCACTAAGATCACTAAAACCCCTTTATACGTCTCTCATTTCACCTCATTTCCAATTATGCAGAATATAAAACTTGGCAGGTTGGTTAGATACCCCAAACATAGGGGGGAAAAGGAAAGCGGGAGGTGGTTTGGTTGAACCAGAGAGGCAAAAAAAGGTGTTCTGATTGATGCTGTTTGATTCAATTTAAAGCCTGTGGAGACATTTTAGGGCCCCAGGGGTCTCTGCATCTTCATAGGAGCACAGGAGGGGAACACGGTGAGTACGAAAGATGGGAGAGGGGGGCTTGCTAATCTGAGATGTGCATTTCAACAATAAAAGCTGCTGATGTTTAACATATACACCAAACCTCTTCTAAAGGACACCTCTAATTGGTTTGAAATGTAGACGGAGCAGGAGGGTAAAGCTTGTCTTTAACATTTGCCCCAAACACCCAGAAACAGGCGTGAGGGTGAGTGCCAGTGTCTGATGTTTCCAGAAACAAAAGATCTTTGATCATATTTCTTCTTTTTAATACACCTCACATTTTTGGGTCTCACATACATAAGACTCACTACAGAGAGGAACAAACCTTTTTGATTTTTACAGTGCTATACAAAAGATTTTAAACACATTTTTTGAAGATATCTTTGGTTTACAACTCAATTCAGCATAACCGAAAGTTTTCCATGCTTTCTGGAAGCACTTTAACACACGCAAAATGTATTTTTTAAGAGTTTAGTATTAAATCTTTTTGGGATTTTGCTTTAAGTTTCAAACATAAGTATAATAAGTTGATAATAACTGGTCAACTAGCTTTCCTATCTGCTAAAGCAGCTAGCCTGCAGTTGGCTGCTTAACAGACATGCTTCTGGGCAGGTTTCCAGTTTTGGTTTTATAACAGCATTACTCTAATATTCTCAACTTCAAAATCCAGAAGATAACTTGCAACACATTGTTACAAATCATAGTAGTGCAAATAAACTGTCCATTGGTCATTCAGAACTGTATTAAACACACATGTTACACACGATGGTGTTTTCTGAATGAATATTAGTTGATCCACTTAAATAGGGTGAAGCAGACAACACAGGTCCCAAAATCTCTTACAGTGTTTGAGGTGACACACTTGCTGCAGTTCTTGTTCCATAAAGTAGGTGTTACTACTGTGAAAAATATAATCATAGAAGAAATGGCAGCAGAAGAATATCCCAACTGGAGTAAAAGTCCCTCACAAACATAAATTGAGTCTTTCATCTGATTTTGTGTTCATCTGATATTATCCAAAAAAACGACTTCTAATTGCTGCTGCTCTGCCAATGCACACATGGTGGCCATGAGTCGGTGAAAATTGGTGAACCTGCACATGTCCAGTTTTCACAGACGACTGGATTGACACTCTACTTTATTAGCCTTTTTTTGGCCGAAGTAATTCACAGATCTTAGTTAAATGGATAGATGTACTTTCTGAGGTAGGGACATATTTGTCACACACACAATAGATAGCGCTGTTGGTGCAGGAAATGAACGAACCCAAAGAAAAACGCCTGTCAGGTAGCCTGGAAACTACTGATCAAGAAAAATATAAATACTTTAATTAAAGTTTGGCTGTAAAAAGTTCTAGACTTTAGCACAGTTCTGTAGAGGGGGAAAATGTTTCACAACTGAGTAACAATTGAGCTTATTTCAAGTGTGGAGCTTTGTAGACACCCCCTCTGCACTTTGACAACTAAGCACTATATATGGAAATTAAACTAAGGTGCATTTTATTGCATGCAGCTACAACTACAGTTAACATAACAAGGCCAGCGCTTGATGAACAGTGGGAAAAGACGCCATTCAAGTGCCATTCAGTTGTCAGGTCCCAACGAGAAACTAAAAATGCAGACGAAGGCTTGATCACAGAGACACACACACACATAGATGGTGGGTGGAGATTTGGGCCTGTCACTGCACCGTCAGTGACTCCTTACATTTAATGCCGGTCCTGTCACAACAAGACAGGAGAATGAAGTGGATCACCTACAGGCACCACACCTCGCCTGGTCTCTCTTTCACTGATCATACTGAGCTCAGACAAGACAATGACACTGTTCAGTTTGAGTCAAACAAATGCTGAGGAACACTGGAAATGGGGTCTTCTGTTTTCATGCAGCAGAGATTGTCAGAAGGTTCAAGAGACCAGAAGAAGCAAGAAATGGTAGACAACAAGATGAAGGGAGCAGTAATCACTGTCTGCGTGTAAATTACCTGAGTTGATTTCAGTCCAATCTGTCTCCAAGTCTCTGGAGGGGAGGAGTAGTGTGTGCGTGGGGGTGACATTTACCAGAATTCACAGCCTCCCTGGCCTATTCCCGGTTGGTACCGGCAATCCTTCAAGCAAGACCAAGACCTCAACAACAACCACATAGCCTTAGAATCTCTTCTTGATCGCCAATCCCACATTTCCTTAATAGGCTATTAGAAGGGAACCCATGTGCTTTTAGTTTGTGCCTTTGATTGTTGGTTTGACTCAACAATGCCAAAGAGGGAAAGATATAAAAAGAAGGAAAACATGAAGGAGGAAAAGGAGAAAGTTAATGTCAGGATGTGCCCCATAATGACTAGTATAAGCTCTAGTGGGAGCTTCCTCTCGCGCCAGTTCCAGAGAGGGTAGCTTGATTGGGGATAATTGGCTAGCCTTCACTAGCGGTTAGCATCCAGGCGTGGAGAGAGGGGAGGGCACACAGACTTGCCACACACACACTTGAACAAACACACACACACACACAGTTTTATTCACACACACTCAAACAGTATATAGACATTTTCAAGTTGAAGTTAATTTGCAGATACACACAGAAAAGAGCTCGTGACCAGCAGTTTAGTGCTGAAAGACAATGTCCAGAAATTAGTCAAAGTGCTGCTGCACCAGCCTGGGTACAACTCCAAGTGTCATTTTTATAGCAAAATTATCCCAACATCTGTCCATGCTGGTGCATTCCACGGAAAACAGTTTGGAATATGATTAATTCAAGCTACAGCACGTTACCACTGTGCTGTTTCTCACAAACTGATCACATTAGGGATGTTTTGCATGCTGAGCACAGCAAACATTTAATAGGTGTGCAAAGTTGCATTTCTCTGATGGCGTCCTCAAGCTTCTATTAATCAAAGTCTAAAAGCAAAAGCTACCAGCAGGCCCAAGATGGTTAGAGACGCTCGTAAAACAAAACACACTACCCGAAGCTCAAAGTGCACACACACACACTTTCCTTTTCAAAGCGATAGCTGTGGAGAGCCACCCACTCCCTCGCCCCTCTGTTGTGCCAGCTGCAGTCCCATTAGAGCTTCACTGCCCTCCAGCTTCAGTGACTGGAGGAACCACATGTTGACAACCAGTGAAACACAGCAAATCCATTTTAAAGCAACATCTACTCAGCAGGGCACGAGTAAGTGGTGCCACAGGGCTGGGTGCCAGTTTATAGAAAAGCCAACCACCAGAAAGTCCAATATATTTGGGTAACAAATTTAAATAAAAGGTGTAAAGTTATTGTTTGGGTTTGAATGCTCATGTTTGTAAACTGTGGAATAAGAAAGGACAATAATTTGACTAAATTATAAAATGAACTGTCCACATTAGATGGTTTCTTATTTTTTCACCAGTTTGTTCAAGACTTTTAGCTGATTTTAGCATTTCCCTCCCAGACTGCAGATTTATGGCATGCTATCAGTGCCGAAATTAACACTATTGCGCAGCCAGTGGCTATACTTCTTTGTTGCAGGAAGCTAAATCCATTCTGAAGCCAGCTACTAATCTAATTAATGATATGGAGAGGGTAGAGTTAGCATTGGAGAGGCTGGCGTTAGCAGTGGAGAGGCTGACGTTAGTATTTAGAGAGGCTGGAGTTAGCATTGGAGGGGCTGCAGTGTTGCCAGGTGTACGATAATTATCGTATTTGTACGATAATTTTGCTCTCTGTACGATGTACGATCAATATTCCTAAAAAAAAAGGCCAAATGTACGATAATTTGACCATTCCGTGAATGTGTAGTTGTAATCAGTTGTCATCAGCCTATCGCCAGTCTGTCGGAGTTTTTTTGTGAACCCTGAAGGCATCTGTGTCCGGATTCGTAAACAGATGCTGGAAATTACAGCCAATCGTGCTTTTCTAAATGTGACCTACGAGTGACGTGATGCGTTGGCCTCAGAATAACGGCCATGATTGGCTGAATGGTCCACTGCGCCCGCCCATGATTGAGGAATGAAAAAAAGAAAAGAGGAAAAAGCAGAGCCTGGCACTGTGGGGCTGCAGATGTTGATAAATCCATTCCGTACAAAGCTGCGAGTACCTATTGGACGCTATTCAACACATCAACAGACTTGTTATTTTGGTTATGACAAGTGTACGATAATTTCCCTCAAAATACGATAATTTTATGTCTCTAGTACGATAATCCTACATTTCTCACCTGGCAACACTGAAGGGCTGTCTTCTATTTTACCCTTTCTGCTCAGTTTTTCATGGTAAAGTGCACGTTTTTGTTGTGAAGTCTGGCAAATGCTGTTTTGATGTGTTCATCTCTGATCATATTTACATCCATAACCTTCAGGAAAATGAAACAGTACGTTTAAAGAGATGATGTTCTTATACTTTGTTGTTCCAATAAGGATTTAAATGTTTATCAAATACATATGTACTTGTTATCTGTCTGGTATAACAAAAATAAATAAAATTTTTTTTTTAAAGAAAAAAGATTGCTGTAAACGGTATAGATCCATACGAGGTGGACAGGTGCAAAGTGTCAGCAGAGTTGGATTCACTCCCAGCAGTCACCTCTATAGACACTGTGAATTATTGTATTCACAAAAAAAGTGCCTACACTAAGGAGAAACTACGGTCCTTGAAGTATTGGGCACTTTCAAGCTTTTTTTCAAGCACATGTGGTACAACAAGAATAAATGTGTTCTGGCTGTGTTTTACTTGTCCCTTGTGTTAACCGGTCCTTTACTCTTTCATACCTGTTGTAATAAGGAAGAGTGCATACATAATCATAAATAATACCATTACTACCAGAGTCAGAGTCAGACACCTTGTCTACTTTTAAGGCTAGGCTTAAAACTTTCCTTTTTGATAAAGCTTATAGTTAGAGTGGCTTAGTTTACCCTGAGCTATCTTCCTCATTTTTTACCTCCGTCTTCTTCCTTCCCTGTTGGTTGGAGTAAGGGGGAGTCAGGTTTAGCCTAAACCGGCTCAGTTATGGTTGAGGTGCAAACACACCCTCCATTTCTGCTACCTGTATGACCCCTTCTCTTTTCCAATAGTTATAATCAGTCTGACAGAGAGAGGTTTCCCAATCCTTGTGGTTTTTAGTATAACAATGACCATCAGTGGGACCCTTTGTGAGGTTCCTTGAGACGACATTGTTGTAAATAAGCGCCGTTTCACTAAATAATCTGAACTGAAACTATCTGTGTAGTTATGCTGCTATAGGCTTAGGCTGCTGGAGGACATAACGACCACTTTCACCCTCTTCGCTACATTCTCACACTACTCTCCAATTTTGCATTATTTGCTGTTATTTCAGCTTTTAACCTTGTTCTCTCTTTTCTCTTCCTAGAAGCTACACCTGGCCTGGCTCTGTGTCTGCCTGTGCCACCTTTCTGGAGAGGGGAATCGTCCGAGCTTCTGCTGGCAACAACTTAATGCTCACCTTCTACAGATGATCCACATAGCCCTGTCTTTTAGTGTTTAACCCTTTCTCTCTCCTAGACATGGAAATTGACTGAGCTTTTACTGTAACTAATTATATGTGCTCTCTTTCAGACTCTAACCCTGAAAACTGGCTCAGAGTTTATCTGTTCTTTCTTTCTAGGTGAAACGACTAAAGGAGCTACATCCATTAACATTTACTTTTCCTTCCCATAGAAAGTACTCCTGGATCAGTGCTTCTTTGTTCTTTTTGTGTCTCTGCAGATGGCCACTCACACTGAGCCTGGTTCTGCTGGAGGTTTCTTCTTGTTAAAAGGGAGTTTTTCCTCTCCACTGTCGCTACATGCATGCTCAGTATGAGGGATTGCTGCAAAGTCAACGCCAGTGACTGTCCACTGTCTCAACATGCTCATCCAGGAGGAGGGAATGCTGCAAGTCACTGACTGGATGCAATCTGCTGGGTTTCCTTAGATAGAAAAGCTTTTTATCCAATTTGAATAAAAAGCTAACTCCGACTGCACTGTTCAATTGTTAGGATTAATTGGAATGTATGTACCTGACTTTTGTGAAGTGCCTTGAGACAACATGTGTTGTGAATTGGCGCTATATAAATAAAACTGAATTGAATTGAAACTACATAATCTGATTGCATATATATAATGTGGGGGACAAAGCCAGTGGCGTATCATGTTAGTTTCATAGAGTCTTCTTTTGCGGTCAGTTTCTAAAGGAGTTGTTGTGTCGGTCAGTGCACAATATCTGTAGTTTGTCCCTGTTCTTGATCTGATGTTGATCTGATTGCACTTTACTATGAAAAACTGAGCAGAAAGTCCATGAAAATAGCACGAGAAAATAAAGAAATAATTGCCATTACAACAGCATTTTCAATTCTTAAATTATCAATATATTGGTATAAATACTGGGCTCATGTGTTGTTATGGGACTGTGCCATCTACTGTCAAAATAGAGAAGAAAAAGGCATGCTAGTCACTAGTCTCTCTAATGCTAACACCAACTTTTCCAATGCTATCGCAAGTGAATGCTCTCCTTCTCATTTGCAACCGCCAGCCAATCATTGATCAGATCAGTAGCTGGTTTCGGAATGAATATAGTCTCCTGCAACAAGAAAGTAGCCGCCATTGGGTCCGCAATAATCTTAATTTTGGCACTGATGCCACGCCATACAGATTTACCTGCCGTTCTATTAGTTTCTAAAAGCTCACACTTTGGTGTGACAGGCTGACATCCTACTTAGTTAAAAGCTTCACTTAAAACTTCCTTTGTTGGAGAAGCTGACAGAGTTGCATTGGTTTTTCTAACCTTTTGTTTTGGTTTTACTGCTATAATTTTAGCCTGCATGAGGACATCCAGACGGCATTTTTGGATTTTGTGTCTTTACTTTGAATTGGTTTACTTATTGTTGTGTTTTTATTTATTTTCCCATAGAAAGTTCCCCTGGCCCTGTAATTCATCTATTGTTTGTGTTTGTTTTCAGTCCTCTCCTGCTCTTCTGCTTCTGTCTGCTCATCTTGAGCCTGGTTCTGCCAGAGGTTTGTTCCTGCTTGAAAGGAGTGGTTCCTCTCCACTATCGCCAAGTACTTGCTCTGGAGGAGAAGATGGATTACAGTAAAGATTAAATACAATCTGCTGGTCAACATTTACGAAAGATCTGTTTATGCTCAGTGGGTTGTGCTTTATACGAAAGTGTAATAGATTACATAGAATGCACCAGCATGCCTGCTGGTAACAGACAATATAAATTAAACTGAATTGAATTGAATTATAAGCAAACTTACTTGAATTAATGCTTCTAATTTAGTAGCCAATTTAGACTGAAGTGAATAGAAAAAATACCTTTTTCTTCACAGATCTATTTCTTGGAAGATGTAAAGAAAAGAGCTCCATGTGAACCATCAAAGACCAAATCAATTCACATGATGGAGTTTGTTCACAACCAAATCACCAGTTGGTACTCCTTAATCTAAAAAAATGAAGAATCACTCTAACTGGAATCAGTTTTATGTATAACGTTAAGCTAACATGCAAGTCCTCTGAGAAAGAGGGAAGTTGGCTGTTGTTCCATCCTTGTCACTGCACGACATTGTCCACAAAGCTGCTGTAATAACAGGCATCCTTTTTGCTGTAATCAGTGGGGGCTCACACACAGCTTCCTCTGACCTGCCGAACACAAGCTCATAGATCGAGTGCTTTAACAAATTAAAGAAGCGTTTGCAGCCACACCTCTCACTTCAATAGCTTCTGAGGAGGTGGACAACATGCGAGGGTGGAGAGGAGCGGGGACTCAGGGCCGGCTTTGAATGGCAGGAAATCCCTGAGATGCTTTCTGTTCTACTCGCCACAACCTAAGGTCCTCCCAAGGTGGTGGAGGGAAATAACTGGATGTGTGACATGCTTTCTTTCTTTTGTTAGGAATAACCTTTATTAATATGACTCATAGCTGTTTTTCCCATTTATACCATAGTAATATAAAATACAAGTTCTAATGTTTCCCTTTTGTTAGAGTAGGATAAGAATGCTCATCGAAACACATTACAAGGATAAATGGCCCAAAGATTGTCATGAATGACCTGAGGATGGGGCACTGGGTTTAATAGTGGAGCAGCTGGTATAACTGGTTTGATTAGAAAGCCACGGCATACTTAGATCAAGGATGGACACCCGCTACTACATAACCTAACAGATAGACACCACAATGGTGACACAGTCTACTGATAATCACTGAGGGAGAGCACATTTGTTGCATTGGAGTGCCAGATATAAAAACTACATGTGACCTTCTATCGAGGCTCTTCGTCATCCTCTAACAGACGGCGACGGTCAGAGACGGGAGCCTCAGCGCTGATCTCTGTAATCATTCCTCTGCCTTAATTTAGATTAAAAGAGCTAAAAGTTAGAAACTGGTTGAGAGTCGTTCCTTTAAGAGTCAGTGTTAGATAAAGTTGTGTGATTGCTTCTGGGGACCAAGGACCGGAGGAGCTCCAAGGCGTCTTGACCGTCAACAGGGTGCGTTTGCTCGGACACTTTCTTTCTTTTTTCTTTCTTTCTTTCTTTCTTTCTTTCTTTCTTTCTTTCTTATAACACACATACATAAACATGTTGAACACAAACCTTTTTTGTGCAGGCAGATGTCCTGGGAGAGGGAGGCCAACATGCCCTTTCACTTAAAACAGCACACACACACACACACACACACGCACAGTCAGAGTGCAGTGTCAGTGGGCAGGGGAGTGTCCCTGTGCAGGAATGCGGAGGAATGATAAGTTGTGGAGGTGTCGGGGGAGAGACTCAGGCTGTTACAGCCAGACACCTAAAAACACTCCACCCTGCCTGCATTTGCTCTCCTCCTTTCACTCTTGTCTTCTGTCTTCTTTACTTTCTTTAATGTTTTTGCTTGTTTTTATGAATGTTATCTCCTTGTTTAACACTTCCACCTTCGCTTTAGTTCATGCCACAGGCAGTTCAATGATTTAGCTATTTTCACCTTCTCCTTAAGATCGTTTCCCCTTTGTCGGTCTATCCTAGGTTGTTTCTGCTTTTCTGCAAAAAATTCTTGGACCATATTCAATAAAAGCCTTGCCAAATGCTTCAGATAAGAGGTTCTAGGACTAAACTAATGGATTGCATTGTCCTAATGATTCATTTCTGCAAAGTAACCTAAACTTCTGTTTTTGTCAGTGCATTTTTGTAGTTGCATATTTAGTATTAACTACTTGTGAATGGTGCTGCTGTCTTGCCAGGTCCCTCCTGGAATTTTTTATTTAATTTTAAGGAGTTTTTTTCTGGTTAAATAAAGTTTTTATTAATAAGATGTTGCAATATTGAAATGTGATGATATTTCTGGTAGAGGTGAAATCTATCTATCCAGTCTCAGCAAGACTTCTGAATTTCTGAAAGAAAAGAAACTGTAACAGACAAAGTCTAAATGATTTGTAAAGACTGTGAAAAAATACAGATTCACAGCTTCTAATTTGTTGCTAAAGTAAAGCATTATTTCACATTTTTAGAGAATCTGAACAGCATTTGATCGTCTGTGGCTCAAAGTCTTAAATAACTTAGACTGATTAAACCTGAACTGGATAATTATGTGTTGAACAGAGATTTTTAAGCATAGCTTTAGATTTGTGAAACCTTCATTTTGTTCGTGTAAACATGAAACTACTATTTGCAATGCTTTTTGGCATCAGAACCTTAGGGAGTAGAAGACAAAACGCAATACAGTCTGGTCATCCTGGACTGGACTACTGATCACAGAATCTTTATAAAGTTTGTGATTCATAAAATTCCTACTTTATTTATTCTCTAATTATAGGTTAATAAACAAAATAAAAAGAATGAAGGTTTCTGGTTTAATTTATACATGCAGCAAATGACAATGACATGCGGAAATGACAAGCTACTGCAAACCTGCCAAATTACTGAAACTTAAATAGATTATTTCCACACAACCTAATGTTTTCAAGCCTTTATTTCTGTTAATTATGATGATTTTCTGCTTATAGCTAATAGAAATATGACATTTAAGATTACAAATTTACACCAGACAAATAAAAAAAACATTTTTAATACAGAAATGTGGTCTTTATGAAAAGTATGTGTAATAGCTGCTCAAGGTTTAAAAAATAAAAGAAAGTAAAAAAAGAAAAGAAAATTTGACAAACGAGCCTCATCTGAACACATATTCTAATTCACTGAATCTGACTGAAGATGTGGACCAGTTTATGTTGAGAACATTAATGTGATTTTTTTTTTGTGTGTGGGCAATAAACTCTCTGTTAAACGTGCCTGGAACAAGCTCTAGTTAAGAGTGAATTTCCACATAACTGGATAACACGGACACCTGGAATAGGCTTCATTCACATACTCAGATCCAATCAGGACAAAACAGGTTTAAAAAATAAACCAAAAATTAATTGCCAATAATGTACATATAAAACAAGCAACTGTGTCCAAGCGTCTAAGCGTAATATATTTAGTTTAAATCCCATTTTTTCTGTCCACAGCAGCCCTTTAATTAAAAATCTCTGACTTAATCTGTGTAGCCTTATTATTTCATTCAGCCATGATCAACAGGTCATGGTGACATCCTGCAGCCAAAGACATGCTGGAACACTAAGAACTATCAGTGGTGCTTTAGTAAGATATGATGAAATGCTCTGGATCAGCAGCATATAAATCTGCTCAGACATGCACAACCTTGACAAAATAAAAGAAAATGAACCACTTCGGTCTTCACCTACATGGGGGAAAGTAATAACTGATTCCTCTTTAAGCCATTAACAGTTTATCAGGCCACACATGCTCCTGCCATCTGCACACTGGGAGACTGAGAAGGTTTAACACTGGTGGATCATGCGAAGTAATCTTTTGCATGTGAAGAACAATAGTGGAAAAGTGTGGCACCTGCAGAATGCACAGGGAAACATCTGAGCTCCAGCTTACCTCTTTCACACTAAGATGCATTTCCTCTTAACGATTACCCTAACAAATTAAGCAGCCTTGTTGTTCTTTGAACTTTTCGTTCTTTAATTTATGAAATGGGGCTCCTCCATGTGAACGTTTCAAATAAAAACTGCATATTTAGCATTTATTCAGATTTTTTTCTACATTTGTATTGTTCTCCTTTTTGTTTTCACCTTTTTCAGCTGGATGCTTAAAGCAGAAAGCAGCAGCATGAAGGGTGACTCATGCCAATAAAGATTGGTGAATAAAAGCAGATGTTTAAACTTTCCCCTACAATTAGGAATAATTGCTGAGAAGTCATGTTAGTGTTAAGGAAACTGTCCTATTTGTTACTAGGCTTCTCTGTTTTAACCTGGTGCAGGAAATCGTCTTGAGCAATGACAAGAGAAAGAAGAACTTTTCACTTATTTTATACGTGCAAAAAAAAAGGTCTCACTGCAAATGAGACTCCGTTCAACAGTGGCTTTCTTCTTATTATTCTTACAGTGCATGTCTAATAGTTGTCCTGTCAACAGATTCCCCCACCTGAACTGTGGATCCTTACAACTCCTCCAGAGTTACCAAGGACCTCTGAGCTGCTTCTCTGATTAATGCTCTCCTTGCCCAGCCTGTCAATTTAGGTGGACGTTCAAGTCCACGTAGGTTTGAACTTGGTCAACCCTTTTTCCATGTATGCACCCCATACTTTTCAGATAATTTTCTGTGAAATTACAAAAACAATTAGCAAAACTCTGAGGTTGCAACATGACAGAATCTGACAAATTTAAAGGGGAATTAATAATTTTATAAAATACTCTAAATGCTTGTATAGAGGTGAAAGTGTTTTCTGCAGCTGAATAGAACTGATTGTTAACATGAGCGTCGGTGACTGAGCGGTGACGTGTAGAGACATGTGTCCTTGGTAGACCCAGCTCGCACCTTACCCTGCAGCAGATGGAGAACATTGTCTGAGCAAGTACTATGAGGCAGGGCAAGGTCCACAGGGTGGGGAACAGTGGCTTCCCTTTCTCTTTCTGCTGAGTAAATGATTTGAACAAGAAGCAGTCATCAGACAGGACAGATTCAAACAGGCCCTTCCACATGCAGAGACATTAATGGTCGGACACCCAGCGGTTCTGTTAAATTCCACCAAGGTGGAGGGGGAGACAATATAAGAGGCTACTGCTTTTTTATGGGCTGTCAACAAACCTCTGAGCATCTAATAACAGTGCTGAGTCCAGGCGGTGGCTGAAGCATCCCTTTTAGCCCATCACAACTCAAGTGGGTGGAAGAAGAGTTAAGGCAGCGAAAAAGAGACGAGCACGCTTGAGGTAATCGTCCGAACCAGGTGGAGTGGTTTCCAAATGGGAGGCAGAGAGACACGGGTGAGCAAGCAGACAGATAGACAGACAGGATTATTGTCACAACGACAGGCATGCCATCCCATCTCATCCCTTCCTATAGCTGCGGTCCCCTCTTCAGAGTCGTCATGGGGGATCAGTGCAGCGCCATTGAACACGTCCGGGGCAAATGAGCGGGTTGCCTCTGACGACTGTCAACACCGGTAAGCTGGATGGAGTGACAGGACGCATAAACAGCAATGAAACAAAGAAGTGACTGCTATGAGCGGGGATGTTTGAGGGTGCATTTACAGAGGAGGAAACCACTTTAGCTGCAGCAAAATAACAGCCCAAACTCCCACAGATGGGAGTGAGGAAAAAAACATAAAGATACACTTAGATTAATGCTTCTTTGAATTTATGACTACGTCTTTAGCAACTTCACATACAGGACCAGTCAGAAGTTTACATGTGGTCATCTTGGACATAAATGTCATATTAGTTCTGGGCTTTCAGTAATTTATTTGACCTATTCTGTTTTCCAGGGTGGAATGATTGCACAACATAAACGGGAAGAAGTTTTTTAAACACAAGAACTGAATGAACATATATGAATAAATGTTAGATTTTCTTAAATCCACGCAGGGTCAAAACTCTACATATAACCTCAAATGTATAAATACACTCCCAGCTATATTCAGTTAAATGTCTCTTAGCAAGTGGCACTTTAGCTGCACTGTTCTGTAGCCATCAACGAGCTTCTGGCATACCTCTGGCTGGATATGTGACAACTCTTCGTGGTAGAAATTGGTAGAGTGTATTTAAATTGCTTGAATTCTGTACTCCTGAAATGTTGGGGCTGAAGAGGACTTTTGTAGAGTGCCCGACAGGAGTAAACGCGCTGCAAACACATGAATGATGCTCCAAAACTCCAAAACACAGAAACACAAAAAACAAATGCAACAGAAAAACGATGCAAAAGAAAACTGCTGCAATCACAGAAAGCAGAGAGAACCAAAAGGAAAAATGCTGCAAATACCAAAAAACAACAGCGAGTTAGAATAAAATGTAAAGTCGCTCCACAGAGCGAAAGTGCACCAGACCACTAGGGGGAGCCGACCACCAGATCAAATGGGACCAGACTTTATGTCGCTTTTAAACGTTGCCATAATCCTTTACAATATTATAGAACAGCAGCATATTTAGGTTGGTAATATTAGTATCCCCCTAGTGGTCTGGTGCACTTCCTTTTTGTGGAACGAGCTTGCAGCTTTTTGAACCTGCTGTTGTTTTTGGTATTTGCAGCAGTTTTCCTTTTGCTTCTGTCTCTTTTATGTGATTGCAGCATTTTTTTTTTTTTTGAAGCATTTTTGTATTGCATTTGTTTTTTGTGTTTCTGTGTTTTGGAGTTTGCATCATTCATGTAATGCAGTGTGTTTTGCCATTTGCAGTGCCTTTTGTCGTTAGTGCCAGTTCTAACGGCTTGTTACACATTTGCACCTGTCAGCCACTGTAGCTTTGGATAGGCCATTCCTCTGCTTGGAAATCAAATAATTCACAGTTTTTTGCCTTATTACCATTTCCGTAAGAAGAGTTGGTCAAATTTCCAGACAGACTTATGTCACAAGTTTGATGGGGACTACACAAAGTGTGTGGTAGAGGTGCAACCTACGAAGAGACATTTATCCAAATATTGGTAAGGGTATATCTATACATTTGAATCTGTATGTACAATTTTGACTCATTTGCTATATACAGAAGAAAATCCAGAAGAAATTCAACCTTGCGAACCCAATTTCAGTTAATAACCTTCATTATGTTAGGTTTGGTGTAGTGTTTAATCATTTTCAACAAAATAAAATGTTTCATGAATTTCACGCCATCACAAGAACTTTAAGCTGTCATTAAACATGTAATAAAATCACAAATCAAAATTGTGCAATTTTGAAATCAAAATTCTGAAAGAACTTAAAAGATAAAGAAATCCAGAAGGAAGGTAGAGGAGGAGCTCCATGTTGTAACCTCCAGTTCACCGTGCTTGATAACTGTAAACATTCTTCAAGAAAGGTGTATGTGAAGATGGATCTGGATGAAATGCCATCTGGACCTTTTCTCCAACAAACACATACAGATTGTGCAGTAGAAGACACATCTGATCCCTTTGGACTGTCTTTCTTTCCATTCCCTCCCCCCTCGCCTCCCTCTTCACCTCCCTCTTGAGGGGGCGCTGGGGAACATTCCTGGGCTCCAGCTTCTCCACTCTGGGCATTAATCCCCTACAGCTGTGCCCCTTACTCCCTGTTTCCCTCCCACCTGCCTCCCCCCTTCTCTCTCACTCTGGTCCTCTGCTCCTTTCTTGTCGCAGCTGGTACCACAGAGTCTTAATACATTTTTCACCAGTGACACATGCAGAGCAGAGCAGCTGAGTTCCTCTAAATTCACCACCAATATGGTGACAAGCTCACATACATTCACAAACACATAAAACCATTCACTGTATGCATCAAATTATACACTGCTTAGGGCTGCAGGAGACAGAAACAATGTGTCACACACTCGCATGCACACAGCTGTAAATGTATACAGAAAATCCCCTCTGGCTCTGCCCCGAAGCTTCTTCTGTGAGACTGGGGTGAGGGCCCGAGGCACTAGCATCACACACAACGACCTTAGGACAGCCTAACACAACTCCTCTCCCTTAGAGAGAGACTGAATCCTCTTCATATTTAATACTGTGATGTAAGGAAAGTTCAGATAATAATGTGCAGGTAGGGGGACTCATAAATAATGTAAGAAATAGAGGAAATAGAGATATACAGATGTCTGGATGTAAGCAGGTCATTGAGAGGCATTGTTGATTTGAAGAACCAAGAAAAAAGAGAAAAACTTAAGGAGCTAAACAGAGGTCAAAATGATCATTTTCTTACAAAAATGTGTTAAAATTGAACAAAAAAAAACATGTAAACATGTTTATTTATGTTTAAATTTTCATATTCACAGAAAGTGCGGCTAAGGTTAATTTGTGGGTATTGATAATAGCAGGGAGTAAATTTAAGCTTAGATAACAAAATGTCCTCGTTTTTGTTTTACTAAAACAGCACTTTAAATGTAGTTAATATAGAATCAGAAGGGTAAACTTTGAATTTTCTACATTTCATCAATGCAACTGTACAGTACAGAGCCCATGGCTAAGTGAGGCATGCTGCTGGTCATGTTTCACCACCTCCTCAACATCTGATGCCCTGCCCACATGCCAGATCAGACCCTAAAGGCTTGAATCTGCATGAAAAGACCTTGAAAACAGTTTGCAAAAAATGGGAATTAAAAAAGATCAAAATCTGAAAACATAAAGTCTGAAAACCAAAACACAAAAACATAAACTAGTAAAAATGACAACAGTGAAAGGATAAATTAAAGACAACTGAAAATAAAACAAAATTAAATCTTAATTTAAACTGGAGGACGGTTTAAAGTTTTTTTTAATACAGTACATGTTTTTACAACTTTAATTTCTTAGCATCGATATTTTTTATAAATTGTCAAACTTTATGGCCCCTATTTAGCTCCATGGCGACATTAATGAAATTGTTTTACAATAAAGGGTCTCTATAGGGTCAAGTGGTTTGCATGCAATACTGGGCAAAAGTCTTGGGTCACTGCTCTTTATTTGTTTGGTTTTAAAAAGTTTAAATTCTTTGACTTGTGGCTGCTTTTTCACCCATTTTCGGTTCAATACAAGAGAGGGTCTAACCCCAAAATGTTCTATTAAAGAAGCTTAGCATACAAGCATTATGCATCTCCTTCGTAATTGCTGGATTTGTGTGATCAGTTCCAAACTTTTATTACATGTTACTTTTTTGCTTAATTTCTCAAACCGTTACTGTTTTTATTTTTTGCTTCAACCAGTCAAACCTTCTTGTAATCCGGACTTGATCCATTTTTCTCCAAGCCAAAGGTCTTTCAAAGCATTTCTTTGGCCATTGGCTGCTTTACTATGAATTTCCTATGAATCATTCAGTCATGAAAAACCTCCAAAAGTAAAGGAATGAACAACTGTTGTGTCTAGACTGTCACAAAGACTTGGTTACCATTTATATGCCAAAATCAATACAAAGTTCTACAGGTGAGCTGGGGATAAGATATTTTAGCTTTAGGAAAGTAATTCCTATGAAGCTATTAGTTGAAAACTTGCCATACAGTCTCAGCTGAAGGATTATGCATCTCTCAGGTCCATTTCTTAAATAAATCACTTTTAGATTGCTGGAGACAGGCTTTAGACATGATACTTTGTCTTTTGTTCCCTATTTATCCTCTTTCCTTATTTTCTTGGCCAAATAGTAGACACTTTATAGGGCCTGGACTGAAAATGAGTACAAAAGCAGCCAAAGTCCAAAGAAAAACTCTAAAGGACCTTCGAAAACTATAGATAACTATTGATTAAGACAAGGTCAGACTGCTTGGAAACCAAATCTACATAGAAATAAGGAGTTGTTTAAAACTTTTGCACAGTTTTGTAAGGACACAACAGGACATGCGAGAACATGTAATATGTGAATTAAATGAAAGCAACTGACAGGATCAAAAGACTTTGCTAGACTATGTCATGATCTGCACATTTGGTGCAGATGTTAAAAACAGGCATATGAATCATAATAAACATATTAAGATTGGTTTACCACTTTTGCACAGTACTGCATTATGTATAAGTACTGGTATTTAACCAGTTATCAGCTTGTTAATTCTTAGGAAAACAAATGCAGCCCTGCTGCTGTGGGTTTCACTCGGGATCTGACACCACAGGCCTTCCCTACTAGTAATCATACTGTGGTCTGTGTCTTTGGCTAATAATTACCTGCAAATATAGGCATCAATCTTTAAAGGTGTCTCTAGATTTAACATCAGAGGGACAGGATTAGAGAATAAAAACATCATAGAGAATAAAAAAAGTTTGAAAATCTTTTTTTTAGTCTAGCTGCTACCATGACCCCCCCCACCCCCACCCCCACCCCCAAACACACACACACACTGTGACACACAGAAGCAGAGTTAATAGGCCATGTCTCTTGAGGGGCCGCTGTGAGTGTGTGTGTATCAGGAAGCCGGGATTCGCAGGAGCTTACGAGTAAATTAAAACACACTTTAATAAAGTGACCAGAGGCAAGGCCTGTAGGCCACCTCCTTCAGCACAGAAACACACACACACACACACAGATGCGGACACACTCCTCTGGGACAGGATGGAGAGGTATCCTGGAGGATGGAATGTGGACAGACAGGACGGGGGGAGAACAAGGAGCAAAACAGTCCACTGAAGACAGAGGCTGCAGAGTGAGAGAGGCAAGAGGAGGGGGAGGGAGGTCAGAAGCAGCAGGCTTATAGTATTTCAAGCTTCTCCACTCCGGCCAGGTGTCTCTCAAGCAAATAAACCATTTCAGTACAGGGCTGTACCTCCCACTGGCTTCTGAAAGTATGCCGTACAAGCAGCCGAATATGCTTGTACCTGAGCCTATAATATAGCTGCCCAAAAGGAAAGTGGTATACCCAAAGAATATGTTTCACTTTCTAAGAATTACCTGCGGATACTTTTGACAAGGCTTAAAGTGCAGACATAAAATCAACAAATAGTGTAGAGTACATCTGGGCACTGATAACCTTGTGAGTTAAATGTAAAACGCAGTGAACAAAACAGATAAGAAAGCAAGCAAAAATACAAAGATAACAAGTACAGCCACAAAGAAGACACGGTATGTAGTTATATATATATGGCCACTAGAAATTTAACCTGCTCAAGCACAACAAGAATAAGGCAGCAATAATGCTGATGACCGATGAGACCTACTTACAGAACTTTGCAGAAGCATTCACACACATTACTTCATGTTACAACCACAAACTGGGTTTTGTTTATGTGATAGACCAACACAACGTGGTGCATCCTTGTAAAGAAAAAGGAATATTATACACAGTTTTCAGTTGTGTACTTGTACTCGTTGTCTACCACTTATCCGGGACCAGGTCGCAGGGGCAGTAGTCTATGCCGAGACGTCCAGACTTCCCTCTCTTAGACACCTCCTCCAGCTCTTCTAGGGGAAGCCCGAAGCGTTCCCAGGCCAGCCAAGAGACATAGTCTCTCCAGCGTCTCCTGGGGCGTCCCTTAGGCCTCCTCCCAGTGGGACACGCCTGAAATACCTCGCAAGCGAGTCACCCAAGGGGCAACCGAAATACCCACCTCAGCTGACTTCTCTCGGTGTGGAGAAGCAGTGGCTCTACTCCAAGCTCTTCTCAGATGGCGGAACTCCATCCAACATGCACCGGGAACAGGTCTGACTTAATGCGAGCCAAATTCTTGCTTTGCTTGTACAAAGACAGAATGGCCCTTAATAAAGGGCTCCTCATTCTGTACTCCTGAAATGTCCCCCCCAGGGCCTCTTGCGGGACATGGTCAAAGGCCTTCTGTAGGTCAAACACATGTGGACCGGTTGTACAAACTCCCATGGACCATTGAGCATCCTGTAGAGGATATATAGCTAGTCCAGTGTTCCATGGCCAGGACGAAAACCACACTGCTCCTCCTGAAGCCGAGGTTCGTCTATCGTCTCCAGCATGCTTGGCCTCACAGCTGCCTCAGAAGTCACACAAGGCAACCAGAACCGATATGACTCCTTTCTTAGCTGGATGGCATCCCGTACTGGCAGTCTCCACCACCAGATTCGGGGATTGCTCTTAGGCACCGCAGACCGTACAGCAACAGCTACGGGTAGCAGCATCGATAACAGAGCTGGAGAAGATGGTCCTCTTGAACTCTGTCTCCAACCTCCCCCGGGATCCAGGAAAAGTTTGTTCGGAGGTCAAAGTTGAATACGCCCCTGACCAAGTGCTCCACAGACGATTGGGCCTGCCAAATCTCTCCGGCTTTCTCATCCTCCAACAGATTCAACTCATCATCAGGTGGTGATCAGTGGACAGCTCAGCCCCTCTCTTCACCAAGTCATGCGGCTGAAGGTCCAAAGACACGATTCCAAAATCCATCATCAACCTCTGGCCTAGGCTATCCTGGTGCCAAGCGCACTGATGAAAACCATTATGCTTAAACATGGTGTCTGTTACAGATAATTTTTGCAAAGAGTTCAATTGGTTCTCCTCTGATGAAAAGCATCCCCACAGCAGCATGATCTTGCCACTGTGGGTATAGTGTGTTCAGAATTAAGTTTCTACTGCAAACAGCATTTTCTATCTAGACCAGAACATTCAATTTAGGTGTCATCTGATCAGAGCACATTCTTCCACATGTATGATGTGTCTTGTACAAGGGTTATAGCTTTACGTTTTTTTAACAATATGCTTCTTGGGCGTGGCTCTGATGGTGTAGAGGTAAACGCGCGACCATATACGGACGCTACAGTCCTCGAAGCAGCCGTCCCGGGTTCGAGTCCCGGACCCGGCGACATTTGCCAAATGTCTCCCCCTCTCTCTACCCCTTTTTCCTGTCTGCCTACTGTCAAAAAATAAAGGCCACTAGTGCCAAAAAATATCTTTAAAAAAAAAACAATACGTTTCTTGGCTGCTTTTCTAATTAATGCTCTCCTGCCTTTAGGTGGATGGCCATGTCTTGGTAGGTTTGCAGTTGGTCCATCCTCTTTTCATGTTAGGTGATGGATTGAACAGAGCTCTGTGAGATGGTCAACGTTTGTGATATTGTTTTTGAACCTAAACCTGCTTTAAACTTCTCCACAACCTTCTGCCTGACCTGTCTGCTGTGTTTCTTGGCCATCATGATACTGTATGTTCACTAATGTTCTCGAACAAACCTTTTAGACCATCACAGGACAACTACATTTTTACTGATATTAAACTACAAACAGGTGAACTGTTTATTAGCTAGAAATTGTTTGTGGTCCGCTAATGGCAATGCATTTTACTTAGTGGTATACGACTAAAGGAGGCTCAACATAAAGGCATGCCACATGTTAAATTTTTATGCAAAAAATGACAAAACTATGTTTCATTTCTACTTGAGGATTATACACTATTTTGTTTTGGTCTGTTGCAAAAAATCCCAAGAAATTATACAGAAGTATGTTGTTTTACCATGACTAAATGTAAAAAGTTGAAGGTTCTTTGGCTAATATCTTAAATTACTAAAGCGTGCTGTGATCTATATAAACAGACATGTCAGCTAGGTGAACTAGGGTGTTACCTTGTAAGCATAATTGACTTTCAAAGCATTTTGGTAAATGAGGTAGTAATGACTGGAAAAATGACAGACTTATGATTCTTATGTGAACAATTTCTTAAAGTATCCAAATGATCTGTGACACTGATGTAAGACTGGAACAGACTGGGTGAGTCTGGTCAAACATTGTCTGCTCCCTAATCACCTCCTTCTTGGTATATGAACAAAAATACCTCCCACACACTGATCCAATCCCCTCCAGTGCATTTAAATGGGCCGTTTCCTATGTGAACGGACACACTCGTAAACACACACATGCACACACTTGGCCCCAGTCCCCAACACTGTGGCCAAGTGCTGGGGACTTCCAGTGTCGTTGCTGCCAAGTTTTCCTCGCTCCTTCCAAGGAAGACTTGAGATAGAAGCATCTCCCTCGGGTACATACACATTTATGGAGAGATTATATGAGACGCCAAGAAACACACTGCACTGCCACCTCGACGAAAACCCCTGCAGCCATCAAATTACAATCTGCTGATCTCATGGAAATAAATGTCGCCTGGCAGGGTGTGAGACAACTTATCTCCACTATAGTTTTTCATCTATTCCAATGAAGAGAGTTTTAATTTAGGCTGTTTTGCATTTGGCTGGGGGGTCTCACAGCAGGTAGCTGGTGCAGCCTTTGATAAGAGCATCTCCCCTTGGTCATGCTGAGGGATGAAGAAACCCTCTATCTATCTATCTATCTATCTATCTATCTATCTATCTATCTATCTATCTATCTATCTATCTATCTATCTATCTATCTATCTATCTATCTATCTATCTATCTATCTATCTATCTATCTATCTATCTATCTATCTATCTATCTATCTATCTATCTATCTATCTATCTATCTATCTATCTATCTATCTATCTATCTATCTATCTATCTATCTATCTATCCGTCATTCTCATTACATACACTCATTTACCCAATATCAGTTTTGTTTATCTTTCATGAACCATTCATCCATCATTTCATCCGTCCGTCCGTCCGTCCGTCCATCCATTCAAAGTAGTTGTCTTCCAATCCTAAAATTGTTGGTTCAATTCCAGCTTCCTCCTGCCACATGTTGATGTGCCCCTGGGCGTGGCACTTAAACTCAAGTTGCCAACCAATCTGTGTATCTGTGAGTGCGATTGGGAGAATTTGGCTTTAGTGTTAAAGTGCTTTAAGTAGTCATATGACTGGAAAAGCGCTGTATAAGTTCAGTCTATTTACCATCTAAAGCTCAGTTGCAGTGGAACATTAGTTAGCTGGGCATACAAACTAAATGCATGCTAGTTGCTGTTTCATTAAATGGGCTTCTGTTACAATTGTGTTTTTAATTGCAAAGGAGTGCTTTAATGGAGGTCTAACATATCATGACTCTCACCTTTGTGTAAAATCAGTTCGGCCTCTGTGTGCATAAACGTAAGTGATGAATTTTCAGCCAAAGCTTTGGTTGTAGGCAGTTTGTCCTCAGACCCTGTCTGAGAAGGTGTTCATGCTTCTTCTTAATCCACTACAGATGGTCGACCCTAAATGCTGCAAACATTTACATTCGCACAACTCACATAAGGTCATAACACATGCTACTTTACAGTGAGCTGAACTCCAAAACCCTGTTGGAAAACCTCTGTGGGGTTTGCCAAAAAGTAATGATTAAAACTTTACGGCTGAAAAATTTGGAATAAACTGAAATTCTACTTCAGCATTTTTTTTAGCTGTAAAAAACAACTCATGAACTTTGTTGTTGGTCTAATATCAGGAAAGATCTCTGCAGGGGAGAGACCCCGCTGTGGGTCACACATTGGAGAATATCGGTCTTTGGAGCTGGGGAGGTTGACACAGAGTCCCACCCTGAGCCCAATGGGTGTTTGTGAACAGTGGGCCTGTTTTAGAAGAGTGTGTCCACACCACAGCTGTTGCACAGTTCAAGGCGGAGAGCCCTTCTGGGCAGGGGACTGGGCGGTAATAAAAATTCCCCAGGAGAGAGGCAAGGGGAATTCTCCACTGTTATTTGTTATGAGAAAAAGGAGAAGACAGGGACAGGAGAGGAGAGAAACAGCGATGTCAGAGGAGGGGAAGGACTCAAAGTATGAGGCCTGCTCAGGTGCTCACATGGCCCCTCCCAAAATAAATTAAAGAGCACAAGAAAGGAGTGAAGAAAAGCAAAGCAAGAACAGTACTGAAGGACAAAGGCAACAGTATCTATCGACAACTGATTCATCTCATAGAGAGCATTTGAAATTTTAAGAGAAGTCACAATAAAACAAACCTCCCAACACACACATTTCAACTGTAGCTGTGTTTTCCTTAGATACGGGACATGAACAAGTCGTGTACTTGCTCCAGCTGTACTCATTTCAGTATTTCATCCTCTGCTACTTTTATTCTGTGTGGGCAGTTATAAGCTGGACACATGCATGGAGTGCGAGCTTCTGTTTATAATGAGTGGGTTCCATACTGTGGAGATATATATTCAGATGGGACTTGGCAACAAACCTCATGATCAAATCTTTAGAGTCCAAACATCCTGACTAACAGCTCGCTCTAAACATAAAAACCACAGTTAAACCTTCAGATGCATATGCCCGCACACGGACACGTTCAGAAACATTGCCCCTGACTGACTGTAAAACCAAAGAATTGAGGTAAAATGAGACAAAGAAATTACAGCAAGCTCCAAACAGCAAACTTATCAGCTCAATGTGTTTCTACTTTTCTAATCTGCATCATTTGCTATGAGCAAAACCTTAACAGGGAACGCAGCCATGGTCAATATTATGTCTTGGCGCAGCGACTGCTCTTGAACACGCATGTATGCATGCTCACATACGTGCACAATAGCGGACAAATACTTGCACACTGAGCTCTCTCCACCTACTTGCCAGAAAATTATTGTCTTCCTGGGAAAATAGGGCTCTTATGTTAAAAGAGCTAGAATGTAGTAATTTTCACTCAACAAATAATGTAATTATGCAAGGGTGATAGAAAATTGAGGCCACATAAGACCAAATTATTTCACAAACAACTAAGAACTGAATTAGATGCTAATAACAATTCAAGAGGCCTAAATGTAAGATCTTGAAAGTAATGCATGCATACTGTATATAGTACTGTGCCAATGTTTAAACAAACTGGGTTCCTAAAAACTTTCTTAAGTCTTTTTCTTTGGACTTGGCTACGTTTTTATATTGTTCAGTTTGTACTTTGAGAAATAATGAAGGTGGAGGACAAATAAAGACATTTCTGGCATAAAAAAACTCCCAAAAGATGAACTGTATTTGAAAACCATGTCCTTCAAAAAGAAAAGAGAAATCCAGCACAGACCTGACCCAGGAACTGAGAGGCCACATTCTTAATCTGATAATTTACTGTGTATGAAGTCTTAGCTGATACATCATTGGGAATCACCTTGTTTGTACCAAAATCCTACTCTCACTGAGAAAAACTGCACCAAAGTTAACCATTCAAATACTGGGCATCTATGGACCTCTGAGACAAGCAATTGGTCAGTAAATGATACGATTTGCTGGCAACTGGTACATTTATGGCACAAGACAACATGGCATCACTAAATAAAGTGATAGTGTTGATTATGGTTGATGCAGAATTTGTCAGTGAAATTGGACAGTCAGTTAAAGCGTATCTAGCCAAAATGCTCCAAAACATGGGATGTGACACGTATACAGATGTAACAGTATCCGGATGTTGGAAGCAACAGATATGTGACGGCTCTCACACAAGTTATGCTAATCTATTCCAGGTTGTAAAGAATGCGTCCCACAAATGGGGGAAATGCGTGATACAATCATCTAGCCTCAAGCACATCTAAAACATCAAATTCCATGTAGCACTCACAATACAATCTTGTGTGTTCCACCCCTTATGGTCTCTGGTGCCAGCTCTTTTGTAATCAAACATTTACACAAGAATCCTAATCGTACTCGTACGTGTACTCGTACTCATTGTCTTCCACTTATCTGGGACCGGGTCGCGAGGGCAGGAGACGCAGCAGAGACACCCAGATGTCCCTCTCCCCAGACACCTCCTCCAGCTCCTCCGGGGGAGCCCAAGGCGCTCCCAGGCCATCCGAGAGACATGGACCCTCCAGCGTGTCCTGGGCCGTCCCCTGGGCCTCCTCCCGGTGGGACGTGCCTGGAACACCTCTCGAGGAAGGCGTCCAGGAGGCATCCGGTATAGATGCACGAGCCACCTCAACTGGCTCCTCTCGATGTGGAGGAGCAGCGGCTCTACTCCGAGCCCCTCCCAGATAGCCGAGCTCCGCACCCTATCTCTAAGGGAGTGCCACCCTACGGAGGAAGCTCATTTCAGCCGCTTGTATCCGGGATCTTGTTCTTTCGGTCATGACCCAAAGTTCATGGCCATAGTGAGGGTAGGAACGTAGACCGACCGGTAAATCGAGAGCTTCGCTTTTCAGCTCAGCTCTCTCTTCGACACAATGGACCGGCACAGCGCCCTCATTACTGCGGCAGCCGCACCGATCCGTCTGTCGATCTCCTGCTCCATTCTTCCCTCACTCGTGAACAAGACCCCAAGATACTTTGTAGCGGTATAATGGAATTAAGGTTTGAAACATTCTTAGCAGGAGAACTTAAATAACTTTTTCTGTAACTCTTTTCTGCACACAATGAGATGGAACATTGCTAAGATAAGCTATGAGCTGAATTATCACTGAGTTGTATCATAACAGAAAGTAAACATACTAACATTAGCTTCCAACTTTGGTGAAACGCTCAGCATAAAGAACAAAACACCTATCGCTATCAAGAAAAACAGATCCTGCAGCATCTGAAAAGTAATACGAAACTTAACAGAGACCCACTCATAATACTAAGCTAGACCATATAGCGTGCTATTTAACTACAGTTTAGAATTACTGAGTTTTCAAGCATATTCACAGAATTAATTGAATTTATTTAATGAACTCTCACATTGAGACTCGCAAATGCCTAATCTTAAATGACTGATTTCTATTGGGGACGAACAGTCCTAATTGGGACACCCCTTGTATACGTACTCAATGCTTGTGGAAGTGTATCAATTACCAAATTACATTTTTCCATCTGGCCGAGGTGATTTCAAGGCCTCTTTCTAAAGTCCAAGTTAATTCTAAAGTGTTTGAGAGGAAAGTCTAAGTCAAGTCTAAAATCTAATGACTGAAACAAACATTTTCTTGTCAAATACAAGCCGTCTAGCTTGCTTCTAACACTGCTTTGCTGTAGGTTAGGAATTTAAATACTAGTATTTCTCCTTATGCCTAATCAAAAGATTTAACATTGTACAAGCTTTTCTATTATTTATCAACAATGAATTTAATAGTTTTGTTTTATTTCAACATGCAAAAAACTGCTATGAGATACCTTAAATTATTTTGAAAATTGATACTGTAATATTCACCGCATTAGAACATTAAATGCGCATTTCTGTTTAAAGAAAAATAATAAAAGAGATTAAATTTATCTAAACGTATCATATAGTGTATTATTTTATGTCAGTGACTGCATCTTCTGTCTGTCAAAATATATTATCGTTGATATTTTTTTTTTTTATTGATCCAACTAAAGAAATAGGAACAAATTATGTTGGGAGCTGCCTGAAGATTGCATTTAAAATTGGTTCTTTGCTAAGTTGCCCATCCCTTGAGTTTATTAGCTTTTTACGCCTGAAGGGGTGTAAAAAATCTTTTTAGAACATTTATAAAAGCTGGAAAACTATCGATCAGATATCTTCAGAAGATTAGAAGAACGTTTGGTTATTCTACAGCCAACTTTAAAGACAGAAGGGATGACTTAATACTCTTTTCTGTACCGTAAACACAGATAATAGATAACCTGAAAACAGAGTATAGAATAAAAGAGTAAAAGTCATGTGTGTGACTTTCAGCATGTGTACAGTATAAGACGGGCTGTTTCAGGCATCTGAGGTCTCTGAAGGATTAATGGTGGCAGGCCAGGCAGGGTAATCAGAACAGCGGATAAGTCCTGGTCATCCAGGCGTTGAGCTGAATAAACATGAGGGTCTCCTGATATCTTCTACACACATTCATACACACATACACACATTCAGAGAAATAATCACACACACGCAGACACATCAACCGGATCTGGGAGAAGCCGGGCTTGTTCCAGCGGATGATGACAATAAGGAGGCAATGTCCCATACACCTAAATGAAAACGTACGCACAGTCTCCTCCAGCGCCGTCTTCTACAGAGCGCGCTCCCCTGGGTCATTGATTGTGGCATGTTCCTGCGTGCCGTTAAGCCTCTGATAAGTCCACACCATATGTAGACAGTCGAATATAAAATGTGGCTGAACTGAGGGAAAGTCATTATATGTCCCTGTCTAAGCTAATGTCACATGTGTTTCATATTATACAATCTGTTCCATTTGGAACTGGATCCTTGTTCAGTTCTTTGGAAGAAAAACCTTCGACATATGTGGCACTTAACTTGAAATCCTGCACCTTGTTCTTTGTGAACAATGCTACCTTGTGTTTTTTGAGCTGCAACATTAAATGTCATCGTATTTTTGATATGATTTCTAATCTGTAGAATTCCTCAGGTTTATCTAAGAAGTTGGATGTTTTTTTTTACCACAGGCAAAATGAGATAAAACAGCTTTTTGCCCTCTTTCTACAGAAAAACATGCTGCACAGGGACTATCTGAGAGTGGCTGTGCTTGTTGTGGCCACATGCCAAGGGTAGGTATTCAGCCCAATGGACACCATCTGCATGAACACATTTTTTTTTAAAAAGCTTCCATTTCAAATGTGTGCCTGCCTGTGTGTGTGGGCGGTTGAGTGCGTGCATGTGCAGAGTCGGAAACCAGGAGCAAATGCTTCACGGCAAATCGGGGGGACAAGGTGGGAGAGCGGGACATTCCTGCAAGATGACAAGCCGTCACAGTCACACACCAGCAGAAGAATGTTGGGAAAACAGACAGGGTGGGCGGAAGGTGTAATGCAGGGCGGGGAGGATGACTTTGAAAGACACAGAATGAAGAAAAGGTGACACTTCATTAGACCAGTAGTCATGGGTTTCCAAAGAGGAGCCGAGAAGGGGAGCAACTGTAATTAGTTTGCAGAGATACAGACTGAGGGACAAGGAGGGATAGTGAGAGAGGACTGGATGGGAGAAATTTGACTTTTGCCCCGTCCACATCACTAATCCACCCCATCACAAGTCCCACAAGCCCACCCCTGCTGTTCGTTAACTCCAACTTCTGTCATGCAACTGAAAAACCACAGGAGGGGTGAATGAAAATGAGGAAAATGGACAAAAACAGATCTGCTCATGTGCAAGTTTAAGCGGGATCATTCTATCGACAACATAGGACCTAGAAACGAGGTGCGGAGAATGCCTCTGGTGGCAGCTTCAAGATATATAGGGCCAGCAACGAGTGAGGTGGAAAAGGAGTGTGAACACCAGCAAATATGTGCTCCAGATGTGTCGGCCTGTCACGCTGAGAGTAAACACCCGGCTGATGGACAGCTCAGGACTGGATGGCCTCACCGTCTTCCCTCCAGGGAGACCACTGGAAAGGGAAAGAGGGGAGTTTGGGGAGGGGGGTAGGAGCTGGAGAGGAAGAGTTGAGAGAAGTAGCGGGTGAAGGAGAGGGCTTTATGCTAAGGGAACCCAGCCAAAAGCAAGTCACCCTGAGGACCCGTGTAGCCTGGCAGGCTGGATGTGGAGGAGACAGAGGAAAGGAAACAACGGTACGAGAGCTAGAAGAGGAGGAAAAGTACATGGGGCAAAGACGAGGGAGGGATAGCGAGAGAGGACTGGGCTTGATTGTTTCCCCTCTGTCCCACCTCTATGTGGCCTCCAAGGGGGCTCCTGCAGCCTCAGCAAATTTCCGTCTGGCACGGACCTGTGAGCTCCTGGGAGCAAACTGAAATATGAACTGCAAGACAGGAAAAGGGACAGCGAAAGGAGAGAACAGGGAACAGATAGGTGGGACAGACAAAAATCTAAAAAAAAAAGGTCTTACAGCTGATTTGATTAATACTAGCAATCACAACTGAGGTTTTGAGCAAATTATGCAAGAAAAAACAGGGACTTTGCAAGGCACAGCGATGGTTACTGGTATCCGAGGTAAACCGAGGTGTAAAGGTTACAATTTTACTGCAAACATTTTCAGAAATACCACTTCAACAGTTTAAAGAGCTTTTAATGTTTTAATGAAATGCTAGAAAAAGTGGAAGCCCGAGTTTTCTTCGACCATATGGAGCATCCCTGCCATTGCCCAACCTGTTGCTGCGCACTGCATGGGAGCTGGCTAAAAGAATGCCACCACATTTTTCCTCACTTCCAGAAAGATAAATTTAGGTAGTTAGAAAAACTGAATTGCGTGGAAAAGTAAAGGGGCAACACCTATCGTCCTAATTAAGTTAGCAGTGGTGTAAAACTACAATTAACAGGTTACAAGGCACATGTTTCTTAAGCATCTGACTGCAGGCTCTACAGGAACAGATAGCCCCTCTAATTAATCAGCTATCAACTTGTTACACTTTTGCCACTATATAAGTAGATGAACAGCAATCTAATCCATTTAATAGTATGAACAAGAAGCACTTGCAAACCATCAAGTTTAGCCAGTGTTCATTCTATTTCAAATCATTCTACTCAGTTACACACTACATTAATCTGAGATAGCCATTTTTTATTTTTTAGATTTGTTTTGCGGCACTAGTGGCCTTTATTTTGTCACTTCTTGAAAGTAGGCAGACAGGAAATGACGCAAAGATAGGGAAAGACATGCAGCACAGGACACAGTGGCCGGGATTTGAACCAGGACACAGCCGTATCAAGGGCCAAAGCTGCTTTATACCAGGGTGGCGCGCCCTAATAAGCCATTTTTTAATAACTATACAGTATTTATTTTTCTTATGTTGTACTTTTTTTTCTTCACTACTACTTTTTGATCTTTATAGTTTTTATGTTTGTGAGTCTGTGTGTTTCCATTTGTCATTTACTTTCCTGCTGACACACCTGAATTTCCCTATTGCAGGACAATAAAGGGCATTTCTATAAAATTCAATATGCTGTTCAGGTTTATGCATGAAAACCCAAATAATCATAATCCTGTTATCCTGAACTAATGTACAACACCTGCTTTTCAAGACAATTTCTTTTAGGCACATCCTTCTTGTTACAACATTGTTTTGGTTTCTGCAGTTTGGAAAATATAAACCACAACTCAACAAAAGTGAGCAAACTGCAGCTCAATAAAAGGTGTCATATTTTATTTTACAAAGACTGGGTTCTGAAAGATGTGAGGAAGATACAAACCTCGTTCAGTTTTAGTAAACTCAGCTGATTCTGTGGTTTTGCACCATTTGCATACATGAGTCAAATTTTTATTCATCCTCTAATACTTTCAGGCCTTTGCAGAATCGTTGAAGCATTGAAATCATTGAAGTGTACCACTGTGGTCTAATTATTTAATTCCAGGCAGCATGCACAGATTAAAATAGAGAGGTGCTAAAAATACATGTTTTTGTTTTACAAAATTATTAAGAAAATAAAATAATACAGTTTATGCACAAAGACCTTTTGAGAGCAGTCACATGTTAAAATACCAAAACCAGTTTACTATTAAATTTTTATGAAATACCAACATTGTTTTAACTTACTTAAATAAACACAACATTATTATATCACTAAGCAATAAGCCACACTTATTTTGATGTTTCCCAAGCATACCCTGTGTTTCTAATTTGTTTTGCAGGATAACTGATTACTACATAATTAGAGAATTAAGTACTGGGTTTGCAGCAAAAGGCTGCAAAATAATCTAAAAAAACAGTTGCTGGAGTAAAGTAAAAGTGCTTGTTTTTGTCACTAACAGGGTGGTTTATTATTTTAAATGCTTTCTTGATTAAATTGCCTTCCCAAAGCTTATTGCAAAGGTATGCCCACCCCACTGGATTTTTTTTTCAAATTTTTACACATAAAAAGAAAACTTTTCTACATTTTATTGTATATTGCATACTTTCTGATACAAGAATGCAAAATAGTGCATTATTTAGAAATGGAAGGAAAATTACACCTGATGTGGTTTCGCAGTAGTCCGCTTTTACTCTGATATATCTGAATAAAATCCAATGCGACAGATTGCCTTCAAAAGCCACCTAATTAGTGAATAGAGTCCATCTGTGTTTAATCTAATCTCAGTATAAATCCTGGTGTTCTTTGAAGGTCTCAGAGGTTTGTTAGGGAACATTGGTTAACAAAGAGCATCATGAAAACCAAGGAACACAGCAGGGAGAAAGTTGGGGAGAAGTTTGAAGCAGAGTTAGGTTCTAAAACAGTTTCTGACTGCACCATAGGGGACCAGCGATGGTGCTGCCCCCATTGGGTGGGGTGTTTGTGTGAGTGCTCGGGCCAAATCCCGGAGTAGTGGGCTCCCGTCGGGTGGCCTATGGCTTGATGTGGCTCTGGGCTGCAGGAGCTACGCGGGGCTTTGGTGGAAATCCCTTCCTCTTAACCTCCAAGGGGCTACTCACCAGGTAGGAATGGCCTACCCTGGCCCTACCATGGTCCTTCTGAGTTCCAGCTGCCACAGTAGGCTGACACCTGCCCAACGTGTAAAAGGATCTGGGGTGGTGTATCCTGCTTGGTTCCGGGTGGTCTCTTTGCCAGAGGCTGGCGAAGAGCGTGGGCGGCCGGGCGGACTGTGTCCCGGGCTTGGCCTGCATGGTGGAGCACAGTAATGTGGCTGGGGTGGAGGGGCTCGGTGCACCATGTCTCACCCTGTACCCCTTTGGCCTGGGGACTGCCGCCTGTGCACTTGGGTGATGCCCATTGTATGTCTGCGTGGGGCTGCTGATGCCTTCCAGAGCCGAGTCCACCTGTCTTTTGCTGCTCGTGGGTGCTCTGCATTGCAGGTCTTCTACCATAGTCGTCACTATAGCAACTGTGCAGCTTCAGGTGACAAACTTGCTAACATACACCCGCTCAACACAAACATACCTCTACACAAACACATATACACACATAAACACACCCACACACAGACATGCAGATTATCCAAATGGTTCAAGGTCATACAAACACAGCTTATTATTACATCAATGTGCCCTTCTTTGATGCTGGAGCCAGTCTTTATTAAATACAGGTAATCACACAATTGCGATCCTAAGATTTCATTTTTGTAGAGCTAAACCTTCCCTGGCACATGTTGGCAACCAGCTTCTCTATTCTGCATGCCTGACATGCCAAGACAAGACGTCAAAAGAATGGCATTAAGATGGTATCACTTTATCAGTTTGCCATAAGCTATGCCAGGACACGGCAAACGTGTGGAAGAACATGCTCTGGTCAGGTGAGACCAAGTCAAACTAATCCTGCACATCAGCCTTAACACCCCAAGACCGCGGTGAAACATGGTGGCGGCACTATTATGGCATGGGGATGCTGTTCTTCAGCAGAGACAGGGAAGCTGATTGGAGCTAATTGAAATAGATTATCCATAAACATAGAATGAAGGAACATATCTTAGAGTAATAAACTTTAAAATATGTTCTTTCAAATTCTTTCATGTTTTCAATCTCTTGGATTATTGCCATTTTAATTTAAGTTAAAAATGTATCTCACTGCCTAATTAGGAGTATATTAACGTCACTGAAAGCTGCATCTCCAACCTTGACAGCATCCTGAGCCATGAAAAATGATAAGAACCTTGTCTGTAATCATATACAGCAAATGTGATCTGGCACACATCTAATACACCTTTACCGAGGTGTTCCAAAAGCACATTAGTCGATCTGTGTGGGGGAGCAGATGCATTTGAGTCGCGTCAATTGCAATGGAGCTGCTATCAGAAAGCAGCGCTGATGTCACTGCTGCATTAACCAGCTGTCCACTCCCATGATCATTAGTGCGATATGGATGCAGCGAAGCAGGGAGCAGGATGCTGGATTGCTTCAAAGACTTCTCTCCAGGGGAAGAAGAGAGGTGGATGAGTCTAAACAACATCAAGTCGCCACAACCCTCAGAGACACAGCCAGAACTTTTACTAGCAAAAAACAAATATACAGATTGAATTCTTCCAACATCCTCCAGCAATAACCAAATATTTCTTAAAATGGCTGCAACAAATTCAGGGTCACTCTGGATGTTTTTATGGAGGCATCATTCACGTCTCTTTTCTGTTCCTGCCTTAAGAGGAAAATTCAAATTTAAGCTTTCCTCAGTGTTGTGTAGGAAAACAACTACAGAGAAGGTGGTCTGCACTACCATTGTTGCGTCATCCGTCCATCCATTCATCCATCCATCCATCCATCCATCCATCCATCCATCCGTCCATCCATCCATCCATCCGTCCATCCATCCATCCATCCGTCCGTCCGTCCGTCCTTCCATTCGTCCGTCCATTCGTCCGTCCATTTGTCCGTCCATTTCAAATCCAAGGTTTCCCAGCAGAACAATGCCCAAAGTATTACGCCGCCACTGCCGGCTTGCCTACTTCCCAGTGCATCCTGGTAGCATGTGTTCTCCAGATAAGTGAGCCTTTGCAGTCGGTTCACCACTGTTGCTTCCTTGGACAAATTTTAATAAGTACTGCAGACCAAGAACACCCAATATTTTAGGAGAAGTCATATTACAATCACAATTTGACACTTGTCAAACTCACCAAAGTCAAGTTCACCAAAAAGGATTGAAGATTTTTCCTGCTTCTAACACATGAATTTGGAACCCAAAATGTTCACTTGCTGTCCAACATATGCAAAAACAATTACTATAATTAAGTGATAATTGGTGTTATGTATTCCATTTGTCATAATGTTATGCGTGGCTGGTGTAAAACATGCTGGTAAAGTGAGTTGTAGTGGGGTCACACTGCCTAAACTGCCCTCTTCTCTCCTGGATCAAGGTCTAAAGAACTGCAATTTGTTTCTCCTTTTAAATGCTAATAAATGATGAAAAAAATGTCTCTTAACTGTGCTTTGCTTTGATAATACATGTTAATGTTACCTTGAAGCTTTGCAAGGTTAGCTAAAGCAACCTTGAGGAGGACATGTTATGAAGCCACAAATTTAAAATGTGAATTTCAAGAAACCTTAAAAAACACACTTCACTCCTTAGAAAATACCTGATTTGAGATTGGAAGATTAAGAAAAAAAATCTCTTCCCTAGAAATATTTAAACTTTGAATGACTGTTTTAGCCTTTAGCATTTAGGAAACTGTAACTGCAAGATGTAACCTTGCTCCTTGATAATTCTCAGCCTCAAAGAGGCTCAGTCGTATATAATAAAAGAGTGTCTAATTAGTGTTGTAATAAGTTTTATGCAGGGGATTAAAAATCAAAGTTAAGGGAAGATTAGACATTGGAGAAAAAGTTTTCATTAAAATGGTTGCCATTAGCAATGAGCTACCCAAGCGAGGAGAAGACTAGAGTCTGAAATCCAAATGTGGCCTACATCGAACTCATGTTTAATTTGTGTACAGTTGGTTTGTTGTATGTGCCAATAACAATGATGAAGCTCTCTTGTGTTTTCTTGCAGTGCAATGCGAAGCCACACAGGGGGTCATTATTTGTGACGTGAAGAAGGACAGACATACCACACAGATATTCCTGTACACATCCCAACTTTTGTGCACGATCATGCTGTCCCTGCTGCACACATACACGTCTCCCACAATGTGTTTGCACGTGTGTGTATATGTGTCTATGTGTGTGTTTACTGAGCTATGCAAAGAGGTTCACCTCCGAGCCATGGGATGAGTGAAGATTCTCGGCACAATGGGACAGCCCACAACCCAGTCCATCCCTGTAGACCCCTGCCATGACTGCCTGTACCCTCTGATTTGGACTGAGGGCAATCAAGCAGACCCAGTAAACAATACACAGCCAGGGCATTGAAAACCACAATAGCTCTTCAATGTATTCCTCTTAGATCACTAGGGACAGCAGTGTTTGTCCAACCACTGTGGAAGCAGAGAGGGGAAGTATGGAGAGACTATTAAAACAATCACAGATGCTATTTAATGCTAATGGAAGATGGGAAGACATGGTATACAATTCTCTCACAGAGCTTCTTAAGGAACATCCATTAGAGGCTTAGTTTACGGGAAAAGTTATCTCCCTCTCTCTCCCTTTCTCTCTCTCAATATATATATATATATATAAATATAAATATACATATATATATATATATATATATATATATGTATATTTATATATATATATATATATTTATATATATAGCAGTATGAGAAAATCTATTCTTATCTGTTGCGTCTATCTTAAGATCTGGCTTTAGTAAATAAGCTGCACAGCACCTGAAGTCCAATCTCCAGACTGCAGAAGAAAGACATTTCCTTTTACATTATCTGCATCTACATTAGCATATGACAATGTAACTGAAAAATTCCTATTGTCAGTATTTATGTGTGGTTTCAGGCCCTATGACCACACATCCAAAAGACCTCAGCAGCTACAGGCCGTAGCACTGACCTCACATCTGATGACCTTCGAGAGCCTGGTGCTCAACCATCTTTGTTCCCTGGTGAGGTCTTCATTAGATCCACTGTAGTTTACCTGCCAGCCTTTCATCAGGGTAAATGGTAAATGGCCTGCACTGGTATAGTGCTTTATCAAGCGCTTTACACTACAATCAGTCATCCATCCATTCATGCACACATTCACATACTGATAATGGTGAGCTACATTGTAGCCACAGCTGCCCTGGGGCAGACTGACAAGTTAGGCTGCCATGCAATCGGCGCCACCAAGCCCTCTGACCACCATCAGCAGGCAAAGCGGGTCTTTTGCCCAAGGACACAACAACTGAGAGAGCGGGGGCTCCAACTGGCAACCCATCGGTTACAGGAAGAACCCCTACCACTGTCGCCACTGTTGGGTGGATGATCCCATCATCTACCTCCTGCACCAAGCTCTGACCTACCTAGAGAGGTCTTGAGACACTGTGAGGATCGTGATCTTTGATTTTTCCAGTGCTTTTAATACCATCCAGCCTGGATTTCCGACGGACAAGCTGGAGCTGTCAGAGAAGACCACCACATGTCCCAGTGGATATTGGACAACCTCACAGCCCGGCCTCAGTATGTGAAGACACAGGGCTGTGTCTCTGACAGGCTGGTCTGCAGTACGGGGTCCCGCAGGGAACTGTGCTGGCACAGTTCATGTTCAGTATTTACACTGCTGACTGGAGTTACAACACTGATGTTCTTTACAGGAAGGGTCAGAGCAGACTCTACCTGCTAAGTAGACTGAGATCTTTTAAAGTGCAGGGGGCACTCCTTAAGACTGTGTTGGCATCAGCTGTCTTCTATGGTGTAGTCTGTTAGAGCAGCAGTTTATCTACAGCTAAGAGGAAAGGGTTAGGTAAGGTTATCAGGAAGGCCAGCTCTGTCCTAGGATGCCTCCTGGACACAGTGCAGGAGGTGGGAGACAGAAGGATTTTAGTAAAAATGACATCACTGTTGAACAATGTCTCCCACCCCATGCATGAGGCTGTTGTAAAACTGGAGAGGCATTGTGGGCCTCATGTTATTGATAATCAATCATTGCTCCAGCCAGGCTCTGCCAGTCATCACACAAGATGTAGATATGCTGCCACCCTGATAATCTACCCTACTGTTTTGTACATGGTCAAAACAGTTGGGGGACACTAATACTCTGCTATACAGAGTGGTGATCGCTCTGCATTTTTCCAGAAGACTTTGCCAGAGATCATTTATGTTCCAGCTAATTTCTACTGTTGTGGTGCGGTCTTAGTCCTGTGTGAACAGGCTGTAAAATAAAAGAAAAAAAATTGAAAAAAGGAATTAAGAGAACACACTTTAGAGTTAGAGTGGACTTTTACTAACATTTGCTTCCAAATCACTTTATATGCCAACTTCCTTGTTATAGAGGCTTTAACCTGAGCAAACCTTTTGAAATTCTGATCTTGGTCACAGATACAAACTATCTTTACACTAATAATTTTTCTCATCTTTCAGCCCAACCCAAGAGAGAGAGATTTTTCATTAGTTTAGAAGCTGTTGCCTTGGGTGGGGTGGGGGGGTGGGGTGGGGGTGGGGGGTTGAGATATTTGACCAAACACAGAAAGCCAATAAGGGGCCATCGATTAGGACGGGATGAGCACCATATTGGACGCCCAGGTGGCAAAAAGAAATTAAAAACTGCAACAAAGAAATGGAAGGAAACTAAACTGGAACACATTAAACCTCACTGCATCCAGAGAGAAGTTGTCCCAATAATAAAATTGAGTGAACAATGAACAAAAAAAATGTGCTTTAAGATGAAATTAGTCACTACCTGATGAGCTGATGTCATACAGGGCTGATATATCTTCTGCAATCATTTTATATTTCTGGTAAAACAGAGAGTGTTATCATTCAGAATCTGAGTTTGTCATGACTTGTATTGAATTGATCAGAATTAGGTTTAACTTTTTCATTTACAGAGACAAATCAATCAACATTTACAAAGAATTAAGAGTTTTTTGTTTCTTACTTACAAATATGTTTCTGCATGTAATGCATCATATGCATTAAGACCCTGACATTTCCTGCAGATGTTTAAAGACATAAATGTCAACAAGATTTTTTACTGCCATGCACAGTGAGTACCCACATAGCTGGAACTTCAGTGAGTGTGCCAATATCTGAATACCACAGGAAATACTGCAGAGTATTTATGAACTGAGAATTTCACTGTTAATGAGAGCAGCAGCATCAGGTATTTACAGTTTTCAAACTGATTTATTGGTTTTCACTCAATAATTTAGAAGGTATCTTCAAACTTTTACTGCACTGATATCAAAACAAAAATACTATATATTAAGGCCAATCCATGGCAGTGCATGCCTCATGCTCTTGATAATCTTCCAATCTTCTAAGGATCGTCCTCTGTCGTTCACTGCATGCTGCAGCAAAAAGAAAAAACAATTTCCTTTTATACCTTTTGCATCATGTCATGCATCCTCTGTGCACAACGTTCGTATGTGAACAGCAACATTGGGCAAAGTCTGGACAGAATTGTCCACACATTCTCCAGGAAGTCTTCAGGGTATAACAAACTCAGCTGCACTGGCTGGGTTAATACATTTCATCTGGGTGAGTGTGAGACCTGTCAATCAAAACCCATATTGTCTGCCAGATTACCACCACCACCGTCTCAAGAATATTCTCAAGAATATTTGGTAATGCAGCAAGGCACTAGAGGATCACAAACCTCTAGATTGACTTTACTGCCACAATGGGATCAAAGCCTAAGCATGGGGTCAGTCAGACCAGTCTTACTTCCAACTTGTAATGACCAAACTGCCAGTCTGCATGGTCCCTATTTCATGGATACCTTTCCTTTATGTATATGTGAGTCAGATTGACATCATTCACATGAGCAAACAACAATTCTTCAGATTATCAACCTGTTGTTCCCGGAATCCCCACAACACGTTCAATCCTCTCTAAAACAATATGGTGATGAATTGTATCAAATGCAGCACTGACTACAGGCACAGATCCATTATCTGAGGCCATAGGAATATTATTAGTAACTTTTACTGGTGCTGTTTCTGTCCTTTAATAAGCTCTTAGACCTTTTTTAATAACTGTTGATAGATGAGACATGCAGGGACAAACTCCAGTTACTTCTCAAAGAGAAAATGCTGCTTTCTGACAATCGACTTTATTTAATGTTGACAAGAGGGAATGAGTATGTTTGTGTTGTAAATAGTAAGTATGCAGAGGCTATAATATGAATTGGCTGCAACTGGATACATCTGACTAGGGGGCAAATGGACCTAATGGTAGTCTTAATGCTGGCCTTGAATAATGAGGCCTTTGTCTAATAAAGCTGGAAAGCCTCCAAATACCTATAGGGACCTCAGCTAGTTAGTGCAATAACAGTCTATCAAAAGAGAAAGCAAAGTGATTACTTAGAGGGTAATAAATACAAGGTCCGTGCTGTGGAAGGACCAGAGCCTGGAGTGAGAGAAAGAAACGGAGAGGAACAAAAAGAAGACAGATGAAAAGAGAGAGAGAGAAAGATCTCAGTAGGTGGATATAAATTAACACATCACAAAAGCTGTGAAGCTGCTGCAGGTAACTGCTTAACCTTGTAAATATTTCAGTGGCTATAACATTTAAATTGACTGAAAACAAAAGATGGAAATTTTCCATAAAAATGACTTAAGGCACGAGGACCGTGATTGTAACACAAGGGACAAATAAAATTATTTAGAAAGGATAAAGAAAGTTTTTTTTCTTGACAAAGACATGTTTTTATTCTCCAAGAATATATTAAACCACTCCATGCAAGATGTTTAAAATTTCTGGATAATCTTGCAAAGGAAACAACCAACACATGATGAACACAATCAAAGCTATCAAGGGCAAACAGTTCCCATGAGAAGTTAAATTCCAATAAAACTTTGTCGCTTATCTTAAATAACAAAGTAAATACTTGAAGAAGAGTTTTTTTATATCTTGAAGAACTACTAAAATCCAACCAGGTACATTCATCCAAGCTAAAGTTAAATTAAAGAAAATAATTGTGGGTTTGGAGCTCGACAAAATCTTCACATTTACAAACATGGACATACAAGGCCCATAAAAATGCTTTCCACTGGGATTCCCAGAATGTTTTACACGGACTTACAGACTTAACCAGCTTCAGGGGTGGAGGACAGGACATAATAAAACCACCATCAATTATAGCCTTCAGAGAGAGAGAGATAGTCCAATCACAGTGTTAGAGAGCTGAGGTTGTGGAGCAGACATGAAGATGGACAGCCTGGAGGAAGAAATGGAGGATTGGGTGACAGTGGGATTTGTTCTCCACCAGGCTGGTTCCAGTAAAAGTGCAGAGTATGGGCTTCTGTTGCTCCAGTTTTTTTTTGTTTCATTAATCAAACTACCAGATCTGATACCAAATAACCCTTTGCAAGGAACAGAATGAAATTTAGAGCTTTCTCACAGTCTGAGAGCACCTAACAACTAGATGATTAGTTGTGTCGTGTAGAGTTACAGTGGTTTTCAGCTGGATAGAAGAAAGAAAAACAAAAACAAAGATCCTCAACATTAAAAGAAATTATGTTGAAATAACAGAACTTAAGATCAGTAGAAACAGACTTTCAGAGCCTTGATACAGTATATGTACACAGATGTGGTAAATAGTTCTTCAAGGGATTAGATTTATCTGGTTCCTACCTCCAGTGGTCATTGGGCGGGAGGTGGGGCACAACCTGAATAAGTCACCAGTCCATCACAGAACAGCACGGAGACACACAGGACAGACAACCAGGCACGCAACAACTAATACGATACAGTACGATTTTCCTTTATTGTCACAACAAGGTCTGAAAATTGTCTTACATCACAGCACTATTGTTTACAGACATTTATACACAGATACAGACAGAATCGAAAAGAATACATTGTCATTGTAAGATTAGCAGATGATGTATAAAAGCATACAGCACAAAAACACACAGGACAAACAACCACACACACACAGAGACCAATTTAACTAACATGCAGGTTTCTGAAGTGCAGGAGGAAGCCAGAGGATCCGGGAAACCCATGTATGGACGAGGAAAGCATGCGTACACCATGTAGAAAGAACCCTGGCTGGGATTCAAACCTGGTGCCTCCTTTCTGCAAGGCAACAGTGCTAGCCAGTGCCCCACCATGCAGCCCAGCTTCTATTTCAGCAGTTAACAACATAATTGTTCCTACAACATAATTTCATCTACATCATTTATCTAGTGACAACAATAGTACCCTACTATCGTTCTTTTACTAAACTGTAACTTAGGGAACATGTAAGAAAGGTTTGGAATCACTGTAAAATTCTCTCCATAATATAATTAAGATAATCAGAAGAGAAAATCTGTGAACAGGTGAATTCATTTTAACATTTCTTTATCCCCTTAATGTGGATCAGCTAATTGAGTTGCACCAGTTGGGAGATTCTGTTTTTTATTACTTTTGATTAACAGCAATGAAAGGAAATAACAGGGCCAAGAGACAGCTCTGGATGTGTGGTGTTAAAGTGCACCAAGTCAGGACAGATTACTGGACTCCAGCTGTGGACAGCTTTATCAGGACTGTTGATGCTTCTGCACAGAACAGGTTTGCTGGTTGAGATTGGAGCAGGGTAGGGTAGGGTAGGGTAGGGTAGGGTAGGGTGTGGTGTGGTGTGGTCTGGTATGCTGTTTTATGGTGTGGTATGGTATGGTATGGTATGGTATGGTATGGTATGATGTTTTATGGTGTGGTATGGTATGGTATGGTATTCAATTCAATTCAATTCAATAAAATTAAAAAATACTTTATTAATCCCAAAGGGAAATTAAATATGGTATGGCATGGTATGGTATGATGTTTTATGGTGTGGTGTGGTATGGCATGGTATGGTATGGTATGGTATGGTATGATGTTTTATGGTGTGGTGTGGTATGGTATGGTATTCAATTCAATTCAATTCAATTCAATTCAAAAATACTTTATTAATCCCACAGGGAAATTAAATATGGTATGGCATGGTATGGTATGGTGTTTTTATGGTATGGTCTGGTCTGGTCTCGTCTGGTGTGGTGTGGTGTGGTGTGGTATGGTATGGTATGGTATGGTATGGTGTTTTTATGGTATTGTCTGGTCTGGTCTGGGGTGGTGTGGTGTTTTTATGTTATGGTGTGGTCTGCTCTGGTGTGGTGTGGTAGGGTATGGTGTTTTATGGTATGGTATGGTATGGTATGGTATGGTATGATGTTTTATGGTGTGGTGTGGTGTAGTATGGTATGGTGTGGTCTGGTCTGGTGTGGTGTGGTAGGGTATGGTGTTTTATGGTATGGTATGGCATGGTATGGTATGGTATGATGTTTTATGGTGTGGTGTGGTGTAGTATGGTATGGTATGGTGTTTTATGGTATGGTATGGTGTTTTATGGTATGGTATGGTATGGTATGGTATGGTATGGTATGGTATGGTATGGTATGGTATGGTATGGTATGGTATGGTATGGTATGGTAGCGAAGAGAAAAAGACATGACTGACCCAAACAGACATAAAAAGTCCCACATGAGTTTCTCCAGAACTGCTGCTTGAAAGTGATGGTTCAGACTGGAGCTGCTTCTGGCGGTCTTTCTTTAGACCCAGCTAAATCGCTGTGTTCCTCTCTCTCTTTGTAGAAATGTCTGTGTGGATATGCGTTTCTGTGTGTGTGTGGATGTGTGTGTGCCCTTACTGGCTCAATTTCCAATGGCAGGTGAGCAATACTCCACCCCCACCGGAATTACCAATACCTTTCCACTTCAGGCTCTGATCCATTTCAGCTTATTAATTACTGGAAGAAGATCACTGTTCACTGCTGACAGGGCTGGACTGGCCTGAACACCTTTATTTTACTGGACTGCACTGGCCTTCTCAGAGAGGAAATATACCAAGTGTAAGCAACAGTAAACAAGTAAATAAAATTGTCAGAAATAGCTGAGGTTCCAGCTGTATTCCTGTCTGCACAGTGATGTTCAGAAATTGACTTTGATGGTACTGTGGTTGATTCCCACAGTAGGCCTCAGAAAAAAAACAGTTCAGGTTTAGCCACAGTCATTCTTAAAACTGACCAAAAGTAGTCTAATGTCTTAACAAGCCCTCCATCAACACAGATGTTGTCCTTCAACAGACCTTAATAACAACCTCATTATACAAAAACCTTGCTTTCTCTATTGTGCTTGTTCTAATTATCATATTTAGATTCAAATTTACGTCAAATTAGTTTTACTTCATTATGGAAATTAATTAAAGGCGTAAATTTCAAACAGGAAAATTTAAACCAAAGATATTGGAGATGGACCCAAAACTACTAATTAAATACAACCGCCATCAGACTTCAGTATGAACGGTTCACGACCCCAAAGCAATCCGCATACCCAGGTGGAGGATGAAGACATCACACATCAGCACGTGATGTCTTCATGGATGTTGGCATCTCTGTATCACGTTGTTAAGGAATTGGAACCAACAATATTATGACCACATCATAACGAGACAAAGAAAGGTAAGAAAAAAAGAGCACAGCTTTTAACGATGGCCTTTTAAAGAGCAGTGACTGTTGCCTCTGTAGAGAAATCTGTATGGATGCGTTGTCTGAGCCAGAACAGTGATGTTAAAGTCTGATGAAATACGACATGATGATTCAGGCTGTGGATGCTTTGAAAATTGTCAGATTTAGTACCAAATATGAAAGAAAACTATTCGGATTTTTGGGGGGATAAATACATTAGAATTGGGCTCCTGACTCCAATGAAAAGGTCAGATATGGGCCACATTTGCCTGCTGTGTGTTGTGTAGCCTTAGGCTAGCTGTACACACAGCAGGCAAATGTGGCCCAAATTTCATGGTAGTCAAACCAGCCCAGTTCCAATTTTTTTACCTCCAAAACAATCAGAATTGTGCCACTTTCATATCAGGTACTAAATCGGATACGTATTCGATATTTTCCAAAACGTCTGCAGTCTGAACTGTCGTGTCGCATTTCTTTAGACTTTTACATCATTATCTGGCTCTGACAACTCTCCTCTCCAAAGCTGGGAGAGGAGCTGGCTGCCAGTCGCCAACATGTGTGCTGCAGGAGCTTGGTGAAGTCTTGTTGAAGGTTTCCTTGTGCTTTAAGTGGTGCAGTGTAGTAAAGCGAAGGAGCATTTTGTTTAAGTTGTAAGTAATCTGGCTTTTGTAGTCTGGTTTTTAACTGTGGCATGGCTCTGGAACTAGAAAGGGAGGTTAAATGTTTTTTACGTGAATCCCCTTTAAGAGCCTGGCCTTTGCCATTGCAGGAGGTTGGTTTATGTTCTTAATTCCTGTTACACCCCCCTCTCAGACTGCCTTTCGGACCATTTGACAACATAAAGACAAGTATCATAATCTCAAGACTTTACAAGACAAACCGATCCAATTCATATCCAATTATACATAATTCAGTTTGCTCCCAATTCAGTTCAAGTCAAAGCAATTCATTCCAATCCAGTCATATAGTCAGATTCGGATCAAATTACAAACAGTTCAGTTTAATCCAAACTATAATACAAAGCAGTCAGGTTTACTGTAGCTTGTCATTTAATGCAAGGAAACCCAGCTGAATGCATTGAGCTCCTGATTTTGTGGTGAAAGTCAAAGGGGAGAAAGCTTCAGCAGAACCAGAACCAGGCTCAGTGTAAGCCCAAATGTGTTGCAAAGGGGCTGATTGAAAGGACAGGTAGTTTACATTGTCATTCCAAGGAAACAGACTTCCTCATAATGTTTTAAACTGTCTTGACTCAGTACTTCAGATATAAACTTGAAAGACATTTTAGTTTAGACTAGTTTAGATACAGTTGTGATTTTTAAAGCCAAGTAGAAGAAGGAAGTAAGAAGGACAAGAAACTGTCCTCTCCCTCCTCTAGGACACTCTGCCCCTCCTGTCTGCCCATTATAGCTTGAATTCCTCCACAAACTGTTTGTTTTCAGTTCATCTCCTCCAGGGTGCTGTTCGCCACAGCACAAGATAACCCTGCACTCCTTTTTGTGCCCGTCGCTAACGTCCCCCTCCCCATTCTGTTGGGAATCTGTCTACTATCAACATGTGGCACATGTCCTTGACAAGTAAAGAGGACCCCTCACCACAGGAGTGGGGCAGCAGTGTCCGCCATGCCCCCCCTCCTGTTCTCTCGCTTTTTCCTCCACACTTTTACTCTCCCTCCCTCTCTTAATATTGAGTTGCTGGGGTAGAAGGGGGCTGAAGGAATCTAATAACTGTGACGGTGGGGCTTTTTTGGTTTTGTTCCTGAAGCTGTGCAGACACACACAGAGTAGTCTGCTGGCTCTAATGAAAGGTTAAATGAATAGGACAAAGTGACAGGAGGTACAATAAAGAAAGAAGGAGGGGAGAATATGTGTGCAAGTATGTGTCCATGTCTGAGTGCCTTAGCGAGGAGGGCCGCAATATTTAAAACAGATTAGTTTGCGACATTGTGTCTGCATGTGTGTATTTGTGTGTGTGTGTGTGTGTGTGTGTGTGTGTGTGTGTGTGTGTTCTGACAGCTTCTCTGTGTGTCTGACTGTCCCTCTAGGACACAAATGATGAGGAGGAATTCCAGCATGGGGTTCCTTGATAAACGTTAAGGTCAGTGGTGTAGGAGAGGGCGGGAGAATGGGTGCAAGAAGCAGGGTGAGTGATGAGGGGGGGACACATGTCTCGTCTTGTGCCTCTCTCTGCCTGTGCCTTCATGGAATGCAAAGTCACATGAAAGAGGCCCTCTTTCTCTCTGAGACTCGTCTCTTATGTCTGTCTCAAAAGCACCACTGTCCCCTCCTGAGACATTACCTGTTAGCAGATTTCTCCCCAACTCCAAAAACAGCTTCACAAAAACACACTGGGGTCATACAAATATGCACTCACACATGTGCCTGCAAACGTTTCACATGGATGTTCCCTTAAACACAGCCTATGAGTGTTAAGTTTTGCTTTAAATGGGGAAAGTTAACTGAGACAGAAGCAAACACACAAAATCCCAACATCGTAAGGCTGCTTATTTACTATGATTATCACCACAACTGGCACCTTTTTAACCAAAAATAACATGCTCGGGTTTCAAACACATCATCTAAATTACTAGTCAGGGCAAACTGCAGGAAGAACTAAGAATTTACATCTATGGTAAGGCTTACAAGTATTTGTGCATTTCTTGTTAAATCTAAAAATCAAGATCTTCATCTGAACAATCGGGTCGACTCTTAAATCTCCAAAACCTTGGATAGCCATCCCCGAAAGATTTTTGTCCTTGTTGTGTCTGTTCATCACAGCTACTCTGCCTAGCCCACCCTGCAGTCATATGCATAATAATTAGTACCCCTTAAACCTTTTCAACTTTACAACCAGTCACATTACAACCACTAACTTCAATGTTGTTTATTAATATTTTATGCATTAGACCAACGTAAAGTAGTGCCTAATTGTGAATTGGAGGGAAAAGGATGCATGGTTTTCAATATTTTTACCAATATAATTCTGAGAAGTATAGTACTCATTTGTATTCTGCCCCTTTTATTCTAAGAACCCTAAATAAAATCCAAAGTCACCTTCTTAAGTCAATTCATTATTTGACAGAGTCAAGCTGTGTTTAATTCAATCTCAATATAAATGCAGCTAGCTGTTTCTGGCATCAGACGCTTGTTAGAGAACATTAAAGAACAACCAGCATCATGAAGACCAAGGAACACAGAAGAGAAGAATGGAGAAAGTTGTGGAGAAGTGTAAAGAATGGCCCATTCAAAGTCCAGACCTAATTTTAATTAGGAATCTGTGGCAAACATGAAAAACTGATGTTCTACAACATGACTGAGTGATATTGAGCAGTGTTTTACTTCCACTTTACACTTTGTCTACTTTGTGTTTGTCGATCAAATCGAAGTTAGCAGTAACACTTTGACAAACGTAAAATCTACTAGTTTACAGCAAAACGGCTCCAGAGCAGGACACTATCACCACCGTGTTTAAAGGTAAGTTAAGTGTTCCACAGGTCACTGTAGCAATAAAACTATGACTATGAAGCTTTTCTTCCAGATTGTTCTCTTTTTATATTTTCAGCTGCAAATTTTAATCATTCTTGGATTTTTTCAGCAGGAACCTCGTTTGGTGGCAACTTCCTCCCAGTCCATGCAGATCTAAAACTCTTCACCTCAGCTTCACCTCAACTTATCATTGTGTCTTGTGGTGGTTCAGAATCAGAGTGAAACAATGTCTTCTCAGCTACGGTTGACAGGCTGGGGTTTTTTCCAAAAATTGGCAAAGGTGTCTGCAAATTAGTTTTGAAATTCTAAAGTTGCAGTTTCATTCCAAGAGACATTCCTGCCTTGTGTAAATCTGCAACCCTTTTTCTCAGACCTATGGATGTTTTATTGCATTGGGTGTTGGCCAGTCCAGTGGAGGATGTCTCATCAGAATCAGAATCAGAAAAGCTTTATTGCCAAGTACGTTTTTGGACATACAAGGAATTTGTTTTGGCGTAGTCGGTGCAATACAATACAAATTAAACAGTATAAACATATCATTCTTATTTATTATTCTTATTTAAGCAGAAATACGATTAAAGGTACAATTAAAATCCAATAAAAACTGTCCTAGAAATGTTTAACCTAACAGGAATAAAGTTTTGAAAGTATCGTGGTGTGGCTAAATCACGTTTTTTTTGTTAAGGTTAAAGTTCACAGTCTGAATTATAACCACAGTTCTGTGAGAAAGTGTTGTCCTTAAAACATGCACACATTCCACTAGTCACATGAATACATGAACATCTCTACACATAATGGAAAACATACACAATGTTCTTACAGTTCTCACCAGCATTTAGGAAAATCAAAGAACATATTCAGGCAAGGCTGAAGAGTCAGAACTCTGGATTAAGACCCGTTTAATAGAGGCTTATATTTTAAGCATGTATTCAGCCCACAAGGTGACATATATTTTCCATTAGATGACATATTTAGATTTTCATCTAAAGCATGGATTCTCATTTAAGGCAGAAATTACTTGATATTGAAATGCTAAAACATATTTCTCAAGAGTTTTACAATAGGTTTTACATGATAATGATTACAGATGTACAGTTTACTTTTTTATTGACTTGTTTTTTTAATAATCTCCAGGATTTAGCCTAATTCTGATAGCTATATAGTTGTAGAAATAGCATTCAGCTAACAACGCATGAGAAGCATCCAAGAATACTTTAAAAAGCAGCGATCTATGTTGTCTCTGCACACTTCGGGTCAATGCTCGTAGCATATTTCCTCTAGAAACCTGATGACAGCGCCCACCCTACGTTTTTATTCTACACCCACAACCAGAATCACTAACTGAGGAACAGCTAAGGGGTCTACTGGGGACCAGCAGGGTTCTTGATTTCTCAGACATCTTATATGATGAGTTTTATTTGTCTCGGAAGCCTGAGATCGAATGTCAGAATGGCAACAAAGCCAACCAAACCATGTTTCAATTACAAGTTGGAAAACCAGGAGGATACCCTACTGTAGACCTCAGTGACTTGGCTAATTATTGTTAGCAACAAAAGCCAATACTAATATCTTTCTCCAGATTTTATACATTCAGTGTTTCATGGTAGTATGTATGTCACTAATTTAATGGTATAGAACTGTAATAAGCACAAAACAAATGGTTTATTAATGTATCTTTTACGTTGTCTTACATTCTCATTTTATGAGGCCACTTTATTGCATTTTGCTGACTTGGAACTTGGATATTTAATCTTCCAAATTTAAATGGAGTTCCTTAAATCTTGATATTTTTTTCTTTGTTTCCAAAGAAATCAAATTTTAAAATCCAGGCTTCTTATTAAGTTTCAAATTTTAATTTGTTTAAAATGTGAATGTAACAAATGCAAAGTTTTATAGGCATGTTTATAGTTATGATTTAAATTAATGGGAGAACACTGCAACTGGCAAATTCAAAACCACTTTATTAGCATTAAATGTTGTAACTCAAACCATTCAAGTTTCAAACCATACAAGAATCATTGTCGATGGTGATGGCTGTATGGAAGCAAATCGTTACCATATTTCAAATGAAAAAGCATTTTCAGAAATGCTTTTTCATTTTAAGAATGTGGCTGCATTGTTTGACTCATAAATGAAATTAGTAATCAATCATCCTATTTGCATTTTAATTTTCTTCTTCAAGACTGCTCATTCTTTCACTTAATTAAAATGAAAAAGAAAAAGACATTTGAGATTTATTTTTCAAAATGTACCCCAGCAAATAGATACCAAAACTCAATTTGAAATGCAAAATTTGAAAATGAAAAAGCATTTACAGAAATGCTTTTTCATTTTAAGAATGTGGCTGCATTATTTGACCCATAAATAAAATTAGTAATCAATAATCCTATTTGCATTTGCATTTTCTGCTGTTTTTGTGGAAGCTGATGCAGATTATCGGCAAATGGGTTGTCATTGTTGTTATAGCCTGTTACCTTTAAATAATGATTTCATTATTGATTATTATTTAATAAACAGCTTTAGACCCATAACATAAGGTGATTGTATTTACTTGACATGGAAAATAAATAGCACTATGTGTATGTGTGACGTGTTGAAAGGATGACGAAGATTTATTGCACAAACAGCCGGTTTATTATAGAGCACAAGCAGCTATTCTGAATCGTCACTCACAGAAAATTATAAATAAATTCTTAAAAACACGCTGGATGTCCCAGGCCATAAGCCTGCCACCGGAACTACCAGTTCTTCCTGCCACTGCCAAAAATTGAGCTCGGCCCTGTTGCAATTCAATCAATTTTCGGCACGTTTGCAATGTAATGCAATGCAGACATGCACAGCGCCCCCTACCGAACAAGATGGGTAGCTCGGTCAGCAGGGGAGCTGAGGAAGAGCGGCTGCTGACATCACTCTTCTGCGCCCGCAGCTCGGAATGCTTTTTCGTTTTCGAGTTCTGGGCAGTTCTGGGCAGTACTTTGCGGGCAGACCATGAAAACGAAAAAGCAATGTCTGCTCTGTTTTCTTTTTGATTATGGCATAAAATGTGCAGTCGTGAAGAAGAAAATGCAAATGCAAATAGGATTATTGATTACAAATTTTATTTATGGGTCAAACAATGCAGCCACATTCTTAAAATGAAAAAGCATTTCTGGAAATGCTTTTTCATTTGAAATATGGTAAAGATTTGCTTCCATAATGGCTGTGGGTGGGAAGGAGTAATGGTAATGGTAATGGTTAGCTGCTAGCAATTCTAATGTTAGCTAAGAGGCTATTCCACAGTTTTTTTTAATGAGTCTGATCTACAGTTAATCAGATTATTCAATGAACTTTTTAGTAGTGGAACAACCTTTTATTCTGTGCAATGCAAAAACTGCAATATACTATGTGCATCTCTAATCATACAGAGATCACTTGAATATCTGGTTAAATTAGTTTCAGAAAATCTGCACTAAAATAGAGGCTCTGGGGTCTCATGTGGTTCTTTAGCCCTTTCACGATGGTTCATAAAAATTCTAGGAAAATACAGAACTCAGTTTTAAAATATTTTTAAAACAGACTTTCTTTGACAGGTCTTTGATATATGCACAGAATTTGACACTTATGTTACATAGATTATTTAGTCTTTATCAGCTTGCAAACTGTATTCCTTTTTCCAACATTTTACAGAAATAGATAACATTCCATTTAAGAACACATATACGTATTTAGACCAGTTTGACATCTATAAAAGCTTTATTGCATAACCAAAAACACAAAAAGAAGCAATTTCAATGTTTGTTTGGAGTTAAGGCCACCTTCTGAAGAGACAACATAAAGATGCAATATATGAACCTGGACTGAAATATTCTACACTGACAACAGACCCTTTAAAACAGCTTCATAAATCCTTCACTCTTTTGGTACAAACAAAAAAATGGGGATTCAACATTTTTAAGAAAAACCGCAAAATACTGACGTGAATTAGTAATTAGCTATTGAATCTCATCAAATCAAAAACATCAACCTGAAAATTGTCTCCGGCAGGTGAATTATCAGTGATCCCTTAAATGAAACCCGTTTAATTGATGGCAGTGTTTAATACTGAAATCAATGCTCTTTTTGAATGCTTACTGCAAAAAAACCAAAGAGACATATTTGACCTGCATCATTAAACAGTGCTTTACAGTAAAAAAAAAAAGAATAAGGAAATACTTGGAAACTTTAGGAAATTCCTTTATTCATGTCTGTCTTTATTTTTACATGAGAAATTTCTACAGTGGAAAAAGGGGAATCAATTCAAAGAGTCTTCAGGTAAAATAACAGTGTCAGTCACGAGTTACGAGCAAAGATGGTTACGAGCAAAGACATGGGGCAATAACTTCAAAATCAACATGCTACTTCTCAGTCCTCAGGAATTTTTCATGAGCCACCACTTATCTTGTCATATCAGATTTCTTCCACCAGCTTTTTAGGAAGAAGTCAAAAGACACCTTTAGGGCAAATTATTCTCTTTTAATCAAATCACTCTGTATGGCCTGAGGATATCTCTCCATACCTTTTCAGTCATCGGGGCACGGCCATTAACGCACACGCCCCAAAAGAAAGAAAAAAGAGAAAGAAAAAATTTGCTCAGTCAAACAAATATCCTCATGTTCTCTGTCTACAGAAATCATTTTGTCTGGAAACCTAAGAAAATACTCTGAAAAAAAAAAACACAACTTCAACCTGGAGTTTCAATCAAAAGTTGAAATTCCAGATTTTCTCACTGCCTGTTCGTGGAAATCAACCCAACAACTTTAATCTGCACTGCAGTTCATGCAGGCAGCAGCCATAAAATATAAATTATATCGCATGCCCTTATACCTCCCAACTGAGCCATTTGGTTACAACTCTACTCCTGTTCGTTACAGCTCCAGCTACCCGACATGACTTATATCCCACCACCGCTGAACAACGTATGGATTACGAGTGAAATGTAACCTCCCCACCGATTGGACCGTAGCCAGGTCGTGACGCTGAAGTGTTTATTTTACGCTGTTGCTGGTAATTAGTTTTGGACAGAATCAATTAAGGGCCCCCTAAACTGGAGCTAAAAAAAAACACTGAGAGTTATGTTCATGTCTCTGAAGATCTAAAAATGTGCTTAATGTGTTTTTTTAAGGACAGAGTTGTGCACAAAGTGACTTTAAGTAAAGACAATGATACTCCTGCAGACGCTTGCCCAGGTTTTCATTATATCCTTGTTTCCTGAATCCTGCAGAAAGCATTTTGATGAACACACAAAATGAAGCTTGAAAAGAAAAAAGAACAGCATGTAGGGACAAGTATCAGCTTTACAGCTTAAACACACCTTTTACCAAAGACTGATTCTAATCTGATTAATTTGCCAATTGCAAATGTGATCCTTCGTTTCATCGCAGACAATACTATCATTTAGCAGATTAAAGTGTTTGTATAAAACCAGCCTGGAACAATCAAATCCAAAATGCTATGTTCGTATAACTACAACTCCTCTGAGTATGTTGTTTTGCTTTATAGCACTAAGAAGGAGAATTGGCACAAAACTATTTTATTTTACTAGAAATGCACGGATCAGACTTTTCCAGGCCATACCGATTTTTTGTTTTCTTTGAGGTCTGACCTGCCACTTTAAACGTTTAATCAATTCCTTTTTTTGAAATATAACACATAAAAGAGAAAAATGTGCAGCAGGTTATTTGACTGAGGGAATAGTTCTGAATCCAACACATAATGATTCAGGGTTCCTGTACATTTTCATGTCAAAATCCAAGACTGTTCTTCATTCTTTGTGTTCAATTTAAAACATGGAATAAGGAATAAAGGAATAAGGTCTTGCAATATTTTTCGATATGCTTATTTTCTCTCTCCATACTTTACCACCATAAAACTCTCCCCAGACCTTTGCTTCGTGAACTGATGCTTGATCATTGCGAAAAATGACTTAATTATCAGCAAACCTACTCTAGATTGATGGAAAGAGGAAATGTTTTAATGTTGATCTGTCTATTTACTGTAGAAGTAATGACTGCAGCTGCCCTGCTCCTCTACCTCACATACAGTCTCATATCATCACTCTCTGTGGAAATATGCTGCTTTCTTTAGCAACTCTTTAGATGTTTCTTTGTGATGGCACCAAGCACATAGTTTGCCCACAAACTTCGACTCCTGTTTCTGTCCATCAATCTTAAGTATCTTTTGTAATACATTTTCTATTTTAAGTCTATCGTTTCGATTCTTCTGTCCTGAGGCTCTGATGTCTTCCTTGGTCTACCTGCATGTTTAGTTCTAGGTCACTCCTTCGCTAGGTTTTATCCATTCGTTGCCATATCTGCGTTTCATACTTTCGTTTCGTACTTGATTCATACCCCTGCACTTAAAACATTGCATATCACGTTATTTCTCTTAGTAGGTAAATATAGTGATAAATTATAAAGATAAAACTCAGAAAAATGCTCAGATCTTTTGTATAATTTAATTATATCTAGGAATGCACAACATGGCGGCATAAACATCGGTATCGGCCGACATTTGTCATTTTTTAATGTCCTTTAAGTAAAACTGGGCTGATATTAGTGACCAATGTTATTTCGATCGTGTTGCCATTTGTGTTTCTAGAGGGGGAGGGGGTTAGCCATGTGTTATTTGTTTGGTCATGTGACAGTCATATTGATGCAGTGCGGGATTGTGGGTGTTTAACTAGAGCAGAGAAGCAGTAGCTATGTTTACACGCACAAAATTTCTTGATCAGATTTCAATATGTTCAGGTTGAACAAAAAAATAAATCAATTGAAATACACCATTTAATAATCCAATTATGATGTCCGTTTACATGCACCATGTTTAATTCTGAGCACTTTGGCAGAGTTGTCAAATTTCCCTAAAACAACCACAGAAGAAGTTGTACTTTCACCTGTGCTGAAAAAAACAAACGTGGAAGTGTGTTTGTTCTGAGTGTCCGAAGCACCCAGAATGGACCTGTGCCAGATTCTGGAAGTGGTTGAGGTGTTACTGCTTTCCATAGTTAAACTACAGGAACAGCAACACATGATGTTGCTGTTCCTGTGTTACAGGATGAAAGAGCGGAGGAAATGAACATCCCTCCAAGTTTGGCCGGTAAAGGATGAAATGCTTCATGGTGACATAGGGCACACATACGCAGTCAGGTCAGTTTGCCCCAATCAGAACAAGGGTTAATGGACGCAGTTCTGATTGTAAATTGGCATGAACCACCCCTCTCATTTGGAATACAATGTCTTTCTAAATGAGCTGAATTACATCAGAATATTCCGATTGGCACGTTTACATGACGTATGTTTATTCCAATTGGCTCGTTATTCTGAATACCTATGTCCACATAAACATGCCTAAAGTCAGGAATAAGGAAATATATATATAGGTACATATCAGTAATTGGCCATAACTGCAAAATTAATACAGATATCAAGCCAAAGTTTTCAGATCAATGTATACCTAAGCGTAACTTATTTTTTAAGACTTTATATTCCACACTGTTTCCATTTAGTGGGGTTCTTATCTCTGTTTGGTTTAGTTGACGAAAATATGGCAGATTATGACCCATGATCAAACCCAAATAACCTCTGCCGGTAGAAAATATTTAGCAAGTCTAGTCTGTGAGCAGATTATAGAAAATGATTTTACATCATAAGCTGCCAGAGCAGATATGAAACATCCTCCTGGCAGCTGGAAATTGACATGAAAACTTTGGGTATGAAACGACCAAAACTGGAAAGGTATGAACTGTTAAAAAGGCACGAAAGCAGCACCCTTGCGTTTGACATCCTTTCCGTTTTGTTGGGGAATTTTCCACCATTTAGACACTGTTGGCTGTTAACAACCAGCATCTTTTGCCCCTATCCAGGTTAAATGACCTTCTTGAATTAGTTTTAGAATCCTTTCCAGTGCTTCAGCTGTCAGCTCTCCTGTTGAAGATATGTTTCAATCAGCCAACTATAACAGCTCGTTATGGTCTGCAACATCCCTCATTGAACTGCAAACTCATTTGAATAATTACAACTTTGCAGGTATTTGTTTAAAAATGCTAATTATCGTGTGACTCCACAGCATCACAAAGCCAGAATGTTAATAAAAGATCTGATTGAACTTGCTCTAGTTGTCCTGACTCCATGGTTTTTCTTCCTCTGGGTTCGAATTCATTACATTTTCTGATGTATCTCTAAGAATCACATGAACAGACATCAGATTTTCTTATGTTTTCATGAGAATAAGTGCCTGAAGATTCAGTTTCATACTTTGTGTACAGAGGCAAAACAGAAAAGTAATCATCCCCCTCACATGTATGTTATTCTAAGTTAAGGTCTTTATTAAATTAGAAGTCCTGCGATCCAATTTGTTTTAACATTTCATCGCGTCTCTGTTTGGTCACTAAGGTTCACGGTTTAGGTTACACTGCTGTGTTCAAAGGTTTTTACACCGAGCCACCGCTACATATACAGCCTCCCACTCCCACTTTCAAAATATTACCTTTTCTGTCACTGCCAAGACACACTATCAGTCACACAGGAGATCACTGATAGGGCATAGCTGGGATGTATCATTACAGCAGGGATCCACCTCTGGGTGAATTAAAAACCCTGCAAAAATTTTGCTTTAATTTTATCAGGTGAGAGGAAAAAGTGTACTCAGACTGTCTCGCTTCAAATCTGTACATATAAGTACGAAGAAAAGACAATTTTTAGTTTAAGTTGAAATCAGTTTATGTTTTTTGACCATGCTGGGGGTCTGTTCCTGGGTTTGGTGGGAGTGCCCCTGGCCCCCTCTGCAGCTCTGTGTGTTATTTAACTACAGACTCCATCCCAGCACATACTGACACATACAGGCAGCACATATGGAAGCAAGCAGGATCACCATAACATGCAGAAACAATAAGCACGAGGCAGCTAAGAAATTATGTACTATATATGCTACAGGTATGACTGTGGGTGCAGTACAAACATGTACTTTGTGTCCCATGATACTATTAATACCAAAAACACTGTGTCTACTAATAATAATACTAAATTATTGTCATTTTTGCAATTAATGTTATGTTTCATTAATTTTCTATCATATGTTTGTCATTAATGTGGTCATTTATCTACCCCACCCCCCATCTGTTTTTACTCTTTGCCGTCATCAACTCTGTCTTCTTTATTGTCAAGGCCTGTCTTTTTTGTGGCCTGAACCAGACATGGCCTGTTGTATGATTATTTTAATCATGGGGAGAATGTCCTGTTTTCTCCCAATTTTTACAACAAATCTGTCACTGATACTGCAAGACAACCAGTCCCACCTTACTATTCACCTAAGCTGCCAGGACAGCAGACACACAGACAAAAATAGAAATAGATTACTTTTTTTGCATTTTCCTCTTACTTTGCACTTGTATCTTCTTCCACCTTTACATCTATAAAATTCAGTCCAGACAAAGGAAATCTGATGATTATTTCATGAAAATGGCAAACAAAATGTAATTTGAAAGAAATATGCAAATACAAGAATATCAGTGAGAATACTGAAATTTCTACAAAGATACCAAATGTTTTATACAAAGAAGATTAATGCACTTCCTTTCGGATAAATAGAGAGACTGTGAGAGTTTAGAAGGAAACAGACAGAGCGGAGTGGAGGAAGAGTGCTGGTGAGTGGATGGGTGAGGGTGGAGGTTCTCTATGTGAGCAGTAATCAGAGGAAGCCAGCAGGGGGGACAGCGAGGGTTGGTGGGGTCAGAGCGGAGCACCATTAAGCAGCCGTTCTCTTCATTAGGAGCCTCTCTAAGGATGGGGGCGTCACAGGCCTACCTGTCCACCAGATTATTGAACCGACTAACCAGTGGCTCCCACTCCCCACCCCACACACACACACACACACACACACATCTCTGATTTTCCCAGACCCAGAGGAATCACGACCCAGCCGCAGCCTCGCTGACAACTTTAACTTTTTCTATAACCTCACAGAGCAGCACCATCACCCATCGCCAGCCATCAGTTTGCTAAAGCAACGGTGACGTTAATCGCTGCATACTTTCTATAGTTTTACCTGAATCACCTCAAATGATAAAAATTATTTCACTGTTTAGGGTAATTTAATTCCTGAACTCAAAAGCACTTACACATTGTTAATAAATGCAATAACAGTCAAGGACAACAGTATGAAAGCTTGAACAGTTGAAACATCATTTCAATTAATGACTCAAAAAGCAGCAGCACGGGGATAATTAAAGAAAATTGTAAATTGGAACAAAAAAGGTCGAGGCTCTGAGATAGACATTTATGGTACAAACATTTTCCTGTCAGGCATGTTGCAGAGCTTTGAAGCGGCAACAATAATCTTGATTTCTGTTTACTTAACAGTTTTTTTTTTTGCTTCCACCCCCTGCCTCCCTCCGTCTCCTTGTTTCTTATTGTTAAAAGTAAACACAGAAGTCTCTTAAACGGATCTAAAATACCTAGGCTCTCCTCTGCATGTCAGAGTTTGGAAAAACGTACCTCTCTGGAGGTATACTCTAACACAAAGTCTGCAGTGAGGATGCATTTAAAGTTCTGTATCAATAAATAAACCCAGATAAATAAATAAAAATTTTTAAAAAAGCTAGTCTTTTGTTGACATCTCATTTAACCAGTCTTGTTTGTTTCTCAGACTATATCACAAAGAGAGCAAACGTCCAAGGCAGAATTTTTCAGGAAATCAATAGGTTTAGGGAAACAACAGCAGCAGCCAATGAAGGAAATCTGCAGAGTGGCTTCAGGCCTGACACAAAACTTCAGAAATGTTCAGAAATGAAATTACATCCAACTGCACATGTGCATCAACCTTTTATTTACTGGCTGATAATTACAGGTCTGTTTAAAACTGTAAACAGTGACACAATCAGTGGTGTGTTCAAACAAAATCCACTCAGTTTCTTAACTCTGCATAAGAGGTTTTAATTTTTTATAAATATTTGAACTTGGTTTCTGTTGAGAAAGGGGCCTTTGGCTTTTGTTATCAGATGTGGTTGTTTTAAAGCAAACCCAAAGAATAAATAACCAGGGAAAACATCAGAAAAAGATGGAGTGAGGGTTTCACTTAGATTCAGTCCTCAGATGAGTTATATTAACCACAAACATTGAAGATAAGCAATTATTTCAGTGAGATAGGGGCATTTTTTGGTAAGTTCATGTCTGATCTGTGAATATTTGTCCAAATAAAGTTAAAATGCACTTATTTTGAATGTGCTGCAGAGTTTAGTTTGATTAAATTAAGAAATCAAAAGCATAAAAATCATATTTACCATTGCTGCATGTTGTATCTGACAGACCTCGGGGCTCCTGGGGCTTTTCGAGACTTTGCGTCCTGAAAAAAGTCTGATTTCGCCCTCAAGTGGGGGAACTTTTTCCCTCTTTCAGTCCTGCTGCCTTTGATACCAGGACCCACGCTCGGTTTTTCTCTTTCACAACCGCTGCCTCGATGTTTCTGACAAGTTTTATTAACCCGAAGAACACAGTCAGTTTTTTGTTTTTGTTTTTTGGGATGGGGGGGTTTATCCAGGAGGATCGCAGAGTCGCAGCCGCTTCGCGCGTCGGCTGGGGATACGCGTCGGTGTCCCGGAGAGGAGCGCTGCGCCTGTGTCGCCTGAAACCCGCAAAGTGAAGAAATCAAGCAAGAATCACAGACAAGCAGGAGCTGGGCTGTTGCTGCTTGTCCTACCTGATGAAAAAACGGGGAAGAGGGAAGAGAGAGAAAAAAAAAACGCCTTCTTTACACTTCCCTGGTGATTTCCTTGTGCAGAGTCAGCACAGTGTGCGCCGAGGAGCTGCGGACGGTCCGGGGCTGCAGGGGTAACCTGGGTGAATTCAGACCACTGTTTCAGCGAACCCCGAGACGCTGTGCCTGGGGTCCCCGGTGAGCCGATTTCCCCCCCTGTGTCAGCACCAAAATTCCCATCTTGTCGTTGCAGACATGTGTCGAAAAGCCTTAGCCCCGAGATAAGAAGAACTTGTGCGACGTTTGAAAAGTTTTCAGGGCAGTTTTTGCCGCGCACATCCAGATCAGACGGGTTAAATGTCGGAACAATGTCGCCTGAAAGAAATCACGTTTGATTCGGTTCAAAAGGCATGAACACCAAAATACATTGATTGGGGAGGTTTTTTTTTAAGCTACACCTTTTTGTTAGAAAATTAAAAACTTGTATTACAACTTCTCCAGGTGCCAATAAGTTTATGCGAATAAATAAAGAGTGCATCATATGTCATAACGGTATTTTAATTTAATACGACTAAGACAAACTTTCAGTGACTTGTTTTTTAAACGCATTGCCATTGTTGTAGTCCAGGGGTGTTGTTAGACCTAAAAGTGTACTGGGGCTCACGACTTTGATATTGAGTGCAGATTCACACTTAGATTTCTATTTATTTATGTATTTATATATTATTATTTCTTTATTTTTTTAAATACAAACATGTACTGTCGTAGCCTAGCTTTGTTATCAGTGTGCTCAAAACACGTAAAAACTAATCTGCGCATGAAAATAACAGAAAACAACAAAACATGGAAGTTAACTTTATTACCTTCTTTTCTAAACTCATGGCTTAAATCACAGGCTTCTTGATTACAATTTTTTTTTTGTAAAACCATACTATTATTTAGAGTTAGATATTTTGGCTGCCTTACAGCTTCCATGATTGGCCACTTACAGACACCTCTCTGTGAATTTGAATATCATTGAAAATGTAATTTACTTCAGTAATTCAATTCACAAAATGAAACTCATACATTATCAGTAATATTTACACAAAGCGTGTTCTATTTCAAGTTTATTTAATTTTGATCATTTGGGCTGACAGCTAACAAAAGCCAAACAATCAGTTTGTAAAAGAATATTTAATCGGCGCAATAAAACAAAAGAACTTTTAATTCAGAAATGTAAGCCAGCTTAATGGTATCTTCACAGACTGCACAGTATTTGCACTCTGTGCTTGATTGGGGCATCCTTTGCATGAATTGCTGCATCAATGCAGTGCGGCATGGAGGAGATCAGCCTGTGGCTCCTCTGAGTTGTTATGGTTGCTTTAATAACAGCCATTAAATTAACTGCATTGTTGGTTCTGGTGTCTCTAATCTTCCTCGACAGTAGCCCATAGTTTCTGTATGAGGTTTAGGCCATAAGTTTGGTCACCAGTCAGGCATAGTGGTACCATGACCATTAAATGAAAGCAGTTATTGGTACTGCCTCTTGGCAGTGAAAAATGAAATCAACATCTCTATAAAGCGTTTCAGCAGAGGGAAGCATGAGGTGCTCTGTAATGTCCTGGTAGATGACTGCTCTGACTTTGGAGTTCATTAAACACTCTGGGCCAACACTACCAGCTATTTTGGAGTTTAATTCTCATATAATGTAAATTACACTAAAATCACCAGAAATGATCACGCACAGCTCATGAGCGCTCACATGATGAGCACATTCTTATAGAAATATAAGATTTCTTTATATGAATGAACTGTTCGAGAGAAAAGTCACTGAACTGAAATGCCCCTGTTGTGTGTTACCTGGACACAGACCTGTAAATATCAATGAAATTTCACAGGATGTGACGTGGGTGATGTACCAGTCATTCATTTAGAGTTATATAGACCTATTTTATGTGAATCGATTGCAGAAGTGTGCCGTGACCTTAATCCAAGATGATTCGCTTTTTTTCCTTTTTTGCTAACACTATCATGTCAAAATGGACCAAACTTTCTGGGCATGACTGAGCCTAGGTTCTTTGGGGCTTTAAGAGAAATTAGATTTGGGCCCACTCTTCCTTTTAAGAACGCCAACACCAATAACAGCATTTAAATACAGATTTGGTGGAATCGGAGAGAGTTGGTCTAGTTTAATTGGCTGATCTTAAAATTAAACTCAGATGATTGTTTATAATTTGCTGAGATGAGTTCCATCAAAAATTCGTGCCATCAGCTTATTTATGGTAACACAACCATCAAACTATGAAGATTATTCTTTGTAAAGTAAACTTGCCAATTTCTTTTATTCTTAAAGATGAATTTTAAACAATTTAAAAATGTTGAATGTATCTGTGCTGAAACTATCAGATCAAATGTATTAGTTTTCTCCTTCTCAATAAACAATTATAAAAATATTGCATCTATGATCTGTATTTAAATTCAAGCATTTATGAGAGGCCCCTGATGGTTTGGGGGCCATAAGCAGTAGGTTGCTTATGCCTTGGGCCAGCTCTGTCTCTGAGGAACATTTTGTTTCTGACACCTTGTTGAATCTGTGCAAGGAAGGCTTGAAAATGGAGTCAAATATGGTACTGGCAAGGGGTACCTAATAAAGTCACCAGTTAATGGTGATTTTTAGGCAAAGGTTAGATGCTCATCCTGCCCTAGATTACCTCACCTACCTGAATTTACTCCATTTGGGGGTTTTCTGTGACACATGCACATCACTGAGTGCACAAATATGCAACTTTGAAGCTGTTGGAAACAGTTTCCAGCTTCGGCAAGAATGTGACACTGATTTCCCAGATCCCACAGAACTGACGCCTTCATTAAACTTTCATAGATTGCTTGTTTTTACGAGAATTTGCTCAACATTTGACTGAGACATCTCGAGAGTGACGAGTTGAAGGGGTATGTGGATATGTATGTATGTGTGTGTGGAACATTCTGTGCTCCTCTGCCTCAGTCTGGCTCTTCCACTTGGGTGAGACAGGCAGCCGAGTCCCATGGCACTCATTTCTATCAAGTCAAGCGTCTGGAAGCCCCACTTGCATGTTTGGTCAAGGGGTAAATAATAGATCAGGGATTAGGCTTGTGTAGAATTCATTCCAGAGTAACAAGCTACTGGAGGTCCCAGGATATGCATATTCATTTGTTGGCCAAGGCTGTGGGAGAGCGAGGACCATATGCCTGTTTGTCAGAGGGCTTAGGTTGCTAATTAAATGAGATATTACATACTTATGTGAGCACCAAACAAAACGCCTTTAAAAGATTGTTTTAAAAAAATCAAGCCCTTCGTTAGGACTTCCAAGTGCTGCGATACAGTTTTAATTTAAATCATAAAATGTTTCTGTTAAGCAGTGATAATAAGACAGGAAAAAGCAGCTTTGACATGTGGTGTTGATCACATTTATTAGGATGTGGGAAAAAAAATCTTTTAATAAAGTAGCATGATCATGAACGGAGCATTTCATGAAAATTCAACCTCTAACTTGAGGGCATTTATTCAACCAGAACAATATATCACACTGAAAAAGATCACAGGTGCTGCACTTATTGGTACCCCTAACAATTCTTATTACAACATTTGTTTAATACGTAATTCACTTTTTTAAGTTAATCAGAGTGTCTGACTACTTCTAGTTAACAATTCATGACTTTGTGTTTCAGTAGGGTATAAATATGATGTGACACAGAAATCCATTTCTTTTAACCACTCTTCAATTTAGGAAAGACAAGAGAACATGTCCAACAAATAACACAGAAGTCAGGAAATAGCTACAAGAAAATAAGATACTCAACTGAAGATTGAACCTCTGTATCTACAATCAAAGCAATAAGTAAAAAACATGAAAGCAAATGGAACTGTTACAAACTAGGCTAAATGAGGACCAACATTTATCTTGCCACAACACACAGTGATGGTAAGGGAGGAAAGAAAAACTCCACAGGTCACTGTTAAAGAACTACAAGAAAGAGTGGTGTCTTAAGGTCAGAGAGTCTCCATAAGAACTGTTAGACACTACCTGCATTCCAACTGGTTACTTGGGCGATATTTCAGTAAAAAAGACCTTTTGGTGTCCTACCACCACCAATGTAAACATGGAGACAGCTAAACTCTTTGGTCAGATACAAGTGTTTAGAAAGAATACATTCTCAGGTCGCTTGGTGTAAATCAAATGACAATGTAGAAAAACGCCCTGTGTCTGTTTTGAAGCATGGCACAGGATATGTGATACTGTGGCACTGTTTCTCTTTGCCAAAAAATGGGTAATGTTAAGAAATATATGGTTAAATGAACAAAGGTATGGTCCACCAGACATAAAATCAGCCTCCTTCCAGGATTGTTGGAAGAAGCTGCTCCAGGAAGACATTTGATCCCACTCTTTATTCATGGCAGAATTAGGAGGAAGCTGACTCTTTTGGATGAGAAGCAACTGCACAACCGGATTGTATCATGATGGTTCTACGTTGGCAACTCACAGGACTCAATAGCTAAGTTTACATGCACATAATTTCAAGATTGGATTAAAATTTATTCTAATTAAAAAACAAAAACTAATCGGATCATACTGTTTATATGGACATAAGTAATCGGAATACAATGGCTGATCGAAATAAAAATGTGTCAGGGAAATTTACCCATCTGAAAATTCTGTTAGCATCTAGCCAGAGCGACTAGCCACTCAACGTGGAAATACATCATGTTGACTGTCAAGCGTTTACATGCATGCCGATCAGATTGTCAATTGGCATAAACCACCCTTCTCGATCGGATTACAATTTCATTCCAATCCTGCCAAATCCGATCAGAATATTCCGACTGACATTTTCACATGACACATTTTTAGTCCAATCTGCCGTGTTCTATGAGTCCTCAACGCAGCTGTCCAGGGGTTTGACTCCTGGTCTCGGACAATTTGCTGCACGTCTGCCATTGGTTCCTGTAAGTAAAGCCCACTGTGGCAAGAATATCTTTTAAAAATAAAGAACTCCAAAACACATTCAAAAGCTTTGCTTTATTGCTGGAACCTCTCTTGTTAATTAATATATCAAATGTTACAATGCAACACAAAGACGCATGCGAATTCTAGCAATATTTCCACTCAGAGTTTTAGCCTCATGCTGTCGGCATCAGTGACTCTTTTATGTCTTCACACACTGTAGTGAAAAGCATTTGATATTAAATGTTAACAAAAGGTTTGTAATAACACTGGTTTCAGCTTTTCAAGTATAAGAATCGCATCTCTTAGGCAGCTTGTTGCAAGTTTAATAAAGCAGCTGGGCCTGTAATACACTGTATTGGCTTATTGCGCGTGTTGACTTATTAAGTGCACAGAAATTGCAGAAATGCCTGTCAAAGATGCTGTGTTTAAGGTCAACGACTCTGTGTTTGTGCTGCCGTGTTGAGTTATCTGTCTTTTAACAGAGCAGATGGGCTTCAATCAATACAGTAGTCGAAATGGTTCAGATTTCACCGATCTTTACAAACAAAAACCCTGAATCAAGCTTAATTTTTAGGTTTAAAGTCTATCAATTCCTTCTGTTTGATATCCTTTACTTACTTAATGTACTTATAAGATTCCTAGAGCTCCCAAAACAAGGTAATTACAACCGTATAGTTTATTTTACTAGCTGGACTCTTAGGCAAGAGGCACTGGGAAATGATGTCAATATTCATCGTATGAAGCCACCATTCACTGTCTGAAGCACCTAAGCACCTAAGAGATGTCTTTTGAATATGGTAATTACGAACTTCTGGTTTTTGTCCCGCTTGTGTTCCTGAGAGCAAACATGAAATCAATTCTTGTGAAGAAAACATTTAACCGAAACTTTGTTGTTCTTAAAAAGAAGTAATAGTATCCTGCAGGTTTCGGTTCCTACTGATTTCTTTTATAATTGACAAACACATTTATTTGATGACTAGAATGAGCCACCTGTTGGACATTATACTAAACTTATGCTGAAAGGGCTAATGCACATTTTTCATGTCAAAGTTGCTAACCTTTTTAACACCAAATTTTCAGAGATCTCATTCCATTTGAACAATTCCAGTCAATGGGAGATATTTGTACAAGTCCAGGTTGAAATATCGAGTCTACCAAAATGGATGGATGGATTAGGATGAAAGTTTATGTTTGTCACTGTGACGGGGTCCAACTACTCACTAATTACCCAGTGAGACCACTGATAATGAACCTGCTGTTTGAAAACCGCACCTCCTGGGAGGACCATCAGCTACTGATTTGAGGATCCATCAGATCTTCAGAAGTTCTCCCATTCATTAAGTTCCAGCTACTACTGAAGCATAGAAAGGTTCAGAAAGGTCAGCTGTTCTGAACCATGAAGAGATTTTCTGAAGTCAAGTGTTCTCCTCTCGAGTCAGAAGGTGGTTAGAGCTTAAAGGGTCTACAATGTGTTTTGTTAAAATTCTCATATCTTCTACATGCCACGCTATTTGAGCTTTCTGTTGGAGTACTTTTTGAGACTTGTCAAATTCTTCTATGAATTTACAACTCTTTTTAAGAATACCATTAAATCTGTAAGATACACTTTTTTTATATCAATTTGCTGTTAGTTAACAAATTGTACAATATTTGGCAAAAATAGGAAACAACCCTTGTCTTCATACTACAGTATTCTTCCAAGAAGCTAGACTGTCCTGTAATCTTTTAAAGTGGCTTTGGCCATTAGTTCTTCTGCTTTTCTCAAGCTGTTTGAATTTTTATATATTTAGTTAATTAACAGGATGGTCTTGCTGATGCTGACATATTGAAGTACAGATAAACTGTGCCATATTTGCCATTTTCCATGGATAGATGTAGAGACATCAGACCAAATTTGTTTTTGTGAAAAGCTGCAAGGCACCCCTTGTGGAAAACTCCTATATATACTTTTGTCTTTTACAGCAGTCACCTCTTACTGATACATAAAAAAACATCCAGCTTTTCATTCGGGTACATTTCTTCAGAAGTAAAAAAACACACACACACACACACACTGAGAAATAGCAAGCTTAGTACTCAATATCCCCCCTTTTCTCTTTACTATATACATACAATAATTTGTTACAAAACAACCATAACTGAAGAATTTTATTTATAATTTCTGTTTTTAAGCTTAAACAGAATCTAGATACTTTTAATCAATAATCCATAACTTTGCGTTTTTCTGGGGTATAATTACAATATGGGACAGACACCCATATTACCCAGCCACTCTTCAAAATGGGAAAGACCTGAAAGTATGTCTTTAATGTGAGGCAGATGTGAGCTGATTTTTTATATGTCAGGAAATGGCGGCAAGAAATGTACCATTCGCTGAGCCATATCTATAGTCTGAGCAATAACTAAAAAGATTTAAAATGACTAGAGCAGTGACAAACAAAGTTGGACGAGGACATATTTGTTCTTGTTAACATGTACAATGAGAAAGACAGTACCGGAGGCAAAAACACTCCCAAAGGATAGTATTAGAAAACCGCTGCAAGAGTTGCATCTTATGGACACAGTTTCCATAAAAAGATGTTAAGTACATGTCAGCTGGTTGTTTGGGAGGCATGGCAGGGAAAACTTTAACTGTCCTACCATCAATAACACTTTGAGTTTGCTAAACACTACCGGGACTTATATTTGAACCACACGCTTTGGTCAGATGAGAGTAAGATTAAGCTTTTTAGCAACAGCGACTTCCAAGTGGGTCAGACATGAATAAAAGGTGAAAATGTAGAAAAGCACTAAATGCCTATTATAAGTATGGTGAAGGTTCTATGATACTGTGGGCCTTTTTCTTTACCAAAGACCACAGGAACCTTGTTAGAATAAACAGCATCACAGATTTTGAATAGAAATCTGGTGGACTCCTCCCCGGGTCTGTCAACAGGATAATGATGCACAACAGAATCAAGAATCTGGGAGCTGAATTGAAGAGAAGAGAGCATGAGAGATGATTCAGAACTCTAATCTCGAGAAACTGTGCAAAGACGCTTCTCTCTTCAAGCCACTACCTTGTGAAATGGAAGCTAGAACTTAGCAATGGGTCAAAACATTTCAAACAATAAGAAGACAAAAATATGATTTCTGATCCCTCTAATTTAGATAAAAGCTTTGACACAGATGAAGTTTGATGTGAGACAGAGGAAGTTCTCTGTCATTTTCTCACTTTGATCCCTTCTAACTCTTATTGAGGCAAGCACTGGTGCTGTAAGTAAGACAAATACTTTTCTCATCTAAAGCTGTTTTCCAACTGGACAACATTTACTCACACCGATCAATGTCCCATGTCCTTGGTCTCCTCTCTCATACTCAGGGGAAATATGAACTTAAATACAACCTCACCACCTTAATTTACCCTTTCACCAAGCAAAGGACAAGTGCTCCAGCTGGAGCCCAAGGGAAATAGTCTGACTCCTTTTTCCCACACATCGGTGGAGGGGGCCAACTGGGGCCTGGATGGCACACTAGGTGAGTGAACTGTTAGTCAGTGTGGCCCTGCAGATCGTGGATAGCAAAAACATAGTCACATACAGATCCATGTGACCACTTGAAGAGGCACGGATCAATTTCCCCTTTATGAGGGCTCTTGTCTGTTAAGGATGGGACTAGAAGGTCATCAGATGTGAGTGAAAGAGAGGTCCGCGTAACTTCGTTGGGGTTTAGGTTAAGACAAGAACACCAGGGCATGTGCACACAGCATGTGGGGAGAAGGAAGGTTATTATCATCATGTGAAAACAGAAATGGTATTTGCAGAGTTTAAGCTTTGTAACGAGGGACCGTTTTGAGCTGAAATAGTGTGCAGATATTGTGTGTTTACAGGCTGGAACGGTGCAAGAGAAGGTAATCAATGGTCTCTCTGTCCCAGGGGTTTTGAAAGGCAGTCTGAGGTCTCACAGGATTCAACATGAGGATAGTTCATCTCTGAGGTCAACAGTGGCTGACAATTCTCCCACAGATTCCACCGAGAGAAATTATATTTCCTCCTGAGGGCAACAACCCAATGGAAATCTGAACAGACACAGTTTATAATCTCAGCGCTTGAACATAAATTCGGTGTGCAATTTCCAAGATTTGTGGGAGGCAATTTCAGTTTTCAAAAGACACCCAGTGTGACAACAGCTCATTATTATCTAATCCTACTGCACAGCTCGATAAATAGAGCTGTCAGCCCTGCTACAAAGTGACTCTGCTCAAAGGCTCGCCGCAGAACTCTCACATGTTGGAGCCTGTCTCATTTCCATGTAGGAGGATGGATGTTCTGCTAAACGCTGTGCACATTCAACATCCCAGCTGGCATTTGTACAATCAGTGTTCCTTTAAAACTGGGGACTTGTGACTCTTCAGTAGCTATTGTCGTCTGCTGCATTTTTGAGGTTCTTTCCTCCCTCAGCATCAAAGCCACAGGCCACATTAATGCAGACAATATCCTCGCTTACCTGAGGCAGCAGGCGGAGACTTTCCCAAATCTCCGTGGAGCATCATGTTTTTCTTCCCCGGGATGTGCCTGTCTTCCTTCCTCTGTCAGCGCTGGCACGCTAGGGCTTGTCATTTGGTTCTTGAATTTTTCATGCAGGTGCATTTGCATGATCACAATCCTGTGTCACTTCTTCCCTTGGTATATTAAATGCTGCAGAGCACTTGAACTTCAGCATGACTCCACTGAGGCAGAACAGGAGTGAGACAAGCATGCTTATTGGGATTGTCTGTGCAGGAGCCATCTTGTTTCGAGGCTCTTTGCAGATGCAGAAGGGCTACAAGGACGATTTGGAACAGGTCAGTTTACGTTTGCCCTGCACTCAATTCTGTTACTGTATGGCTCTTTTACTGAATGAGGGACATGATACAAGCAGCAAAACAGAAAATCCAGTATTCCGTCCTAATAAAGGAATTAAGCTACCATAACTTAATTTTTTACAAAATGTTAATCACTTAATTTCATCACTTACTATTCATTTATTAATAACTTATTTATTTAGTGAACTTTAATTTTTGTATATTTCAAAGTTTTAATAAATAAAAACAAACAAAAATTACTACTATTAGAAAACCACTGATTGTGCTCACATAAACCAATTATCCTAGGCAAGTCAATGCAAGCGACTGTCCACTGTCTCTACATGCTCATCCAGGAGGAGTGAATGTTGCAAGTCACTGACTCGATGCAATCTGCCAGGTTTCCTTAGATAGAAAACGTTTTAACTAATTTGAATAATAAACTGAAATTGACTGCACTGTTTGATACATAGGTTCAATTGGAATGTATGCACCTGACTTTAAATCTGTATGATGTGGTTGAATTGACTTTGTAAAGTGTAAGGTGAATTGATGCTATTTAAATAAAACTGAATTGAATTGAACTGAAGTCCAACCCCACTGGTTGTTGGTGTAGACCCAGATAAAGCATTCCACAGTTTTTTCCATTTATAATAGTCATATAATCTCTATTGTTCAACTAATAAACAAACATTACTGTTTGTTTATTTTTTGTTTTGACAAAAATGTCAAAAATATAAAAAATTCAATATCCTGGTTCTGTTGTCCTAGTAAAAATTACATGACATTCATTACATTTATTTGCATCGTTTTGAAGAAAACGCGGAACAACAGGGTCATAACTACTGGATGTTTCTCTATAACTGATAAAAACACACAAAAAGAACCTGATCAGGAAGGCTTGATTCACCATTAAGTCCATCATCTGAGAATAGATATCAAGCAGAATATGAGGTAAGATGGTCTAAGAGACAATGTTGTAAAGAAAAGCTAGAAACTGCAGACCAATGCCTACTGCCAAGGCTAAGTCTACAGAACTGATAATTGGATACAAAAATCTCCAATTATTATCCATGCTGTGTGTCAGAGCTAAGGACCAGGACTGCAACACAGAATTCTTTTTCCCAAAGAAAACCTTCTCAAAAAACCTTGTGGCAGAATGTCTTGTGGGATATAGGCCACAAATCCAAAATTTACATTTAAAACAAAATTAGCCTTAGTAAAACCAGCCACAGTGTAACACAATGGTGGCAACATCATGCTGTGGGGTTACATTCCTTTAGATGTAAAACATAGACCCAACACCAAAGGCTTCATCTCAGGATATTGAAAGTTTCAAGAATGGAGTAGCCAGACTCTAGAAGTAAATCTGATTGAAAGTCTCAGGGATCACCTGAAGAGGGCTGTGGACAAACAATGTCTTCACAAAGATCTTTTTCAGGGCAAAGCAAATATTGCCAAGTCACAATGTGGCATGCATCAAAGGTTGTTCAACAAAGTATTCATTTAGTTGTGTGCATACTTACACATCCAGGTAATTGCAGATTTTTATTTTCTTTTTTACAGTTCTGTCCTTACTTGTTGGTTGAATTAGAGAATAAATGATGGAAAATGTTTTGAAGTGATAATCTTTTCCATATAACAAAAAATCCGGTATTTAAGGACAGGGACGTTTTTGTGTCAGTAGGTAACTTTACATCAGAGACCACAAAAATCACATGTGGCGTTCCCCAAGGGACCATCTTAGGGCCCCTCCTATTTAATATCTACATGCTCCCCCTAACTCAGGTTTTAATAAACAACATAAGTTATCATAACTATGCAGACGGCACACAGCTATACGTTACGATGTCACCAGGTGACCATGAACCTATTCAAGTGCTGGTTAAATGCTTAGAAGAAATCAGTGCATGGATGTGCCAAAATTTTCTTCAGCTGAATCAAAACAAAACTGAAGTAATAATCTTTGGACCAAAGGAAGAGTGTTTAAAGGTTAGCACACAGCTTCAGTTAATACAGCTAGAAACCACCAGTCAGGCTCGAAACCTGGGTGTAGTGATGGACTCAGACCTGAACCTTCAGAGGAACATAAAGACAGGAACAAGGTCGGCCTTCTATCACCTAAAGAACATCTCCAGGATTAAAGGACTAATGTCTCAGCAGGACCTTGAAAAACTAATTTGTGCGTTCATATTTAATAGAATTGATTACTGCAACGGTGTCTTCACAGGTCTGCCTAAAAAGTGGATCAGACAGCTGCAGTTGATCCAGAACGCTGCTGCCCGCGTTCTCACTAGAACTAAGAAAGTGCAGCACATCAGCCCGGTTCTAAAGTCCCTACACTGGCTCCCTGTAGCTCAGAGAATAGACTTTAAAATACTTCTGTTAGTCTATAAATCACTGAATAACTTAGTACCTAAATACATCACAGACTTGTTGTCAGTGTATCAACCACCCAGACCTCTCAGGTCTTCTGGCTCAAATCTACTCTGCATACCCAGAACCAGAACCAAACATGGAGAAGCAGCTTTTAGTTCTTATGCTCCACTAATCTGGAATAAACTCCCAGAAAACTGTAAAAGCGCCAAAACCCTAAGTTGCTTTAAATCAAGATAAAAAACTTATTTATTAAGATTGCCCTTTGACTGGGCCATCTAAACATTAGTTAAGTTTTCAGTCCAATTTTCCTTTCCTTTTCTTATCCATCATTCTATTCTGTTTATTTTTTTTAATTACCTCTGTTGTTTGATTTTTTGTATCATTGTAATGTTTTTCCTCGTGTAAAGTGCCTTAAGTTCTTTGTGCGGAAAAGCGCTATATAAATAAACTTGACTTGACTTGACTTAACCTGGGTGGACACTTTTGAGATCTGCATTGAGCTTTTTCCACATAAAATGAACTCAGTTTATATCAAGTTTAGATTTTTTGGCAGAATGTAACAAATATTTTTAAGAAAGGCCGATGGTTTAAAAAAAAGCAGAATCAAGTAATATTAGAGTAGAAATCCATATGTGAAAATAAAGGAAACATATTGATGGCGTGAAAGATTTGAAACCTGACATTTATATGGGTTTCAAATAAGCTTCTATTTGGATTAATCTGTCATTAGTGGGACAGACAACAAACACCTGACATAAGGACGTAATGCTGCTTCAGACAGAGAAGAAAGCAAAATGTGCTGTCACAACATGGCGGAGCATGTCTGCTTCAGTAGCTGTAAGTGTCTAGGCGGGCAGATTACATAGATTTGATGTTGAAAGTTGGGATAGTCAGGGCGGGAGCACTTTACGCTTCCAAGTTTCCCAAGTGAGGAATTTTAGGGACTTTAGTTGAAGTTGCACTTTGCTGTTTCAATCACGCTTGTTCTGTTTCAAGAGACACATTTACCTTTTGGAGTTGCTTTTCTCGATCCTGTGGAACATTTTTGTTATTCCTCTCGTTGTTTTTTGCTGTAAATGTTCAGTTAGAGACAAATCTAGACTGGAGGCTCACAAGAAAGGCAAATTGCCCTATTTTTTGCCTTTGTTTTGCAATGTCTGGTTGAAATTTTCACTGGGTTTCACAGGTATTTTGACTTGATAGAAGGGATTTGGCTCAGGTGAATTAGGGATGTATTCCTTTTGTGCACATGTGCAGCTAGAAACTTGTGGGACATTTAAAATCAGTACCTCTTCTTACTGGAATTCATCCCAGATCTATTTAGTTCTGCTAGTTGAACTGTTTAAAGCCAGTAACAACACTGCCGATTTTTAAAGACTGGAAATTGTCAGAATTTGCTCTCATGACTCTGAAGTAGTTTTTTCGCATACATCTTTTATGAAGAGGTGGCTACATTTCACCAGTCTTTTGATCCATTTTATAAACAAATAACACATTTGTGGAAATACAGTTTGTATATTTTGGCCACAATGACACAACAATGATTGGATCATGCAGGCGCATGGTGGTCTTTTTTTCTCATGATGAATGATAAAGGGTCATTCTTAGATTCCTTGGGTTTATGTATCTGAACAAAGAACAAGAGGAAGGCAGATGTTGTGCATTATGTGCCGGTCTACTGCCTCTGAAATTGTCCTCCAAATGAGGGTCCTAATGAAAGGGAGCATAATCATGCTGAGTCAATTTGATTTTGTCTCATTTTGCCTGTGTGTGTGTGTGTGTGTGTGTCTGTTTGGGTAGTATTAAAGCCAAACCAACGTTTGTACATTTGTCAAACTCAGAAGGAGCGGCAGTCATCATATTTCGTTATTTTCCTCTCTAACAGCCATGCTCCGAATCTGGATGGCCAGTTAAGTACATTAGCCACACAATATAGCGTTGTCTTGTCTCACCAGCAGAACAGATGTCAAACGGCTTCATTGTTGTTCTTCAAAAAGCCCAACGACTCAATAAAGAAACTGATATATAGGCCTGATTCTACCAGTGTGAGGTGTAAGTGGGGCTGCGGCCAGAAAAATAAATGTATTAAATCAACAGTTTGAATAGAAATTAGCATCATATGTCAAAGAGCTTTTATTAAACCATTAGTCCTCTGAATGATGAACAATGATCTGTTCAGTCTCCAAATGTAGAGTAGGAATGTTATCCTGGGTTTTATTTGTAATTATTTATAGAGAAAACGTTATACAACACATATTCTAAGCCTTCGAATTCTAACATTTTATATGGAAATTAATTTTATTTTAATTTGTTACATTACGTTTTGATCATATTTACAGTTTCTTTAGGTTTTGCTTTCATATAAAATTGGAGTCAATGCTTTTGTTGAGCTACTTATATAAAGAGCAAACTTTTTGTGGTCTTTTAAGACAATATTTATTTAAGTTTTAAATTTGTAACAATTAGACGAAGAATAAAAAAACAATTTAGTTTTTCATCTGATGTATTGATTCAGAGATGTTAGATAGTCGACATTTAAACTATAAAAATTTATTCTATACCTAGTATGACATTTTGAAGAAATCACTAAACAAAAAGTTCTATTTAATCTCATTAGGCATTGAAGGTAACAAATAAAATTAGAATTAAAATTCTAAATGTTAAAATCAAACGATTTGTATTTTGTTAACATTTTATTTTTATAGAAATCCCTAATAGTTTATCGTATCTCATACTCAGATTTTGTAATAGAATTATATCATCCTTTTTTTTATATCTCCGGGCTCTTTTTGGAGGCTTTCTCCCAGGATCTACACTAATGTGAATACTCATACGCCATTTTATTTTTTTAAATACCTGTTCATGTATGAGTGTTATGTTTATGAATATGAAATAATAATGTGAAACTCTCGGGAACAGGAGGTGTATACGTTATTGTTCTCTTAATATGACCATATATTATCAGCTTCCTGATTTCGTATGAAGTTGGAGTGGAATCCCGCCACTTTCCACAAATCTCCGCTACCTGAAGTGAAGAAAATGATTCAAATAGGAAGCAGTGAGTCATTATTTCCTCTAAATTGATCATAACATTTTTCCAAAAGGTGGAAAGTTGTCCTCATTAATTTAAGTCTAAACTTCGATCTTGACTTCGCAACAGCCATAGTAAGTCAAGGTATCAACCTGAGAAATACCCGAGAAAACTCCGCCTACTCGCTGCTCTGTTAGCCGCGCTGGCGTTTAAATGGAGCGGAGTCAGAGGGCGCTGTTGTGAAGTAAAATGACGTAACACCGGAAACGGAAAACAGCGGGCTCGTTTGAAAGGAGGAATCCGTCGCCGTGGTTACTGCAAGGGGCGTTTGGCAAAGTTTAATTCGCCTTTTAAGAGAGAGAAGAGATGAAGAGCTGTTAGACGTTAAACAAGCGGTCATTTTAGTCAAGTTTTAACGCTCTGTTGCGATGACGTCACACCTTTAAAGCGTAAATATGACCGTTAAACGTTAGAAGGCTATCGTTAGCACAGTTAGCCAACATAGCGTCGTAATGATACCAACGTGAACCCAGGGTTGTTGGTTTAGGTTCTGCTTCTGGTTAGTTTTATTGTCCTTCGGTGTTGGTCCAAAATGTGCTCACACGAGAACAGTCGCGTTCTGGTTCTGGAAGAGGAGGTAAAGAGTTTATCAGAGGAGTTAATGCAGTGTCAGGTATGTATGAATGTCCACACAGCTCTTTAATGTAGTGTCTGCTGTTATTTTACAAGAGGAAAAAATAAGTCATTTTCTTTTGCTTAAAAATAGTGACGTACTATTTTTCTTTAACATTTTCTGCACGAATTGCAACTGTTTTAAAGGTTTTACGTATCGGGCCATAATAGAAATGTGTTTTTGTTAGGTTTTGAGTTATTTCAACTTAACCCTTAAGTGTAAAAACCACCACAAATTCCCTACCAAAACAAAGATGCAAATTCACACTTTGGCACGCCAAGGGTATGTTGAGCCTGCTGGTTGGAGTATGACAGTACAGTAGATTTCCACATCTGACACCATTAATTGTGCTCAACAGATTAAAGATCACAGAGAAGAGACAGATTAAAAATCAAGAAATGAGAACAATGTGGCTTTATTGGAACTGGCATACAGCAGAGGTCATGGTCAGTTCAATGCCTGCAAGGTACTGAGATCATGTGGCTGCAAAACAAACAAATAATCAGGCCTCCACCACCATGCTAAACAGCTGGTATGAGGTAGTTGTGCTTAACATGCTATCAGTTTTACACACTTTATTCATTTAACAAAGAAAAGTACATATTCATAAATATATAAGCACATTAAATGTAAACGTACCTTAGTTATCCAAAAGGCTACTAGTCCCTGTTATGTGAATAAGTATCCAGTATGTTAAATCAATAGTAAATAATATATAAAAAATCCAGCATATACAATAAACATGTTGTTGAAGATGCTAATTAAATGTGCTGGTTCTCAAAAATCCGTTTGTTTACATTGTGTGTGTTCCAGTGATAAGATGAGTGTTTGCCAGTGTGTTGTACAGGATGTGGACGTGATGCTCTGAAAGACATGTTTGACTGAATGTTGTCTTTCTAAGTTGGGTCTCCCAGCCTGTTCTGGCTGGTCCTCTTGTAGTTGTGTTCACAAGTCCTGATGTTAGATGTTAAAAAGGTTTAGGACCTGGTAGAGACCAGATCATTTTCATTATGTTCTGATATGTAAAACCTTACTTTTCAAAGAGCACATATTAAGGCAACATGTGTTTGGTCACATTGGGAAAATGCAGCTAATATATACTTTGTGTGAAGCGATTACAACAGACATTTCTCTACACTCACTGAAACTAAGGACCTCCAGTTTGTAAAGAGGTGGCACAGGTAATTCTGTCTAAAGTGTCTTTGATTAATCTTTTGTGTGTGATGGCCCTCAGACAATGTTTTGACTAACTGTTGGATTCTCTAGCAACTGTCTATAACACTATCGCTTTTTACTTACTTTACTTTTACTTCACACTTAACTGTTTCAAAACATACGGGCTCCTTGCAAATTGGACCATTTACATACATGGACCCAGTTAGGTACAAGGCAGGACTCAGTGCTTTACCATGTGTTTCTCTCAGGGAGTCTAGACATGACTCTACATGTGTTTGCCTCTCAGATCTGCAGTTACTTTTAGCTTCGTTTACCCATAAAGTCAGATGAAATGTCAAAACCAGACTGTGGTGACTGTTTTAAAACTGATTGTTTTCATGCTTCTATGGCTTAATCAAAATTTTGTGTGATAGATTTTACGAAAGTACAGGAAAATATATTTTCTTTGTTTACCCTACAATGATGCAAATGTCATTAAAACAGTTGGTTTAGCAGAAATGCCTGATATTCTCCAACCTCTAGATGTTTTAATAAAGACTAAATGTTAATGGGCAGCTCTGAGATGCTTTTTATTTTCCCTATGTGGGTCAGTGATTTAAGGATTCTTTACATACTCACCACCAGGTGGTGTCTAATAACAGGAGTGAACTGACCCAGCATGCCTTACTTTGCATACTCCTACAGGTAGACAGACAGGAACATCAGGCTATAAGATGGCTTTTTGATGAGATCTAACAAAGTACACAGCAGCACTTTTTGCATTGATGTTTGGTTGTTATTAATATTTGCCTTTAACGAATCTGGCAGATTCATTCTGTCATTTGTTTGACCAAAGCGTATTTTTTAACTATGGTGAATCAATGCCGTCAAATGCTTTGTCTTTTTCCGCACATAGAAATAGACGTATTTTCTTTACTTTAGTGTGGATATCAGGGCTGCAAAGCGTATAGGTCATCCCATTACTAGTTTGTCATGTATAAATACTTGATTACTTTTCTCTAATTGGAGAAAAGTAATGGGTTAAAGTAAAAACAATATTTTTACTTTTTTATGACAAGAAAGCTGAGTGGGAGAAATATACTCAGTATGCATTTTCAGTGTTAACATTTTTATCTACCAGTCTTTTGCCAGAGAGCTGATTATTTTTAGCATTTAGAAAGTAAAATAAAATTGGCAATTTAGATTCAGTTTAAACAGCTAATTAGTTGTCTGAAATGGGACCTATCATAACTGAGAAATAGATGCTGCGCCATATTTTTATGTGTTAGCTGGAGTGTTTCTTCCTTTAAGAACTGTAACAAATACAAACTAGTTGAAGCTAATGTAAGCGTGGTTTTAATTCAACCATAAATGAAAATGTGTATCAGGTTCTTTGATCGATATCGTGGTTTAGAATTTAACGAGAAAGAAGTGATCACATTTCTTTAGTAAATCATCTCTCCCCAACATTTACCTGATTTATACTGAACTGAAATCACAGTGTATCTAACATCAACATGCTGGTTATTGATGTGTTTACAAGTGTGGGAGTTTTCTGTTTTTTAAGGATTCACTGTTTAAAACCTCTGACGTGTATTTTTTATTTACTCCTTGAAAAACATTCTACTTGATGCAGCTGGAGCCAGTTGCGGCTGAGCTGGATGCATCTGTATTTTCATCACTGTATTGGTTGAGACAGATAACCAAGCCCGTACAAAACAGAGCAAATCACATCACTGAGAAGAGTTGAATAACCCGCCAAGACAGAATCACGGTGCCTTTGTCACTGTGATTCTGAATGGAGCAATGAATCATTTCAGGATTGCGACGAGACGTGATAAAGTTGTTTTAAAATACTTTGCAACTGTCTGATACTTTATTAAACTATGTATCCATGTAACCTTGGCAATACTGATCTTTAAACATTACAGAGAGCTGCTTTATGTGTGCTTATTATCATTTTCTGTGCTAGAAACTGGAGCAGTAGAAGATAGGTTGTGACTGTTTTATTTTTCACATCTAGAGTCATGGAAAAAAAACAACTTTCTATGAACGTTAATGCAAGAAGAGCGAGGAACTCCTCATGATTCACCAGTCTGGACAGCCACCTGTAGAGACAATAACTTGAATGAGTCATGGTAGTCCAGGCTTTAGGAGTGTTTCTCTTTATGAAGAAACTTTGGTCCATTCTTCATTATTACATTGCTTTGTTCCATTGAGTCACTGGGGTTTCATGTATTCACAGTAATTCAGTCGGATTAAGACCTGGACTCTGAATGGGTCATTGCAGCTCCCTGTAGGGGCGGGCGATATGGACTTAAAATCTTATTGGGATATTTTGTGGTAACTCTTGTAATAACGGTAAGTGATGATGATAAACTAACTTCTTGTCGTATTTTTTAGGTAACTGTTTTGCTGTTCATGTCACAGCAATTATAGCCCCACAAACACAAATAAAAAACATCTTTAAACAGGCTTCTTCAGGACACCAGCTACAGGAAGAAGTGTCATTTTTATCACTAAACTGCACAAAGTACCTGCATTTAGGTATATTTTCACATTTATTGATATTTATTGATGATCCTATGGAACAAATAGCTGAGTAAATAATAAAAATAACAATCCAGACAATACAGCCAGTTTTGGGCTTTTCCAACAACATAACTGAAATTTATCATTCTCATAAGTCCAAATTCTTGTCATGGTTTTTCACAGTATTGATAAACGATATGATAAATGCCTGCCCCTAGCTTCTTCATTCTTTAATTTTCAATTCTTGATATTCTGCTAATTATTTGCTGCTTGGGGATCCTGGTCCTGTTGTATAACTGGGTTATAACCAGACTCCAGCGGTCACACAACTGGCCTCTCATCTGCCAACAAGTACAAATCATCCCCCTCCCACACCCATGCTGGACAGTGGATAAGACGTATGTTTAGTTTTGGTCCAATAATGCATTTTTATTATGCTAACACATCTACACTTCTGTCCCATCTGCTCAAGGAATATTGTTGCAGAAAGCTTTTGGTTCATTTAAATGCAACGTTGGAAATGTAACCTGTTCTTTTAGGTGAGAGATGCCTTGTATCCCAACACCAAGCCATGCTTCTTCAGTCTTTTTGTTGTTCTACTGTCATTAACGTTATATTCAACATGCTGCCTGAGGCCTCTACAGTCCGAGATGTAGCTCTTAGGTGTTTTGCGATTTCCATGAGCATAGCACGGTCTGACCTTGAGGTGAATTTGCTGGACACCTGGGAACATTTCCAAGTGTCTTAATTGTTTTCCACTTGTGAAGCTCTCACTGAATGATGGACTGAAATGTGATTAGAGATGACCTTCTAACCTTTGCCAAATTTATAGGCAGCGACTGTTGCTTCTCTAAGGTCATTGCTTATGTCTTTCCTTCCTTGCCTTTTGTAAAGCCACACCTGTGTGCTCCATGCCTTATTAGAAGTGGCCACACCTACTGATGATCAGTTAATTGAATCCTTTTATTAATCGCACCTGGCTGCTTCTTTTTCTCTGGGATCTGATGGGACCAGTAAAGCCATACTTAGTTTTTCACTTGACTGTAATGATATTAATGCTATTTGCTACTTTGTTATCTCTGTAGTTATGTTTAGCTGTGATACCTTCCAGACGTGGGCCGTCGGCTGAGCTATTGCTGCCTAAAACCTCATGTTCTCTCTCTGTAGATCGTACATTTTGCTCTGTCTAGGGCTTTAATCGTGTCTCTCCTGGACAAAGCAATAGAAGGAGCTATAGCTGCCACTAACTCCATGTACTCTGTTGTTCATCCCATAGATTGTACTACTGACTTAGAGCTCATGTTTGTGGCTGCATTTTTTTTTTCTTGATAAAACCACTAAAAGAGCTACTGAAAGAGCGACGCTATTAACTCCTGGATCAGCGCTGTTTTTTTCTGTATTCTCTAACCCCCAGATGGACGCTCACACTGAGCCAGGCGGAGGAGTTGCTGCTACGTCAATGGCTCGATGCAGTTGTCTGGATTTCCTTTTGACAGAAAAACGTTTTTGATCAGTTTGAATAATAAACTGAACTTGACTGCATTGTTTTTAACGGGAGTCAAATTGGAATGTATTTATTGTTAATTGGTGCTATATAAATAAATAGAGTGGATAAGCTGAGGTACAGCTGTTTTAGCCATCCTTAGGTTGCTCTTATTTTTGACCTGTCATTATGTTATTGTTTGGCCAGAGGTTTGTAGTGTAGTCAAAAAAGACAATTTAATGGATCTTCTCTGCAGCCTGGCCTGATGCGTTTGTGTCGCTGCATTGATGTGTGAAAGTTTAAAAGCAGAAGGGACTGAAGAGCCGAGGCCAGTCCACTACTGACAGGTTTCTGGAACATCATAATAGAAATCTGGCATGTTCTCATACCTGTGGGGAATTAGGGTAAGAACATGACAGTAATCATTTATATTTTTGTTTCCTCCATCGATCTGCGATCCCACACTCCAGTTCTGCACGTTGCTGCTTCCGTTTGGTGTACACAATCTATAAAAACAAGGAAGAATGTGAGAGGTCCCTTCCTTTTTCTGCTAACTAAGTTGTTATACTATATATTCATCTCCACCATACTTTGTTTACCAGAGCTGTAGCCTCTTATTGAGCTGGCATAGAAACTGTCCTTGGTGGTCCTCTCCACGCAGAGCAGACCATCAGTGATTCTGTTTATCTAATAAAGGCTTTAAGATGTGCAGTGTACATTTTAAATAGTGACATTTGAATACCACTGATGTCTTAAGTCTGGCATGATGTGGTTCAGGACAACCATTATCTACAAAGACTCTCGTCTGTCAGCCAGCAAACGTTCCAGCTAGACCATGCTAATTTTTCTAATATGTGCTGAATTCCAGTGGCTCTCTCTAGTATGTTTAGCCCATGGTGTTTCAGGATCCAGATACGGGATGAATAATTCAGCAATCATCAAACACTCATTGAATGTATCTTTAAGCACACATAAGGCCGAGGAGAGCTCTTGATGAGGGTCCTCGCTGAAAACTTGTCAGCAAAACAGTTAATGGCAGCCAAAGGCCTGGCAGACGGGGTAAACCATGCCGCCTGATTTAATCATTAGCCACGTTCCAGTGTTGGTTTTGTGAAAACCCCCCCCCCCATCGTGGATACATACAGAGACAGAGATCTACATCACAGTCCTTCCACTTTTTATATGTTCAGCTCGTGGCCTTATCAAGGTCTGATGCTGCCATTTTACTAAATAATTGATTAGACACTTTTTGAGAAGGGGCTTAAAATTCATGTACTAATTGGAGACCAGTAGGTTCCAGTGGGAGGGAGGACTTTTATCTTATGATGATGTGAACATAATTTATCAGATGATTTTATATTAAGTCGATTTGGTATAATTCTGTATTTTAATGTCAAATGTACTTTTCAGATGTCCCTCATTAAATGTAATATTGCCTAAAAATGTTTGAGAAACCGGCACGACAATTTGAATTGGAAATGTGTCAGCGGCTCGCTGGCTTTCAGAACTGCAGGATGACTTTTCCCTGTCATCAGTTCTGAGTTTCTTTGCAGCCGTGGTGGAAAACACGTCCGGAGACCAATTGATTAATAAGGAAAACACGAGCCCGACTGCTGTGTTTTGATCCGGATCCCTCCTCTCCCCAGTCATAAATAGTTCATAATGACAAGTGTCAATGCTCGCTCCCCTTGAGTCGAAGGTCACATCTCAGCGATGGAGATTACTGCAAAGAGAGGCGCATGATTAGAGAGGGCAGGCCAGATGAAAACTGTTTTGTACAAGTTGTTTAAATAATTGATCGGCTTCTCTACTGTCATATGCTAATGCCAATGAGCATCCTGATTAATCTTTAATGTTTTTCACCCAGAAGAGCCGTGTTGTGTTGCTGCTTTTTCTCTCACCAGCTGATTATTATATATCTCACTAAAGAAAAATAACACGTGAAACCTTCATTGTTTTGCAGGCAGACAAGGAATTTGTGTGGTCTCTGTGGAAACGGCTGCAAGTGGCAAATCCAGACTTGACCCAGGCCGTCAGTTTGGTGGTGGAGCGGTGAGTGGATTCATCTGTCACGTCGCCACTTGAGAAGCTCAACAGCTAAACATTACTTTATCTCACAAGCCAAGAAAAATGTGTGTGAAAGTTGTTCAAGAGGGTTTTTTTTAAAGCACCTACACGGGTTATGATGGAATCTGGTGCAGATGCTGATTTAAACCCTCTTATCCCCAGTCTCCCAGTTCAAACAACGGAAACCTCTTTAATGAAAACACTTCTCCTCTGCTGCTCTCATGCTGGACAGTTGAAGCATTCCTGCCAAAGACTTGTCTTTACCGGATAAAGCTGTAAGATGGAATAAGGCCTCTTTTGCTGGATGGTTAAGCCAAATGAAAAACTGCAGCATGGGAACTGTCAGTGAACACAGAGGTGCTTCCTTTTCCCTGATCATGCATATTTACATAAATAAAACATACAGTACCATGCAACCGTATTCATACCCTGTGAACATTTTGTCTCATTACAGTCACAAACGTATGTATTTTACCACCATTTTTCTGATAGACCAACATCAAGTTGTGCGTAATTTTAATGTGGAAGAAAAATTATGAATGGCTTTTAAAATTGATGACAAATGATAATCTGATAAGTGTGGTGTGCATTAACATTCAGCCCCCCTGACTGCATATGTTAGACAACCACCTTCTGCTTGAGTTAAAGCTGCAGGGGTTATGGTCTACATCTCCACCAGCTTTGCACATTTAGAGACTGAAATTTCTGCCCAATTCCTTTTGAAAAATAGCCCAAGCTTAGTCAGATTTGTTGGAAACCTGTGTAAATCAATTCTCATGTTTTGCCACAGATTCTGAGTTGTATTTAGGTCTGGACTTTGACTAGGCCAGTTTAACACATGAATATGCTTTGATCTAAACCATGCCACTGTAGCCCTGTCTGTATTTTTAGAGTCGTTGTCTTGCTAAAAAGCTGAACCTCCAACTTACTATTCGCAGCCTCTAACTGGTGTTCATCCAGGATTCACCTGGATTTAGTTCCATCCATCTTCCAGTCAGTTATGATCAGCTTCCCTGTCCCTGCTGAAGAAAAGCGTCCCCACAGCATGATACTGTCACCACTGTTCCTCACAGTGGTGATGGTGCATAAGCTATTAATCTCAGCAGCTCCTCCAGAGTTACCATGAACCTCTTGGCTGCTTGTCTGATTGATTCTTTCCTTGGCTTTCCATGTTCAGATGATGGATTGTACAGAACTCTGTGTGATGTTCAAGCTGACCTGTCTGCTGTGTTACTTGGTCCTCGTGATGATGATGTTTGTTCACTCATGTTCTCGAACAAACTTCTGAGTCCTTCAGAGAGCAGCTGGACTGAGATCAGGTGACACACAGGTGGGCTCTATTAACTAGGTTGCATGTACTGGATTTCATTAACGGCTATCAGGGTAAAGGGGGCTGAATAGAAAAACTTTAAAAATCATGTACAATTGTCCGTCTACGTCCCTCTACACAGTTGTGCTATTATTTGTTGGTCTGTCACATAAAATCCTTATAAAACATATTAAGGTTCGTGGTTGTAATGTGACCAAATGTGAATCAAATTCAGGGGTATGAACACTTGCAAAGCGGTGTATCAGTTATCATTTGGGCCAAAAGTTGTCTAATGTTAACCCACTTCTTTTTACACATCCGTTTGGTGTAAATCATAATTTCTGGTGCTCATGACTCACTTTCTGTGGGTTGTTGTGGACCAGGGTTCTTCAGCCCTGGCCCTCAGAGCTCCTTTCCAGCAACATTTAGATACATCCCTTCACCAACACACTTGAATCAAATGAATGGCTGCTTACCGGGCCTCTGAAGAGCTGAACGACTGCTGATGAGGGAATTTAGCCATTTGATTCAGGTGTGTAGGAGAAGGGATGCATCTGAACATGCAGAATAGTAGCTCTGGAGCACCCCTGTTGTAGACAGTGCAGCAGCATGCAGAGAGTTCTTCCAGTACCTCTGCCTCTCATTTTTATGCTCCACACCCTCTTCAGTTTCCTGTTGCCCCATAGGAAACCCATCAAAGTGTGTTGGTCCACTGAGATGCTGGGGGAACATGCACCTAGAGATTGTATGTGTATTGTATCACTTAATGCGCAAGAGGATATTGACATGGTAATTGTGTCGACTCCAGTCAAGCGCCGGTGCCCAGTGGGAGCTGCCATTCATCCCTCCTTCCTCTTACTGTGCGGATCTTGTAGAGTGATTGGTTGGTTGCTCAGGACATGGTGAACACAGCCCAATATTTGAGGAAATGCAGCTAGGCCTGCCTGTGTTCTGGCCCCTTACGGGGCAAAGCCTGTTATTTCATCGCCGACCAGTGGAGAAGGCTGATCACAAGAGGCAAAAAGACGATGGAAAAGACCTTGGAGATCGAGGTGCAGGAGGAACTGATGATGTGGGAATGAAATAGTTTGTTTCCATTGGTCTGAAGCAGTTGAAACAAACTGGTCCTAAACTGAAGGTTTGTTTTGGTTCCCTCAAAACTCAGAAAAAGGTGCTGTTTGGATCATGGGAATTCACACAGTGGTTAGGGTTCAAACAAAAAAAATAAATAATAGACATGTAGGGCATAGGCATGTATTTATTATTCACTGTTTTTTGCAGTCATATAATGCCATTTATGTCTTGAATTTCAGTGAGAAGCACAAAACTGAGCTGAAGGACAGAAAAGTGTTGGAGATCCTCCAGTCCAAAGACCACAAGATCCAGGAGCTAGAACAGGTACAGAACAGTCTACTGAGACATTTTCTGCAAATAATATCAGTGACCTGAGACTATACACACACTGAGCTTTTTATGACCATCTCTCGGTTGCACCCTCTTTCTCTTCAGAACAACCGTAATCCTTCGAGGCATTGATTCCACAAGGTGTCTGAAATATTCTTCAGAGATTTTGGTCCATATTGACACAGTTGCGGTGGATTTATTGGCTGCATTCATGTTGAAATTCTCCCCTTTTTGAGTTCTGGTACAGTGAGCTTATGGTCAGGTTGAAGAAAACAGTTTTCACATGGTGCATTTCCTGCTGGAAGAAGCCATCAGAAGATGGGCACACTGTGGTCATACAGTGATGGACTTAGTTTCACACAGTTCACATAATTTTTCCAGAAGGAAAAGGACAGAAATAGGAATATGTGGAGCTACACTGTGTATTTAGTTAAGGGTTTTCATGTTGAAGAGATCTGTGAAAGAACTGCGATGTCACAATACAAACAATGTGGTGTTGTTTTCATATATTCATGAACGTTTATACACATGTTACACTGCAAAAGTTTGAGATTTTATTATTAAACAAATGAGCATTTATTACCACATAAACACACACAAAGGTACCAGAAATTGGTACCGTTGAGTACCAATACCAATTCCCAGGTACTGGGCATCTTCATAAAACCATCATATTTGCCAACTCTTCTGTTGGTATATTCTTTTTTGATCAGATGCACCAAGGATTTGATCAACATCTTGGCCGTAGAGCCTAAATGTAGCTTTTTTTCATGAATATTGGTGAATGTTGCGATAACAGTATGACTTATGATAAATATTTAGAAAGGTTAAATGTCCTTCTGTTTGGGTTTCTAGCAAACAACAAACCAGATAATTTGTGTGAGGTTCACTTTCTTACAACACCACAAACATCCAGTGACGTTCACTGAAAACCAGAGCAAGAGTGACCCACATACTGTTGTTGTTGATTAAGACAAACGCAAAGAATCTAGACGAAGATAATCAACCTGAAACGTTTGGGACATTGTGTGCCAATTTGTTTGTTTTTTTTAACCGGGCAAATCTGTGAGATTCTTTTTTTATGTTTAGCATCTAAATCTGACTAATTGGCTTGTTTCATTAAAATATAGTTTTATTTATTGTTGAGTAGGTACAAATAAAAAAATGAAAATAATTTTAGCAGTTGAAATAAAAAAAAAAGATAATTTTGTGCTCCCTCAAGTATGTTTAACTTGTCTGCCCCCATAGCTAAAGGTTTGTACACCCCTGTCTTAATCCTACTGTTTCTAAGTGGGTTAAACATCAAACTGGGGAGATTTTTTGAGGTGTATCCCCAGCTGTGTTTGTCTGCCTTCTGTGTTTCTGATGAACTCATACGTCTGGATGGCATAATCTCCAATGACGGCGACAGTAGCGTAATCTGCTCTATAACGTCACGCCTTCACTGAGACAACTGCTTGTTTCCTTCATTAGCGTCCTTCATTGAGAAGAAACCTTCATTCTTAATGTGATTGGCTGTAATGGAGTCACCGGCTTGCCTGTGTTTTATATATTATTCTCTTTAGCAACCAGAATGGTGGCTCAGGGGAGCAGGCGTTAATACTTTGTGGAGAACTTTAATTTATTGCAAGTTTTGTGCTTTTAGATGCTCTTTTTTTGGATCCTTCTCTGACGTTGATGCAGTAAATGTTTGAAATGCTCAATAAAACATGGAACATGGGATTCTGTGCTGGGTCATTTGGTTCTCTGAGATCCATCATCTCATCTACTCTTGAGCCTTTCTATCACACTGATTAATTGATTTTTTTCCTCCTCTTTTGAGACACGATGGTCCACTGAATCCACATGGGATCTTACATTTCTTCTGAAAACTTCAGCTCTCCCACTTTGATGTTTTACTGCCTCCTGGTTTCTTCCATTTCTTTTTCTGTGCTTTTGTAACATAATTCGTTTAGATTTTTATTCTTCATTGGGAAATTATCAATGCTAATCTTTCTCTCCTAGATGTTTCGACTTTGTTGTACCTCTTTTTTTTCCAACTAAGCTCTGCTAAGGTTGAAATTGTTCTTGCCAGTCTCATTATCAGCATTTGAATTTACAACCTGTTCTACAGTGTAAATCTCTATTAAAGCCCTCCATTTTAGTAGCTTGGCAAGCTAGAAGTAGCAAGAAACTCTAAATCTACTTTCTCGATACATGGAAGCAGTTTCCCTGAAGATGGCAATTAATTGCATCCCAGAGCTCTGTGTTATTTGAGAAGAGGTACCCACAGAAAGCCATGGATTACCAGCCAACGCCGAACTTCAGATGAGGCAGTGAGGAAGCCATCCTCCTCATACCAAGGCCACAGAGGGAGCCCAAAGTAATATGAAGGGAATGTATAGCATTATTAAACCATCTCTGATTTTCCCTTGCTTTATTAACTGCCTCTTGAGCTCCACTAACTAAACTGACTGTTCTGTTCAGCTCTGTCACATTAGACCAGCATCACATGAGTATTAACTGTAGAGTTGCATTGATCCAGCTGATTTTGACCATCTGATTCAAACTTTCTTAAGGTCCGTAACACACACAGTTCATCGAGGTAGAACGTCTAAATTCAGCAAAGAAATGAGCAACTACGACATTATCTTCATTTTTTTTCTTCAAAGGATTAAAGAACTTGAAATGTTTGTGACCAAAAACAGACCATTTCAGCTTTGATGCAATAAATGATCATTTTTATTTCTCAGTATTTGACTTGGCAATCACTGTCGTAGTGCATCATGGGAAAACTGGAATGTTTTAATCGCTGGCTGATAAATTGGCGCATCTCTAGTGATGAAAAGACGGGAGCAAAGTGATCGAGTTGAATGATTAAAATATTTGCTGATCTGTGAGGTTAATGAGCCAATATTAGTTTTTCTTTATTTAATTCAACATGTAATTTCTTTTTGAGCTGATATGAGATTCTCACAGTATGATTAACTTCAGTAAAAATATCACCTTTTCACTGCATCGCAGTATTTACACAAAAGCCTGACCTAATTGTTTTTATTTAAAACAGATAAGAAAAAGTATTCTTACTGTTGCTGAAGTAATAAAACATATTGACAGTTAAAGTAATCTTGTCTTTGCCATTTTGATTGGTATTCAGAGTGAAGTGAATATATAGATTTAAACTACTACTAAAATGATTTAAGGTGTTAATTGTACCGACTTTAATAACTTTGTGCTGTGTGGCGTTCTGCTCGGATGGACTCTGCAGTCGTTTTTGAACAGTCACGCTGCTTATAATTTGCCAACTGTTGCTTTAAAACAGTGTCACCTTAGTGAGCTAATTCCAAGTATTTCCAAACAGCTCAATTTGTCTTTGGTGTAAGCAAAGGGAAAGAGGAGTCCTCTTTCAGCCAGCTGACTGACAGTGTGCAACAAGTGGGGGAGGTTCAAAGCTGTCTTACTGATTTATGTCTCTAACATCCAAACTAAGCTACTCTCTGGCTTCCTATTAGAAGGACTTTAATCTATAAAAAATAGGATAACCGAAACCTTTAGCAGGTTTAAAACGCCTAATCAGAAACAAAACTAACTTTTTAAAGTAAAAAACGCAGCCTTTAAAAAGTAATGGAAAAATATGTAGTCATGGCAATATTTTTACGACAATGGTTAAAAAAAATTAAACTAGAAAATGATCAGAAATGCTTGTGTCTGATAAACTAACTGATTTGATGCTAATTATTTTTAGAGTATTTTTCTTTGGAGTCTTTCAGAGCTAAATTGCGCTCTTTAAGTATTTTTCACTTTATTTCACTGTTATTTTTCTGTTTCTCCATCTGCTGCAGAAAGTGACCGACCAGCAGATGGAGATTAATAGGCTGCTGCAGAAGAAGACAACAGTGGAAGAGGACAGTGCTTTAATGAAGGAGTTGACAACTCTGCGTGAACAGCTGGAGAACAAGAATCAGCAACTTGAGGTTGGTGGAACAAATGTTCTGTGGCAGTGTGGGCCCCAGGGACGAAAGTCTCTGTTCGGAGTGTCACTGAATACAACTTGTCCCCTGTGGGTGAAGCCCCCAGCCTCTGAATCATTTAGAGGACAGTCTCATTCTGTCTCACCCTTCCTTACCCACTGACAACACAGAATACTTAACAGCTCAAAATCTGTGATCGAATAAAATAACCAAAGGAAAGCAGGATTTTAACTTGCATATAAATATTTGATGGTTCCTTCAGTTGGGGAAATTGAAAAGCATGCATGCTATGATGTGGCTTCTCCCTAATTATGCTTAGATGGGACACGGCTATGATTAATTAATCAAGAACTGGTCCTTACATGGTCTTGGTGGGGTCTCTCAGCGAGATATAGTGGGGGACATCTTCAAAGGATACCGGGGTTGAGTCTAATGGGTCTGGTTGCAAACACCTTTCTCATTATAAGCTGTCATTAAAGCTGACAGACTGGCCCTTGTACCCACATGAGCTGAGCTCCTGCAGCACGTCTCGGCCCATACCAACCAACACCTGGTCACGGGGGCCCAGTCATACAGCACAGATGACCTTGGCTAATCAGCAGCCCATGCAGGGGGCTCCTGCAGAAAAGACGGTCTGCTGTTTATGTATTCATTTCAGCTTCGCCCCATGGGCTGCTGGTCCTTTTCTACCTCTGCAGGGCTTCTTCTCAGTTTGAACTGCTACTTTTTCTGTTTTTCTGCCTTTGTCACTATTGTTTATTTGGCCCTGCTGGCACTGCTTACCTGCACACACACACTAACGTTACACACATTCATGTCTTCATATAGGAAATGAAGACAAAACATAGAAAAAAGGAAGAGGAGGAGCAGCAGGTGGTGCATGCTCTAGAGGAGGAGAAAGAGGGATTAACTTCCCGTTGTGCTGCCCTGAGTGCTGACCTCCAGGAGAAACAGAGGCAGGCCGACAGTCAGCGAGGCGAGTGGGATGCCGCCCAGGCCAGATTAAAGGTTTGAAACACAGGGACAAGTCCTTGCAGAAACACGCAAACCTTGAACTCTCTGGTCTCTCAGACCCTTTGCTCCTCAGCTTGTGAAGATAACAAGATCCTTCTTTCAAAGTATAGATGTAAATATGCAGGCTGTACATTCATATAATAGGAAAAATATTACTTAACATGTAGGAGACATTTTTTTTTTTTTTTTTTTTTGAGTTAAAACATTATTTGAGTTGAACACAGTAAATGTTATGAATTTGTTGATTTTTTTTTATGAATGTTTTGGAGTTTTGTCACCATTCCCATTGTAAAGTAGAGGGGTGGCAGCATCATGTTGTGTAGGTGTTTTACTGCAGGAGTTACTGGTGCACTCCACAAAATAGATTGCATCAGGAAAAAAGAACATTGCTTGAAAACATTGAAGAAACATCTCAAGACATCAGGCTGGAAGTTTGGAGTGGGCACCACAAAGCCCTGATCTCAGTTTCAGGTTTGTGTGAGTAAGATGGCCCACCAACCAGTTACCAGTTACAGCAGGGATGGGCCAAAAGTCCAGCAAACTATGGAGCTGAGAAGTTTGTGGAAGGAAACCCAAAACATTTGACCCAAGTCATACATTTTAAAAGGCAATTCTTCCAAGTAATTAGAACATGGAGGCATTAATGTGGATAGTAAATAGCTCTGTTTTAGTTTCCAATAGACTTAAAAGGCCCTAAATTGAACTTATTGAAACCTTGGATGGTTTATGTAGTTGATCTGATTATTGTGCTCAGCATACATATCAGATTTCTAAGTTGGAAAAGAAAGTTTTTAAAATGACTTTTGATCTGTTCCACCAGGATCTGGAGAAAGATCTCCAAAATGCTTGTCAGGAGCTGTCTAAACTGCAGGCACACCGTGCCGGTCTAGCTGCACAGCTTTCTTCCAAGGAGAGGGAGTTAGCTGCAAATCGAGAGCAACTTGATCAAACACGGTGAGTTTAATCAGCTGAAAAACTGTGCCTGATGTTGTGAACCCCAGCACTACAGCAGATAGTTCAATGGGTCATTTTATCAGGTAAAGGAAGTGTCGTGTAAATACAGGATATATGCCTCTTATTGCTGTGAGGTTTGGGGGGTGACACACATTTCTTCATCTCTGGCTCACCTAAAGCCATTTGATAAGCCCTGCATAGTGGATGTGCTTTAAAGGAGGAAAGAAGGGAAACAGGGCAGGCTTTCACTAAGCTTTAGTCGATATTATAGAAACTGACAGAACTGTAGAGGCTTTAATGGTAATCTCTGTCTGTTTTTTTTTTTGTTTTTTTTTGCCGCTTCTCAGTTTTAATGCCAGAGGCACCCTGACATGTCAGTCACATCCAAGCAGCACATTTTGACGTTTTTGTTTTTTAGTGACCTCATTAGTATCCAGAATGATTTAATACTCATCAGTGTTGCTGCTGTAAGAAACCGAAGGACTGCTTATAAAGGAGTGTAAGTTTATAATATGCCTCATTTTTTTCCCAACAGGTCAAATCAATGCAGGCTCTGGGCAGTTAGTAGTGAATTATAATGTATATTTATAATTCAGTGAAACATCTCTCCACTTGTCTAATTGGTCTGGTTTTACTCTAATTAATAAACAAGAAACCAATATTGAGTAAAGTAAACATTTTAACTTTCTACATTTAGTTAAGAACCTTGATCTGTGATTCCAGCTTGAAGAAGGAAAAACTAAAATCACTTCTTTTACTCAACATTTCTGTTAGAAATGCAACATCTTGTACAGTCTGACTCTGTGTAACTTTGTGCGTTTGTGTCTGCAGGCGTGATTTTGCTGAAGTTCAGACTCTGTACAGACAAAACACGGAGCATTCAGCAGAGCAGAGCCACCTGATCAGGCAGCTGGAGGGACTCAACCTGGACACTCAGAGAGTCATGAGGAACCAGGAGGAGGCTCACACTGCCGACACCACTTCGTATCAAAGGGTATTCACACATAGTAAACCTCCCAACATCCCTCCTGGGAGATCTGATCTCGCCTGGATGCATATGAATACAAGATGTCTTTACTCGGACCACTTTTAGAATGGATGGCCTGATGGCATCTCCGTGGAACCTCTGAATAACAATACAGGTCCTTCTCAAAATATTAGCATATTGTGATAAAGTTCATTATTTTCTATAATGTAATGATGAAAATTTAACATTCATATATTTTAGATTCATTGCACACTAACTGAAATATTTCAGGTCTTTTATTGTCTTAATACGGATGATTTTGGCATACAGCTCATGAAAACCCAAAATTCCTATCTCACAAAATTAGCATATCATTAAAAGGGTCTCTAAACGAGCTATGAACCTAATCATCTGAATCAACAAGTTAACTCTAAACACCTGCAAAAGATTCATGAGGCCTTTAAAACTCCCAGCCTGGTTCATCACTCAAAACCCCAATCATGGGTAAGACTGCCGACCTGACTGCTGTCCAGAAGGCCACTATTGACACCCTCAAGCAAGAGGGTAAGACACAGAAAGACATTTCTGAACGAATAGGCTGTTCCCAGAGTGCTGTATCAAGGCACCTCAGTGGGAAGTCTGTGGGAAGGAAAAGTGTGGCAGAAAACGCTGCACAACGAGAAGAGGTGACCGGACCCTGAGGAAGATTGTGGAGAAGGGCCGATTCCAGACCTTGGGGGACCTGCGGAAGCAGTGGACTGAGTCTGGAGTAGAAACATCCAGAGCCACCGTGCACAGGCGTGTGCAGGAAATGGGCTACAGGTGCCGCATTCCCCAGGTCAAGCCACTTTTGAACCAGAAACAGCGGCAGAAGCGCCTGACCTGGGCTACAGAGAAGCAGCACTGGACTGTTGCTCAGTGGTCCAAAGTACTTTTTTCGGATGAAAGCAAATTCTGCATGTCATTCAGAAATCAAGGTGCTAGAGTCTGGAGGAAGACTGGGGAGAAGGAAATGCCAAAATGCCAGAAGTCCAGTGTCAAGTACCCACAGTCAGTGATGGTCTGGGGTGCCGTGTCAGCTGCTGGTGTTGGTCCACTGTGTTTTATCAAGGGCAGGGTCAATGCAGCTAGCTATCAGGAGATTTTGGAGCACTTCATGCTTCCATCTGCTGAAAAGCTTTATGGAGATGAAGATTTCATTTTTCAGCACGACCTGGCACCTGCTCACAGTGCCAAAACCACTGGTAAATGGTTTACTGACCATGGTATCACTGTGCTCAATTGGCCTGCCAACTCTCCTGACCTGAACCCCATAGAGAATCTGTGGGATATTGTGAAGAGAACGTTGAGAGACTCAAGACCCAACACTCTGGATGAGCTAAAGGCCGCTATCGAAGCATCCTGGGCCTCCATAAGACCTCAGCAGTGCCACAGGCTGATTGCCTCCATGCCACGCCGCATTGAAGCAGTCATTTCTGCAAAAGGATTCCCGACCAAGTATTGAGTGCATAACTGTACATGATTATTTGAAGGTTGACGTTTTTTGTATTAAAAACACTTTTCTTTTATTGGTTGGATGAAATATGCTAATTTTGTGAGATAGGAATTTTGGGTTTTCATGAGCTGTATGCCAAAATCATCCTGTATTAAGACAATAAAAGACCTGAAATATTTCAGTTAGTGTGCAATGAATCTAAAATATATGAATGTTAAATTTTCATCATGACATTATGGAAAATAATGAACTTTATCACAATATGCTAATTTTTTGAGAAGGACCTGTATATCTGAAAAAGAATTATTCCAAATATGATTTGTGCTTAAATGTCCTGAGCGAAGATTCGTCTCTGCATGTGACTGTTCTGGGTGGCCACATTAGTAAATTAGTAAACACATTAGTAAATCAATCAGTCAATACATAAGATATTAAATGCATATCTTCATGTAACCTTTGCATTTATTTCACTTACCTGAGTTGGGACTGTGAAAGTGTTGAATCTCTAATGCCCCTTTTCAACTGGCTCAATTTGGCCCTACTCTACTTTTTTCGTACCGATAACTACTTTTTTGGTCTCAGCAGATACGACCGGGGCTGAGTAGAGACTGCATGTGACGTGAATAGACTGCTGTTCACTGATTGGCCGTGGGAGGAGGAGAAATGAGAAGGTTTTCGTTGAGACAGTGCAAGGAAAAGTTAATAAAACTGAAGAGCATCTACAAGAATATTAAGGACCACAGTGGCCGGAGTAGGTCATACATGTAATTTTACCATTTACAAATCATAAACCTTGCCTGAAGGCTGACAGAAAAGAAAAAGGACAAATCACCTTTCTAAATAACACGCAGGCAGAGCGCTGTATTTAATAACATCCTAAACCAGCTGATCACACATAAAATCAGCTGTTCAGAGGCACAAACATTTTCCCCAGAACACACAAAACAAAACCGCCATGAAACAACGTGTTTGGTTCGTAAATTTATTTATGGTCCTTAAGCGAACCAGCGTCTGCAGGAGGAGGGAGCAGGCAGAGAGCAGCTGCCCGTAATCAAACTGCCTGCATCAGACCAAACGGGAGGATGAGTCCGCTGAATCTGCAGAGCATGAATATGCAATATCCAACCTAAAACTAACTTCGAAGGTCATAAGTCTGCGGTTTTACGCTTTTAAGTCCTTATCCTCATTACTGCCATGAATAAGACAAAAACTTCCTCATAAAGCCCAAAATTGTAACTTCTCCAGGCTAATTTTGGAGCTTCACCATCCAGACAGCGGCATCTCTCCTCTCTGCTTCTCCTGCCTCCTCCCCCTCACATCAGAACCCCTGAGCCTTATTTTATACGTTCTGGATGGGCTGTGGTCCAGATAATTATCCTAGTGGATCATTTTAGACATAAGAAACATAAATAAGACATTCTAACATATATATTAGTAAAAACTTTATTAGTATTTAGTTTATTTATTCTTTTATTTTCAATTTATTTTTTTATCATTTCACGCACATTACTTTAATGTGACAAAGTAACACAGTAACGTTAATAGCAGCACAGCGCACTACACTCATGGCTGTTCTCCAGTTTGTGTTTTAGATTGTATTTTATATATCTGTTATTACCAGAAGTAAAATGCAACGTGGTTATCTTTCTGGCCCATAAAAAGTGTGTTTGCCGTCATCTTTTAGTAACATCTGATCACTGACTGGCCCTCGTCTCCTGTTTCCTGTTTGTTGACAGCTATACAAGGAGCTGAGTCAATGCTACCAGGCTCTCGTGTCTAGCGAATCTAAACTCCGTCAGAGTCACCAGCAGCTCAGTGCCAGGATGGTCCAGAAAGACGAGCAGATCTCTGAACTCCAAGCTCAGCTGCAGAAACAACAGGAACAAATCCAGCTTTTGCAGCATCACGCTCCGCAGGCACCTCCCTCAGCAAACAGGCAAACAAACTTTAAGGTAAACTCCCGGCTGATTGCGTACCATCTACCACATAAACAGCAACTCTAGTGTAATATTATCAGTTGCATGCAAAATGATTTCTGTCTTTGTGCAGCACGATGACCTAATAAACAGATTTTATTTTGATTCTCTGATCAGCCAGTTCACCTCTGGCTGTTGTCTGAACATCATCAGGTGCAAAAACAGCTATGTTAAGGCGGATTAATGTGTACTGTAATAATTGACCCACACCAGCATGGCCTGTAGTGGTGGTCTATAAGTCTGTAACTCAGAATCAGTTTTTTGATTTTACACAAGCTCACCCTTGATCTAATCGTCTCTCTTTATCTTTTATGTCAGTTATCTGATCCTCTCTCCTTCTCAGACCCAGGCTCTGATTTACCTACTTTATTAATCTTCTTTATCTCCTACCATCCAAGTAACTTTGAGTCCTTTTAAACGCACTCTGGTCAGATTAGACTGACAGAAAGGAGGTGAAGGGAGGTGATTTGATTGGAGGCCAGTAACGTTCTTGAAGATGATGTTAGAGTTACAATTCTACATCTGTCAGTCAGCGGGAGTTTGACTTCAGTTCAGCACCTTTGAAAAGCCACCCCAAGGCGATAGAGACCTTTAATAGCATTTAATGATATGGTGATGGGTGTACTTGGACCACACACCTTCTTTAGAAAGCAAGACTTGTTTTATACTTTGACAGCTTATGCAGGTTTGTTATGGTCTATCTAAAACTTCAGCAGAGTGTATGAAGGCACCAGTTCACGGCACTGTCACAGTAGTCTCTACAATGGGAGGAGTCAGTATTGCCACTATCAACTCAATAACTCAATAAAATATAATAAATGTGTTTTTACTTCAGAATATCTCTGTTAATGGGCATCTTATCTGCTTGTCTGCGAACCAAATGTTATTACACTTTTTGTTCATATAGAAGTACTTTTAATCATTACTGAATCCTGCACTTAACAGTGGAATTAATCCTGATTAAGAATTTTACTGGTTGCCCAGCACTGATAGATATAGATAGGTAAAGACAGATAGATAAAGCTAAAAAGATGGTGAACAAATAGATGAGGACAGATGGAGAGAAATGGATAAAAATGGAAAGATAAATATAAATATGTAGATATATACACAGACAGGTACATACAGGAGTGTTTGTTCAATAACTTTTAAATTATATTGTGTTTATATTGACTTTTATATGATATTGATTGATTGATTGCTGCTCCAAGACCAGAATCCTAGAGGGAATCCTGCCTGATGCTTAATCTTAGTGGCTGAGATGCTAAAGCTCATGGAGGATGATGAGGACATTATGTAAGGGTAAAGAAAGAAACGATGTGGTTTATTCATGATTCATTTCATTAATGCAATTTTCATCAAGAGTATTTGTCTGATGTTGTGTAGCCCTGCAGTATTTGTTGGGTAATATATTTCAGGTGTCAGACATTCACACTTTGCATTCCAGCAGCATATTGAGCCCGTTGGATGGAGTCTCACTGCTGTAGATACACACACCTGACACGGGTGAAAGAGTCCAAGGTGCTGAAGGTCTCAGGAAGCGTTTGAAGCATCTTTATGGCAAATAGGAAAGAGGAAAGAGAGGAACTTATTGTGACTTATATCGCCAGTTGAAAATTTAACAATAAAGAATCATTCCTATTTTCATGCAGCCCTACTGTTGGCAGCACTGCTGAGGAAAAGTTAATTACCTCTTTAGAAATGTCTTCTTTTGCTGTTTAGTCACACTTATTATCAGACAAAAATAATCTGATAAATACAAAAGCCTCAGTTTTTAAACAATTTCATTAATTAAGAGAAGAAAGCTGTCCAACCCATTCTGGTACTAGGTGAGAAAGTAATTACCTGTTGATGCATCTTAGTGGTAATGGTTGCAGCAAGCGTTCGTGATGACAGGCGGTGAGTCATTTACATCACTGTCAAGGGAATTTGGCTTGCTCTACTCTGCTAAAGTCTTTTCATTCAACTGCAGCATTTACTTTAAATTCAACTCCAGACTTTGACTAAGCCACTCTAAAACCTTTATTTTTGGAGCTATTCAGATGTGGACTTGCTCTGAATGGCAAGTTGGACCATTGTCCTGCTGCATAACCCAAGTGCATTTTAGCTTAAGGTCACAAACTAATGGTCAGACATTACCTGTCAGGATTTTCTGCTAGAGCAGCATTCATTGTGCTATTTACTTCACACATTAACTTCATGCATATAACAAAGAAGATCCATTAGAAACAAGCAGAACAAATCTCATGTTGGAATCAAGAATTCTTTCAAAACATTTAAACATCAGTGCCAGGGACATCAGTGTGCACAGGCATACAAATTTACATCATTTACAAAATTATAAACTGGGTTAGGGTAAATGGCCACACAGATAGTTTATTGAACACCGCAAGATGCTGCAGTTTGCATAAGAAGTCTCCTAATCTGCTCTAACTTGATTCAGTTTGAATCGTGTCCTATCTCGGCTTAAGATAACATTTTCCAGGAGTCGTGCAATATCTTTCCCTCCACAGACAGTAATTATTTAATTTGATCATCGGTTGATATTTTCAGAAATTACTGCGCCCAGACTGTGGAAGTCAAAAGATATCAGCTCAAATGTTAAGTGAGTTACAATCACCATATCTCACTTAACCCGGTTAATTAAACCTGCAGTAAAGTCTAAATGGTTCATTTAGTCAGTAATTAAATACAGTTCTGCAGCGTTCCCTCAGTAATTAATACTACAGTACATTTAGAGGAGATGCAGATTGTGCTCTGTGTGTGGATGTGTGTAGAAATGCTGGGTAAGCTTTAGGATATACAGTACAGTATGTAGGTTGGTAATACACCAAATATCCAGTGTGGCTAATTCAATGTTAGAACTGAACTTAGTTTAATAAGAGCTGAAACACTGAACAGAATATTTACAAAATATATTATGTAACAGGTCAAATAATTATGCTTTAACTACTATTTCTAAACATAACTACAAAGTAATACGCTGCTTGGATTTGATTAACTGATGCCACAGTCGATATAGTGACTTTTAAGAAGTATTTATAGCTTGTGGACTTTTTTTAAGTTTTGTAATTTCAGTGTCTTTAACGCTAACTTAAGTGTCTTTTGTTGGGATTTTATGTGATTGTGCAATGCAAAATTGATCTATGGTTTCAAATCGGTGAAGTATGGCATCCATATATATAGTCAGCCACCTTTACTCTTGATACCCCAAGATAAAATGTAGTACCACCAGTGGCCTTCAGAATGCACCTAAATGCCATCAGAGTTCACTTATGTGTAATTAAATCTTAGTACAAATAGGCTTTATACCACAATGATACATGGTGGTGGGAGCATCATGCTGTGGGAATGCTTTTCTTCTTCGTGGATAGGGAAGCTGGTCAGAGTAGATGGGAAGATAGATGGAACTGAATACATACTATCCTTGGAAAAAACCTACTGGATGCTGCAAAACACTTGAAACTGGGACAGAATTAGTGTTATACTGTACCTCCATTACACTACTTTGTAGCAGCATTTCAGTTCAATAGAAAATGACGCTTCCACATCACCTATCTTTACATTTAACACTGAAATAAACCATTTGTCCACCAGATAAACCAGCCTCCCACATGTCGAAAGATTCCTTCCGTTGAGCGCTGCAGATCTCACAGGCCATGTAAACCGTACATATGTAGCACCACAACAGAACAACGCAACTGCGGCTCAAAGTTCGCAGCAAGGGCCCAATATTAACATGACTTAATCTCATACTATACCATGCATCAAAACTATGAATTAACACATGTGGAATTATATACTGAACAGAAAAGTGTGAAACAACTGAAAATATGTCTTATATTCTAGGTTGTGAAGTGAAAACCATTTCAGGTGACTACCTCTGGAAGCTCATCAACAGAATACCAAGAGTGTGCGGAGCAGTAATCAAAGCAAAAGGTGGCTACTTTGAAGAACCTAGAATATAAAACATATTTTCAGTTGTTTCACACCTTTTTGTTCAGTATATAATTCCACATGTGTTAACTCATAGTTTTAATGCCTTCAGTGTGAAGCTACGATATTCATAGTTATGAAAATAAAGACAACTCTTTGAATGAGAAGTTGTGTCCAAACTTTCGGTCTGTTCTGTACTTCAGAGACATGACAGGACTTCCTGTTTCACAAAATCTCCTTAATTTCTTCGAATTTTGACCTGCGTTGTTTTTCAAAATGCCAGCATGCATGGCTGTCCACTGTCTCTACATGCTCATCCAGGAGGAGGGAATGCTGCAAGTCTGGATGCAATCTGCTGGGTTTCCTTAGATAGAAAAACTTTTTATCCAATTTGAATAAATAACTGAATCTGACTGCACTGTTCAATGGTTAGGATTAATTGGAATGTATGAACCTGACTGTTGTGAAGTGCCTTGAGACGACATGTGTTGGGAATTGGCGCTATATAAATAAACTGAATTGAATTGAATTGTTAGGGCAGATTCCATTTTAATTTTAAATGTTTTTGTTGAGAGTTGCATTGGAGGTGATCAAAGTGGTGATCACAATAGGAACGCAGATGGAGGACTCAATGCTCACATAAAAACGCACCACAGTGACTGCTTTGAACACCCCTCCCACAGAAAAACTGGTCAGGGTGGGGGGGTAGAAGAGAAGAGTGGCAGAGGAACACCCATTATGGATCATATTTACACGTTTTTCATTTTTAATTGTACTCTTCACCTTAAGACTGTGCCAACACTTAAAGGTCTGCTGAAACAAAGACTGGAGTGTAAACAGATTAGGGGTCATGATTACAAGCAAGAGCTTTCTGTAATGGACAAAAATTAAAACAAAAAGCATAGATGGCCTGAATGAACATTTCCTAATTACAATGGTCTCCCAAACTGCCTTAAAGTATTTACAGTTGTCTGGTTTCTGGCTGCTAACAGATCTGAGCAGTGATTAAAGACTAACATTAGAATCCATTACAGACCTTGGGCTTTTTGGATGTAACACAAGGCTGAATGAGGGGTATGTTGGTAATAGTGTGGGCAGTCGTTCAAATCTGTTTGATACGCTCATCATCGCTGGAACAGAAAAATAAAGCATCTACATTAAACTGAAAACATATCTGTCAACCCATTGCAGGAAACATTAACAATTTTGTTGTTATTATTAACAAAATGAATGAAGCTTTAACACAATGCACCAGAGACTCTTACCAGATGATACTAATTTAAAGGTTTCTCTGAGGTCCGACATGACAGTTCTTCAATTCTTTTAATTATTATTATTAATCACTTATTAATGATTAATAAGTGCAATAACAACTGCAGGTTCTTTGATAGAAGTGGTAGTTATGTATACAGCCCAAAATGAATAGATTTCATGAATACCACTTGCATGCATCGAAGCATGTATTACAACCTTCAGTCTGATTTTACTCAACTCAAAACAAAGTGTCAAAGAACATGCTGTTTGTTGATATGTTTCAGGCAGGAAAAACTTGTGATTTACTTAATTAACAGGGAAAACGTCTAAATGTGCAGATCGGGTCAGAGCTGATATCGATTGCTTAACATTTGATTGGTTCATCATTGTTGTTTAATCCCTAAAACTCTTGACAACATTGGTTCTTATTCCTGCCAGAGAGATGAAACCAAATATTAACTTTATAGAAGAAAAAAACATATCTTCATCAACATCTGGCATTAAATTGACCAAAGTTCTTATCTTTTCTTACCATACGTTGTTTTTTTTTCTTCTCACTAGTTATTTATCTCAAGGATTTTAGGTGTAGACGTAGAGAAGCCAGGTAAAAACAGGATCACATAAAGTCACGCTCTGTTCAGACAGGTTACCTTTGTTTTTAGTCCTTGTTTTAATCCTTGTTAGCAGCATTCTTAGAAATTATGAAACGTTGCTGTTTTGTTTGAGATGCAATATTAACATCTCACTGCAGTAGATGCTGTTTTAATGGAATATGATGAAAATTCCTAAAATACTTAGTCGTTTTACCCATTTAACTAAATACTGTTTTTTGTTTTTAACACGTTTTCTGTAATTAGAATCATCAACATAAGTTTAGGTGGTAGTGTGTCTGTTTGAAGCTACGTCCAGAGTGGGAGACACACTGACGGCATGGACGCCAGTGGTGTGTTTTACAAGCTCAACAGCTCTCATTAGACGAGAGCCTCCATGTAGCACAGCCCGCCTCATTAATGAAGAACAACCATGTGCTTCTGCTGCTGCCGCCGCTGCTGCAGCGAGCTGCGCTCACTCGTTAAAGCAAAGCCGAGCGGGTCAAACACAGAAAACATCCAACACCCCGCATGCTGTCCCTTCCCACCACACAACCGGTTAACACCAACCCTCATACATATATTCACATGCACATTCTTTGAAGAAACACCATCATGAATACAAAGTGCACCTGACCTGGTTGGGAGATGGGACCCCGTCGCCCTCGCTCCTCAGGTTGATCCAGTCTTCCTGTCACTCTGCTGATTTCTGTGGAGGTGATTGAGTGAGCGTGTCTGTACATAGTCGTGTGTGTTTTTGTGAGTGTGTGTGTGGCTGGATGCCTCCTGATTATAGCTGTTCCATAATTAACAGGGATCAGATTTGTTTTGTGGCATAAATGGTGCATGTGTAGAACATTAGGCCTGGCAAGTCTCATTTCGGATTCAGCTCAAGGGCTCGGCAGCAGACGGGTCACGAGCTTCAGGGAGCACAATCACCAGCCTCGCTCCATATGGCCTCGCTTGCTGCATCCTCACCAGCGCGGGCCGCGAGTGCCAGACGAGATCCCCCAAGAACCTAATCGTGTTCAGTAATTACTGAGACCGGCCTTTTCTCTTTTGCTCCCTCCCTCAGACTCATCCTTTTCACAGGCCTTTTTTCCTGCACCTGCATATTCTCTCACATCTTCTCCCCTGTCTGATCGTTGGACTGTGTTTATATTTACCTTTTTATGTCTTTCTTCCTCACTAAAGTTTCTCTGTTTTCAGATAATCAAAATCAGCATGTGGAGAAAGATTGAATGAGGAAAAGTCAGACTCTCCCACATCAGTTAATTTCTAAATTGCTTTATGTGGTAGATGCTGAAAAAACCCACTTCGTCCTGCTGCCTTCCTGGAAATTATAAATAATTGTAACAGATGTGCCAATATGGCCGGCCTCCAATAAACGAGGCCCCAGATAATTTGACCAGCCCCCTTTGACAGGCCAATTTAATAAAACATGAACAAAATCTTCCTCACTAATAATTTATCATCCCCTCTCCTCCCATTTGGTTAAAGTTGATTACCCTGGCAGTTAACAAGGTCACGCCCAGATGCCAGGTTTCTGATAATGCAATCAGGACATGTTGGAGAAAAAAGGTGATGACATCCTGCGCAGGGTTCTTCACGACCTGGCCTCCATGTAGCACTTTATGGATGCCTTTGTCTACAAACTTTTATTTTGACGTGCTGTTGATAGCAGCTCACGTTTTCTTTTAGTGTTTCACACTTTATTTTTTTTTTTTTATCAAACACTTCAAAAAAAAAAAAAAACAGATGTAAATATTTCCAGGTGATGAAGTCAACATTAATGTCAAAGTGTCTCTGTTCACACATGAATACACCGTCGAAAATCACAAATGCTATGAAACGTTCTAAGTCAAACACTAAAATAGAATAAACTATATAAAACTAGTTTTACAAAGAGGTAAACTAAAGTGTCTGTTGGGTGGTGGTGCAGTTGTTAGCCTTGTTGCCTTGCAGTAATAGGCTCCTTGGTTCAAATCCGGGCCTGGGGTTGTTGGAGTTCGCATGTTCTGCCGCAGAATGTTTGGGTTCTCTGCTGGTACTCCAGCTTTGTGCACTTTTATGTTAATTGGTTACTCTAAAAAGGGGTGAGTATAGACAATGGATGGATAAACTAAAGTTTACATGCTAAAATGTATATACCTTCACACTGTATGTATGTATAATAAATAATTAACTGACTTCTTCACATTTAGGCTGCTGTGAAAAATGTTTAAACACACCAACATATGAGGGAGGATCAGAAATTGTGAGACAGCCGCTTTAGAGTTTTTCTGTCAACATGGTTCCAGGGCTAGGTCAGTGCCGGTGCGGTGTTGGTTCTTAATTGGTTCTGAGTGAATAGAGCTGAAGGAACCGTCTTGGAACCACATCATTCATCACTGATTGTACAGGAAATATTTGATCTTAAGTAGATCTTTAGAGACGGTTTATCTCCCTAAACCACATTATTTGACAGATTACAGATGTTCTGATATAGACATTCTGATTTATAATCATGTGTGATATTTATGAACATACTTTGCACTGCAGACTAGAATTTCTGGGCTGTTCTTGGTATAGCGAAACTGTGCTTCAAACAGGATCTACACAGTTGTTCTTAAGCAGGATTTTAAACACCACCTGTTGATATGATGGTGATGAAGACCTGTGTTAAACATGAAGCTTCAAATCCTAATAATAAACAGTTGTGAATGTTTACTATTTTATAGCTGTTGAACCTCTGTGTGTTTCTACTTTTATTCTAAATTAAGCAGAATGTAGAGTACCCCACATAGGACTGATGTTTTAGCAAATTATGATTATTGTAAACTGGTTCCAGAGTGAAAGAAATTGGAGCCATAAGAGTCAAACCATCTCTGGGTCATGAAGATGATATTCCCAACAATATAATTGGTTTCCTGTGTTCCTGAGCCTGTCTCCAGCCCCTGGCAACCATGGGTCTTTCCTCTGGCCCAGCGAGGAATCGGTGCTTGGATAGCACCAGCTGTTTGGTGTTAGATCCACTGCTTTGCTGGTGGAAACACAGGAACGGATGCTAAAACAAGCACAGGAGTGGGTTTGGTGGTAAACCTCCCGTAAGTTTCTTAATCCTGAAAGAAGTTTTTTTACCTTACATTTACTGAATTGTGATCACTAACTACAGTTTTTAGGGTTTGCCGCGTTCCAAATTGTCTGTTTTACCCATTTTAATGTGATCCTCTGTATCTTTCACCATATCAGATAAAATCTGTTTGGTATAATCGCTGACATATATTTCTCTCAGACTGTTTCGACAAGCAATAAAATATGGCATGCAATCTTTATTAAAGAGAAACTCCAAAAGCCTGTCTGAATATTTGTTTTGCTAATATAGTCTCTGTTTTCTTCCAGGCTGGAGCTTTACAGCAAAATACTGCAGCTCAGTTTGGTTGGACCTCAACTAAGGGGTCAAATCCAAGGCCAGAGGACAGAAATTTCCATCAGCGATCCACCAGTAGTGTCAGAAGACTGCAGGTAGGCCAATGAACACTACTGGCAATTACAGCTAAGTTAGCACGTGGGTGAACATGCCCACACAATTTGCTCAGATTAGATCAAAGCCGTAGAGGAGGGATACAAAGAAAACGGTCTGTTGAGAACCATGTGATTCATCAGATTCAGCCTCTGCCAACCTTTGTCCCAGACTTCCCAACACACACACACTCAGAGGCCCCTCCTACTGTGACCAGGCCGGCGTGTGCTGCTGGTTTCACGCATGCCTTGGGCTCAGACACCAGCTAATTTACCGCTTCAGCAGTACATTATGAGCAAGAAAAGAAGCTTTTGATCTTCTCAGTATCCCTTTCATAAGTTTGGCAGGACAAGTTTCTAGATGGCCTCACTCACTAAGAGATGGCCTTAAGAAACATTGCTTGATTTCTTCACATGTCCTCATTATGTCTTAAATAAGGCACCTCTCTACTTGTTTTTACATGTGTAATATAATGATACTGTTAAACCCATTACGGTCCACCTGCTTCTCCTAAAAAGGTTTGCTTTTCTTTGGAGACAACTCCTACAGTCAGGCTCATAATTATTTGGACAGACAACTTTTTCTAAATTTGGTTCTGCGCCTCAAAATCAAACAAGACTTTTAGTTTTAACTCTGTAGGTTGAACTCAAAGATAGAATAAAAATGTGACGAACTAAAGCATTTCTAACACAATCTCTTTATTACAGGGGCTGAAAGGTAACTGTCCAAATTAATTAACTGAAGATAAAATGCTCATTCTAATACGTGGTTGAAAACCCTTTACAATGACAGCCTGATGTCTTGAACTCATGGACCTCACCAGGCGCTGGGTACCGTCCGTTTTAACGCTCTGCCAGGCCTTTACTGCAGCAGCTTTCTGTTGCTGCTTGTTTGTGGGCCTTCCTGTCTGAAGTTTAGTTTTTAACAAGTGAGATCAGTTGGGTAAAGATCACAAAGACACTGACTTGGACATTGAAGAATATTCCACCTCTTTGCTTTAATAAACTCTTGGGTTGCTTTGGCTGTATGTTTTGGGTCATTGTTCATCTGGTGCCCTAGGGCCACTGGCAGCCATCCACCGTGATTACATATGATGTGGTTTGCTTTGGATCACGGGCTGTTCCACGTCTTCTCCATACGTTGTTCTTGCCATCATTCTGGTAGTGGTTGATCTTGGTTTGATCTGTCCAAAAAATGTTCTTCCAGAACTGTGTTGCTATTCTATCATTTTTTTTAGCGAAGTCCAAACTAGCCTTTCGATTCTTTAGGACCATGAGTGGTTTGCACCTTGTGGTTAACCCTCTGTTTACTTTCATGCCATCTTTTTTATTCGTATGCCTAACTCTTGGAGAGTGTTAGGCATACAGGCACTGGGGTGAAGAGAGCGGGAACAAATGCTGCACAGGTCGCCGGGGTTGGGACTTGACCCAGGGACAGCTACGTCGAGGACTGAGGCCTCCAAATGAGTTGTGCGCTCTACCGGTGAGCCACAATATAAATCCAGTTGCTGTCGTGTTGCTAAATTCACCAGTGCTTCCTCTCCTTCTCAGGATGTACCAAATTGTAGATTTTCCACTCCTGTTATTTTACCAATCTCTCCGTTTTGTTATCTTTCTGTTTTCCCTGCTCAGAGTTGATAATTCATCAATAAGAAAGAGACTGGGCAAACATGGCCTCCATGGAAATATCTGAAGACCAAAATCACTGCTGGGCAAAGATAAAATGGAGAGCTGTCTGCCAAAAAACCTGATCCTCCAAACATTTGGTGAAAGATTCTGATGAGACAAAAGTGAAACTATTTGGAAGGTGTGTCAAACATGTTGGTGGTAGTATGATGGCCTGGGGCTGCTTTGCTTCTTCAGAACCTGGATGACTTGCCGTAATTGATGGAGCAATGCATTCTGCTTTCTACCATAAGATCCTGAAGGAGACTGTCTGGCCATCAGTTCATGACCATCAAGAGCATTTGAGTTGATCAGGAAATGCAGGCCAACAAATCCACCTCTGATTGGCTCACAAATAACCAAATGAGGTGGCATAGTCAAAGTCTTAAATCTGATGAAGATGCATGACTTTAAACAGGCCATTTATGTAAAAAACAACCGCTCCAATGTTGCATAAAACAATTCTGCAAAGATGAGTGAGCCAAAATAATAAAGACTTATTGTCAGTTATCGCAAACACTGGATGGCAGCTAAAAACGGCTCAGTCAGGTATTATGTTTAGAGGGGAATTGCTTTCTCCCTTAAATACTTTTTTTAAAACTCAGTTTTATATTTGTCTGATTTTGTTTTGTTGATGATCTGAAACACGTAACAAAAAGCAAAAATAGAAGACATAAAAGCTTAAAGACTTTTTTACACCACAGACACACACACTGCATAAAACCTGTTGTAGAGTAAATTCACTTTAAGCTAGACTTTATAATTGGTCATCCCTTCTTTAAGGATAAGGTTTGGATTTCCTATTTTGGCGTTTGTCTTTTCCCTGTTGTACTGACAGGCTAAGCCAATTGGCTTCCTCTTATCAGGAATATGCAGATCAATCTGCTAATTAGTTGCATAAAGTCATTAAGGCTGAGTTAGAACACATGGTTGGTACCCATGCAGGCATGTTCACAGGACCTGGCACACCAGGTCACTAGGGTCAACTGTGGCCCGAAGGCACATTTCCAAACATATCCCCATTAACAACCATTTTCTACCCATGTACTTAATCACTGGTTATCTGTTTTTTTTTTTTTCTTAGCATATTTTTATGAATTATGGAAATCAATAATCAGAAAAATCCAGAAATCTCAAATATGATTTGTTTAATTGTATTTTACTTTCTGAAGATTTCATCTTACAGTCGTTTTTTCATTAATTGTGGTTCTGACCTTGACTTGTAATAAAAGACAGATTATGACCCCAGAGCAAACCAAAATACATAACTATAAACGGTAGGTATTATAGTTGTTGGAGACATATTACCAAAGTTCTTACAAACTGTAGATGGTAAGAAAATACTTACATGGGCACAATGGCAGAGGCTCATTTTTGTTTATTGCATACTGAGCTGAAATAGGACTGAAATGATCCAAAAGATTTTACTTTTTTTTTTCTCTTCTCTTCAGAACCTTAATAGTGGCAAACCTAGCAGTTCTGAGTTGTTTCTCCCTCTTTGTACCTTTTTTAATATACAGTTGGACTCAAAATTATTCCTACCACAGACACATTGAGATTAAAGTCATCTTTCTATATGACAAACAAGTTTCTTCTGACTGTAAGTGACATTAACATTTCGGAGTACCCCAGCCAGAGTACCAACTTTGGACTGAATTCGTTAGAGGATCTGTGGATGGAGCTAAAGATTAGGATGATAACAAGGAGGCCCTCCAACCCCAAAGACATGGAGCTCTTTGGGAAAGAAGATCGATTTAAAAAAAGTACCAGTGTAAAAGGAAGCATTAGATTTGTGTGATGCTTATCGTGATTATTAAGAAGAAGATAAACTATTTTAAACATGCAATTAAAAAAAAAAACCCACATAAAACGGATTCTCCTTCTTCATTTTTGATCATCTTTTGGGAGATGCCTTTGTCATTCCCAATAAGGAAAAAAAACAACGTTTTGGTTCAATGAAATAACTTCAAATCTAAATTTGCCAGGGGTGTGATTGATTTTGAGGTATGCTGATGCTGTAAGCTCCATAGACACATCTGCATCCGATGCATATGGCCTATGAAATGTCTGATTTTAATTTGAAATCCCGGACCTGCCATAGTTAGGGACACTTAGTCTCCATCATTGACATTAGGTGTCACTAACACAAAACGTACTCCAATCTTTTGGCCCAACAACAAGACAGATCCGCTACGTGGTTGAGAAGATGGGTGGACCTCTAAGCTGCCGCAGCCTTTCACACATGACCTTCTTGAATTGGCCATGTCCGAGAATGTTATAAAATAAACTTGTGTCACACTTCACTGCTTCTCACCACCTTGGCTTTGTCACTTCTTTCCTCTGCTGCCGTGCCACCTGGGTCCTTAATGCCCTGCCTTGCAGAAGTATTTAAACACTTTGAACATTTTTCCCATTTTGTCACCTTGCAACCACAAACTACATATAGAACAAGAACGAGGAGCACACCAGACAGATGAGGAATTCAGTTTAAATTTAAGTTAAGTTATTAACCCAAATTCTCAAGCTTTAGGAAGAGTTACTGCACATGGTGGTGGCAGAATCAGGCTGTAGGGATGCTTTTCTTCTGCAAGAATGGGGAAGCTGGCTGGAGATGAGATGGATGGAACTGAATACAAGGGCACCCTAGAAGAAAACCTGTTACAGGCTGCAGAAGACTTGAGACATCTTCCAGCAGGACGACAACCCTAAACATTCATGGAGTGGTTCAGATCATGTTCTTCAATTGGAATGGCCCAGTCAGCTTCTGCAAAACCACTTTCCTTCCACTTCAGATTTACGCACTGCTTTATGGTCCTCTGTAATAAAAAAAAAATTCTAATGAATTTCATTCTGTTTTGTGGGCATAACCTGGCAAAATGTGGAAACATAAAAAGGTTTGAATACGTTTGCGAGCCACTGTCATTCCCACCACAAAGGTAATAAAGAATCTGAGGCCTGACTTGAGAAGTATCTTCAGGAAGACATCCTCTTGCTGTTCAGTAATTTTAACAGACACCCAACCTGCAAGCGTTGATTAAAACACAATTCTGGTGGATATGTTGAACTTGTGCACAATCTCATCATTAACCCCCTCGCTTTATCCTCCTCCCTCTCCTTTACTCCTCTGCCCAAGGACTATTGGGCATTTAGTCGCATTGCATATTTTAGCCTGCCATCTGGTCAGCCCTCCTTGGCACCGCATGGGGCCTCCTATCCTCTCATATTCATATTCCACTAGCATATTGTTCCCACTGCTTTTGTACAGCATGGCCCCAGCGCTTCTCCATTTCTTTATTTCTTTCTACAGAAGAGACTTGCTAGTGAACTGCACCCCCTCCTAATCGGCAGCTCTTCCAGTTGTCCTATCAAGTGTAACCTGGAGGCCCCTCGTAGAGCAATTAGAGCGGCCTCCCTGCCCACCTCTTGTAATGAAGCCCAGCACATTCTGGAATCTATAGCCCCTTTAGTCTCCCCTAATGGGACATCATTATTGTCAAAGAAACAATGTAAATGGAAATGAACATACTCATTAGCCAGTTGCAGGGAGAAACCTTTGCTGCTCTCAGCTTGCAACTGCTGCTTCCAAACACGCAGACACACACAGATGTGCACCTCCTCCTTTCAGCTGCTGCAGACTACTGCTCTGACTCTCCTTATTCCTCTGGCAGCGTGTTTGTTTGTGTGTGTGCATATGTGCGCACCAGGCAAGGCGATGTTCATGTTTTACTCGAGGTGAAAAGGGAACAGGATGAACACATATAATTCCATTATTGGCATTCACTCAGCGTTTCTGCAGATGTTAATTGCTGCATGGGTTTGTGAATGTCTTTGTAAGTGAAGTGTGCACAAGTTTTCAGCTCAGTGCTTCTTTGCTCACCTTTCCCAGGGTACACCTGTGCAGCGGTCCAGGTCTCTCTCCCCAGCCAGCAGTGTGGGGCTGAGTAGTGGGAGGAGGATCGAAGCAGAACAAAGAATTCAAGACCTGGAGGAGCTGCTGCAACTCAAGGTAACCACTAACTAAATATTTTAGCATATGCAGCTCTGTGCAAAAGTCCTGGGGCACTAAAATGCTCTTAAACGCAGGGGATAAACCAGTGTTGTGTTGACACATAGCAGAGAGTTTAGTAAAAAATATATTTTAAATAGAATCTTAATCTGTTGCCAGCAATGACACCATATGTTCCTATTTCTAAGAAAATATAAAAAAATGCCAAACCTAACACAGACTTTTAACATGGCAACAACTTAATGCTCACCTTCTACAGATGATCCACATAACCCTGTCTTTTAGTGTTTAACCCTTTCTCTCTCCTAGACATGGCGATTGACTGAGCTCTCTTTCAGACTCTAACCTTGAAAACTGGCTCAGAGTTTATCTGTTCTTTCTTTCTAGGTGAAACGACTAAAGGAGCTACATCCATTAACATTTACTTTTCCTTCCCATAGAAAGTACTCCTGGATCAGTGCTTCTTTGTTCTCTTTGTGTCTCTGCTCTGTTCTCTCAAACCCCCAGTCAGTCGTGGCAGATGGCTGCTCACACTGAGCCTGGTTCTGCTGGAGGTTTCTTCCTGTTAAAAGAGAGTTTTTCCTCTCCACTGTCGCTACATGCATGCTCAGTATGAGGGATTGCTGCAAAGTCAACGCCAGTGACTGTCCACTGTCTCTACATGCTCATCCAGGAGGAGAGAATGCTGCAAGTCACTGACTGGATGCAATCTGCTGGGTTTCCTTAAATGTTTTAACCAATTTGAATAAATAACTGAATCTGACTGCACTGTTCAATGGTTAGGATTAATTGGAATATACAGGTCCTTCTCAAAATATTAGCATATTGTGATAAAGTTCATTATTTTCCATAATGTCATGATGAAAATTTAACATTCATATATTTTAGATTCATTGCACACTAACTGAAATATTTCAGGTCTTTTATTGTCTTAATATGGATGATTTTGGCATACAGCTCATGAAAACCCAAAATTCCTATCTCACAAAATTAGCATATTTCATCCGACCAATAAAAGAAAAGTGTTTTTAATACAAAAAACGTCAACCTTCAAATAATCATGTACAGTTATGCACTCAATACTTGGTCGGGAATCCTTTGGCAGAAATGACTGCTTCAATGCGGCGTGGCATGGAGGCAATCAGCCTGTGGCACTGCTGAGGTCTTATGGAGGCCCAGGATGCTTCGATAGCGGCCTTTAGCTCATCCAGAGTGTTGGGTCTTGAGTCTCTCAACGTTCTCTTCACAATATCCCACAGATTCTCTATGGGGTTCAGGTCAGGAGAGTTGGCAGGCCAATTGAGCACAGTGATACCATGGTCAGTAAACCATTTACCAGTGGTTTTGGCACTGTGAGCAGGTGCCAGGTTGTGCTGAAAAATGAAATCTTCATCTCCATAAAGCTTTTCAGCAGATGGAAGCATGAAGTGCTCCAAAATCTCCTGATAGCTAGCTGCATTGACCCTGCCCTTGATAAAACACAGTGGACCAACACCAGCAGCTGACACGGCACCCCAGACCATCACTGACTGTAGGTACTTGACACTGGACTTCTGGCATTTTGGCATTTCCTTCTCCCCAGTCTTCCTCCAGACTCTGGCACCTTGATTTCCGAATGACATGCAGAATTTGCTTTCATCCGAAAAAAGTACTTTGGACCACTGAGCAACAGTCCAGTGCTGCTTCTCTGTATCCCAGGTCAGACGCTTCTGCCGCTGTTTCTGGTTCAAAAGTGGCTTGACCTGGGGAATGCAGCACCTGTAGACCATTTCCTGCACACGCCTGTGCACGGTGGCTCTGGATGTTTCTACTCCAGACTCAGTCCACTGCTTCCGCAGGTCCCCCAAGGTCTGGAATCGGCCCTTCTCCACAATCTTCCTCAGGGTCCGGTCACCTCTTCTCGTTGTGCAGCGTTTTCTGCCACACGTTTTCCATCCCACAGACTTCCCACTGAGGTGCCTTGATACAGCACTCTGGGAACAGCCTATTCGTTCAGAAATTTCTTTCTGTGTCTTACCCTCTTGCTTGAGGGTGTCAATAGTGGCCTTCTGGACAGCAGTCAGGTCGGCAGTCTTACCCATGATTGGGGTTTTGAGTGATGAACCAGGCTGGGAGTTTTAAAGGCCTCAGGAATCTTTTGCAGGTGTTTAGAGTTAACTCGTTGATTCAGATGATTAGGTTCATAGATCGTTTAGAGACCCTTTTAATGATATGCTAATTTTGTGAGATAGGAATTTTGGGTTTTCATGAGCTGTATGCCAAAATCATCCGTATTAAGACAATAAAAGACCTGAAATATTTCAGTTAGTGTGCAATGAATCTAAAATATATGAATGTTAAATTTTCATCATGACATTATGGAAAATAATGAACTTTATCACAATATGCTAATATTTTGAGAAGGACCTGTATGAACCTGACTGTTGTGAAGAGCCATGAGACGACATGTGTTGTGAATTGGCGCTATATAAATAAACTGAATTGAATTGAATTAACATCAACAAGATGGACAACAATGTTCGCTGGTCTAGAGTCTCGGTCATCCGTCCTAAGTGCTTACATAAAAGTTAACTGGACTTCTTTTTCACAGCTTAGGTGGGAGAATCTGACATGACAACTATTATTCATGCATTCCACAGATCTGGAAAGTGCCAGAAATAAAGCCATTGTTGATAAAAAGTCATCTGAGGATTACCGTTTGCCATGCAGTAGAGACAGCAAGATCTCCATGGTGACGCACGCTAGTGGCAGTGTCATGCTGTGGGGATGCTGTTGTTCAGCAGGGAAAAGGAAGCTGATCAGAGCTGTTGGGTAGAGATCAATAAAGGACAATAAGTAAAAAACAGGTAAATCCTAAAGAGAAACTTTAAAAGACCATGAGAAAGTAGAGGAACTGTTAAATAAGAGAAACCTTAAAGATTTTAAATAAAATGTCCAATGGAAGCAAAACATCAGAGAATAATAATGGTTTAGGTTTTATGCTGAACTGAACATTGCTATCTTCTTTCTCTTTCTTTGTATTTTAGACTTTTTGCATTTAATCAGTTTAATGAGCTTTATTTTCTACAGTAAGATTTACTCTGTGTTTTTTTTTTTTTACATTGAATTACTGAGTAAAGAAGGCGTAGCATCCATTTTATTGACCTCCAGGGTAGTGCTAGTTGTTCACACAAATATGCAGAGCGACAGTGTTTAAGCAGGGAATTAACAAGAGAGGAGCTACTTTAGTGAAAGTAAAACCAGCAGTAATTTTTTTGTCCTCCTTTAACAATTTATTGGTCCCTCAACCTTCACACACTCAGTGATGCCTTCTTAAATTCTTTTTACTTCTCATCAACTCTTTGCAGATATGTGCTTAGTATTTGTCTTTAACTTCTGTCTTTTACAGCCTTAAATGTATTCCTCCTTTAAATGCATCAGAGCACATTTTCTTATTTTTATGTAGACTTTCTGGCTTGTCACGCTCTCCTCACTGCTTTACTTCATCCGCTCCATCTTTGCAGCTGACCAGTGGCTGAGTGACTAAACAAAGGTCAGCTCCCTTTGAGCACAATCCTCTGACATACATCAGGCATCATTTCCTTGTCAGATGTGAAGCACCTGAATTACATCACTAGCAGACAGTTAATGCTCGATATCAATTCAGACAACATGCATGACTGTCTTGGTTAATGGTGCCATTTAGTTGTCTACCAGTTGAAGAGCATTTAGTGAAGGTATGCACAGAAAAATGTAACCAGATTAATGAGGGCATTAGTTCAGGGTGGGATTAAAGGGTTTTATCCTTTAGAAAATATGTCTTCCATCAGCTGCCCTATCTTGTCGGTTCCTCTCACATTTCTCATATCCCTCTCTCCTTTCCCATTGGGTTTGGGTGTTGACATGTTAAACCTAACCATTAACAGGAGACAAACAAACATTTCTCTTAACATTGGCTTCTTTTTTCTTCAGCTCCGTTTAAAGTAAAAAGTACTTGTTTCAGTGTAATTATTTTTCAGCTTGATCGTCCACGGATGTGTATGCTGGCTGAGTGCGGGGGTGTATTGATCGGTGGGCAAGGGTCTGATGACTAGAGCTCAGTTGCCATGGGGGAGTTCAGTTAGGAGCCTGGGAAGCCATGATGTGGCTAATGCCCTGCCACTTGCTTTCTTCCAGCCCTCCACTCCTCTATCAGTCAGCCACAACTCTTCAGCATCTTCCTCCAGCTGCTGGTTTCTCCAGTTAGCGCTGCTCCTTTCTGGCCCCTTTCATTAGAGCCTTGTTTTTGAGAGGTCGGGGGTGGCTTGAAGAGGCCAAGGATGTCTCGCAGATGTCCTCTGTGAATAATCCACACTGGGGAAAAATCCATACTTGTCACATTGGCAGCATAGATGCACATTGCATGTGTGTACACGCACTTGTTGTGTGTCCGGCGCATGTTTGTGTGCTCTCTCTGTTCTCTTTGTCCTTGTTAATAATAACAGGGCTGAGGGCTTGCATTTCCCTCTCTGCAGGGTAGCCATGTCATATCAGCAGTAAACAAGCTCCTTCCCTTCAGAAAGCTCTCGACAACTCTCGCCAGCCCTGGCCACTCAAGCAGAAACCTGTCCTGCACTCTTCCGTTCACTTTTCCTTTTCTCTCTCTTCTGTTTCTAATTTCTCTGTTTTCTGTCTTACTCTTTCTTCCACTTTTAGGAGCTGACTTTCTCTGCTCCTTTACTCTCTCCTCAGTTCTGTCATGTAGGTTGAAAGTATTTTCTCGGTTGCCCTCGTTGTTAAGGTCAGTGTGATGGGGAGGAGGGGAACGCTGACAAGAAAAATCCATATGTTGTCTTCTCCCACTCCTTCTTTAGTGCAGGAGCCAATATTTGGTGCGTTTTAATAGCTGTCAACAAAAATGTCAGCATCAAAACTAGAAACAGAATCACTGCCCTTCCACGTCATAAGCTTGTAACACCACTATGTTTCTCTGATTGTATAAAAGTGTTTATACTTGTTTTGTTTTAGTGCTGCTGCTTACCCATCAATTAACCCCTGAAACTAAGGAGGTGTCACTCAGCTTTTGGACAGTTTAAATGTAAATGTGCAAAACTGCAGGTAGACCCAGAAGCTTCCTCTGAAGCAGTGATGATAAGTGGACGTATTTGTGAAAGTAATTTGATGATCCGTAGATTTTTCCTTTAGAAGCTAAGTGATGAGCGTTGTCTTTATGTGTCAGTTTTAAGTCCTGACAGCAGGGCTCTGTTTAATGGTGGCATTGACCCCAACCATAGGCTGCAAGAGGCTGAGAAAGAGTTTGAGTTTGAAAATAACATCCATCATGAGGCGTGTCCTTTATATTTTGTAAAGTATATTTAATAAGTAAACTTTTTCGCATTTAGTCACATTACAACCTTGAACTGTAATCAAATTTACTGGGATTGTATGTGGTAGACCAACACACGGTATTGCAGTATTGTGATGTGGAAGTAAAATGTTGCATGGTTTTCAAAAATTGTTTCAATAGTTTTATAAAAATCTGAAAAATGTGATGTAGTGTTTTTCTATTCAGTCCCCTTCAGTGTGATACCCCTAAATGAAATCCATTGCAAACAACTGCCTTCATATCTCCCCTGATTAGTAAATGGAGTTTTAACTCGTGTTTAAATTCATCTTTTCTGTGAAGGCCTCAGATGTTTGTTAGAGAACATAACTGGAAACATTGTGGCCCAGCTGCAAACCTACTAAGCAGGGCTGCACAATATATCGCAATACCGAGGTGTGCAATATAGAGCGGCAACTAACGATTATTTAGCTAATACGTTGTCTTTTTTTGTTTTGTTTTTGCGATTAATTAAATAATAATTGGATAGCAAAAGGGGCTTAAAGGGGACATTTCATGCAAAGTCCAATTTTCTAGCCTTTAAATACATTTTGTTGTGTACTTGGAGCCTGTAGGAGTGCAGAAAAGTTTAATTTAGTCTCCAGGTGTAGCGGAGCGATCTTTTTACTCTGCTTGGGTCATATTTTTCAGTCCGTTCAGTTTTCTCTATCTCTATCTATCTGTTACGTTTTTCCAACTGTTACGTCACAGTATTTGCTGCGGAACTGCTAAATAAGGTCATGGACATCCGGCTGATCAATTTCGCGTTTCTCATTGCGATTTTGTAGTCCAAGCTCAAGTATGCCTACGCTGAACGAGGATAAGTTCACTTCGGTTGTTGGCTGTATTAATCCACACAATTCCTTATACCGTCCCCCAGCATCAGAACCAATTCAAAGTTCCTGGTTAAATTTTATTTTTCATGAAAATGTCCCTACATCAGTGGGGAAATTCCTCTTCATCTGCATGAAGCGCTTCAAGGACGAGTTCTTCAGCAACCTCCACCAGTATCAAGAAGGATTTGCTGAAAGACTTCATCTGATTAAGGGTCAGTTCCTTCTGTCTATGAGAACGACGGACACAGTAAGCTGCAAATAACGCTAACATGACGACAAACTTTATTTTAGACATGAATTTATTGTGTTGATATGATGTCCTGGTCATTATTCTGATAGCAGCAGCATCAGGTTTTCTGCTGATGTTAGTGCTGTGTGCTGCTTTTAGTTCCTTGAGGACAGAACCGTACTGCGTGTTTTTAATATTATTATTACAGAAACTGTTTTATATTTGCTGTTTTTTATCTTGTCTCTGCGGCACTAGATAATTGTTATCAAACTACTACAATGGCTCAACGGGTTAAAGCGGAGCGCTCTTTGACCTCAAGGGGTGTGGGTGTAAAATACCTCAGTAACGTTTAAAGAGACTGCAGCAAAATGAATTTCTCTCAAACGCTCCTCAGAACAGGTCAAAGAGGAGCCTGTGGAGCTACAAGAACAAGGAGTTCAGACCAAATCATTGCAGTTTGACCTTATATAGACCACAACTGAAGGATTTAAGGGTAAAAAACGATTTAAAAGCATGATATGTCCCCTTTTGAAAGGAGTTTTTTTTTCTTTACACAATTTGACCCAGCCGAAGCTATAGCTATGCCACTTGAGGAGTTCTGGATAGAGCATATTTACAGACAAATAGTGTTTTCCATCATAAATGCAAAATGAAGATTTTTTTTCTACAATTTTGGCCTAGTTAATGCTCTGAGTCGGTTGTTCTTTCAGCAAATTGCATGTTTTATAGTCTGTATACTCCAGTTAACAATTATTTGATTACTAGTTGATAAGTTGACAATTATTTGAATAATCGATTAATCATGACTAATCCAATTAATTGTTTCAGCTCTAGTGCAATACCCATATCACAAAGGAATGTTTAGAGTACAGTTATTGTTGGCTAATATAGTGCTATGAACTTACATTTTCTATGCTAATGTAATATTCAGCCAGTTGGACAGAGTCTCACAGCAGCAGATGCTCACAGTGGACCCAAAGGACAGTGCCCAAAATACTAAAGGTCACAGAGTGATGGAAGCATAGATGAGAAAGAGAAGAAAGAAGAAAAAAGGCATTTAATATCATTGGAGCAATATTTACCAATATTATTGCCATCGCAATATTTGCTTACACCGTGCAGCCCTACTACCAAGACTAGGATGTCCACGTTAACAGACAGTCAGAAACAGTACTATTTAGGGAAGCAGCCAAGAGGCCCATGGTGGCTCTGGAGGAGCTGCAGAGATCCAAAGCTCAGGTGAGAAAACCTGTTAACAATAATAATAATTTGTTTCGCACTCCATAGAAATCTGGTCTGTATGGAAGGGTGGCAAGAACACACCCATTGTTGAAAGAAAGCCTTTAAGAGTTTGTTTGCTACAAGCTATTTTGCCAAAGCAAATATGTGGAAGAAGGTGCTCTGGTCAGATGAGACATGGACAGGAAGCTGGTCAGAGCTGAGGGGTCGATGGATGGAGGAAAACAGGGCCGTCTTGGAAGAAAGGAAACACCAATGCAAATGGAAAAAACAAATACACACCATCTAAAAAAAAATAAATTTTTGTTCAGCTCTACACTTATGCGCTACTTATTGTTCTGTGATATAAAATCCCAGGTTGTGGTTCTAACGAGACAAGACGGGGGAAAAAGGGTGTGAATGCTTTACTGTACATGGGATTTATTAGTGGCTCAAATTGAAAGTAAAGTCAACTTAATTAACTTCTGAGAGAAACAGTTTTGTTCTTGTTCCTTGTAGACAGAAGAGAATGAGGAGCTGAGGAAGGTTCACGATAAACGCCGTGAACGTTTATGTTTGATCCAAACCAACTTCAAGACCATCCGAGATCAGATGAAAGAGATGGAGAAATCACATGGCTTGTAAGTACACCGTTTACCTCATCATCTGTAATGTCTTGTCATCCAGAGGTGACAGAAGCACTGTCACTCAATCCAAAAGTGGTCCAAATACAATACAACAAGGATGACCTCCAGTTCCACCCAGCAGCACTGAGTAGAAGACCTTTTAAAACACATGACTCACCTTACCTCATGTTAAAAGTCCCATGAAACCCTTCACAAATTGTCTTAGGGCTCATTTCTCTCCACATGTTGTCTGGCAAGACCTGAGTGCTGGATTTAGGGAAGTAGGAGGAATTCTGCCTTTACCTTTAAAAAGCTCAGAGGTTTTAAAGCCGGTCAATTTGGTACGTTTTGTGCCAAGCGTATATGTGCTTCTGCGTCTCTTCTCCCTCGGCGTTCATTAAGATGTGAGAGCCAGAGGCTGGAGGTGTCTGGTCCTGGGGGTGCAAGGTGTTTGAGCAGGCCTGTGGAGGGTGGGTGTAGGAAGGGAGAGGGCCATTTCCTGCTTAAACCTGTTATCTTCAGCAGTAACCGCAGGATGTTTTACACAAAAGTGGAACATTTTTAGCAAAATGTCATTAACATATGGTCTCGTTTTCTCTTTTGTCTCACTGTCTTTTATCACTCTTCCTTTTTTTTTCTCCAACCCGTCGTCACTGAAACCATGTAAATGCAGGTAAAGATGTGTATATTTGGTGGCCATAAGGGGCAGAAGTGTTAACTTTCTCAGCTGTTTTCTCTCCGGGTTAATTAAAGAAAACAGCAGTGCGATGTGAGCCTGTGTGAAAGTGCAGCAGGCGAGAGAACACGTTCAGCTCCGGGCTTGACTCGACTCATGTTGGCTCACTGCAGCTCTTAGGATGTGTCTGAGACAGAGACGTAGAGGGATCGTCAACATCAGGAACACTGCAGCTATACATTTTAGCAGGTTATCAGGGAAATCTTTAAAAAATGTTCCTTCATCAGTGTCTGAATAATAACTTTGATGTGAAAATAAAACATTCATGTTCTCTGTAATTTTTATTTACATGTATGGAAGGCTTTGGGCTTGACTTTGCTGTCAGTGTATCTGTATTTCAGAAATGCTTTGACATGATATTGATATATTAGGCAGCTTTGCCCTTTTCACTCAGAACCTTCCTTGGCAGCAGCCACTCACTCAGTGTTATGATCTTGGCATTCATTTGGCATTAAGCCACATTCTTAAACAGCCATTAAACCCACTGGGGTAAGGCTAGTCTGAATGAAAGACAACAGAACATGATTTAGAAACTCCCATTAGTGTGAGGAAATCAGGGCCCTAACAAGTCAGTGGGGATCGCCACACAGTCTCATTGCATTTTGAGCTTGTTAGGGATCTTCTTGGAGCTTTCCTGCTGTGTTGATGCCTTTTTGGAAAGACGCACAAAAGTAGATTTTTGTTTCGTTATTGTGTGCAGGACCGAAAGCAGAATCTGTACCTCTGTCAGTCCTTGTGTGTCGACTTGCTGCAGTTTGTGCATCTGTCTGGGAAGGTTTCAGCAAATAGTTTCCATCCTTTATGATAATCTGGTTCTTAGTTTGACAGAGAGTCTCGTTTCTCTCTAGCAGGCGAGATACGGTAACTTTATGAGATGCAACCATTGGTACTGTGTTATAATTTCAAACCTGCTACTCATACTAAGAAAAATATTTGCTACTTGATACCGTTTTGGATATGACATAGAGTCCTTTTGTGATAAAGATCAGAAAACTAGAGCTATTTACTGTAGGAATATATTTTCATTTTCTTAATTTTTTGCAAAAGCAATAAGTTGTGAGCAAATAAGCACCCCTTTTAGAAAAAGAAAATTAAAAACAGTTGAGCAGATAATTTTAAAAGATGTTTTAATATCCTTTATAGAAGTAGGCATTCAGTTGTGCAATTAATTGGGAAATAGGCATGGAACTGGTCAATAGAAACGTATTCAGCAGCAGCCCTGTTCAGTGATTTTGCATCATATTTTCTTTGGTGGTCAACTAGTCAGCAGTTAGTTGCTACTGGTTCTGACTTACTTCTGCTCGACAATGTCAACTTCAGCCTGGTTCCATTGTTTTCGAAAATTGGTACCTGCAGTCGGTTGCAGCGGTTGTTTGGTGTGGAGCTGGTGGTAGACTTATCTTGACATTAATTCCTTTGACTAACCAACACGTTCAGTCACTTTACATGTTGGTTTATCTTCTTCAAGGAGGTTTTATAATCCTTTACATTGTTCTCAGCATGGCCAGCTGAAACAACTCTGTTAACTATTGACAGGCTTGAGTCATTAAACTGGTGCAGGTATTTGTTTGTTGAAATACAGAAATTTGGCTGATCTGGGCTGGACGATGAACGAAGTCAACAACGGGAGTAATCACTGGTGCCAGCCTGGAAATATATACTTGGCAATCAAAAATAATAGCAAAGGTCCATTTGCTTATCAACATGCAGGGGGTGTGTGCAGTTGGCCAGTCCACTGAGACCACCCTGCCATTTACTATTACTGTATCACCATATTTCCTCAAAATATCATGGAGAGAGAAAAATCTGATTCTTATTTATATTAGAGAAGAGATTTGTTTTTTTTTTAATCAGACTGGGGATGATGGGGGTGAGCAAATAAAATTAAAGGTTATTAAAGCATCCGTACTCTGATCAAAGTTGCGCCCATAAACAGATTCCCCCTGTTTCAGAGCAATTAGCCGCAGCCGTTTGGAAAAGTTCTTTCTATCTCCTCCTGCTTAATAATGGAAACTGGGAGGCCATGGGGGAACGTGCTCCGAGGCCAGAGAAAGAAAGCTCTCTCCTGGCTCCATGTTCAACAGTTTTTCAGCGCACTGTAAACAAATTACAGTTTATACACATTTACCATTAGTTGCGAATGCTTCATACATATTTCCTAATAACTGCTGTTGATACATACACACTAAGAAGTCACAGTAAGAATTAAAACAGTGCTGTGAATAAATTATCATTTACTTTCACAACAGCAGGTGGTCTTGCTACTTTTAAAGCCGTTTACTGTGTGACTGCTATAAAAGAGCCATTTTCAGTCTCAGCTGATAAGGTACATTGAGAATCCTCATTCCCAATCAAAGGGTTTCTCAGTAAATGTATTTCTAATGAGCTATTCACATGAAATCCACACAAAATGCCCACTCCTATAATTAAATCCAAACAAGTCCATAACTTTTATGTAGTAAAGAGGAATGACAGGAATTACGTATTGAACAAATTCAGGGACTTTTGATAATTACACCTTTTAAGACATCTCCCGTATGGATAAACCGGTCACATGCATTGCTAAAATGTAGTTTTGATCCCTTCTTTCACATCTTCAAACTTTGAAGGTTCTGGGGGTCTTTTTTATTTACTCTGGTGTTTATTGCCTTCCATAGATTTTAAACTAGATTCAAGTCAGGTTTTATTTTTCTCTAAAACCAATTGATGGTTCATCATTGAGTTATAAGACATCTACCTGAAAGGTTGCTGATAAACATCCCCCCACCATAATGTTCTCATGTCACACTTCAACGTTGGTACGGTGTTTTTAGGTTGATGTCCATTTGTCCCCTCTGGCTGGTGTGTGCAGTGACATCCAAAGAGTCTCATGAGCAAACTGTTGCTGCTCCTAGTATGTCATTAGCTTGTCTAAATGTTGTGTAGCAGACAAGCTTCAGTGTGCTTTTCTTCAGCAGTGGAGTTTTGTGTAGTAAGCAAGTATAGAGGCCATGGTGTGTTTCCTATTATTACATGGAAAAACAGTTCCTGCTAATTCCAGGTCTTTCTGAAACTCTATAAATGGTGCTTGGCTCTTGGACATCTTCTCTGATTATTGTTTTGACTCCTCATCCAGAAACCTAGTGAGAAATGCCCCAACAGTGTTCATTTTAGAAATATCTGTAACCAGAACCCCCAGCATATGTCCCATCAGTAAGGTTCCAAAGTATTGAGAGAGCTCTTTTCTTTAATCCATCATGAAATGCTTTTTTTGGATACGTTGGTTATGAGAGAGTTTTTTTATGAACAGTTAGTTAGGACTAAACCAGCCAAAATGGGCTGGCACTGAAAGGAGGCAGGGTGGCTTTCTAAATACCGACAGATTTCAGTTATTTCCTCAGCTTCTTTTCTTCATGCGTCTTCATGTGTCTTTTCTTCATTACCAGTGTTTTTTCTTAAATATTGTGTACTTTTCATGCCTATGGCCACATTAAAAATGTGTTTACTTAGAAAAATTTTGAAAAACGTTCTCCAACTCTGAAAAAGTAGTGCACACCCACAGATGGCATAACCACAATAATCACACTTGTATTCTGCAGAGTCGTCCAATAGCTTGAAATTGCTCACTGGGGCAGTTGCAGTATTAAATGAAAACATTTGGCATTCCACTGCAGCCTCTAACTCCCAGGTACCAGGGTTTAACTAGTATTAGCCTAGCGTGAAGGCGTCCTCATCGCCAATAATGACCACGGGAAAAAGAGCTTTGTGACCCTCAATCCATTTCCACACCTCTATCACATTGATTGAACGAAAATGGGAGACTGTTGTTATGTGTGTGAAAGAGAGAGAGAAGAACGTATTCTCATCAGCTTCTTTTGCAATTTGTGGATTTCTCACTAAATCCTGTTTGAGTTTGTAAATGAAAGCCTAATTGGAATTGAATATGTTGCGCTTGGGCTGATTGATGAGTTGGATGCTTGCATGGATGCAGATGGGGCTGAGCAGGACTGTGTGGGTGTGTATGTGTATACGGGTGGAGAGGGGGAATTCAACAGAGGCAGCAGCTACTGAGCACAAAGTGTCATTAAGTATTCATAAGTGAGGTGTAGACATTTGAATGACCTCGTTTGCGAGTGTGTTTTTGCCACTATTTACATTTGCATGGTGCACAGGGAATGCTCGACTGCCCTGCCACACGGGCAGTGCCCTGAGCTTTAAACAAACATGCAGAAATGTGTACATGAAGTGTCAAAGTCAAGGCTGCTCATTTGAATACCACTAAATATGGCTGAATAGCAAAAACAGAGGGGGCCTCATTACCCCCATGTGGGTTGCCAAAGGCAGCAAGGTGATCTACAGTACCAACGATTTTCTCTTGTTATAGGTTTGCGTTCTACGTGTGTGCAAGTGGAGTTGTTTGTTCAGTTTTTATCTCAGCATTTGCTTGCCTCTACAGTTTCACTTACATACTGTGTGTGTGTGTGTGTGTGTGTGTGTGTGTGTGTGTAGGTCAGGTGGAAGAAGACAGCGCCCAGAGCCGTGGCAGCTACGACAGGAGAACAGCGATGCTGTGTGGAACGAGCTGGCCTACTTGAAAAACCTCAATAGAAAGCTCATCACTGAAAAGTAAGTGACCTGCATTTAAAATCACAGGCCTGAAAATGGTGGCACTGCAGTGTGGTGCATGTTCCCAAACTTGTTTAAAAAAATTGTTACTCATCAGTTTCAAGTCTTTGGCAGTGTTTTTCCAGAATTGCCTTGACTTTTTCACCTTCTTCTACGGTCAACGCTGACCAGCAGTCCCCCAGTATGATACTGCCACCACCATGTTTCAGTGTTACCCAGCCCTGGTGGTAAGGGCCCACTGTCCTTCATGTTTTACATGTGTCACTGATCCAGCACACCTGATTCAGATGATTACATAAGCTCCTCAGCATACCACAAACTGCAGCAGATGCCACCATTAATTATTCAAGTAAGGTGTGTGGCAGAAAAGAAACGCATAACATGAAGGGGAGGCCTTGAGGACAAGAATTGGGAAATGCTGTCCTACACCGTTTGTGGCAAACTGCACATATGGCTTCTTGTTCTTCTTGTTATTTCAACAATTACTTTCTCAACACTCTTCCATAAAGGTCAGATTTGAGGACAATACAACATAGTTTTCCAGAGTTACAATGGTCTTCATTAAGCTTTTTGTTACTAACGTTCTTCAACCAATCCCTGAAGCCAGGAGGACTCTATTAATTAGTTAGATAACTTCTGAAGGCAATTGTTTCCAATAGGTTTTATTTTGGGGTATCAAAGTAATGGGGCTGAATACAAATACAGATAAGATTTTTGTTTGTAATCAAAAAACTAAAAACCATAAACTATATAAACTACTTTCTGTTGGTCTTTGAGATAAAAGTTCTAATAAATACATTGAAGTTGGTGTTGTACCACGGCATGGGTATGGATAGTAGAGCAAGAAAGTTTTCAGAATCACATCAGTGATTCTGAAAAGTGTAAACCCACAGTTTAGGTATTGTTGATAGGGAGAGCAGAAACGCGACTGCATCTGGACAGGTGTGGGCACAACCTATAGACACATTGGTGGTCTTTATATTGTACATCCGTCCAGGTGCTCCCATCTGCACAGAGGACAGTCTGGAATGAAACTATTTCTTCCACACAGACTTGACTGGGTGTGTCATAGACCTTTCATTTTAACAGATGCTTTTTCTTTGTTTCTGGATGTGCTATGTTATTCTGCCTTTACTGGCGGTTTTTATCTTCATTCTGTCGGTAGCTGTTTTAAACCATTGTGTTCTTGATCTCGAGAAAAATTTGTTAACTGTCTCCCAAACCCTCTCCGGTACTCCAAAAAGCTTTGCCTAAAGCTACCGTCTACTTCTCTCTTCCTCTTTTCACCTTCACCTCACTTCTTCCCTTCTCCACCCTGTCTCTCTCTACCCTCCTCTTCCCCTCTTTCTTCTCGTCTTCCCAGTTGCTTCCCTCTGGCCCTCTGTGATGCAGCAGTGGGTTGAGGCCAGAATTCTGGTACTTGCCCCCCCCCCCTCACTGCCCTCACCTCTGCTCACCCCACTGCCCTGTCCTCCTAATCCCAGCTGAGCTCATTATGATCTAGCCCGGCTGCCTCTCTCCAAGCTTGAGCTATCTGAGCTAATTACAAGGCTAGCAGCCCTAGTGCCGCCAATGCTGCCTGTTAAGGGATGTCCATCCGCCTTCCTGCCTGGCCACGACTAGAACTGAGCAGAGCCAGGGCGGGGTACGTAGGGGTGAATAGACCACAATAGACCTGCAAGGTCCTTGGATCTGACCTGCAGAGAAATCCACAAGGGACTGAAGAGTATCTGGCCTCTTTCCTAGCCGTGGAACAGGGAAGTCCATCGGGGTTATTGTTGATTCCCTTTATGTGCCTCTGCCCAGCTCCATCTCATTTCCTCTATTCCTGGCCCAGGGACCTCTCCTTACCCGTGTGGCTGGTGCAAAGTAAACTTTCAGCTGAAATCTTTAAACTTGTGCTTTGGAAAACTCCTTATCCCAGGGCGTTTTCACAGACATACATACAGCTCAGAGTGTTCCCAAAGTCTTTCCATCTCTTTTCTAGACTGACATTTTTATCTGTTGTATGACTTGCCAAGGTAGTTGTGGGATACACAAAAATGACTGTTAACCAAATTTAATAATTTGGTTTATTGTTCTGTTTCATACAATTAAGCTTTTTATAAGTGGGAGCCATGAGTCCAAACAGGTATATCGCAGAAAAAGCAAAAAAGCAGTTTATAGAAAACTTGACTGTTCTGTAATAAATGCCTGTGAAGGTTATGCTGGAGTGTTAGCAATGATCCACTATTTACCTAAGAGCCAATGAAGAATTCAGGGCTTTTAATTGGTAGTGGCTTTCTTAGGGGAGTCTCTTTAAACTCTCATTTCTGTACATCATCGTGTTATGATTCACAGGTGTGTCCTTTCACCTTCTGCATAAACTGCTCTTGTGAAGTACTGTTTGGATGCACAGATGACCCACTATGAATATAGCTTTGATAATTCCTGCCCAATAGGTCTCCCACTGTGTTAAGAGAAGTAATCAAACTAATCCCCCCGACCAGCTTACCTCTAAACCTGAATAAAAGATTGAGGAGGTGAAGGTGAAGATCTACTTCAACCATAAAAGGTGTTTCCAGCTTTTATGGTTAATATACTGCCCCCCTGCAGCGTAATGTAATGACATAAAGCTGCCTTAGAGAAGGTAACATACTTCTGACTCATTTTAATGGCACATTTATATTCATATGAATGTTATTGGGCCTAAAGCTACTCTACAGTGATTTGGGTCTTACTACACCATCTACACCAGTCTCTACACCATCCAAGAGAAACAGCGTTATGCTTTGTAGTACCATTAAAAAAATAAAAATGTGCCACATAATTTGGATTTTAAACATATTTAGTTTGTCAAACCGTATTTCCTGTTGGCTTTTAGTTCTAGTTGAGCGTACATTTGTTTAGGCATTTATTCTGCAAACTAATGATGTTTTATTTTTAATATTTTTCATTAAAGAAAAAGTTTTAATTTTATTTGGTTATATTTTTATCATTTTTGTCATTGTTTTTCTTGTTTTGTTATAGTTTATTTTTTCTGATTACATTACTGTTGGTTTTAAGCTGTGTGCAGCATGGCGTTAACCAAATTTGCCATAAAGATGAACTTTGACTTGAAAATTTAAAGATGTACTTTACATTTTCTTGTGGGAGACTCATAAAATATAATCATAAAGAGATAAACATGTTCTTCACAGCATATATGTACCATAAAAATCAACAAATAATGTTAGAAGAACCACATTGGAATTTATTTCTCAACAACAAACAAAAACAACAAAGAAAACAATGAAATCCGACATCAGAGCCAGATTCACGAACCTCATCCTGACGCAGATGGACACTGTAAATTCCACACCCTTAATTTCAATAAACGTACTATTAAGAACTGGAGCACATCAGAAGTGATCCACATACAGTGCTATAAGGATGTGATAGGAGCTGATGTTTCCAGAAATCGTGTCCTATCTTGGCTGGAACTGAAGGGGCGTGGTCTGTGACGCAGCAGTTTGTCTGCATAGGACAGCGCTAAGCTTCGCCACAAACCTCATGCAGGTGGCCTGTCCAAATGCAAGCCACGTTATTGTTTGCTATCTTCAGCATGTTTTCTTCATCTGATTCTGCTGATAAACATATTTCTCAGATCAGTTGGACTGTGCTCCTCCAGCTGCTGTTTTGGCTTTATTCTACATCACACTCGTCTGCATTCCTGGATCCCTGACAGTTCATGGTGGTTATGGGTCCCAGTCGATTGAAAGGCATGAAATTGTGTAGATCCTGGATTGACAGGGGGATCTGAAATTGGCTATTATTAGTTGACTGTCAACATTAAAGGGAACTCAAAAACTATTTCCTTTAATACTTCAAAATAAGAGTTTCAAACATGGCTACACTTTGTCAAGTTTAAACAACGCTCCTTAATGTTGAGGGCTTATAATAATTACAGCTCATATTCACTTCAACAAAGTCACATATGAACTGGAGAGAGACTTCAGTCTGAGAATTTGTGTGGTGTCTTTAAATTTGCAAGGGAGGTCTTGTTTCACGCTGAGTTCCCGTACATCTCTGAAAGAATCTGGTCAGATTTTGAAGTCCAAAGTTGGTTTATTCTTTGTTATATTGCAAGGATACTTGATTAGACCGAAGGCATTCAATTTATAATAGTGAGTTACCGTTCTGGTGTCAGTCCCACAACTATCTTCGAGAAACGCAATAAAGGTTGTTCCACTTAACCTTAAGTCCAACCAGCATTGCTGAGAGCAATCAAAGATTTATTTTTCTTCAAATAATCAGTACTCCTGTTAGGCTATATTTTACCGTTATTTGTCACTTTACATATTATAAGCAACTTCAAGAATATTTCTTTGCTTTGCCTGTAATTTTAGAGAAAACATAAATAAAGAAAATAATAGCTCCAGTGAGTGTTTTTCTTGTGTGGCATTTCTGGCAACTATGGGCAGAGTGGGTGAAAAACGTTTCAGGGGGTCATTTATCCACCTCGTTATGCTTTTGTCTCTGCCACGCGATGTCCCTGCTTGTTAATTGTTGGTAAAAGTCTGTTGGTGAAAAGAGGCAGGGATTATTTAGGCTCCGTAAACAGAATAAACTGAGCTGCTACTCTCAGACAACATCAAAGCTCGGGTTAGATGGCGATAACTGGAGAAAAAGCCTTTGAGATCATTTGCACTGCTCCTCTGCAAAGAGTGACCATTATGGACGTGAACCTCCCCAATAAGCGACGTTGACTCTAATTAAGTTTAATAAAAATTTGCCCTAATGTTTGCCGTATTCCACTATTTTGCTTCTTTTCATGTTGATTTGCTGAAAGGTATTAGAGGTAATGAGAGTCTTTTGCCCCTTTGGACCAGGCATTAGTTGGAGGAGGGACACATTTGTGCACAGGCTAAAACACAAACAGAATGATTTATGCATGTTTCTTAATTAGTAAAGTGAGATTTTTTCCTCATTAATTACTTTTAAAAGAGTTGGTATGTCAAAGAAAAAAAACACCTTTATTCATAGAAAGTAATTATGATCTAACGTTTAGTATGCCTGAAAGTGATGTTAAAAGGCATAGCTCCAAAACAAAACATAAATTTAATGATTTTGCCCTGAATCCTCAGATTTAAAGAGCCACTGATTGATTAAATGTTTAGTTTTTGCAAAAAGACTTCTTTTTTTTTTTTATATGGTAAAATGATACATAACCCAAGAAGTACAACCTTCCACAGGAGCTGCTGTTTAACTTCTACCCTACGAATATTCAGTCCGTCTTGTGTTCATTCATCACTGTGTGGTTTGGCTCATCCACAAAACAGGACGGGTCCAAACTGCAATGAACAATTAGGTCTGCGGAGAAGATCAGGGTTGAACCTTCCCACTATCCAGAACTTGTGCAGCTCTTTTGTAAAAACACTGGATACAAATTTATTTACAAAAAGCTTACAAAAAAAGCAAAGTGGAACCAACGTCATATTTTTTATTTTTGTGCACAAACTTGGCGAATAAAGGTGATACTGATTCCGATTCTGATATAATTATTATAGTTTATATTTCAATACCAAACCACAACATAACGCTGCTTTGCACCAGCAGTCATACCTCAAATCCCAGTTTAATTCTTGAATCTATGGCTTTTAGGTGGAGAGCATGTGCATCAAGCAGTTTCCATCTCTGCTGACAGCAGTGATTTACCCACCCTAAATGTCCATGAAGGACAGGCCTTGGATCCCTATTTTAGCTTTGAGGGATTCCCTCTGCACCCCCCAAACGGCTCATGTCCCAAGTGATGGAAATGCAAGTGGTGTTTTCCCTCTTACCCCTCTGTCATGCAGGACTCTTTCATGAGTAGCGAACCCAGGAGGTCGACTTGGTGAAAGCACAGGGGCTGCAGCAGATGGGTCGAGCAACCTGTCGACGCTGGCGAGCAGTTTGTGCTCTTAGCTCTGTTTGATGCAGCAGCTGAGTAGATGTGCTCACGGCTGAAGTTGACTCTACACAACAGTAAAAATGTTCACCTATGCATTGGTCAATAAACCCTTCTGGCTTACATCAGCCAGAACACAGTGTATTAGGGTGCAGTGTGTTGATAATTGTCTAATTCTTGAGTTTTTTTAGCGCCTAATAAACAAACGACAATCCATCCTCGGTTTGGTCTGTTTCGGGTAACTGGAACCCTATCTTATAAACCCACCGGTTCCAATACAGGCCCACTTTGATATCTGCACATCTCAGATCAGTTTGACCATACGGCCATTCATCCTCATAGATCCTAAAACGCCAGTGTTGTGAAACTCCTCCAGAGCGTGTGATGCTGTCTAGAGCGTCTACAAGGCTTGCTATGTTTTAACTATCAGATGCTTCAGCAACTTCCTGTGGAGAACACTATCATTCCACCTGCGATACCACCACTCATACCCTCCTGTGGTCGATCTGTGCATGACAGCTCATTGCAGATCATTTAAATACTCCCTGCAAATCTGATCTGTGTTCAGATCAGACCATTGGTTTCTGTTGGTCTGTGAGATAACATGTACATAATGGTCACTGTTACAACTGCAACTAACACAGTTCTCAAGTCTGATGAACCACTGAACCAAATAAATTTTAATCTAATTGGTTTTTCATTTTTAATTGTCCATGGTGTATCTCAGGAACAAGTATTATTCTCAGAACGCCTCTGGCTTAATTATTCCCCATCTTTCACATCCAAAGCAGCCGGTGCTTCATCTAGGCGTCAGTAAATAAGATTGAAGTGGTGTTCCATCGCCAAAATGTGATGTTGGGAAGCGTGAGGACCTGCGCTAATGAACTCCATCTGAAATCCAATCTTTTTTCTGTTAGGGAAAGTATACTTATCCTTCAGCAAAGCTGAATGTTTTGCACATGAACTTGTGTTCAGCATCAATACGATCAGCATCTGAAAAGGCATAAAAGAGAAACATGAGATGAAACAGGCTCTTTCTACATACTGCATATTTCAGCCCACTCGTCCCATTAACAGCCTGGACACACAAGGCAGGGCTGGCGCCTCATCGACTTAAGTTCATTTATGGAGGAAAATCTATACAGAAGCGACACATATCCATCTGGTTCCTCATTTCTCTGGGGGGAGCCATTTGTGTACTTATTTAAGCTCCAGCCAGAAGATCAGGACTGTGTGGGATAAAATTTACTTATTACTTTTCTTCCGTTTGCAGTGGCAGTAACATCTCTAATTGTCAAGACATATGCATAAAAATCTCTTACTTTTGTGAGAAATTTAACTTTGCAGTCCAAGTGGATCATTAGACGTCGATCAAACCAAAGATCCACCGTTTGTAATGAGGTTCAGGAAGAATGCCACTAGATTCGTTGGAGTTTGATTCCTGTGTTTTTTTTTTTTACTCTTTGGAGCAGAAGGGAGGGAAATTAGTTGTGTGTTTCAGGTGTGGTTGTTTCAGTGGGCCTGTACGTATCCTCAAAAGACTACAGTCGGGGTCCTAATAATAACTTGAAAGTGTAAAGACGAGAGCATGGCTCCACATAATTAGCCTTTAGCAGGAATCAAGCTAATTGCACAGAGGTAATTGTGTACACCTTCCTGGCACTTTTTTCTCTTCTGTTAGAATTCACACACATACACATATTCACATTGCACGGCGTACTTTGCTTCCTCAGTGTTTCATGTTGCTTGTCACTTTGATTTCCAGATGAGTTAAAAAGCATTTTAATTAGATGATTTCCTTATTATGCCATTTTTTTCATTTATGTTGGAAAGCCACCATAAAAATCTGTAGAGAAGTTTTTCACAGGAATGGATTTCTCTGTGAAATGTGTGCAGATTTTGGTAGAGATCATAAAGTGTTTGTACTGACAACTGATTATTTGGTCAGTAGAGCACCAAAATAGGATTACATATTAGGGATGTGCAGCTTAAAGGGGACATATGATGCTTTTAAATCCTTCCTCTTCACTCTTAAACCATTCAGTTGTGGTCTATATAAAGTGGAACTGCAATGCTTTGGTCTCAATTCATTGTTATTGTAACTCTACAGGATCCTCTTTTACCCGTTCTGAGGTGCATCCGAGAGCTACTCGTTTTTGTGTTTTACTATTGTTTTTTGAGAATCAGCTTTATTGGCCAAATTTGTGTCCACAGAGAATTTGACTTGACAAACAAACTCCAGCCTCTCCACCAAGACCAGAGAGCTGTGTGAGGACATCAGGGATAAAATAGTAGACCTGCTCAAGGCTGGGATGATCTACAGGAAAATAGCCAAGCAGTTTGATGAGAAGACAACAACTGTTGGTGCAATTATAAGAAAATGGAAGAAGTTCAAGATGATGGTCGATCTCACTTGATCTGGGCCTCCAATCAAGATCTCACCTCGTGGGGCATCACTGATCATGAGGAAGGTGAGTGATTAGCCCAAAACTACACGGCAGGACCTAGTCAATGACCTGAAGAGAGCTGGGACCACGGTCTCAAACAAGACCATTAGTAACAGACTAAGGCGCCACGGATTAAAATCCTGCAGAGCACGCAAGGTCCCCCTGCTCAAGCCAGCGCAGGTCCAGGCCCGTCTGAATTTTGCCAATGACCATCTGGATGATCCAGAGGAGGAATGGGAGAAGATCATGTGGTCTGATGAGACAAAAGTGGAGCTTTTTGGTCTAAACTCCACTCAGTGTTTGGAGAAAGAAGAAGGATGAGTACAACCCCAGGAACACCATCACAACCATGAAGCACGGAGGTGGAAACATCATTCTTTGGGGATGCTTTTCTGCAAAGGGGACAGGACGACTGCAGCGTGAAGATGCGTCGGGGCTGGGTCTTCCAGCATGACAATGACCCAAAGTACACAGCCAGGACAACTAAGGAGCAGCTCCGTAAAAAGCATCTCAAGGTCCTGGAGTGGCCTAACCAGTCTCTGGATCTGAATCCAATCGGAAATCTTTGAAGGGAGCAGAAAGTCCGTATTGCCCAGCAACAGCAACAAAACCTGAAGGATCCGGAGAAGATCTGTTTGTATAGAGTGGTCCAAAATCCCTGCTGCAGTGAGTGCAAACCTCGTCAAGAACTACAGGAAACATCTGATGTCTGTAATTGCAAACAAAGGTTTCTGTACCAAATATTAAGTTTTGTTTTTCTGATGTATCAAATACTTATGTTGTGCAATAAAATGCTAATTAATTACTTAAAAATCACACAATGTGATTTTTTTGGGGGGATTTTTGTTTTAGATTATGTCACTCAGTTGAAGATCACCTATGATTAAAAATTAAAGACTTCTACATACTTTACAAGTGGCAAAACCTGCAGAATCGGCAGTGTATCAAATACTTGTTCTACCCACTGTATATGCTTGTTTTGTTTTGTTGACCACTCTGTTCATTGTGTTCATCAGAGAGACAGCCTGGGGGTAGAAACTGTCTCTGTGGAGGCTGGCGGCCATTTTGTAAATGGCGCTCTGTAGCGCCGAACTGAAGGTAAAAGTCTAAACAGTCAGTATCCAGGATGTGTTTTTTTTCCAACCATGATTGCCTACTGAGGTCCTCCTTTTGTCATCGCCCTCTCCCTCTTTTTACATTCTGAATTTGTTAATATTTATTAATAAGTGTTGCTTACTGTTTTTCTGTGAAATGTCTCTGAAGTGATTCTGCATCAAGAAATCATTAAGACAAGCATTTATTAAAGCTTATGTTCTGCTGTTTGATCAAAATAAAATGGCGGCCAGAACTCCTGGTAGTATTGATGTGCCTCAAGTTTGGTCTAAGTTTGGTGTTTGTTTTGCAGACACAGAATCAATAAATTATTTATTTTTTATGGGAGGTATTTTGACAAGTGGCAACTTTGTTGTGCGGTGCCCTTACAGTAAGACAGTTTTGGTGGCTTGCTCTCGTTCTCTTTCGCTTTGTTTGAGACCAATAGAGATTCGAACTCCAGGTTCTTCAGGAGTGAAGTTCTGGTATGTCACGTTTCATATTTGCTGCTTTATGGAAAACAATTTGGTACATTACTACCATATGTGAAAACAAGGCTTTGTACTTTTAATAATTTTTATCTCTCAATTTCTAAATAATCCCATCGGTTATTGAAAATGCTCTTCACCTAGTTACAAATTTATAAATAAAGTAGGCACACAGTAAAAATAGGTTTGACTTGCTGTGAAATAAAGAAAAATTCCCTGTCTTTTTTTCTCCGCAGAGTCGGCCTAGAAGAGGAACTGGACATGCTTCGAGTCCAGTCTGCTATGGACCGAACCACAGTGAAGGAGCTCCACATGTGTCTAGCAAACGATCATCAAGGTGAACCCTCTTTGATTGTTTTGTTGTTTGAGTATTTTTGGCAATTGTCTTTTTACCCCTTTTAGTTTAATCTGAAAACAGCATTCCCAATATTGTATAATTATTCTACTATATAGTTAATTAATATTAATAAACATTTACTGAGCATCTACAGACAAAAAGGAAGGATTACAATGTCAAAGTGTCACCTCTCATGGTGAAGAAGCATGCTTGTTGCTATCCGTTCTCCTCTGGGAAATGTGTATTAATCAGGAGAATTAATAACACTCCCCCCCCTGTGGAATTAACAGAACAAGTCAATTAAGACTTGATCAACTCCTCGCACATTGATTGGAAGATCAAACAGCATCAGTCTTGTCTGCATACATCATTCTCGGTGTTAAAAAGCACAGCACACTTAATCTCCTCAGTGACACTGTCAGATGCTGACCACTTCATCCTACGGCCTTAATTAATTAGTTCAATAACAGATCTGTTCTAGATCACTTTAATTTTCTCCACAACTAGTGACATTGTCTTACGCTGCAATGACTTGATATAAAGGAGAGCTCTAATTAACTAATTTGCTCTTATTGATGGTCTTGTTAAGAATCAGGCAGAAAAACAAAAAGACAGTTTTGTTTTTGTTCTTCTGTCAAGTGGAGCGGTTGATAAGACACATTGAACTTTAATAATGTACATAAATAATCTCATATTCAATCACAATTAATCAGTTACAGAATTTCTCAGCAATCAAATAAAATAGATTTTTTATCACAAATTTAAAGTATCATAAAGATTCTGTATATTTGTCAGATTGTAGATGTATTGATTATCAGTAAAACGATTACACTTTAATCTGTGATGATGTAGCGGATAAAGTTTCAATTTTATCACAAGCTTACACATCTCTTTCAGGAATTTAAAGGAAGTGGCTTGTGGCCTGGATCTTATTGTGTCATCGCTCGCTGAACTGCATTGGGTTTCTGGACCTTTGGTTCCAACACCCTTTTCTCAGCTGGTATGACTGGGAATAATGTTAGCACAGCAGCTGTTCAGACCAGACCAGTTCATGGGTTGCTCCGTGGCAGAGAGGTAGCTCTGGTTTTGTCTGGCTCAGGTTGTTGAATGGTTTCCCATTTTGGATCACTCCGGAACCAAATCGGTCTTGAAAAAAGTACTCGTCATCTTCCACTTTATCTGGGACAGGGTTGCGGGGGCTGCAGACTCAGCAGAGACACTCAGACGTCCCTCTCCCCAGACACTTCCTCCAGCTCCTCCGGGAGGAGCCCAAGGCGTTCCCAGGCCAGACGGGAGACATAGTCCCTCCAGCGTGTCCTGGGCCGTCCCCTGGGCCTCCTCCCGGTGGGACGTGCCTGGAACACCTCCCAAGGAAGGCGTCCAGGAGGCATCCGGTATAGACGCCCGAGCCACCTCAACTGGCTCCTCTCGATGTGTGTGAAAAAAGTAACTAAATGAAACCTTGCAGGAACAAGCTTACAATCTAAATAAAACATTTATCACAACTGAATCTTACAAGTCTGTCTGGCTTGGTTTCCACTTGGCTGGAAACCTTCTTGCTGGTCTTGTGGATAACTTTCTCTCTAGAGTTTCAGCATGGAGCTTGTCAGCTCTATGCAGCTGGTATTTTCCAAGGAAAGGAGTCATCATGAGGACCTGATCAGCCAATCAGATGCGGACTTTGGCTGTGAATTCTTCTATTTCTTTTCTGTCACATTCTTGACATACAGAGAGAAACAAGAATGTTAGAAAACTGTCATTTTAAACAAAACAAAAAAATCTTGAGGCAGAAGGTGTTTCACATGTAATCAGTCTATTGAATGTTGGTGGTGACTGTGGCTCAGTGGGGAGAGTAGTTGTCTTGCACTTGGTTCGATTCCAGCTTCCTTCTGCCACATTTTGAAGGGCCCCTGGGCAAGGCACCTCAATTTGCCTATTGATCTGTGGATTGGTCTTTGACTGTGCACGGTTGTTAGTGCAACTGGGCAAATATGGTTCTACTGTGTGATTGGTATGACTAGAAAAGCTCTATGGAAAGTCAGTACACTTACCATTTAAACAGATGGTTTAAGTTTAGAGTTTTAACACATTAATTGCTTTTTAATGATAGTGCTAATAGAGTTAAAAGTTTTTCTTATTTGCTAAATTAGCAAAATAAGATCATTTACATGAGTGATATTTTACCATAGAACACACTCAGACCAGACTGAAGAGTCTTTAACACTTCAGGGTCCTAAAAACATTCATTCAATGAAGATTCAGGACACCATCGCCATGGGCTAAGTTGTTTTTTCTTCATCTATGAGTCCCGCAAGCACATATTTCCTGGCCTTGGTGAAATCCGTTAAATGTATGTGAAGTCATGTAAGGTCACACAAGTAATAACTCAAATTTTCAGAGTCTTAAGTTTGTTAATGTAATGCAAATTAGTTTTAGAGTTAACTGAAGACCGTGAATTAGGAGTCAGTGGGAACTCAACATTATTGCAAAAAATTGTAAAAGGCCACAGCATCTTTGTGGAGAGGAACCTGTGTGACCCAATCAGATGGATGTGGGGTTGAAACGCTCACTCTGAAATCACACTAACAAAAGGGGGCAGATGAAAGGAACGGGGCCTTTGAGCTGCTTCCTATGAGGAGTCATGGGAGGGACGTTAATGTATGCAGCGGTGCCAGAACCTCCTTCAACTGCATGTGACTAGGGAGCCACCACGTCTTCTTATCAAGGTTGTGCTGAGGTACCAACTCCCATGCCACTATCACGGGAGCTGGATAATTGTCTCTCAGCCTGGTTATGTACCCAACGAACACAGCAGCCCTCCTGTCCTATTTGGTGCTCTGTGTGATTTAATGTGACACATAAGGAAGACAAAAGGCCAGGCTAATTCAACGTAACAAACTTCCCTGGGCAAGGCGTCAACGTAAGGCAAGGAGCAGCAGCTTTTCACAGAACAGCCCTCTTTCTTTCTGCTTCTTCCTTCTACAGCTTCCTTTTTTCTCTAGTGCCCTCAAAAAAATATACCTGACCTGAAAAGTCAAGGTCCTGAATATTTAATGTTTCTAGCTCATTGTACAAATTATTTTGGTCGTCTTGTCATTAATCCTTAAAAACAGAGAAGGAAAGGCAGAAAGTTTTCGATTGTTTTGTGTTGCCCTTTGCATATGGTTGAGCAGAGGTACTTCCACATTGCCAGGTAGATACCGCGATTCAGATAGTGACACAAAAGCTGTAACATTGTGTTTATGTGCATTAAACCCTTGAGCAATAAGACTTTGCATGCATTCTGTTTTTATCATCTGAAATCAGATGTTTGCCATTGCTATCATTGATGTTTCCAGAATAAAGCAGCAAGTATGTCTGTGGAGAATAGACGTGCTCTGAGGAAACACAGAGGAGTACAAAGGAACGCGGCCTGGGGCAATGTGCTCATGTGGGATTCAAGCACTTCTCCTGGTTTGTTTAGGATCCCCCGAGAAAAGTTGCACATAGTCAGAGCTACTGTGTGCCTTTGAAGACTGTTTTTCGGTTTCTTTATGGGCTACTAAATAAAACACCCTCCTGTTAATCAGACGTTAAAGGGGCTGTAGTTGATAAGACTTTTAAAACAGGAGGTGAGTTTAAGATGGGAACATTTTTAAGGACATCTGAAAATGGCATTATTGCTGTGATTGACTAAAGAAGGAAAAAACCCAGACCTCGGGAGAGAAATTAGACCTTACTAATGTTAATTGATTTAATGTGTCCGTTTTATTATAATTCTATTGATTGTCTCGCCAGGGTTTGACACAATGTGTCACAATAATGAGCTTTGTTCCTTTTTACAGAACTGCTTCACAAAATGGCAGAGGAGCAGCAGGTCAAAAGCAGCACTCCGAACAAACCTTCTCTTTCTTCAAGCCGACTGAAACAGTCTTTTAAAAAGGTACGGCACTGTGCCATCTCTAAGTGCTCTGTGTCATTACCAATAAAAGAAACCCGACAAAGCCATCTCCTGCAAACTGTCTCCTGGAAAACTTGGCTTTGCTCTCTCAAGGAAGATTTGAAGGGCTTTTATTACTTTGTAGTCATCTCAAAGTCAAGTGTCAGCTGGTAAATACTTTGTTTTTCTCAGATTTACAAAGAGGAACTCTGTAAATAGCAAGAAGCATTTCGCTTTTCCCATAAAATAGTATTTTGTTATAAATTTCGTAGTAGAGGTATTAGTAGGTTGCATTTGTTTTAAAATCTTGCTTGCATGAGTTCATGTGATGCTTCAGTTGTTTTCATGACCGTGACTCATAACAACTTGTGATAGCTGTCTAATTTAGTTTGAAAGGTATCTGGCTTTACCAGCAGGAAGAGTACGAGAACCAAATAAAAAGGAAAAAAATGCCTGGAGGCACAAACCCAGCAGGCAGCCCCTGTTCTCTTAAACAGTTTCCATTGAAGATCTAACAAAAGCACTAAGAGTGCCTGGTTGCTGTCTATTTAAGGCAGATCAGGGTAAGGGTGCGGCAGTCAAATGTCCACACCCTGAGGTAACCCCTAACCCCCAGCAATCTAAGGCATCAAAGATTACAGCAAATGTTAGTCGATAGGAGGGAAACCAGTGACATCATAGCTCTAATTTCAAACTGTTTGTCCTCATGGATTCTTCAGAGAGAAATATTTAGTTTCCATATAAATGATCAAAAAATAAATAGATATGTTTTGAGAAGTAATGGTTTAAAATGCTGCGGCATAGTAGAAACAGGTGCCATTGGGATATAGTATTTTAATATTACAATATCGAAATCGGTTGGGATTAACCTACATTTTCTAATCGTTCTCTACATTCAACGTTCCTGTTATCTGCTGACAGTTGTGCTCTCTTTGAGCTTCCAGATATGTCCAATGTTGAAGAAAATGTAGATGACTCTTCACAAGAACCACACTCATACCAAAGAATGTTGTTGGCAGTGTGAACTTGTAGTGCTTTGCTTGGTGCATTCACTGGTTTTATTGAACCTGACTGGTTACCGGTTAAGAAAATAACCACAGACAAAAGTTGGTGCTCTAAAAACTCTCTGCTGTACCTTTCTGCTTTCATCTAAGACGCTACCTTCAATGAACACAATAAAACAGTTTTTACTAATGTGATAACTGAATATGGTTTATTGGTAAGTTAATTTTAAAACAGTAATGGTTGTTGTCCTAACTCTTTTTGCTTTGTAACCATTAAAACGGATAACCGTTTTATCCCTAAGACAAAGTTCCCACAGTTTCTTTCATGTTTTGATTAGTATGGAAAAAAGAAAACCTAGTATGAACCCATTTTTGAATTTTCACTCCTTATTGCGATAAAAACTTAACAATAAAGGAGATTTTAAAAGTAATGTATATGCTAATGAGACCCACAATAATTTATTTGCATAGTCATACACTACTATTTTATCCATTTGTATTTTAAGTTATTGCGCTAGAACTGGTGTATGAATGCAACCTCATTAAAAAATAAAAAAATTATTTTAACTCATTTATTGGACTCAAGATTTTAAACTGGAACTTGAATTCTCACACTGGGTTGGATTTAGATGCAAAACATAGCATCAAAACTGAAATTATTGTTTTTGTCGCTGTTTTATCACAAAGCAGATTACAGTATCTAAGAATCACAAAGATAATAAATTTTGCTTTAAAAAAATCTGTATTTAGTATAAAATATTCCAGTTATGATTTCACCTTGCAAAATGAAACAAAGCTGATCAAAATTCTGAGTTGGAAGCTTACCTCAGCTTTGTGTTTTATGATTTGTGAAATGGACTAATAATAAAAGCTGAATACTGCTGTTTTTTCAAGGTAAATGTCCAGAATGTTCTAAAAAATTTGAGTTGGGAATTGGAAAGTACGTAGGAACTGTGCTAAGATCTTTGATGCTTTCAGATGAAACGACTGGAGCAGAGGATGATGTCATTGGAGGAGCAGACAAAAACACTGAGAGAAGAGAAAGAGCAGTTACTTCAGGCCAATGAAGACCTGGCCCACAACTGCCGAAGACTCCAAGCCTTAATCGATTATCGGAGAAAGCAGGAAGCTGACCGAGAAGAGGAGGCCCAAACCCGGGCCCTGGCCCAGGTTGAGCAACACTCTGGTGAAATCATGGCTCTAGAAGGCAGGCTGGCCACATCTCAGAAAGAGAGCACCAGACTTAATCATCGGTTGCTCAAACTGAGGCAGGAACTGGGTATCGTGAGAGCAGCCAGGGACTTCTACAGGAACCGAGCAGCAGGATTGGCACGAGCAGCTGGGATTGTGAACAACATTAACGGCAAGGTCAAACTCAAGACAGGCTGGCACAGAGGTCTTCTACGCCAGCGCATCCACCGAACAGTCAGCTCCAATCAAGCCATCAGCTGGCAAGGCCGCAGCCCCAGTCCCACTAAGGACGAGTGGGAGGACATGAGTGCAGATAGGTAATGATGCACGTGCACATGCACAGACACTTATTCTCTCATCCAACCGCTCATTATTTTTAGGCGGTTAGAGCCGAGAGGACGGGCTGGCTGAATTTTGGGGATACAGCATCAAGGGGACAACGTGCATATGCAAAGCGTAAGCAAATGGGTGATTGAATTTCATTGTCTGTCTAGTTGGTATTCAGAAGCCAAAACAAGAATGTGAGCAAGAATGATAGAGAGAAGGAGAGAGGAGGGAGAATCTACTGTCAGATCCTTTGAAATATCCTGGGACGACTTGCTCGGAGCTTATTAACTGAAATTTGCATGCAAAATTAGCCACCTCTCTGCACAAAGTTGAACCGATGCCAACAAAGCCCAGGGATAAGGGGGCCGCCAAAGCCTTGATACCTTCCAGTGATGTCATTTTCATGCACTAGTCACGCTACCCTGAAATTGACAGTTTGGCAGTTTGATTTAATTTACTGGTTCTTTGCATATTTACAAACCCCCCCTGACAGCACTAAGGATCCCCCTGCAAGGACTCCCGAACCCCTCTCCCGTTCATACACACAATCATATATGCTTGGAGGCTTACCCCACCTTGTGTCTAGTTATGTTGGTTATCTTGTGGCATGACAGTTCCCAGATGCATGGGTGTGTGCTGTTTCCTCCAGCCACCCCTTAACCACCTCCTAACACACACCTACACATCTTTCCATCGCGCTTCTCTCCTCTCCTCCCCTGCTTGCCTTAATTCTGTTAGATAAATTTTGAATGACCCAACTCGGATCAGTACCAGATGTCTACAAGATGTTTAACAGCCTCTAAATTAACAACCATCAACAGTAATTATTTCATGTATGTTTTATGCAAAATAAGCTTCTGAACCATCTACTGAACTGTGGTTGGTTGATTTTAAACCATCCCTCAGTCTTGCTTACTCACCAACTAATTCATCAAACTGTAATCCTCCCCAGCTCTATCCGCACGGGGCCATTTAACAGGGACTGGGTGCACCGATGCCCAGCTTCCCTAATACCCCTCTATGTGGCTAATAAGCAGCAGTCTAATAAATGCTTCACCTGAGAGGAGGATCTAAGCGGATTTGTGAACAAGAGGTTTGAACCGAGATGTTGTCTTATTTAAGACACTTGTCAACTGATTTGAAAATGTAAAGCCTTCTTTTTTCTGATGTTACACCAATCCTCTTTTCAAAAATGGGATTAGAAAATTAAGTAACTATGCCTTGGAGCATCAAAAAAGGTGTCACTGTTATTATTTGACAAGACCATTTTGTCACTTCAAAACCACAAACTGCGAAGTAGTTTATTCATAATGTATGTGGTAGACCAACACCAAAAGCACTGCATAATTATGACGTGCAGGAATTTTGTTTTTACAAATTAAAATCAGACAACTGGTGTGCATTTATATTCAGCCCGCCTGAGTGATTACTCTTGAACCACTTTTTGATGCAGTTACAGCTTTAAGTCTTGTGAGGTAGGTCTCACATAACATCTAGAGACTGACATTCTGATCATTATTGTTCGCTAAATAGCTTAAACTCGGTCGAATTAGGTCCAGCTCCACAGCATGATGCTGCCACCACCCTGTTTCACTATGGGGATGGTGTGCACAGATAATGTGTAGTGCAGTGTTCTGGTGCACATCAGTCTTATCTGACCAGATCACCATCTTCCATGTTTGCTGTGTCACCTACATGGTAAAATGGTCTGAACTTGTATAGCGCTTTATCAAGTCCCCAGAGACCCCAAAGCGCTTTACACCACAATCAGTCATCCATCCATTCATCCACCCATTCACACACTGACACAAGTGAGGCTGCCGACAGGTGCCGCCGAGCCCTCTCACCACCATCGGCAAAGTGTCTTGCCCAAGGACACAACGACTGAGACGGACAGACCGGGGGTTCCAACCGGCCACCCACCGTCTACCACCTGAGCCACAGCCATACATGGTCTATGGAAAACTGCATTCGGGACTTATCATGGCTTTCTTCTAACAAATGCTTTCTTTTTGCCAGTCCTCCATAAATCCTCTAGATTTTTCGAGTTCACAACCAATAGCTGTTCTATGGACAGATTATCCCACCACAACTGTGGATCTCTGCAACTCCTTTAGATTTACCATCATGGGCGTCTTGGCTTCTCTGATTATTGATCTATTATCTCAACCTGAAATATTAAAGGATTTGAAATCCAACTAAATCCACCTCAGGATCCTCAGAATCTCATGTTCACTTTTCGCAGATGATGGTGTGGTTTTGTTTATTTCTGTAGGCCATGACTTTAAGCGAGCACCAGAATGGTTTGCAGCTAAGTGTGAAGCCGCTGGAATGAGAGTCAGCTTCTCTAAGTCTGAGGCCATGGTTCTCGACCGGAAACAGTGGCACTGGTCCCTCTGGTTTGGGGTTCAGTCTCTGTCTCAAGCAGAGGGGTTTAGCTATTTTGGTGTCTTGTTCACAAGTTATGGTAGGATGTGGACACTGCTCCTGTCTGTTGTAATGAAGAAAGAGCTGATCCTCGATTTACCGGTCCGTCTACATTACGTTCCTCAGGTATGGATCATGACCCATAGAGCAAGATTCCAGATACAAGCAGCCAAAATGAGCTTCCCCAGTAGGATGGCTGGAGATAGGATGAGAAGATCTGTCATCTGGGGCAAGCTCGATGGAGAGCCTCTGTTTCAGCTGTGGTGGTTTGGGCATCCGATTGGGATGCCTACTGGGGGCCTTCCTTTGGAGGTTTTCCGGGCATGTCCCACTGGGAGGAAAACCTGGTGAAGACCCAGAACTCCCCGGAGGGACTGGGAACACCTTGGTATACCCCAGTTTGAGCTGGGGGATGTTGCAGGGGAGAGGGATGTCTGGGTTTCCCTCATGGATCTTCTAACTGATTTTGGGTTAGCTGTAATTGAATTATACACCGGTGTTCTGTTTAATGATGTGGTGACTTCTAAAGGCTGTTTTGTTTAGGGGTATCAGAGTAATGGGGGCACAATACATATGCATACCACACTTTTCAGATTTTTATTCAAATTCAAAAATTATTACAGTTGGTGGTTCTTTCTCAAACAAATGCAACTTTGGATCCCTTGATATTGATAGTAATCCTCAACAAGTCCCTGAGCCCCCACCAGACTGGATTTAATCCAGTGTTACCCCAGCCATGTCAACTTCCAGTTAGAGCCCCTTCTGAGCGGTCTTTACCTCTGCTGTTTCTCCCAAGCCCCACCTTAATAAACCCGCCAGCGTAAATGTCACTGGCTTCCACCTTCTTGTCAAAGGTCACTGTCAATAGACCCGTGTGTGTGTGTGTGTGTGTGTGTTATGAAGCCCTTACCGCGCGTCTACCAGATGCAAGTTTGCTCCGCTCAGCCATGCCTCTCACACAAGTCTGTCACACTCTGAGGGCTAATGAAGGCCACAGCCACTCTCATACATGTTGATGCATTCACCAACAGCATCAGACATCGCAGCTTTTCACTTAATTTACGCCCACATTTACACTTCCAGCTCAGAAATTGGACGGGACATTGATTTTCTGTTAGATGGAGGGGGGGGGGATGCACATATTTTTGCTTGATGTCAACTAAATCAACCGTAAAAGGTAAATTGGATTTTTTTTTTCTAAGGGTAGTACTTTCAGAACCAGGGTGGTTGGTTCGACTTCTTTGCTGTAATAAACTTTACCTTTCTCTACAGTGACAGTGGTGAGGAGTACTCGGATAGTCTGAACAGGGGGTCCTCTGGGACGGACCTTCACAGACAGAAAACTAATAGAAAGGTTGGTTGTTGTTCATTATCTTTTTCTTTTTTTATTGTTTTAAAGCTAAAATTCTCCATCAGATTGGACCACTGGATTTGTTCCCCATGCTGACTGCATCTACAAGTGTACCGTTATATTCAGTCATTGTTTTATGAAACTTTATGATCATTATGTTGTTTTTTTTATACCTTGTTGTGTCTAACAAGTAAAATGTTCCATAAATATACAGTTCTTATCAACACTACTACTGACGATTTATTTTGGCTCTCCCTGACCCAACAAGAGGAAATAAAGAAAAGATAAATATGTGGCGTTGTACCTAGAGCCACATTATCACACTGAGATGAAGCAAGTCCCCTCCTTGTTCCTCTACTGCCTGCCAGCCTCTCTCCCTACTACTCGTACTTGTCGTCTTCCGCTTATCCGGGACCGGGTCGCAGGGGCAGTAGACTCAGCAGAGACACCCAGACGTCCCTCTCCCCAGACACCTCCAACTCCTCCGGGGGGAGCCCAAGGCGTTCCCAGGCCAGCCGAGAGACATAGTCCCTCCAGCGTGTCCTGGGCTGTCCAGTGGGCCTCCTCCTGGTGGGACGTGCCTCGAACACCTCCCGAGGAAGGCCTTCCAGGAGACATCCGGTATAGATGCCCGAGCCACCTCAACTGGCTCCTCTCGATGTGGAGGAGCAGCGGCTCTACTCCGAGCCCCTCCCGGATGGCCGAGCTCCTCACCCTATCTCTAAGGGAGTGCCCGGCCACCCTACGGAGGAAGCTCATTTCAGCCGCTTGTATCCGGGATCTCGATTTTCGGTCATGACCCAAAGTTCATGGCCATAAGTGAGGGTAGGAACGTAGACCGACCGGTAAATCGAGAGCTTCGCTTTTCAGCTCAGCTCTCTCTTCGCCACAATGGACCGGCACAGCGCCCCCATTACTGCGGCAGCCGCACCGATCCGTCTGTCGATCTCCTGCTCCATTCTTCCCTCACTTGTGAACAAGACCCCGAGATACTTGAACTCCTCCACTTGAGGCAGGAACTCCCCTCCAACCTAAAGAGGACAAGCCACCCTTTTCCGGTCGGGTACCATGGTCTCTGACTTGGAGGAGCTGATCCTCATCCCAGCCGCTTCACACTTGGCTGCGAACCGCCCCAGCGCGTGCTGTAGGTCTTGGCTAAAGGGGGCCAGCAGGACCACGTCATCTGCAAAAAGAAGAGACGAAATCCACTGGTCTCCAAACCAGACCCCCTCCGGTCCTTGGCAGGGTCTAGAAATCCTGTCCATAAAAGTTATGAACAGGACCGGTGACAAAGGGCAGCCCTGCCGGAGTCCAACATGCACCGGGAACAGGTCCAACTTAGTGCCGGCAATGCGGACCAAACTCCTGCTCCGCTCATACAGGGACCGGATGGCCCCTAATAAAGGGCCACCGATTCCATACTCCTGGAGCACCCTCCACAGGGCATCACGAGGGACACAGTCGAATGCTTTCTCCAGGTCCACAAAACACATGTGAACTGGTTGGGCAAACTCCCATGAACCCTCGAGTACCCTGTAGAGGGTATAGAGCTGGTCCAGTGTTCCACGGCCGGGACGAAAACCACACTGCTCCTCCTAAAGCCGGGGTTCGACTATCGGCCGGACTCTCCTTTCCAATACCCTGGCGTAGGCCTTACCAGGGAGGCTTAGGATCTCATCCACCCCCAAAGCCTTGCCACCGTGGAGCTTTTTAACCACCTCGGTGACTTCAGCCTGGTTGATAAAAGAGTCCAACCCCGAGTCCCCAGCCTCTGTTTCCACCAGGGAATGCGTGATGGCAGGATTCTCGAAGTACTCCTTCCACTGCCCAAAAATGTCCTCAGTCAAGGTCAGCAGCCTCCCACCCCCACTATAAACACTGTTGGCGAAGCACTGCTTCTCCTTCCTGAGGCGCCGGACGGTTTGCCAGAATCGCTTCGAGGCCAACCGGTAGTCCTTCTCCATGGCCTCACCAAACTCCTCCCAGGCCCAAGTTTTTGCCTCTGCCACAGCCTGGGCCGCTGCACGCTTGGCCTCATGGTACCCGTCAGCTGCCTCAGGAGTCCCACAAGCCAGCCACAGCAGATAGGACTCCTTCTTCAGGTTGACAGCATCCCGTACTGCCCGGTGTCCACCACCGGGTTCTGGGATTGCCTCCGCGACAGGCACCACAGACCTTACGGCCGCAGCTACAGGCAGCAGCATCGACAATAGATGGGGAGAACATGGTCCACTCGGACTCTATGTCTCCAACATCCCCCGGAATCTGGTCAAAGCTCTCCAGGAGGAGGGAGTTGAATACATCCCTGGACGAGGGTTCCGCCAGGCGTTCCCAGCAGACCCTGACTATGCGCTTGGGCCTGCCAAGTCTGTCCGGCTTTCTCCTCCTCCAGCGGATCCAACTCACCACCAAGTGGTGATCAGTGGACAGCTCAGCCCCTCTCTTCACCCAAGTGTCCAAAACATGCGGCCGAAGGTCTGATGATACGACAACAAAGTCGATCATTGACCTCCTGCCTAGGGTGTCCTGGTGCCAAGTGCACTGATGGACACTCTTATGTTTGAACATGGTTTTCATTATGGACAATCCATGACCAGCACAGAAGTCCAATAACGTAACACCACTCGGATTCAGATCGGGGAGGCCATTCCTCCCGATCACGCCTCTCCGGGTGTCACTGTCGTTTCCCACACGGGCGTTGAAGTCCCCCAGCAGAATAATGGAGTCCCCGGGAGGGGCACTATCCAGCACCCCCGACAGGGACACCAAGAAGGCCAGGTACCCCGCACTACTGCTTGGCCCGTAGGCCGAAACAACAGTCAGAGACCTGTCCCCAACCCGAAGGCGCAGGGATGCGACCCTCTCATCCACTGGGGTAAACCCCAACACGAGACGGCTGAGCTGGGGGGCAACAAGCAAACCCACCCCAGCCCGACGCCTCTCCCCGTGGTCCACTCCAGAGTAGAAGAGAGTCCAACCCCTCTCGAGGAGATGGGTTCCAGAGCCCACGCTGTGCGTGGAGGTGAGCCCGACTATTTCTAGTCGATATCTCTCGACCTCCCGCACAAGCTCAGGCTCCTTCCCTCCCAGCGAGTTGACATTCCACGTCCCTAGAGCCAGCCTAAGCATCCGGGGATCGGGCCGCTGAGGTCTCCACCTTCATCTGCCACCCAATCCCCTTTGCACTGGTCCCTCACGGTTTCCCCTGTAGGTGGTGGGCCGACTGGGGGATGGCCTCGCGTCTCTCGTTCGGGCTTGGCCTGGCCGGGTCCCGCGAAGAGCAACCCGGCCACCAGGCACTCTCCGGCGATTCCCGACACCAGGACTGGCTCCCCGGTGAGACCCCGGCTCCGCCATACCAGGCGACGTCACGTGCCTCGATATATTAGTCTTCCTGAAGGATTCTTGAACCACTCTGTCTGACCCATCACCTAGAGCTTGTTTGCCATGGGAGACCCTACCAGGGGCATTTAAGCCCCAGACAACATAGCCTCTAGGATCATTTGAGCCCCCAACCCCTCCACCACGTTAAGGTGGTACTACATCTGCACTAAATATTACATAACAGTTGTTGTCACGTTTGCTGCTTGGTTGCAACACTTGAGATATACAAGTACATCTCAAGAAATTGGAATATAATGAAAGATGTCATTATTTTTTTTCTCTAGCTGGAACTCATATCTTATATAGATTCATTACACATAAGGTGAAATACTTCAAGCCATTATTTCTTGTATCGTTGGTGATTATGTCTTACACATAATGAAAAGCCAAAATTCAGTGTCTCAGAAAATGTTTATATTACGTAAGATCCATAAATAAATTATATTCCAAACAATAATGACAAGCTTCTGATTAGTATGTTCATTTCTATGCACTCAATACTTGGTTGGGCCTCCTATTGCATGAATTACTGCATCAATGCGGTGTGACGTGAAGATGATCAGCCTGTGGTTCTTCTGAGGTGTGATGAGGGCCAGATTTCCTTGATAGCATTGTTAGGTCCGGTGTCTCTCATGCTTTTGACAATACTGCATGGATTCTTTGTGGGGTTCAGGTCAGCCCAGTCTGCTGGCCTATCAAGACAGTAACACCATGGTCAGTGTCTGCAGAAGGAAGCGTGAAGTGCTCTAAAATGTCCTTCAGAAAACCCAATGGACCAGAACCAGCAGATAATATGGCTCCCCAAATTCTGCATTTCAATAAAATATTTGGCTTTCACTCCCCTCGATGCCCACACTTGATGTATATTTGATATATTTCAGGATCACAGGGAGTCCCTGATTTGGAAATCTCAGGGTTTCATATTCATTTTTTGCCTATGATGTGGTTTTGTTGGATTCTTTAAAACATGACCTTTATTCCACACTTCCAGGCTTCATTCCTAAAAAGAAGCTCCTAGGATTAGAGTCCATCTAATTTCATCTGATTTGTATGCCTGCGTGATTCCTCCCCTTGGTGATGTGGTCCCACTGAAAGGTTAACCAGAGGTATATCAAGGACTTGATGGAGAAACTATTTGTCCTTTCTGACCTGGGAATCCCTGGAATTTCCAAAGTATGAATGCAAATCCTTGTACAACAACTTGAAGTTAGTTGTCTTTCCCAGGAACACTTATTTACAGGTCCTTCTCAAAATATTAGCATATTGTGAGAAAGTTCATTATTTTCCATAATGTCATGATGAAAATTTAACATTCATATATTTTAGATTCATTGCACACTAACTGAAATATTTCAGGTCTTTTATTGTCTTAATACGGATGATTTCGGCATACAGCTCATGAAAACCCAAAATTCCTATCTCACAAAATTAGCATATCATTAAAAGGGTCTCTAAACGAGCTATGAACCTAATCATCTGAATCAACGAGTTAACTCTAAACACCTGCAAAAGATTCCTAAGGCCTTTAAAACTCCCAGCCTGGTTCATCACTCAAAACCCCAATCATGGGTAAGACTGCCGACCTGACTGCTGTCCAGAAGGCCACTATTGACACCCTCAAGCAAGAGGGTAAGACGCAGAAAGAAATTTCTCAACGAATAGGCTGTTCCCAGAGTGCTGTATCAAGGCACCTCAGTGGGAAGTCTGTGGGAAGGAAAACGCTGCACGAGAAGAGGTGACCGGACCCTGAGGAAGATTGTGGAGAAGGGCCGATTCCAGACCTTGGGGGACCTGCGGAAGCAGTGGACTGAGTCTGGAGTAGAAACATCCAGAGCCACCGTGCACAGGCGTGTGCAGGAAATGGGCTACAGGTGCTGCATTCCCCAGGTCAAGCCACTTTTGAACCAGAAACTGCGGCAGAAGCGCCTGACCTGGGCTACAGAGAAGCAGCACTGGACTGTTGCTCAGTGGTCCAAAGTACTTTTTTCGGATGAAAGCAAATTCTGCATGTCATTCGGAAATCAAGGTGCCAGAGTCTGGAGGAAGACAGGGGAGAAGGAAATGCCAAAATGCCAGAAGTCCAGTGTCAAGTACCTACAGTCAGTGATGGTCTGGGGTGCCGTGTCAGCTGCTGGTGTTGGTCCACTGTGTTTTATCAAGGGCAGGGTCAATGCAGCTAGCTATCAGGAGATTTTGGAGCACTTCATGCTTCCATCTGCTGAAAAGCTTTATGGAGATGAAGATTTCATTTTTCAGCACGACCTGGTACCTGCTCACAGTGCCAAAACCACTGGTAAATGGTTTACTGACCATGGTATCACTGTGCTCAATTGGCCTGCCAACTCTCCTGACCTGAACCCCATAGAGAATCTGTGGGATATTGTGAAGAGAACGTTGAGAGACTCAAGACCCAACACTCTGGATGAGCTAAAGGCCGCTATCGAAGCATCCTGGGCCTCCATAAACCTCAGCAGTGCCACAGGCTGATTGCCTCCATGCCACGCCGCATAGAAGCAGTCATTTCTGCAAAAGGATTCCCGACCAAGTATTGAGTGCATAACTGTACATGATTATTTGAAGGTCGACGTTTTTTGTATTAAAAACACTTTTCTTTTATTGGTCGGATGAAATATGCTAATTTTGTGAGATAGGAATTTTGGGTTTTCATGAGCTGTATGCCAAAATCATATCCGTATTAAGACAATAAAAGACCTGAAATATTTCAGTTAGTGTGCAATGAATCTAAAATATATGAATGTTAAATTTTCATCATGACATTATGGAAAGTAATGAACTTTATCACAATATGCTAATATTTTGAGAAGGACCTGCATGTGGCAGAGGCCATAATTAAACTCACAATCTTCCAATGGCCAGATGACCACTCTTCCTCCTGGTCCATTGACTGATATTTCAAACCGTGCAGCTGAAATCACAAAGAGGCGTAGCGTATATGGCGAAAAAATCACGATGAATGTTGAGGTACTTTTCAAGACAAACAGGTTCGCTTCATATCCAAATATGTAGAATCTGAATTTATATCATACAGTCACAATAAGATCTAGTTACATACAGTCCAATTCAGTCCTAATTATAGGACAGTGCAGTCAAATTCAGTTATGATAAAATGTCAACTGGCAAAACGTTATCTACATCCAGAAGTCCAACTGATCGCATCGAGATTTTGCAGAAGTCCCTCTTCCTGAACAAGCATGAGGCGACAGTGGAAAGGAACAACTTCCTCTAAATCCTCTATCCAAATGGATTCAGTGCTTCTAAAATAAGCTGTGATGAATCGTTAACATTTTCCAGAGTTTGCTAAACAATATACTGTACATTAGAGGGTGACATGGGAGTGGATTTTCTCTCCTGTCCCATCCCAATCCCAGGCCAGCATAACAAAAAAAGTCCTGTCCCATCCCACTCCTGGTAAATTGACTCCCACTCCCATCCCGCTCCCATTCAGAACGACTCCCACTCCTGTGCCACTCCCATTTTTATTTTCTTCATTTAGTCTTTTGGCAATTTCTTTGTTTGAAGGACCATTTAGGTCCCTGTTTTTAGCTGTAGTAAAGGCCAGTTAAAGTAAAAAGAATAATAATGAAGAAATAATAAAATATCAAACAAGGAAACAGACCATGCCTATCTTAGCTGAATAAACAAAATGTACATAGTTGTATTTTACTCATTTATTAAGTGATTGTTTCCTTTGAACAATGTCATTACTTTTATGTTTCAAGTTGCTTAAAATAAAGAAAAATCCACCTAGCAAGAGAACTGTTCTTGGTGAACAAAAGTGCAAAAAGGTATTACCTTCACAATTTAGAAACTGCATCTCAATGGTTCACAGCCCTGGTCCTCAGGGACCCCTTCCCTGCAAGTTTTAGATGTGTGTCTGCTCCAGAACACCTGATTCAAATTCTGACATGACCTCCTATACAGGCATCAAGAATGGAGGGTCAAACTGGACAAAACTAATACAATAAAATCATCATTACATAAATAAATGTTGTGAATGCCCCATAAGTGAAGTAAATGTAACATGAAATAAATGTAACATTAAATGTGCCATTAAATTAAAGTTACCATTTATTTATTTAATACATCATTAGAAACAATAAATGTACTATTATATCATGAAATGGACTATTATGCAATTAAATGTGCCACTGAATAATTAAGTATAATTTTAAAGACATGACGTAACTAGTGGTACACTTAATATTTAATGATGTATTAAAATAAATTGTACATTTAATGGTACGTTACATTTTTTTCTATTTCACAACATATTTATTTAATATCTTCCCTTGATGAAGCCTTTCTATATGAAGTCCGCGAGGGGACAAGGGGGGATTTTCTTTTTCTTCTGGGTCCCCACGCAATACTTTTTGCGTTCCCACGCAATACTTTTGCATTATCTCGCAATAGTCTTTGCGTTATCTCGCAATACTTTGTGGGAGACCCGTTTTTGAGATTTATTGAGTTTTATTTTGAAATCGGCCTTAAATAAAATTATCTTCAATCAGACTTAAAGACAGTTATTATCCACAAGCTGTCAGACTACTGAACTCTGGACAATAATGCTGCACGAAACCACATCTGTGACACTTTATTTGCTTATTGCTGCTGCATGATGTGTACTTTTTTGTTGGCACGCCATTAGTGCTTTTGTTTTTATCGTGATTTGAACGGTTCTTCTTATCCTAAGCATTTAATCGCATTGTTGACTGCATGTTAACCTGCATATGACAAATAAACCATATCAATGCCATATCAGTGTTGTTTGTTTTGTGAGCAGTTTGTCATCTGTGCTGCTGTTCCAAAATGCACAGCTTTCTCAAATTGATTAACAACTTTTGCGAGCGAACGCAAACGTATTGCGTGGGGACGTGAAAGAAAAAAAAGAATTCCCCCATGTCCCCTCGTGGGCTCCGTACCTTTCCCCTCTACTGTGGCAAAGGCTCTTAAATCTTTAGAGCACATGCAGCAGTTTTGTTGGTCAGATGAGACTTGACACATGATGGTACTTTTCGTTTGATGAATGAAGAGATGCAGGGTTGATTTAATCCAGAATCTGCCTTATAAGTCTCCCTTAATCACTGGTGAACTTGATTACGACTAAACACGTTTTACAAGCAGCAGACTGCGTGTTGAAACCGCTGCATTCATCTCTCCTGAAGTTTGGTAATATTTGCGACTTTCCTGTCAGCTCTATGAGTTTTATAGATACGTCCTTACTTCTGACTTTACGTTGCAAACCCAATTTTACCAGGTCCAGTTCTTCACCAGCGTTTGCTCCCTCCATTCTGGACGCAGGTGGAAAACATCGATCAGAAGCACTGTTGGCTTGTGGGTCGTGTAGTTCGTTTGACTCGCATTATAGTATAGGCTTCTTGGAAAAAAAACTACACAATGGCAGCGTCAATTCAAGTTTTTTTTTTTCTTAAAGTTTATAACAAAGTCTCAGTTTTACATTTCCAAAGACAATTGATCCTAGTTTGTTTTCCCTCCTATTGGTTAGCTCCCGCTCCCGTCTGCTCCGGTTTATTTTTTATCCTGTACCGTCCCAATCACGTGATCTTTACTGACGCCGTCTCCCATCCCTGACCCGTGGGATTCCCGAAAACATTTCAGCCTCTAGTGTACATGTACATCTCATTTGTCCTACGATCCAAGCTTACCCTCTTATCTTAGTGCTGTTTCAGCCCTGTGACGACATCCCAAAGCTCCAAAGCTGCAACAGCAGTTGGTCAACTTCAGCCCCTCATTCTGTATAGATGTTTTCATGTGAAGCATGCAGAACTTGTAGATAACGGATGAAAAACGATGATCTGGTTGAAGCTGTTTTTTCTTCCACCTCTTTATTAAACACCAGAAGAGCAAGTTGAAAAGTAGATGAGAAGAAAGGGTTGTTGTCTGCAGTGCATTTACCTGCGAGCTGTCAGGACTCCTTTTTAGTTTCCTCTTTCCAGATCCCTTCAATAGGCCCATCACCTCCTCCAACCTCATTGCTTTGACAGCCCAGGTCCCCACACAACACGCTGTGTCACAAACCAAAGAGTTCATTTCCCCTCTCCATCTCTGCGTGTGTGATCAAACCTGGTTCTGATTAAATCTTACCTGATGTTAGGAGAGGGGGGCTTTGATGTCATTACAAACTGTTTTGCATTGGGAGGTATCACACACACTTGCATACACATTTTTGCTTGCAAATGACAACACACTCCTAGCCTTCATACCGTGGGATGAATCAGAGCTCTCAGACAGTGATTGAACAAAGGCGGCATTTGCAAGCAGCTGTCAGAAATAATATCCTCGCCGAGAGTTTGTTGAACATGTTCAGGTGAATTATTTAAACGCAGGATGATTTGTCTTGTTGTGTTAAGCTGAGCGCAGTCTGTGATCACAGTGTCACCGTGATCCCCACCTCAGCAAGCGCAGCTTGTCAACTTCTGTGTTATATTAAACAGCGTTTTATGCCTAACTCACTGAATTTCTTTTTTCAGTCCGACAGACGTTCACTGATCTTCAGCACAGAAGCACCAGCAGCTGAATTCAACAGAAAACAAGGTAGCAAAAGTTTTCACACCTATAACAAACTAAAATAATCAAGTTCCAGTGCCTTGCAAAAGTATTCATATCCTTGAAATGTTTCCACATTTTGTCACCTAACAACCATGAACGTCAACATACTTCATTGTTTATTTTTTATGTAATAGACTAACACAAACTAGTGCGAAATGGGAAGAAAAAGGATTGACAAATAGAAATTGTAACAGGGCTGAATTTATATTCATTCCCCTTGACTCTGATACCTTTGATTGAGTCCACCAGTGTGTGAATCTCAGCATACATCCAACTGCCCTGTGAAGGACTCAGAGGTTTGTTAGAGAACAGTAGTGAAATACATGGCTCAAGTGGGATTATCTTTAGACAGCACAACTATTAGTCTTGCTCTCCACATGTCTGGCCTTTAGTGAATAGTATCAGGATAAAAACCATTAGAAGTCCTGTTTGCAGTTTGGCATGAGCCTTGTAGCGGACACAGCAAACATCCAGAAAGGTGATCTGGTCAGATCAAAGTAGAACTTGCATGCCTAACACTGTGCAGCGCAAAACTAACGCAGCACGTCACCCTGGGCACTCTATCCCCATGGTGAAACATGGTGGAAGCAACATACTGTGGGGATGCCTTTCTTCAGCAGGGACAGGGAAGCTGGTCAGAATTGAGGGGGGAAGATGGATGGAGCTAAATACAGGACTAGAAGAAAACCTGTTAGAGGCTTCAAAAGTCTTGAGACTAGGGCGGAGGTTCACCTTCCAGCAGGACAATGACCCTAAACATACAGCCAGAGATGCAATGAGAAGGTTTCAATCAAAGCATTATTCATGTGTTAGAATGGCCTAGTGAAAGTGCCGACCTAAATCCAATTGAGAATCTGTGACAAGAAAATTGATGGTGACAGGTGCTGTCCATCAAGTCTAAGCTTAAAATATGTATCAATCTCTCTCTGGATGTGCAAAGCTGGTATGAAGGTAAAGCTTAAGACCCGCAGCTGTAGTTGCAGTGAGAAATGGTTTTACAAAGTATGGACCCTAAGGGGCAGAATATGATTACATGCCACACTTTCCAGATTATCATATGTAAAAAAAGGTAGTTTTTCGTTTTACTGCTGTTGATCAGTGTTTTTCTCTCAACTGTTATAAATCTCAACCGTAAATCATTCTACCAGTTAAATATATCTCAGTTTTTACATGTGCTTCTACATTTCTACATGCGCCTGTTACCTCCCAGCTGGTGCATCTAAAAACAGATTTTGGGTTTTCCTGCACAAGTCACCTCTGAGGCAGCTGCATGTTCTTCCTCCTGTTAGATGATAAACAGCATGAGCCCTGGGAGCGAGGGACAGGTGGGGAGAAACGGAGGTGGAGGAAGAAGAGGATGTTGATGAAGAAGACCCGGCGCTGCTCCTCCTCTTCTCTGCAGCAGCGCGTTGAGTCTCTCCAGTGCCACATAGACATCCTGCGAAATGCCAGGAAAGATGCTCTCCTTGTAGCCAGAGAGCTGCGAGGGGCCAATGAAGCGATCAAGGCGCAGCTCAGCGCTCTCACTGAGCAACTCCACAGCAGCAAGCAGCTCACTCAGGTAGCAGAGGAGTAAACTGGGAAGGCCGGTTGCAAATGTTTCAAAATATCCTGTTTTTTAGGGGCTGAGAGTTGCAACCACAGAGCAGGGGAGTAGAAACCAAAACAAGTTTATTTGAATAGCACCATTCATACACAAGCTAATTCAGCATGTTTTACAGGAAAATCGAGGGGCATCCTATACGTTATGGGTTTAGATACAGTAAACAGTAATGTTTTTAGTCCTGATTTGAGGAGACAACAATTTCTACATATCTCAGGTTTTCAGAGAGTTGGTTCTTTAACTGAGGGGCATAGAAACTACATACTGCCTCGCCTTGTTTTATTCTGGTTCTGGGACACTGAGTGAACAGATGTCAGATAACCCAAAGGTTTTGCACGGTTTCATATCTGACCAACTGACCACTGTGGAATCTATTTCAGCTGGAAACCTTTTGGTGCCTTATAGAACATCAACGAGATTGGTGTTGGTCCACTGTGTTTAAGGACTGGTGTGATCCATTTTCCTGGTGTTGGTCAGGACTCAGACAGCAGCACTTTAAAGGAGCTGCAGCTGTCTCACTGATTTTTATAGACTCCAGTAAAGATGCCATTACAATAATCTAACCTGCTGTAAATAAAAACATGCACTAATTGCGTCATGTGTTGAGAGAAATGTAAAGTTGTATATTGTCAGCAATTGTTTGGTACACCTTAACCTGAGCTGCAGGCACCATATACAGGGGTTGGACAATGAAACTGAAACACCTGTCATTTTAGTGTGGGAGGTTTAATGGCTAAATTGGACCAGCCTGGTAGCCAGTCTTCATTGATTGCACATTGCACCAGTAAGAGCAGAGTGTGAAGGTTCAATTAGCAGGGTATATATTGAAATGCACACAACATTATGGGTGACATACCAGAGTTCAAAAGAGGACAAATTGTTGGAGCACGTCTTGCTGGCGCATCTGTGACCAAGACAGCAAGTCTTTGTGATGTATCAAGAGCCACGGTATCCAGGGTAATGTCAGCATACCACCAAGAAGGACGAACCACATCCAACAGGATTAACTGTGGACACAAGAGGAAACTGTCTGAAAGGGATGTTCGGGTGCTAACCCGGATTGTAACCAAAAAAAACATAAAACCACGGCTGCCCAAATCACGGCAGAATTAAATGTGCACCTCAACTCTCCTGTTTCCACCAGAACTGTCCGTCGGGAGCTCCACAGGGTCAATATACACGGCCGGGCTGCTATAGCCAAACCTTTGGTCACTCATGCCAATGCCAAACGTCGGTTTCAATGGTGCAAGGAGCGTAAATCTTGGGCTGTGGACAATATGAAACATGTATTGTTCTCTGACGAGTCCACCTTTACTGTTTTCCCCACATCCTGGAGAGTTACGGTGTGGAGAAGCCCCAAAGAAGCGTACCACCCAGACTGTTGCATGCCCAGAGTGAAGCATGGGGGTGGATCAGTGATGGTTTGGGCTGCCATATCATGGCATTCCCTTGGCCCAATACTTGTGCTAGATGGGCGCGTCACTGCCAAGGACTACCGAACCATTCTTGAGGACCATGTGCATCCAATGGTTCAAACATTGTATCCTGAAGGCGGTGCTGTGTATCAGGATGACAATGCACCAATAAACACAGCAAGACTGGTGAAAGATTGGTTTGATGAACATGAAAGTGAAGTTGAACATCTCCCATGGCCTGCACAGTTACCACATCTAAATATTATTGAGCCACTTTGGGGTGTTTTGGAGGAGCGAGTCAGGAAACGTTTTCCTCCACCAGTATCACGTAGTGACCTGGCCACTATCCTGCAAGAAGAATGGCTTAAAATCCCTCTGACCACTGTGCAGGACTTGTATATGTCATTCCCAAGACGAATTGACGCTGTATTGGCTGCAAAAGGAGGCCCTACACCATACTAATAAATTATTGTGGTCTAAAACCAGGTGTTTCAGTTTCATTGTCCAACCCCTATAGATGTTCAGTAAAGGTTGTCCTAGAAGGGAGCCTTGAGGAACCATATATGATCTCAAATGATACTAAGCAGTCCCAGTTGCACCTGTAAGATCTGAACCAAACTAGCATAGCACCAGACGATCCCAACTTCTTTTCCAGTCTATCGATCAGCATTTTATGATCAACCGTCTCGATTGGAGCGCTGAGATCCGGTATTACCAAGACAGAGGTTTTGGATGCATCACAGTTAAGTTGTTAGTAACTTAAAACCATTACTGATACACTCTCAGTGCTGTGATGTCTTACTATCACTGTGTCATAGTTTTCTACTGCGGTTAATTTCTTTAACCCTAATGTACATGAAAAACTGTGCAATTTAAATTCGTCCAACATGCCACTAAGAGAGACAAGGTAACGGGTTCTTTGGAGTCCCACTTCACTTCCTGTTGAGTTTTTTAGTGTTTACATTCTGATAGGAAACTCTAGGGTATAAATTAAACACATAGCAGGACCATGCTCTACCTGTTGAGGCCTCCCTATAAACATCAGCATATGTTCACACCACCAGACAGTCATGAATCTGATAGGCAGGATATTTTTCAGTGATAATATCTTGCCAGAGCAGTAACCAGCTAACACCAACTGGACATATAATTAGAGAGTATACCATGTTTCTTTTTTTGTTAAGTCACATTTCTGTGGACTCGTATAAACAAGTCAGAGTTCATCTTCCAGAACGTTGCCACCCAGGAAGTGGCCCTGGTGCACCCACCAAGCTTCTGATTGCTGAAACCCAACGAGACCTTAGACTCAGACACAGCAGTGTCGGCTCAGTTTCACCCACACAAACACACACACACACACACACACACACACACAGAGTGAATGAGTGGACAGAGAGGGAATTGCTATCTTCCTGTTTGTTTCGTCTCTCCTCCTGCAGTATTAATGCCACTCCACCAGAGAAAGTTGGAGTCGACTAACTGGTCAAAGCCAGGTCTAGTTGCCCTCTCTGGAAAGGCCAAGAGGTGATAGACTTTGGACTTGTTCCAGTCGGTCCTGGGCAACTCTCTAACTAAAACTCTGCTTGTAATTGGCTTAGGACAGCCTCCACAGGGGCCATCATGTGATAGGTAGCACGGCAGGTTCCCAGAGACTTGTTTGTGTTGCTCTGTCTCCTGATCCTTTAGCCATCCTGTCCTCTTTGCTTCTTTTCCTGGCTCACTGCTTTATGAAGTCATACACTTTTGTCTTCTGTCTTCCATTATTCCATCCTTTCCATGTAGTTCTTCCAGTTCAAACTTTTTTAAAAAACTGCATGTAATCATGACTACTTAAATAATAGTGTTGCTCTCTGAAGTATGTCAAATGCGAACATAAAGTGCTGGTTAATAATAAAAAATATCCTTATCCATTTTTATTTTTAAAAATCCAGACTTTTCAAAACGTTATTTATTTAGTAGTTTTTTTTAATGATTTTATAATATTTAAGTACAGATTAAACACAGTTGGATATTTTGGAAAGACTGCTGGAAAGCTGTTTCTTGTTTTTAAATGGTTTTAAGCACAAAGTTCAAGCATTTATTTTATATACCGGTTAATTTATTAAAACTACTAAACTATGAAATAAACACAATAATCTTCATTCAAATAACACGTAATTAAAAATGTGAATCTACACACACAAACACACTGTGTGTGGATACTGTGATATATATCACAGTATAAATTTGTTGTAATAAACTACCAAATTTAAACAATATAAAATACCAGTGTTGTTTGAGGTGAATAGCATTGAATAAAAGACAAAATCAGGGTTGGTACAGATGAAATTTGTTGGGTTTCTAAGCTGGATTTATCTGCCTTTCTCTTAATTAAGATGGATGGATGTTGGATGAGTCCTGTCACAGTTTTGTAGCTGTAACTGAGAAAAACACAATACTTTATACAGAAGATTAGGACACAGCTCAGTTTGGGTTTTTATTGGATAAAGATGTGAATGTGCAAATATTGTGCTTATTTAAAACCGCTGCTGTTAACTTGAAAAAGCATCAGTCATTCCACAGTTCTTAGACTGAAACAAAGGAGAGACACAGAGAAAGGAGTCCTCTCCTCCTTCCTAATGGGAGTACCAGTATATCCGTCTACGTCAGTGTCATTTCTCACCAGTGCTGAAAATGGCCCACGAAATCAGAGCTTGTCTTACAGGAAGTGTCATCAATGCCTCTCTTAATTCGTGCTCTGCTGCCACTGGGGCCATATTCCCACTTTTCATTCCCTGCTCCTCCCTCACCCTCTCCCCCACACTCCCAGGGGAGGCGGCATGTGTGTCTTGAGCAGAGCAGAGGAAACCTAAAACAAGAGGGATTCTATTAAAAGGTGTCAGCCAGCAACCAGATATCAATAACCTCCATGTATGCAGAGCAGGGAGCAAACCCTGGGGACTCTGTGGTTTCGTTTGTGTGTGTGTTGGCTCTGTGTTTTCCAGCTTTACTTTATTCGCTCAGAAGTATTTCCATGTATCATGTCTCCTATTTGTGCCATTAAGAATTTTTCATGTTTGACACAATGCCATATCAGTTAATCATTACAATATTGAGCCAAAGTTGTGATGTGATTATAGTTCATATTTCCTTATAAGGATACAGGACCTTGCTTTAATATCTGCCACAGACATGCGGCTCATCTTGATTTCTTTAGAACCATTGATACACTGAGTTGTACATGATCAAATTGTACCATTATTAAACGCAATTAATCGACTACTGAGCTCCTTCCTCTGTCCATCATTACAGCCTGATTCTGCAACACATCTTTATTACACATACCTGTGAAAAAGTGAAAACGTTGCTCCTTGTTGTAGCTTCATATTGCTCTCTACCTAAAACTTTACTTTTACTTACAATCACAGTTATACATCTCCAGATATTTCAACAGCTGCTGCCAAAATAATATATTTGGTTATTCTGATCTTATTTATTACTTGCTTCCTAAGTTAGCAGCTGATTAACTTATTTACCAGCTAGTTTGTTTCCTTAATGACTCACTTATCACTTTTTAACTAGTTTTACTTTCTTACTAACTTACCTACCTATTTAATTAATAACAACCTTATGAACATTGATCCTTAATTACAAAGATATTTTCCAGTTTGATTACTAACTGTTTAACTTGCCTAAATGCTAACTTACCTAATAACTTACTTACTTAATCTACTTAATAACGAATAAACAAACTACCGCAATCTTTTACTATCTTACTAACTTGACTAGTTACCTACTTATTTATTTACTTAATTACTTGCTTACTTAATAGCTAACCATCTTACTTTTATGCTTAATTGCAAACTTACTTTCTTATTCGACAACTAATTCACTTCACTAAATACTATGTTACTTAATAACCAACTTTCTTACTTACTTAAAAACAAACATATGCACTTATTTAATTACTTACTTAATAACTAACTTATTGCTATTGGTTAGCTACCAGCTTACTCACCGCTAACTTACTTGTAACTAATTGCTAGTAAACTCATTTACTAACTGGTTATCTAACTTACTTACATAATAACTAACTTACTATTGTACTTCCCAAATCACTCACTGATTTAATTTCAGTATACATTATTCAATAATTATATGATTATTAAACAAAGATTTAATATATCAATTAAATTAATTGTTATAAATAAACAATAATACATTTATTGTTGAGATTTGTTAAAATGCATTTAGTTCTGTTTGCACACAAAGTCCTGTCTGAGAGTGTATATATATATATATATATATACACTCTCACCCTACTGTTAGCGCCAATGAAGGAGACTGTATCCTATTACCTGCGATGATGTCCTTCTCACTGTCTGTTACTGGTTGGTCGGATCATGCAACCATGTGTTGTGGCTCGTTATTGTGTTTCAGTTCTCACCACGCTATAACTGAAATATTTCCACAGTTTGTTACAATTAGACCCAACTTCAGTTTTTAGTTGTTTTATCACTGCTATGAGTAGCTCACCAATCCTGTTGAGGCTTTCTCTCCAGAAGCTGAACTCTGACCTGGCTGGTGTGGAGCAACAGAAAAAGGTTTTGGAGATGGAGCTTGAGCAGTGGAAGCGGATTACGTTCCCCCCAAAAATGGCACCTCCACCAGCAACACCACCAGTAAACACTGAGTGTTCCTGTCAGGGCAGAACCCCACCTGCCCTGCAGTCCCTGGAGGCGGAGGTCAAACAACTTCAAGTCAGACTTAAGGTCAGTGCTTATAGAGTTAATCATCTACCCTCATACTCTACCTTCCTGTGCATGCCTTTTAGGATAAATCTCTTAATAGGATGATAGTATTAAATAGTCTGTTCATTTCAAATTTTTTGCTCTGTGGAGCGTGAATGAATAAAGCGTAAAAAATTCGGATCCGTTTATGTGATTATAAAGGAATACTGCAGTGTAATCTGCATATTAAAAGAATAAATAAATGTTAAAATGTGTGTATTTCTTTACCATTTTTGTGGTCATTTTCTTTTTGTTGCAAATCTGTTACATTCTGCACTGTACCACATCCCAGCAGTGCAGGATTAAACATGCATTTTTAGTTGGGGAAAAAAGGGTTTCAGATTTCATCAAATATCAGTTTCTAAGGCACTTTAACATTTTACTGAAAGTCTCAAAGTCCTTGAAGCTTCTGCAAGAAACTCTGTCAAGGTTTTACTTTTTAGATCATGCAATAAAAAAAGAAAACAAACATTTCTGCTTTTTAATTTACACATAGCATCACCTGAAATTGCATGTGATTTCAACATGAATTACATTTCATACCACTTGATGTTATTTCAGAGTAGCTGTCAGAAAGATGAGAAATGGAGAGTAACAGTAGCGATGCGCCCTGCATGGCGGGGGAACGAGGTGTGAGTGGCGCCATAGTATTAACACCCTCTCAGCAGGCCCCTCATCAGTGTCACAGAGCAGATTGCTGCAGTCGGTACACACGTCTGACGAAGCCATGGCAGGTGACACCTCAACAGAGGGAGGCGAGGGATGTGCTGCAAGGGGGGCACACATTTTACAAAACCTTGTGATGGTGTCTTCACCACCAAAGCCCTTTAAACTAAGCTGAACATGCTTGTTAAGTGACCTGTTATCATGACTTCCTGTGTTTTATAAGGACTATAGTGTTAAAGTACTCCTGAAGTAAAAAACGAATTAGAATGGGAGAGACTTCGTAATATCAAACACTTTTATGTTTTATTTATCTTCCTGTTTGAAAAACGCTCAGTATTAATAGTCGGGGTTATTCTTTTACTGTCCGCTTGTTTTATCTTTTTCACTTTATAAAATATATTATTCTCCTTAACCTCTTTAGCACCTTCTTTCCTTCCACTGTAAACATAATGAGAAGGCATGCTGGGCTTGACCTGCCATCATCCTCCGTATTGTAACACCCCCCCACACACACACACACACACATACACACACACATGCTGAAACGCATTAACGTACCATGTGCCCTCTCCCCAGAGTGCGAGTGCCGAAGTCACAAAGCAGATGGCCGCTAACAAAGCCCTGCGAGGACAGCTCCGAGAGAAGGAGGACAAGCTCTGCCAGCTGCAGGACAAGTCCGTTACACACCTTTGTCTTAATTAGTGCAGCTTGTCCTCTTTGTGATCCCGTTTTTTTGTTGCTCTGTGATGTACCTTTTTTTCTGCAACTCTTTGTCTCTCTATCTCTCTGTCTCTGTGTCTTAGTGCATTCTGTGCAGCTCTCATCTGCTGTGTTTGATTCCACCATGTGGCGGCCCTCTCTCTGCTGCAACATGAAATCACGAGCGACTGAATGAATAAGTGTGTGATGATTACATGGGCAGCTAAGGATAATACAGTGCAGTAATAGTCATACTCCTTAAAGTTTTTCTGTTTTTACAACCACAAACTTAGATCTATTTTATTTGGATTTTATGTGATAGACCAACAAAGCATGCATCATTGTGGAGTAGAAGGAAAATTATGCATGAAAATAGTTTATAAATTGTTATCTGGTAGGTCTGGTGTGGTCACCCACATGCCCACCCCGTCGCCCCAGCACCATGTTTCGCTGTGGCCGTGGTTTATTTAGTCTGACCTGAGCACCTTCTCCTGCCTGTTGTTTCCTGCAACATCACTTGCAATACACAACAAACAGGACTTCCTATGAATTGATTTCAGGATTGGCTTTCTTCCTGCAACTTTATTATAAACTTTTAACAGTTGTCTTGTCAACAGATTATCCCACCTGAGCTGTGAATCTCTGCAGCTCCTCCAGAGTTACAGCGGGCCTTTTGGCTAATTCTTTGATTAATGCTCTCCTTGCCCAGTCTGTCCATTCAACAGGATGTCCATGTGTTGATAGGTTTGCAGTTGGTCCATCCTCTTTCCATCTTCAGATGATGGATTGAACAGAGATGTTCAAAGCCTGGGATATTGTTTTAGAATCTAACCCTGCTGTAAACCTTCCCAGAACTTCCTTCCTTGAGCTGTCTGCTGTGTTCTCTGGTCTTCATGATCCTGGTTGTTCTCTAATGTTCTCTAGCAAACATCTGAGGCCTGAAACAGAACAGCTTTAATTACATTGAGATTAAATTACACACAGGTGGAATAGTTAGTTGGCAATTGGTTACTCTGGATTTTATGTAGGGTATCAGAGTAAAGGAGACCTTCCACAATGTTTAATGTTTTTTAAAGCATTGGCCATTTTTCTTTCCTCCTCACAATTAATTACTGCTTTGTGTTAATCTGTCACATATAATCCCAGTAATATACAATGTAGTTTGTGGTTGTAAGGTGACAAAATAGGGTCATTTTTGCAAAGCAATGTCACTGATCAAAGTCAGTCATTGATCTTTTCCCTGCAGCTGGTGGGACCATTTCGGCCCACAACATAAAAAAACCCCACTTAGCAGCACCTTGGCCTAGGGGCCAGAGTCCCCGTTGAGTCACATGATTCACTCAGTTCAGCTTTTACAGTATTACATATTCAACATGCAGAGCTGTACATGATCCACTGAAGGAAGCTGTTGAGATCTGAACCATGTCTTGTGCACTTTAAGAAAGGTACAAGGAGCTACTTGGCTTCCTCTGGTTGTCTTTGTCTGCTCTGCTCTGTCCTCTGCCTGACATTGTCAATAATACATCCAGGGCGTTTCTCACAATCAGAGTGGATGTGTGTTTGCGTGTGACCACAGCATGGAGGATCACAGGCCAACAGATCGAGTGTCCCTCAGCACTGTTTTTTTGTGACATTCACTGGCTTTCCAGCTTTTGTCGCTCACTCGTTCTCACTCACTGCAAACATTACTCTGTTTTGGCCTAGTGCTCCATGTGCCTCCATGGAGGGACTCCTTCTCAGAATGAAAGACATGTCTAGACGTCTCTGAAATATACATCTCAGCACACACACGGGGAGCAAGGCTGCTTCGCCTTAAAGAAGAGAAGAGGGGAAAAAAAGAAATGAATTTCAAAGTACACCGGCATGTCCTCAGTCAATATCCGGCACTATGGCCCTGCCTTATTTATGAAGCTGCTGCTTTCATCTTTAGCCCTGTTGTCTATCAGCCACATGAAACATCCACCCTCTCTTCATTCCTAACAACATACACGAAAAGTGCTCTCTCGCTCCTCTCTAACGCTCTTCAGACCACTGACTGTTGTTATTACAATACACGCATGTTTGATGAACAATATCGGCAACAAGCACAGAACAAAGGTAACAAACGTGCGAGTGATCGGGATGTAGTCCGAAGTGCTTGTCTTCTTTTCCACTAACGCTCATAAATAGTGATCATACGCTCCGGCAGAAGTTCCACATATCGCTCATTCTTTTTTATCCTTTATTCTTTTTGGGGTGTGGGAGAAAAAGAACATCTAAAATAAATGTTGTCCATCTAATTGCCATTAGCAGTGGAGCAGAGGGAGCTGTAGGGGACTCTTATGGCTGCTCTTCGTCTTTAAGTCAACACCAGGCAGCCATCTGAAAGGTTCAATATGGGTTTTCTCATTAATGGCCAAATCCGTGGGGTAAACATCCAGCTCTACTCCCCCCCCAAAGTCCCCAGGCCAGACTCCCCTCTCATTTAATTTAATGTCACTCCAATAGGACAAGCTCACACTTATTTAACCAGCCCACCCTCCACCGCTCATCCACCTAGAGAGACGGGGACATTTGCTCACATGGAGGCATTTGCCGTAGCGTTGCGTCATGTGTTTATTTAAAGCACATACAACATGCTGGGTGTGTGTGTGCACGCTAAGAGAAGCCACTACATCTTTGAAATTAGAATGAATCCACTTAATTAACTGCATCCTTATGATCTTTATTCTATTTGTTCCAGCTCCCTGAGGTATAGACAACCATGAACATGCCTTATATCTGCCTTTTATGGAAACAGAATAAAACATGCTAACACACTCAGACCACTTAAAAGAAGACCCCTCTGCAGAAATCGGGAATATTAAGTTTGTAAATAGAGAAGATTATTGAAATCGGAAGTGACACGTGCTGCATGTTTTCAACAGATATAAACAGTTTACAACAGAGAGACATTGTTTCTCTTAAGGGAACCCCTCTCAAACAAGCAGCATTTTAGTGGATGTCTCCTTTATAAACAGTCGCCTCTGCAGAAAGCCTCCCTGTTGATGTATTTATGTGACTGAGCTTTAAAACGATAAACATTTAAATGTTGCATTAGAGTCTCTCTTGCCGTGTCACTGCTGATTCGAAGCGCCGTTTGTCAAAGAGGACTCCCCAGTCACACTTAAAACGGCGCTCCCTGCCAGAGCATTTGTTCTAATATATGCCAGAAAGAATTATACATGCATCCCTATTTTACGCCCCTCCACTTACCCAAGCAGCATGCCAGTGTATTTAGTTGTCATAATGAGCTGTCATGCCTGATGCTGCGTGTTGGGACAGAGCCTGCCAGCTCTGAGTGTGTGTCTGGCTCTGAGTGTGTGTGTCTGTTTCTCTGTCATTAGTTTAGATGCTGCCATTGAGACCATACCAGCACGGGCATAACATGTTTTGGCATCTTCTTTAAGGACGAGCCACACCGAGCGAGACGTTGCCATGAAGAGGCAGTTGGTGGAGGACCTGAGGACTAGGTTGAAGTTCCTGCAGGAAATGGAGAAAAGTTACCGGGCTCAGGTGGAAGAGCTCGAGAAGAAGGTAGGCACAAATCATTACAACCTATTACTATACGCCATTGTCTTATTAGGGTGAAACACTTTGAGACCAGGCCTGGGCTGTCTCTTTGCCATCTTAGTGTAACTTATATACTGGTCGAACTAGTCACAGATTCAAGGTGGCAGCAGGACTCTCTTGTCTTTTTAACTTTATTCTTGTCTTTCAGTCGATACAAAAACAACAGTAAATAACAACATACATGCTTTGACTTGATCTCATAAATGTCTGCGTACATTATCTTCCAGCCCTAGGTGTCACTGACTTCCTCTCTATATCTTATCCATTTCTTCCATCAGTTTTTTCTCGAGTCCTGTTTTGTGTGTCAGTTTGTACTGTGCATTGCAAATGTATTCATACCCCTTTGATGTGTATATATATATATCTATATATAAAGATATAGATATATATATCTATATATAAAGATATAGATATATATATCTATATATAAAGATATAGATATATATATCTATATATAAAGATATAGATATATATATCTATATCAATATACACTGCTAGATCTGAATGATTGAAATATTCTCATTGAATACTTTGTTCTGTACAAAGTTGAATGTGCTGACAACAAAATCAGACAAAAATCATCAATGGAAATCAAATTTATTAACCAATGGAGGCCTGGATTTGGAGTCACACACAAAATTAAAGTGGAAAAACACACTAGAGGCTGATCCAACTTTGATGTAATGTCCTTAAAACAAGCTAAAATGAGGCTCAGTATTGTGTGTGACCTCCACGTGTCTGTATGACCTCCCTACAACGCCTGGGCATGCTCCTGATGAGACGGTGGATGGTCTCCTGAGGGATCTCCTCCCAGACCTGGACTAAAGCATCCGTCAACTCCTGGACAGTCTGTGGAGCAACGTGACGTTGGTGGATGGAGCGAGACATGATGTCCCAGATGTAATCAATCGGATTCAGGTCTGGGGAACGGGCGGGTCAGTCCATAGCTTCAATGTCTTCATCTTGCAGGAACTGCTGACACACTCCAGGCACATGAGGTCTAGCATTGTCCTGGATTAGGAGGAACCCAGGACCAACCACACCAGCATATGGTCTCACAAGGGGTCTGAGGATCTCATCTCTGTACCTAATAGCAGTCAGGCTACCTCTGGAGAGCACATGCTGCCCTCCAAAGAAATGCTGCCCCACACCATTACTGACCCACTGCCAAACCGGTCATGCTGAAGGATGTTGCAGGCAGCAGATCTCTCTCCACGGTGTCTCCAGACTCTGTCACGTCTGTCTCATGTGCTCAGTGTGAACCTGCTTTCATCTGTGAAGAGCACAGGGCGCCAGTGGCGAATTTGCCAATCCTGGTGTTCTCTGGCAAATGCCAAGCGTCCTGCACGATGTTGTCTGTGAGCACAACCCCCATTTGTGGATGTCGGGCCCTCATACCATCCTCATGGAGTCGGTTTCTAACCGTTTGTGCAGACACATGCACATTTGTGGCCTGCTGGAGGTCATTTTGCAGGGCTCTGGCAGTGCTCCTCCTGTTCCTCCTTGCACAAAGGTGGAGGTAGCGGTCCTGCTGCTGGGTTGTTGCCCTCCTACGGCCTCCTCCACGTCTCCTGGTGTACTGGCCTGTCTCCTGGTAGCGCCTCCAGGCTCTGGACACTACGCTGACAGACACAGCAAACCTTCTTTCCACAGCTCACATTGATGTGCTGGATGAGCTGCACTACCTGAGCCACTTGTGTGGGTTGTAGAGTCCGTCTCATGCTACCACGAGTGTGAAAACACCACCAACATTCAAAAGTGACCAAAACATCAGCCAGAAAACATCGGTACTGAGAAGTGGTCTGTGGTCCCCACCTGTAGAACCACTCCTTTATTGAGTGTCTTGATAATCACCAAAGATTTCCTCCTGTTGTCTTTTCCATTTGAACAACATGTGAAATTGATTGTCAATCAGTGTTGCTTCCTAAGTGGACAGTTTGATTTCACAGAAGTTTGATTTACTTGGAGTTATATTGTGTTGTTTAAGTGTTCCCTTTATTTTTTTGAGCAGTGTATATATATATATATATATATGCATACATATATTATATTATATTATATAATATATCAGTCAGTCAGTCATTTTCTACCGCTTATTCCATAGTGGGTCGCGGGGGAGCTGGTGCCTATCTCCAGCAGTCTATGGGCGAGAGGCAGGGTACACCCTGGACAGGTCGCCAGTCCATCGCAGGGCAACACACAAACAACCATACAGGTCCTTCTCAAAATATTAGCATATTGTGATAAAGTTCATTATTTTCCATAATGTCATGATGAAAATTTAACATTCATATATTTTAGATTCATTGCACACTAACTGAAATATTTCAGGTCTTTTATTGTCTTAATACAGATGATTTTGGCATACAGCTCATGAAAACCCAAAATTCCTATCTCACAAAATTAGCATATCATTAAAAGGGTCTCTAAACGAGCGATGAACCTAATCATCTGAATCAACGAGTTAACTCTAAACACCTGCAAAAGATTCCTGAGGCCTTTAAAACTCCCAGCCTGGTTCATCACTCAAAACCCCAATCATGGGTAAGACTGCCGACCTGACTGCTGTCCAGAAGGCCACTATTGACACCCTCAAGCAAGAGGGTAAGACACAGAAAGACATTTCTGAACGAATAGGCTGTTCCCAGAGTGCTGTATCAAGGCACCTCAGTGGGAAGTCTGTGGGAAGGAAAAAGTTTGGCAGAAAACGCTGCACAACAAGAAGAGGTGACCAGACCCTGAGGAAGATTGTGGAGAAGGGCCGATTCCAGACCTTGGGGGACCTGCGGAAGCAGTGGACTGAGTCTGGAGTAGAAACATCCAGAGCCACCGTGCACAGGCGTGTGCAGGAAATGGGCTACAGGTGCCGCATTCCCCAGGTCAAGCCACTTTTGAACCAGAAACAGCCGCAGAAGCGCCTGACCTGGGCTACAGAGAAGCAGCACTGGACTGTTGCTCAGTGGTCCAAAGTACTTTTTTTGGATGAAAGCAAATTCTGCATGTCATTCGGAAATCAAGGTGCCAGAGTCTGGAGGAAGACTGGGGAGAAGGAAATGCCAAAATGCCAGAAGTCCAGTGTCAAGTACCCACAGTCAGTGATGGTGTGGGGTGCCGTGTCAGCTGCTGGTGTTGGTCCACTGTGTTTTATCAAGGGCAGGGTCAATGCAGCTAGCTATCAGGAGATTTTGGAGCACTTCATGCTTCCATCTGCTGAAAAGCTTTATGGAGATGAAGATTTCATTTTTCAGCACGACCTGGCACCTGCTCACAGTGCCAAAACCACTGGTAAATGGTTTACTGACCATGGTATCACTGTGCTCAATTGGCCTGCCAACTCTCCTGACCTGAACCCCATAGAGAATCTGTGGGATATTGTGAAGAGAACGTTGAGAGACTCAAGACCCAACACTCTGGATGAGCTAAAGGCCGCTATCGAAGCATCCTGGGCCTCCATAAGACCTCAGCAGTGCCACAGGCTGATTGCCTCCATGCCACGCCGCATTGAAGCAGTCATTTCTGTCAAAGGATTCCCGACCAAGTATTGAGTGCATAACTGTACATGATTATTTGAAGGTTGACGTTTTTTGTATTAAAAACACTTTTCTTTTATTGGTCGGATGAAATATGCTAATTTTGTGAGATAGGAATTTTGGGTTTTCATGAGCTGTATGCCAAAATCATCCGTATTAAGACAATAAAAGACCTGAAATATTTCAGTTAGTGTGCAATGAATCTAAAATATGTGAATGTTAAATTTTCATCATTACATTATGGAAAATAATGAACTTTATCACAATATGCTAATATTTTGAGAAGGACCTGTACACACACTCATTCATACACCTAAGGGCAATTTAGATTAACCAATTAACCTAACAGGCATGTTTTTGGACTGTGGGAGGAAGCCGGAGTACCCAGTGAGAACCCACACATGCACGGGGAGAACATGCAAACTCCATTCATATATATATATATATTATATAATATATATATATATTATCATATATATATATATATATATTACACCACAAACTGCAAACGTCCAAGTCCTTTTTTCCCACACTTTTATAGTGTCTGTGGTACTTGGAAAATCTTGGCATTTACTAAAGTGGTACTTGTTATAAAACGTTTGAGAACCAAGGATCTAAACCATTCAGTTGCACCTCCGGCTGTAGGTTTAGGAATCGTTTACCTGCTGGAAGGTGAACCTCCACCTCAGGGCCTCTAGCAGGTTTTCTACCAAGATTGTCCTGGATTTAGCACCTTCGTCCTCTGCATCAACTCTGACCAGCTTTCCTACTCCAGCACCTTCATCTACATGTTGCTATCACCCCTGCTTGGTTTTTTATGTCTTTCTATGAAAAATAGTTTTCTTCTTGCCTCTCTTTCATAAAGACCAGATTTGTGACGTCCACAACTGATACTTTACTGTCAACAGATTATCCCACCTGAGCTGTGGATCTCAGCAGCTGCTCCAAAGTTACCATGGGGCTCTTGGTTGTTTCTCTGATTTTATGATCTCCTTGCCTGCCTATCAGTTCAGGTGGACTTCCATGTCTTGTTAGCTCTTCAGTTGGTCCATCCTCTCTCCATGTTCAGATGATGGATTGAAGAGAGCTCTGTTAGAACCTACCTCTGCTTTAAACTTCTCCAGAACTTCTTGCCTGACCTGTCCGTTGTGTTCCTTGGTCTTCATAATGCTGTTTGTTCCCTGATGTTCTCTAAAGAACCTCTGAGGCCTTCAGAGAAGTGTTATCTGTGCAGGAAACTGGTTGCAGGGGATTCTGTTTAGGGGTCTGAAAGTACAGTGCTGAAAAATGCATACAGCACTTTTCAGATTTTCATTTGGACTAGCAGGTATCCTCTTCCTTAAACGTCACAGTTATAAACTACCTTGTTGTTGTTGCTCTATCACATAAAATTCCAATAAAGTAAGAAAAACATAAAAAGTTGGAATACTTTTGAATGATATTCTGCATATTGTAACGTTCTGAGACTGCTCTCCTGTTGCCCCTATGTTAAACTTGTCCTCCTCACATTTGCTCTGTGCTCTCTGGCCGTACAGGTAAAAACGCTGTCGGAGGAGGCCTCCAACAGGAAGGCACTGATTGATTCCCTGAAGAGGAGGTTAAATGTTGCAACAACAGAGAAAAGCCAGTATGAGGCATCCTGTGCAAAATTGAAAGAGGACGTAGAGAAAAAGGTTAGAAACAATGAAACAGCTGCTTATCAGTCATCAGAGAATATTTGCAGTTTTCAGTGGAGTACAGTTTGTGTAGATATCAGCTGTTTGGGGAAAAAAAGCTGATTCTGTTTATTATCTGGCTGATGTATTTCATTTCTCTGTGTTATTGTGCTTACTCTACTGTACCCATATATGTTAACTGTAAATCACATCTCCTGACTGTTAGGTTTAACTCAGTGGTTTTATTGAAGCTGAGTATAGAAAGTGTAATAATTATACACACTTTTAAAGCACACACAGGCATGATTCAGTAAATTTAATGCATTTTTATGTAGAGATTTTCTGATAATAGTTGGACTGCCTTTTTATAGATCACTATTTTTATTGAAGCCTTGATCACAAATGTTTTCAGGATACTTTTGTATTCTGTGGCTTTTCTAAAATAAATGAGGATCATTTTCTTCCTCTCGGTGTCCTCCTTATTCTTCCTTTCAGGAGCAGCGGATCCATGCCCTCCAGGCCCGTGTTGGAGTCAGTGAGCAGGCCTTGGCTGCCCTGGAACAGACTGCCACTGAGCAAATGGAGCGGCTGACCCAGCAGAGCTCCCAGACTCTGGACAGGGTTCAGAGACAACTGGGCCAGGCGTGCTCCCAGCTGGAGCAGCTTCACTGTTTCATCAAGGTACAGCAGAGTCCACCTGTGTGGTGCTTTTCACCTCTGCTTTATAATGATTCTGTTTTAGAAGTAATTAGGCAAAGGTTGACTTTGTTTGACACATGCAGTGCTGTGATAGCAACAACGTAGCCAGAAACTACAAAGTGGTACTGATGAGCTGTTATTTCACCACTAAAATATGATGTTGGATGAAAAAAGTATGACGGGCCTGTCTGAGCAGCTCGGACTCAGACCAACGGACTCCATCAGAACTGGAGCTCTGTTGAACTGGATGCTGCTCAGAATATTTATCCCAAACTGATTCAGTCATGAACTGCATCATCTTCACTTTAGTGTCATGTTGGATTTGATTGAAATCTGCTCTTTGGTGTTTTCGCATTGTGTGTTTTTGTATTACTGATGTTTAAGGTTTACATAATTTATAATTATCAGCTGCACACATTTATTCACAAAGTCTTTTAATCTGGGGTTTAGTTTGGCTGCAGAGTGCATGAATATTTATTGAATTTTTTTCAAAAGGACTGTTTGTGATTTTGTTTACCGGACATTCAAAGTGTTTTTGACCTCTGTCGTCAGCGAGAGGAATGATTTATGACAGATTAACTTTACAGCCCCTAAGCAGTTACAGATTACATGTTGGGGAAACTTTGTAATTTGACTTCTTCTTTTGTCTTTGATCAGAACTGGTACTTCTGGACAACTCAGTTGCAGCTTAGGATTCTCAGTCAAATTCTGAAACTTTCTGAACCTTCCCCTGGACTCGTGCTTCTAAGCTGACTTTAGGTGTAAACACAGCTGTCTTTAAAATAACTGTGTTTAAATACGTGATTAATGCTCAGAATTTGTATAAAAGGTTTTGTTTTTATAAATGCAAATGCATTGGAAATACAGTCTATAAATTTCAAACATGAAGACATTTTTGTCAAATTTATTTCTCTACAGAACTTAAGGGGAAAAACAATATTAGGCAGAAATACATCTGCATTTCCTTTATGGATTCAAACATTTAATAACCTAAAACTACAAAAAACAAATGAATATTTTACTTTCCAGTAAATAACTAGACTAATATTTAGCTGTATTAACAATGTTTCCATTTGTCTTACATGGAGTCAACTTCTGGTACCTGTGAACTGGTAATTATGTCCTAGACAATTACAGTAGACTAAATCCCACAGTTCCTATGCATTTCTTAGTTTTGCTGCAGAGGCAGCATGTTGGATGTCATGTCACACACATTTTCTGTTGGATTAAGGTCAAGGGATTAACCTGGTCACTACTTAATGTTAATCTGGAACTCTGGAACCAAGATGCTGCTCACTTGCAGCTTACTGTCATTAAAATGTTTTTCCATTTCTCTTTAATGTGGTCTTTGTTGAACTGTAACCTTCTCAGTGTCTCGTTATGTTTAATCAGACTTTAGACAGGCTTCCAGCTGATCGCTTGGCTTCATGTAGATCATCTATAAACACTTGATTGATCATTGGCTGAGTCTTTGATAGTTTAGATTGTTTTTGATCCATTTGAACGGTAGTCCTCCTTTTACCTCCCCAGCTTTCTGGTTTTGGTTTCCATTTCAAAGCATTTGAGAACATTTTGGATAACCAGTCATTTACTGCACTATTTTATATGTTTTCCCCTCCCCAGTCAGCTTTTCAATCACAGTACGCAGTTCTGCTGATCACGAAGCATGAAGAAGTCATGTAGATTGAAAGGATGATCTGAAAGGGACTAATGTAAAGTCCTGGTTTTACCCGTCTGCTGACTGCATTAAATAATCAAATATTTACTGGTCATTTTATTAGAGCAGGGATATTTCATGTACAATGGTCTTGATTTATAGTTATTTTTTAAGTCCCTGTACCTGCGTAGAACAGCATTTTGTGCAGTGTGTTTTTTAAAGGAAGCAGGAAAGTAGAAACGTGGAGTAGAAACAATTGTAAGGCCTAAATAAAGTATCCACAGCAGATTATATGAAACTCATGCCTTGGAAACAATCTTCACGGATTCCTGTATGACATCCTAATAGTTCTTAAGGAAGCAGCTTGGTGCTAAAATATCTGTTTCTGCGAACTGTGTCATTTATGGTATTTTTCAGATGTAAGTAAAGTAATATGAGCTAGTTGAGTCCTTGTGCCTAGCAAACCGGGGTTAGAATTGCTTCTTGGCTAAGCTATCTGTCGTATGAAGTCACAACCCTGGGAAATCAATTTGAATTAGCAGACCTTTTATTCGTGACTGATTCAGGAAAAACATACTGTGCTAAAGTCAACTAGTCCCATTAAAAACACACAGACCTTCATACAGTCTAGACAACTATTGATTGAGACCACTTTACAAAATAACTAAGTCTGGCTGCACAGTTGTGTGTTCTCATAATTTCCAACTGGAAGAAGTCCTAGAATGCAAAATGGAAATGAAATATCTCATCCTACTGTACAAAGTTCTTTGACATATAATTTTGGTGTGTTACTGTATTTAGCCTCTAGTCACCACAACTGCAGTGTTTCAGCTGGTAGACGGATTATTTTTCTTATGAAACGTTGAAACCAGATATTTACATACTCCGTATAAGGTGACACATAAGCTAACTTTTTTCTCTCAGATTGAGAGTAAATCAGACTCAACCTTTTCTGTTTTATGTCAGTTTGGGTCACCAGATCTACCTCTATTTGCCAAATGCCAGAACTCTGAGAGAAATAATTTATTTTAGAGAATCTTGTAATACTTCCTTTAGAGTCAGATGTCCACATACATTAACATTTCTGTGCTTGGGTTGTATATCTAGACGAAGGTCTATGGATGCAAAGTGTGCATATTAAAAACAAAATATCTTGTAAGGATGCTGGCTAAGGACTGTAAGAGAGTGTCATCATCCACAGTAAAACGAGCCCAGTACCGACATGGGCTGAATGGCCACTCACAGAGGAAGAAGCAGTTACTCTAAAAGCTGCAAAAAAAAAGCTGATTACAGTTTGCAAATGCACTCCTGGACAAAGACCTTAATGTGTGAGGACCTGTCCTCTGGGCTCATAAACCTAAAGTTGAACAGGTTGGCCATAATAATCATCTTTATGAAATTATAAAGTATGGGTGGGGGTGGCAGCATCATTTTGCAGGAGGGACTGGTGTACTTTGCAAACATGGCGTCTCGAAAGGACATTATCTAAAACATTTTTGTGTGGAGATTATGGAAGGATACCAAAAAATTTTTAAGCAAGGCGATTCTGCTGAAAACTGAGGGAATGTATGAAACCCTGAGAGTTGGCTTGTGGTTTCAGGCATTTGAAAATGGAAACAATTTAGATCATTCTATGTGATCTAAAAAAGGAAATGTTGAATCTAGTTAAGCGTCAGACAGTCAGAGGGAAGATTGTGTGTTTTTTACAGTGCTAGTATCTGGTTTCAACTATAAACTGAAGCAGACTACCATCGAGAAAATCCTATTTAACCTTCTGGAACATCTTCCTTCTCTTTCTCTGGGCCTAATTCATCACCCACTGTTGTGTTTGTGTCAGTTTGCCTGAAAGTGATAAAGACTGTCCATCACCTGAGTTCAGCTCACACCTGTCTGTCTGAGGAGAAAATAGCTGGCAGATAGATAACAATGGTAGAGGTTTTGTGCTCACAAATACATCAGGTAACAGGCAGATAATGGACAGAATGCACAGGCCAAACGTCAGGAAGTTATTGATGTTGATTTATCTTTATATGATTTTTATATTTGAGAAATTTCTCAGATTAAGGACATAATGTAATATTTTGGCCAATATTTAGCAAAATGTGGCATAGACATCAAACATATGGTTAAGCCAAGAGGTATTTATTCCCTGGTAGATTAATGTTTAAAGTAAAATTTTACCACCAGGTGTCTTCTGATTGGATGTAATATTAACGTTTTGGAGTCCCGCCATGAATCAAATAGAGAATCTATGGAAGAAGCAAAACATTAGGGTAATGGTAAAGAGACCCTTCAACTTTAATGACTTGGAGCTCATCACTAAAGATAATCAAAATACCAGTGCAAGAAGAAAGTGAACTAATGTCAACATGGCATTCTCTAATGAAATAAAAATAAAAACACAATAAGTTATTTATTTAAAAAGTCAGACTCTTTTTGTTTCGCTGTCCTTTGAGAGATGCTGGTCTCATTTCCTATTAGAAACAAACTTCTTGTTTGAATGGAGATGATCTTCGAACAAAACCTGCCAGGGGTATGAATAGTTTTGGGTCTACAATAACCTTCATGCACTGCAGCCCTAAAATGACAGCTGTTCTGTACAGAAATACATGTCATACCTTTGTTACTTGTCTCCTCTATTCCCTTAACCCAGAGCTGCTGAGGCCATTGCATTGTTGTTGAGGATTCACATCATTGTTTGTCTCCCCCTGGCTCTTGTGATCCCCTATAAGAAAACCGAGCCCTTTGATTGGACTGCCTGACGTCCGGAGGAGATTTACTCTTGTCATGTATTGATCAGGACCGGAGGGCTGCGTGTGTGTTTGTGTGTGCAGATATCTCAGTGTCTTTATGAGCTCTTTTTTTTTTTTTTTTGTTCTCACTCAGTGTGTCTTTGTGTATATATGTGTGTGTTGAGATTTTTTTTATTGTGTGCCAGCAAACCCTTTTGGCCCCTGCGCACGCCCCGGGCTATAAGCACCGCTCTTGAACTGCTAAACAGTGGCCCTGAGTATTGCGACCAATCCACAGTACACAGATACACATGCTGAGATTATTCTCTTCCAAGGAAAGCTTTGGCTTTTTATCCTCACTGAAAAACGCACTATTGTGCTTAGCTTCTGCACTGCACTGGTTTCTGGTGGAAAATTGATCTATTACCTATCAAAACGATTAGCAATGTGTTTACCTGTGAGACCCTATGAAATATTTTAATTCATCTTGAAGAGGCTTCTATAAGTAGAGGAGAACATATAACATTTTTTGAGGTATTTAGAAAGTACGTTTTTAATAGGTTGTTGCATTATTTAGCAATTAATTGAACTCATTATGTTCTTGAATGCCTTAGTTTTGTTTTGGAATATAACAACTATTGAAGGGGCAAGGAAATATTGATGATAATAATAATAATTTAGACTTTATTGATCTCACAGTGAAGAAATTATCCTCTGCATTTAGCCCATCTCTTTGGGAGCAGTGGGCTGCCATTGTGCGGCATCCAGGGAGCATTCAAGGGTTAAGGGTCTTCCTCTGGGAGCCAGAGTGGTAAGTTGTGGGATTCAAACCAGGGTACTTGTGGCCTCTCCACGACACAAATGCCCTGCTCTCAACTAGGCCACCACTCCCTTCCACCAAGCAACAAGCTGGGGATCAAAACCGACTGGTTTTCAACTTGACCAGCTCTACCAGTGATTTTACCAGTGAGTGGCCTGTTGGACACTCCAAGTTAACCCAAAATATTAATTTAGCTATTTTTAAAATCAACGGTGTGTTTACTGTTAATGCTAGAAGTTCATCTGTCCATCATCCATTCATCATCCTATCTAGCCGTCATCCATCTATCCATCCGCCCAATCACCCATTCATCCATCCATCATCAAGCCCATTGTCCAGCTATCTGTCACCCATCTTTCCATTCCCCCAACCATTTATCCATCCATCATCATTCATCCATTCATCTATCTGTTTATCCATCTTTTTATTCTTCCCTCCTTCCAGTTTCTGTCTGATTTATGTTGAAGTATCTTGACACAAATTCACAGTGAACTTTTTTGTTCAGTGAAAGTATAATAAACTGCTATAAAGAAAAGTATGCTCTGTAGAAAATATCCACTATTCATAAAGGCTGCATTTTAAAAAGACATTAAATATTTTGCTCTTGGGCGTTTACCCTCAGTCATGAAAGATACTGAATTTAGAAACTTTTATGGCCTGCTGGAAAAGTTCAAGTCAAGGTAAGCTGTAATAACAATCTTTCAAACACACAGAATCTGCTCTCACTGTTTAGTTATACATTGTGCAAAGCTGCAATTTGTATTGTGATTTATTTCCTTTCACAAAAGGCTCTTGTGTTTTGAGTTGTGCAAAGTAAAATGTTACGGAGCTGTATTCTGGTTTATAAAGACAAAAGTCACTATTCTTCAGTCCAGTAACTTCAAGGAGATTTGTTATTTGTGTTGAATAAGGCTGATGTTTTGTAAAAAATGTCAAATCTTTTTTTTTTTTACTGTGTATATTTTATTATGAACAATCACATTTTTAATTTGTCCAAAAATGTCAAAGAAATGGTTTAATGTCGTCAGTCAGAATAGGCCTTTAGCACTAAGACTGGTGCATCTGTAGTGACAACCATCATATCAAAGTGCTGGTTTGTATCCAGATGATCTCAGACCAAATTATTCCTAATGAAGCTTTTATAGGAACTCGATAAAATTCTTGTTTAGTGACTGAATATATGCAGCTTAAATAATAGCATCTACAGGCCTTAGTTAATGATCTGCTTGTTCAGATCTGTTTTCAGATCCCAAAATGAATTAAAGTTGTCTGTTCTACCAGGAGATGAAGAAGGTTAGAGGTTTTGTTTATTTAAATATTCAGGCTTTCATAAAACAGATTCAAAGGAAGACAAACTTTATGAAAATTATGTAAATGTCAATTTGACCGCATGTCAAAATAAAGTGATTTGTAACGTGGTGGGTTTGATCAGTGCATTCACACTTTTAGTTTATGGTCTGAATTTACACACAAACCGCTGTTTTGGTTAAATATGTGAGTTTAGAGTATTTTCTAACAGGGTAATTGTTCTCGCTGTTTACCGCAGACCTTTAGTATCTCTCTCAGTGCTTCATAATGGAAACCTCATCAGGCACATCTCTGTGAAATTTATCGGAGTGGAGATATGAGGTGCTTGTGTGATTAACCTCTTAACTTTGGTCTCTGGACTGGACTCGCAGTTTGTATGTGTAACAACACTTTAATTCAGCTTCTCCCTTTATATTGTTTCCTGGTCCAGAACAAGTTGTTGCTGGTGCTTTTCTTTCTTTGTTTTAGCGTACTGTGAGCTCTGTTGTCTCGAGCTTTCTCCACCTGACAATCCACCTAAGGTCAGCTTTTCAGCCAGCTTGCAGGGGAATGATACAGGAGATTATTGCCTCGATCAATAAGCTCAAAATGAAGCAAAGGGGAGTTTACTTTATTGACTTCCTTGTGTACAGTGGCAGTTTTAACATTTAATTGTCTCTCTGTATTTAGAGCATACTCCCATTTAGTGCCTGACAACTGTGCCACCCCAGGCCTTCCTCGTCTCGCTCGCCGCCCACTCGGGCACCATTTGAGACAGCCCCTCTTTAGCTTAATTATTAACACTGTTATGCTGCCCTGTTGTACTGTAAGACGTTTCAGAAAGCAAATAAATAAATGAATGGTGTATTTTCATAGCCCTCTCTCTTTCTCTCTCTGATGCGTGATTCTCTGCCTGTGGAGAATTCAGAGAAACTCGGGGTGTGTTTAATATCAAAGCTGTGATCCCTCAGCTTTCAATCAACGGGGCAACAAACCCCGAGGTCCACACTCCTACAGGAGAGTGTAAGGCAAAACCGAAGAGAATCTGGGTTTGTCAAACTCAATATTCCTCCATAATGTACTAGGCCTCTCTGGCGCATGCTTGATCAATTTCATTTATTCATCTGCCGGGCAGCACTATCCCTCTTGTTTTTCTACATCCATTTCATCATCCTCTTCTCCTCCCTCTTTTTTTCTCTTTTTCTCCTCCTTTCTTAGACCCTGGCCAGTGAAATACTTTTAGACGTTCAAGAGGTCAAACAGCAGTTGATGAGCAGAAGGAGGCAGAGGCAGGCCGGTTCTGTGGCAGCGAAGAACAGCCTTTCAGCCAAGTCTATGATCAAAGCCAAGTCCATCGCTGCCTCCATCCTCAATATGTCAGAGAATGATCTGGCAGATATAATGGAAATGGATCAGGTAAGACCAAAGGACAGCATTTTTATTCTAAACAAACACTGACTTCAGGAGGATCTATATCTTGTTTAGAAAACCTCCAGCTTTCAGCACGTGAGAGTTTCTGTGCTATAATATTTTGAAAGTTTTTCATTGGCATTTGCATTACTGGACAAAATATTATACCATCAATATTTACTTAAAGCTTTTGGTATTTTGTGTGAAAATTGGAAATAAATTATTGGCCTGACCTCAGCAAACTCCAAATTAACACCCATCTTTAAGGGTCAATAGTGAGAAATAAAAAAGCACTTTTTATTGAACTTCAACTCCAACAAACAATATGGACTCATGACTCTCTGGGATGTTCAGTGACTTGTTTCACTTTGTTCCTAATGTCACAGAAATGACACCAAACAGCTTTTTGACCCAACAGCTTCACATACCAGCTTTGTAAAACATACCTCAATGAATATGATGATAATGGTAAAATTGCTAGCCCACATTTTATTTTCCGGGTGACTATGCAAATGAGTCTGCTGTTGAGAGATTTCCTGCCTGCTGACTGTAACTAGTTGTTGTAGCTGGTTTATTGACAGAAAACATGAGCCCAAATAAAAGAGCTGTCAGCTGAAATAATTGAGAGGTTCCTAAAACTGCCTCAAGAAGCCAGAAGATGTTCTCCATCAGCTTGATCTAAAATTTGGATCACGTAAAATCAGAATGTGAAGGTTTATAAATGGAAACAAGGCCAAGCAAGACCTCAAAGTGTCAGGTCAGAAAAACTTAAAGCAATATGGCTTCAAAACACAAAATAAAATAACAGAAAATTATTTATTGCCATTCATGTGTATCAAAAAATAAAAGTCAATTTCTCTTGTTGGGAGGATATTGTTGAAGTATTCTCTTCTTACAGATGTAGGAAATCAGACAGTGCTTGGGAGGGGAGCTGCACCTGTCACCAATCTTTACCAACCAGCAGCTGTAGGACTACAGGTGTGGCTACTTGTTCTGCGATGTCACTTCCCCAACCTGCGTTCATTCTCTATGTTAACCAGCTGTTACACAGTCTGGTGAGGGGGGGTGGTAGTCTCCACAGCTTTTGCTGCTGTATCGAGCTCTAAATCAGACAGTCATCGCATGTATTCGGCACATGGCACCATTCTGCTGCATTTAGTTAAACTGCTGTTCAGATAGTTTCAAGGTTACTTTATTTATACCCATCGGTAGATTTGTTTTGCAGTGGTTTAAAACACATACATAGCCACATACACTGTAAAAAGTAAAAACATCAACATACCGAGAACCATTCGCACATATGAATGCTCAAGGTGCTTGAGGCTCCACAAGTCAAAACACAGCAAGGCTTATAAGAAATCCAGACTTTAAAATTAAAAACCGGACTGTAAAAATAAATAAAACAACAAATAAAAACATGAGTAAAGTAAACATACTGGACTGTGATTAATGTTTTCTTACAAGAAATAAGAAATCCATCAAAATCCTTGGAAGTCCATTCAAATCTTTTAAAATCCATTGAGAGTGTCAGCATCATTTCAGCTTGTTCATTTCAGTAACAGCAGTAGGAACAAAGCTGTTTTTAAAAAGTCTAGTTCTCCCTCCGTCCGGAGGGAAGAAGCTGGAACTCCCTGTGAAGGGGATGAAAGTCATCTTTTAAAACAGAAAAGGTTATCCCCTGTACCTGCCTGATGTACAGAGATGCAACTGACTTGTGGGACTCTCTAATCAGTCTAGACGACAGTTTAACAATCTGCTACAGGGAAGTCCTCTCTTTCAAGGTTGCATGACCGAACCATGACACTAAAGAAAAAGATAAAAACGATCTGATAAAAGCACAAAAAAACATGGTCATTATGGTTTGGTCAATGTTAAAATGACTGAGATTCTTCAAGCAGTTACACACAGTTTCACAGTTTGCTTCAAACTTTAATTTTTCATCTAAAGTGGTCCCCAGATATTTATATGTCTGCACACTCTCAATGGCTTGGCCTTTAATTAAAGTGACTTTGTGCTTGTGAAGTTTCCTCAAATCAATGATCATATCTTTGGTCTAACTGGTGTTAAAGTGGAGGTAAGACTCCTCACACCATTGGGCAAAGTCATCATTTCCCGGGCCTTGGCTGCTTTCACTCTCTTAAAGAAGGCTAACAATAACAGAATCATCTGCATACTTTATGATGAACCTCTTGTCATGTCTGCTCTGACACCCATTTATGTATAGAATAAAAAGTAGAGGTGACCGTACGCAGCCTCAAAATGTGAGGCTGGATTGTATTTAAAGGCGAGGAAAAATCCACAAATAAAAGTCTGGCGTGGGTCCCATTAAAATCCAGGTGTTTAAAAAGCAGGTTTAGCAGAGTGAGGGTTGCATCCTCTACTCCTCTGTGAGGCCTGTAGGCAAACTGCATGGGGTCTAAAAAATGTTCAGTCTGCTTCAAAATCTCACCTCTAATTAACCTTTCAAAAATTTTCTTTAGGACTGAGGTCAGAGCTGCCGGTCTAAAATCATTAACAGTTTTAGGACAATTAGATTTAGGGATGGGAACCACAACAGCATCAGATGGTAGGAACATGTTGTGTTTGCAAAGACTCATTATAAATATAGTGACACACCGGACAGCTCATTGGCACAAGATTTAACAGACCAGCCACATACATTATCAGGTCTCTGGTTTTTTAAACTCTGAAAAGCCTTTTTAACATCCTGGAGGTTGATGTTAAAGTGCTCTGTGTCTTTAAGCTTATCAACAAGTTTCTGAATTTCCTTGCTAAAGTCACAGGTATCAAAACGACAGTAAAATGAATTAAAAGCATTTGCCAGATCAGAGTCTAAATTAAAACCATCTAAAGTGACCCAGGTGCAGCTATGTGGTTTCTGAAGGTCGGCAATAGTCTTCATACTAGCCCATGCTGAACCAAGCTTTTTTGTGGCCATTTTCTTCTCCAGTTCGGTTTTGTAATTTTGTTTTGCTTTTAAATTTTTAATTCTTTTGACGCTAAATGCTGCTGCGAAACTGTTCCTTGTGTACAAGCAATTGATTTCTTGTGTAAACAGGACTTGACTGATTTAGTAACCCATGGTCTGTTATTTGGATATATTTTAACCCGCTTGCATGGAATAATCATGTCTCTGCAAAAAGTAATATAAGAGCAGGTAACATCCACCAATGAGCCTAAATCATCATAATATGATTGTTTAGATAGTTTATTCCAGAAAAGCTATAAGAACCATTAACAGCTGAACTGGTGAAAACACTGTTCCAGTGGGCTAAAAAGAAGCAGCCTTGATCTCTGGATGATTGGATGAAAAGGACATTCTGTGAGGAGTCGGGAATATGCATTAGCCAAGGAGATGGTGCTGGAATGCTTGTTTGCAATCACAATCAAGACTGGATAGGCACACCAGTGGACATTTTCTAAATCCAGCGAACCCAAGTAGGTTTGCTGATGATGGAATAATTTTTCATCATGATCATACATCAGACTGAACAAAGAGTTTCAAACTTTTCTTCAGAACATTTAGATAAGCTCAATGATATGGCCAGCAAAGAGTCCGGATTTCAGTCTGACTGGAAATTTAAGGTGTGGTTCTTGTAAATAAAGGTGAATGACACGGCTCGGCCCAGTAAAGCTGATCTGTCAGCTGCTCTGTGAGAACGCTGGAAAAAGGTTGATGAAGAATTATGTTTTTTATTGTTTGCGTGCTGCTAGATTTCAAGCTGTCAGAAAAAACACAGGAGCTGCAACAATGTTTTTTATCTTTGTTCAGTTCTTAATTTCTTTTCAATATGTATTAATTCCAGCGTGAATCATATTTTACAAAGACTGAATATTCAGGTTCTTCTAGTAGTTGGAACGGTATTTAACCTTCTCAGCTATGTCTGCTTTCGTCTGAGCTTCGTTGTTGGTGTAAAGTATAAAACACACTGATGTGTGACACTGATAAGGTTACAAGTTCAGGTAACCTGGAGAAGGATATGTTGCCAGGTTTACAGCTGTCGGATTTCAATCTGTACTTGATAAAAAAAAGAACGATCAACACCTGCGGTTCCTGTCAACCCAATCCAAGTTTTATTATGGTCCAACTCCGCAAAGTGCAGCCCCTTTTCTGGTATCAAAGCAGTCACTGAACTGAAGTTCTTGTTATTGACTACTGTACGCTTGCAAAAGTGTTTCAAACTATTTTCCAACTTGGAGAGCCGTCTCCCCACCATAGATCATTCCCAACAAAGTCATCAATTAACAACTGTGTTACAATCAGCAAGGGATCTCCGGGGACTTCCTCTCATCTATCACAAGATTAGAAAGAGCACACCAGGCACTTACTCACACTTGAAACCAATTTGAAGCCGTTGCCGAACCGCTCCACCCCTGTATGACAGAGAACAGATTCTCACTTGAGAATAAGCCTCCTTTATCACCATTAAATACGCGAACAATCATTTGCTCAGCAGTTACGGTTATATTCAGAAGTTTACATAAACTCATCATTAGGGCTGCACATTATACTGCAAATACATAGTCATCAGTATCGGTGTGTGCAATTCTCTTATCGCAAAGGTCTGTTTGGAGCTCAGTAATTGTTGGGTTATATAGTCCAAGTGTTATGAACTTTTATTTTTCGTGCTAGTGTAATGTTTAGCCATTTGGACAGAGTCTAACGGCAGCAGATGCTCTCACCGGACAAAATGATAAACGTCAGAGTGATGGAAGCACAGATGAGAAGGACAGGAAAGAAAACATTCATATATTGCAACTGATATCGTCATTGCAAGCTTTACCAGTTTTCAGAATCAGCTTTATTGCCAAGTTCGTGCATACAAACAAGGAATTTTACTCCGGTACACTTTGCTCTTTTGTTCTGTTTTTGTATTACAGAATAAACATATTTACAATTTACAATATACACATATATAATAAAAAGGTGCATTTGCAACATCTGTATGCTGTTGTTTTGTACTCTATTGAATGTTCAACAGAGAAACAGCCTGGGGGAAGAAACTGTCTCTGTGGCGGCTGGTTTTAGTAAACAGTGCTCTGTAGCGGCGGCCTGAAGGTAAAACTCTAAACAGTTTATGTGCAGGGTGTGTGGGGTCTGCAGAGATTTTAGCAGCTCTTTTCTTGACCCTACACCTCTATAAGTCCTGGATGGAGGGAAGGTCAGCTCTGATTATTCTCTCTGCAGAACTGATTATTCGTTGCAGTCTGGACCTGTCCTGTTTTGTGGATGATCCAAACCACACTGAGATGGATGAAGACAGGACAGACTGAATGATGGCAGTGTAGAAGATGACCAGCAGCTCCTGTGGAAGGTTGAACTTCTTGAGTTGCCTCAGGAAGTACAGTCTCTGCTGGGCCTTCTTTTGAACAGTGTCTATGTGTGAAGACCATCTCAGGTCCTCAGAGATGGTGGTTCCTAAGAACCTGAAGTGGTCCACGGCCGATACAGTGTTGTTGAGGATGGTGAGGGGGGTGTATGGGGGGTGTTGTTCTCCGAAAGTCCACCACCATTTCCACAGTCTTGAGTGGGTTCAGTTCAAGGTAGTTCTGACCGCACCAGTGTACCAGCTGATCCACCTGCTGTCTGTATGCAGACTCATCACCGTCCTGGATCAGTCCAATGACAGTGGTGTCATCTGCAAACTTAAGGAGTTTCACGGACGAGTCCGATGAGGTGCAGTCACTTGTGTACAGGGAGAAGAGGAGTGGGGATAGAACACACCCCTGGGGGGCACCAGTACTTATTGATCTGGATCGGGAGAAGATGCTCCCCAGTCTCACCTTCTGCTGTCGGTCCGTCAGGAAGCTGTTGATCCACTGACAAGTGGAGGCTGGGACGTTGAGCTGGGTGAGCTTCTGGTGGAGGATGTCTGGTATGATGGTGTTGAAGGCCGAGCTGAAGTCTACAAACAGGATCCTGGCGTAGGTCCCTGGGTGGTTGAGGTGTTGCAGGATGAAGTGTAGACCAAAGTTGACAGCATAATCTGCCGAGCTGTTTGCTCGGTAAGCAAACTGCAGGGGGTCCAGCAGGGGACCTGTGATGTCTTTCAGGTGCTTCAACACCAGCCGCTCAAAGGATTTCATGACCACAGACGTCAGGGCTACAGGCCTGTAGTCATTTAATCCTAGGATGGTGGGTTTCTTGGGAACTGGGATGATGGTGGATCGTTTGAAGCAGGAGGGGACCTCACATTTCTCCAGTGATTTGTTGAAGATCCGTGTGAAGATCGGAGCGAGTTGATTTGCACAGGCTTTCAGGCATGATGGAGAGATGTTATCAGGTCCTCCAGCTTTCTTTGTTTTCATGCGCTGAAAGAGGCTATTTACATCTTCCTCTGAGATCTTTAGTGCAGGCAGAGGATCTGATGGTGGGGGGTTGGCTGTTTTACGGGTCACATTTGTTCCTGAATGGGATGTGGAGGAGATGATTTGAGGTGTGAATGGCTTCTTGTCATGTCTGCAGTAGAAGCCATTCTACTGGTTGGCCAGGCGAGGACTCTGTTCAGGATGGGTGGAGGGGCTCCTATAGGCAGTCAGGTTTCTCAGACCAGCCCATACAGCTGAAGTGTCACCAGTAGAAAGGTTGTTCTTCAGCTTCTCACTGTAGCTTCTCTTGGCTGCTTTGATCTCCTTTGTTAGTTTGTTCCTGGCCTGCTTGTACCGTGCCCAATCTCCACTGCTGTGAGCTTCTTCCTTTTCCCTGCGCAGATTCTTGAGGTGTGGAGTAAACCATGGCTTATTGTTCACAAAGGTGCAGAAGGTCTTGGTCTGCTCACACATGTCCTCACAGAAACTGATGTATGATGTCACCACATCAGTTAGTTGGTTTAGGTCAGTGGCTGAAGTTTCAAAAACAGTTTTATCACCATCGCAAGATTTTCCCGGCTGTGGAACACTGGACCAGCTCTATACCCTCTACAGGGTGCTCAAGGGTTCATGGGAGTTTGCCCAACCGGTTCACATGTGTTTTGTGGACCTGGAGAAGGCATTCGACTGTGTCCCTCGTGATGCCCTGTGGGGGGTGCTCCAGGAGTATGGAATCGGGGGCCCTTTATTAGGGGCCATCCGGTCCCTGTACGAGCAGAGCAGGAGTTTGGTTCTCATTGCCGGCACTAAGTCGGACCTGTTCCCAGTGCATGTTGGACTCCGGCAGGGCTGCCCTTTGTCACCGGTCCTGTTCATAACTTTTATGGACAGGATTTCTACACGCAGCCAAGGGCCGGAGGGGGTCTGGTTTGGGGACCAGTGGATTTCGTCTCTTCTTTTTGCAGATGACGTGGTCCTGCTGGCCCCCTCTAGCCAAGACCTACAGCATGTACTGGGCGGTTCGCAGCCGAGTGTGAAGCGGCTGGGATGAAGATCAGCTCCTCCAAGTCCGAGGCCATGGTACTCGACCGGAAAAGGGTGGCTTGTCCTCTTCAGGTTGGAGGGGAGTTCCTGCCTCAAGTGGAGGAGTTTAAGTATCACGGGGTCTTGTTCACAAGTGAGGGAAGAATGGAGCGGAAGATCAACAGACGGATTGGTGCGGCTGCCGCAGTAATGAGGGCGCTGTGCTGGTCCATTGTGGTGAAGAGAGAGCTGAGCCGAAAAGCAAAGCTCTCAATTTACCGGTCGGTCTATGTTCCTACCCTCACCTATGGCCATGAACTTTGGGTCAAGACCGAAAGAACGAGATCCCGGATACAAGCGGCTGAAATGAGCTTCCTCCGTAGGGTGGCCGGGCACTCCCTTAGAGATAGGCTGAGGAGCTCGGCCATCCGGGAGGAGCTCGGAGTAGAGCCGCTGCTCCTCCACATTGAGAGGAGCCAGTTGAGGTGGCTCGGGCATCTATACCGGATGCCTCCTGGACGCCTTCCTCGGGAGGTGTTCCAGGCACGTCCCACCGGGAGGAGGCCCAGGGGACGGCCCAGGACACGCTGGAGGGACTATGTCTCTCGGCTGGCCTGGGAACGCCTTGGGCTCCCCCCAGAGGAGCTGGAGGAGGTGTCTGGAGAGAGGGACGTCTGGGCGTCTCTGCTGAGTCTGCTGCCCCAGCGACCCGGTCCCGGATAAGCGGAAGTACATTTTAAAGTAAACTACTCCTGTAAAGCTTTGCAGAGGAAACTCTCAGTATATCTCAGATAGCTGCTTTGTCATCTGTACTAACTACCGTTTGCTGGCCTCCCAATAGGTTGCTTTTTCATTCATTTACTTGTTTTTGTAGAAGCAGTTCACTAAATCAGGGTCCTGCACTTAACTGCTTGTGCAATAAGGCTGCTCTGCCTTCATCATTACATTAACATAAGCATTCAACAGACCAGATGAGATTTCATCCCTAGACCCCAGAACATGTCTTTCTCTGATCTCGAAATATGTGTGCTTTCAGAATACAGTTAAAACTCATCTTTTTAAACTGAGTTTTGTTATTTCTTTATGGTATTTACCTTTTTCACTAGTATTTCTGTTGGGTTGTACCACCCTTTTTAATGGTTATCTGAAACATGCCATACAAAAAAAATCCTCGAAAGAAAATAGGTTTTAAACTTACATGTTATTTATTTTGTTTTTTAGTCGTTTATTAAAATTTTTATTTCACCTTCAAATTATCAGCACAATCCTTTTTTAAATCTTATTTTTTTTCTTGCAGAGGAGCAGTGTTGGTATGTCGGTTCAGTATGGAAATTAAGCTGTTATTGCGCATCTCTACAAACACAAGCACAGAAATATTAATGAGATGTAGCTGCATACATGCAGAGGACGTGTGTGTGCTGGAAAATACCCACTCCTCTCATATTTACCCTCTTACATCATGCTGCACTCCTGTTTGTTTTGCCTCTGTCCGTTCCACGGTGTGCAATGCAGCTCCAGACTCCCTGGGTAACTTGTTGTGGAGTTAATGATCCAGATGTAATAAGGTTCTAATTGCCAGGCTAGTTCGTTTTACACCCTAATGTCAGATGAAGGGTCAGTTATTTCTAATATATCAACCAAGAGTGGACGAGCAGTGTTACTCTGTTTCAGATGTAGCCATAGTCTGCTTTGTCTTATATTTTTACATTTTGCTTTTGCTCCAACCTGTCTGACTTCTATTTTAAACACTTAATAAAAATCCAGCACTTTTCTATTAGTCCTATTAAAAAACTAGGGAAAAAACAGTCAGTCGAATTAATCATGATTAATCGATTATTTGAATAATTGTCAACTGATTTAGTAATCGAATAATCGTTACCTGGAGTATACAGACTCTAAAACATGCCATTTGCTGAAAGAACAACCCGCCCAGAGCAGAAATTAGACCAACATTGTACATAACGTATTTACATTTTGCATTTAAGATAAAAAACCTTCTTTGTAAATATGCTCTATCCAGAACTTTAGCATACTTTATCTTCAGCTGGTTCAAATTCTGCAGGAAATCTCAGATTAAACACCTTTTTTCTATCTGATTAATCGATAAATTGATTATTTTAAAAAATTGTCCACAGATGAATCAATTAGCAAAATAATTGTTAGTTGCAGCCCTATAAAAATGTTTCTGTGTGTTTACAGAAATAGTCCAAGTAGATCATCAGAAAATTGCTCTAGTGAATTTGTTTTCATAATCTGAAAAAGTAACAAGCTGCAACAAAGAGCATCTAACAAATAAGGCCTCTAAACCTTCCAGTATGGTTGAGCATCTGTGTAAAAACAGTCCTGATCCAAAGACACTATTCAGTGGCAAATGTGTAAAGCAATAAACAGGCAGGTAAAAACACCTCACTGCCAAATCCAAAAGTTAAACCCTCAGAGCGGCTGTGTACAACCCCTGAGAAGTCAGCTGTATCTGCAGAAATATGCAGCTGTTTGCTAAAGCAAATATAGTAGCCACAGATGATATAAAAAACTAGGAGGAAACTGGTAGAGCTCAATCCTGAGCCAAGGCAAGTGTCCCATTAGGCATTATTGAAAGAAAGTAATCCATATTGCCATCAAATTTTCATGGGTTCTTCCTTTCCCTTCTCCCAACTCGCTACCAAGTTTCAGAAATGTTGGCTTTTGCATAATACCGCAGACAAATACAGAAACCTTCCTCCACAAGGAGGTGAAATGATGTCAACAATACTAATAAAATGCTGGATATCTGACGTTACCTTCTTCCTTTTAGCTGAAGCTTGTTGTAAACTGGGCAACTTATTTAAGGATAACAGTTTGACCTTTTTCCCCATTTTTGCTGCTTTGTTTGACTAACTGTGTTGTTCTTGTTGTTGTTGTAAACCTTATGAAATTAGCTGAAACTGCTAAATAGAAGATCTCATCTGTAATCTGAAAGTCTTTCTGCAGTGAGTGTTATGCAGCCTTTAAACCTTTAAACTTAAAGTTCTCCAAAGCTGGACGCAGTAAAATAGTTTTGATAACATCTTCAGCAGTAACACTGGAGGTTTGAAGTTAGGTTGTTACATAAGTGCTGATTGTACATAGGGTTAGGGTTACTTTTCACGCTGTTCATTAGCGCTAACAAGGCGAGCTCTGTTTAAGGGGTTAGAGTGGTGTGCAGATGTATACTGGCACACTGTGCCAGAAAGTCATCAGAGCTGCTTCAAGGTCCTCTGTGGTGTGATGCTACATTTCTGCCCTTCAGCAAAAGATTCGATGTAAGATGCAGTAATCTGCCTGAAAAAAACATCACTCCTTCATACCTTCTTTCACCACAAGGTCTACAGTATAACTACAACTGGCTGAAGACAAATCCCAAGCAAAATGATTTTGCCGTTATGTATATTTTTCAGTCTCCCGTCAATAAAATGCAGTAATGTCTCTTTGCTGTTGTACTTTCAGAGGACAGCCACCTGCACAGAGACTCTGAGGGACCAGGAGTGGTTGGATCGCTTGAACTTCATCCTCCAGCAGAAGGTCAGCAACAAACACATGCAGCAATAATAGTTTAAGTTATCCATTTTGGCCCTCTATGTTAAACACATTTTTGTGATGATGTAACAAATAGATCAGGTGAAACCACACTGTATAAAAAGACACATTTGCATTTTTGCTGACTGTCTCACATTAAATCAGACTAAAGCTTTTCCATAAAAGCTACTTGGTAATTGCCAGAATATTGAGAGAGATCTTCAGATTCAAAAGTTTACAGTCAAGTTCCTAATGTTCTTTTTAAATGTATGACCTAGGACAGCTCTGCACACAAATTACCGATGGCACCGAGTTCAGGGCTTTGTGACGGCGGCTCCAAAACTACGTTGTCCTTAAGTCACTTTGTATCTTAATCGATAGTATGTTTGTACTCATTGTCCATCCTGAAGACCCTTTTGTGCCCAAGCTTTACCTTCCCTGGCTGAGGTTTTTAGATTCTGCTTCAACATTTCCACATAATGTTCTTTCCCCATGATTCCTCTGATTTGTTTTAAGTACAGTAACCCCTGAAGCAAAACATCCTCACATCATGATGCTGCCACCCCCGTACTTCACAGTTTCTATGGTGTTCTCAGGATTGCAATCTTTCCCTTTTTTCCTCAAAATGTAACAATGATTATTATAGCCAAATTCTTAGATTTTAGGTTAATTAGACCATCGGACATGTCTCCAAAAATTCGGGTCTTTGTCTTTGAGTGTTTTTACAAGATGTAGTTTGGCTTTTTCTGATGCTTTTGGAGTAACGGCTTCTTCCTCCCTGAGTGGCCTTTCAAGCACATGTCGGTACAGGACTCATTTTAGTGTAGATAAAGGCACTGTCCTGCCAGCTATAGTCAGCTTCAAAAAGGCAAGAGGATTTGCTCTTTTTATGGTGAGGATTCACACATTTCACACCAAAACATGTTTATTTCTGGGAAACAGAACCAGTCTTTTTCCTAGATGGTGTGATGACTGGGCATTATACTCGAATATAATTGTTTGAACAGATCAAGATGGCACCTTCAGGTGTTTGGAAATTGTACCAAAGGATGAACCAGACAGTGCATCTCTACAGATGCACTGTCTGTAGAGTGCATCTGTAGATGCACTCTACAGTGCCTGTATATCAGTTCCTGATATTTTGGCTGATTTCTTTCCATAAGGTACATCCATGGGTGTCCCCTTGTTTAACTTAATGCTGTGGATTCACCTATCAGAGATTACAAAACTACGATTCATCATATGGGCTTTCCACATTGCTTTATGGCACAGGAAACTATGCATGTAGACTTATGCATTTGAAGAAAGCAATAAAAATACTCAAAAATGACCTTTGTTAAATATCTTTATTCTGACATTTAGCAAGTAAATATAGTTTTGGTAATCCCAATTTACCTAAACAAGAAAGTGTTAGTAAGATATGATGTCAGACAGTGAGGGAAGAAAATATGTATTTTTATCCAGTGTGTATAAATATCTGGTTTCAACTGTACTTTTAACCTTGTCTAACAAATTATAAAATGATCTTTCAGTCTAATATCATCAGAGTGACCAATAGGTGCAATGCCGTTCAAACACAAACAGTAATATGCATCGTTTATTAGTCTGGGATAAAAATACATATTTGTGCTGATCCTTTAATTTATTTCAGCATTTGTGAAGTAGGGTTGTAACGTTACATTTATTCTCAGCAAAACTTCACAGAAGAGAAGTCAAGGTCCAGTTCTTACAGTCAGGTGTAGATTATGTTAGTCTGATCAGCGAGAGGACCTCCTGCGGGATTGACATGGAAATTAGGACAGAGGTGGTCTTGATCTGTTTACTGGAAATCTGTCTGTGGACATGGAATCCCTCATGGGACCATGCATGAAGATCCAGTGGTCCTCTCGTGGAAAAATCATTTAATGTGAGATTTTACACTGAACTTGAAAGATTTTCCATTTTAATGTTGCCTAATTTAGATGGTTTTCTTTCTTCTGAAAGTTGTTGCAGCTTATTGTTTGTTTTGTTTCGTGTTAAAAAAGTAAAAATTCTATAGAATCAGTAAAATGTTCAAATTGAACTTATTTAATGGCGAGTTTATTTGCTTGTCATTTTAACAACTGACCTCCCAATCATTCAAAGCGGAATAGTTATCTGACAAGGAGAATTTTGTGTTTTATTTTCTTAAAATTGTATTTTTTGTGTTTATTTAGCCTAAAAACTTGGTATTAATGTAGCTGAATGTTGTTTTACAAGTAGTTTCGAGCTTTTATCTAAAGATGTTTGCATTTCTATAAATGTGAGCTTAGATTTGTAAATATACTGCTTTATCAGTGTTGAATGGAAAAAAATTAGGGCATCAGGTTCACGCAAATACAGTAAATAGAAGCAGAATTTGAGTTCCCACCCCAGTGATCCTGCTTCAGGCTCAAAAACAATGATTCAAAAGATGAAACAAAGATGGGCGAGTACATCCTTACTGCTGGAGCCTTTGTGTGCTCACAGCCACTCATCTGTGAGTGCTCTGCTGGAGCTTTGCTTGAGCACTGTCAATGTCTGCTCGCTGTGATACGTGTATGATTGAGAGTGTCGAGTGTGTGTGTGCGTCTTGTCTGTGTTCATGTCAGCAGCTGCTGCAGGCACTCATGCGTCGCCTCCGCACCACGACACACAGCAGACACTGTTCTCTTGTTCCCCAGATCTTCTCCTGACCTTTCCACCTTCCTCTCCCTCTCCCCCTCCCACACTAACACACACAGCACTCCACTGAATCCATGTTTTTCCCTTCTAGCTGGACAGCTCTCAGTCCCTGCTCTGTCTCTCTCTGCCGTCCTCCTCTGTCCCGCACACCTCTCTTTCTCTCCCTCTCTCTCTGGCTCAGACCCCGAGGCAGCTTGTTAGTGGGGAACTAAATATTGATTTGGCGGGCCTGTCGATGCCGGGAGAATGAGCTAGTGTCCACCAGAGACCTCGGCACCGGCAGCCTGCTATCGACGTTTTCCGTGGGCAGAACAGGGGCGGTGGAGGAGCAGGTGGGGTGGGGGGGCTGGAGCTGGTGTGCAGAGTGGAGGAGGAGAAGAGCCGAGTATGACAAGGCTGAGACTTGCCCCCAGGTCCCTGCAGGGACCACTGGGAACTCTGCAGTCATCCCCCTTCACTGAATCAGACTTTTTCTAACCCCTTTCAAGTCCATCTTGTCCTGTTTTTTGTTTATTTATTTTTCTAAATTTTTATTCTGCCTTTGTTTCCGTTTTCTCTCATCGTGTTTTTTGTTTTTTGTAATTTCATATCATGTGGATATCAGACTCTGTCATACTTTTCATTCTTTTTGGAGCACATAATTTGTCAGTAAGTCCTTCAGACGTAATTTGTTCCATTTACTGCAACCTTTAAGGACTCTAATAAGATTTTTTTCCACATAAGAGTTTTCAGTGCTTCATCAGAACCAGTTCTTTACTGGTTCTGTAAAGGCTCCGGTGTAGATTTCCACATCCACAGAGCCACCTGAGAGCCTTGTCATTGTAAAAGTCTCATCCACTAAATCCTTCAATCAGAGGTTAATGCCTCAAATTGCATGATTTATCTCAGAATCACTGCAACTAAATATCCTACCTTTATAAAAGCTTTTATGAACATCTGAATAAATTAAATATATATATTAAAATGAATTTTAACTGGTATATAAATCATTACATACAGCGTGATACAAGTTTGTTTTTTTATTTTTTATTTTGATGATTATGGTGTGAAGATCATTGAAACCAAACATTCAGTTTCTTAGAAAATAAGAATCTGACTTGAGGCAAAAAAGGAAGGTTTTTCTAATACAGAAATGCTAACCAGTCACTGACACCCTGCATGAGGAGGGTAAGCCACAAAGGGTCCTTGCTGAAGAAGCTTGCTGTTCACAAAGTTCTGGATGCTGCCATAATAATTGAAAGCAACTGGTATAACTGCAGCTTCGAGAGGTTCATGAAGCAAACCCGGTTTAAGAGTTAGGTGTAGATCAGAAGGTGTAGACTTCAGCTTGAGTCAAAACGTCTAGAGCAACCACAAACAGATGTATCCAAGACATGGAGTACAACTGATGCCTTTCTTGGGTTGAGCCACTCCTGAGCCAAAGATAACATTAGAAATATCAAACCTGGGCTAGGGAAAAAATATTCCCTGGTTTAGGGCAGTTACGATTACCAAAATTATTTCTTTTTGCTGAATCCTAAAACAACGAGTAATGTTTGTTTTTAGTCAGATATTTATGTACAGTGTAATTAATATTCCTTTAAAGAATGTCGGACAGCCCAGGTGATGATCATGTCCTGACTGTGTAAGCTTCTGACAGCTTCATTCAAAACCTTTGAGTTTAAATTGAAGAACGTATTTTAAGGCAACCCCTGAAACACCTCATTCTTCTATAATATGAAAAAGATATCAGAGAGATAAATGTAGGCCTCTACAAGTCTGCATGTAAACTTCTTCATTTGAAAACAGTATTACAAATTATCTAAAAATTTTCTTTTTTTTTAGTGTATGTATGCATCTGATTTAAACTCTAAATAAAAAACCATTCAAAAGTCAACAAAGGGCCATTTAACAGATTTTTTTTCACCTAAATCCTCATAGATCAAGCTGTCAACTGGCCCAGTGGTTCCTTAAACTGTGTTTAATTTAGATGAGAATCAAAGCCTTGACACCTTTTTTGTAACAAAGTGAGTGAAATAGCTCTTTACAACACTGCTTCAAAATGGAAAATCTATCAAAATAAACAGTGGGAGAGTGCGAGACATTGATCTGTGATTTGATGCAAATTTGACTTTTTATTTAAGGTGAGGCTCTGTGCTTTTATTTTTTATGTGTCTCAGTTTAGGCAAATTGAAAAAGAAAAGTAACCCCTAGTTTTAAACAAGATGATCACAACATTTTGATTGGTTTTTTTCTCCACATAAGCCCACCCACATCCAGCTCCTGAGGTAAACTGGTCTGGTGTTTGGCCCAGCAAAGTGTAGGTGCTGAGATGGTCCAAGTTTATTGCTACCAAATCCAGGTTTGTTGCTGGTGGAAACATGAAGAACTGGTACTAGTGCTTGCTTAGTGCCGTTATAGCTATGAAACTAAAGCCTTAAGAAAAGGTACCTGCAACAGTTGTAGTGATCCTTTACCAAAGACTGTCACACTACTCCACCTTTTAGCTTCTCCAATCTCTGTCATAGCTTATAAAAAAGCTCAACAAGCAGAACCTGGGGGAAGTTGAACGGTCCAGGGTCTGTCACCTTCCCTGTGACACTAATAACACAGGTTCCTCACAGTGATGTGACCCAGAGGTGTACTCACACACACTTGTTCTGATGAACAGACACAGACAGAAATAGACTCGGTGAAAGGAAGGATGAATGGATCCATGTCCCTAACTGGCTGGCCTGTCACTGAAAGAGTGTGTGTGTTTGTGTGTGTGTGTACAACAGCCTCATCTTGTCACTGTCAGTAGCTAATGGAGCTGCCAGGGGGACAGCGCTTTATTATCTCAGTGGCCCTGTCAATAGCAAACCAATCAGTCACTCTGTGTGTGGCTACCAGTGCAGAAAAAGCTCCAGAGAGGTATCAGTGTGTGAGCAGGTTATTGTTCACAATCACTTTCAGGCACTGCCACTTGTCAGAATAACATATTTAGACTTTAAATATTGGTTAAAACCTTTAAAGTAAATTGTTCTTTTTGCTTTTAATAAAATGGTTACATGTTTGATTCTTTGAATGGGAAAACAGCCTCAGTCAGTAGATGTTGTATCTACAATGATAGTTTATCATTTGAGTCTCTCATATGTCTAAAGAAAGTTAAAGAAAAATAATAGAAATAATATTTCTTCTTCTTCTTGAGTGAGAAATGAGACATAGCCCACGTGTCATCCAAATTCCATCTCGGATTGGCTGATCAGACCATGTGACAACTCCTTCCTCACATGTTGCCGGTGTGCTACCCTCGTCTAATTCGGTGTAAAATTCCTGTAGATTTTTTCTTAATCCAAAGTGGTAAATCAACAAAACATCCAAAAATCCTGGGTCAGAGACCAGAACAGAGGTAGGCGGCAGAACCCCGTAGCAAAAACACAAGTGCTTCTAAGAAAGTAAGCAGCTGAGTCCCAGTAGGCACTCATGAGTATAGAATTGACGTGTTAGGCCGCCTTGAGCATCTTAGCTAGTAGCTTTGCTGTAATAACTTCATCTAAAGGTTACATAAAACTCTGTATGGTAGCCTGAATGAAAACCTGACTTAAAAAAATAAATTAGTTTATTTGTTAGAAGATTCTTTTGTTTGCCTTCTAAAGTAACTTATATACAGCTTCCAAATAAAAGCCAGTAGTGTCTTCCCTTGGTGACAGCTTTCACCCAGGAGATTTCTTTTGTCAGTCCAACCAGGTACTTCTTAAGTAATGGAAAAAGTTCAAATTATTTTTTCTGACCGGCCAATCACCAAGCGTAAAATTGTCCGATTCCAGTCAGCAGTCAATTTCTCTGTGCATCTCTGCTACCAAACTGAGTGTTGCACCACCCTCCCTCCCACTGCTTCCCCATATGTCCACTCAAAACAAAATGAAACATTGCATTCATTTCTTCTTCCCTCACCTCCACCGGTGAGTTAATGAAATCAAACCCAATGCCTCTCAGGAGAGAGCCACCATATGCAGCACTACCATAGCCAGGATCAAGGGACAATGTTGCTTAATAATCATGAGCAGGCCGGGGGGTGCAATGTGTGGCTCCACCGCAGCCCACCATGAATAAGGCCAGCAGTGAAGATGGAGTGTCCATGTGGGCCATGGGATTCAAGCATCAGCCCGAGGAAGCATTGATTTAATTGCCTTTGGTTTATTTGTGGAGTCCTAATTATTGACTGGAGGTAGGATTTAATGGGCCGGGTCTTTATGAAGACAGGGAAACGACTGGCTTCTGCTGCTGGCCAATAATGAACAGGACAAGTGTGTGTGCATATACACAAACACACACACACGCTCCCTGAAGATAATTTTTCACACTCATTTTCCACGCACATGCCTATCTCAAGCCTCATGACAGCATAATAACATTTAAAAAGTCATTGAGTCTGTTGATTCCTTTATGAGAGGACAGTGGTTTGTTTTAGTGGTGCAGGTTGGTGCTGAGGGCCTGCTAATATTTACCCTGCTATTGCACCCTGGGGAGATGTACAGGCATCACTTCTTATCAGCCTTCCAGCTATAACAAGCAGGTGAACCTTACATTAAGAGACTGGTAGAGACAACTCGGTCCAATCTGGAGGCACTTGTTATAAAACATCAAAGGCATTTATTGATGGGCTGAAATGATTCCTGTGATTTCGATCCCTTATCAATTCATAGCAAGACTCTGCTGCTGCTCTCTTCCATAATGATTGTTAAGCAGTAACAGTGATGGACAGATGACTGTATTCATGTCATCTCTACGGAAAGCTTCTCATTAGTTGTTCCCTGGGATTTAACGTTCACTGTTTTCAGCTGCTTCTCCACACACTTCCACCGTGCTGGGAAACTTTTCTTCTATTGTTGTTGGTGCTGTGTGGCTCATTATGTCGCCGTAATGACAGGGAACAGCTCTGAGTGCTCAACTTCTCTCTGAAGGAAAGTGACTAATTAAGCCTCATTTAATGATTGAGCTAATTAAATCAGCCACTCCTTTTATGTCTCTGAGTACATTTATGTGTGTGTGAAGGGGACTCAAGTCAAGCCTTTGTACTGTAAATATGTCACTGGATCAGAGGCGGGGACTTGGTAAGGGGGCTCCCGAGAGAGGAGCGGATCAAGTCTGTGTTGATATCTGTGTTTTGTGAGGTTTTTGCCTTTTTTCCAGGTTAGATTTGAAAATAAGTGAATAGACAGATGCAGCTTGTTACTCAATAAAGGGGTTGTGATGAGTGCAGGCAAAGCTAATGACTCACTGTTTGACCTTTTATGTAGGCCTTACAGCTGCTCAGTGCATCAGATTACTTGTCATTTTAATATCAATGTGTGGAAAGGACTAGATGGATGCAGTATTTGGTAATCTAGTCAGTCATTTCTATACTGCTTTTTCCATAGTGGGTCGCGGGGAAGCTGGTGCCTATCTCCAGCAGTCTATGGGCGGGAGGCAGGGTACACCCTGGACAGGTCGCCAGTCCATCGCAGGGCAACACACAAACAACCAAGCACACACTTATTCATACACCTAAGGGCACTTTAGAGAGACCAATTAACCTAACATGCATGTCTTTGGACTGTGGGAGGAAGCCGGAGTACCCGGAGAGAACCCACGCATGCATGGGGAGATGCACGAGTCGGACCTTTTTGCTGCAAGGCAACAGTGCTACCAACTGTACCACCGTGCAGGGCAAATGATATACAAGTCCAGTTTTTCTGAAATCTCTACATATTGACAGATTTTCCACGGCAGTGTTTGTTGAATTGCTTTTACCTGATGAGGCACTGATTTGATCACCTGAACCCAACAGCAACGTGAAAGACAGAGTACAAAGGATGCTAATATGTATGAAAGCTCTGATTGAGTTCTGAACGTTTCCCAAGTTGAAACATTAGGATTGTGCTGTTTTAAAGGAACATGATCACACTGAAGCGACCCGCATGAACAGAATTTACTTCACAAAATGCACACTGCATGTATGCAGTTAAATATGGATCATATACATATCTGCATGTTGTTCCCTCAGAGGCAATACAATTATGAAGAGATCCATCACTGGTGATGCCTTTAACGTTTTTAAATACCGTTGTGGCAAGACCAACTCTGGTGACAGGAAGTAGCATGCTGCGCTCACTGTGGATAAAGAGATGCAGCTGAAACCTGCAACTCCAAATCAACGCCTACAGCCATGTTTGTTTTGTCTATCATTTACATTTGATCGCTTTCTGCCTGCTCCGCTGACAAATTGTAAATTTGTCACACAGTGATGAATATGTCAGATGAAATGCAACATGATCATTCAAACTGAGCTCTCTTTAAAAAACAATGATACCCATCCCATTTAGGACTACATATAAAAGTGGTCTGGGTCTCATTTCAATAAATAAAACCACTCTTCTGTTTTGGCAGAAAAAAATAGGTCACTTATGGGAAAAAAGTCACATTTGAGGCACCTTTGCCTGTTGGGGGAAGGTATGCTTAATGAATAAGATGCTAAAGCTCAGATGTAGTAATGGGGACATCGAGATCATAGATACCACCATCACAAAATTGAAAAATAATATCAAAATGCCATGTTTTCCTAATATTGTACTGGCCAAATGGGGATATCGTCTTGGTAATTTACTTAAAGTGTCAACATTATTAAACGTTTGAGCTTAGTGTATATGTGAAAGCTCACCCACTTGTTTCATAAGCCACGCATACTGTGCAATTGTTGAGTTCTTGGCTGCTGAAATCTTCCTAAAGGTTGCATCTTTTTTGTATGGATATCACCTCTCCATATTTTTATCTCCGTCATGGCGGAATCACCTCCTTTTCTCACCTAATGAGCAGGAACCTGAGACAAAGACCTGGTGCTTTTCTCTGTTTAATCTTGGCTTTATTTAGGTCAGATGCCTAACAAATACCATGTTGCACATTGAAATGATGTTTCCAAACAACGTATCAAGAAAATGAGAGATTTTTAATTACAGTATTTGTGGCCCCAGGTGTCCAATTCCCTTTCATATCAGTCCCTGGTGGCCTAAAGGGGAGAAAAAGAGAGGGATCTCCTGTGCTGCTGGGGAAGGTAATTATGAAGAAGAGCAAGAGAATAGGCTTGTCGGCGCTTTCGTGATTTTCTTACCTGAGCCCTCTTTGCTAATGTGACATATTCATTATTGGAGATAATCAAATGCAAGGCTTTTTAGTATGATGCCTTTGTGCTTTTTTTAATCTACTTATCATGCTGTTATTGTTGTTATTCCCCAGTTTAATAAATTTGATTTTCAAACAAAAGTGAGAGGACTAAAGATCAAAGAGCTGCTTTCCCCCCCTCTGTGATAAAACTACTTCCTTACCTTGACTAGTGGCCTAGATTGGAGACCACACACTAACAGTTGACAAAATGGTGATAGTTTTTGAGTTCAAGATTTCAGCATCAAAGTATATTTATTTAAACACAAGATAACACCTGGTGTGTAACTGTATAGACAATATTTGTAGACGACACATCTCTTCAGCGTCCCATTATTTCCATCCCCTCCACAGTTAGATCCATCAGCCTGACACAATCGATTCAATGACTTACAAATTGGCCCGTTGGAAATAATTGAGCTTACCTGTTAAGAAAGCACAAAAGAGCTGGGATGATCTATGATTTATGTAAAAAGAAAAGAGAAAAGAAGTTCTTGTGTGTAATGCCACTAGGACCCAAAGGTCACTGGAGTGCTGCAACTTTGAGCTGCTCCTTGCCTACAGGTGTGCCCCAGGCTATAGGATGGTGGTGTCATTTAATTGGCTCATAAAAACACCTTTTTGCTTGCGGCTCCTGTTCTTGTCCACCCAGACACACACACATACAAAGGTATGGCAGCAGAGCTAGGTAATTGTGATTTATTTCATACTCGCATACATAGGTTATATTTAAATATATCAGTACGTAAGAAACAGAAGTCCTCCATCTGGGTGATGCTATTTCAAGCCTGGGTTTTGTGTTGGGAGGCCTGTGTTGGAGACTTTGCTTACCTTTGGCCTGAGTCCTCTTATTAACGCCGTGGCCTACACTTGTCACAAGTTTTCAGTTCCTCTTAGAACGTTTGGTATTTCTTGGTTTCACACATTCCTTCTTCCTGATGTTGTTGAGGTTAAGGATCACTACAGCCTTCACCAGTGGTTTGTCAGCTACCATAGTATATCCCATTGGTTGGCTATCACCTGGTTAAGGGTTCTCCTACTGAAGCAGTTCCAGTGTTAAATTAGGGCTGGTGAAGGAGCTGGTTCTTACCTGATCTACCTAATTCTAGTTTAGTTTTTTCCCAGCTAGAGAACCAGCTCTGGGTCACCTCATTACATCACTAAAACCATCTCTACAGTAAATGTTGCGCTCAGTGTTTAAACCTTTTTGTCTTAAATTAAACCGTTTAAAACCAAAACTAACTAATGAGCTTTAAACTAGAACCTCACATTTGTATTGGTTTTTGATTTCTATGTATTCACTTTCAGTTCTTGAAAAAGCAGCTCTGTCCTCTGTCCCAGTATAGACTTGGTGCTGAGATGGCACCAGAGTTGCCATCTCAGCAGACTGTAAACTTTGTCTGATAGTGTCTTACACACTGCTATTGGCCAGTGTAACCTACATCTTGGTGGTGGGGATAGCTGTGCTCTCTATAACTGTTGTCCTTCACGGCAGCCTTCTCTGGAAGGACTTCTCAACGTCGGGCAGTTCCTAAGTCTGGTGGTGGTGCCCAGCATGAAGGGACGTATTCTTTCATTTACCTCTTGATCTGAGTTTATTCTGCTGAAAAAACTTACTTAGCAGTAAATCATCAGGAGCCATTCTCCTGATGTAGTCTGGGATCTTTGCAGTTTCATCTTTGATGTAGCTTTCACCCCCAATATTCCTTTGCCTTCGTTCTTCCTCTCAGTTTGCAGTCTCAGGGTGCAGTACCTCGGGTAAAACCCTCTGTCGGTTGCAGATACTATCTTACCTTGATATCAGCATCTTCTATGTCCTCCATTGGGCTGGCTAATACACTAGCGGGGTATCTGATGACTGGCAGGGCTAAAATGGTGATAGCTTAGGTTTTGTTTTTAGTGTTCAGCTGGCCCTACAGGACCTCCCTTACTGTTTTTAGGTACTTTGTCATGGCTCACTGTTCTGTGGCCTTTTTATGGTTTCCAGATGCCTGAGGCTTCCCGCGGTATTCATAGCTGTTGTCAACATCCACAATCTTGCCTCATGTATAAATATATGTAACACACAAATACACACATATACATGTTTGTGGCTTTGTGTGTCAGTGTACTGAAAAGATGCTCATGAAATCATACCTAGAGAGAAGAAAAGGTCTCCTCTGCAGGGCCTGTTGAATAGTAATAGATGTGAGTTAACATGGCTTATTGCTACTATAGCTATTGTAGCATTGCCAAAGGGGACAGGGTCTCTTGCAAAACAGTGGTTGTGTTGTGTTGCGTACTGCTAGTTCTAGTGTTAGTTCTGCCAAAGGGGACAAGGGCCCAGCTAAATCAACTGTAGCATAACATTAGTGCCAGTTCTTAACACTGCCTTAAGCTGCCCAAGGGACTCTGTAGAGCAGCTGCATCAGAGCTTACCTCCAACCATCCTGCAGGGTATCAGTCCCCAGCCAATGTGGCAGTTAGATGAAAGCGGCTTGTAGCCATCCCTGTCCCTTTTGGGGTCAGGAGGTTGAGCACTTCTGCTGTTGTCTGCTCATGTAGGTGGTTTAAACAAGACAAGAATAATTGATTAAATTAAAAAATGCCGGAATACCTGGAAACCAAAATACAAAAAAACGGCCTTACTCTTTGCACTGTTGGTAATGTGTTCAATTTAAAGTACTTTTATTCACAAATACAAGAACAAGCAGCAAATGTAGACTCCCTAATGGGTGTCCTTATCTTGGCAGCATCTTGGGAAAAATTCACAGCAGTCATATCTGACTATAGCTGCAACTTCCGATGTGCCATCCACACAGAGGACAGAACACTGCATCTGAAATAACAGTTGTAGGACTTCATATATTTTACAAAAACGACATTAGAAAGACTGGAAATGACTGAGTGTTCGCTGAATTTCTTTATTATTTGTTTTTTTGGCTTAAATTCACATGTTAAGTTTATCTAGATCATGTTTACCTGTTTGTGTTGTTTACACATATTCCCTTTGTGGGACTTTTAATGATCCAGTCTCCCACTTTCCTGTCCCACTGAGCCTTGTGTTGTGGCTGTGTCTCTATTTTAGTGGGTTTGTTTGCATAGTTAGTGGCTCTAAGTGCAATTAGTTGATTAGGAAATGTGTGCATGTGTGTGGAGCAGACAGAGAATGGATCCTCCCTGGAGGGCAGAGGAGAAGGGAGATGTCTCAGCAGTTACTTCGGGTGTAGTGGATCTCTGAGGAGCAGCGCCGTGTTTTTGTTGCATCCTCTGCTGTCGGAGCAAACTCCCTGCTGCACATATGCACATTAACACACACTCTCACTCATGCTTCCCGGCTCAGAAGCCCTCCTATTTCCTGGTCCTGTCTGCAATAAAGCAAAGGTGTCAAGAGGCAGGAGGACTGTCAGTAAGGGGCTAAGTGTTAATTTCTGAGGTTCCCACTCTATAGGCCTGTTAGGAATGAACCAAATGTAGTTTCAAATCTCACAGCTGTATGTTTCTTTGTTTCACTGAAACATGTCACCAGCAGATCTACAATCATGTGGTTTTGATCCATAGTACTCTAGGTGAAGGTGTCTCAAAGGTCCTGTTCTCTGACACAGGTTCCATTTTCACAGATTTTAGGTTAAGTATATGATCATTTCAGAGCAACATTTTATTGTATAAGCTGCTGAATCATTTTGTTTATCAGAGTTTAGGAAAAATAGAAAACAAAGTCTAATGGACAGAAAATACAACTGTACTCCAACAAAGTCAGCACTGATAAGCATTTCGCTGAAAACTGGGTGATCAGTACTCAATTAAATTGAAATCTAAATACGCTATATTGCCAAACGTATTTGTCTACTTCTACATGTACATGAACTTTGATGACATCTTATTCTTAATTTATTAGGCCCAGTTTGTTGATGGACGCACTGTTGCCAGCTACAGCAACTTTATCTCTTCTGTAAAAATCTACCACCAGGTTTAAGAGTGTGTTCAAAGTTAGATGAGAAAACCAGAAATGCAGCATCTGCTCTAATTCATTCCAAAGTTGTTCAGGAAGGTTGAGGTCCCGACTCTGTGCAGGCCATGTTAAGTTTCTCCACGTCATTTTGCATATATTGCACACTGTACAGAGCAAAATACTGATTCATAATAAATACATAATAAAACTAGGCTAAAGTATGGGAGACACTGCATGAAATTTAAAATGCCTTTTTTAAATACCTGTACCCTATTTAGACAAGTAAATGAATAAGCAGATATGCTGCCTCTTGGTCCCACAGCTTGTGGGGATAAAACTGCACATCCAGTCTGTCTGTGCTTTCATGGAGCGATACCAGTTGCTTGATGTTTAGAGGAGCAAACAGTCCTTGAACGGGAAGATGGCCTTCCCGAATGATGCAGAAACTTTGTTGTCTGGATTCTGGAAGATGTTTTGAAGGGAGGGGAAGGAGACACCAATGATTTTCTTTCTGCCATCATAACGAAATGTCTCAGAGTGTTCTTGTCTGAGGCGCAGCAGCTGCCATTCTGCACCAGGGTGTAAAGCAGCTTGTTATTATTGATTCGACTTGGCTTTGTGGAGCTGACCCTCTCCACACTGGAGCCACTGATGAGTAAAGGTGATTGGTGCTCAACCACTGTGATGTCATCAACAAATTAAAAAAGCTGCTTTGGACTGTGTTTAGGATCGCTGTCATGAAGGAAAAAAGAATAGACTGGCCACAGTGCTCAGTGTGATGGTCCTAGAAATTATGTGGCCAAGCTGGACTGTCTGTGGTTTCTACCATTAAGCAGTCCACAATCCCTTTTCAGACCTGTATGTTCAAACATAGAGGAGCTTCTCTGTCAACTGCTGGGGGATTATGGTGTTCAAGGCTGGGTTTAACTCAGTAAGGAGCATATTAGCATAGATAGTTTTGTCCTAGTGTGACAGAATGGCCTGTATGATAAGTGAGACAGTGACATCTGTGGACAGTTTGACACAATAAGCAAACAGGTAGAGAGACAGGTGTACTCTTTCAAAGCAGTGCACCACAACAGATGTACATTAGATCCAAAAGGTTACAAGGGTGTTCCTGTTAAAAAGACAGGTTTTATGAATCAAATAAATTATATAATACAAAATATAAAAGCTTTCAATTTTAACCCTTTGAGAAACATTAAGTTTGCGAACTCTAAAACCGTTGAAAAACGTTGTACATTTGGTTTAGTTTGCAGTCTTTTTACGTGCACACCTAAAATCAGTTACATTCAATCTGATTTAAACAGGAATAAAATTCAGCCGCCCTAAAAAGATCTTCTTGACATTTGCTCATTTGGAACATCAAACCAATGCCAAAGTTTTCAGAGAGGTTACAAAGAATCAAAACAATTTAATACAGAGAACCTTTGGAAGATCAAAGTGATCAACTGTTAATAATTCAGGATGGAGACATGTTGACAAACTCCTGCCAAAGAAAACTAAGTTAAATCATAAGGTGCTTCGTCAAACTATTGGATTAAGGATGTGCACACACAGCCACTAGGCTGGTGTAACGTGTTTTTTGTTTTAATATTTCAACTCTCACAGCTTTGTTTTTTTTTTTTTGAGTTAATTAGCCAGGATGTATTTTAAGAGTAAGAAGTTTTTAAACCACAAGAACCTGGTATTTTAACATGTGGGCGTAGGCTTTTTAAATCCACTGTAAAGGTACGTTCCAACCAAACGCGAATTACTCGACAGGAGCAAGTGATTTACATGTTAACCCTATGTGAAGGCACGTTCAGGAGCGAACTGACGCAAAGGACGCGACGTCAACGGCGTGACTAGCGCAAATAAAGCAAAGCGAGAGCGAAGCAATACCCGCAAAGGAAGCGAAGCAAGCGATGCAACCAGCGAATAGAGCAAAGCGAAACCCGCGATGGACACAAAGCAAATTTTGCTGCAGTTGAAAAATCAGAACTTTTCTTTCAATTCACATTGCGTCTGTAGCCCTCTCAGCACAAAAGTTGTCATACAAATATGAAACTCACAGCAGTTGCTCAGGGTACATCTATGTTTATGTAGGAAATATAGGAAGTTTATTCATAAGTATTTAATTTTCAGATGCATATGTCAGCAAGCCTGATTTGTAGATCGCTGATAAGCCCTTATTACATAATTATTCAATACGCTACCATGCTATATTCTGTTGTCATATCAGCTCTTGCCTGGTGTATTTTGGCGGTCCTCGTCCATATGTTAAGGTAGAAAAAAGTTTATTATATTTAGAAGATTTGGACAGTACAATCTGGCTGTTTTTCTATTGAGCTGAGATTTATTTACTCGCCGAAGACAGATGAGCAGGCGTTCTGCAGCGGGGATACAGCGCCTGTAGTTGGTGTCCTGGAGACCAATTTGTCCCCCAACGCGGGACAGCAGGTCCTCAAACTGGGTCCTGGATAGACGGAAGTACTGCTGAAAGTGACCGTGACCCAGACGCTGCTCATGGAGTAGGTGGTGGTACTCTCCAAACTGGTTCCGTCTCTGGTGAACCCTGGACGTCGACGCAGGCGGCGTTGTTCGGCTTTCCATAAATAAAGCAACGTGACTCGCTCCATGTTGAGTTGAAACCGGCAAGCATCAGGTAGAAGCTTCTCCTATTTGATGACGGAGTGAAGCGAATAGAGCGTTGTTGTGCGTGGACCATGGCAATTGCTGGCGAAATGTCAGACGAGCGACAGCACACGAATGAGGTGAAAAATTGGCTGAAATCGCGGTCGTTGTGAACGCACCATTAGTCATTCAGGCGGATGATAGATGGGATCGGCCAGATCCTGCCTGGTCTTTGCAGGTTTTTTTATTTTTTATTAATATTTTCATTTATTTTAAGAGCATTTTTCACAACGTGTTGTGAAGGACTGGTCTAAAAAAAATTAGAAAAATCTTCCAAAGTCTAAAGAAAAACCCCTGAAAGATCCCTAGACAGTCTGGAGAACTCTATGAGGACCACTTTAAAAGAATAAGAAAATCTGGCCACTAGAAAACAAAGTGCAAAGACCTAAAGGGAGGTTATGATGTTTTATTTTCCTTGATGCCATGTGACTGGGAATTGTCCAGGACAATGATCTGTTAACCTTGTTTAAGAAGGCAGCATATCGTTTCAGGGGATTTTTTGTTAGGGTGATTCAGTGCTTTGATCAAGTGATGTAATGACCATAAAATCCTTGTTTCAGTTTGAAAAGAACAAAATCAGACCTCCACAGAGAAGACCAGTTTCCACTTTATAAACACATTTTTATTCCAACCATGCAGACACACACGACACTTCTTCATGTTAGCTGCTTTAATTATTTATGATTCAGTGGACATCAGTAGTCCTCCCTTCTTCCCAATATTGACACCATCCAGTGATTCACACAACAAACGATCCTGTAAATGTTCCCAGTGATCCCAGTGATGCCTTCAGGCGCTTCTGTTAAAAAGCGATAGACTTCGAGGGAACACGTGTGTCCTCTATTCTATGGAAACAAGCAACAGTCGCCATTTTTCTACAGTTAAAGGCTTGATTTGATCTTTTTCAAGTCCACCTCAGGGTGACGTCTTTGATGTTAACTGTATGTATATTTAAGCAGCCTTCCTCCAGTTTCTTTCCTTTCTTCTGAGTTCAGGTGTAGGACTCAAAATGAAGGGAATCATCCCACTAGGATGAGTAAAATAGATCCTTTATTGTCCCACAGTGGAGAAATTCAGATGTACCAACAGCAAAGTGAAAGGCAAATAGAAGCGTGCAGATTCACACAAGGTTGAAAAAAATAAGGATATGAGACTGTAGAGTGAAAAAGTTACAACATAATAAAGATACTGTAATAACCACTGTTTGCATATTCAGCCTAGTGTGTGTCACGTATAAAAGAAGGGCAATGGGAACTGAGAGATATTTGTTGCCATAAATCAAAGACAGAAGCTGTAAAACGTGAGACTGCTGTGAAGTTTGACACATCCTCAGGATCCATTTTGGCTCCTTTAGTTTCGCAGAACAGCAAACTCTGATAACCTGCCAGGTTTCAGAAATTCCACTTTTTTTAAAATAATGTTGCAATGATATGTTTTCCTCATTTTCGTATAACCTCTTCTAAAAAACCCCATTCCCCTTTTCTCTCCTTCACCCCCTCTGCAGATCCTCTCTGCTGGCCAGCTAATGGAGGCTGTGCGCGTGAAGATGAAGGAGAGGAAAGTGCTGACAGAAGAGCTGGCCGCGCTCGCAGCACCAGTCAGCGAAAAAGCCTGACTCCCTGGGCTGAGGCTAGGAAAACTGTCATCCCCTTCTCTTTTCCCCTCCCTTCCTTCTTATTTTCCTGCCCGGTTCCTGCTCATTGGGAGCCAAATGGAGCCACGGTGGCAGAACCAATATTTGTGAGAAAAACGCTGTCTACTCTCTCTGGGCCACTGGCTCCAACTTGCACCCCGACTTCTGTAAATGAGCCCTCGACATCTGTGTTAGCATTCAACCCGCTTCGGCTGTCAGACTAATTTACGATGCAGGCCAGAATTCAGGGGCGAAACATGGGGTAAGACGCCAGACGCTTATGCTGATCTTTAAGTTACACCTTTAGAAACCTTCTGTTTCCTTTCCTGTTATTTCATGTGACTGCTGTAGGGCTTCAGCTATTGTTGCTAAAACGACACTTTGAGAGACTTACATGTAGTCACATTTGTTGGCAACTCTGGTAAATACAGGTCCTTCTCAAAAAATTAGCATATTGTGATAAAGTTCATTATTTTCCATAATGTCATGATGAAAATTTAACATTCATATATTTTAGATTCATTGCACACTAACTGAAATATTTCAGGTCTTTTATTGTCTTAATACGGATGATTTTGGCATACAGCTCATGAAAACCCAAAATTCCTATCTCACAAAATTAGCATATTTCATCCGACCAATAAAAGACAAGTGTTTTTAATACAAAAAACGTCAACCTTCAAATAATCATGTACAGTTATGCACTCAATACTTGGTCGGGAATCCTTTGGCAGAAATGACTGCTTCAATGCGGCGTGGCATGGAGGCAATCAGCCTGTGGCACTGCTGAGGTCTTATGGAGGCCCAGGATGCTTTGATAGCGGCCTTTAGCTCATCCAGAGTGTTGGGTCTTGAGTCTCTCAACGTTCTCTTCACAATATCCCACAGATTCTCTATGGGGTTCAGGTCAGGAGAGTTGGCAGGCCAATTGAGCACAGTGATACCATGGTCAGTAAACCATTTACCAGTGGTTTTGGCACTGTGAGCAGGTGCCAGGTTGTGCTGAAAAATGAAATCTTCATCTCCATAAAGCTTTTCAGCAGATGGAAGCATGAATGCTCCAAAATCTCCTGATAGCTAGCTGCATTGACCCTGCCCTTGATAAAACACAGTGGACCAACACCAGCAGCTGACACGGCACCCCGGACCATCACTGACTGTGGGTACTTGACACTGGACTTTTGGCATTTTGGCATTTCCTTCTCCCCAGTCTTCCTCCAGACTCTGGCACCTTGATTTCTGAATGACATGCAGAATTTGCTTTCATCCGAAAAAAGTACTTTGGACCACTGAGCAACAGTCCAGTGCTGCTTCTCTGTAGCCCAGGTCTGGGGAATGCGGCACCTGTAGCCCATTTCCTGCACACGCCTGTGCACGGTGGCTCTGGATGTTTCTACTCCAGACTCAGTCCACTGCTTCCGCAGGTCCCCCAAGGTCTGGAATCGGCCCTTCTCCACTATCTTCCTCAGGGTCCGGTCACCTCTTCTCGTTGTGCATCGTTTTCTGCCACACTTTTTCCTTCCCACAGACTTCCCACTGAGGTACCTTGATACAGCACTCTGGGAACAGCCTATTTGTACAGAAATTTCTTTCTGTGTCTTACTCTCTTGCTTGAGGGTGTCAATAGTGGCCTTCTGGACAGCAGTCAGGTCGGCAGTCTTACCCATGATTGGGGTTTTGAGTGATGAACCAGGCTGGGAGTTTTAAAGGCCCCGGGAATCTTTTGCAGGTGTTTAGAGTTAACTCGTTGATTCAGATGATTAGGTTCATAGCTCGTTTAGAGACCCTTTTAATGATATGCTAATTTTGTGAGATAGGAATTTTGGGTTTTCATGAGCTGTATGCCACAATCATCTGTATTAAGACAATAAAAGACCTGAAATATGTCAGTTAGTGTGCAATGAATCTAAAATATATGAATGTTAAATTTTCATCATGACATTATGGAAAATAATGAACTTTATCACAATATGCTAATATTTTGAGAAGGACCAGTACGTGTGAAAAGCCTAAAAATAGATACTTTTTATGTCAGCAGCATAATTTCACTCTGGAAATTTTAGAAAAATTCAACCTCTGATGTTAATTTAACCCACTTTTACCAACAGGAGAGCCTCCGGTCTTCTATACGCTTCCCAAAGTTGGGGATTACAGAGAGAGATCTTTGACTGAGCCTCTTTGCACAATCTCTGTAGGTCATCCGGTCGTTGGAGCTGTTTTGTGCTCTCCTCAATTCACCGTTTACAGCGTTTAGTTCTGGGGACGGAGGTGGCCGTGGAAGAAGGTTGATTTGTGCCTTATGAACCATTTCTGTGCTGATCTGCTCTCATGTTTTGGATCATTACCCTACTAAAGGACCGAGTGACGACCCATTTTCTGGCAGAGGCCATCAAATTTTTATTATTTTTAGATTTTAAAGAGTTCTGAATACCACTCACTTTAACATTCCCAGTTTCAACGGGCCCACAGCATCACAGATCCTCCACCCTACTTAACAAGGGACATGAGGTGCCTTTCCACACTCACACCAGTCCCACCTCTGTCTCAGTCTCATCTGACCAAAGCTCACTTTTCCAGTTTAAGTCCCAGTTGAGATGTGGCTAATAGCACGTTTAGATCTGTATGTTTGGAATGGTACGACACACCTGCCAAACACCAAGTTTTATGTTCTGATGTCAATTTTATTTATATAGCACATTTAACCAAATGTGCTATATAAATATAGGTAAATACAAACATGGGTTCATAAAACCAACAAATACAATGAAAATAGGATAAAAAGAAAACTTAAATATTAACTTTGTGACCCCAAGATACCCCTCTCTCTTGTGGTTCTCCAACAGGGGGCTTTGAAAATGTTTTTACCTCCCTTACCATCTTCCTCTCTGTGTGTAGTGGCCAGTGAATAAATGTACGAAGATTAAACGTTGGATTCTTCAAATTCTTACAATTAGAAATTATTTCACATCTGTAAAGGCACAAAACAATATAATTGTATCAGTTATCAAATTCATTGCAGGGATGTAGTTTTGAAGGATATTTATCTTCTTTTTGGATTTTTTTACTCTGTAATTATGCAGAAAATCTGTAATTATTTTGCATACAAAACATTTGTAATAATTTGTTAATAAAAATCTTTGACCATATTTTGCTGCTTATCTGCCTGCTTTCAGTCAGTCGGTGTGGGGTGGTGACTGCAGGCCTCCTTCATGATTGACAGCTGCCTGTTGCCGTGGTTCCGGTCTGTAACAAGTGACCCCAGCTGTTCATGTCATGAATAACGGCCTGGGCGAGTTCACATAGGGCTTTGTTAAAAGAGGAGCTGCTTCAAATATCTTTTATCTGCTCCTTCTTTTCCTACCTCTTATTATTTCTTTTGAATATTAAATCATGATCCTGCTCCTTTCTGTCCTTGAGTTTCCTCAACAAAAGGCTCAATGCTCCCTACTTCCTTCCATCACTCCTTAACATTCCTTTACTTTTTTCCTCCACTTTCTTTCTTTCTTATTTACGTTTGATTACAATACTGTGTTCTGGAATTAAAAATAAATAATTCCACTTTTTATTCCCACCCCCCCTTCTCTTCCCAAATATATGCTAATGATGTCGTTTTCCTTTATCTTTTTATAATAAAGGATTAGGCCAGGACTGTCTCCAGCTGCAACTCGGGGACCAATTTAGCCGGGATTCAGGAGAGACAAACCCTGGCGGTTAATTACCATTCATTAACATAGTTTGCATCTTTCCTTCTTCTTCAATACCCAGGAGCCAGCTATTGTCAATATTTGTCCCAAAAAAAAAAATTCTTCAGCCTGTTTTTCCAGTCGCTGTCCTCCAGCATAACGTGTCTAATGACAAACATTAATAAGTCGGAGAAATCCGGCGGCATGGTAGGAAACGACGAGGAAAACATCAGTGGCACGTAACTTCACGCCTCCTCCCCCCTACCGTCCCGTTTCTGAAACTCACTTCCTTTTGGTGTTTAATGCAAAGTCAACACATTTGCTCGGCGAGCTGCTCCATCCGGCCTTGGCTGACACACTCCTGCTATTTCTGTGACACATTCAAATGCGTGCCCCCTCGGCTGCTTCTCCCCTGGGTTTAATTAACCTGGCCTCGCCTCTGACGCTCCCACAGTGAAGAAGTTAAAATGATCTTGAAAACACCCTTCGACCCACCGACGGCACACACACACAGCAGGCGACATACATGATTCATCTTTTTTCTGTGGAAGAATGGCATGTCATCTCAATCTCTTTCTCTCTTTTATTCTCCTTGTCTTCCTCCTTTCTTTTCTTGTATAGCTCTCATTAAGGTAGATTTCCTGCGGGAACTACTTTGATCAGCAGCTCCAAATGCAAAGTTTTCCCCCATTCCAGTTTAATTCATTCCAGCACAATCAACTCGCCATCACTTTTCTCCACAGCCTTCATCCCTATGCTTATTTTAATTTTATTTATGTGATCATTTTTACAACTTTTCCTTTACAGTTGTGATCAGGCGTTTAACTTTACTTAAGTTGGAATGCATGAGCGAAGGAGTCTAGATTTCTTGGTGTCTTCTTTACAAGTGACCGTAGGTTGGTGAAGGGAGGGTCAGAGTAGAGTCACAGCTTTTCCACATTGAAAGGAGTCTGCTGAGGTGTTCGGGCTTCTCAATAGGATCCCTCCCGGGCACCTCCTGTGGAGCTTTTCCAGGCATGTACCCAATTTCCACCAGCGTGGTTTGAGAGCCCGTTCCGGTTCCCAAATCTGAATTTGAACTGCTAACACGTGTTTCCACCAAAGACGAGGTTCCAGAGCACTGGGAACCTCAATCACCTCTTCCTGGCAAGCTTTGACCAAGGCTTGAGCTGAGGCTTAGATTTAAAGTAAAAGTTAGCAGATCTGGCAACATTCCAAAATTTCTTGGGAACATTTAGATTTTTGGTGGTTTCAGATAAATACGAATCAGATTTAGCCTTAAATAATGAGGTGGATTTGTTGCAAAGCTGACGAAAAATGATCCAATCAGCTGATGATCCAGTATTTGTTTTTCACGCCTTGGCCCAGGCATGATCATTTTTTTGAAGAGATTTCCAATTTCAGTGGAAAACCAGTCATCTTTTTCACCCCTTTATCCTAACTTTACACAAGGGAGCATGTTTATTGATCAGCTTCAAGAATTCATCATGAAAAAAATTGACAGATTGTGCAAAACAAACCTCATAAAAACGTTTAAACTCTCCGAGTTGCATTTGCGGTTTAGTTTTGTGGAGTCTGGCATTCGGACCACAGCAACGGGACAACAGTCACTCATATTGCTCACAAAAGTACCAGCGTCAGTATATTTGTGGGAAGGAGTTTACTACTATTAGACCAAGGAGAAGAATATTTAATGTTAGGCCAAGTTGGGCTATCTAATAATTGACTTAGATTCAGTTAGACACAGGTGGATTTTAAACTGTCTGAGGCTGTTGACAAATCTAGGTTTAGATTCCCCACTAAGACAAACTCAGACAATTATTTAAAGAACTTGGAGCCACGCTGCAGGCTGAGGGAGGGCTAGAACAGCCCAGGACTGTCTGTCTCTGCTGAAATCCGAGTTTTTTTATTTAAATGGCTACACCTCCACCTTTCTGGGAAACATTGTAACTGTTGATGGCAATAGCCTGATCTGAGACTGATTCACTCAACCAAGTTTCAGACTACATGGATTTATCAGGTTCACTCATCTGTACCCACATGTTTAAGGAAGTAGGATCCAGACATTTAAGTGTAAGATGCCAAGGCCTGATCTGATCGTTTTCATGCAGATTCCTGCAGGTGGATGTTCCTGGAGGGATAAACAGGGTCATGGATTGAGTTTAGGGTGGATCTGTGCACATGTCCCCTTTGTCTTGCAGGAGTGCATCCCACTTGGGTGGGAAGGCAGTGCCAAGAGAACCAGATTTTTTTTCATCTCCGAACAGATGAACAATTAGTCACTGTAGATTTTTCAGCAGCCAGATGTGGAGTGAATTAAAAACAGCCACTGGGGGATTTCCCTTTACTTCCCTGACACAGTTTTGCACTCCAGCTATTGCTGCCAATACATCAGTTGGCTTTGATTTTTCCAGGCGCAAACACTTGGCACTGCCTTAAACAACAAGGTACTTGTGACAAACAGCCAAATGTGTTTTTGACAAATCTATAATGCAACATGTTTACTATTTTCATCGTCTGCCCTCTGAGAGGTGGCTCAGGAACAAAAGACGGAAGCTGTTTTCTCTGTGGATGACAGAAATCTCCTCACACACACTGTTCTCCATTCTAGCTATATTTATTAAAACCTACCACAGTTGACTTCCCGGTGTATCTATATATTATGTTCTTTAATATTAGATCAGATGGCATCTCAAAAAGAAAAAAAGGAATTTGACTCTTCTGATGCACATATGCTGTGTACACAACTTCATTGATCTTCACTTGAACAAGTCCCTCATCCTCCTATGTGCTCCTCTAGAGATGAAAAAACAGCAGATTATAGGTGGATGCAGCCCGCCGTGGGAAGCTAGGGAGCAGATAAAAAGGCTGGCCTCTCATGGGAATAAAGCTATGTTTGATGTTGTGTGATAAAGTAGAGGCACAGGACAAGAACGGGGGAATGTAACTATCTCTGTATATTTTCTATATATTATATTCAGGTTTTTCCCCTCCCTCTCACTTGTCGTATTCAGCTAAACTCTTTTTGCACAATTCTCATGAACTGTCCCAAGTTTTGCTCATTGCAGCTGTTTCTCCAAAGCCACACCTTGAGAACTCCTAGGGAGAACAAAGACAACAGAGAGAATGAAAAAGAAGTCAATGTGGTCCTTAGGTTCCACACAGCATGACTTCTTTTCATGCTGTAAAATCTACTGAGCATGCCATGATCTCAATTCAATTCAGAATTTATTTATGTAGCACCATCTTAAGACAAGACAAATTAAACACTGAAGCCGGACAAAAAGTTCATAATAGCATTAGCCCCTTTTCCACCGAAAGCCCCAGGATTTGTTTTACCTGATTAAAAGGAATCCCTGGGAATTGTGTACGTTCTTTTTCCATTGCTCAACAGAGGTCACAGACCATTTAAATCAGCCTAATGACTTATGGGGCAGTTGTGAAGAAAGCTGTAATACACCTTCAGTCCAGCAGATGGCATTACTCCTTTGCCTTGGCTAATAAATATTTTTTGTTTCAATTGATAAATGATACATTTTGAGCAGCGGAAGGAATTAAGTTGCTGTGGATCCATAAGCAGGAAAGGTTTAACTTATTATTTTACATAAAATTTTTTACCAACCTTGTGACATCCCGGCTCAGAGGACCGTAACAAAAGAACGGGGGGACACGACACCAGTAACTATTTTAAGCCCTTTAGGGGTGTGTATTTCTCAATCATAATTCTATGGGAGGAAGGCAACGGCCTGGCAGTCTGGCATACACCCAGAAACCACTGCTACGGCCTGTGCCTGCCTCCGTCTGGCCCTCCGTTAGGTGCAGGTCTCCCTCAAGCATCAGACCAGCTCACACACGACCACCTGCATCTGGCACACAGCTGCACGCATCCCACGCCGTCTGCGCACGCGCTTCCATGTGTAGAACGAGAGCCCCTTATATATGGTCCAGGTAGACCCGTGTCCCCACATGACCTTAGGCCAGGACCTTAATGAAAAGACAACAGGCCATTGCACCAGCAGGGGCGGTCACAAACCTGCATCAGGTCAGAGTTGTTACCTTACAACTACATGATTCATTTTCAATAACTACCAAACACTGATTAACACACTAATTATTATTCTTTATTTATCGTAAGGTAAATGCATATCAGATAACTGCAGAAAAATGTTTTTAGTAAAACTTTTATTAGAATAAAAACACTGATAATCAGTCCAAAAGTACAGGGAATTGATACTTTGACTGTCTAATCGTCGGCAAATATTCATATAAAGTAGAAGATACGCGGGCAGTGGAGGATGAACAGAATTGGAGCGCTTCTGAAAAACTGCATCCAAACCTGGAACTGTGTTCTCACCTCCCGCAGAGCTGTGTGCATAAAACTATGAAAAATTAAAAGGAAAGGCAAGTTTCTTTGTATAGCACATTTCAGCAACAAGACAGCAATAAAAATACGAAAAAGTTCACACTCTACTAAGTTAGGTTTACATGAAAAGATAATCTTGGGGAAATGTGTATTTTTATGTACAAAACTTTGGCAAAACTTTATAATTATTCTCTACAATAACTTAGAATGTGACATATTTCTGGCAAAAAATACTCCATTTTGTATTGTACTTTCAGTTATTCACCACATACCTACGAAACGCTTTATATTCACTTTCAGCCACTACAAACATAACAGGTAGCTGGAAATCTGAGTGCCGGGCCGATATTGGGCAGCAGTTAGTGGGGAAGTCTTAAGTCCAGCCGCCCGGTTAGTTTAGCTTGGCAGCCAGACCAGGATGTAAGCGGAGCTCCGCTGCTCCAAAAACTCAGAAAAAACATTTCAAAGTACGGTAGGGTCATTCTTCATGCGCTGACTATCCAGATGAAATTTTGAGCTCTACTTTTTCTCTTAAAAACATCTTAAAACTACTTTTTGTCACAAATTGATGGTATAAAAATAATTTATTTGTATACTCACCTTGGCTACTATACCACTCCCGGGAAATCTGGAAAGATCTACTCCACACCAGGACCATTCACCTGTAAAAGTATAGCCCTGGGAAAGTGACAATACCCAGGTAAATTTGTATCAAAACGTTCCCTGGGCTTTTAAAAGCTTTCTACAAGCAATGGAAATGGGGTTATGACAGTTTTAGTGCCTTAATGCAGGAAAACCCAGCTGGACAGAAAATCAAGTTTTTTCTAATGCTCCGTTAGTAATGAACTGGTTACTAAATTGAAGGGATAACATTAATTTGATTTTCTTTGTTTAAGAATCTCAGGACACCATCTATATTGAGAGTTGGAGGACTATGTGGGACAGAACTATGACACTGTTCTGAGCCACACTGACACTGGACTCATACTACTGGTGTGTAGAGTGGCATTTTTCTTTCCAATTACCTAGAGGTCTGCTTTAAGGTACACAACTTTGAATTAAAACAAGGAGTCAACATCCTCTGACTGTTTACTTTCTTTCTTGCGGGGAGATGGAGTAGCACTCTCAGTAACAATCTAATTGTGATATGGTAGAGGTTAGGTGAAATTCGAATATTCACTTTTACGTACTAAAAGAGAAACATCAGACACTGCATTATATGGGAATACACAGGCATTTTTTACTTGCACAATTAGTTCAGCAGACAGAGCACACAGCATGTAGTCTCACCGATAACACCCCAGTCTAACTAACCTAATGCAGAGAATGTGTCTCTATTTATCTCCAAGTGTCCCAGTGCACATAATATTCATTTTTCCAGAGTCTACAGTCAAAGAGCTCTTTCTCAGAGCTTGGGTGAGCTAATGTTAAGCAGAGAACACTTTGCAGTGCAACAGCTCCTTTGGATACAGTCTTTTGAAGGCCACATGCTCCTGCAAGCAAACTCCTGCACATAAAGGTACACTAAGTTCAGCTTGTATACAAAGTAATGCAACTTTAATGCTGTACAATTACTAAATGAAAAGAATGTTACAACAGTACAACAGTATTTCATAAAGACTTACTGCAATGACATTTTTCTCAAAGGCAGTGTATTTAATCAGTTAAAACTAGACAAGATAGTATGTGCACAGGTTATGCCCTAGGTCAGCAGATCAAGAGTATGAAGACAAAAGTGAGTAAGGGTGTGAACATTTCAGGTGTTGTGATTATTAATCTGAGAATATTATTTAATATCAATATTTTATCAAATAATATTTCGGTCTGTTAAGGGTTGTCCTGTGAATACCAGCCCAGTAAGTCGATGATATTAGGACAAAATAGAAAAGGGTAAGCCAAGCTCTGACATTATTGAACAGCACAACTCTGCACATATATGGAATGAATTCAGACAATTTCTTAAAATACAAGAATTTATTAACAAAAATAAGTCAACCCAAAGTCAAACATATTTCAATCAACAAACTCTTTACTTTGCTAAAACAATCCAACTAAACTACCAAGCAGAATTAAAGAATAAGAAGACTAATGGGCTATGTACAATATAAACAAGTTGATTAAAGATGATTGAAAATCATGACCAAAAGAGTGATGCAACATTACCATGCAATGTTTATGTTTGAGAACCAAGGATTATCTTGAAGAATTCGCTGTCGGACCGACCAAGCTGCACGTTACCATGGTGATACGGTCTCTGTTGTCCTCTTTCCAGACTGGGAAAACTGCTCCACTCGGCTTCGTAGAGACAGCGTCTCTGCAGGGAGTTCTCTGGAACACAGTTTGCTTCTGCAGAAAGTAAAGCAATGCTTATACCTTAATTTCCCTTTTATATGAATGAATACCGGATACACAAACAGTAATTCATCCGTACTTAACTCAGTGCATATGGTTGATGATCGTATGACACCCTTGGATCCAGTTTGAAGAGTTTGTCTGTTTGCCAGCAAAGAGACATTAGCACGCTGCCTCTCCGGCCAGCCTCGCACGGAGTCCGGGTGGAAGAGAAAGGATCATTGGAAAGGTGTGCTTTTATACAGCCAGTGGCATCATGGGAAGTCCGCTGCTACCCCCCTTTTCCAAATGTTGGAAGTAGGTTTAATGTATTTTATTTTGAAAGTTCCAGAAAAGTTTGTACCGCATCTTTCATGTTGTAATCCATGGCTGTGGGGTCCCAACACAGGTAAAAACTGCTTAGCCTAAGATAGCATTAAAGGCAACATTTTGGTGATTAATTTACATGTTTACATGAATATTAAAATCTCCATCTAAAATTATTTTATTAGTATTTAACCTGAAGTCAGATACAAAATCTTGGAATTTATTTAAGAATTCAGTGAAACACCTGGTGGATTTTCTGTACCTTTCAACAAATTAAGCCATTTAAACCATATCTTTCATTTGTCCTTTCTATTACAGAGCAGGCAGCCATCTATTGTTTTCTGCTTATGTATAATTCCTCCATAGTCTGGGATACGGAGCCCCTCAAAGCACCTCTCCACCTTGACTAACTTTTCCAAGCGCTCATTAGCAGACTGGTTGAAGTTTGCAGGCTATGAAACAAGCTGGCAGATTACCCCCCATAAAGTAGCACACCTCAGGTAATCACGCTAATGAATTCAAAATCCACCCTTGCAATTCCTCCCCTTGCTTCCTCCAGTTCCCCTTACTTACCTTCTCCCTTTCTTCCACTGTGGCAGGGCTGGAGCTCAAAGTGCCAAACAAACAGAGTGTTTGTTTGCATAACATTAGAGCTGCATGCTCGCACATGTTGGCGGGGGCCCTGACTGCAGGAGTGACTGGAGGCTTCGGTGAACACAGGTGGAGCAGGCTGAGCATCACTGGGACCAATTAGAACAGAGCACAGGTATATTAGCATGTTTGAGTGGAGTGCGGTGGCGTTGGGATCCATGGACCTTATGAAACACACACAAACACATTATCGCAGCCTGGCAAATCCACCGTGTGTGTCTCTGGTGACACAACAAGAATATGCGTGACAAATGACCCCTTGTTTGCTGTCAGGGTGAAACGTTTTTTTCTTTTCCTTTCCTATCAGATCCTGCAAACATTACTGAAAAATAAATTGCAGAAATTAGTGGAAATAAAAAGGTATGTGGATTTACTTGCCTGGAAATCCAGCCAACAAATTAAAAAAAGAATATACTTGGTCAGTCAGTCATTTTCTACTGCTTCTTCCATAGTGCGTCACAGGGAAACTGGAGCCTATTTCCAGCAGTCTATGGGCAGGAGGTGGGGTACACCCTGGACTGGTCGCCAGTCCATTGCAGGGCAACACACAAACAACCAAGCACACACTCGTTAACACACCTAAGGGCAATTTAGAAAGACCAATTTGGACTGTGGAAAAGAAACTGCTTCAGTTTAAATTGATAAAAATTAGCCTCTGTCCAACATCTGGAAAAAGAAATCTGGGAAATAAAAAGGCAGACTTCCCAATCTGATAACGACTTCATCCATCAAATATGATTCAGATATGTCTACCAAAGGAAGTGGCACAAAATCATTTATTGATTATTTCGTCACTGACAGAATAAACTGGATGAAAGAAGAGAAATACAGAAACATTCTGTCTGTTCATACTCCTCCACATTTATCAAAACTCAATGAATGACAGCTTTTGTTCAGCAGGACTGTCAGAAACATGTCATCCATCAAGTTGAAGAGCAGGAAGAATATCTTCCAGCGACTCAGTCAAACACATCACCTCACTACAACCCAGAAAGTCAGGGCTAGAGTGGCAGCAGGACAGGCCTGGACCAGCACCGCTACTTGTGATGAAGGCAGCAGAATCACAAGCTGAAAATAGATTTCCAGGTCTGCGTTATGAGGCAATGTCACGATTTCTTGCTCCAAACCCTTGTCAGGATAAATATTTGAATGAGACTCTACCAACACAGAGGAACGAGCTTGAAGGTCAGCAGGTTGGGCTGCTGCAACACAAGTTCTGCTGCTTAAAGCCTCCATGATTGTCCAAGATAAAACCCGATCAGAGCCCTGACCTTTATCAGCTGGAGAGGAAGTGCAGTTATCTCAAATGATCTGTTTACACATTACTACATAAAGGTTTTATCCTGAGTCTTATATATAATTTAATATTGTCTTAACATGCGAGAGGATTAATGCAGTCATTTCATTGTACACTGGGTTTTAACTGAGATAAAACCAGTTTTAAATTGTGTAGGTCTGATGACAGCGTCAGGAAATACTCCATTTTCCTGTTTTTACCTAAACGGGTTCGAGCTGACCTGATTTCATGTCTGGTTTTGAGTAAATTGAATAGATTTGAATTCTGGGCTTCATTAGCATTTTTTTTATTTGCACTTTTTAAAGTTTAGGATCAGCGTTGTTGCCTTTCAATCAAAGACATTAAACTGCTACTAATAGATTGTCAACAAAGGAAATAAAAACAAAAGTAAATAAACAATAATCATTAACTTAAGTTTAAGTCAGTTTAGTTTGTGACTGATATTGAGACTGATACCTCCTGAGTTAAGAAAGCATCAGAACCACTGACCCATGGAGCCAAGCTGATCAGCAGCAGAAACAACTGCACCTAGAACCCAGTTCAGCAAAACTGTTGTTGTTTCACTGTGTTGCTTTAAATATAAGTTTACGGTTTCTGGTGGTTGGGTTGTGTAGATTAATATTTTAACGCCGTCTATATCGCTTTTTATGTGGCCCAGGTAAGCAGCATCATATTTTACCACTAGATGGAGCCAAAGCATTGCGAGTTGCTGGACTGAGAGGCTATGAAGGCAACCAGACCTTTAAAACAAAAACAGTTTTGCTTTTTCTGGTAATTCCTACATTTTGTGATTTTTCTGTCAATTTTGTGGGTTTTTATTAAAAGCCTATTTTTCGTTGTGTTCACTCTTATTTGAGGCCATATTTGTTTTATTTAAACACATTTTTGATTTTTTTCCTGCTTCTCTGCCTGTGTTGAGACAATCTTTAAACGCATTTTAGTTTTTTTAGGTTACGCATCAAACTCTCTGCTGCAGTTATATTTGGTCACAGTCCAGAAATGGAAAAAGGCTACACCGATGCGTCCCGTTATATTAGTTTTTAGAAACAAACGTGACCAGTCATTTCAAAAAGTTATTAATTTGATGCTTCTTCTGAATTGATCAGTAAATTATTGTCATGTTTACAATACATACACAGCCACCAGAATGAGATCATCATTCTGAGTTTTTTTCTGGATAGCTGAGACATTCCTCTCATAGAGGAGCCATCACATGCATGTGTCCAGGTGAGCCCTCTGTTCTCATTCATGCTGCAGTTTAGTGATTCTGTAATCATTGTTTTAAATTAAATAACCAGTGTTGGATCAAAATTGAGTTCAAGTAGAGCTGCATCATAGCTGAACTCACCAACATCAGACACACAAACTGCACATAATCTGATGTGATATTAATGATAAATGGACTTAATTTATATAACGCCTTTCTAGTCTTACACCCAAAGCCGCATTCACCCAGTCACACTCACAAACGCTCACACATTCATAGAGTAATCCACAGATTGGTAGGCAACTTGTGCCGTTATTTAAATAGAGTGTATTAATCTGATCATTAGTTTTGTGTTTTGAAACTGTGTCTTTGTCAGTACTTCCCTGCTTACCTTTAGTTACATCATTCCTCAAGTTCAGTTCAAGAGAAATTTGTCTGATATATTTTATATATTAGTTGTAACTTTTTTTGTCTATTTCAACATAACATCTCTACCTCTCTTCATATGCTGCTTTAAAACAGTAAAAATGATTTTATTATAGTTATTTCATTTTTTACATATTTTTCTACATGTATTTACCATAAAGCCACCACACATGTTTGAGTAGACGAAGACAGTATAGAGGTGCAGTGTCTTACCCAACAGCTCATCTACATTTCTGAAAGGTGTGTGTGTGTGTGTGTGTGTGTGTGTTCCTGTCTTGGCATCACAGTGAGAACCATTTTCCCGATTTCACCATCAAATTGAGGACCGTTTGTACCAAAGTGAGGACATTTTGCTGGTCCTCACGACCTATTCTGCTAACGGTTAGGTTTAGGACTACGGTGTGAATTGAGTTTAGGTTAAGGTTAGGGTTAGGCATGCACTGGTAATGGTTAGGTTTAGGGTTATTGTCAGGGTTAGGGCATAGAAAGGGTTGAAAATGACTGAAAATCAATGGAAGTCAATGGGAGTCAACAGATGGTCCTCACTACATATAGCAAAACAAGAATGTGTGTGTGTGGGGGGGGGGGTAAACTTTTGCATCTGTTTCCTCTGAAACATGATTTCTGTGAACTCTATTTTCTTTTAGACTGAAAGTTTTTAATAGTTTTTGTTATCAAGTTGCACATAGAAAGTCTCCACCAGATGGCGCCACCATCGGGTAAGGTACATGTTTTGTTGTGATTTTCTGGGCCAGTAACAATCAGTTAGTGTTAGATGCTTCAAAGTGGCACATAATGGTACCTCAGGTCAACCTGTACTGAAGATGAGCAGACGAACAGAAATTTAGTAAAAACAAAACATTCAGACAAACAACTGCTTAAAGATTCTCGCTGAAAACAGTTGTACATCTTTCTGCAGCTTTAGATGTTTCTGTTTGACATGTGGAGGCCATAAACAATCATCTTTGCATTATCTGAGCTGAAACCACCACCTCTGAGCAAACCCAACCTGCAGTGTTATCTGTTGTCCTCATGGAGAACAGCTGTTTGGATCTTTAAAAGGAGAAACCATCGTTTCTACAAACATTTAGTTTGAATGGAGATCTCTGATGCATGAGGTGGACAGCTGCTCAAAGTGGATCTCTCATGCTGTGTGTTTTAACGGCTGAACCTGGTTTTATTTAGTGTTGATGAAACCTTAAAATCTAATGAGGCAGATTTTACACCTTGACTCACAAACATTAGATGTTTGTGCTGTTTGTCATTTGGATAAACAAATTATATATCTGATATTTATATATTTGACTTTATAAAACACTTTTTCGTTAAAACCCTGAAAAAAAGATGCAGATTAGGTTCTTCCAAAAATAAAAAAAAATTAAAATTCAGCTAAAATTTAAAGTATTTTAATTAATCTTCAAGTTACTGAGCTGATTTGGATGTCACTGTTTATCAGCTATTGGTGCAGAAAACGATAATTACTAAGTTATAAATAAATGATCTCATCTAGCAGTAGTTATTTAAGGTCATACATGAAGCTTCTGTTCATTTGATGGCACAAACCTTTGCTCTGGAGAGTTTCTCATTCTTTGCTCTCATCGTCATCTTTGCACAAACACCAACAACACAGACTTTTTAAGGGCTAGGGACTCAACCGCCTGTAATGCTTGTTTTTATATCGCTGTTGTTTTCATTTTTGTAACATTTGTCTTGTTGCTTCTATTGTCTGTGATTGTAGCATTTTTTTGTTGCATTGGTTTTTTGTGTATGTGTGTTTTGGAGTTTGCATCATTTGTGAATTATGGAGTTTGCATCATTCAGCATTATGGGGTTTGCAGCACATTGTTTCCATTTGTTGCACATTTGCATCTTTCAGCCACCATAGAATCACTCTCCACAGCTGCTGTGTCACTTGAATACTACTTGATTAATGGCCTCTGGAGCCCTCATGGACTTTAAACTTGTAAAATCTCAGTTTAGCACCCAAGTGCTGACACCAGAGCCCACAAATAAGCTCTGTCTTTCTCAATGGTAAACATACTCCCATCCCACCTTAATATGTTTAGTAGCATGTTCTGGAAGGGGTGGGATCCAAGTTCAACTGCTAAAGCCCAGTTTAGCCAAGATCACTTTGATCCTTTTGTACAAATAAGCACGATACTAAATAAAATAAATTATGACTGTAATGTCATCTGTTAGATGTAATTTGAGCATATTTTTTCAATGAGGGGAAAATACTTCACAGTTGTTTGAATAAAATCCCTATTGGCACTCCAGCTGTTAATATCTTGTACAACTACCTTTTTCCAATTAGTCATAGTCTTCTATCAAATTTTACTAGGTTGGAGGACAGAAAGAGGGACCTCTGACCATTCCTCTTGTCACAATCTGTCTCATCCAGAGGCCTGGGTCCTCTTACACTGTGTTTCAACAGTTAAACACATTTCTTAACAACAAACAGCCGTTTTGACATCTTCCAGTCATGTTGACTGCCCTTGTCAAGGTGTTCAATGACATCCTCATGAATGCAGACTGTTTCAAGAACCACAGCGCCGGTATTATTGGGCCTCAGCACAGCATTTGATACTGTTGATCACAGTATATTACTCGAGCGACTGCAGAACTGGGTCAGTCTTTCTGGTGCAGCACTGGACTCGTTTGAGTCTTACTTGAAGGACAGCTACGTTTTGTTTTAAAGGTAACTTTACATCAGAATTGACAAGAATCACGTGTGGGGTTCCCCAAGGCTCCATTATGGGACCCCTCCTATTCATTATCTATGTTCCCCCTAGCTCACAGCTCTACTTTACAATGTTACCAGGTGAAATGGAACAAACCAATGGATGGATGTGCCATAATTTTCTTCAGTTGAATAAAAACAGAACTGAAGTTGTTATTTTTGGACCAAAGGAGGAGCGATCAAGAGTCAGCACACAGCTTCAGTTACTACAGCTAGAAGCCATTGATCAGGCCCAAAATCTGGGTGTAGTGATGGTCTCCAGAGGCACCTGAACCGCCAAAGGCACATAACTACATTAACTAAGTCAGCCTTCTATCACCTGAACATTTACAGGATTAAAGGAAAATTAAATAATGTCTCAGAAGGATCTCGAAAAACTCATCCATATGTTTATCTTTAGTAGAAATGATCACTGCACCAGTGTCTTCACAGGTCTGCCTAGAAGGTCCATCAGACAGCTGCAGCTGATCCAGAACGCTGCTGCCCACATCCTCACTAAAACTAAGAAAGTAGACCACATCACATGGAAAAGCAGCATTCAGTTCTTTTGCTTCACTAATTTGGAACAAACTTCTAGAAACCTGTGAAAATGCTGAATCCCTGAGTTCTTTTAAATCAAGGTTGAAAACCTATTTGTTCCGGATTGCTTTTCATTGTTCTATTTAAACAATTAACTAAAACATATTGGTACAGGTTTCTACTGGGGATAAAGGTCAACTAGGATTTTCCACCTTGGAACAGACAGCGTAAAGGACTTCACTGTCCACAGTGAGAAGCAGCTGACTGTAAAAAACCACTCCCCAACAGACTGGTTGAGCCAGGCTCTCCTATAATAGATTAGGATGAAGATGCAGAGCACCAAGACATCTCTGACTCTTGGTCCAGTTGTTGACCAGTTTTAAAAGGAATATTCCTTCATTATCGAGACACATAATGGGTCAGTTCTAAGGAGTTGCCTCCTCCTCAGGGAGAAACATTTGATTTTATGTTGAGAAAATATGGACCTAAAAGCATCGAGTGCATTCATTAGTTTCAGTCTGTAGTCCAACTTTTCTTTACTTTTTTTTTTTTACTTTCCTTTATCATGCCACAGTAATGTCTTTTATAATTATGTAAAGCACTTTAAATGCTTTACATGTCTTGAAATGTGCTATACAAATAAACTGGCATTGCCTTTGATTTTCCATCATCTTCAGCTGAGCCCACAGGTTTTCTATGGGATTCTACAGGATTTTGGCCTTTAGAACAGATAGGAGCCCACAGCCTTTCCAATCCTCCAAGGTACTTAACCTCAAGTTGCACATATTAACAGCATATTGTGCTTCATATTACACATGATAGAGCATGAGGGTTTCCCTGACTATTTTAAGGACATAATAAAGTTCAGTAGGGAGGTCATATTGGTTTGTAATCATGGTGGCAGCATACTGGGTCCTGGAGCCTGGAGGAACACAGTGGTGGCAGTAGCAGCATATCATTTGAGTGAGGCTAGCACTCACACCATTCTTAAACCTTTTGATAATAAAGTAATTGAAAGCTAAACTGGCCACTGACTTGACACAAAACTACAACCTCATCATGTCTAATCCTGGTTGGTAATTTACTGAAAGGTTTTAAACAATGCAGCTGCCATGCACACTTCATTCAACTGCGGCTCTGGCTTCAACACGAAGGATCAGACTAAGCTGCTTTAACAAACAATCCATGATCCCAATGCGTATAATTCCCACCCTATCCTCAGGTCCCTTGCACATATAAATCAGTCCATGCTGGGCTCCCCTCTGGAGTAGAGCTCCCAGCTGTGGAGTAGCGCCCACAACTCCAAATTGCACCCAGGCTCCACCGTGTTGGTTTGCAGGAGGAGTGTAGTTGTCATCCTGTATGAGGCTCAATAGTATCCTGAGAGAGAGATTGTCTTGGTTAAAATTAGTGTCATATTAATATAATGGCATGCTCAATGGTGAACAATCCTTCACACTGCTGTTAAGAGGATGACAATATTGCTGTTGCTTTCTCCTCCACAACAAGACTTAAACTGATGGTGAGCATCGAGTGCATTCATTAGTTTCAGTCTGTAGTCCAACTTTTCTTTACTTTTTTTTTTTTACTTTCCTTTATCATGCCACAGTAATGTCTTTTATAATTATGTAAAGCACTTTAAATGCTTTACATGTCTTGAAATGTGCTATACAAATAAACTGGCATTGCCTTTGATTTTCCATCATCTTCAGCTGAGCCCACAGGTTTTCTATGGGATTCTACAGGATTTTGGCCTTTAGAACAGATAGGAGCCCACAGCCTTTCCAATCCTCCACCATGTTTAATAGCGGGCATTTGGTAGGTTTCCACGCATCCAACGTTTGATCACAATATTCCTTACAGCATGTCCTGAATTTGGAGAACCTATCTGCAGACCTTCAGATATGGAGAAAGAATGAAGCCCATGAATGTTTTTCTTTTAAATCCTGAAACGAGAGAAGGTGTTATCCTTATTTTTGTACATCTTTCTTCAATCGTTTCCCTTTTCAAAAAAGAACTTGTTTCATGGCAATATAAATGTTTTAAATCACAAAATGAAAAGCATGCATTTAGCTTTATGAATCCAGAGTTTTGCTTAAACTAGAACAAACAGATGAGACATAATCGAGAACAAATTCTGTAATATATTTCAGCAAATTTTGCACATTTCCATAATAACACATTTACTAACAAAGAATGAGCATTTCCCAGTTATTTGCCTTAAAATGTGTTTATCAAAGTCTTGGCTTTGCAAATGTAGTGAAATATATGAAGGATTTTGTATATCATCATAAATACAACATACACACATGCATCTCAGTAATTATCATTTATTTATTTCAGTCACTCAATTCAAAAAGTGAAACTCATATATGTAATAGATCCTTCATTCTAATATATTGCAAGTGCCTATTTGTCTTTATTTTGATAATTTTGCCTTCAGTTTCTCTGAATTATGCCAGACTACTACAGAAATGTGGGCCTACAGAAAGGTTTGTCCTTGTATTGGACAATATCTGCATTCAGAACTTGGTCTGGGCTCCTTTATTTAAATAGTGCCTTAATGCAGCGTGGCATGGAGGTGCTCAGCCTGAGTTTCTGCTAAGGTGTTCAGGAACCCCAGGTTGCTTTAATGGAAGTCTTCATCTTCTCTGCATTGGATGATCTGATGTCTCATCTTCCTCTTGACAACGCCCCATAGATTCTTTATTGGGTTTAGGTTTGCTGGATAATGATGCACAGCAATACAGTTATCTTTAAAGCATGTATTGGTACCTTTGGTAGTGTGGGCATCTGCCAAGTCCCGCTGGAAAATGAAATCTGCATCTCCATAAAACTTGTGAGCAGAAGGCTGATAAAACACAGTGGACCAACACCAGCAGATGACATGTATCCTCAAATCAACACCAACTGTAGAAACCACACTTTGGGAATCTCCTCTGAACTCCTGAATGGCCTTTGAGTCAAAATCATCTCAAGCCTGTGGTTATCCTGTTGCTTGGGAACGTTTTACTTCCACTCATCTTTCCATTAATGTGCTTCCATGCAGCGCTCTGCGCACAGCTTCTATGGTCTCAGTGACGGTCTGCTGAAAATATCTTTGTATTTTTTATCGGTGATATGTAAAATTATAATTTTCTGAGAAACCGAGCTTTGGCTCAGTAGGAAGTGTAGTTGTCTTGCAATCACAAGGTTGTGGGTTCGATTCCAGCTTCCTCCTGCCATATGACAATGTGCCCCTGGGCAAGGTACTTAACCTCAAGTTGCCTACTGACCTGCGTATGAATGTGTGAGTGTTAGTGATTGGGTGAATGTGGCTCTAGTGTAAAGTGCTTTGAGTGGTCTGTATGACTGGAAAAGCACTATATAAGTTCAGTCCATTTACCATTAAAGAAATAAATACTTGAACTATATCACTTTGTGTGTACTGAATCTACATGAGGTTTACTCCTTTAATTGGATTTCTGAGCTATTTAAATGTACCTCCATAAGAAGGTCTGGCTCCTTTAAAACTTTTGCACAAAGCGGTAGCTGTGAAGTTTACCGTGTAGTCCTTTCATTAACTCGTCATTGACTGCGGCGTGAAAATCTGCGGTTTTCCACCTCACAGCGCCGCTGCTTGGAGAGCAGCTCTGCGGGCTCAGCTGAGGGATGTCGCTGTCCAGGGTGCTGAACGCTCATCAGTAGTCATCGCCTGTAGTCTCTGAGGAGGCTCCTAGGAGAATAATGTGGTGTTTTCCTTCCTGATGTGGTGATCATTAGAGGTGGAAAAACAGATTTTAAGTCCCACTATCCTGTTCTGACGTAGCTCAAATTAGATCCTCTGCTGCCGCTTTAAAGTGAGCACGTTCCGACGTCAGCTCCGTTCAAAGACATGTGGGTTCAGCATCCAATGGGCTGATCGGGGCTTTACTCAGCCTCTCCCACACAGGAGATCCCTGAGGAGAAGACCAGCGTAGACCGGGGTTAGCCACGACTCACACAGCCTGCCACCAGATCCGGTTTGGAGCCAGATTTTAGTCTTCAGAGCCGCAGCACCAGGTTAGATTCCCGACCAGAACCACCGTGTAGCAGTCATGTCTGTGGCGGGACTGAAGAAGCAATTCCACAAAGCCACTCAGGTAAGAGGACAAGACGTCCTGTGCTGTGGGTTCATCTCGATGTGCGTGTTGGAGCGCAGCAGACTGTCCTCTGCGGACATGATCAGGTTTTATTCGTAGTAAAGTTTTATAAATGAGCCTCGCTGATCTGCAGCAGCTCCATCTGCTCCCTTCAGAAAACTGTGCTGATGCTGAGGCGGGAGAGCGCTGGTTTGCTGCAGCATTGCGCCAAAACAATAATTCATTGCTTATGTCCCTGCTGCCTCAATGTAAACGCTTATTATCTGCCTCTTCGGGGACATTTTAATGATCATGACCCAGGTTCGGTGCGTCAGTCTGAGAGGCAGATGGCTCTCCGTTGTGAAGCTGCTGATTTCTGGGACGTCTCTGGTACCCTTCAGATGACATTCCGCCCAGAAAACCACTAGAGCTGCAGCTGCTCAGAAACGCTGTAAGTCGGTGTTCCCTCCAGCCAACCACAGCGGGAACTCCGCTCATGTTACGCAATCAAATCCGCCGCTGCGCCCTGCCGATGCACGACGTGACCTCTGCGTCCTCTAAACGCCCATCATATTTATTCCGCTGTCACCTACTGTTATTAGATAATACATCTTTACACAGAGGCTTCCTGGAGCAAGCCACTGTCTTCATGTGCAAATGTATTAAACCACCTCTAGGCTAGATCTATAAATCTAGGCTAGTTCTGCAGTCTTTCTGTTGATCTTTTAAAGTTTTCTTTGGACTTTGGCTGCTTTTTCACTCATTTTGAGTCCAGGCCTTTTACTTGACTGACACCGTTCTGAGCACTGTGCCCTTAAAGAGAAAATATGGAAAGTGCCAAGTCTATGAAAATGGTGGAAAATTCAGTTTTTACTTTATTCCCAATCCTATTTAAATCCCATATCAACGAGAAATTTGAATTTCGTCAGTAATTCGCTCCAGATAACTTTTCTCACTGATTTTGGACATAAATACAGTTACGTAAATTTCAAGTTTCAACTTTTAATTTTGCAAGTATATCGATAGACCAGGACTAGGTAACTCCAGTCTTCATGAGCCAGTAACTTGCACATTTGCCATGTTTCCAAAGTCCAACACATCTGAATCAAATGAATTGTTCATTAGCAGGCTCCTGCAGAACCCGATGCCTTGCTGAGTGGGTAATTCAGCCATTTGAATCAGCTGTGCTGGAGCAGGGATGCATCTAAAACATGAGTGAGTGAGTGAGTTAAATCTGAAATCTGAAAAATCTGGCCCAGGAACTAGGGAGAGAGTGATATTAATAAACTATTTATTCTAATATTTTGTGGTAAATATTGTGATGAAGATAAAAGTGAAAAATCAATAATATTTCCAAACACATTGTTTTTTGCCATAAATTTAACATCAGTGAGGACAAAACAAATAAAACCTCATGACCACAGTAAAAGTCATTATTGTAACTATATGGGTAAAGATCAGGTGCACCATCATTTTCATACTTTGAAATGTAAACACGTCATCTTTTGATGCTCTCATCAAACCAGCAGTTTAAAACTAGTACAGAATACCTGAGAGTTTTTACAATTAAACTAAACTTTTATCATCATTATCGCAGGATGACTAATTCCTTTTTCCCCCCAGTAACGATGAAAGATATGAGTAATTGCCCAACCTTAATAAGAGCCCCGCAACCACCAGGGTTCACATGCATGACAAGAATAATATTTCTTTTGTAATTTCCACTTATTCAATGTCTAAAGGGCAAAAATTGAAATCTAAAAACATTCCTTCATAAAAGGCTAAAACCCAATTTATTCTCTCAGTACCTTGTATGTCAGATATTCATTAATGAAAAACACAAAAACCACAAAAAAAGACACTCACTTCAGCTTCGAATGTTTTTATCGACACTTTTGGCTCTAATGGTTTCACAAAGGGCCATGTTCAATCAAACAATTGAACTGGATCCAGTTATGAAGCAGGGAGGACCATTGCTGCCTTTTAATAATGATAATAACAATGAACAGTTTGTAATTGAAAAGATTATCTTATTAGGAAACTCTTCAGAAAACATGTTGATCTTTGTTTTTCGATTTTTCTTGGATGAATGTCGAAGAATTTATTCAGAATTTACAGTAAATGTTTAAGAGACATGGAAAATGGATAGAAAGAAAGAGGAAAGTGATGGAAATTATAGAAAAGTGTGGTAGTAAAAACTTGGAAAGTAACCCTGGAACACCTTCTGGTGATAAAATCTTACTTTTTTGTCAGTCAAAACTGTTTTCATGAATTCAAATTAAAACAAAGGTAATGTGTGTCTGCTCATCCTGTGAGTTTAGGAGCCTTTTTATATCTGCATGATTCATGAGTCTGGAGAACTGTGGATCAAAACCACTTTAAAAGGAGGCAGGACAGTCTGACTGCTTGGAAGGAAAATGTGACAAAGTGAAAGCCATTTAAGACTTTTGCACAGCTGATCAGAGTGTTGGTCCCTCTTTGGGAGATCTAAGTCACGGTGACAGATCTGTCCTTCCGGCTCCTCCCCAGATTCCGGGCTGTGATCCGTTTCTGGGGTTGGTGTGGAGCTGCAGGGAGGTTCTGATTCTGTCCTGGTGAGTCAGAGAGACGATGACGGTCGGCTTCAGGCCCGACACGAGCAAAACACCTCCAGGCTGAGTCACACACGCATGCCTCTTCCTCTCTGCTCCTCCTCTGCTTCAGCAATTGTACCATTGGGGTTTGCACCTTTCTGCCTGAATGGCTGAACCTGACATGCAAAAGAAAATGAAAGATGTAATGATCTAGCCACTGATGAAAACACATCCTTTAAAGGTCTCTGCATTTAGATTCCATCTTTTTCTTTGTTTAACCTGAATCCTCAGGGATTTATCCGCAGTACGTGAGAAAAATGGTTCATGGATCCAAACTGAAGCTATGAAACATATCTCAGAAGGTTTTGTTGCTTTGAGGCATAAAGAGGCAAAAAAAATCCAAACATTTTCAAATTGCTGTCAACTCATTTCTCACTTTGAACAAAGAGCTCATTGTGAAAATAGCAGCACACAGAAGGCGTTTGATAGCAGCACAGATTGTGTTAATAGTCACCTATTAGAGCATCCTGTCTGTCCCTGCAGATGTTTCCCTGCAGCTTTGGGTATGATTGTTCAAGGGTGAAATGTGGTCGTGCTTTTGATTCTATCCTCTGAGTGGAAACAGAAAGCAGCTTTCTGTGTTCTGACTTTAGCTTTAGGCTCACTGGGAGTTTTCTCTTTGGTTTCCTGCAATCTGCTCCTCAACATTACAGCCTCATCCAAGCCCCCAACACACACACACTCTGCCTTCTTCCCGACACTCCCAGCAGCAGAAGGCTCTCTTCTGTTCACATTACTCAACCTGGTAGTCCAAGGCCAGATTTAGCTGCAACACGGCTTCTTTTTAAAAAATATATCCACTCAGGTTGTTTCAACGGTAAGTTTCAGCAAACAGTACAAAACAAGGCTGAATTCTTTCCAAGATTCAGATCTTCCAAATGGATTTAGGCTGTAAACAGTTTCTGAACTGCAAAAATATGCAGGAGAAATAAGTTGTTTTACAGCAGTAGTTGCATTAGCCAACATTTCTCATCATATCTGACTTTACTAAAGAATCTTTACTAACCTTATAAATGAGAAGGAGAAATTAGTTTCAAACTGATTCCTTTTAGTTTCACTGATAGCTGGAGGATCTGCTGATGATCCTTTTCGCAACCGGCTGTTTTTCCCTGATTTGTCATCAACATTTATTGCTGGTACAGGAGGAAGACATATCATTAAATATGAATAAATAGGAACAAATCTCCACATCCACAATATGTAGGAATAACTTTACTCTTCATTTATTTATATTTGTTTTTGTGAAAGCAGGCAAGCGACTTTTCGATACATGCGTTAACTTAGAGAAGGGGTCTATTTTTGTCTAATTAGAGGTGATACTGACTGCTAGAATTGAATTAAATTGAATTGAATTGAATTGAATTGAATTAAATTGAATTGAATTGAATGTTTAGTTTCCTTCCATAGACAATTTGTAACTAAATTACCTAATCATGATTTTTAGGAATTTAGACTGAAGCGAACTGTTTAGATAGGATATTATTGTGACTGGAATGAACAGATTGAAGCTGGATTTGAGCTGAATCTGTTGGTTTTTTGTTGTAAAGTGCCTTGACACGACTTGCTCTGACTTGGTGCTGTTTATGCTGCAAATCACAAAGACATCACTTTCAGATACTGTTCATGTTCTGAAGATAGTTTATTAGACCTGAGAATTTTTCTCTTGTTCTCCTGTGGACTAAAAGAACCATTGATGGTTGTAACCATGCTTCTTGACAGTAAATCATACCCAGTTGGAAAAAGCTGTTTATTTCACTTTAAGATATTCCACATTTGGAAGGAAAATGCATTTGTAGGAGGCATCCATTAAAAAAATGTGAGAAATCCACTCTGCCTAATGCCAGACAGCGTTTCTGCTATTGACTCCTGGTTTGGTGTTGTTTATTAGATAGCTGACAAAGACATATTAATAATTTAATTATTTATTAATTTAGCAAACAGGGGCATCAGTAGTTTGTTGGGGAACCTTGCGAAATGACAGCAGCCTTGCACCTCCTTGTCATGTTGGTCACCAGCTTGGTCATGTGCTGCTGCAGGATGGCATCACATTCTTCAACCAACATTGGTCCCACTTCAGCCAGTCTGGCTGTGTTGGTCATTCTGGCCCAAACAGCCCACCCAAGTTAATCCTGGGGTCAGGACTGCATGCCTTTCCATCCTCTCCACTTTCATATTCTGGAGGAAGTCTCTGGTAAACTCTGCTTTTTGGGGGAGAACTTTGAAATCTTGGAGGAGGGAGTTTGGTCTCTAAAAGTGCAGATATGGCATTCCCACTGGTTGCAATGAAGACAAGCCTTGTTCCAGTGAGGGGGATGCTGCACCACACCATCACACTACCTCCACCAAAAGCTGTTTAGTTTTGGCAGAGAGGATTTAGCAAGTTATTCATGTGCACAGCCCACATACTTCATTCTGTCGCTCAACCCACAAACCTGTTTTCCAAACAAATGTTGCACCATTTAGGGAATCTAAACAGATTTTTTAACGGTATAAGATGTTCTTTTCAGAAGCGTCGCAACAACAACGAAAATAATTCTTTTTTTATGCTAATTATGTAAAGGAGAAAAGCAGGATTTTACCTAAATCCTTTTACGGTACTGTATGATTCTGTTTTGAGCATCATAGTTGGCAGCAGACTGACTCCATATGGCTGTGCTTCACACTTCATTACCTACAGTATTTTTAAGAGATGAATTGATTGTGGCAGTCATTGATTTGGTGTTTTTCTCTTACACACGTTTAATTTAAACCATCCACAGTTTGAAATGAATTTCTGCAAATTTGTTCGGCCCTGTGAGCCGTTTAACTGCGCCTCCTGTATCAATAATGTCTTTAGCTGGTTTTATTTGACACTGAGGAACCATATAAGCTGCAAGGACTCAGCTGCTACCTGTAGGAGTGTGATTGGTTGTTGGGACATACACCTGTCTGCAGACTTAAAGCATCAAGGAGCAGTAAGCTGATTTTTATTTCTGTGAGGAGTTTCTGCTGCAGTAATCATGTATTTTCTACTGAGCCTGGGTTTGACATGAGCTTTCCCATGATGTGCACTGAATGTTAATATTAGAGCTAGAAAGCAGCTTTTTATTTCCTCAGATCTTTCAGAAGCTCATTTTACTCTGACATTTAAAGACAAATAAGCTAAAATACTTTTAAATCTTGTGCCTGTTTTCTCATTGATATGTAGAAAAAAACTGCTTTCTGTTGATTTAAATGTGCATGGATGTGTGTCCTTGTAAGCCCTGGGGACATCAGTGGGGTCCTTGGATGTGGCCAATGCCTACCAGGCTTCCGGGGGGCAGCAGATTGTGAGTGGGTGACTCATCCAGACTAGATCCTTACTGGGGCCACTGCAGCGCCGAGTGGAACGAATCCAGCTGGGAGGTAGCAGATGGAACGGGAAGGTCCAAAAGAGTAGAGCTAGAATCCGAAAACTGATATAAGAAGAAGATGAGAAGCATAGAGGAGCAGGAAGTGGAAGACAGGAAGGATTTAAAGAGTGAGGGGATCAGAGGATCTCCAGGGATTTACTCTCCTGCAGAACGTTTCAGAAATCTCTCTTGCTGTAAAATAAAAACAAAGCCCTTTTAATTCATGAGATCTCTAACTAATGAATGCTTACATTATTCTATGGCTATATTTCCTGACAATTTGCCTCTAACTGTTGCAATAAAGCCTAACTGTTTGGGGTTTCAGGTGTATAACTCGGATGAATGCATTCATCTTGTTATTGGAAGATTATAAATATATCTTCTCAATGTCTTTCCATGACAGCACTAAGGAAAATCTTCCAATTGAGAAAATGGGACCAAAGAACAAATCAAAGAATCCCGTTTTGGTAAAAATAAACATTGTTTGCAAACCTTTAAACCACCAAGTCAAAGGACTGAATGCTGTTTTCAGCAAACTGTAGCAGTCAGGATGTGTCCAAGTGCAGCACTGCAGTAAACCTACACTGGATGGAGTCCAGCAGAGGAGCAATACTGAACCCCCCTTTATTTAATCAATTCAATACCCTAGAAAAGGCTGTGGAGGTAGTTCAGGCTGGATTATAGTTGATAAAAATCAGTCAGAATGTAGATATAGTCTTTGCAGGGCATTCTGGCACATATTAACAGCATATTGTGCTTCATATTACACATGATAGAGCATGAGGGTTTCCCTGACTATTTTAAGGACATAATAAAGTAGGGAGGTCATATTGGTTTGTAATCATGGTGGCAGCATACTGGGTCCTGGAGCCTGGAGGAACACAGTGGTGGCAGTAGCAGCATATCATTTGAGTGAGGCTAGCACTCGCACCATTCTTAAACCTTTTGATAATAAAGTAATTGAAAGCTAAACTGGCCACTGACTTGACACAAAACTACAACCTCATCATGTCTAATCCTGGTTGGTAATTTACTGAAAGGTTTTAAGCAATGCAGCTGCCATGCACACTTCATTCAACTGCGGCTCTGGCTTCAACACGAAGGATCAGACTAAGCTGCTTTAACAAACAATCCATGATCCCAATGCGTATAATTCCCACCCTATCCTCAGGTCCCTTGCACATATAAATCAGTCCATGCTGGGCTCCTCTCTGGAGTAGAGCTCCCAGCTGTGGAGTAGCGCCCACAACTCCAAATTGCACCCAGGCTCCACCGTGTTGGTTTGCAGGAGGACTGAGTGTAGTTGTCATCCTGTATGAGGTTCAATAGTATCCTGAGAGAGAGATTGTCTTGGTTAAAATTAGTGTCATATTAATATAATGGCATGCTCAATGGTGAACAATCCTTCACACTGCTGTTAAGAGGATGACAATATTGCTGTTGCTTTCTCCTCCACAACAAGACTTAAACTGATGGTGGAACCACATAAATCATTTAATCACTTATACTGAATAATTCTGGAGCTTTTTACAGGATCATGGAAAAATCTCATTGCAGAGATTACACCTGTGGCAGTAACATTATAGTGCTAGCAAGGCAGCAGGGAAAAAAGCTGTTGGTGAATGCTAAAACTGTAACAGAAACATCATTGAGTGTTCATATGGACAGAGGTTTTGCAAATTTGCCTCTATGAATCCACTGTTGAATGGTTGTGAGGGTCTGGAGAGCTTAGAGTGGTCTCAGTCAAGTGTGAAGTGGGCATACAAGGGTGTTTTAAAATAAATTTTCTAAACACATGGTGACCTTTTTAACAGGAAATATTAAGAATAAGAGGTGAATAGAAATGTCTACACAGAATTAGGTCCGTGTTAAGATTCTTTGAATCCTTATGTCACTTTTAGCACCATAACGATAACGCTGTAATTTTCATGACACCAAGTTGAAAATGATCAGCTCTTGTCTGCAGGTTTCATATTTACTGGATCAGTTTAAAAGAGGCATGCTTGTGCAGTGAGCTTGACTTTGGAGTGTTCTGTGTTCTGATGCCAGCTTTGTTCTGGGGTGGTTAAAGACAGACGGAGGCTGCGTTGGTCCTATTATTAGCTCCTCATGTGGTTTGATGCTGTTGGCATGTTTTGAGTGAGTGCACTGAAGAGGTAAATTCATTAAATGTCTCATTCAGAACACATGTGAACGAGCTGTGTTTAATTCGTGTCACGTTTAAAGATCCGTCTTAGTTAATGATCTGAGGAGGTTTTTGTCTGATTTAACCACAAAAAATGAGCTGCTGTTCTTTATTATCGGAGGATTTCCTGTCCTCTTCCTTTCTCTCTCCTAGCATCAGTATTCAGGCCGGGGTTGATGTTTTATTCACCACTTGTATATTTCACATTCCGAGCATCAACCACTGCAGGAGAGAGATGAGCGATGACTCTGATGGGGGAGCAAAACTATCCGCTGCAGGACATCAGCCATGACACATGTAATTAATAGGGAATAGCCTTCATTTGTTCCCTTAAAATATACAATTATTTGTCATAGCTCAGTCATTTTGCTCAATATTTTGAAATGCTAGGGTTTTTTATAAAGACATGATTTACTGTTAATGTGTTGCGTGTTTAGCTGAATGTCATATTTCCCTTTACTCCATAGAAATGGCAAAAACAATGATAAGAGTAAATTAAACCACAGTAATCTCTCTCACAGGCATGCATTTCTACCTCAGGGACATTTATTCCTTTATCTAGATCACAAAATCAGAAGCCAGCTGTATTTTCTCCTCATTGTCCTTTTCATATTCACACCTACTGTCATGCAGTAGGTGTGCAGTGGCCATGCACTGTAATTTGCAGACATGGGTGAATTTAGAAGCCCTAGACCTTGCAGAGAGGTAATATGTGTTTGGTATGTTGTGCATTTGCAGACGGTAAAAGGATACTGTCTAAATGGAAGTTATGGATAAAATCACAAGACAACATAATGCTGGTAATGACACATAAATTGCAGCATTGATGGCATTAAGTGCTGAAAGTTTCTTATTTGCTACTCTCGACGTCCGCTATCTGATTATTTCAAATATACTCTGACAATACTTTACATGCTGCTAAAATTAGCTGTTATACAACCATCCAAGACATGTTTACACCTTCCAGTGGGAGTAATGCAGTTACTTTAGGCTTTTAAAACGATTGTCTCCACTTCAGTCAGTTTATCAGCACAGTTTATTTTTCCTCCATCTCTGAAACACTCCGTTCTACTAACCTTGTGCTGCGTACTGTTCAGCACATCATTTCCATCCTCTATGACTCAATGCCAAAGACACAGCAGACAGAGAAGTGGCAGAAAGAAAGCAGGGGCGGTTCTAGGATCTGACATTTTTGGGCGCTGAGCTCCAGTTAGAATAGGCTGACATTTTCAAACAGCAGCTGTTGCAAAGACAGAGTTATGATTGTGACGGCCAAAATAATCTCATAAAGTTGCCACTGCTGTAAGTACAATTGGGTGAACTTAATTACCAATTCGATAATAATCTCTAAAAAAAGGCTTTTTATGGGCTGATGGTTATATTGTTGTCATTGCAACTGAGCAATAAAATGTGTCTTGTCATACTGACAGCTGGTACTGACAATGTTAGAAAAATAATTGTCCAAACAAATGACAAATATGTATATTCTTGTATTTTCATGTTAATTCAAACTGTAATCTTTGAGAACTTCAGTCTGTTCTCTGCTTATAAGCTACTTTACCTTTGACCTCAGTAAATAAAAACTTAAGAATAAGTCGTTGTGATATTAGAACATTGGATTGTGAAATTATTGCTTGGAAACTCTCTATGAATCGACTGCAGTAAGACTCCATCTAAGGCTGAATATCTTTTTGGCATGCAAAGTGTTTATTAATGGCAACTGGAAGCAACAACCAACATACAGTATGTTTTATCCCAAATAGGCCTTTGTAATATAATTAATGTGCACACTGATATATTCTGAATCTGGCTCTCTTGTTAGCAAGAGCCATGAAGGTGCTAATCGGGACCTTTAAGATGATTAAAAATACTTCCATAGTAATTCATTCTAAAATAATCTTGCATCGCAACATTATGTCTTTTACTGGATGTTGAAGAGAAGTGTGGGGGGTGGTAGTATAGTGGTAAGTATGTGCTTGATCCCAGGACCACTTACCTTCTAAAGAATGCTTTTTAAATCCAGTTTAAATTTGTTTTTTATTCACTAGCTACTTTCGCCAATTATGCAATCAAGAGGTTGTCAAAATTGTCAAATGAACCCCAACTATCCCACCTGTGTCTCAATTTTTTTCCTTCGTTCGTTTTGACGCCAGTGTTTATACTGTAAGCTTTTTGAGCCCCACATATGGATGCTAAATGGTAAATGGTCTGAACTTGTATAACGCTTTTTCAAGTCCCCAGAGACCCAAAAAGAGCTTTACATTACAATCAGTCATCCACCCATTCATACACTCATTCACACACTGACAGTGGGAGACGACATTGTAGCTACAGCTGCAGTAGCGCAGGCTGACAGAACCAGGGCTGCCATGTATCAGCAACACCGGGCCCTCTGACCACCATCAGTGTGTACCTTGAGCTTGACATTTTGTATAGTTAAGACTCTTACTTTGAAATGAGAAAGGAAATTGCTTTATTGTGTCTTAGGAAGATTGATAACAATCAGCCGTCAGAGGAGAATTTGTCTTATTTGAGGAATCATAGACTTTGTTAATTTGTTAATTCATTTGGCCTCAAGCACCCCTCAAAAACCTCTAAAGACACCAGAAAAGAGCATCTCTGGGTCTTAAATGATGAAGTATTGAGGAAAGTCTTACGTGTAGCGCTACGCTATTCATTTGTAAAATCTGATATTGTGATGATAGAAAAATTCAAATGTAGAATCTGTAGATCGTCTTCGCAGGCTGTTATTTTTACTTTAGTGAAAAATTGGGCGTAGAGTTTGTTTGTGAACCATTATGGTCTGTTACCATAAAATGTTTTATTTTGAATAAAAAAAACAGAACAAAAAAGATTTTATTCACACTTTTGATAATTTATTTCTAGATTACATAGATTATTTTAGCACGTTCCACACTCCTTTTCATAAAGCTAAAAGTTCCACTTGGTTTACTGTTATTTTTTTTGTTTGTGTCACCTTCACCAACAGCTTCCATGGTGAATATATTTTACTCTGTGATAAAAACAGCGCTGGTCTTTGGGAATTTGATAAAAGAAAAATATGTGCAAGTTTTCCTCCACATTTATACAATATGCCTTCTTTTAATTGTATGCACGCTTGACCAGCACAGACTACCTACTTGCTGTACAGTTTGAGCTGCAAAGTTCCCCTTTGCTGTGGTTCAGTAAATAAATAAATAAGCAAACTATGGTTTGCTACATTTTGCACGTGCAAATTGTGTGCAAGCTGACATAAATACTTAAATCTTATTTGCTACCATAATACATTATTTCTTGCAGAAATAAAGTTTGTGTAGGAGGGAAGAAATGTGGAAGAAGACTGAGATAAAGTGATACAGGAATGGGAGGAGGGAGTACTGGAGAGAAGCGGAGGAAAGAGCAGGAAGACAGGAAGGGAAGAAGAGGCATCATGTGTTTAGTCTAATGTCTAATTTGGCTCATGTAGGGACAGTGAAGAGGGCAGGAGGGGGCTGATGGTGCAGATTCATGTGAGGGGAGCATACTTGGTAGGACTGATCTTTCCTCTGCTGTCTGATATGAGCCTCACAGTGAACCCACCAGACGTCGTCCTCCTACCACCCGCAGAGCCAAGGCCAAACGACTTGTCAGGGATTATACTCCGATTAATCCGAGCGCAGTGACTTTGCATCATATTGGAGCTGAGTGTGACTCACAATCGGAGTGATGCAGCTGTAATCTGTAAAACGTGCTGCATGTGCATGACGAGGCAGTCAGATTTTTATTTTTAGCTCATTTCATCTGGGAACTCTAGCGATCCTTTGTTTTTTATCTCATGTAGCGTGACGATACATTGCTGTTTGCTTAAATGCACCATGTGTGAGTAACTATGTCATCATGGTGCAGCTCTGTGGAAAGATGCATGTGCACCACCTTCATGAATTGTAATCTGTGCCACATCCTTGACGTAATTAAAAATGTTATTTGTAAAGAAAACATTGTCACAAGTGTCACTGTACTTATGATATCCAGTGCCAGCCCAAAGCTGAATGAGGCCCTAAGCAGGGCTTCTTTAGGGGGACCCACATCCTGTTAATAGGCTCATAACATAATTTAAGGGGTTTACTTTGATGGTATGGGGCCCTAAACAGCCACTTGGTTCGCCTATGCCTTGGGCTTGGTCTGATGATATCCTTCTGATTTAGTAAATAATATTGCAAGGGAAGTTGTAATTGTTGGCAGTTTTGACGAGTCCTTAAACTGTTTTTGCTGTCCAGATCTTTTATTTCCGGAAAGCACCGACCTGGTGATTCTGAATTTTGTTGGATTCCAGTTTTTCTCTAAAAACAACAATAAAAGTCCACAAACTTAATGTTTTGTCATTTAATGTTGAGTCCTAAATTTTACTGAGTTCATAACAAAACATTTATAGTAAATAACTTATAATTGGTGCCAGAAACATTACCAGATTGAATGGTATTAATCAAACAACTTCAGGTAAATTTGAAAATCAAGACGTAGGCACATAATATTTGGTTCAATGTCCTTTAGCTAGTTGTACTTTGACCACACACTTTTTGTAGCCATCAGCAGATGTCTGACATAGTTCTGGCTGGATTTTTGACCATTGATTAAAACTTTTCTTTAATATCTTTATTTAAACATTTGTTTCCTGTATGCAGTTTTTGACCAAAGCTCTATTTTAGGCATTTTCTTAGAGGTTTTATGTTAATTTCTTTTCATCTTTCCTTTGATTTCCTGTAAAGCGATTTGGACTGCTTTGGCTTGCCATCCTTCTTGGCAGAAATTGGTGGGTTTCCTGACACAGATTCACCTTACTCAAGGCGATGGGAACGAGCTTTGGGAAGGTCATTGCAGAGACGCACTGTTAGCCTGCTTTATCCATATGTTTGGGACTGTCATCCTTTGGAGCACACAACTGTGCCCAAATTCCAACCTTCCAGCTGAATTTGGAGGCTATCCTCCTCCTTTTTCTTTTCATCCACTTTGTGAGGTGCTCCAGTGCCGCTGGCATCAAAACAGCACAGGTGGTGTTGTGTGGTGTAGGGGTAGCGCATGCGCCCCTTATACGGAGAGTATCAGTCCTTGACACAGTTTGAAAGCCTCACTTTGACTCCTTCAAACATACTTCTTGTCGTTGTGTGCAAACAATTCAAAGTTTGTCTCGTTGGACCGTGACACTTTGCTCCAGAAAGCATTTGGATTCTCCATGTTGACAACTACAAATTTTAGCTGAGGTTAAAGGTGTCGAGAACTCCAGGCAGTGATACCAGTGTTCCAGGAGTCCAGATCATGAGAGGCTTGAACCTTGTTGTTCATGAAAATCATGACCCATTTCATGTCATCTGAGAGGGACACTTTGAGCCTGTTTGCAGACCTTAAGAAAAGGGTGACATGTCCAAGTGATGGTCTTGGAATAGAAATACCTCCAAAAGATTTTCACAACTTGTGTGAATCTACAGTTCTTCTTCATAGATTTTTACTGAGTTCCTTAGACTTTCCCATTGTTCTGGGTACTGGTTTATCCAGTAAGTGGAACCAAGACCTTTTTATGTTGGCAAAAGAAACTACCAGCTGCAGCCAATCATAAACACTAATGAGAAGTTAACAGACATTGTCCATATCAAGCTGAAATACTCTCTGGAGTACCTTACCTTATTGCTTATAATGAGTGCATGAAAATATCTCTCTTAAACTGTATTTAAAACAAATATATAAAAACTCCCATGAACTGTTCGATGCGTGTGCGTCAGATACCAGAGGAATCGTAGTACATCATAATAAAAGCATGATATTCCCTTGTATCCTGTAAATCTGCTTTTACTGTAAAATGTAAATGAGAAACTGTTAATATCTGGGTGTGTACTAACCCTGTCAACTGTGGTTTTTATTCTTAACTTTGTCACAGAAACATATCTTTATCCTAACATGAGATCTTGTGGATTACAAATTTTTCCCATCCTGCACACATTAAATGTATAAATCATGTTAAAACACTTAAAGGGTGTGTGTTTCTAGACTGCAGTCCATAAATTATTCATTCGACCTACTTTGGCTCAGCCCTGCCGATCAAATCTCTAAAACGAACCCTTTCAGCCCTAATGAAAGGTGGATTACTGCAGCTACACAGCTGAGAAAACCAGGTCTACACACATTTACACATTGCACCTTGACATGGTTCCAGTTCTCAGGATTTGCGCGGTAATGATGCTCTTATTGTTGCTTTACCACCTGGTGATGGATTCACAGAACATGCTGACGTGCTTTGTGCTTGTGCTTCCATTATAAGGTTGATATGTTGGAGCCAGTTTGTTTAAACGGATGTCTTCATTAGTGAAGGACAAGATGACAAAGCTGTTTGTTAGCTGAGGAATTAGCTTTGATGAAACTGAAACCTCTGAGGTGTTTTCAGAGCCAAATTTAATATAATGTCCTAAAATGATTATTATTTTGTTTCGGTTACTTGTTTTATGCTCTTTTATCACAGTTAAACATTTTACATAATCCAAAAATGTTTAATATCAAACAAATATAAACTGAGTAAAAATAAACAGCAGTTTTTAAATATCATTTATTGAGAGAAAAAGGATATGCATATCTACCTGAGAAAAGTAATTCTGGAGTTTAAACGAAAATTCCACATGGAAGACTCACCATCACCTCCAGTTTCGTCTAATTACTCCTTGACTCAGCATCAAGTCTGCATTTCTCCCCGGCCAGTCATCCTTCAGGCTCCACTTTAAAAGATCTTCATCCATGGAACCCTCCATTCTGCAGCTGAACTTTGACCCTCCTCCACCCCATCTCCACCATTTGGCTTCCAAACTCCTTCCAAATCTCCTCAGGCCTCCACTCCACCACCAGGATCGGATCCTGGTGGGAAGACATCTCTAAATCTAACCCTAAGATGTTCATTCAAGCGCATGTCATTCTCAGCATTCACGTCTTCCACTGGGGTCCGAGTGCCAAAGAAATAAACATTCACTGATACATTTTTCTAAATGCATTCCTGTCTTCTCTTTGTGAGTCTTTCCAGGTTGAAATCCCTATTCACCCTTGTTGGCAGAAACTGTCTTCAAGCATTTGCACACCTTTCTTTGCAGGATTATTTGAATTCACGCAAACTGGAGAGTTTTCCAGAATGAATGACCTGTTTGATGTCGTTTCATAGAATCTCAATCTTTTTTACGCCAGACTTTGACTAGACCACTCCTGAACCTTCCCTTTTCTGAGCCTTTCAGAGGTGGACTTCCTGGTTTGTATTAGCCCATTGCCACATTGTGTTCGATACAAACAAAAACATTTAAAGCAACCAAATCTCAAGGTTTAACCTTCTCTTCTGACCCGGGTCGGGCAAGGCTTCCTAACTGGTTCATTTGGTTCTTTTTCCTGAGCTGAGGTCTTAACCCTGCTTCTGTCTTGGCACCATGTGTGTTCCTGGGTAAAGAGTCATATCACACAGGGTTGAACAACAACCAATCAGAGCGGACCTGTAAATCAATATTTCTCTGACACTGTTCCACCTTAGTTAAATATTTCTCAGATGACTGAAAAACCTTCCTATGAGAAGAGTATTCATATGCTGGAAGTTTCATATTTTCTTGAAAATTTGAGTATTTATGATTGTATTTATGTTGGCATTTTTTGCATGTGAAATAAATGTCCAGCAGTTGTAATCAGTATTTTGGGAGTCGTTACTTGTCTGTCCCCTCCTGCCATGCCCCCAATCACTGGTAGGAAATCTAATCAAAGCAGACAGCGCAGAGGAGCAGATAGTCAATATGAGGTACAGAAGATGTCTATCTGCCTAGGCTTTTCAATTTTCTTCTTGTTGATTGGGCCATTCCAGCTCGTGGTGGTATTCATCTTATTTTCTGTTGTGTAGTGGGACTGAATGATTAAGGAGATGTTTGGAGGGTGTTCACGTTTGTGTTTGTTGAAATTCACTATTGATTTTAGTAGATCTGAGCCACTCACTGCTTTTTTTCTTCTTAATATTAGTTTTAGCTTGGAGTCTGAAGTCAGACATTAATCTCCATCAGTAACTGAGATAAAGGGGTTTTAGGCAGCCTGATTCAGGTAAGTCTGTTTGTGTGTTTTTTTACTGTTTTCTACAGACCTGTACACTCTGACAAACTGTGCTTTAACTTTTCTCTTTGCTTTCTTTTCATCTGATCATTTTTCTCTTTTATAATGTGCCTCTAGCTGTTAGTTTTGTGTAAAACACAGCTCTCTTGAGCACAGATCAGTCAGTCTATAAACACACACAATCTCTTTTCTTACTTCTCCACAAGTCTGCAACTTTGTCCTCTGCTCCTTTAAGGACAAAACTGCATCAAAACTGACCTTTTACTATTCAGCGAGTTTATGCTTTCCAATCTCTCCATGCCTCCAACTGTTTTTTTCAAAACTTACATTCAAATACTGGGCTTGGTTGGTATCAGTGTGCTTTGACTTGTAATCTCACAATAATTTTAAAAATATTCTTATTAATAATAGGTACACAATCTCAGTGTAGGTTTCAGGATTTTCTCAAATTCAATCCATCACTTAAAAACTTGGATGTGGCTCAAAAGAATCTGCAAGGTGGCGAATACCTTTTCACCTCTCTCTTGCAAAAATAAGTTTTTTTCAAAAGTGTTATAGTACAAATTTTTGTAGTTGTTGTGACTGATTTTACACAGAGGGTCAACATCTTATTCATATAGGTGCCACAATGGAGAACCACAGAAATAGTAACAATAATGAACAGAAAATGTCATACTGCTGTAATTGAAAACACATTTATTTAACGCTTTTTACTAATCAATACCAGCGAAGCCAGTTAATGAGGAAAGTCCTCATTTCCTTTGATTAGCTGACTCCTCTGTGAGGATTCCTTGGTATTTTTCTGAACTTAGATCACTCTGACTTCTTATAACTACCCCAGTCCCTGTTGTAGGATAGTGCTCAACACTATTACCATGGATAGAAACGTCGTTTTATTGTTGGGTTAGTATTTTTTAGTGCCTTTAACAGGGAACATGACCTACCATAAGTAACCGGAAACGTCAAAGTCCTCCTCAGGTCTCCCTGAAGCCCCCGCACAGTTTCCAATGAGATGGAAATGATGAACAGACTCCTTTACCACAAACAGGATGCTGCAGATACTGTGGCTAAAACAAAGCTCATCTTTTCACACCTCCCACCATTCTCAGAGTAAATATCATAATCTGAATCACATTTAATGAGAGGCTCCATTTTAAGCCACGGTCAGTTATTCCTAATTAACTGAGTGCATCAATGTAACCTGATGGTTTCTCTCATCGAATAAATGAAAAGAGAAACGTTCATGAAGCTCTCCACACAAACACACACACACACACACACAAGCAGCATACAGCAGTGTGAAACTGAGCTGTAATAACTACCATCAATACAGATTTCCAGAGCTTGTCACCACCATCATTACACTGACGCAGCTTTCACTCGAGGCTGTGCTGAGTAAACACTGTAAAAATGCATTTTCCTGTTCAGTTTAGTCCGTATTTCAGTAAAAGTCAAATCTGCCGCAGACATGAAGGCTCATTGTCTTCTTTGAGAAGAAACCTCACAATCAGAGCAGAAATAGAAAAGTGTGTGTGTGTGCCCTTTTCTTGCATGCTTCCTGCTCCTTGTCTTCAGACTCAGTATTTGTACCTGAATACAAATTGTAGCAGTCTATTTTTCATACAAAAAGAAAATATTTGAACTAGAGCTGAAGAATCAATGTTTCTCCTGCATGCATGATTGTAGCATGTGTCAGAAGCATGATCTGCATTTTAATGACTAGGAAAACATCATTAAGATGTCCAATTCCTAATAAAACTCAACTCAGCTTCGTTAAACTGTACAAGACACCTTTTGTTCAGTCTACAGCAATACTGTAAAAGTTCTTGCACCGAGGGCCAAAATCTCCAATTTAAAACTACTCGGGGCTCTTTTTTCAATTAAAAACAAAATTATTTTATTGAGAATTCTTTTATTTTTTCTAGCACAGCAATTAATTAAATGTGCAATAATTTAATGAAACAAATTATAAAAGGAGAAATTATTAAAGGACTGACAAAGAAAGTCAGACGTTTGCTTTAATAAAGAAAAGATGAACAGTTTTCTGATTATTTTTCGGGTCAAATGTTTTGTATTTTTTTTGGTCTACAAAATGTTTTTAGTCAACTCCCCACAACAAACATTTGAACGTTCCTCAGAAGCTCCTTGCTGTGTATAGCTGAGGTTAAGGAATGGATGCACTCCAAGTCTGTTATTGACCAAAAGGTTGCCGGATGATACGACCCTACTCACTGTGATATTAACATTAAACCATAACTAATACAAGAAAAAAATGTTGTGTTGTACTTAACATCCTCTTAAGAAGAAGACAGCAATTTGTCCAGTCTAACCAGTTTGTTCAAGGTCATGCCAGTCCAGACTTTGACTGAATCACCCCAAAACCATTATTGTGGTATTCTTGAGCCATTCAGATGTGGATTTGCTGGTGTGTTTTGAATCATCTTCTTGCAGCAAACTGATGGACGGACATTCCAGGTCCTGAAAAAGCAACAAAGCCACATATCATCACACTGCCACCACCATGCTTGACTATAAGTACGATGATCTATTTCTAAAAAGCCTTGTTTGTTTTAACCCAAATGTATCGGGATGCAAGCATCCAAAAATAACCATTTTGTTTGTCAGTTCACAGAATATTTTCTTAAATGTCTTGAAGATCATCAAGATGTTTGTCAGTAAATGTGAGATAGGCCTTTGTGTTCTTTTGGGTCAGCAGTGGTTTTGGCAGGCCCCTTTGCCCAGTTTTTCTTTCTGATTGTTGAATCCATGAACTCTGACCTAAGCTGGGGTAGTGAGGCCTGCAGAGCTTTAGATGTTGTCCCAGGTTATGTTCTGACCTCTTGGAGCTCTTGGAGTGATTTTAGTTGACCAGTCATTCCTGGGAATGATCCCGGCTTTTCTATTTTTTCTCCATTTGTGGATAATGGTTCTCACTGTGGTTTTCTAGAGTCCCAAAGCCTTAGAAATAACTTTGTAATCCTTTTGAAACCAAAAGATGTCAATGACTTTGTTCCCCATCTGTTCAGGATTTTCTTTTTATTGTGGCATGCTGTGTTGCTTTATGAGATCTTCTTGGCTACTTCATTTTGTCAGGCAGGTTACTTTTAAAGGGGACATATCATGCAAAATCCACTTTTTTAGCCCTTGAATACATTTTGTTGTGTACTTGGAGTCTGTAGGAGTGCAGAAAAGTTAAATTTAGTCTCTCTAGGTTCTGCGTAGAGGTCTTTTTATTCGGTTTGGGTCGAATCTTTCAGTCCGTTCAGTTTTCTCAATCATCTGTTACGTTTTTCCAACTGTTACGTCACAGTTTTTATTGCGGAACAGCTAAATACAGTCATGGACTTCCAGCTGATCGATTTTGTGTATTAGCCATATTAGTCCAAGCTCAAGTATACCTACGCTGAAAGAGGATAAGTTCGGTTCAGTTGTTGGGTGTTCATTAAACCATCCCCCAGCATCAGAACCTGTTCGAAGTGCCTGGTTCATTTTTTTTTTTTCAAGGAAATGTTCTCACATTAGTGGGGGAAATTTCACCACTTCATGACCACACTAGGACGTCAGAAAATAACCTGGAACAACATCCAAAGCTCTGCAGACCTCACTACCCCAGCTTAGGTCAGAGTTCATGAATATGACATATGAACTCAACATGTTATTTACTAATGTCAGTCAGTCAGTCATTTTCTACCGCTTATTCCATAGTGGGTCGCGGGGGAGCTGGTGCCTATCTCCAGCAGTCTATGGGCGAGAGGCGGGGTACACCCCGGACAGTATTTACCAATGTTTCATAATGTTTCGACGAGGCTCCTTTGTCAGATTGAAAGCATCCTTTAAAAATAACAACCATTAAGCTGTTCTAAAACATATTCTTCATTAAGCTTATGCTTCTGTATTAAAAATGTATTTATTTATCAGTCTGATGTAAAATTTTAAGCCTAAATGAAAATCATCATACTTGAAAACTTGAGTCTATGTGGAATTAATCTATATAATGTGTTTCATTTAGTGAATAGCTACTGAAAAAAATGAACTTTCCAATAATATTCTAATTTATTGAGTATGACTATAGTTTGATCTACTTTTATAAACCCCATCTTACACATAACAGGATCTTGTTTCTAATCCTGTATTTTTACCCTTACCATACAGAGTCATAAATATTGTAAACATATTTGAATAATTAAAAGCATAAGAACATTTTCTCCATATATCATCAAGAACGCATGGCTGCAAATAGCATAGAAATGAGCGACGAGTATATAGAAATACAGTCATTTTTTATAATGTCAGACCTTTGCTCACATATTACTGGGCGTGTATGTATAATTGTGACCCTGTGTGAAATTGTAGGGGGTCTGGGACAGAGTTGGATGGGTAGAAAACACTTAATATTGTTGTTTTTTAAGAAGCTTTTCTGTGTCATTCAACATAGAGATAACTGCATGTTGTGTTCTGGATTTATTCTCCCTCATCATTATTCATATTATGTGTGCAGTTGCTCTATCTTTGTCTCATCATAGTGCTCTCAGACTGTGGCACGTTTTCCTCGGGTACACAATGCCAGCTGGTCCTCACCCATCACCACACCCACCCCCACTCCCACCCCCTCTTCCCCCTGTTCACCGAGCTCTACATTGAAGGATACGAGTTAGAGCAAGCACATCTCTCCCACTACAGACTCATCCCCGCTGTTACATAAGAAGCATGCAGAGGCTCACAAATCAGATTATAATCGCCACAAGCCATACACTCAAAGAGGATAGAGTTTAGTGAAGCAGCGTGGCCGACGAGTAGGGTGATGCTGTTTGGACAGAGAAGCAGCTGACCCACGGGGTATCGGTCCAGCCAGTCTGAACTCGACGTATGCAGAAATGACTAAACTAAGTGTTTAAATTATGGCAGTTGTTTATATTTAAGTTTTTCTCTGTTGTCTGGATTTGGCCTGGATGTTCTGTGAGATTACAGTCTCCCAGAAACACCTCTAGATTGAACCTGCTGCCCCCATGTTGACTCTGAGTGGCATAATTTTGGAATAACAAGGAGATTTTCCTTGATTCCTCAAGTGGACAGATCAATTCTCAGGTCAACCAGCACGATTAATTAGCAGCAACGACAGGTCTGCTGCTAATTAAGGACTTAATATCCAGAACCTCCTGGTGTTATGTCCTTTGATATCCTGGGTATTTCAGGTCACCACTGAACCCTGGCAGTCTTAATGCAGTCAGACCTGTTGTTGAGTCAGAAGCCCAGCAGTAGAACATGCATTGAGGCTTGTATTTGCAGCGCCTTGCAAAAGTATTTCTCCCCTTGAAGTTTGTACATTTTGAATCATTCCAACTACAAACTTTAATTTGTTTCATTGGGGGTTTATGTGACTTTATGTGATCTACATGAAGTTGTCCATAATTTTAAGGTGGAAGGTAAAATATAAATGAGTTTAGAAAACTTGAAAATGCAGTATGCACTTGTGTTCAGCACCCCTGAGTCAATATTCTGTAGAACCACTCAGCATAACTCATCTAGAGACTGACATTTTGGGTGTTCTTATTTGCAAAGGAACTTCGAACACAACTTGGATGGAGAGCATCTGTGAACATCAAATGTCAAGCCTATCACAGATTGTCAGTTGAATTTAGGTCAGGACTTTGACTGGGCCATTCTAACACATAATAGATATGCATTGACCATTTCATTTCATTGTAATTCTGTCTGTATGTTTAGCATTGTTGTCCTGCTGAAAGGTGAACCTTGGTCCCATCCATCTTCCCATCAGCTCTGACCAGCTTTCTTGTCCCTGCAAAAGAAAAGCATCCCCACACATTTTGTTGTTGCCACCATGTTTCTCAGTAGGGATGGTGTATTCAGGTTGATGAGCGTTAGTTTTGGAAGTAGGCTAGAAAGTTTGTTTTGGTCTCGTCTGAACAGAGTACTTCAACATGTTTGCTACATGGGTTGTGGTAAATGCAAACAGGGCTACTTATTGCTCTTTTTCTTAGGGATATTGTTTTAGAATCTAACTCAGCTTTAAACTTCTCCACAGCTTCCTCCCTGACCTGTCTGCTGTTATGAAACTGTTTATTCCTGCATGTTCTCCAACAAACGTCTGAAGCCTTCACAGAACAGCAAGCTTTATTCTCAGATTAAAACACTGTGTGAACTGGTGGCGCTGGCCTTTATTTATGGGTATAAGAGTAAAAAGGGGGCTTACACTTCACAGTCATGCACTACTTTGTGTTGATTTAGCACATAAAAGCCCAATACATTCCCTAAACATTGCAGATTGTAAATGGGATATCCAAAAAGTGTATTTCTATCAACCTACAGCATGAGGAAACAAGACAGGTTGGCTGTGTTGACAGGAGGGTGTCTTAATGCTCTCAGGAAGCATCCGATCCTCCTGGTTATTGTCCAACAGCAGGAACTGTCCTCCTGACAGCCTCACTAATCACTCCTGTTCTTTTTTAATCTCCGTCCTCCACCCTGAGCGTATTTAAGGCAGGGACCTCCATGTGCCCGGCCAGGATTAGACGGGTGAGCAGGAAAAGAGGGGGGGGGAGGTGTGGGAGGCAGCAGTGGCTACATGCACATTGGTGCCCATGTGACTGCCCGCTAACGCTAAAAGTGGTGTTTTTCATAGAAAATACTGATTTATTTGAAGTGTGGTGAAACAGAAAATATTTAGACATTATGTTCATAAGCTAGCATTAGCTAGTGGCTCAATGGGTAGATCAGTCGTGTTGCAAATTTTATAGGTTCGATTCCTGCTTTCTCCTGGTTCATGTTGATGTTCCCCTGGGCAAGGCATTTAACCCCAAGTTGTCTACCAGTCGGGATGTGTGTGAATGTGATTGGGTGGATGTTGCTCTGGTGTAAAGCCTTTCAAGTGTCAGTGTGACTAGAAAAGCACTGAAGAAATTCAGTCGTGACCTCTTCTACCATAGCTGATGGTGCATTTTATATTTCACAAACATTAAAAGCATAAGCGAAGCTACGACAAACTATATTAATGTACAGAATTCAATCAGTCTGATAATCTAATCTGATAATCCTGCTGCTTTTGGTACCAGAATCACCAGGGATAGAACTGGAAATATTTGGTCAGACCCTGTATTTCTGCTCTGGTGGTTCTGTTTGCTCTGTCTTTCTCCCGGCCGTAGGAGCTGGCGAGTTTCACCTCAAACTGCCATTTCGTTGGCCACAGGTTACTCAAAGATGACCTGACATCTGCCTTTTGGGTGTTTGGAGATTCCTTACTTTGGACTCAGATGCAGTTGTTGGGCTTGCTAAAACTCACCCAGATGCTTTAACACACGTCCGAGACGTGAAAAGTAAAAGCTGAGTCAGGGCTTCACTCAAAAGTAGACAACTTTAACACAGCCACAGTCCTCACATCATCAGGCCTTGTGTTGGGGTATGGGTTGGCTTCTGTGATGGACAAATATATTCTGAGAGTTTGGTTTTGTGTTCAAACTGTGCTGAAGCCTAGATTTTCTCTCAGACCATATAGTGAGAGACATGACCACGGTTTGTAGCCATTACAGCATGTGAGAGTCATGGCTCTTGTGTAGCTGCAGAGTACCAACAGTAATTTTAATAACAAAAAGTATGTTTTTTTTATAAAAACAAACTGTCTGGAGAAAGTCTGAAAACCTTTTGTTATTTGAGGACAGTTACTTAATCATTCTGTGACCTTTGGCATTTTGGCCCAAGTCATTTGTGTTTGGTGTGAGCATCTGCTGCCTAAGACTGTCCAACTGACTAAACTTTCCTTTAGCACATCAAATTCAAATTACAACAATTATTGCACTGCAAACAGTCCTTTGTGATGTGAATACTGCAAATGCTGATATTGCGATTAATATTTATTCTCAATATATTGTGCAGCACCAGGCAGAGTTTTCTCAGGACTTTTAGTAAATTAGTGTGAAAAGTATTAAAAAGATTTTTAAAAAGCCCAAAAATAACAGCTTGAGGCAGGAAGTCGTGCAGCAGTCTGGTGGTTCTGCTTTGGAAATTACAGTAATGTTTTCCTAGTGTCAGCTTTTCAAAGAGTTCATGGAGATGGTATGAGGAGTCTCTGATGTTCAGAGCCTTGATAGCAGCTATGAAACAGATCCTGGAAAAGAGGATAGGGACACCCAAATGATCTTCTCAGATCTCCCCACTGTCCTCTGCAGGTCCCTGTGGTCTGCCATACTAAAGCTGGAGTAGCACTCTGAGTTGCCATACATCAACCACAGCTCTATAGGATGTTACTAACAGGGAGTGATGTTTGTTTCTGTTTCCTCAGAAAGTGATTTATCTGCTGGGCTTGTTTCATGAGTAGTGAGACCATCAAAGATCTGTACTCCAAGGAATTTAATCACTTGAGATGATCATCCAATGTACTTTATGACATGTTTTGTTCTTTTGTGAATTAACTTGTTGGTTCTTAGATTCTACTTTCTGTTTGTCCAACTGTGTTTTCTTATTATTTTACATAGATTCATTCAAATAAAGGAATAATTGGAATAATTATTTATTTCACAGCTAATTTATCTATTATGTTTTCAGAACATTGGTTCATCCAAAGAGTTTAAGAGCCTTTATAAGCCTGAATGATTTATAGGTCAGAGTTAAGTGGCTTAGCAAACATAACAGAAAATTATTCTAAAAATGTTTAGCTACTAAACTGACTATAAGTCAACAAAACTTTTAAACTCCATATAAAACATTATTGATTAAAATCACTTTAAAGGATTGCAAGAAACTCTAGCTGCTTGGAAGTAGAACAGAAAGGGACGAGGGGTGACTCAAGACTTTTACCCAGATCTATTTCATGTGAATGTAAGCTCAGACTGTAAACAGTGTGACTTTGATGATCAAATTTGTTCCCCCAAACCAATGAAATACTCACCTTTCATTTTAAGATGTGGGCTAATATTTTGCTACTATGTGTGTGCTGAGTCTGCTGCCGAAACCTAGGGAAACATTTTCATGAACCATTTCCTTTTCAACTCTTAGTTTTGGCATTGCTGTGATTTCAGGGCTGATACATAAATGACATTTTAAAGCTTTGGCAACAAAGTTGATAAGACGAGGTTCAGTGGAGGAGTTTGTCCATCATTACGTTCCTTCATTCTGCTGAGTCAGGATCAGCGTAATCTGCCAGGTTTGTGACACAAACAAGGAATTTCACTTTGTTCCACTTTGCTCTGAATGAATACATTTTAAATATAAATTATATAAAAAGAATTTTTGGGGAAAAAAAGTTTTTTGTACATATACACAAAAGAGGAAGACAAGTTTGCCTTGGTGCAAATATGCATTGTATCAAACTCTGTGTTGGCTGGTCTCTGCTAACTGCGCTCTGTAGCACCAACCTAAAGGTAAAAGTCCAAACAGTTTATGTTCAGGATGTGTGGGGTCTGCATAGATGCTAGCTGCCATTTTCCTGACCCTAGAACTCTAGAAATCCTGGATGGAGGGCAGGTCAGCCCTGATGATTGCCTCTGCAGATTTAATCATTTGTTGTAGTTTGGACCCGTACTGTTTTGAGGATGAGCCAAACCACATGGTGATGGACGAACACAGGAAAGACTGAATAGTGGCAGTGTAGAAGATGATCAGCAGCTCCTGAGGACTTCTCAAGTTCCAGGAGGTACAGTCTCTGCTGAGCCTTCTTTCGAACAGTGTTTATATGTGAGAACCATCTCAGGTCTCAAGAAATGGTGGTTCCAAGGAACCAGATGTGATACACAGTAGACACAGTGTTATTGAAGATGGTGAGGAGAGGCAGTGTGGGCGATGTTCTTCAGAAGTCTACCATAAAAGTCATTAATAGTTTTGGCATGTCTGGTCTTTAAAGGTTTTTAAGGGAGGTTCCCTTTCTTTTTACCATAACTACAGACGTCCCTTTTTGTTTTCACTGAATATTTTTAGCTGATGTGAAAGCAACAACCACCATCTTTATTAATATTTGCTGTTTTGTTATCATGCAAGATCAAATAAAGAAAAATATACCAAAATGAAAAAAAAAATCAATAAAGCTGAAAGTATTACACTGCATTCAGCTTCACTTTAGTCAAGTAATTCATAGAAATGCCTAAGCAGACGCAGAAATAGATCACATAAGGCCTTGGGTTTGACCAGGCTTGTGCAGTACAGCTATAATATTGTAGTACTGATTGCATCACGCTCTGTGAGCTGCGTAATCTATTCCTGGACTTGAGCTTAAGACCAACTGCAGATACTCTCTGTGTCACACTGTGCCTTAGCCTTTTAATAGCATTAAAAGAGCGTGTCTCACACAGGTGTGAAGGTACTGCAGTTTAAACACTTCTGCTGTGTGTTAGGAATTATGATTATTGATTGATTCATTCTTATCAATAATTATAATTAAAAATCATAATTTGACTAAATTAATTTCTTAACCAAAATCCTCATTTATGAATCGAGACCAGAGATGTCTTCTGGTGTTGTAATTGTGGCTCAACGCCTCTGATAATTACAACCGTTAAATGCTCAGTAATAATTTATAACTATTACCAGAGATGTCACTGTTTAATCGACCGTTTCTGCCGAAACATGTGGAACTTTTAACCTTATCTTGACTGACGAATCACTCTTGTACAAAATAAACCCAGAAACGCCTCCTCTTTATCTATGTGAATATTTATTAAATCACAGCCCTGATACAATCCGTTTTTCTGATTTAATAATCTTCACCTACTCAAACATGCAAAGTTATACACAAAAGGGGTAAAATATCTAACTAAACAAAATTAAAGCAAGGTGCGAATGGGATCAACCAGCAGTTATGGCAAAAATGATAATATGACAAAAGGATATGGTTGTGATGGTGAGTGGAGGTTGGGGCGCAGCTCCAACTGTAACTCAGTTATACTCAGTCATAAAACCTCCCCCAACTCTTGAGCAGACAAATGGTTATGAAACTTTTGGCGGCAAGCTAGTAAGTAGTGAGGTTGAAGACAAAGAAAATGGGGAATTTCACCATGAGGTTATTTTAACAGTCCAGTCTCACAGCGCACCTGCGCTTGCTCTCAGGTGTTCAACAACCCCGCAAAACACACACAAAGCTGGGGAGCGCAGCGGCCTCCAGACATCCAACACGGCCCATCAAAGTTTCAATAACAAGGTTACATTCACATATCATTCAGAACACCTTAGATTCTAACTGCATTAAAATCTCCTCTACCCTGCCCGGCTATTCCTAATAAAGAAATAAAATTAATAAAAGGATGTGTTTTACTTTGTTGAAGCCTTCTTTCTGAGCAGAGGTGAGAGAGAATGGGGTGGAAGTTGGAAGTTAACTGTGCGTCCACAGTTAACTTCAGGAAAAGGGGTCAATCTTCGTCCTCTGGCCTCCTTGGCGAAAGGGAAAATATGATCTGACCATCACAGTCGACTAGGACAAAACACGGTGGCGATTCGTCCCCTTGAAACTCCGTGTTTTTTTAGTTACGTGTTAAACTCACGTCTTCGATTGGCAAAGTGAAATTTCTGGCCTTCTTATTCCAGAAACCTCAGTTATGAATTCTTCGTTGGCCAACGAGAGAGAATAAATGAAATCCACTCGGGACTCTTCTACTCTTCTCCAGGTGATGCTTCAGATGTTTGTAACCGGACCCGGTCTCCAGCTGAAGGCAAGTGTTCAAAATGGAGGCCTTCCTATATAGCGTCTTGTGACGTCAGACTTGGGACGCCCCGTCATATTTAGTCGTAGTGTCCGACGGGATTTTGTAGGAGCGGACTGTCCTGGATACAAAATGGCCGAAAACGCCAGGAGGCCTGGTGGCGTCCAGCCACGTACAAATAGTCCAATATTCAGCAAACAAGTGGTCCAACATGTGTTTGCCAAGAGTGTTTCCATTAATCTGTGGGAGTAGATATCCGTTTCTGATAAGAAAATACAGACGGCCGTCAGGTGAACTGGCTCCGATGAATAAACTCCGCAGAGCTGGATCCAGTACCTGCTCATCGCTGTTTTATTGAAGGCTTTCAGGAAGGAAAGTTAAATTTACTTGTGAGAAAACAATAATTGACATATATGCATATTGTACATGTTACAGAAAATCATGCTAGTAAACAAATAAAATAAACCATATAAACACCACAATAAATAAATAAAATAAACAAAAACATTTCAAGAGGCAGTTTTGGTAAAATACAACAGAATAACAACTAATTTAACATGTTTTCAGAAAGTGTCAATCTGCTCTGATCCCAGTCACCTTAAGCAACACTACTAAATGATTCCATTAGAGTCAGTCTGGGATGCAAGTATAATATATTATTGGTCTAAAATAACTTAGTGCACTGATGGCATCTCTTTTTAGTTCATTTAGATTGTTGATGTAGATAGGTTACAAACATTATTATAAACCTGTTTTAGGTTTCAAAGGAAACTATAAGGTGAAAACTCAAACTAACCTGAAGAAAATTAACCTAAAAAACTAAAACAAACATAAACATGTTTTTTTCTAAGTAGCTCCACTATGGTGTCTCCGTGTGTCCAAAGCCCAAAAGAAGCCGAAGGTGTGGAATGTGCCATTATTTAAGAACCTGGGACTGCACAGTTGGTAGCACTGTTGCCTTGCAGCAAGAAGGTTCTGGGTTCAAGTTTGCAAGTGGATCAACTGATATCCCATTTTTAAAAGTTGTGTATTTCTGTTTCTCCACTCCTCTGACTCAAAGATCTCCCTCCCTGTTGGATGGAGTAAGGGGCAGTCAGGTTTAGCCTAAACCTGACTCCCATAAACCATAATGACCACTTACACCCTCTTCGCTACATTCTCACACTACTCTCCAATTTTGCATTATTTGCTGTTATTTCAGCTTTTAACCTTGTTCTCTCTTTTCTCTTCCTAGAAGCTACACCTGGCCTGGCTCTGTGTCTACCTGTGACACCTTTCTGGAGAGGGGCATCGTCGAAGCTTCTGCTGGCAACAACTTAATGCTCACCCTCTACAGATGATCCACATGGCCCTGTCTTTCAGTGTTTAACCCTTTCTCTCTCCTAAACATGGCTACTGACTGAGCTTCTACTGTAACTAACTCTATGTGCTCTCTTTCAGACTCTAACCTTGAAAACTGGCTCAGAGTTTATCTGTTCTTTCTTCCTAGATGAAATGACTAAAGGAGCTACATCCATTAACATTTACTTTTCCTTCCCATAGAAAGTACTCCTGGATCAGTGCTTCTGTGTTCTCTTTGTATCTCTGCTCTGTTCTCTCAAACCCCCAGTCCGTCATGGCAGATGGCCGCTCACACTGAGCCTGGTTCTGGTTCTGCTGGAGGTTTCTTCCTGTTAAAAGGGAGTTTTTCCTCTCCACTGTCGCTACATGCATGCTCAGTATGAGGGATTGCTGCAAAGTCAACGCCAGTGACTGTCCACTGTCTCTACATGCTCATCCAGGAGGAGTGAATGCTGCAAGTCACTGACTGGATGCAATCTGCTGGGTTTCCTTAGATAGAAAAACTTTTTATCCAATTTTAATAAATAACTGATTCTGACTGCACTGTTCAATGATTAGGATTAATTGGAATGTATGAACCTGACTTTTGTGAAGTGCCTTGAGACGACATGTGTTGTGAATTGGTGTTATGTAAATAAACTGAATTGAATTGAATCCTTTCCTGCAGTCTGACCAGTTTATAGAGTCTCTGCTGATTCTCATTATACTCTTTTTAACTAAGAAAGAAAATACATATTTGAAATAAAAATAGTTGCTAGATTTTAGTCCTATCCTCCTTTACTTTTCAGTTGGTTTAATCCAACTCGCCCCATGTGCCACAGACTGAATTTGGATATAAAAGGTTGTTCATCTGATCTTTTTACCCGGGGAGTTTATAGCTGTGGACAGGAATGGTAAAATGAACAGAATCTGAGTCAGATTTTCAAGTGTTATACCAGTGATGCTTGCAGCTTAAATCTGATAAAACACAGGAGAAAACCTTTCATGGTGTGCAGTTGTAGTCTGCAGTCTGTGAACGATCTGCAACAGATGCCTGCAGGAGAAGCATGCAAACACACGCAGATGTCTGTTGCCCCACTCAACTCAGAAACTGCATTTTAGGTACTATTTTTAAGCTCAGTCTAGCTGTAAACCTTTTAATAATTTATTAGCACAAAAAAGTACAAAAAATGTTTCATATTTTTCCAGATTAGTATTTAACAACATAATCAGAGGCCCACGTTCACATGATCAGAGCCCCACGCACCCACTCCATGTCACCAGATCAACTAATATTTGCCAAGTATGTTGGTTGTATCAGTCTACCCTGGTGATCTGTAACTCGAGTTGAGTCAATTTGCAGATCAGGCTCCTGAGGTGTGTGATGGTGTCAGAAGCTTAGAGGTACGTTTTTAGGTAAACACAGTTTAAACTGCAAAAACGAGACATTTTTATTGAAAAATAAAATACATTGGAGGTGATCTTTTCCCCTTAGGCACTCTCGCATGGCAGCTAATGTGTAACTCTCAACAGAAACCTTACAGGAGTACCAAACAAAAACAGGCAGCTGACGGGTACCATGGGGCCAAGCGTGCCGCGGCCCGGGCTGTGGCAGAGGCAAAAACTCGGACCTGGGAGGAGTTTGGTGAGGCCATGGAGAAGGACTACCGGTTGGTCCCGAACCGATTCTGGCAAACCGTCCGGCGCCTCAGGAGGGGGAAGCAGTGCTTCGCCACCACTGTTTACAGTTGGGGTGGGGAGCTGCTGACCTCGACTGGGGACATTATCGGCCAGTGGAAGGAGTACTTCGAGGATCTCCTCAATCCTGCCATCATGCATTCCCTGGTGGAAACAGAGGCTGGGGACTCGGGGTTGGACTCTTTCATCACCCAGGCTGAAGTCACCGAGGTGGTTAAAAAGCTCCGCGGTGGCAAGGCTTCGGGGTTGGATGAGATCCGCCCTGAGTACCTCAAGTTTTTGGATGTTGTAGGGCTGTCATGGTTGACACGCCTCTTCAACATTGCGTGGCGGACAGGGACAGTGCCTTTGGATTGGCAGACTGGGGGGGTGGTCCCCCTTCATAAGAAGGGTGACCGCAGGGTGTGTTCCAACTACAGGGGGATCACACTCCTCAGACTCCCTGGTAAGGCCTACGCCAGGGTATTGGAGAGGAGAGTCGGGCCGATAGTCGAACCCCGGCTTCAGGAGGAGCAGTGTGGTTTTCGTCCCGGCCGTGGGACACTGGACCAGCTCTATACCCTCACAGGGTACTCGAGGGTTCATGGGAGTTTGCCCAACCGGTCCACATGTGTTTTGTGGACCTGGAGAAGGCATTCGACTGTGTCCCTCGTGATGCCCTGTGGGGGGTGCTCCAGGAGTATGGAATCGGTGGCTCTTTACTAGGGGCCATCCGGTCTCTGTACAAGCGGAGCAGGAGTTTGGTTCGCATTGCCGGCACCAAGTCGGACCTGTTCCCAGTGCATGTTGGACTCCAGCAGGGCTGCCCTTTGTCACCGGTCCTGTTCATAACTATTATGGACAGGATTTCTAGACGCAGCCAAGGGCCGGAGGGGGTCTGGTTTGGGGACCAGTGGATTTCGTCTCTTCTTTTTGCAGATGACGTGGTCCTGCTGGCCCCATCTAGCCAAGACCTACAGCATGCGCTGTGGCGGTTTGCAGCCGAGTGTGAAGCGGCTGGGATGAAGATCAGCTCCTCCAAGTCCGAGGCCATGGTTCTCGACCGGAAAAGGGTGTCTTGTCCTCTTCAGGTTGGAGGGGAGTTCCTGCCTCAACTGGAGGAGTTTAAGTATCTCGGGGTCTTGTTCACGAGTGAGGGAAGAATGGAGCGGGAGATCGACTGACGGATCGGTGTGGCTGCCACAGTAATGGGGGCGCTGTGCCGGTCCGTTGTGGTGAAGAGAGAGCTGAAAAGCGAAGCTCTCGATTTACCGGTCGGTCTACGTTCCTATCCTCACCTATGGCCATGAACTTTGGGTCATGACCGAAAGAACAAGATCCCAGATACAAGCGGCTGATATGAGCTTCCTCCGTAGGGTGGCCGGGCACTCCCTTAGAGATAGGGTGAGGAGCTCGGCCATCCGGGAGGGGCTCTGAGTAGAGCCGCTGCTCCTCCACATCGAGAGGAGCCAGTTGAGGTGGCTCGGGCATCTCTACCGCATGCCTCCTGGACGCCTTCCTCGGGAGGTGTTCCAGGCACGTCCCACCGGGAGGAGGCCCAGGGGACGGCCCAGGACACGCTGGAGGGACTATGTCTCTCAGCTGGCCTGGGAACGCCTTGGGCTCCCCCCGGAGGAGCTGGAAGAGGTGTCTGGGGAGAGGGACGTCTGGGCATCTCTGCTGAGTCTGCTGCCCCCGCGACCCAGTCCCGGATAAAGCGGAAGACGACAAGTACGAGTACGAGCAAACAAAAACTGTAATTTTTCATGTTACAAGCTCCTATAAATACTGTACGTTCCAATCAGTAGGCTTGTTAGACATTAGAAGAGAAGTATAAATACCCCAGCTGACGCAAAATTTCTACTTCCTGTTCAGGTTAGCCTTAGCACTGCGGCCTAACTGGCCCGGAGTAGCAGCTAAAAGCTACCTTAACATTTTGGATGATAAATAAGCCAAAGACTCATGTATTTGTTTAGGTTTGTTGCTTCTTTTTGCCCTGATTAATCATTAAGCAGATAAGTACAATAGATTATACTTTCATTCAGATTCATACAGTTAGATTATTTACTAGAGTAGACAGAAATCTTTCGAAGTTACAGAATTGGTAAAATTATTTTGAGTTTTGTGACACACTTCTCTCATGAGCTAAAACAACCTACAGAAAATGTCACAAATGATCAAAAATGGTTGTGATAAATGGCATCTTCACTTCCCCACCTGACTGATTTCCTCCCTTTGGAGTCCAACAGTAGAAAAAACAGTTGTTGACGCATTGTTTCAAAAACCGTTCAAAACCATGTTTTACGTGGGCCTATGTGAGGAAATAGGGGGAACAAAATTCCTATCACATATTTGAAGTATGTGTGTTTCTTATGATTAGCTCCTCTGCAGGATACTCCATTTATACTGGAAAAAATTGTGTGGAATTCACAGTGTTCTGCTGCATCATTACTGGGAATGTTACCCTTAACTTTTCATGTCCTCCCAAGTGGTCATATAATTATTAGCAGATTTTAACGAAAAGCTATTGACAATCCCCTCCTTGAACCGTCACCTTAACGTGGTGGAGGGGTTTGAGTACTCAAATGAGCCTAGAGGCTATGTTGTCTGGGGCCTAAATGCCCCTGGTAGGGTCTCTCATGGCAAACAGGCTCTAGGTGATGGGTCAGACAAAGAATGGTTCAAGAACCCCTCATGAAGAACAAAATATCGAGGCACATGACGTCGCCCGGTACGGCGGAGCCGGGGTCTCACCCTGGAGCCAGGCCTGGGGTCGGGACTCGTCGGAGAGCGCCTGGTGGCCGGGTTGCTCCTCGCGGGACCCGGCCGGGCCAAGCCCGAACGAGAGACGCGAGGCCATCCCCCAGTGGGCCCACCACCTGCAGGGGGAACCGTGAGGGACCGGTGCAAAGAGGATTGGGTGGCGGACGAAGGTGGAGACCTCAACGGCCCGATCCCCGGATGCTTAGGCTGGCTCTAGGGACGTGGAATGTCACCTCGCTGGGGGGGAAGGAGCCTGAGCTTGTGCGGGAGGTCGAGAGATATCGACTAGAAATAGTCGGGCTCGCCTCCACGCACAGCGTGGGCTCTGGAACCCATCTCCTTGAGAGGGGTTGGACTCTCTTCTACTCTGGAGTGGCCCACGGGGAGAGGCGGCGGGCTGGTGTGGGTTTGCTTGTTGCCCCCCAGCTCAGCCGTCTCATGTTGGGGTTTACCCCAGTGGATGAGAGGGTTGTATCCCTGCGCCTTCGGGTTGGGGAGAGGTCTCTGACTATCATTTCAGCCTACGGGCCGAGTGGTAGTGCAGAGTACCCTGCCTTCTTGGCGTCCCTGTCGGGGGTGCTGGATAGTGCCCCTCCCAGGGACTCCATTATTCTGCTGGGGGACTTCAACGCCCACGTGGGGAACGACAGTGACACCTGGAGAGGCGTGATCGGGAGGAATGGCCTCCCCGATCTGAATCCGAGTGGTGTTTTGTTATTGGACTTCTGTGCTAGTCACGGATTGTCCATAACGAACACCATGTTCAAACATAAGGGTGTCCATCAGTGCACTTGGCACCAGGACACCCTAGGCAGGAGGTCGATGATCGACTTTGTTGTCGTATCATCAGACCTTCGGCCGCATGTTTTGGACACTCGGGTGAAGAGAGGGGCTGAGCTGTCCACTGATCATCACCTGGTGGTGAGTTGTATCTGCTGGAGGAGGAGAAAGCCAGACAGACTTGGCAGCCTCAAGCGCATAGTGAGGGTCTGCTGGGAACGCCTGGCGGAGCCCTCGGCCAGGGATGTATTCAACTCCCACCTCCGGGAGAGCTTCGACCACATCCCGGAGGATGTTGGAGACATAGAGTCCGAGTGGACCATGTTCTCTGCATCTATTGTCGATGCTGCTGCCCATAGCTGCAGCCGTAAGGTCTGCGGTGCCTGTCGTGGCGGCAATCCCAGAACCCGGTGGTGGACACCGGCAGTAAGGGATGCTGTTAAGCTGAAGAAGGAGTCCTATCGGCTGTGGTTGGCTTGTGGGACTCCTGAGGCGGCTGACGGGTACCGTGAGGCCAAGCGTGCTGCGGCCCGGGCTGTGGCAGAGGCAAAAACTCGGGCCTGGGAAGAGTTCGGTGAGGCCATGGAGAAGGACTACCAGTTGGCCTCGAAGCGATTCTGGCAAACCGTCCGGCGCCTCAGGAGGGGGAAGCAGTGCTTTGCCAACACTGTTTATAGTGGGGGCGGGAGACTGCTGACCTCGACTGAGGACATTATCGGGCGGTGGAAGGAGTACTTCGAGGATCTCCTCAATCCTGCCATCATGCATTCCGTGGTGGAAACAGAGGCTGGGGACTCGGGGTTGGACTCTTTCATCACCCAGGCTGAAGTCACCGAGGTGGTTAAAAAGCTCCGCGGTGGCAAGGCTTCGGGGGTGGATGAGATCCGCCCTGAGTACCTCAAGTGTCTGGATGTTGTAGGGCTGTCATGGTTGGCACGTCTCTTCAACATTGCGTGGCGGTCAGGGACAGGGCCTCTGGATTGGCAGACCGGGGTGGTGGTCCCCCTTTATAAGAAGGGGGACCGGAGGGTGTGTTCCAACTACAGGGGGATCACACTCCTCAGCCTCCCTGGTAAGGCCTACGCCAGGGTATTGGAGACGAGAGTCGGACCGATAGTCGAACCTCGGCTTCAGGAGGAACAGTGTGGTTTTCGTCCCAGCCGTGGAACACTGGACCAGCTCTATACCCTCTACAGGGTGCTCGAGGGTTCATGGGAGTTTGCCCAACCGGTTCACATGTGTTTTGTGGACCTGGAGAAGGCATTTGACTGTGTCCCTCGTGATGCCCTGTGGGGGGTGCTCCAGGAGTATGGAATTGGGGGCCCTTTATTAGGGGCCATCCGGTCCCTGTACGAGCGGAGCAGGAGTTTGGTCCGCATTGCCGGCACTAAGTCGGACCTGTTCCCAGTGCATGTTGGACTCCGGCAGGGCTGCCCTTTGTCGCCGGTCCTGTTCATAACTTTTATGGACAGGATTTCTAGACGCAGCCAAGGGCCGGAGGGGGTCTGGTTTGGGGACCAGTGGATTTCGTCTCTTCTTTTTGCGGATGACGTGGTCCTGCTGGCCCCATCTAGCCAAGACCTACAGCATGCGCTGTGGCGGTTCGCAGCCGAGTGTGAAGCAGCTGGGATGAGGATCAGCTCCTCCAAGTCCGAGGCCATGGTACTCGACCGGAAAAGGGTGGCTGGTCCTCTTCAGGTTGGAGGGGAGTTCCCGCTTCAAGTGGAGGAGTTTAAGTATCTCGGGGTCTTGTTCACGAGTGAGGGAAGAATGGAGCGGGAGATCGACAGACGGATCGGTGCGGCTGCCACAGTAATGGGGGCGCTGTGCCGGTCCATTGTGGTGAAGAGAGAGCTGAGCCGAAAAGCAAAGCTCTCAATTTACTGGTCGGTCTACGTTCCTACCCTCACTTATGGCCATGAACTTTGGGTCATGACCGAAAGAACGAGATCCCGGATACAAGCGGCTGAAATGAGCTTCCTCTGTAGGGTGGCCGGGCACTCCCTTAGAGATAGGGTGAGGAGCTCGGCCATCCGGGAGAAGCTTGGAGTAGAGCCGCTGCTCCTCCACATCGAGAGGAGCCAGTTGAGGTGGCTCGGGCATCTATACCGGATGCCTCCTGGACGCCTTCCTCGGGAGGTGTTCCAGGCACGTCCCACCGGGAGGAGGCCCAGGACACGCTGGAGGGACTATGTCTCACGGCTGGCCTGGGAACGCCTTGGGCTCCCCCTGGAGGAGCTGGAGGAGGTGTCTGGAGAGCGGGACGTCTGGGCGTCTCTGCTGAGTCTGCTGCCCCCGCGACCCGGTCCTGGATAAGCGGAAGACGACGAACGAACAAACTATTGACAATTTCAATATTCATCAAGCTGAGGGGAGTAAAGCATTTAAATAGTGCTACATTCGATTAAATAATGCTATTCTTGGGTCATTGCTTATTATCTGATGGGCAGTTGCGTCGATTGGGCTGCAGTGGCGCACATAATGTGTCCATAGTGCTCAAGCTGTGATCTGTGAAAAACAAATCTGTGGCAGCCTGACCTATCAGGTAATTAAAGTTCATATGCTACAGCACTAAATGCATTGAAAGGCAATGTTGAACTGGTCTTTTCAAATGGCCGGGTGTCTAATTGGAAATTCAGATGCACAGTAGTGAGACCGAGGTATAATGGAAGGTTTTAGTGTTAGTAGACCCTCTGTATTAGAGTAAGGTGCATATTCTGGGACTCTTTGGGAAATCTTTAGTATCTTTTCAAATACCACATGTGCAGTAGAAGAAGAACATGCAAACTTAATATAGAAAGTCCTTCACAGCTAAGATTTAAAACGTGAACTTGGACGAATATTTAATACTGACTTTTTTGGTGGATTTGTTGTGTTTGCATATCTTTCACTCTGATTGTTGAGCACACCCATCATTATTGTTCAAATGAGCTGATGAGATGATTCTAGTGTAAATATAATTAAAGCACCTTTAAAAGTAGTGTTTGCAATCCCATTAGAAGATATTAGTTTAAGCAATTAAACTGCCCCATTGCTGTATCAGCACTGCTTGTGACAGTCCTTGTCGTGCAAGGAGCTGTGACATCTCTTCTGCACCACTAATGTTATTTCCCTGCAGCCAGCTGATCTGTTTGAGGTTCACGTCACTCTGCCTTCTCTGCTGCTCAATTCACCTTGTTGTGCCCTTCCCCTGAAAGCAGTTTCAGCCAGAGGAATGTGGGAACCAAGTTAGGATCATGTCTGCAAGGTAGTAAGGGTTGGTTGCTGAATGTATTGCCTTTTAGAGACTGAATGTCATTTATCTGCCTGGTTTATTGGCTGTGACATTCTGTATATACAATGTTCATTATGTATCTTCCCTACATCTCAGTCTCAAATAGCTGTCTCCTCAAATGTCTGCAGTGACAGACTTGCCCCTCACTTCAGAGGTGTCTGGGGGCTGAATGTGCACTGACAGCAACCATGGGCAGCACCATGCAACGCTGCAATGCATTTAATCAGAGCAGCCACCAACAGCCTATTTATATTCATTCAAAGGCTCTTCTTCTGTAAACCTGCAGTATGAGCAGGTCCCCACAGATGTTGTCGGGTGGGCTGTTATTCAGTCATTTATCTGAAGAAAAAACAAACTGACTGTGGCTCCCGGCCTTGTAGCACACACAGTTGATACGTAGTACCTGACGTTTATCACGACCACTTTACATAGACACTTGTGTCAGGTTTTGGAATGGTAAACAAGTTCTTAAATTTAGCTTTAATTCTCATTACTGTACTGTGCAAAAGTCTCAAATTGCTTCCATGTTGGCAAATTTATTTTTTAAAAAGATTGCTTGATCAACAGTTTAAGAGCAATTTGAAAGTCTTTTTCCCTTTGTTTTTGAGCTTGTTTATTGATTTAGGACCATTTCCAGAGGATGAATAATTCAGGCATGAAATTGTTCCTAAATTCAATGGATGAATTCATCGAGTGTTTAAATCACAGCAGAAAACTTTTATAAATTAATAGTTTGTTTTCATTCCTTTACCTGCATATGTGAAATGTACCAAAGAAAAGACAGAAAATAGGACTTTGGCACTAACAAGGTGATTCCTGAAGCTGTGGCAAAATGTAGATGGTTATTTGAAGGACGTATCATCTTTCAGATCTTCCTTCGGGTCTTTGCTGAGTCCTTTCCTGTTGTTTAAACACTTGAATGTAAAATACTTTTCATCTGTTTGATGTCAGGATGGTTACTTCATCCTTTTTCCTTCACATCTCCGCTTTAGGTACCTTCTAATCAAAAAACAAGGGAAAAATCAATCAAAAGGCTAAGAAAGACCTTTAGAAAACCAGAAGTTTTAAACATTACAAGTAAGTCTGACTGCATGCATGAAAAGAAAAAAAAAATGCGTTGGAATAGAAAATTGTGGTTATTTGAAACAATTTGGAAAACATCTTTTGTATCTTCTGTTGTTTGGGGATTGTTTGACCGAAATGCAAATGTTTGCATTCATGCAACCAATAATGAGGCCTAATGATCAAGTATAAATGCAATAAAATAAAAAAAATGAAATCGAAAAATACTGCAAACTGCTAAAAATGTATCAAAGAAGACGAATCATTTCAAATGTTATAGATATTATCTCTTTTTTGCATCCAACACTTAGTGAATTAAAGGCTAAAACATTTAGTAAAAGCATGTACAGAACAATGCCTTGCAAAAGTATTCATACCCCTTCACTGCTTTAGAAGACAGAATCCACCTGTGTCTATTTTAATCTTAGCATGAATGCAGCTCTTCTATGGATGCTTTTCTTATACAGGCACAGGGAAGCTGGTCAGAGTAAACGGGGAAGACGATTGAAATTAAAAACAGGAAGAAAACCAGTAAGAGGCTTTAAAAGACTTGAGACTCAGGTGGAGGTTCACCTTCCAACAGGACAACGGCCCTCAACGTACAGCCAGAGCTACAATGGAGTGGTTTTGATAAAAGCATATTCATGTGTTAGAATGGCCTAGTCAAAGGCCAAATTTAAATCCCACTGGAACTGAGAATTAATGTATACAAACACTTTCAGTCCAATTTCACTGAGCTTAAGCTATTTTGCGAGAAGAGTGATCAAAATTTCTGTTTTTAGATGGGTAAAAAAAAGACTTGCAGTTGTAATTGCAGCTAAATACATCAAACCATGTTTGCAACGTGGCAAAATGGGAAAAAGTTTTAGGAGTATAAACACTAGCAAACACTGTGTGGCAAATTTACAGAGCGGAAAATGTGGATTTACTGCTCTGTGCTGAGTGTGTAAACTGCAGGGAGCGCTGAATGTGTGAAGTATTTCAGCTTATAAATGTCAGACTTACAGGGAGAAAATCTGTTTTTTACAGGAAGAAAATCATTTAAAGTCTTAGACCAAAGAATAGCTGCTCCATCTGTCAGAAAACTGTAAACAACATATAATGGTGTCATTATGCAGAGTTAAATATTCAAAGATTTCAGTATGACAAGATGAAAGCTCACCCATTCTCTTCATGATGCTGTTCATCCCCTCTTGTGTTCTCAGTATTATCAGCCCAGATGTCTTATTAATATCTGTGAGTGCTGAGTGCGAGGCCTGGCCTGGCCTGAGTCCTGATTTCCATAGAAATTATGAAATATTTTATCCGTCCATACAAATCATTAGTGCTCCTGTAACCAGATTATATTACATGCTGCCTTCCCATGTTTTATCCAGGAGTGGAATAGTTCAGGGAGCAATTAGGAGGAATGTTTGAGCTCCAGCTGTGTGTGACTCATGTATGCATTGAGCTTTATCTTTGACCTGAACACCTACGCTCAGGTTGCTTCTGCCTGCTGTCCAGTGGGGTTTCCATTACAAACCTCACCTCCTTGTTGGTATTTGTTCCCCGAGTCTGATAGAAAAAAGCAGGAGAGACATTCACAGTGCACCTTCACCTGTTTCCATGGCAAACATGTTCAGGCCCTGTGGTAAAAATCAATGACAGGATATGAAGTTTCCTTCTGTGTCTGTGCTCTGCATGGCTGTCTGCTTATTAGGCTGTTTCACATGTGGGATCAGAAGAGACTCAGATGACTCACTGAAAATCTTACAAAGCTCAAACTGTTGCAAGAAGATTAGTCCTAAAAAATCCCAATGCACTTCACCACAGATCATCCCTCTGTGCTGTGCCACCTCAACAAGATCAGTCCTTTTCATTCGCTCGATTTAGGATCATCAATTTACAGATAAGTAAAGTGCAAACACACATTGAGGACCTTAAATGTCCTTCATCAAAGAAAACACAGCCCCTGCAGTCCAAGCTCTTTCCATATCTTCTGTAACAGAGTGTGACATTTCCCTGCAAGCCAGTGTGTGGCCATGTTGTGTCTCACTGCTGCCCCCTGAAGGCATAGGGCTATATCACAACCAGGAGCAGGATTGTGGGAATATTTTCAGATGACATTGAGGAAACAGGAGGAGATATTTCTATGTTTGTGTTTTAAAGGACATTTCTTATAGATTGTTGATGCGTTGGTCTATTAGTCCGTTAGCTTTACTGAGCAGTAAAACAAACTAAAATGGCTGTAAATTGTTTAATTTAGAAGATTAGCAAGACATTAATGTTTTTTATTATTTTGCCTAATTTTATTTGTTCATTCCTCTTGAGTGTTTCATGTTGCTTTTGAGAATGTTCATGAATGTTTAAAATCTTTATGTTTTGGTTGTTTCTCTAACTGCTTTTTTATGTGTCTGTTTTGCAGAGAGTGAGCGAGAAAGTCGGAGGAGCAGAAGGAACAAAGCTCGATGTGGACTTCACTGAAATGGAAAAGGCATGTCTAAACGTATTATTATTATTATTATTATTACAATTTTAGTCCCCTCCTTGAACCGCCACCTTAACGTGGTGGAGGGGTTTGAGTGCTCAAATGATCCTAGAAGCTATGTTGTCTGGGGCCTAAATGCCCCTGGTAGGGTCTCCCATGGCAAACAGGCTCTAGGTGACGTCCCGGCCGTGGAACACTGGACCAGCTCTATACCCTCTACAGGGTGCTCGAGGGTTCATGGGAGTTTGCCCAACCGGTTCACATGTGTTTTTTGGACCTGGAGAAAGCATTCGACTGTGTCCCTCGTGATGCCCTGTGGGGGGTGCTCCAGGAGTATGGAATCGGGGGCCCTTTACTAGGGGTCATCCGGTCTCTGTACGAGCGGAACAGGAGTTTGGTCCGCATTGCCGGCACTAAGTCGGACCTGTTCCCAGTGCATGTTGGACTCCGGCAGGGCTGACCTTTGTCACCGGTCCTGTTCATAACTTTTATGGACAGGATTTCTAGACGCAGCCAAGGGCCGGAGGGGGTCTGGTTTGGGGACCAGAGGATTTCGTCTCTTCTTTTTGCAGATGACGTTGTCCTGCTGGCCCCCTCTAGTCAAGACCTACAGCATGCGCTGTGGCGGTTCGCAGCTGAGTGTGAAGCGGCTGGGATGAAGATCAGCTCCTCCAAGTCCGAGGCCATGGCACTCGACCAGAAAAGGGTGGCTTGTGATGTTGTGATGTTTTTTATTATTTTTTCATACCTTGAATGGACAAACAGACATCTTGCAAAATGCTTCTTGTAATTTTACACAAAATATTACACAGAAAATACACAACATGATAGACATTTTCAACATAAATTTCACCTAGTAACTGATTTTGCAACCCTTTGCAGCAGCAACTGCTGTCAAGCATTTGTGATAACTGGGAATTTGTTTTTTACATCACTGTGGAGGAATTGTGGCCCACTGCTCTTTGCAGAAATGGTTTAATTCAGCCACACTAGAGTTCATTATTCAACAGCACCTTAATGGGGCTTAGGTTTTCTTATTTTTTATGATTTAGAGGTGAACTTGGTGGTATGGTCTGAATCATTGTTCTGCTGCATAATTAAAACGTGCTTGAGCTTGAGGTCAAGCACAGGATTTTCTTGTAAAGAGCAGATTTTATGGTTCCATCCATTGCAGCAAGTTGATGAGGTCCTGAAGCAGCAAAGCAAGCCCAGACCATCACACTACCACCGCTTTCTTTAACTGTTTTTTTGAAATGTTGTGTTAGTTTTACAGTAGATGTAACAGGATACTTTCCAAAACGTTCCAATTTTGGCTTGTCGGCTCGCAGAATATTTTTCTAAAAGTCTTGAAAATCATCAGAATATTTTTTGGCAAATAAGTGCCTTCCATGGAGGCCATTTTTACCGAGTCTCTCTTTCCTGTTGTTAAATCATGAATTCTGAACCTGCAAAGCTTTAGATGTTGTTCTGGGTTCTGTTGTGTCCTGATTGATTGATTGATTGTTTCTGACCGTGGTTCTCTGGATTCCCAAAGCCTTAGAAATGGCTCTGTGACCCTTTCCTAACTGATGTCAATGGTCCTGTTTCTCATCTGTTCTTGAATTTCTTTATATCTGGGCATGATGTGTTGCTATTTAAGATTTTTTAGCCTACCTCATGTAGTCAGACAGGTGCTGTTGAAGTCATGTCTTGATTCTACAGGTTGTAATCAGGCCTTGGTGTGGCAAGTGAAATTTGAACTCAGCTTTTCAAAAATGTGGCTATTGACAGGTATTTCATCATCCATGATCATGTGTTTGTATTCACTAGGATTATCTTTGTCTGATATTAAAATTTGATCATGTAAAACATTTATTTGTGACAAAATAGAACAGACAAAAGAGATCAGATTTTTTACAGGACTAAAACTCCAACAACTGAACTAAATCAGAATGTTCAGTATTTGTGTGTTAAGAAAATAGACATCGGTAGCTTTTTCTTACCATGTTTTGTCATTATGTCATCTGAAAGCTGCTCTGACAAGAAGTTGCAGACCACCTGCAACAGAAAGTTACAGGTTCTGATCCACTTTGTGTCATTTGCATCAGTCTTTTTCACATACTGTTTCTGTGTTTGGGTTTACAGAGGGTGGACACCACCGCTCGAGCCGTGATGGACATCATGACAAAAACCACTGAGTATCTGCAGCCAAACCCAGGTAGCTTACACCAGTGATGCATTGCGACTGGCCTCACTTTTTTCTTCATTGACAGAAATTCTTCTGTCCACAAATAGATAAATTATAAAATTTAAATTATTAAAATATTATTAAATTATTATTAAAATATAACAATTTGTGTGTGTATCCACACAGAAACAAATATTTCTGTTTTCAAGACATGGTATGCTACAAGAAGCTAAATGAACTGAAAGCTGAATTTTTACAGTTTGAACAATTTGAGAATGAATGCAGACGTTCTGCAGGGTCCCGTATCGGGCCCACAACGTTTTATTTTTTATACATCAAGAGTATTTTCTAAAAAAAAAATGAAGTTGTCATTTGTTTGCACAAGACATAAAATGTTTGTGTTATAAATCATTGTTTAAAGATTTTTTTTTATCCCGAGGTTATATTATGATTAAAGAAACCTTCTTAAAGTCAAGAGATTAGAAATAATTAGGGAAAGAAAGGTTATGTACTGTTCAATGATGTAGTATGTATGTTAGAAAAGTTACAAACAGGAACAATGACACTCAAAATCTGAATTCTAAACATACTAATCAAACCCTGTTTAGAAATCTATTTAATAGATGTCGAATCTCTTTAAGCTCCTTCTTCCTCCCAGACGTTTAACTCTCTCTGTAAACAGTCTAACCTGGACTATATTGACCAAGATGCAACGACAAATATGCCAAAAGTTTAAGAAACGTCAGGATATTTGGTCAAACAACCCACACGCTGTAGATTTCCTTTGTTTTTCTTTCTTTGTTGTTCAGCCACCAGAGCCAAGATGAGTATGATGAACTCCATGTCCCGTATGCGAGGACAGGAGAAGGGGCCGGGGTACACACAGACCGAGACCATCCTGGCAGAGTCCATGCAGAGGTTCGGCAGGGAGCTCGGAGAGGACTCTACCTTTGGTGAGTCTGTGGATCTTGAAGCTATGAAACAAGAACACAAGAACAAACTGAAATCATTTTATTCCCCAGAAGGACAGAGAATCTAGAAGTGAAAGCAGTTTTAAATGTTATGTTTGTGGCTCTAGGTGTGGCTCTAATTGATGCTGGAGAGGCTATGCGTGAGCTGGGTGAGGTGAAGGACGCTCTAGACATGGAGGTGAAGCAGAACTTCATTGATCCAATGCAGAACCTTCATGATAAAGACCTCAAGGAGATTCAGGTTGAGTCTTAAGTCCTTATTCTCAGCAAGAGTTTAAGAACATATAATTAAATCATTATGGGATGGAGGCTGTACGCTCACTGTCAGTCTGACTTTTGCAGCATCACCTGAAGAAACTGGAGGGTCGCCGTCTGGACTTCGATTATAAGAAGAAACGTCAGGCCAAAGTGACAGAGGATGAGCTCAAACAGGCACTGGAGAAATTTGATGACTCCAAGGAGGTCGCTGAGCAGAGCATGTTCAACTTGTTGGAGAGTGATGTAAGTCTTAGACCTCCATCAGATGTCTCCAGGGTTAGCCCTAAGTTGTATGGGGCCTTGAGCAGAATTTGATTTGGGGCCCCTCTTCCTGTTAAGAACATCACCACAGCCATCAGCGTTTCAATCCAGATATGGTGAAATCTGAGAGAGTAGACCAGGTTTTAATTGGCTGAGCTAAAAGCAATAATGGATAATTGGTTATTATTATTAGCAGAGATGTTTTTGTGAACAAACTGAGCTAAAATAGAAAGAAAAGATTAAACACTTGGCATTGTAAACATAGGGATTGTAGCTATGGCAACACAACCATCAAACTATGCAACTATACTTTGCACTTTTATAAAGTAAACTTGTCAATTCATTTGAATACAAAATTTTTAATTTAAACATTTAAAATCTTTTAATTTATCTATGCTGAAACCCTCAGATAAAACTTAAATAAACAAATAAACAAATGTAAAACTATTAGATTGTTGTCTGTGTTAAAGTTCAAGAGGCCCCAAGCAGCAGCTTAGTTCACTTACACCTTGGGCCGGACCTGAACGTGCCACTGAATGTGTTTGTCCATCAGATCGAACAGGTGAGCCAGCTGGCGGCGTTGGTCCATGCTCAGGTGCAGTACCACACCCGGTCCGCTGAGATCCTGACACAGCTCTCCAGCAAGATCGACGAACGGTCAGTAACCGCGCCTCAAAGTTTATCCTGTGTAACAGAAACAAGGACTAAAGATTTATTAGCGCATTTCAGAACAATCTATGTTTGAACTGTTACCTACTTTGCACCTTTGCTTTTATGTCAGGATAAGAGAAATCTCTAACAAACCGAGGAAAGACTTCATGCCAAAGCCTCGTACGTCTCTGGACTTAAGCATCAGTGAGAACTACAACGGAGGACTCCATGGAGCTCGCTCTCCAGGTGAGACTCCGTTGTTGAAAAGGATCTTTAACGTGTCAGGCCACGTGGAGACACAAAACCCTGATTCAAAACTTTACATTTTTTTCTTCATTTTTAATTTTCTGTCCATCTTTAATCCTTATTTTCACATTTTTATTACAAATGTTCAAGTCAAAACATCCATCTAGATGAGAAAGCTGATTCCCTCACCTTTTAATGTCTTTAATAAATGATAATGTTATGCTACTATAGGCTTGTGACTATTATATTTACCACTACCCTCATAGTGATGGTTTTTATTACATTTTTTGTGCCTTTATTGTTTTATCTTAATGTATAATTGTGTACTTTTGTAAAGCACCTTGAACCTTTAATGTCTGTGAAAGGTGCTATATAAATAAACTTTTACTTACTTACTTTACTAATGTTATAATGGGGTTTCCCTTTTGCATTAGCAGTAAATAAGAGCCAAATAAGCAAGAAAAGGCTAAAATACTTCTGGTTCAGTCTTTTACACAATTGCAAGATTATGACCTTTAATTTAAAACATCTTTTAGTTTTACAAACACTAAAGTAGCATTTCAGTTACAACATACAGTCAATACCATATTTACATCCTTGAACTCCTCCACTTGAGGCAGGAACTCCCCTCCAACCTGAAGAGGACAAGCCACCGTTTTCTGGTCGAGGTTAATTCAAAGCATCTGATTTAAATGGAGTGTTCCAGTTAGTTTTTTCAACTTGGGATTTGAGAAATTCAGACTTTTGAGTTTAAATGAAGTCCATTATTAGGGTCCCTAAATCAGGACCCTCAAATATTCGGTCACTTGTTAGGGCACCATTAACTCAGGCAAACACAACCAAGTCACCGGATAAATGAACGATACCAGAAAGTGAAATTATTAACATGTAAATGTTTAATTAAAAGTTACTATAGTTTTCATCGTCTTCCATTTTGTAGTTTTATATTAAACAGTTAAGTTGGGGCTGCACGGTGGCGCAGTTGGTAGCACTGTTGCCTTGCAGCAAGAAGGTCCTGGGTTCGATTCCCAGCCGGGGGTCTTTCTGCATGGAGTTTGCATGTTCTCCCCGTGCATGCGTGGGTTCTCACCGGGTACTCCGGCTTCCTCCCACAGTCCAAAGACATGCCTGTTAGGTTAATTGGTCAATCTAAATTGCCCTTAGGTGTATGAATGAGTGTGTGCATGGTTGTTTGTGTGTTGCCCTGTGATGGACTGGCGACCTGTCCAGTGTGTACCCCGCCTCTCGCCCATAGACTGCTGGAGATAGGCACCCGCGACCCAGTATGGAATAAGCGGTAGAAAATGACTGAGTTAAGTTAGTCATAAAACATGCACAGTTAATATATTAACACACTGAAAAGGCAAATCCAAGAAGTAGGTGTAAAACAGCATAAACAAGAATTTAAAGCATTAAACCAATGAAATACACGTTGGAAATTTTAATTGCTGCCATTGTTTAGTCATTTCCTATTTCTGCATTTATCCAACAATTCTAAAAAAAATAAAAAACAAATCCTCATTTTTCTCTTTTCCTTTATGATTTCTGTTTTTTCCTATAGGTGCCAGGTCTCCAGGTGAGCCAGGTCAAACCTGTTCCCACATCTGTGTTTTAATAAGTTCGTTTTCTTAAACATCTTTCCATTTTCACTGAAAACTCATCCGTACGTCTGCCTCTTTCATTCCCCGGCCCCTTTTACTCCCTTGTGGTGTTTCCCCTGTTGCAGCAAGGTCTCCAGGTGAGACAATTTTCTAAGAAAATTGTTGTTCTTAAATGTTCTGAACAAGCAACAGAAAATCAGGTGCCGTTTGCTCATGCTAAAGAAACCCTGATTGATAAAGACAATTACGAGTTCACCAGCAGACAAGCACTTGGTGTTTCTGTTTCCTCATCTCGGCAGTCTTGTGATTTCATCCCTTTTCTTTATTTTTTCACTTCTCTGTCAGTTTGCTGTCCGGCCTCAGTTTCTCTCCACGTTCTTGTCAAATTAAATGTATAATCACTGCGTCTTTTCCATCAGTTCATCATTTCTCCAAACTAAAAGTTTGATTGTTTAAAATATTTTCTACTTTTTTCTTTGCAGCAAGATCTCCAGGTGAGAAAGAGTGACTTGGGAAGAGATGCAAAGTTTCTCGATCACTCTTAATCTTTTCATTCTTTGTGTCTTTGGGAAATAAATGTTTTTTTTAGTTTTCTTTATATTTTTGCATTGCAGTGCTGTTTCTTTCTAATCCCCGTTTTCCATCCAAATCTTTGTTTTATTGTTTAATTTGTAATTGGAAATTTTGGGAAATGTACTTATTTGCTTTGAGGTAACTGATATGATGTAATTCACACGTTTGCATGCAGCCAGAAAGTTTCACGTCTTGAAGCCAAAATATGAAACAATGCTTTGCAAAGTCTTCATGTACCTTGAACCTTTGCACTTTTGGTCACTTCAAAACCACAAGCTTCCAAGTGTTTTAAAAAGATTTTATGTGATAGACAAACATGAAATAGATCAAAATGGTGAAGTAGAAGGACAAGAATACAGAGTTTTAAAATATTTCAGATAAAGATATGAAAGGTGTGGCTTGCCTCTGGCATGTTTTCTTACAAGGTTGTCTTGTGTTTACCTCCCTCCATCTTACAAATCTGACCAGCTTTCTTGCCACTGATGAAGTGAATTCCCCACATCATAATACTGCCACCACCATGTTTCACAGTGACACCAGATGTTACACCAGCTAGGTTTGTGGTTGTAATGTCACAAAATGTGGAAAGACTTAAGAGGTATGAATGTCTTGCTAGGCACTGTACCAACCCAGCAGAGTTTACTTCATACTTTCTGTAAGTGAAAGCTGCTGGTTGAAGGACCTTTAAACCACCCTACTTTCTTTTAAAAATATTCAAGGGTTTCAGACTCCCTGGTAATCCATAAAAGTTGTCTTGATAAACAGCTTGTTTGGCTTTCTGAAGGCCTTTCTAAGCTTTTCTTTGCTTTTTCAGTCATGGTAGGTTTAAATTGTACACAGCTCCTTTAAAAGCTGTTTTGTTGCCACATTTCTTACCTAAAGTTTAGGAAAGTCACGATTTTCTTTTGGCAACTCACTGCAGTGAAGAAGCTGTAGAGAAGAAATAAGTGTGTGCATCTTCTCACTGAATCTCTGAAAGTGCATTTCCCAAAATGTTGAAGTACTGATTCAATATCTGTAAATCTGATTATAATTTGTCAGACAGAAATATTATATTTGCTGTGTTTTTTCCTCTTTATGTCTCTTACAGCCAGGTCTCCAGGTGAGTCTTTAATGTGATCTTCATATGCAGCTTCTCATCTCATTAACCCTCTTCTGACCCTGTTTTCTCCTCTCTGACCGTCCAGCCCCCTTGGATCAGCCCTGCTGCCGCGCTTTGTACGACTTTGACCCTGAGAACGAAGGTGAGCTAGGCTTCAAGGAAGGAGACATCATTACCCTGACCAATAAGATCGACGACAATTGGTACGAGGGTATGCTGCATGGCAACTCGGGCTTTTTCCCCATCAACTATGTGGATATCCTGGTGCCGTTGCCCCAGTAAGAAGACAAGACTACAGTAGTGTCTGCAATGAATCCTGGCCTCCAGTTGCAGTATTTCCACTAACCTTTTCCCAAACATTCCTACTAACACAACTTTATTTTTCTGTTAAGGCGTCAAAAAGCAATGAATAAATATGAACAAGACTTACCAAAGTGCAGGATGGCCTAAAAAGTGTAAAAACTCAGCATTGACGTAACTTCTTCTCCGTCTCACTTAAAGTACTTTCAAGCTTCTCTAGTCATTTTTGCATTTTGTCTCTGTTGTAGTCAGCTGTCAGTCCATCACTAGTTTATTGAACATCTTTACTAATTCATGCTTTCTCTCAGTCTTCGTATTTTGTGGAGATACAGTAGATAGAAGCATTTCTTTCACATACAACTGACAAAACAAACGAGTCTACATGCATTTTGTTTGTCAGGCATGTAGCTCAAATAATTTGAACAAAAACATGTAGTAGTTTTAGTGTAAAATTTTCCTCCTTTTAAAATAGGTTTTCCCTGACAGTTATAGTCTCTTTCCTAAAACATTCATTTCCTGTCATGTAAAAAAACCTTTGATCCAGAGGAGTTTTGCCAAGGTTACAGACATGTTTATCAGGCTGTCCTTTTTCTCACATGGGACAAATGTCTTCATGTTTGATGCAACATGGTGAAGGAAGTCATAGCAACATATGAAACACGTGTTATGATCTCTCATTTTTGCAGCAATCCACAAAAAATATGGTGGATGCATTCAAGTCCTCCAATATGTAACAATAGAAAACATAGTTTGTGTATTGTGACCTTAAAAGTCTTGTAGAAAAGGTTTGGATTTTTTAATGTGGGGTCCTGTTGAGTTTTTATCAGCAGGCAGCATCTTACCTGAGGAAGATAACTTTTTGAAGGACTTCAGTTTGGAGAAACAGATTAATTCCTGTTAGCTAACATCTACTCAGAGCAGGTCCAGGACCTTATTGCAGATTTCTGTTATCATAAAACAACTCATCTAAAATATTTCATGGATTGTATGCAAGCATTATTTTATAAACCTTTATGGCATGGGATATGGGTTTCCAACTAGACAGCCACAAGGTGTGAACAATGAATGACAGAATTATTTATTAGTCTGTTTTCAAGCATGTAACCAGGTCGCCATGCGAAGCAGTGCAGTTTACAAAATTTTTTAGCAGGTGTTTGTTCGTACTGACCGTAGTATTTCTGCACTGTAGTCATAGAACACATTGCACAACACAACACATGTTTTACATAAATCACAGACTGCAAAGAACTGCAGATGATCACAGTCTTCAGTTTAAATAACCAATAAATGTGAAGGTGATGGCAGTTTGAAGAATTATAACATAAGATTTGCATAAATTGCATTTATGAAACTGGGGTTGTTTAAAGATATCAGAAATCCTTTCTGAAACTACGTGCTTAGCTCTCTAAACTGAAATTAGTCAAAGAGTTATTTCTGCAAGTAAAACACTGACTGCTCAATACTACTATCAAACTCACTAAAAATATTTAAACTATCGTTATTTAACTGCTCATTAGAACAAATGTTTCTTCTGCAGAGGTAGATGTTGTGTTGCCTATTGCTGTGGAAATCTAAAAGCTTCTGGTACAACTTCACCGACTCCCAAGGTGCATGGAGAGGGCTCAAAAATCTGGACCAAGAGGCAAAACCTACTGGGAAGCAACTTTCTTAGCAATAAATCCAACCCACAAGCCAAAACCTGTTGGTCGGCTAATAAAGTTGCTTCCCAGTAAGTTTAGCCTCTTGGTCCAATAAGTAACCTGTAGTTTATTTGTAGAAAACACTAAGAGGAAGCTAGATGTGAATATTTACAGGAGAAAAAACAAAATGTGCAAATAGCGGCAAGGATTGAGGGTTCATTTATACTTTTTGAGGTAATAAAGATTTGAAATAAATATTTTTCTTTTTCCATATCTCAACAGAACTCAAAATTTGTTTGATTTATCCATATAGACCATGCATGGCGATGAGATTGTTTTCTGAAAATCAAAAACTCACTGTTCTGTTTTTATTAGCTTGATGCAGCGGTGCACACGTCATCTCTTTAAGACTTTATACTCTTCTACGTCGACGATACATTAAACGTTCTGCAGATGTTTTCAGCGTATTAATGTTGATGCATGTATTTTAAGGGAAATGAGTGTATTTGGGTTTGCATATTGCTCATGTTCTGCACAGAAACAAGTAAAGAGAACCTCTGCTGCTAACAGGTACAGTTTCAGACTGTGTTTAGCTTCAAAACAATAATCAAGGGATCAGTTTACTACATTCAACGGCGCTACAATAAAGGATGCAAAATCAACTCAATATATATAAAGTGTTACTTTTTTGTCAAAGGAAAGCACAATTTTTTGTTGGCTGGTGAAAAATAGTGCTACAGTTTGAAGAGGTTGTGTATTTATTCATTTTTTAAGCTAAATTCTTTCTTCCTTCTTTCTCTCACTTTTTTTAAAAATTCTGTGTATCTTTGCCCTCAATGAGGACTGTACAGCTTTTTCTGTGTTTTGTTTTCACCTTGTGTGTATAGTCACGCATCTTCAGTAACGTATCTTATTTTTGTAACTGTGTCAAAAGTATTCACAAACAGTATAGATGTGTGTATATATATATAGAGTATATAACACAGAAGTGATGTAATACGTTGGGAGTAAGGAGTTTGTGGTACTCTGTGCTGCACATGATTGTCTGAAATATCTTTTTTGTGTTTTGTTCTGTTGTTGCACTGGATTCTATGACTGTACGCTTGATGTAAAGATAAGAAATGTGATGAGTCAATGTAATTTATTCAAATAAATGACAAGAAATGGTTATTCCCCAATCTCTCTCCATCCATATGTGGACCTGGGACTGGTATTTAGGGTTCTTTTAAAATTAGTGGCTAAAATGGCACCCAATAAAAGAATATTTGAAAGGATTTAGAATTCTGTTCCAATAAAATCTTAAAATCTGTTAAATCAGCTTAAAACAAAGGCAAAAAAAAAAATTACTAAAATAAAACAAAACAAAAACAAAAGTCTTAAATTCCCTGAAAGTCCAGTTAGAATCAGGTCCACGTAAAAGGGAGTCCTGAGAAGACCTCATGGTCCACTGCAGCAGGGCCCTTCCACCAGTACCTCATATTAAGACTTTCCAAGAGCCTGAAGGAGTGCCCAAGTCTAGTCGCTGAGAGCTACTATCCTGCAGCTTTTAGATGCATCCCTTCTACCACATATCTGAATCAAATGAATATCTTGTTACCAGGCCTCTGTAGATCTGAATCACTTAATGGTGATGAGGGAATTCAGCCATTTGATTCAGGTGTGCTGGAACAGCAATGCATCTAAAAGCAGCAGAAGCTCTCGAGGACTGGAGTTGGGCAGCCCTGGTAATACATTTTTGGCTCTGCACTAGAGCCCTTCCCTGGACTTTCTTGCAATCCCGCTCCCACTGAATTGATGGCCGGTACCGCCTGCTCTGTCACCACCACTTTAATTAATGCACTCTACCATTCAATAAATGTTTATTCAATTTTTTCTTTGATGCAAAAAATTTCAGATCTTTTTTAAAGACATTTTCAGTTATTTTGCAATGAAAAGCAAAGACAGTAAATGCTCTGAAGATCATCTCATTCTAGGTCCAAATGCAAAATTTACTGAATTTAAGCTGGAAACAAAAGGTCAAGAAAAACGCATATATAGTGTTTAGTCACAACAAATGTCAAGACCCTTTAGAAGACACACATCCAGGTTATATAGAGAAAAGTGCAGTCCAATCATTCCAGTCATGTAGACAGTTTAAAAACGAAATATTTCAACCTTAACCTCAATGTATGCATGCAAAGACATACAGTTCAAATTGTTAATGTTTGCATGAACAAAACAGATTAACAGCAGAGCCCTCATAAACTTTATGAATGGGACTTGGACAAATAAGGAAATTAATTTCTGCTGAAGCACTGCATGAATTTCTCGTTTTTACAGCCTTACATCATCACTAATATCTTGTAAAACGGTCAATTTAGGAGTGCAAAATGATGAAAAGGTATATTATTTTAATGAAAAAAATAATTAAGTAGTGATGAGTTAACTGTCAGTAAAAAAATGACTTAATGATTAACTCCTATAGAATTTATATGATGATCCATTAGATAGCTGTTCATTCCTAATTTATTGTTATAAAATAACAAAAATAACAAAAATGTTTATCATCATTTACATAAAAAAATAGCTGGATGTTGTTACCTAGTGATGAACGTTTACACATCTTTAGATTAGCTAATGTTAAATTATTGGTAGATTTGTTTGTTTTTAGAAGCTTTTTTAAGTAATGTCCCTCACTATAAAGTGTAACAGTAAATTTGTTTAAGAATTACTTTTACAATATGCGGCAAAGCACTACAGCCTTAAATGCACACAGCTGGAAAGACCTCAAACATATGATTAGCAAGCAACTATGGCAACTCACATCAATAAGGCCTCCAGTTCTCCACCCATTATCATTCACCACAAACAGGCAACACCCTCTGTCCATGCGCTCAGTCTAACCCCTGCTCAACCCCACATCAACAAACACACACTGCTGTGGAGCGATGGGTGCTGTGTGATGCACCAGGAGAAACGTCCTGCAGCTAACTGCTAAACTCCACCAGGTCTTTACATCAGCATTAGAGCATGTCCCCCTCACTGTCACACAAGCTGATCCCAGCAAACATGGACTCTGCCTTCAGTTTGTTTGACCTGTTGCATGTGATATGAGTCTCCAAACATTTATGCAAACTGAAAATACAGAACCGACACTACGCTATGTGTACAGGTGGATACTGTAGATCAAGGGCGTCTCCTGTTCAGTCTTGTTTACAAAACCTTGCCAGTGATCTGCTGGAGTCACTATCTGCTGCTTGCCAAAAACTTCAAACTCGATCAAAAAGCATCATCCACTGAGGGTAAATTTCAACTGCTCCGCAGGAAGCTTTGCACATTTTCTCATTCTCCTCATTACATTTTTAATACAAATATGTTTTGTATATATTTTTATACAAATATGAAGAAATGAGAGGGGACTCAAGACTTGTGCGAGAACTACTTCGAGAATGATACAATGATGTTTAAAAGATCTGGACATGTGAAGGTGGTTTTTCCCCGACTTCTTGCATTTTTTACGATTTAAAACCCAATTAATGCAGCATTACCCCATATGATCCATAAAATCTGAAACATTAAAAAAATTGTTTCCACTTGTATTGTTGGCTGTTAGTGCTGCATTTGGTATGGTTGATCATAAAATACTTTCTGATAGATATGAAGAGAGAACCGGATTTGTTCAGTCCCTATTAAAACAGAGTAGGACTATTTAGTCAGTTCTGAGCAAACAAAGATCTCATTAGGGTTCCTCAAGGCTCCATTCTAAAGCCACTTTAATTCAATTTCTACAGTCAAATTCAATAAATTAGGATCTGTGCTCCAATAAGGCTTGTTTGTCTTGAAACATACTTTTAATGAACCCCACACGCTTTCTGTTTAAAAAGGTTTTTTATTGGTCTGATGTTGTTTTATAATCTTAAATGTTGTGTTCTCACTAGCTGTAAGCGTAAAATCATCATAATTAACATAAATAGAAGCTTGAAAAGATCAGTCTGTATAATTAATCGATACAATGTGTTTCACTTAGTGAATGTAATTACTACAATCAATGTGCTATTCAACAATAATCTAATTTACTTAATATGACTCGACAATACATGTCATTACTCAGACCTACATTTCAACGTCCACATGAAGTCTATGACTGAATCTGCCTTCTGCTACCTTAAAATATTGACAGACCAAAGGGTTTCCTGTCAAAACAGGACTCAGAGAACCTGGTGCATGCCTTTATTTTCAGCAGGCTATATTATTGTGATGCCTATAAAAAGGTCAGTCAGGCAGCTGTAGCTAATCCAAAATGCTGCTGCCAGAGTTCTGACCCACAGCTTGAAAACTGACCATATCACACCAAGTTTTTTTTTTATCACTGCACTGCTACTTGTATGAGGAGAGATTTTAAAATATTTTTGGGTCACAGGCCTAAATACAATTTAAAGTTGCTGGTCAGGTATGAACCATTTAGACTTGTCAGGTCATCAGAGACCTGTTCACTCAGGGTTCCCAGGACAAGAACAGATCAGGGAGAGGTGGCATTACGTTTTTATGCTCCTCGGCCCTGGAACAAACTCCCTGAAAACCTGAAATATTCAGAAACTGTTCAGTCAGTCATTTTCTACCGCTTCTTCCATAGTGGGTCGTGGGTGCCTATCTCCAGCAGTCTATGGGCAGGAGGCGGGGTCCATCCTGGATAGGTCCAGTCCATCACAGGGCAACACAGACACAGGACAAACAACTATGCACACCTAAGGGCAATGTAGAGAGACCAATTATCATGTTTTTGGACTGTGGGAGAAAACCCACGCATGTTCTCAAACTAGGAGTCAAACCCAGGACTTTCTTGCTGCAAGGCAACAGTGTTACCAACTGCGGCAGCACCCAGAAACTGTTGATGCTTAAATATATATATATATATATATATATATATATATATATATATATATGTATGGATATAGATATGGATATACTGTATAGATATATATGTATGTGTTCTGTTATGTTCTGTTCTGTTGTGTATGAATGCTAGGAATAGACTTGCCTGCTTTTGATTGTTTATCTAAAACAGTAGAGAACTGTCTGTCAACAAGAAGGTCATAGCAGCAGCCTCCGACTCAGAGCCACAACCCTGGTGGTCAAAGCTCATGGGGAAAATCTGCTTCCAAGCAAACAAAACACAATAACCTGGCTGCCCCAGCACCCCACCCCACCCCCAGCATCTGATATATGTTTAAAGCACAAACTCCGCAGGTCTGTGGAGGATGACGACAAAGACCAAGAAGGAGATGAGAAAAGCAATCCAGTAAAGAGCATTCCTCAGATGCTGTTCCAGGTGGGTGGCCTGGTGAATGCTGCAGAGTTCTTTTTAAAAACCCTCTGTAGCCATCATGTCTCACCACCCTCCTCTGAGTTACAGACACTGATGACTGTGCTTAAGAACCACTTGCTGTATGACCACTTTCAAAACCAAGCAGCCGTTTTTATGCAACTTCTGCAGAGTGTTCCTTTTTTAAATCCTGTCAAACAAGCCAGTCTGTATAAGTTGGGTTCAGTGATACATTTAGTTTGCGTGTAAAGGGGAGGCATTGCTGAGCGCCCAGTCGGCAGCTCAGCTGGCCAGCCATGGCAAGCTTAAACTGGCAGCGCAGGCAGCCACTCCATCATTTCTGACACTTAAATCAGCAACAGTTCTTAATGCATGAATGGCATGCTGCATCTCTGTTCTGGTAAAACCTCAGACCGCAGCATACCACAGAACACCCACACCAGTCACAGCAGGCGTGCTCCACACAGTCACCAAAGCTGCTCAGACAAAAAGCATCAAACTTTGGTTCCACCCACCCACCCACCCACAAACTAAAGAGCATTCAGACCGGTTCTTCTTCCCACTGCCATGAGTAACAAAAACTTTAAATATATGCAGCATGCATTTACTCGAGAACAAGCTCTGCTTCTTTTCTTTGGCCTGCTGGGGCAACTACAACAACATGTTGCAGTATGGTTGTAGCACTTTTTGCTTTAGTCCCTCAGTCTACCCTATTAACAGGGTGCGTTGTAAGACAAGCTGGAGAAATCTGTAACGATTAGACAAAATAAGCAAAACAAAATATACACACCATAAGACCTGCGTTAAAATGAGGTATTAGGATGAAAAGAACAAACCAGAATTACATCTGACTCTTTCTTTGTGACTGATTATAACTCAAACACACTTGGGAGTGTGTTTCTGTCTTAATTTGAATCACAATATCGATGGATAGATAAATGTTGCTAACTCTGAGGAGAAGGTTTTTATATCAGAGGACTCCATAGGGTCCATCCAGCCTGCATTCTTTTGGGTATTATTTGTCAAATGACTTCAATAAAATGCTCAGACTAAATTTTTCCTCTTTGAGAGGCACACCTTAGTGTCTTTGTGTTCTACTTTCCATGCATAAGACATTATTCTTTGTTTTATGTTATGAGATGATTGTAACACTAAAAATACATGTTACAGCTCAATAGAATATATGGTTCAGCTAACTGCCTTAGCATACTGGTTTGAAATTAGCAGGGAGGGAAATATATCACATTTTGCCCAGTAGGCTATAATTTCTTTTGTTTGAGTCATTTTGTCTGTTATTGTATTTTTTGCCACACAAAGTTTAGTGTTGGTCAAAAATTACTTTACTACTTCAAAATCTTCTCTGTAAAATCTGCATGCAGCTGTTTCTAATCTCCCTGTGTTACAACCATACCTGGTCCCCTCAACACATACTGTAGTAGTATAGGAACAGTAGCAATAGTGTGGAACCCGACTCCAGTCCTGGACAGCTACCATCCTGAAACTTTTAGATGATCCCTGCTCCAACACACCTAAATCAAATGAATGTGTTGTTACTAGGTCTCTGCTGAATGGCAAGATGAGGAAATCAAGCCATTTCATTGAGCTATGTTGGAGAAAGCATGCACCTGAAAGTTGCAGGACAGTAGCTCACAAGCACTGGACTCGGGCACTCCTGGTGTAAAATAATTACTTCAGTAGTTCAGGGAGGATCCCATCTAGGGTGTTTATAATTCCAAAAATAGCTGTAAAATAGCCTTTTATTGAGCTTTCACAAATCACAAACGTTGTTGCAATAAATCTCTGTTCAATTCAATTCAATTCAGTTTATTTATATAGCGCCAATTCACAACACATGTTGTCTCAAGGCTCTACACAAAAGTCAGGTTCATACATTCCAATTAATCCTAACCATTGAACAGTGCAGTCGGAGTTAGCTATTTATTCAAATTGGATAAAAAGTTTTTCTGTCTAAGGAAACCCAGCAGATTGCATCCAGTCAGTGACTTGCAACATTCACTCCTCCTGGATAAGCATGTAGAGACAGTGGACAGTCACTGGCGTTGACTTTGCAGCAATCCCTCATACTGAGCATGCATGTAGCGACAGTGGAGAGGAAAAACTCCCTTTTAACAGGAAGAAACCTCCAGCAGAACCAGGCTCAGTGTGAGCGGCCATCTGCCACGACCGACTGGGGGTTTGAGAGAACAGAGCAAAGAAACAAAGAGAACAAAGAAGCACTGATCCAGAAGTACTTTCTATGGGAAGGAAAAGTAAATGTTAATGGATGTAGCTCCTTTAGTCGTTTCGCCTAGAAAGAAAGAACAGATCAACTCTGTGCCAGTTTTCAAGGTTAGAGTCTGAAAGAGAGCACATAGAGTTAGTCACAGTAGAAGCTCAGTCAGTAGCTATGTCTAGGAGAGAGAAAGGGTTAAACACTAAAAGACAGGGCTATGTGGATCATCAGTAGAAGGTGAGCATTAAGTTGTTGCCAACAGAAGCTCGGACGATTCCCCTCTCCAGAAAGGTGTCACAGGTAGACACAGATTCAGGCCAGGTGTAGCTTCTAGTAAGAGAATAGAGAGAGAACATAAAGTTAAAAACTGAAATAACAGCAAATAATGCAAAATTGGAGAGTGTAGCGAAGAGGGTGAAAGTGGTCATTATGTCCTCCAGCAGCCTAAGCCTATAGCAGCATAACTACAGAAATAGTTTGAGTTTCAGTTTATTTATTTATATAGCGCTTATTTACAACAATGTCGTCTCAAGACACCCCACAAAGGGTCCGGAATGGCGCGGGGCCGCCGGAAGGCCAGACCAAACCACCGAGTGCCAGAGCCCGGCCATCCCAGAACGGGCCACATTTAGGGGCACTAAGTAAAATAATAAACTGATAAAGTTTATCCATCTAGAGCCCACTGATGGCCATTGTTATACTAAAACCACAAGGATTGGGGATACCTCTCTGTCAGACTGATTATAACCATTGGAAAAAAGAAGGTGTCATACAGGTAGCAGAAATGGAGGGTGTGTTTGCACCTCAACTATAACTAAGCCGGTTTAGGCTAAACCTGACTCCCCCTTACTCCATCCAACAGGGAGGGAGAAAGGCGGAGGTAAAGATAAGGAAGATAGCTCAGGGTAACCTAAGCCACTCTGACTATAAGCTTTATCAAAAAGGAAAGTTTTAAGCCTAGCCTTAAAAGTAGACAGGGTGTCTGCCTCACGGACTAAAACTGGGAGCTGGTTCCACAGGAGAGGAGCCTGATAACTAAAGGATCTGCCTCCCATTCTACTTCTAGAGACTCTAGGAACCACCAGTAAGCCTGCAGTCTGAGAACAAAGTGCTCTGTTAGGAACATATGGACCAATCAGATCTCTGATGTATGATGGAGCTAGATCATTAAGGGCTTTATATGTGAGGAGGAGAATTTTAAATTCTATTCTGGATTTAACATGGAGCCAATGAAGGGAAGCTAAAATAGGAGAAATATGATCTCTCTTTTTAATTTTCATCAGAACTCTTGTTGCAGCATTTTGTTCACTTTAAATTTCTCCCATTCAGGTTTGACCAGGTAGGTATTTTAGAATATTAAACTAGAGAGGATCAAATGCAAACCAGATCTCTTAAAAATAAACTGAATTAATCCTTTAGTCTGAGATTAGAAGCAAGGAATCAGCTGTTAACTTTAGCCTTGTGGCTTCGGGCTAAAATAAGGCTAGTAATGTTTCGTGTTTCCCCAAATAATATAAAGGTTTGATACATTTAAAACTGTGATTCAGACCAGTAGTGGTGGACCAGAAAATGTTTTTTAAATTTTAAATCGGACTGAGACTAAGCGATCTGTGGCTTATGGTAATCTTTCTTGCCTTGTCCAGGGGTGATAGTGAGCCGGTACGGTCCGGTACTGCGTACCACTAAAAGATTCTGCGCCGGTACGCAGTACCGGGAAGAGGGAAGAACGGCTGTCTGCTATGAAGCCGTCATCCAGAACCAGTTACAGCTGCAAAAATTCACGAGCACACAAAGAAGATCAGATCCGCTACCAATAGGCAGTCTAAAACACGACTTAATCTGTTTATAAATATAGCTATTTTCCCCTCATTCCAAATAGTTTCTGAACTGTTCTGCTATGCTGGAGCCTCAATGCTCTTGCTTTGCTTCTCTCTCCTCGGAGCTCTAGGCTGTTGTCAACGGCCAGCCTTTAAATCGAGCACCGCTACGTTTAATGTCTGACTGCTCGCCGCTAAATACCCCAGTTAAAAGCAAAGGGAGAGAAACTAGTTGTGTTTCATGTTACTTTGCTGAATTACAGCAACACAGTACAGCTCGAAAACATCGCTTATGACCAGAGATTTCATATACGCTACACGAGAGCGCATGCACGTTTACCTCCAAAACAGAACGGTTGCCAAGGAGATCGGTGCGTTCGATTTAATGGACTGGGAGATTTTACACAGGTGGTGCACAGACATTAAAAAACACCGCTTGCATTAGGACAGAACAATAAATCACTTACCATCTACAGACTTTTATATAAAAACTGCGAAAACAACCGAACGGTCAAATTTTTTATTTAAATGAAAACAAAACTTGACCACAATGCAGAGAACAATAACTTCTTTGTTCAAAAGAAAAGACGGAAACTGAAGATGAAAAGTTATGCATCAGAAAATGGTTTATTATTGTTTCATGTATGGAAGTTCTTTAACAATCGAAATATATATATATATAAAAGTATATATATGTATATTCTATATTGTCAAGTTATTCTAATTTCTGCCTTATACAGACAGCCTACAGTAAAGTAAAATATTGATACATTTTAATTAGTTTGAGTTTGGACTTTGCTGCGTGCCTCCCCAGCTCCCCCTTTAGGTCCGACCCTAAGTACCAACAAGAATTTAAAACTACTTTCACCCCTGGTCTTATCTGTCACCAAATATGCTAACTACAACTGGGTAGTAGCTTTATGAGTCAATTTGTTTGTAGAAGAGAAGCATTGTGAGGTTTTAATTCCACAAGGTCTAATTACTCTTATACAATAAGCTAATGATAACACAGCAATTATACAGATTTTATCCATAATTAACTCATATTGTCTTCTCCTATAACACCTGTGGCAGACAAATCTGTCACTAAGAGCCATTTATTTATTTATTTTGGTTCAAGAGATCATCGAAATGACCCAGAACTTGAAGAACCAGAAGTCTGAGATCTGGGATTATTCATGTTCCAAGTAGGAAAACCTGCAGGGTTTGCTAACTGTTGTTCCTGGAGACAGGCTAATTTTAGCTCATTTCAGCAAACAAAGCGAATAACCACAAATGTGAAGTTCTTACATGTTAACACTGCTGCAACATGGTTGCTAATAGATAATGAATAGTAGTCTGTTTTTGTAATGAATTTAATGTAATACAAGCAGCTGACAGACTTGTAGAGAAACGGTTTATTTCTGCAGCAATCCACATTTACAGTTGCAAGGCAGCCATGTCGGGTTTTGAGTTTGGAGCTGGTAGGAAAACCTCAACTTTCTGAGTCAAAATTTAAACCTTAAGGGGTCATTCCAGTTTTTGACTCCTCATTGAGAAATTCACACTTCAAATGGAACCCAACATGTTAAAACTCAACTCCTTCATCCTCACTGTGGGTCCAGTCTGAGAAATGCAACTCATTTCAATTTCTCTTCTCACTCTGCCTTTAATTATGTATTAAAAAGGACAAATTATACCTTTTAAATCGCTATATGTATCACTACATGTATAATAATATAAACATCGATTATAGACAGAAAATTTTAAAGTTTATTCTACAGAGAGAAGTTATTAAAAACATTGAACTTTAGTTTGAAAAAATCAAAGTCTTAATGTTCAGAGTTCTGTCATTTAAGTTCAGTTTTAGTCATAAATTGACTGTATTCTAGATGCATGATCAGATGCACTGCATAAAATGTTGACTTTTATTAAAATAATGCAAATTTTGACAACAGGACACCATATTTAAACCGGGTTAGATGGTTTGTACAAAAAACGCTAAATGTTTTACAGTGAAAGGAGTGTAAAACAAACTTGTTTAATGTAAAAAATACAGATAACTCATTTGAATGATTCAGAAAGTGGATTTTTTTCCCTATGTTTCTTTATTTTTAAAGCATAAACTATAAACTTTTCCTTGCTTTGTTTGACAATAATTTGAAATAATATAAGAATATCAAAGACTGGCTTTGATAAAGCATTTGCCTTTTACAGATTTCTTCTCTTTTGCTTTTTTTAATCAATGAAATGTTTCAGATCAAAGATAATCAGAGTAAAACCAAAATTAAGTTTTTAAGTAAACCAGCCCTTATGAAAATATGATTTATTCAGTGTCTGTAGCCACATAAAGGCCTGATTGGTGTCTGATGTGTAAAATCAATAAATGACTTAAAATTCTGTTTGACAACATGAAGTAGGTTTAAAGATCTGCAAAATGGCTGCCGATGAAAAAAACAACACAAAGGACCATTTCACATTTGCCAAAAAATATCTTGTTGATCCCCAAGAGCTTTTGAAGGTGTGTGTCCCAATTCAAAAACGAGAACACCGAACCAACATTTAAGCATGACGGTGGTAGTGTGATAGTATGGGGCCTGGACTGTCCATCATGAAAGGAGCCATGAATCCTGTTCAGTAGTAGAAAACTCTCAAGCAGGATGTGTGCTTATCAGTTCATGGCTTTATGATCAAGAGTACTTGGAATATACACCAGGATACTGATCCAAAACACACCAGCACGTCCACCTATTAAAAGTTGGAGTGGCCTAGTTAAAGTCTGGACTTAACTCTGATTGAGATGTTGTGGCATGACCCTAAACAGGCTCTTCATGCTCTAAAACCCTGTTATGCAGCCAAATTAAAACAATTCTGCAAATCAGAGTGGGTCAAAATTCCTCCACAGCATTTGTATTTGGTTTAGAGGACAACTACGTTTAAACATAATGCTGAGTTAATTTAAAAAGCAAAATTAATAAACAAAATGATCATTTAAAATAATGTGTGTTTTTATTTACCCAGGTTATTTTTTTATTGGTCAAACCTTTTCACCGCAAATGTGTATCTTTTGGTAATTTATGCACACCTTGCCATTGTGTGCCACTACATGTTTCCGTGTGGTGTTCATACATAGTTTCTCTATTCAGCAGGGAAGCTCAGCTCTCAACACCAGCGCGAAGCAGCTAATACCCTTGTCTGTCAGAGGCCCTCAAAGAGCAAGTGATTGGAGATGACAAATGAGGGGGTAAGACAGGTCAGGCAGCTCTGAGGCTGCAGCAGGAGCGGAGATGGAAAAAGGAGGCGAGGCCAGCACTGAAAAGAAGCATGCAGTGTTAACAATGACGAAGAACTACACGAGTATTTTGGGTTATTTGTTAGTGGAACCACAAGGGTCTCTGAGGTCTGACACCACATGGCTCGGACATATCTGGGTCCCACACAGGTTAAAAAATGTAAGTTAAAAAATATTATCTTAATCTCCAAAATAAGTTATTCATAATAACTGATATTTGTAAAAATGCTCAAATATTACATATATTTTAATTAATTATACACTGCTTTCAGAAGAAGTTCTGATCCCTGTTTGGGCTGGTTGGCTCTTATTAAAAAGACAGAGTATGGCTGCTGCACAAACCAAAGTTCCTGGTCCGACACACCATAATCAAACTCTCCTCAGTAGATAAAAGGTGAAATTGCATCACTTCTCCCTTCAGAAACGTTATCTGTAACACTAATTAGTTTAATCAGTTTATTCTGTGCACAATCCGTGGATTCCCTCCTCTTCAAAGAACAACCTACATTTTATTTCTTGTCTGTGGAAACATTGCCCTGTGATGGACTGGCGACCTGTCCAGGCTTTTTCCACTGCCTGACTTTCCCTTAAGGGAACGATAGTTTTACATATCTTGGAATTCAATTTATGCACAAAATGTTGGATCTATTGTGTGTCTCTTTTAATGTGTACCAGTCTTCAAGCTCCTTGTTATGGAATGTAGACCCTCTTGTTGCAGGTTTTATCTGGGAGAAGAAAGTCCCTAGATTGTCTGGGCAATATTTGCAAAGACCTAAATTGTTAGAGGGGGTGGCTTTACCCAATTTAAAATACTACTATTCAGTCTCCAATATTAAGAGTTTTCACAACATAGCTACAAAGTGGCACTCCCTTTTGCTCTGACTGGCTAATTATGGATACAAACTCTGTGTAGCCTGTGTCCCTCATGGCCCTGCTCCATTCACCAATTCAATCTTCCACTGTTGCAAAGAATAAAATAGTTTAAACTTCTCTTAGGATTTGGGCCACATTTCGACGTTATTTTGGTCTACAGCTCTTATTTCCTCATACACCTGTTGCAATAAACCATATCTATCCTCCCCCTCTTGCAGACAAAGCTTTTATAGCTTGATCCAACTTTGGCATAAAGGCTTATTTATTGACATCTTTCAACAACTCTGAGACAGATTTGCTCTTCCATTGTAACATTTTTTTGCAGCAACTGTCCAACTTATCCTTACCTGCCTGAGGATTCTGACTTAGACGCCTTGCTTTTATCCACTTCTGGGCTAAATGGTTCCATTTCGATCCTACATAACTCAATTGCTTCCATCCGCTCGAAATCTTTAACTTCCATCATGACCCTCTGGGAGAAGGTTACAGGGGAGACTATCTTGTAAGTGCTCTAGTCCCATATCCTAAAAAGAGTGCATAAGTCCTCCATATGTGCCAAGCATTGTCTTTTCCAATGCAAGCTTGTACAACAGGTGTGTAATATATTGAACCTCGTCTATTTAAAATCTACAGGACTGTTTCTTCACCCAGCAGTCTCCTGCAAACCTTATGCATCTGTTTTTGTTGTGCCCTCATCTCCCTAGTTGTTGAATTGAGTTGTTAGCCGCTATATCAGAAGTAAGCAAAATCGACCCGAACCCCCCAATTGCCCTATTCGGGCGGTTTTCTTTAGCTTTCTTCCAGAAAAACTCCCTATATATTATGACTATTGTTGCAAGGAGGGTCATTTTACTTGAATGGAAATCATCCAAACCCCCTTCTTTCTTACGATGGCTCAGGGATTTCCTCAAATTTCAGAAAATGTAGGATGTCACAACAGGATCCCTTCAACAAATTTGCTCTATCTATCACTTCAGTGATACTATGTGAAAGACCAATAAAAAGCAGTGGATAATTGTACAGTGAAAGAGCAACAAAATAAAAACCTAAAAAGTGTGTTGTGTGTTTGTATTCGTCCCTCTTTAGATTGAAAAGTGGGAAACAGTGCCAAGTTGTGTGTAATTTCATCTCAGTATGAATACAGTTGTTCGGTGAAGGCCTAAGAAGTTTGTTAGAGAACATGAGAGAACAAACATCATTATGAAGACTAAAGAATGCAGCAGAATGGCCAGGGAGGAAGATATGCAGACGTTTATACCAGGGTTGGGTTCTAAAACAATATCCCAAACTCTGCACATCTCAGAGTTCTGTTCAATCAATCGTCTGAACATGGAAAGAGTGTTGACCACCCGGAGACCTACCAAGGCATGGATGTCCACTGACAGGCTGGGCAAGGAGAAAACCTATCAGAGAAGCAGCCAAGAGGTTGCAGGATCCACTGGCATGACAACTATTAGGCGTGCGCTCCACAAATCCGGTCATTATGGAAAAGTGGTAAGAAGAACCCCAGTCCTGAAGGAAAACGGTAAGACGTCCAGCTTAATGTTTGCCATGAGCCAAGAAATAATACAGAAAACATGTGAAAGAAAGTGCTCTGGTCAGAGGAGACCAAAATTAAAAATGGTGAAACATTTTTCTTCCACTTCAATTTTATGTACCACTTGGTGTTGGTATTTCACATAAAATCCCAATAAAAACATTAAGATTTGGGATTTTAACATGACTTAATGTGAAAAAGTTTGAAGGGAATGAATACTTTCTCACGGCAATGTACAGTTATTAAACTTCATTTATAATGTTCTGAGTTTGACAGGCTTGCTTTAACGGTTAAAAGAAAACACATGATGGAAGTTATTTCTTATCAACACAAAATAAGAAGTACAACGTGGACTCCACTTGTTCATTCACAGATCGTTCAGTCATGAGTTATTAGAGAGGACAAAACAAATCGTCTTCCCTGTAGATTTTCAGCTATATAATTCATAGATGTTTCGCTTATGAAGGCTTTTTAAGTGTAAGGCAGCAGAGAAGCAGAGAGAAAGGCTTTGATGAAAAATGGTGCCAGGCTGAGGCCAAGCCACACAGCATGCAAAACAGTGCAATGGGACAACATTTGGTGTGCAAATCCATCAGTCCATTCAAATGGTGTCCCAAACAAAAAGCTGATACACAAACAAATCAATAAAGTCTGGAGGGAAAATCAGAATAAATAGAAAAGGGTATTTCATCTGCTCATACATACAAGCTCAGACCTGACACTCTAAGATCAGAGGGAGTTTTAGATCAAGAGGTTCTTTTTTTAATCGTAACGCTTCAGCTGCTGTGACATTTAAGAGTGTCAGGACTTCCCCAGCTCGATGCGAAGGCGTCTGAGCGAGCAAAGGCGGTGGAACCTGTTTCTGGGTCCATTCTCCTTCTTTAATCCCAGAGACAGGCGCACCCATACTGGTTCAAACTGCACAATGGCAGCTGAAACCTCTCCATGCATGACAGAGTGTGGCTGCTGGGGCTGATGAGCCTGTGAGGGCAGCCAAAATCTCTCCCACACACAAAAAGGCAAAAGTATGAATGATCCATGAAATATTGTTGTATAATGTTGTTTCCTTTTGTGCTGCCAAACTTTCTTGCAACGTTTTAAAGATTTTCTGAAAGTCTTTTCAATGCATTTTCAGCTGATTTTTCATTGAGTTTTTCTCCGTTATTTGACCATTTGTAAATAATTATTTTATATAACAATCTTTTTGTTAAACCACTTTACCTTAAACTGTCAATCTTTCAGGCTGAAAAAAGCTCCTAAATTCATAAGCTGAGCCAGGGATGACAATAAGCAAAAAAATCACTTTAAATGAGATCTTTAACACTTCTTTGCCAGCAGCCAGAGATAAATACATCTGTCCCGTTTTGTTCGCTAAATCTATGAAATACTAAATATGCTGACCTTTTTATGAAATTCCATACATGCAGTTAAGGCCACAATTATTCATACCCCTGGCAGATTAAAATTATTTTTATTCAACCAGGAGGTTTGTTTCTGACAGGAAATGAATCAGGCATCTCTCAAAAGACAGGAGTACCAAGGAGTACAAATGGCATCTAAAAATGTATTTATACCCTTCTCATGAATCAGATTGTTTTAATGGGCATTAAAACAATCAAACCCCTCAGCAGCTTTTTGCATGTTTCCACTGGCATTTTGATGAATTATCGATGTTAATAAACTCCAAATCTTTAAGCTTGGAAGGACTCTGAAATCTTAATATTATTTCCAGTCAGAGGAAACATGTTAATAAAAATTACAAGATTAGTTTAAAGCTAAATCTGCCAGGGGTGTGAATAATTCCGGGCATTAATGTACCAAATAAACGAACAACTAAAATAACTGTAGAATAACAGACTGCACCGCCGAGATGCTATACTTCATCTTAAAGGAAGGTTTTGTTAGAAAGGTTTATATCCTGAACTTTTACTAAATCTGTCCATCTCATCTAAACGAACTTTTCTGTTCATGTTGAATCAAATCTCCTTTAGTTACGCCCCTACATCTCTAAAAGAGTGAACAGTGAAATGTAGGGTGCCTTGCAAAGTGTTTATATCCATTAAAAGCTTCCACATTTTCTCACATTACAGCCACCTAACTGGATCCATTTTATTGGGACTATTTGTGTTGGACCAACAGAAGATAATGTAAAACTGATGTGGAAGGACAATGAGTCATGACTTTTCTAAGTGTTTTCTTTTATTTGAAAAGTCTGGTGTGTATTTGCATTTAGTTTCCCTAAGTCAATACTTGGCAGAACCACTTTTTGTTGCAATTAAAGCTGCAGATCTTTTAATGTATGGCTCTATCAGGTTTGTACATCTAGCAAATTAATTTCTTTGTCCACTGATTTTTGCAAAATAGCACAAACTCTGTCAGATTGGCTGAAGAACATCTGTGAATATCTATTTGTTCAAGACTTACCAAAGATTGTAAATAGAATTTAGACCTGGACTTTGACTGGGCCACATAAATATGCTTTAATCAAAATTCAACTCAGTTTATTTACCACCAATTCACAACAAATATCATCACAAGTCATTTTACAAAAAAAGTCAATTCAATTCAATGTTACAGACAGATTTAAAGCCAATTCCAGACATTCCAATTTGATCCTTGTTATGAAGGCAAGTTTAGTTGATTATGAGTGATATGCCGTGTTAGTTTTCCATCTCACATACTAAAGCTTTGCATCAAAGTTCAATTCAGTGGCTTTATTCCTGCCACTCTTCCATAAAGGTCCGATTTGTTGAGTGTAGAGGTGGGACGTGATCAATTAAAAATTACACCTATGGGCGTGGCACATTGCGTAGCGGTACATACGGAGACTTCATTCCTCAACGCAGATGTCCCTGGTTCAAGTCCTGACAACCTGTGTTGCACGTCTTCCCCCTCTCTTCAACCCATTTCCGGTCTGCATACCTTCAAATAACAAAAACATAAAGGCCACCAATGCCATTTAATTTAGCAGAGCCGTAACAGCCTCTGCGTTTCAATTGAAATGCGATTTTACAAGTTTTTGAGGGAGGGCTTATGCATTGCATCCACTTGCAGTCTGACATCTGTTATTTACTCGTTTAAACACTAGTTCAAACGACAAATGCACAATTTGTTTCTGTAATTAAAAAATCCAAATTATCACAGTAAAATCCTAGTCCTAGTTTAGGCAGGACTACTAGTTGACCTACTGACAACTGCAGAGATTCCTCCTCAGCTGTGCATCTCTGCATCTCCCCCAGAACCACAATGGGTCTCTTGGCTGCACCTCTGATTAATGCTGTCCTTGTCCTGCTGTCAGTTCGGGTGGACGTCCATGTCCTGGAAGGTTTACAGTTGGCCCATCCTCTATAAATGTTCAGGTGATGGATGGAACAGAGCTCTGTAGGATGTTCACTGATGTTCTCCAACAAACATCTGATGGCTTTACAGAACAGCTGGCTTAAAAATTAGATTAAATTACACACATGAGACTCACATATGAGATATGCATAACCTTTTGTGGATATTATTAGTATTTTTCTCTTCTTTTGGCCCTCCATCAGATGGAAATTTAGCACCTCTTTACTCTAATTTAGGTTTATTAGATATTTTATCAAATTTATATACATTTATTACTAATTTCAAATCATTAAAACCGTTGAGATTTGGAAAGTAAGCTAAAACACATTTTAAAAAGAATTTTGACAAGCAAAATGGACAATAGTAAAAACATCTAATAACAGGGGTAACAAAATAGTTTTACTTTTATGTTTAAATAACGGTTTAGAGCTTTTGATTTAAGATGCTTTAATGATATTTCCAAGGTACAAAACCCTAACATTAATATGCAAGTTATTTTAAATCCAACAATGCCATGAATACAGAACAAAAATGATTGTAACCTGTGAGATTTAACAAAGAAAAGGAAAGTATTAGTGGGGCAAAATTCCACCTGCACCCATTACAAAGACAGAGAAACCGAGGAGGGAATTATGAGAGAAAGTATTATTCTTGTCTCTGTCTCATTCATTCACTCGTTATGTTTCCTTTGGAAGCTGACCTACCTTTAACCTGTATTTGGCTAGTTGTGCCAAACACAAACACAGAACACCTCCTGACAAAACCACAAAGGCCACTCATCATCCTGTCTGGCATGTGCCAAGAGCCTAAATCCTTAATTATGTCACAAGTGGCTCCAGCTTACCAGACAATTGTGCTTCAGGGTGGCAATGACTTGAATGTAATAAATTTACAAATGTGAGAGGTTACACAGAGAAAACAATGTTTGCCTGATAATTGCAGCAATTACACTAGCAGCAGATCTTTAGAAGATTTTTTTTTTCCACAAGGCCAAAGATATGTTTTGTTCGAGCACCTGATTGCTGGCACACAAGATGTGGCTTGTATTGGCTTTTTGCCTTAAGTACAGATAATCCTCGATTGTCAGTGATTGAGGAGGTACAAATCCCACAGTAACAGACACACAGGTGGTACTGGAAAGAAACAACATACCAGGCAAGATTTCTCTTTCTGTCTCACTTGGCCGGTTACCATGCAAGGCTGAGTCAGAAGAGTTGACTTCCTCTGCATGGTCCAGCTTCAGGTATGCATGTGTTCTAAAACGCCCTCTCTCTTTTTCCCACTCTCCTGTAAGTGGACTGTTTTGCACCATGTTGGGTTTGAGGGGCAATACCTCGCAGTCAACTCATGCTCAGAGATGAGCCCACAGCGTTTGTGTCCTCTGGGTTCTGTAAAACAAACATTCAGGCAGTGCAATCCAACCTAAAAATAACTGACAATAACAAACAGACTTTTTATCTGAAGGTATCAAAGGCAAACTCTGTCACACTAAAATTGGTGTATTGTGTGAGCTCGGCCAGAATGAGGGAAAAGATTCACGAGTTGCAAAATGGCAAAAGAAATAAATCTGCCCCAAAATTAAAAAACTGGAGAATTAGCTTAATTTCTCAAATAAATACAATAAACGGTGTTACTCAGCCAGGACTTTAAAGCTAAGTTTCACCAAGTGCCACCAACTAAAATAAATTAAATTCAACTCAGTCTAAGGCACCCAGGGTCATGATTAACAGCCAACATTATGAACACAACTTTTCATACAAGAGGTTTTGCACTATTATTTAACCATTTGTCTTCGATGTGTTATTTCTAACATTTAATCTGGTAATTCTGAATCCCAAGGAGCAAAGGTCACATATGGGGATCCTCAGGGTTCTATTCTCAGATCACTTTTATTTTATTTTTGCATGCTCCCCATGTGCCACATACATAGAACTATATATTTATACATGACTGCATTCTCTAACAGTCACTGACTATGTCCATATATCACTGTGTTGATGGGTCAAAAATCCTCCAGCTTAATGCAGAAAATATTGAAACTATATTCTTGAATGTCATATATCAGCACTCAGCTACACTTAGTGTGGCTAAAAACTTGGAAGCAGAAACTTGGTGGCGTTATGATATAAATCTAAAAATCTACCAACATTTCAAACAAAATTGTATCAGAATTGGCATTTGAGTGATTATTTCATAGGTACGAACGCCAGGATCCTGTTTGTGGATTTCAGCTTGGCCTTCATCTTGGCTTTCAACACCATTAACCTAGACATCCTCCACCAGACCCTCACCCAGCTCACAGTCTCTACCTGTCAGATGATCACCAGCTTCCTGACTGACTGGCAGCAGCAGGTTAGGCTGGGATGGTTCTTGTGTGGGAGCATCTTCTCCCGCACAAGAACCATCAGCACCGGTGCCCCCCAGGTGCGATTTCTCTCCCCAATCCTCTTGCACACAAACAACGGCACCTCAGCAGAAACGTCTCTGAAACTCCTGAAGTTTGCAGATGTAATTGTTCTGATCCGGGACAGTGATGAGTCTGCATACAGATAGGAGATGGATTGGCTGGTCCACTGGTGTGGTCAGAACCACTTGGAGATTAACCTGCTCAAGACTGTAAAGATGATGGTAGAGTTCACGGGAACACTCCCCACACTCCCTCCCCTCACCATCCTCAACACCACTGTGTCCCCTATGGATCACTTCCGGTTTCTAGGAACCACCATTTTCTAGGGACATGAGCTGGTCCTCGCACATGGACACTGTTCGGAAGGAGGCCCAGCAGAAACTGTTTTTCCTGAGCAACTCAGGAAATACAACCTTCCACAAGAGCTGCTGGTCATTTTCTACACCACAAATCTTCAGGATCATCAGGGCTGACATGCCCTCCACCGGGGGTACAGGTCTAACGTCAAAACAGTGCAGTTAAAATCTCTGCAGACCCCACACATCCTGGACACAAACTGTCTAGACTTCTAGGCTACAGAGCAGCAGCTGTTTAAGGAGACACTGACGGTGGCTTACTATTACCAGTCACGTGATAATGAAATCACGTGAAAAACAAATGAAAACAAATGTACTAAATGACAGGAAACAAGATACTTAAGAAGATTATGGAAAGGAGGACTTTTTTTTTATATAAATCTTTAAATTAATAAAATAAGAAAAAAAATAATTCTTTAAGAAAATTCATTTGGGGAACCTAATTCAACCACAAAAATAAAATAGTAAAGAAAGAAATACTCAAATGAATAATAAAAAGTTAATCTAATGGAAATAGGGAAATTTCAAAGGGAAATGGAAAAATTACCCTGGTTACATTTGTAAAACGAGCCACCACAGAAACAGTTTCTTCCCCCAGGCTCTCTCTCTGATGTCAGAATGCCCAGATCAATACCATGTGTATTTGCAGCAATTCAACCTTGTCTTCCTCTATTTATTCCCCTTTTTATATATTTATATTTAAATTGTCTTCATTAAGAGCAAAGTGGAGAAGACGTCAAATTCCTTGTTTGTGTGCACGACCTTGGCGAATAAAGCCGATTCTCATTCTTCTTTTTTTTTGCTGTTAATGTGTTTCCATGCCTCTCTGCAGCACCCTTTTGAACTGCTATGTGTGTGAATAGTGCCAAACAAATAACTTGCTTAGTTTTCTCTGCACTGGTCACTCTTAGTGATGCAGGAATCAACTGTTGGTGTTAAATGTGTCGACAGATATTCTCAGATCTACAATTAAATATGAAATTATTTGCAATAAAAGTTAAATACATAAATAGCTAAATGTAACAAATGGGTTGATGACAGAACAATACATGTTTAATTAGCACAATAAGTTTAAAAGCTGCTTTGACTTGTACAAACTAGCATAGGAGGATTTGATTTGGTGCTTGCTGTTTTTTTGACAAATCTACTCACTGTTTCCAACTCACTTACTAAAAAATCATTCATCTCTTCATATTGGAAAACATGATATAATTCCAAACATGAGTTTGAGGAGGCAATGCCTTTTTCCATGAGTGCTTCATCTGCCAGGCCTGACAGCTAAGAAAACACGGCGCTGTGCTCATGGATATCATTGGAAGCCTGATGAATACCTGTATCTTCCTGCTTAGGAATCAGAGGATTTAGGTGGCGGTGAAAGCTTGTCAGCAGTAGCACACAAAGGCCTTGTTGTGCACCACTGAACGCCCAAAGTTAAGATATGAGACTAGAAGAATGAACTACCCATTACTGTTGCAGTAATGTAGGGGGCAGGGTGCGTCGCTCAGCTATGATTGGCAGGATAATTCAGCTGATCAATCAGGATAAATCTTACAGGCAAATTCAGTGTCTACTCACCCTTCAACCCTATTCAAATATGATACCCAAAGGTGATTGTGCAACTAAGCAATTCAAAGTCTCACTGTTATATAATTGAAAATAGCTTCCTTTTGTGAAATTACTAAAGACGTTATGTTGCCCTGCATAAAATATTCAGAAATCTTTCTATATGGAGCAGCATGCCTAGTGTTGTTTATACCAATGCCATTATCTGAAGGTTGTTCCGATACAGAGATATAAAAGTTTGTTTTACATAGAGATAGCAAGCTTAATTCTCCTGGTATAAAAAGACTCAGCAGAATAATAAACACCAACATGCAAGATTTTTGTTTTTGGGATCACAAAGTAATCATTAAAAATTCAAACTCAGTAACTGGATCAATGATTTGATGTTTCAAGCTTTCTATCAGGACTATATGAAAAAGATCCATAATTAATCACTAAGACATGACATAAACATTAACTTCTTATTGTAACGGTTTAAAGAGGACATTTTCTTTTAGGGCAAAAGAAGAGAAGCTTCTCTTCTTCAGGAAGTAGCAACTTAAGATCAAATAACAGGCACAACTGAAAACAATCTTGCATTATTTCTGTTTACAATATTTTTAAGCAATTTTCAAGGCTTTTAAAAAAAACAAATAAATTGCTATTGTTATCTAAACGCTATCGTTGCATGCTGGTGTACTTCTTACATCTCATAACCGTATTGGAAAATATTTGCTTTCCTCATCAAGATCATCACTTTCAAACAAGATCGAATTCAACTCTGGTGCTTAAAAATGTCACTAGAACAGAAGTTAAAAAATTTACTTTGTATTATCCCCAACAAATCAACATACTTACTTAAAGCACATTTAACTTACAAATACACAATATTAAGTTGCTATCTTCATTATAAAAGGTATTACCTACTACATTGACTTCAAAGTGTTCTATCCCTTTACCAGATTTCATGCGCTCATCCCACCTCTTTAGGAGCACATGAAATCTGGTAATCCAAAGTAACTGATTGTTACGAGACAGGAAAAGGGCAGAGAGAGAAGGGGGAAGACATACAGCAAAGGACTCAAGGTCGGGAATCGAACACAGGATGGCTGCACCAAGCACTATAGCCTCTGTGTATGGTGTGCCCGCTCCACCGCTACTTTTTTATGATAAATTGTATTTTGCAAATTCAAACTTGAAATTTCTAGATCCAAGATTTAAGGATTTATTTGAGTCAAAAAATAACCAATAAATTGAAAAATCAACAAGGTTCAAGTTTAGCTTCATGAATGACAGATATTCACAAGTTAATGGCGTGGATAAAATAGTCAAGAATTAAAATGTAACAATAAAAGCATATCTAAGAAACAATTTAAGGTTTTCGCAAAAACAATGATGCTAAAACATTTGTCAATGGAATAGGTGTGTTATGCAACAAGTTGTAGCAGTAGATTGATGAGGTTGCATTTTCTAACCATCATAGTAATCTTTCACTGAATCCTTATGTACATTTTCACCCACATGTATGTACACTGGGCCTTTGTGGAGCAAATTAGCTGGGCAGCTTGAAAAGTGTTAAATGATACATATGTCTACATTATACACCAGTAGTCAAACCCAGTGACACCAGTTTAATCATTGTGCTTATTATAAGGCTGGATTTACTATAGAAACAAAATGTATTAAATTAATTTTGGCGATTTTAAGGTGTCTAATAGCAGATTTTTTCACTATGGATAGGTTGAGTTTTTAAATGTGTATGCCAGAAAACTGCTGGGGGGAACTTTAATATTTTCCAAACAAACATGAGAATAGTAATGCTATTCCTCTGCACCTTTAATCAACTGTGAAGGAAAAAGTAACTTTTCTTTCAATATTTACTACTAAAAGCTATGAGTTAGTGATACTACAAGTTACTAGAGGGCAGTTTTTCTTTTTTTATGTTAACACCAAGGCATCATTGTTTAAGCTAAAATAAGCTAAGCAAGTAATGCTGGTTTCAGTTTCAGATTTACCAAACAAACATCATTATCACAATGGTAAAAGTGCGCTATTATTGATCAAAAATAAATGTGAAATAAGCCCTTTGACAAAATTTCTCAATTAATTTAATAAAAACATCAATGATTGGCGTACTTAAGTCCTACAAGGCAATATTCCCCCCTAACCTAACAACCATAATTAGCAGTTTCACTTTCACCAAATTATTTTCATGCAACTTTCTTCAGAGAGAAAGGTTGATTAAAATATTTTGTCAGTGTACAGGGAATGGACACAGATCTCATACCGCAATGCATTCTGGGACTGTTGGGGGCCTATTGTCAGCACTACTGACAATAGCTGTCTACAAGTAAAGCTAAAAAAGTTTTTATATTGTTAAAATGTCAAAGTACTGTATTTGTAGAAAGTTGAGTAGAAGGAAAAGGTGTGGTAGAAAAAGCTGCACCAGCAAAAGGGATAACATTCTAAATTTTTAAGCAGCACTTGTATAGATGGCAGTCAGGGAGAGGAGACAGGAAGTAAAATAACAAGCTATTTAGAATGTATTTCTCTACATTTTGTGCATTCAAACCGAAAAAGAAAAAAATTATAGATATTGACAGCACATCTACCACTATTTTAATATGAAAACACAATATCAGGACTGGTAATAAAAAGCTTTATCACCATCAACTTTCTCTACATTTAGCTGCCATATTGGATAATAAACTCAGGGCTGCTTGGTGAGCTCTGATTTCCCCAGTTAACCTTCAGTCTTAAAGGGACATTCTTGTTGTAAATCTGACCTTAAACTTGCAAAATCCTACTTCCAAAACAAAGAGAAGCCACCATAAGTCTTCAGACTGCTAAGTAAAGCTAACCACTAACCGTGGTCTATTTGACAAAGTATTTCTTTTTTTTTTTTTTCAAATTTCTGTTTATTTAAATTTTACAAAGAAATTGTACAGAGTTACATGTTCATCATGACATGGAATCTCCATACAAAAAGCCATATAATTCCTTAAAAACCATACAACAACAACAAAAAACGAAACAAAACAGACTCAACTCCTCCACTCTCCTCAAGAGATGAAATAAAATAAATAAACAAATAAAGTCAGTCAGATGCAATTCTGTGCCCACAAAACTTAGAAAACAAATTACACACATATATACATAGGAAAAAGAGGGGGGACCGACCTCCGGTAAAGTGAAAATAAGAGGCTAGTCTGGGACCGATGGAAAGTTTGTTTGTCCAACAAGCTGAAACAGTGCAAAAATCTATCCGAGGAGCCGTGTAAAGACATTCTAATCTTAGTTTAGAGTTTAACAAAATGCAGAATATCCCTGAGCCAGTGTGTGAAAAATGGAGGGTGATTTCTATTTGATTAAGATTGTCCTTCTAGCTAAACATAGTCAAGCTTTGGTGTAATAAACACAGTGTACCAGTTTGCATTGAATAAGACTATGTTTGGAACAGATAGCAGACTTATGTACTCGTGCCAACATTTGTGACCAGAGCTCATCAGATATACCCTCTCCCAGATCTTCCTCCCAAAGGGCTCCGATTGGGCTCTGTAAGTAAAGACGTATTGATGCTATCTGATTATATATAAATGAAATGGAACCTTTCAGAGCTGAAATGTGCAAAAGCAAGGAGTCTAATGAAGAGACCTTGAGTAGGTTGGGAAAGGTAGGAAAATTTGTGCGAACAAAATGGCAAACTTGCAAGTACCTATAGAAATGGTGCTTTAAGAGAGCAAATTCATCAGAGTTGTTGAAAAGTTGCAAAGACATTATCAATAAATAAATCCTTGAATGTCCTAATGTCTAAATTCGACCAAAGTGAAAAAGATCTGTCCGTAAAGGAGGGGGGGAAATATGATTGGCTGATAAAGGGGCCTGCACAGAGTAATGTAGGCCAAAATACTTTGAGCCAAATTGAGCCAAAATCCAGAGAGATATTTTGATAACTTTGTTCTTTGCATAAATTGTGGTTGAGGATTGAATAGGAGAAAGTACCAGGGCCTTAAGAGACACTGGTTTCACAGAGTTGATCTCCATGACTAGCCAGTCAGGAGGGAAGGGAGCGTCACATTGAAGCCAGTATTTAAAACTTCTAATATTGGAAGCCCAGTAATAATATCTACGGTTTGGTAAGACCGTCCCTTACAGCGATTTTGGTCTTTGTAGAAATTGCTTAGACAGCCTAGGAACCGTCTGATTCCAGAGAAAATCTGAGATGATAGTATGTACCCGTTTAAAAAAGGAACCGGGTAAAATAATTGTGATGATCTGAAACAAATATAAGAATCGGGGAATAATATTCATTTTAACACAGTTTATTTGTGCCACTAAAGATAAATTAAGTAGTGACCAGCATTCACAGTCCTTTTTTTTTTACTTTTAGTAGTGAGGAGGAAAGTTAGCTTTAAATACCTCTTCTGGTTTATGTGTAACCTGGATTCCCAAATATGTAAAGTATTTACGGGTAATCTGAAAAGGAAAACCATGCAGTGAAGAGGATTTGTACCCCGACAATCGTCCAAAATTCAAAAGAAGACGTAGAGTGGCAGGGATGGATGTATTTAAGTCTGAAATGTATAGAAGTAAATCGTCAACATACAAAGAGACCTTTGCATTCACACCATATCTCCATATGCCTGCCATGTTTTGATTAGAACGCATAGCAACAGCAAGAGGTTCAATAGCCAGTGCAAATAAAAGGGGACTCAATGGGCAACCCTGCCTTGTTGATCGACAGAGCCAAAAATAGTGAGACTGAACATTGTTACTCCCAATCGAGGCTTGTGGAATGCAGTAAAGTAATTGAATCCAGGACAAAAAGAAGTCTTCTAAGCCAAAGTCTCTGACCGTGTAGAAAAGATATGACCATTCTACACGGTCAAACGCTTTCTCGGTATCCAGAGAGATTAGAGCTTCTTGAGTGCTATTAGAAGATATATTGTATATAATATTAAATAGCCCCCTAAGATTGGAAAAGGAGTGTCTATTTGAATAAAGCCAGTTTGGTCCAGGTTAATTATAGTGGGTAGGACAGATTTGAGGAGTTGAGCTAATATTTGAGATTATATTTTAAAATCCACATTTAAAAGACTAATAGGGCGGTAAGAAGAACAGGAAAGAGAGTCCTTTCCTTTTTTCAAGAGAAGGGTGATTGTGATTAAGAGTCTGAGGAAGAGCACCAAGAGCAAGACTCATTATACATGTCAAGCAATAGTGGCGCCAATTTATTCCAGAATTTTTTCTAAAATTCAGACAAAAACCCACCAGGGCCCGGACACTTTCCTACCTGAAGAGACTGCACAGCTGCGTTAAGCTCCAGCATTGTAATAGGTTTCCCAATGTTCCTGATCAGTTGTGGAGATAACCAATTTGCCAAAAAAATTATCAAATTTGTCTTCTGTGGGAGTACACTCATATGAATACAGAGAGCTATAAAATTCCTCAAAAGTCCAATTAATTTCAAAGGGATTGGTAGTTTCTCCATCGTTGGTTTGGATTTGAGGGGATGCAGATACTTGCCTTATTTGATGTGCTAGTAGTTTCCCTGCTTTATCATCATGTTCAAAAAACTGAGCTTTGGACTGAAGGAGTTCAATAGTTCAATGGGTCATAAGAGTATCAATTTGGCTTGTAGTAATTTGGTTAATATTCATTAAAAGTGGAGTATGATCTGAGAGAGCAATGGCGTCGTAATAACATGAAGACAGAGATGAAAGTAATTTATTATCAATCAAAAAAAGATCAATGTGAGTGAATGTGTGCTGTGCTGGTGAAAAAAGAGAGAGTATTCCTTCTTTAGGGCTTGAGAAAGCACCATGCGTTCAGATACTGTACATTCTTGCTTAAAAAACTAGATAGTGGAGTGCCCTACTGCGCTTGACAGGGTTATTAAGTCCTTTGCAATTAAAGCTCACAAACCGGAGGTCAGCCCCTAATAAGAAAGAAAACATGACAAATTGTGATTTAACAGTGGGCTATCACAATGATTAATATGAATCCACAGCTGACAAAATAACTGAGGGGAGAAAGGAGAGGAGATGTCCCAACAACAGAACAATACAATAACACAGAGCATCACAAACACATCCGCATAAGCATCCCCCCCAAACGGGATGCGCAAAACCCACTTCCCAACAAACATTCATAACCTTGCCTTTAAGCATCTGGGAGTAGTCACAAAAACAGGACCCTTCCTGTGGAGTGTGACAAGGGAAAAAAGTCAAACTGAAAGTTGGCACCTTACAACAGTCTAAAATTAGGACACTGTTATTTGCATATAAATGCATAAAAAAGGAAGGGGTACTGGCTGAAAGTTTAACATACATTAAAAGATTTTTTATCAGGTACTTGTTTGCAATGTAATCTCTTTTTACTTGAAATTCAGTCATGAGGCTGAACTATCCTAACCAAAAGAGAGCGACATAAGAAAAAAACAAAAAAACAAAAGGCTTCAGAAGCATATCAGCAAACCTTTCAGATTTTTCAGCCCTTTAGATGGAATCTGGGACCACCACATTGTTAACATGTTTCTCCATGGCCAAAGATGAGTCTTCAAGACTGTGGATGCCTCCACCAGGGAGAGTAATTTGCAGTGCAGCTGGATAAAAGGGTCCAAATAAGAGGGAGTGAAGCTCCCTCCTAACTCTAGCAGCATGTTTCTTGGACACTGCAGCAGTGAATTCCAGAAAAACCCAGATACTCTTTCCTTCATACAAAAGCAGGGCTCCTGTCCTCGCTTTGCGCAGGATTTCGTTGAGTTGTTGAAACATGCTGACTCTAATGACGAACTGACACGGGGGTTCTCCCACTTGTGGCATAGGGTCCGATAAGCCTGGTTCAGCACGGGCTTACCGTCTAGTCCGAGAAGCTCTCATAATAACGTAGCAACAAAATCCGTCGGATGAGATCTCTCGGATCCCTGCAGTACACCAACCAAACGTACCTTGTTCAGCCTGGAGCGCCCCTACAGATCCTCACATTTCTTTAATAAAGAGTCAGCCACACCTGCAAGCTAGCAACCGCTGCCTGTAAGCTGGTTAGTCTGTTCATCATTAGCAGAGCGTTCAAGATCCGTTATGGTTTTGGCATGTAAACTAAGTTTAGCTTCCAGAGGCGCAAGAGCAGTTGTAATCTCCCTCTTTACAGGTTCAGTCACAACATGTTCAAGTTTGTCCACGATGTCTGAGCGTATTTCTTCCATCATTACCTTCATTTGCCTCAGCAGATGATTATTAGCATCATGTTCCGGAGAGGCCTCGGGCTTAGGTGACTGACATGGCTTACTGCGGCCTGTTTTGCTAGGGTCAGGCTTCCTACGGCTTGCCATAGTCTATGTCAGTGTTATCAATGGAAGCCAAAAGCAAACATCGTATAAAATTTTCTTAGTTTTCAGTGTCTTAAGTGTCTACATAAAATTGTGCAAAAATAAATGAAGGAGTCACAATTCTGAGGAGCTCCAGCAGACACGACCTACATGCTTGACGCTCCACAGCGACACTCCCAGACTATTTCTTTGATCTAAAATGAGGACTTTTCTTGAAACAAACGTGGATTAAAAGCTACAACAAGCAAGTGAATATTTAAGCATGTGAAGACCTAGGTGCTACTCTTTTTTTCCCACACTGAGTGCACGTTTTTGGTCTTTTTGCTAACTTAAGCTAACTGCTGGTAGCAGTTTTACACCCAAATACATATGACGATGCTAATATTATTCAACTGTGATCAAAAGAAAAGGTGAGTTTGACTGACAGTTGTGTAAAGCGCTTTGAGGTCCTCGGACTTGATAAGATGCTGTACAGGTGCAGGCCATTTACCATTTCTTAAATTCTTTTCCAGTTTTGATCCTGAAACATAATTCATTTCTAGGCTTTATGAGGTGCTACATGTAGGCCTTTCGTATGTGGTCTTTTTGACAAACTTTGCCAACTCCTTACAATAGATTACAATAGATTTACCAAACAAACCTATGTGTATCATCACAATTTTTTACTAAACTTTGTGAGTTTTTATCCAAAGACAGGAAAAATATAAAGCTGTCTTTTTCAAATTATGTCGGTTCGCCAAATGAGTTGCGTGCCATTGCGCGCCCACACACAGAATGAGCTGTATCACCACTCAAAGAGACAAGACAGCTAAAGCTTCATGGGAAACACTTTTTCAAAGCCACAAGTGTTGAGGATAGAAACAACAGCTCCTCTGCCTCCCTCTTTAACTCCTCTCTCTGCCGCAGAGTCAGACAGCAGACACAGGCAGACAGAAATGAATCCGTGTTAATGAAGTAGAACAAAATAAGGATGGTGCTCGACTTCTACAGCAATCCTAACATGCAAGCTTATTGTGCAAGCTAGGTTCCTTTTCAGGTGCAGGCATGGGTAAAAATGCTCAATTGCAGCTGCCTGGTTTCTGTGCAGGCTGAGACATCTATGAGGTGTTGACATAGATCCTAACAGAGCGCCAACTGACACAGATGCTCTGACATTTGCAACGATGCATGACTTCAATTGTGAGCTCTATTACAGTGCAGAAGAGAGAAACAGTCGCTTTTAGGGAATGGGTGAGTCAGACCGCATGACTCATAAAAAGTAAACCAAATCGAAAACTCACTCAAAGTGATAATGATAAGAACACTTCGACTATCTTTAATATCCTAAAATAAAATCAACAGATGAAACTTAAAGATAAAACCTGAGTGCAGTGAAGGTAATTATCTTGTTTGAGGTCTTTCTGCTTCAGATCTACTCCTTAAGATCATCCTGCTCCTCCTCCAGCTTTAACAAATATAGATTTTTTGTTGTATTTCCCTGCAGCTGATTGGATGGTAAGTTGTTTACTTGTGGAGTTATTACACTTTCTTTTTATAAACAATGCAAACAAACATTTTCTGTCATTCGAGTCCCCTGAAGCGGCATGTCGGTGTTCCTTACTACAGCTTTAAGGTTGCCTTTGTACATAGAAAATAAAAAAACAGATGAGATTAAGTAAGAGTACAAATGACAAATGTTTAAGATATCTAGGCTGAAATGGTACAAAAGATGTGAGGACTGACAGCATACATTTCTAAGGGATGTCAAAGTATTTGACAAAAACCAAACAAACCTGTTGTTTTAAGAAGTAATTTATTTCATTATCAGATTTTATATCGTAACTTTTTCTAATTACAAACTATAACAAATTTGAATATTTGACAAAGACTTGATTAAATACAAAATGTAATTTTCAAATAATCATTTCATTCTACTGCAATTTTCAGAATTGTTTTAATTCAGTTAGATTGGAGGGTTTTTGAACATGAATGGTCTGTTTAAGGTTAGCATCTCAATCAAGTTTAAGTCCAGACTTTGACTATGCCACTCCAGAACCTTCATGTTTTTTAGTCATTCATTGGTGAACATTTGTGCTCCAGATCATAATTTGTCGATTTAGTTTTTTAAAGCAACTTTGGTCGGCCAGCCACTGCTGGGAAGGTTCTCCACTCCTCCATGTTTTCTCCATTTGTGGATAATGGTTCTCGCTGTGGTTCACTAGAGCCTCAAAGCCTTAGAAAATGCTTTGTGACCCTTTCAGGACTGATAGATGTCAAAGACTTTGGTTCTATTTAAGTGATTTGTTGATTCTACAGGTTTTTCAGTAATCGGATCTCATTGCCTTGTGGGATTAGGCACAACTTTCCAAAAATTTGGTAAATTACAGTTAATGTAATAAAAAGGCCATTCTTTGGGTCTGGTGAAGTTGGAGAAATTCTTGATTTCAGGCTCATGGACATAAACCTAATGCTCTAATAAGAAACCAGAAACATCTAAGTCCCTCAACTTCAGAAAAATAAACGGTACATTAAAGTCCAGATTGTGAGCCAGAAACTGGAACACAGGGAGTGCACCTATAAGCCTAACCAGAAGCATGTTCCCCTCAAAATTTATGTGGATCATTTTAAGGCAATTTTTGTGTACGAAAGTGTCCTTCAGTATCTCTCTAGAGGGTTACGGTTGCCCTAACCCTATTCACTCTTCAACTAATATGTTGGGGCAACTGACAAAGGCATCTAATGAAGTAAAGCCATTCTGATTGAATAACGAGCATTATACTATTTCATTCACTCACTCAGCCTCACTCTCATGCTTGAAAAAAATACTGGTATAGCCTCAGTGACAGGATTTTCCCATTTTGACAAAATTGGACTTAATTTCCTGTTGAAGGAACCAGCACAAATGATTTTTGCATATGGCAGGCTGAAACAATCTGAATTTATTTATCCATTTCATAGAAACTTCCTTTTCAACAAGTCTGTTTCTGGATGTTTGAAATATCTAATGATGGTTATTTTTACATTTTTTTAAATGTGCACAGCCTACAACACAGCTGGCACATTGTGCACACAAAAATGGGTCCCGATTTTTAAAACGTTGTAAAACTTGGCCACACAAACCCATCCGCAAGGCTTACTGGTTAACACTCTGCTCCAGTCATTTAAAAACTGAACTGGCCAACTGCTCAGGAACCAAACACAGCAACATGAACAAAAAATGCTCAACAAAGTTAGATAAAACAGAGTTGTTCCTATGTCTCTAACAGGAGCCATAGGTTTGTGGGTTGTAATTAGTTAAAACTGTGGAAATCATTGATTAATGCAGCCAGATGTTGCAGAGGATCACTCCAGATGTGGTGAACTGCTGGACCTGTGGGACCTAGTCAAATGTTACAGTAAATCCACAAGTACGACCATAAATCTCTATTCACTATTTGAATTAACTGCAGAAAATGGATTTTTTTGTGCCATTTTTTCCCTGAGGGATTTGAGGAATACCTGCCATCAATCTTAGTCCTCTATGTCATTAGTTTGCTTATCATAAAAAATTTATTTTCAGACCACAACTTTAAAAAGCATAACATTATAATAATTTTGTAAAAATAACAACCACCTTCGGTTTCACCAAGACTAAGAGAAAATACAAATTTTTTGTCTTTTATGCTGTGCTGGTAGCAGTGAGCCCAGTCCAATGAAAAGTCCAATCTTTTCATTTCAGCTTCCTTTTAAAAGGAAGTGGTCTTTTCCTCCATGTTTCCTGTGATGAATGTGACCATTCTTCCATAGATCCAAGCTTTTCAGAGTCGCACGCAAGCTGGCAGCAATTTAACGGCAGGCTCCCGGGGAAGTGAACTGCTTCAGTTATGTAAACTGGCCCGGGTTTGGAGCAACTCAACCGTCAGAACTTTGCATCCCCACCAAGCCCCTGCAGCTGCTAATGCAAACAAGATGCCTTCACTTTCTCAACAGTAGCCTGACTAAGTCTGACGCACAAACACACGCATCCACGCACATCCACACACACACCCACATCCACGCACATCCCCGCCCACACACACACACACACACATGCATCCACGCACATCCACACACACACGTCAACACAAATCCTAATCTAGAAAGAGAATAAAATCAGACTTTTCATATAAAGAAAATGGAGCTTTTACATCAATCTGTTTAGCAAACCTGTAAATAATTTAAATAATTATATTTTTCTGAGAAATATTTCAGGAATCTCAGATTATCAAACAGAACTTTTTATTTTTATTTGATATCTTTTTATATATGTGGGTCATCTATAACCCTAAAAGCAAACCAGGCAAATATCCGCACACATCGACTAATTTAAAATAAATGTATCAACCTTAAAATACATTAATTGGAGATGGATGCAAAACTTAATTAAAAAAAGTTTTGAACCCCTTCTCTATCTACCACACTTAGCTTTGTTTTAGGCCAACATTTCCTAGGTGTGTGCCTGTATTCATCCCTCATTTTAGGCCTACAACCACCTGTAGAGCTTCAGCCACTGAATGGTGAAAGTTAAGTGTTCAAATTCAAATGTCTAATTTGTTTGCCTTTGTTTTGAGAGAGCTGTTTCTCGCCGGCAAAGCCAGAAGTCCTATAGGTGGAATACAAAGTGAAGGGCCCTTCATTTGCCTCCGCTGAAACCTCTTCCAGCCGACAGCCATAATTTGCTTCGTTACACTGCTTTGTGGCTGTAAGGTGGAGGCCTCTCACAGCTGCACCAGTGCATGGTTGCAGGGTCCTCGATCCTGCAGGCTCCAAAGTATACTCAGTGAGCCTGAAACCGTGTAGAGAAAATAGAAATTGACATAACATTTAGATTTGACGTTTTGAGGTGGAAAAAAATAAATGTAGAATGAGGCTGTTCGAAAAAAAAAAAAAACCCAGACTGGAAATTGTTTCACTGAAGCACATCTGCACATTAAGATTCTCGATAACATATTTTTGACAGTGGCCAGCTTCCATCAGCACAAGGTAAGTCTCTAAGCCAACCGCTACAAAGTCAGAGGTAAAACAGCTCATGAACAAACATCAGCAGTAACACGGTCAAATCAGGATTGTAGCTTTAAGGCCTAGCTCCAGTAACGACAAGTACCTGAGAATTACTCACCACTGATTGTTCATTACCATCGTGCATAAGAAGCAGTCGTAGGCAAAGGGTGAGGTCTGATGCAAACTGAAATACCTGTCCATCATACCTGTCACAGGCTGAGCTGAAGGACTAAATCTCTGTATTGTGAAATTTTTATTAACCCACTCTGCATTACCAACATTTTTAGCACACATCAGTTTTAAAAGCTGGGCTTCTTTATTGTCACATATGACAACAATGTTTTCACATTAGACATGTTAATTTAAATTATTGTCCATTTAATAGCAGCCAAATCAGCTATTTGATACAAGTTTATTCCTAGAGTACATTTCATACTAGAATTGAAAGATGGTGTGGTTAAAACAATAATCATAAAATATAAAATTATGATTCTAAAATCTAAGTGAAGCAGGATTATAAATGATGTAAACATGACATGCAACATCAGAAATGTGTTAAATTTCTTTCTTATGTTCTTAACCCGAGACATTTTCCCCCACTGAATTAAATGTTTTTTCATTTTAACTGCAGCCGAAAGAAATTATGTAATTTAAGGCTTTTATACATCTTTAGCATTGATGCCAATGAATGAGGACACTTTATATAAATTAAACAGAGAAGGACCAACTACTGAACCTTGTGAAACTCCAGGTGGCAAAGTTTTATTGAATTATTGAAGACAAATTTTGTAAATTTCGGATTTTTATCCATAAATCTTTGCACATATATTTGGCATTTTCTAATATTCTGCAAATTAATTATTGTGTTTTTGTTAAAAGGTTTTATGAGTCAAAAGTGACCCTATATATACTTTTTGATAAACTAGAATAAGTTCAGTCTTGATCGCAAGCTATTGTTTGGGCCAAACGTGGAGATTTAACATTGCAAAACACAATTAGGGATAAAAGTAAAGGTAGTTACATTTGAACCCAAAATTATCATATCTAATCAGATTTAGGTTTAAAGCTTTAAATTTTGTCCGCATGTTTAATCTCACTGGAAGTAATATTAACGTTTTGTAGCGGCCCAGCCAAAGTCCAGCCGTGAATCTGATGGAGGGCGCTAAAGATTAGGATGATGGCAAGGAGGCTTCCCAACCTCAAAGACTTGGAGTTCATCACCCAAAATAAATCATCAAAATACCAGAAAACACATAAAATGTAATTGCTGTAATGTAATTTAAATGTTTTTTATGGGGATTAGGAATTGTCAATGTGCTATTATTTGATAAATTTGGTGAAGGTTTTTTTTAATTCCCCTTCTATATTGTTTTAATGTCTTTTGACAGATGTCTGTTTCATTTCCCTTTCAAACACAAACCTCTAAATCATCCATATAATTAATTTTGGACTTAACTATTTTTAATAGCATGAGGTTCTAGGTGGCGGTGAACACCTTAGATCTGACCTTTCACACACATTTAACTTCTTTCACCAACGCCCTTCAAAATGCCCTTAAATAATTTATAACAACCTTTTATCCCACTTGAAAATATGAATTTTTTATGGCCTAAATTGCTCAGATTGATTCCTGCTATATTATCCCCACAGTCATTATGATTTTACTTTCAATTAATTTTACATTAATATTTAATAGTATACCAATAAAACTGAGTAGAATTAGTAATAAATTTGTTTTTCAACTCATTTATTTTGTATTTTTTACTTTTACTTAATAGTCATTAGAAAATGGAGTTTAATGTATAATAAATATAATTATCTGTTACATTATCAGTTACTGATTTTTTTCCCCCATAAAATCTGTTTTCAGTGTATTTATTGATGCTGAATAAACTTTAATCTGAGTAATATGCGGGATCGCCCTGATTCTTTAAATGTGTGACAAAACTCTTTCAATGGGATGTAAAAAAAAAAATCCTTCCTCCAGACAGATTTTGTTTTATTTGCATAAAACACTATGGTTTTAAATAGATTTTCAGCTGGTACAGTAACTTCCTCGGTGCTATAAAACAGACCCAAAACATGAAATCAAAGACTTAAATAAACATCAATAAATCCTCTAAGATTTTTAGAAAAGACTAGATTAAACATGGATCATTTAAATCAAATATTTTAAGGACTTTTTAATGCATCTTTATTTCTGTTGACCTATTTTTTATTGAGCACAAAGAGTGCATTTAAACTGGCTTGTAAATCCTCATGTTAACCCTAAAAAGCTCCTTTTTTCATCACATACCACACCTTGGCCTCTGTGTAGCTCCAGCGGAGGATAGCTACAGCCGCAGCCCTTCCTGCAGGAATAAACCTTTCATCGGGCAGCTTGTCTAAGCAAACCTACAGGCTCTATCCCCTCCTCGATGCTCCAATCTCTGACTCATGCCTGCAGTTTAACCCGACCCGGTGCTGAGCAGCGGGACTGTGCTGCTGTTTTACTCTGTTTGGTTTAGAGATTAAGGTGGTGAACCCCAGGACTTCATACCAGCATTGCTTCCAGGTTTAAATCTATGAACTCATGAGGGGGATTAAAAAAATATACAACTATGATGTTTAAATGGAACAAGAAGTAAACTGAACCAACTCCACAGGATTATTTCCATGCAAAGTGTTGTTCTTTTTCCTCCTTTCACCTTGTGCCCAGGCTCTATGATGATGATGATGGTCTATATTTTGCATGCTGAAATCACTGGAAGGCCTTTGTCTGCATAGCATTTACATCTCTTAACACAGCTGGCTTGCCCAACCACTGGCACAAAGCAAACAAGTCAGCACGATAGAAAAACAACTCGTAGGTTAAGTTACCACTAAAGAGGTGTTTTAGAGTTAAACATCCAAACAACGTTGACCATTTTAGACATTTCTAAATAAACTGAGGTCAGCTTTGAAAGGAACATTTGAATAAAAAGAGGAAACAATATTTGCTTTGGACAGTTTGGGGTAATTTAACTTAAAAACTGACAGAATAACTGGTGATTTGCTGGTATATGTATATAAAAAAAGGCATTAAAAGCAGAAAAGTAAAGAATTTATAAACTGTTACAACTTAATAGCTATAGCCAGAGGTAGATAGAGTAGCCAAAGAAATTACTCATGTAAGAATAGCATGACTATAATATATTTTTACCCAAGTAGAAGTAAAAAGTAGTCACCAAAAAATTACTTAATTTAGTAAAATGGCTGCTTATTGCCAAATATTAATTGATCATAATATCTGATATAATTTGTGAAAATAGTTGAACCAGACAGAAAAATGTTTAGTTATGTGCAATTTCTGGTATTTTAAAGTAGAAAAAAATAGTAAAAAAATAAGTTACATCGTTACAAAAAGGCTGGAAAAAAAACGCATAATTCCAAAAATGAACTTTTTCATACAGTCAAGTCAGAGGCCAATACTTACAGTAGGTAAAATACATATGTTAGAACAAGGCAAAGTACTTCCAGTTACTAGAGATACATTTTACTATATATTCACTTGACCTCGAGGTGCCACTGCAGACTCAGCAGGTAGAAAATTACATTGGAGCCATGAAGCTTGTGTACAAATACAACGATTCACTTTAACACAAACTGCAAGTGTGTGTGTCCCTTGTGCAGTTTTGGTTAAAAAGTGCTTCTTCTTTGTTTAGTGAAGTAAAAATACGGTGCATTTCTTTTCAAAAAGTTACTCGAGTAAATGTAACTGAGTAAATGTGACTAGTCATTATCCAACCTCTAGCTGTAACTGTGTGAGGACACTTCCTGTTTTGGGATAAGGTGCCTTGCATTCATATTCATACCCCTAGAAGTTTTTCACATTATGCCACCTTGCAACCACAAATGTCATTTTATTTAATTGAGATTTTAGGTAAGAGACTAACACCAAGAAATAAATGGCAGAGTGGTGAGATAAAGATTCCAGCAACACTGCTTCCTCAGTATTTTAGGTGTTGGTGGGGTCTTCACCTCAGCGGATCTCTGTCCCTGTCCATGCACCTTAGAAGGTGAAGTTTTTGGATCCTTATTGAAGAGTGGTGATAAGAAAATCCTATTTAAAATTTGTCACAAACCATGTAGATGGGACCAAATTGAACTTTTTCACTTTGATGGAAAACACACCGTCCCCACACAGTGATGGAAGCATCATTCTGTGTGGATTAATTTCTTCTGGAGGCTCAGTCCTGGAAGAAAACCTTTATGAGGCAACAAAAGACTTGAGACTGGGGTGAAGGTTCACCTTTCAGCAGGACAACAACCCTAAACACACAGACAGAGCAACAATTGAAGGGTTTAGTTCAAACCATATTCACGTGTTAGAACAGCCTAGTTAAAATTACAGTTCAAAGATGCTCTCCATCTAATATGACTGAGCTTCAGCCATTTTGCAAAGAAGAATGGGTAAAAAATTCTGCAGGGTTGAAAACAAATGCACAAAACACTTCTCAGACAGCATGAAGGAAAAATAAAACCCATTAAAAACATCTTCAATAAAGCATGCAGACTTCCACAAACATGAACAAAAGGCCCTCGTAGAAGTAAAGCTCAGGTATGCCGAGAGCATGTGATGCTCTGGGGGTGTGGCCCTTCAGGTAATACTCTCTTCAGGTAACATTAAGTGACTCATTCTGTCTCACACCTTCAACGCAGCAAATGGCACTCACAGCTGACAGCGATCCAAGGAAATAAGAAGCACTGATCTTTCAACAACAGAAGTTTTCTTCAGAGAGGAAATAAATTCTTGTTCTTCAAGGGGAACAACTGCTGGATCTGGACTTGGAAACAGTAAGGTTTTTTCAAGAGTTTTTGGCAATTGTCTGGTTTTGACTTCCACATTCCCAGATCTAATTTGGTTGCTGGCTCTTAAGGAAATATTGCAAACATCTTGGAGAACCTCTTGAGCATCACTTGATAATTTTTGTTGAGGATTTTTCCAATGACAATGCCAGTGGTCAAAGTGGAGAAAGACTCTCCAGCAGACACCACATTGCCTTCCTCCAACCCTTCTCCACAGACGGAGGAGCAGCAGTCCCGGGGCAGAAGGAGAAAGAGACCTCTTCAGAGGGGGAAACCGCCGTACAGCTACATCGCACTCATCTCCATGGCCATCGCCAACTCCCCTGACCGCAAGTTGACGCTGGGGGGCATCTACAAATTCATCACCGAGCGGTTCCCCTTCTACAGAGACAATTCAAAGAAGTGGCAGAACTCCATCCGCCACAACCTGACCTTAAATGATTGCTTCATCAAGATCCCACGTGAGCCCGGGCGACCCGGAAAGGGCAACTACTGGGCGCTGGACCCCAATGCAGAGGATATGTTCGAAAGCGGCAGCTTTCTGAGGCGCAGAAAGAGGTTCAAACGTTGTGACCTTAGCACTTATGTCCACGAGACACCAGTCTTCTCTCCTGTCCAGATCACGAGGTCAGCTGCATACACCAGTTCCGTTTACCCCAACATGACAGTCAACCCTGCATACGGCCAGCAGCTGTCCTCTGCCTACTACCCCTCTTCATCACCTCCTGGGTTTGCACATGGTCAGGCCCGCATGTTCAGCATCAATAACATCATTGGACACCCAACCTCAGCCAGCATGCTGACAGGTCAAGGCCCAGAGATGATGCAGCAGCCCGGTCGGAGCTTTAGTCCAGAGGGTCTGCCAAACGGATCCACTCCCTGCAGCCTGGGAACGCCGGGTTTCCAGAGTCAGCCATGTGGGGGAGCAGTGCCGCCCCGCTCAATACATCCCGGGTTCACCTACTCCGGGCCAAACAGCCATGCACACCACCACGCCCACCAGGGCTCCTACGGACAGGGTCACAGCCAGGGGTACGTAGCGGCAGGCCGGATCCACGCCACAGCTCACGGCTCTGCAGAAACAATGGACCATTACGGCAGAGTTTCTCCAGTGCAGCTCGGCTCTTTCTCCCAGTACAACAGTGCAGCAGGTGCTGTTACCAACACTGGGGGATACCTGAGACACCCGCCGTACCCCGGGAACATGGACCGGTTTGTTTCTGCAATCTGAGCCACTGAAAATGTCCCATTCAAAGCTTCGGCTTCACCAATAACTTAAAAACCTTTATGTGCACAAATTATTTTCTCTGCTTAAAGAACCAAACCGAACAGATTGAGACAACAAATGTGATTTTTTTTCCTGCTTTTATTTAAGAGCCCATCTTCCAGACTGATGGGAACTTCCTCTTTAACATATTCTATGAGTTTTCACTCAGATGTGCCTTTGTGTTCTTTTTCTTGGTCACAATGTGAACGGATAAAATACAGACAAGCCTGCTGGGTTTATGTTCATATAAATTATTGTGCTTCATAGCAACTGGCTTTACACTAGGCTTGTTTACAGAGGATTCATTGTAGAAAGCATGCATGTCCTTTTTTAAATAAATAAAAAATTTCATTTTGTTTGCTTTTTTGTAAATAAACTGATAGAGCAATTTTTCTTTACAAATAAAAAACATTTAAATACCGGTGAACCATTGAATTGAAATTGCATTGAAACATTAAACCATTATTCTGTTTTTACTGCCAAAATGGTGGATTTTGTTCTGCACCAGTTAGGAAAATATTGCTTTTAGTGGGTATTTATTACAGTAGTAAATTAAAATAGATCCTCCTGGTATAAACTGCCAAAACAAAGAAAGAAAACCCTTTTTTCCTCCAGCGTTTCAGCTCAGCTGGTTTGAAGAGTCGTCTGGAGCCGCAGCATTAGCAGTCACTTTGACCGGACTCCAATTTATCATGTCCAGACATCAGCTCAGCACTTCAATCCCCTAATCAACAAAATAAATTGACTAAGTAACTCGATATTTCATCGTACAAAACCAACAAGAAGCCCAGAAAAGTCTTCCACAGTCTGAGGATCAGACAAGTCTAAACTCGCAGGGAGAGGCTTCATTATGCTCCATAAAACCAGCTTTGTTTTCTAAATGCTTAATTTTTACAGTGAGAAAATACCTTAAAAAAAGATATATGGTTGTTTATTTTAAGATGATCGTTTCTGTTATAACCCTTAGGTTATAACACAACAAAGTGCAATAATGTCACACATTAATAGTTATGAATAACTTAAAATTACCAAATTAACTAGAAAAACCAATATAAACTGTAAATGGACATAATAAAAACTGTGCTTTTATATTGAGAGACAACTTGAGCGGAGGAAAAAACAATGTCCGGGGTGAAAGCGTTCCAACCTGAGCAAATATTTACCTTCTAATTAACTACACCTTTACAAGCTTCCATGGAAATCTACAGGCAGGAAAAAACCTGAAGGACGAATGGGTTAAATATCAACACACTTCAACAGTCACATATAACCTTTAAAAGTAGTTACTCAGCTTTTTTTGGCACTTAAGCATAAGTATATGTGGTGCTTTGGCAAAAGTATTCATGCACATTTATTTCCACATTTTGTTGCGTCACAAACACAAACTTTAAAGTTTCTTCGATTTTTCTTTGGATTTTAAGACACTTACACAGTGTTTAATTCAAAAGTGGAGGAAAATAAAATCTGCAAAGTGTGGTATGCACTTTTAATTCAGCCCCCTCTACTCCAACATCCCAAAAAAAAAAAGTACAACTGATTGCACACAACACTTTGGAGATTTTATTTACAAAAATGTTAGAAATCATGTATTATTTTACTTTCACTTAAAATTTTGCACCACCTTCTGCTGGCCTACCATATGAAATCCTAATACAATACCCTGACTGTTCTGGTTGTAACATGACAAAATAAAAAAATGTGCAAGGGTGTCAATACTTTTGCCAGTATTAGAGAATCCTAAATAAAGGGTGTAGACCCCCCTGAGGTCATGACTGATCCACTCTGCAGCACGGGTCTAAAGAGGCTCTCTAGAAATTTAATTTAAAAATTGACTGCTGATAGAGAATTTACTACAAGAGTTACAGTAAATGAAAATCAGGGGTAAAAATTGTAGCACTATGGTGACAGCTTGGTAGATTAGCATCATTCGTACACTTCAGCTATTAATATTCTGGGTTTCCTGTTGGTGTTTGGATTCTTTTGTGGTTTTGAAACTGAAAACGTTGGGAGCAGCTGCTTTATAAAGATGTCTGAGGCATTTTAATGATACTACAAATTAAATACATGATTGTTTTTATTCAGAACTGTTGACTGTGACATGCAGACTGGAGGCCTAGAGGGAGACCAAAGAAGAGATTTCTGGATGGAGTTTGACCTCTTAAGAAGGCTGTAAAACATGCAATTGCACTCAATGACAAAAAAAGTGTGATGTTCTTAAAGGACTGACAACCTTTGGGCATAATTTTGTTCTCATCTAAACCAGTGATAGGTCTGTAAATGATTCGATTTGCTAAGGGCTGCCATGCCTAGAAAGACATTGGCGAGAACAACAACAGTGTTATCAGGCAGTTGCAGGAGCATCTGGCACTCAGAACAGCAAGCAGAACTTATTGGACTCAGAGGATGCCTCATAGACCCATTAGACAGCACTGCAAGCATTATGATGGGGAATTGCAAATTTATACCATGCAGAATATGCTGTTTAATCCAGGATGTATCACATGTCTGATGACCTTAACTCAATGTTGACTGAGACGCTTCGTTAACTGCCTGCAACTTTATCAAGTGAGGCAGGTTGCCCATCCTGCACATGGTAACTTTAGACTGAATTATTTACATACCAAACACTGGTCTGCAGTGGGGGATTCTGATATGAGCAATATAACTCTCTGCCCAGGGTGGCACTGCCTGGAGGCTACAAGGCAAGAAATAACAGTATGTCAGTTGGGCCCAAACATGTTTTCAGTTGATTCTTTGCATATCAAGTCGATGGTGCTGAAATTCCCTGTAGTATTCAGAGTATAAACACAGATTAGTAGATAAAAATTTAGACTGCATTTAACAATCTCCAGCTCCAGATCTTTGATACTGAAACTGGGCAAAACTCAGCTGGATTATTCTACACTGGAGCTACCATCTTATACCGTTTAGATGCTTCCATTTCCCCACACACCTGAAGCAAATGAATGACTTGTTAGCAGGCTGAATGCTGATGAGGATATTTGGTTATTTGATTCAGGCGAGTTGGAAAAGAGATCAATCTGAAAGTAGCTCTGCAGGGCTGGATGTGGGCACCCATGCTTTAAACAGTCGTTGTAAATGGTGATGCTGTGGGCCGGAAGGATCTGATGTAGCAGTCTATCTCACAATTGGTCTGAAGAGGCCTCTGACTGGAGATACTTTTTGTTGTTGTGATTATAAATCTGAGAATATTATTTAATATTTATATTAATATTTTATCAAATAATATTTGGGTCTGTTAAGGGTTGTCCTGTGAATACCAGCCCAGTAAGGCGATGGTATTAGGACAAAATAGAAAGGTGTGAGATGAGCTCTGACATTATTGAACAGCATAAACTCTGCACATATATGGAATGAATTCACACAATTTCTTAAAATACAAGAAATTATTAACAAAAATAAGTCAACTCAAGGTCAAACATATTTCAATCAACAAACTCTTTACTTTGCTAAAACAATCCAACTAAACTACCAAGCAGAATTAAACAATAATGAAGACTAATGGACTATGTACAATATAAACAAGTTGATTAAAGATGATTGAAAATTATGACCCAAAAGAGTGATGCAACATTACCATGCAATGTTTATGTTTGAGAACCAAGGATTATCTTGAAGAATCTGGAAGTGAAATTAAATTAGTCTTGGAAATAACTTAGGAAATAATCAGCAAACGTTTAGACAACCATTCACAATGCAAGATCAGATCAAATATTATTTTAATAAAATAATGTTTTAAGAATGATCTGCTGAATAAAACCAACCTTCTGGATGACTAATTCTCAACGGTGTCTCATTAGATGCCTTTATTAAAATAGCATTTAACGAAACATTATTAAGGGAGTATTTTGGAAAAGAGCCAAATCTTTCTGGAGAAATAGGGCTTAATGATGTTTATTTAGTTATCACATTTAGTAAAATAATGTTTAGAAACTATTATTTACTAGCTTGAAAACTAATAACCTTTCTGTTAAATATTCCCTAGCAGGCAAACACCTGTTCTTAACTTATTAGCATTGAAAGCTAACAAAAGAAGATGAAAGCTTAGCACCAGAACCAAACACACACCTTTAAAATACCGTCAATTAAATGATTAAAATACATAAGCAAATGGAAGCAAATCGTTACCATATTTCAAATGAAAAAGCATTTTCAGAAATGCTTTTTCATTTTAAGAATGTGGCTGCATTGTTTGACTCATAAATAAAATTAGTAATCAATCATCCTATTTGCATTTTCTTCTTCATGACTGCACATTTCATTCCATAATCAAAACGAAAACAAAGCAGACATTGCTTTTTCGTTTTCGTGGTCTGCCCGCAAAGTTCTGCCCAGAACTCGAAAACGAAAAAGCATTCCGAGCTGCGGGCGCAGGAGAGTGACGTCAGCAGCCGCTCTTCCTCAGCTCCCTGCTGACCGAGCTACCCATCTTGTTCGGTAGGGGGCGCTGTGCATGTCTGCATTGCATTACATTGCAAACGTGCCAAACATTGATTGAATTGCAGCAGAGCCGAGCTCAATTTGTGGCAGTGGCAGGAAGAACTGGTAGTGGCAGGCAGTTCCGCCACTGCCTGCCACCGAAGCTGCCACCGGAACTGCCACAGCCTGCCGCAGGGTGGCAGGGGATTCCGTGAGGATGCCAGAAGGTGCCGGACCGGCCGTAAAAGTTTGCCAATGCGGTTGCTGCTGTTTTTGTGGAAGCTGATGCTGATTATCGGCAAATGGGTTGTCATTATTGTTATAGCCTGTTACCTTTAAATAATGATTTCATTATTGATTATTATTTAATAAACAGCTTTAGACCCATAACATAAGGTGATTGTATTTACTTGACATGGAAAATAAATAGCACTATGTGTATGTGTGACGTGTTGAAAGGATGACGATTTATTGCACAAACAGCCGGTTTATTATAGAGCACGAGCGGCTATTCTGAATCGTCACTCACAGAAAATTATAAATAAATGCTTAAAAACACGCTGGATGTCCCAGGCCATAAGGATGCCACCGGAACTACCAGTTCTTCCTGCCACTGCCAAAAATTGAGCTCGGCTCTGCTGCAATTCAATCAATTTCTCGGCACCTTTGCAATGTAATGCAATGCAGACGTGCACAGCGCCCCCTACCGAACAAGATGGGTAGCTCGGTCAGCAGGGGAGCTGAGGAAGAGCGGCTGCTGACGTCACTCTTCTGCGACCGCAGCTCGGAATGCTTTTTCGTTTTCGAGTTCTGGGCAGTACTTTGCGGGCAGACCACGAAAACGAAAAAGCAATGTCTGCTTTGTTTTCTTTTTGATTATGGAATGAAATGTGCAGTCATGAAGAAGAAAATGCAAATAGGATGATTGATTGCTAATTTTATTTATGGGTCAAATAATGCAGCCACATTCTTAAAATGAAAAAGCATTTCTGTAAATGCTTTTTCATTTTAAGTATGGTAAAGATTTGCTTCCATAGGGCGGACGGCGCGTTATGATCAGTCTTCTGTGTTTAAAATCACCCTTTAAATAAAGTTTGTCTTAACTATAAAAAAACACATAACCTGAACACGTGGTGAGCAGATAGCCTGCTAGCACCAAGATAGCAGAGTTCAACACAAACAAAACCAAACTTCATAAAATGAAAAACGTTTAGATCATTTCAATCTAAATCCTTCTCTATTATTCTGCCCAAACCTAACCTCTTATGAACCGTGCTGAGGAGGGGTTGTCCGGGCGACGACGAAGTTGAAGATGTGAACAAAGAGTTAGCCTCCAGGAGCTTCCAGGAGGCTGTGGATGAAAAATGCCTCGGTGATGCAGTCCTTCCGATCGGGAAACTGCTCCAGTAGAGACCGCGTCTCTGCAGAGGATTCTCTGGGACACAGTTTGTTTCTGCAGGCCTCAGAGAGAAAGTAAAGCCAGGCTTATGCCTTAATTCCCGTTCATGAATGAATCTACTGGATACACAGACAGGGATTCATTTGTATTTATCTTAGTGCATATGATCGATGATCGTATGACATCCTTGGATCCAGTTTGGAGAGTTTATGTCTTTTTGCCAGCAAAGAGACATTAATTAGGGCACTGAGTCTGTGGCCAGCGGAGTCCGGATGGTAGAGAAAGATACGGCCAGTGGCATCATGGGAAGTCCGATGTTACCCCCGGTTCCTCTTCTGAAGTTTTGCTGCAAATGAAATTTAATTTGAAAGTTTCCGAAAAGTTTGCACCAGAGTTTTAATGTTGAAATCCATGGCTGTGGTCCCAACATTCTCATGAAAAATATCCTCAGGGTTGGTTTTCATTTTATGGAACATCGTTTGCTAATTATTTCTACAGGATCCAGATCGGTCCCCAGAACAGAGCCAGAGTTTTTTTTAATCAGTTGTTGAGCTTTTTTAAAGGCATTTTCACACCTATAGTTGCTTTACTGTGGTCCAAATCAGTTGTTGATTTTATTTTGTAACTTTTCACACACAGAAAACTCCAAGCGACCCAAAACCTGTCACTAGAACAAATGTGAGAACATTGTTTATTGGTCAGATGTGTCCGGGGCAGGAGATCCAAATAAACACAGGAAGCAGATCCCGTTTCTGGGCTTGTAGAAAATACAGAATTTATTCACATCTTCTTATTTCAGTTAAAATTATCTGACAATACTGAAAGATTGAGGACTCCTTCTCAATCATTGAGGTTTATTAAAAAGTGCCACCATTATTTATTAGTTTGTTTACACCAAGGTATCGCAGTCCAACCCAACCCTGACTACAGGAAGAGTACAGAACCGTACTGAGCCCAGTCTCAATACTGTTGCTTTGGTCCAAACCCTGGTGTAATTGATGTCTTCAGATCTCCACAAACAAACCGCACCATGGGGCGAACCAAACCAGAGTTCGTTTTAAAGGGACTCTTGGGTGTGTGAACACGGCCCAAATCACTGGCTCCGATTCTGCTGCCCCAGCAGATGATGGGAGAAGATACTGCTCTCCCCACAGCAGACTCATAGAAGATCTGCGCTGAAGCTTCCTGAAGTAGTGGTCTACTCTGTCCCTTTTATATATCAGTCCAGTCCAGTGTGTTGTTCAGGTAAACACCCAGATATTTTTTTAATTTATTAAAGTTTTATACAAGTTGTGAAAACATAAAAACATTGTTTTTATGGCCAAACTTAGGACCGAATTCTTCTACACTGATTACTAAATTAAGTCCAGACCTTGTTTGAATCATTAAGTGTATTTCTGCAGCAAAGTTTCCAGGACGTGTTTTTTAGATTCAGAAAACATTTTCCACAGCATGAAGAGCCTCTGCTTCCCTTCAGGGCCAAGTTTTAATTTGTCAGTCAGTCAGTCATTTTCTACCGCTTATTCCATAGTGGGTCGCGGGGGAGCTGGTGCCTATCTCCAGCAGTCTATGGGCGAGAGGCGGGGTACACCCTGGACAGGTCGCCAGTCCATCGCAGGGCAACACACAAACAACCATGCACACACTCATTCATACACCTAAGGGCAATTTAGAGAGACCAATTAACCTAACAGGGCATGTCTTTGGACTGTTGGAGGAAGCCGGAGTACCCGGTGAGAACCCACGCATGCACGGGGAGAACATGCAAACTCCATGCAGAAAGACCCCAGGCTGGGAATCGAACCCAGGACCTTCTTGCTGCAAGGCAACAGTGCTACCAACTGCACCACCGTGCAGCCCCCAAGTTTTAATTTGTCTCCTGTATTATTAGAGGTGAAAGACAAAATGTCAAGATTGGATGAGAGCAGTTAAAAGTTTATTTTGTTTTTATAAACGACAGTTAAGGCAAAGAGAGCTCATACATTGTTAAGCATTTTATTCTTTGTAGAGAAGTCAAACCCAAAAATAACATAAATAATCCGAACACAGGGCAACAATCAGGAACTTGTCAGCCGATGTACTCCACCAGCTGCTGCAGCTGTTCACAACGCTTCACGACTTCTGGCAGCGAGAGAAGAGTCTGTGTGAGGAAATAAAAACACTTCCATCAATCTCTACTGTCCAAACTCACAAACACTGACAGAATATAAAATATACTAGAATAAATGTCTCACCTCCCTGACTTTATTGATCATGTGGTTTAAAATCTGAAGTTCATTCTCAGTTTTCTGCTGGTTGGTCTGATGGATATTTTGCTACAACAGAGGATATGATGATAAACAAGTATGACAACTGTCAAATATTTTCTCATAGGCATCACAGAAATGTGCAGGTATGTGGACAGAAATCACAGTAACCCCACAGATATGATCAGTACTCACATGTCTCTTGGCTCTCTCCAGGAGTCTAACTTTTGCCTGCTCTGCTTCCTGGAGACTGGCCTTCAGCCTCTCCACCTGGTAGCCACATGCCAAGAGTTACAATCATGAATCAGCTCCTCAACAGATGATAATCTTTTAATGAGCAGTTACCTCCTTCAGCAGCTGGATCTTCTCCTCCATGTGATGCACCGGGCCTGCCGATGGTTCACCGACTTTCCTCAACTCCTCCCGCAGGAACTGGGCTTCAACTCTTGAGTGTTGGAGGGAGCGACGGAGCTCCATCACCTCCTTTCGCAATTCCTGAAGGGAAATTTAAAGAGGAAAATGAACATCAAAAGAGAATAATGTGTTCTTAAAACTAATATCTGTGTTAAATGTTGTACATTGTTTTCACTCTTGTGTTTGCTTAAGATCTCCTGGGCCTCCTGGACGTCTGCCAGCAGCTTTGTTAGAGTTTTCTCGTCCTAAAAGGAAAGAATAAATTTTTGAATCTTGTCAGATCATAACCGCAGCCCTCTTTTAGAGATAACAGGAGTCCTGACCTGAGCTTTCTGCTGCAGAGTCTGGTTTCCTCTCTCCACCAGGCTATTCATGCGATGCAGCTCCTGCTTCAGCTCCAGCACTTCAGCTTGATGTCTGCTGTGTGAGGTCTGCTGCTCCACCTGCAGGCCACAGCTTCAACAACATAAAAAGATCGTTAGAGTGGAAAGTTGACAGAAAAATGAGAAAATTTGGAGTGTTTCAGTGTGAGGATCTTTGTTCCATTTACATATTTTCCTGTTGAAAGACAAAGGGTTTGATAAAAAGGGGTATTTCACTGCATTTTGAGGCATTTGGACCCTCTTAGATCAGCTGAAAAACAGACTTATAAAATCTGGATTGGATAAATCTGCACTAAATAAAGATTCTTTGGAGTTTGGAAAATCTTTCTTTCGCTTTTTTTTTTTTACAGATTTTTTGAAGCATCAGTTTATTTTTCAAAAGTATGCAGGCAGTAAGCGGGGTGGAGAGAGGGGGAAGACATGCACGGGTCTCCGGGGCCGGGAGTCGAACCCGGGACAGCTACATCGACTGAAGCCTCCGTATATGGGCCGCACGCTCTACCACTACGCCCTTCCTTAGGCTTTGAAAAACTAACAACTAAAAATAGGTGTCGATACTTTGCTTCATATATATCTAGTTTAAGCTCAAAAGATTTAAAGGCTACAATAAGCAGTAAAATTATCATTTTAGAATGTGTGTGTAAATTTGGAAGATTTTGAAATATGAAATGAAATTATTTTCAAGACAGTAGAAACCCTTTAGTAGTTCTGGTTTGTTGTTAACCAGGAACACAAACACTGTTGCAATAAGAGCTGCGTATTAGAAAAGTTTGCGATGGCGAGAAACCTGGTAAATATTGTGATGATGAAATCAGCTGCCTGTTTTCTTCTTTCCTCTCTTTCTCATCTGTGCTTCCATCAGTGTCCTTTAGCATTTTGGACAATATAATTTGTGTCTGTGAGCATCTGCTGCCGTGACAACCTGTCCAATTGGCTAAATATTACAGTAGCTTGTAATATGCAAGTTCATAACACTTAGAATATATTACCCAACAACTACTGAACTCCAGAAAGTCCTTTGCAATGCGAGTATTGCACACACTGATATTGCGATGATGTATTCAAGATATATTTTGCAGCCCCAGTTGCAATCATTTCTTTCCAGTTTAAACCAGTAATTTTATTATCAAAGATGATGTAAGTAAATATAAAAACTGGCAGCAACAACTCGAAGTGTTTACCATAACTCTTACTGCAATATTGCTTTAATTCATCCATACTAGGGGGATTTAAAGCATAAACAGCCTGTTTAAGGTCGGGACAGCGCAGACATTTCTTACTGTTACCAAGATCAAAACTACTGGTGGCCAAAAACAACAGAAAGACCCATCTCTCACTTCCAAAGAATAACATGAAGACCTGAGAAAATTACCTCTAAACTGATGAGGTCTGAACCGTCACATCAGGGTGAAACTAACAGCCAAAGTGTGGCTGCAGGTATGATGTTCACCACTTTGGACACCAGGACAAGGGTCCAAAGAACAACAAGTCTACCTTTCAATGACTAAAAAACCTAAGGCTTAGGAGTGACCTATTCAAAGTCAGGACAAAAATTCAGTTGGGATGTGGTGGCATGATGCATGAAAATACTAGTGAAACTGATATTACATATACAGGTCCTTCTCAAAATATTAGCATATTGAGATAAAGTTAATTATTTTCCATAAGGTAATGATGAAAATTTAACATTCATATATTTTAGATTCATTGCACACTAATTGAAATATTTCAGGTCTTTTATTGTCTTAATACGGATGATTTTGGCATACAGCTCATGAAAACCCAAAATTCCTATCTCACAAAATTAGCATATTTCATCCGACCAATAAAAGAAAAGTGTTTTTAATACAAAAAACGTCAACCTTCAAATAATCATGTACAGTTATGCAGTCAATACTTGGTCGGGAATCGTTTTGCAGAAATGACTGCTTCAATGCGGCGTGGCATGGAGGCAATCAGCCTGTGGCACTGCTGAGGTCTTATGGAGGCCCAGGATGCTTCGATAGCGGCCTTTAGCTCATCCAGAGTGTTGGGTCTTGAGTCTCTCAACGTTCTCTTCACAATATCCCACAGATTCTCTATGGGGTTCAGGTCAGGAGAGTTGGCAGGCCAATTGAGCACAGTGATACCATGGTCAGTAAACCATTTACCAGTGGTTTTGGCACTGTGAGCAGGTACCAGGTCATGCTGAAAAATGAAATCTTCATCTCCATAAAGCTTTTCAGCAGATGGAAGCATGAAGTGCTCCAAAATCTCCTGATAGCTAGCTGCATTGACCCTGCCCTTGATAAAACACAGTGGACCAACACCAGCAGCTGACACGGCACCCCAGACCATCACTGACTGTAGGTACTTGACACTGGACTTCTGGCATTTTGGCATTTCCTTCTCCCCAGTCTTCCTCCAGACTCTGACACCTTGATTTCTGAATGACATGCAGAATTTGCTTTCATCCGAAAAAAGTACTTTGGACCACTGAGCAACAGTCCAGTGCTGCTTCTCTGTAGCCCAGGTCAGGCGCTTCTGCCGCTGTTTCTGGTTCAAAAGTGGCTTGACCTGGGGAATGCGGCACCTGTAGCCCATTTCCTGCACACGCCTGTGCACGGTGGCTCTGGATGTTTCTACTCCAGACTCAGTCCACTGCTTCCGCAGGTCCCCCAAGGTCTGGAATCGGCCCTTCTCCACAATCTTCCTCAGGGTCCGGTCACCTCTTCTCGTTGTGCAGCGTTTTCTGCCACACTTTTTCCTTTCCACAGACTTCCCACTGAGGTGCCTTGATACAGCACTCTGGGAACAGCCTATTCATTCAGAAATTTCTTTCTGTGTCTTACCCTCTTGCTTGAGGGTGTCAATAGTGGCCTTCTGGACAGCAGTCAGGTCGGCAGTCTTACCCATGATTGGGGTTTTGAGTGATGAACCAGGCTGGGAGTTTTAAAGGCCTCAGGAATCTTTTGCAGGTGTTTAGAGTTAACTCGTTGATTCAGATGATTAGGTTCATAGCTCGTTTAGAGACCCTTTTAATGATATGCTAATTTTGTGAGATAGGAATTTTGGGTTTTCATGAGCTGTATGCCAAAATCATCCGTATTAAGACAATAAAAGACCTGAAATATTTCAGTTAGTGTGCAATGAATCTAAAATATATGAATGTTAAATTTTCATCATGACATTATGGAAAATAATGAACTTTATCACAATATGCTAATATTTTGAGAAGGACCTGTATGTACACTATAAAGCCAAAGGTATTGGGTCACACCACCAAATCAATGAATTCTGGTGGTCCAATCACTTCCATGGCTGCAGGTGTGGAGAACCTTAACTGGCTTGAACAGAGTCCTGACCTCAACCTTCTTGAACACCTTGGGATGAATTAGAGCTGAGGCCACAGTTCTGGTTTTCTCATCCAACTATGAACACACCCCTAAACCTCAAGGAAGATGCTGACAGAATAGTTGCTGTTGCATCAATAAATCAGTGGGTTTAACAAGAAGGGTTATTATATTTTCACATAGGTTCAGGTTGGTTTGGATAGATTTTTACCCTTAAAAGAAGTCATTGTAAAGCTGCTTTTGCATTTACTCGGGTCATCTTTGTCTGACATTAAAATTTGTTCGATGATTGATGAGGGGAAAAAAACAGAAGTAACTCTGTAAGAGGGCTGGATTTTTAGATCCAAGTTAACATCCAAAATGCTTTTAGGAAACTGACATTTCAGGGTTTTGGATGGCTGGTGGGAAACATCTCTACGAACCAAGCGACAACCAAGTTTTACTTTGTAGGATTATAAATAGCGGCCATGGCTGCAACCTCAGTACATGCCTGATGATAATTTCTCCTTCTCCAACATATTATATCGTCCACCTACATGGTGTTGTGCAGCTCCTGCAGTTTGGCGTCTTTGCATTGATGCACCAGTTTAAGCGTGCTGATGAGCTCGGTGACTGTACCGCCCAGTCCAGAGAGGAGCTCGGCCACACTGCTCTGCTCCCCCTCCTGGACTGCGTTTGAGTTCTCCTTGGGGATCACAGCTGAGACCCGGCTGAAGGCGCTCGTCTCGCTGAACAAAGTTTCACTCTGCGACTCAGATGTATCTGAGGGGACTAAAGGAAGCGGCACCATAAATAGGATTAAAATAAACATTTCTAATGAAATTACATCGATTTGCCTTGGTAAAGATTATAGGAGTTCAGTGTTTAAGACAGGATAGAACATTTTTTATTATGTCAGAGCAAAATACTTGGATAGAGGTGAGATATAAAAGTGGGTATATTCTTAATTTGTTCCCAAGCTTTAAATATTTTTTGAATATTTGTCCCCTGATGAAGACAAAAGAAGCTTAAGTACCTGAAGGCGAGTCTGGTCTGACGTCTTCCTCCTTCTCAGCAGCTAAAGCCACCATGACCCTGTCGATGAAGGAGTTGGGCGGCTGATGGAGCTCTGACCTGATGACCAGTGCAGAGTTTTTATGCTTCTGTTGATCTTCTCTCTTAAAACAAAACAAACAGAAAAACAACACAGACATGTGTACACCCATGTAAGAAAAACTGTCTGTGTTCACGAGTTCAGATCACATGTAGAGACTCTCAGGGCAGCTGTGTCTAACTGAAAACAATAAAGTTGCCTCGATCAGTGGTTCTCCGCGCTTTCTGGGACTTACATTTACATTTGGACTTTGCTAACAAACAACAATAACCCAGTTTCAGTAGGAAAATCTTTGTTTAGGGGTTCGCATGACAGCTGATTTTCTGGATTGTAAAGCAGACTTCAGACAGAGCTGTTTTCTGCCCGGAATCATGGGTTTTGTAGTTTTGTAAAGCCAAAATAATGCCCAAAATCCTCAGTCAGAACTGTGACACAGAACAAATTAATGAATGACACTGAGGAATTTCTCAAAAAAATAAAAGTTGCTCAAAAAAATCAATCAATAAAATGTACAAACTCAAGATGTAACTAAAGCTAATTTCATACCTAGCATTGAGAATCTGTGTGTTTTAGATTTCTAAAGGATGAAAACCAAGATTTTTGAAAGTGAACCTATAAGAACCTGCAGAAATGTTAATGATTATAGAAAGTTTGACTTCACAGAAGGAAAATATGATGAAAAAAGGGATCACTTAGGACTTTTGCACAGAACTGCATGCATCTGATTTAACCTTCCACATTACTACCTGGTTGCTGAGAGAAGCCTGCAGCTCCTTGGTCATATTCCCCAGCGTGTGATGCAGAACAGTAATTTCAGTGACCGCATGAGCCATCTTCTCCTGGAGCTCCATGCGAGCTGTGCCAGCCGCAGATCTGACGGTTTCCAACTCTTCACACACACTCTTGTTCTCAACCCTTCAAACACATGCAGATCAGTTTTAGGCTTCTGAAATGAGCAACCAAAGTTTTTGAACTTTTTCATATTTCCATTTTTTGGAGATTTTCTTGTATCTGTCAGGTAGGGAAAAGAAAAGGAAGTTCTCCCTCTGTCAGGAACTGAGAACATCATGGGAGAATCATGAGAGAATCTCAACTAGTTGGACGGTAAAAAGATACCCACACAACAAAGGGGGAAAAAAAAAAAAACGTACTGAAGTTTACAGACTTCCTCTTTCAGGTCTTCACACTCGATGTTCCTCTCCCGAAGTGCCTGCAGGTTGGTCCTCAGCGTCCGTTCACTCTCAGCCATCTGCTCCCTCACCAGCTCGTTCTCCATCTGCAGGAACTAAAACACATAAAAAAAACAGCTGAAATGAACAGAGACACCCTCCATTAAATTGCCATGTGATCATGTTAAACATAATCAGTCACAAAGTTCAAAAGTTCACTGCATCATAACGGGAGATTGCACCGAGCAGCTCCTCAGCAACCATGAGTCAATCCGAAGAGATCACAGACCGGGGGTACTTTGAGAACATGCAGATGAGATTGTGAGATCAAAGGGGTGTGGCCTACAATTCAGCAGCATTAACCGGAACAGTATGCATAAGATACAGCATGTTGCCAGAAGTTGAGGAGCTTGTCCTTTCAGACACAATAACTTGAAGGCCGTCCTATTCTGCATACATAGCCTGTGATATGGCGTTGACCCAACCTTTAAAGCTATAACAGCTTCAGCACTTCTACGAACAAGGTTCACTATGGAGTTTATGGGAGCAATTGTAAGATCAAACAATGATGTCCCAAGATGTTCTTGTAGGGTTGAGGTTAGCCTGACCTTGGCCCAGTCAAGTTCCTCCATGTCCATGTTTCTCCAAGTTCATCCATGTCTTTACAGACCTTGCTTTTAGAATTGACAGTTCAATCATGTGGGGACAGGAAGGGACTGTAATTGTCTACAAGTCGTCATATCCTACAGCATTAAGAGTTTCTTTCACTGGTACTAAGCAACAGGGCTCCCCCAGAAAATATATCCAGACCATAATCCACAATGTAGTTAGGCAAGTACTGTCTTCCTGGAAACCACCAAGCCAATGATTTGGAGGGGGTGAGCAAATATGTTGAGCAGTATGATGTATAAGTTTGGGATTTCCTCTATATTTGCCTGAGTGGAAAGAGCAGCGTTCTGGCCATCCAGAGGTTGCAGGTTCAGTTTCTGATCCCGTCCTAGAAGCTTCTATGTGCACATAGTTCTGATGACATCCTCCTTCAAAAGGGGTTTACATGCTTAGTGCCCATACCAACACCAGCTGATTAGCTGGATTCTGGTGCCTTTTGTGTTGTCATTAACCTAAACACACACAGCAGAGTTAGCTGGGAGTTTTTTTCTTCAGTGCACTCTCACCAGCCCATCTCATAGACTGTTCCAGCACAAGCTGCAACATGGAAATACCACATGCCACATACCATGTACATATGTTCTCTTTTTCTACAAGTGTTTTTAATTTATGTCTGTGCTCTACATGTGTATTTTTTGAGCCAGGTCTCAGCAAAATGTCATTATGGTGACATAATGACAATAAAGACTCTTGAATCTTAATCCCCTTTAAAAATGTTGTAGTTAGTTAAATTCTGCAATGGAAATCCATCTTCATTACCCAGCTGCATTTCTACTGTCTCTGTACATCAGTTAGTGGAAACCGAACACTAAATGGCATCTTTTAAACTGTCTTAATTAACAGTTCTGCACTGTTTTCAGGAGGTCACATTTCTGAAAGCATTTTGTGTAGCCCGTGATTAAAAGAATAAAGAAGGTGAATGAGGGCTGGAAAACAGAAGTAGCAACCCTAAAAACCTAAAGGGGTCTAAACGTAAAGAGGAAGAAAGATTCAGAAAGCTGACCCAGGATGTAAGAGACGCTTCATTTTTCGACATGGGAACCACATTATTGGGGCTAAATTACTCAAACATTTTTATCCTTAGTATCACGTTTAGAATTAGCTAAATATAAAGCAACAAATTGTATCTTTGTGACAGGATGCTGGGGACATAGTTATCTGGAATGTGTTGACATAAAACCGATCTGACAGACTTTATTGTCATCGCATGCACCAAGCAATACAATGAAACGTTGTGAAGTATGTCAGACGACAAAACACAGTGCAAAAGTGGCTCAAAGATATACACTTTGCAGTTCAAATTTGCAGAAAAAAATTCATTAAAAAGCTAAATATATTATAGAAATGTAGCTGTATATTAAAAGTTCAATGTATTTGTGTGTGTAGTTATCCTTCCAGTCTTTTACAGTCCCTTACAACAATTTGCCTGGCTGTCCCCCATGTTTCACTTTAGAGGAATTACTTAGCAGACTGTCCACAGGGAAGAAGCTATTTATAAACCGTTTGGTACGTGCCCTGTTTACCCACATTCTTCCTGATGGAAGGGTGGAGAAGTGACAGTGTCCTGGGTGTAAAGGGTCTTTTAGGATGGTCTTTGCCTGCTTGAGCAGGCGGATTCATCCCCAAAGTTTAGGAACCTTTTATGATTCCTAGGTTTGACTTAAACCAATACCAATATATTTATCTGCAAATAGTCATGTACCAAACGGAAAATGAGTGGAAAATGCAAGAAGGTCTGGATGCTTGAAAGTAAAATATGAGGTAAATGGATGCTTTCAACATTTATGCACTCTATAGACATAAAATGGGGATTAATCTCAGGATTATTTGTTGGTTTCGGTTCTGTTTGCCTGCAATGAAATTCGTAAAAGGGCTTTAGCCCGTTATTATTTTACATAAAAAAGCAGCAGATTAACTGGAAATTGACAGAACTGATATAATTGGGTGCTTTTTATTATATGTCACAAGCCTGTTTTTTATTAGCTTGTTTTATATTTTGTTTACATTACCATCAATATTGTCATTGTGTAACTTTTTTAATGGTGGTTTTATGTTATGCTGCCTATGTTAGCTAGGTCTCAATGGGAAATGACCTGATCAAATAAAGATTAAAATAAAAATGTAAGTGTCCACAGACCCTCGGCTAACCTCGTTCATCTCTCGCACGCCACCGAGTTGTGTGCAGACATCTTGGAGCTGCCGGATCTGCACACTCTGGGACTGGGAGAGGTTCTGCAGCTGACTGAGCTGCTTGTCGCTCTGAGCCAAGGCTCGGCTCAGCTCACAAACCCGCTGCTCTGAATCCTCCAGGGATGTCTTCAGCCTGGATGCAATCACAAGCAAAATCACAGCAGCTGTAGTTCGTATGTTTGCTTAAAACTCTCATTCTTCTCCATGTCTGTTTAAATCAGGGGAGTCCAAGGTGAGGCCCAGGGGCCATTTGGGGCCCCTAGACTGATTTTTTTCGAGGCCTCCGACTGCAATTCAAGAATGATACAGATTTGGCTCGCCAGAACAGGTGGTTAACGCTCATGGAGACTTTTTATTTTTAATCAGGGCGATGCAATGGAAAAAGTTAGGTACAACATAAAGTATTCTTGTTTTAATAACCATGCTAAGTAAAACAGGACCACAGCGAGGCAGTCACTTTTAGTCAGAAGCAGACTTTGGTGAATCCTGATGTGCTTTAAATTAATTTATTAATACATTGAGTTTTTTCGACACAAATCCTGTTCTTATTGCTGAGGATAGACTAATTTCTTTGACAGCAAACTGAGTGGCTCTCTTTTAATAGGCAAAGCATGCTACCCTTTTTTTAAGTTTTGGATCTACAAAGATTTACACATTGCTTTAATACAACAAATCTGACTATTTTATTCATTCATTCATTGCATAATGTTTATTGTCGAGCAGATAAAAAATATATATTATTTTTCATGATTTTAGTTTTTAAATTATTAAATTTCTTTGTACTTCTGACTTGACGATTTTGGCCCATGTGACAAAAGGTTTGGACACCCCTGGTTTAAATGCTGTGGAAAGGCACCGCTTACTGATCTGCTCTTTCATTGGCTTGATGCACGTCTTCCCACGACTGCTGCAACCTGTGGAAAAAAACCCAAAAAAAACAACCCATGATGCTGCGTAAAAGGGAAGATTTTCCCCCCACATCAACACATCCTGATCTGTGGAGCATACTTTGTTGTTTCAGCAGCGAGCGCCTGCTCTAAGAAAGTGTAGGACGCCAGCGTGGAGGAAATGGTAGCGGACAGCTCAGTCACCGTCCTCTCCAGCTGACCCGTCTCCTCCTCTTTGTCTGTGAGCTTCTGTCTCAGGACACCCATCTCTGAAGAGATGAGAATAAGAGATTTTAAAGAAAACCTGAATGTTTGAAATGTTCACATCGAGGCAGAAAAACGGTGTGAAGGGAATAAAAGTTACCTGATGTCAGAATTGTGATTTGCAGATTTAAATCACTAATCTGCTGCGTGGCAGTTTGAAGATTCAACTGAGTTTCATTCAGCTCTTCTTCAATCTGTTGAGAATAGTCTTGTTAAATAAAAAGAAGGTTTTACTGTGAGTTTCAACAAGTTGTGACTTTTTAACACCTTTTTCAATGTTTCAGACATTACTCCCTGTAATTAAACCTGAAACTTGCCTAAATCAGAACATAAAACATTTAAGGCCTTAAATTAAAATGAGTAAACTTGAGACTTTAAGACCCTGCAGAAACTCTTATAAGAGATGTTTTGGACATTTTGAAGTGAGGTCCGAGGAGGTTAATATCAATATACCGCAAATTTATCTTCATGGCAATTTTACTGTATGCAGTATCGCAAAGGACAGTCTGGAGTGCAATAAATGTTAATTGATTATTTAGGTCCCATAGATTCAGGCTCTCTATGCCTTAATTATATGTTTGCTGACACATGTTGTTTAATGGAACATAAAAGGTTTAAGATGAAGGGGTGATAAGGTGGCGAAGTCATGCAGAAATGCCAGAACAGCAGACGGCAGCGACTTTTTCAATTAAACGTGATGGAAATAATGATTTTCTTTTCAATTAGCTGGATAGACAACTCATCATGTGGGGTCTTTGCTTACTGTGAAGACAAAGCAGAAAGACATTCACTATTTTCAACTGTCAATATTATCGCATTTTTTCCTAATATGATGCAGCCCTATCTTAGACTGGAGTAAACAGTTAATCATATGTTAATCAAGTACATATGGTCCACCTGAACACATCCTATGTACTTATGTGCTGGCAATATCTTTGATGAGGCAGAAAGTGTTTTAGAAGGCTTATTAAGATGTTCTGGTTAGGTCGTTAACTTAACTGTACAGCCATGATGCTAAGATGAAAAGTCACTCTTTTTCTGAGTAGCTGGATAGATCCTCTTTTATTATTGCAACATTCACCAACATTATTGCATCTTTCCATAATATTATGCAGTATTAATTTTCAATATTGGTTCTCCTATTACCCTGCAATAGTGGGGTGTCATATCCAAGATTTATACACATTTTTCATATCAAGATTCCAGATTGAAATCTTTAGAGTTCTTAGGCCTTCCATTTTTTATATAAATCACAAAACCTCACCATGCATGCATATGTATGTATGTATGTATGTATAGATGGCAAGATTTAAAGGATGTAAAACAAAAGGATGGAAGGAAATGAAAAGAAGGCATATAAAGAATGGACAGAAAAATAAGATAGAATGAAATGAAGGACAAAAAAAAGAAAAGAAGGACATAAGGAGGGAAAGTAGGTAGAACACAAGGGAAGAAGGGCAGTAGGACACAAGGAACCAACGACAAAATAAAGTTAGGTAGGACATAAGGAAAGGAAAAAAATAACAGACGAGGGACAAAAGACACAAAAAAGAAAAAAAAGAGGACTTGGAAAAACAGCACAGGGGACGGGGAAGAGGAATCCGAAGACCGAATTCCGTTGGCATTACTGAGTACCGATTCACGTGAAATTAAACTGTACCGTGTTTCGGTACCTAAACGCATCAATGTGACACTGAGGGAGTGGAAGAGTGGGCGATTTTCCATGCCGGACATGAACACAGCATTGCACGCACAAAAACGTAATGACGTCAGTAGCCGCTGGTACCGTCATCAAAGCCCGGCTGATAGAAAGCGCTTGAAAGTACGGCTCCACTTTTCAAGATGCAGATTACGCTCGCTGCAATAGTTTCAACGCGAAGAGCAAGGCCGGCGGCAGGAATACTTCTACTCTGAGGAAGCACCTGAGGAAGCACCTCAGGAAGCACCAGAGGAAGCACCTCAGGAAGCACCAGAGGAAGCACCTCAGGAAGCACCAGAGGAAGCACCTCAGGAAGCACCTCAGGAAGCACCTCAGGAAGCACCTAAGGAAGCACCTCAGGAAGCACCTAAGGAAGCACCTGAGGAAGCACCTAAGGAAGCACCTCGGGAAGCACCTCAGGAAGCACCTCAGGAAGCACCTGAGGAAGCACCTAAGGAAGCACCTCGGGAAGCACCTGAGGAAGCACCTCAGGAAGCACCTGATTTTTCTCAAGGCTGAAGAGACTTTTATTCGTTAGCTTCAGATCTACGGCTACAACTCCTGCATTCATACCGTTAGCATGTTTTTTAACAACTCAGATGTTACAATACAAACAGCTGGATGTTGTTTTCATATATTCATTAAACTTTATATATTGATTAATATATGTTAAATTGAAAAAATCTGAGATTTTATTCTTAAAAGAATTAACATTTATCACCACATAAACGCACACAAAATTACCGAAAACTGGTACCGTTGAGTACAGCTATCGAATCCCAGGTAAGCGGGTATTCGTACCGTTTTCGGTTCAAATGTGAAACGTACCCAAAAGTACTACTTTACTGTAAGCTTGAAAAGAAGTGTAGAAAACTTCAGAGGGGCGAAGTCAGACCCAGACCTCTGTTGTAGATGACTTTAGCTGTTCTAAACAACTGAAAATAATCCATATATCTGTGGGATAAAACGCCATAATAACCGAAACCAAATCTATCTGCTCACAAGAAACCAGCCTTGCTTCCTAATAACAGCTGTGTTGCAACACTACAGTGAAGCCTGATCAGCTAGAAACGGGCCAAGTCCACCAAGCTCACAGTCTTAAGATTTTCCACGCCTTGCATTTGTTTGAAAATGATTTTAAGTTCAGAACAAAATGATGAGTCGGAGCTGATCAACGACCTGACAGACTCATCAGGACATTTAACGTCCACTACTGTAGCGCTCTCTCACAGATATGAACATTTACAGTTTGACTTGTTTTAAATAGCTTAAATCAGGCCTCTCTCTGAACCGCTGTTAGACTTTCACAAATCTGAGGAACTCTTCAAACTCACGGATCTGTCTACTACAGGTCACTGTTGATGATTAAAGCAGCACAGATTTCCACGTTTAAAAACAATCTCTTTTCACGTTAGGACAAGCAGAGCAGAGGTGCGGGCAGAGGAAGATCTGACCTGCTCTCGCTCCTCAAAGGCTCGCTCCCTTGCAGAACAATGCTCGTCCCTTTCTCTCAGGGCAGTGGCTGCTTTCTCATTCAGCTGAGCGAGCGTCGGGGTCGTTTCCTGCAGGAGGCTCCTAACGGTGCAAAGCTACCAAAACATAATCACACAGAAGCATGAGTACAGCTGGAAACAAAGCAATATTTGTAGAAGAATATGGGTGCACTTCTGCAATAAGCAGACCTCATTCATCAAACTGGAGTGCTCCTCCATTGTTTGGGACAAAAGGTTAGAAGCCAAGTTCAGTGTTGCATGACAGGTCTTGTTTAGTGCAACCTGCAGGAGTTGAGAAAACACAAAACACATGCTGCAGATTAGGATCAACATTTCTTTCAGACGAAGGTCAATTCTCCTGGTGTGTACCTGGTCTGGATAGGTTTGGTTTAGAGCAGCTAAGAGCTCCTGTTGAGATCCAACACATTTTTCCAGAGCTGAGATTTCAGAGGCACAGTGTGTCCTCAGCTGCTCCATGGTGCTGAAAGCCTGGGAACAGAGATGGGACACACTGTTAACCTGTTAGAAACGCATCCAATAAAAATACCACATATAACTCGTGGTAAAAGGAAAGAAATGACTACATTTCCTGCAGGTACAGTTCTGTCCAAAAGTCTTGAGTTGTCATTTGTCTATTTGTCATTAAGTGAATTACTCAAAATGTTGATTTTCTTCTGTTCATTAAATGCATCAACAATAAAAACACATTTTTTCAGCCGATAAATGCATCAACAATCGGAGTAGTCTCTGATTCGCCTTTTGTTTTGAGCTCAGTAAAAATCAGATAAAGATGAGGAACATATGCTTTGATCCATAAATGGGACGTAATCTTGGGATTCCTTCATTTTATTCAACTAAAACCTCCATCAATGACTTTTCTTTTCATGCTAAGGGTGGGAGTTATTAAATAAAAGAAATATTGCATCAGGTGGCATGTTTACGGTAAAAAAATGTTTTTAAATGAACACTTGCCATAATTTGCAACATAAAACGAAATCTGGAAGAAATGTTTTGGCATTTTTAAGAGATTTAAACCAAGGCTGCACAATATTGGGAAACATGGAATTGCCATATTGTAACGACGATGGTTAACCAACCACCTGCCCTCTTTACTTCCCATCATCCCAGTGTTCCCACCACTCTTCGTCAGCTTTAGCATCTCAGCCACTAAGATCTAAAGAAAACCTGGATAACTACGGATCAGGACCACTTTGGGCTGTTGCACAGTAATGAATAATCAAGTATTATGATGCAAAACACCTCCGGAATAACTGGTCCTTACCGCCTCCTTGGCTGTGAAGGCTTCTTCCATCAGAGTCTTCATGTCGTTCCTCTGGTGAAGAACATCTTTTATCTTCTCCAGGATTCTTGTCTGAGAGACCTTTGATTTCTCAAGCAGGATCTTCATGTGCCCATACTATAGAGCAGCACAACAAATTTATATAAATAAATATATATTTATCAGCTGAGAGATATAAAATTAACATACATGAGAAACGAGGATCTGATGGTCCTCAGTGAGGGTTTCACCCATTTCCTTCATGCTGGACAGAGCTGCATCCGTGCCGCTGGTCAAAGAAGACTGCAGAGATAAAGTCACACACGCGAGATGAATTATGAAGCGTTATCTATGAAACAGTCTCAACCAACGCTCGTCTCACCATGGTAGCTCTCATGTCTTGCATAGCCTGGACGAGGTTCTGCAGAGAACCTCCATCATTCTCCAACTCACTTATCCTGCATAGAGCCTCCATGTAGAGGTCCCTGTACATCGTGGTCTAAAATTACAGAATACATGTGAATAATTCAAAACAAGCTAAAATGGTCCCTATAATTACGTTACATCTGCAACTGCACCATTGTTCTTACCTGACTGAGTTCAGTGTGGTCTGTCTGAACTAGCTTCTCTCTCTGGTCCGAAGGAGCCGGGCCTGAAGAGACACACCTGTGCAACCTGGCTGCAGCTAACTGCTGGACAAGGGCCTCCACCATGATCATGCTGGACATCAGCCTCTGCTCCAACTCCTGTCTGGGGAGGCTCTCCAGGCTACCAGAAGGTAAGCTGAAACCACATCAGGAGAGGTTTGCATCCATCCATCACTTCTGTCATTCTGCCCCAGAGCAGTTGTGGCTACAATGTAGCTCACCACCGTCGGTGTGTGAATGTGTGTATGAATGGGTGGATGACTGATTGTAGTGTAATGCACTTTGGGGTCTCTGGGGACTTGATAAAGCACTATACAAGTGCAGGACATTTCCATTAATCCATCCATGTATCCAGGGCATGGAGGTCATTAATTACTCTTTTTTTCCCACGGTAGATCAATTATGAAAAACAACCAATTGTTTTTAAGAACAAGAATCGATTACACAAGTTTAAATTTATTGTTGATCTCTAATCTACTATGGTTCAGCATTAACCATGCAGGTTCAAGTATACACTTACACTCCCACTAATATTTGATTAAACTTGTCTTTCTATAAATTACGATGACCACACATTCAACAAGCATCTGGCATCATTGTGGCTGGATATTTGACCTCTCTTCTTGGCAGAATTGGTAGGGTTGACCTAAACTGGTTGGTTTCCATGCATATCCATAACTCACAGGTTAGGGTCAGAAACTTAATATTAGTCTTAGGGTTGAAACAATTAATCGGATTAGTCGATTATCAAAATAATCGTTAGTTGCAGCCCTAATTAGCCTGCTACAACAAAGCCGCTGGCAGTGAGAAAGACCCTCAGCATGATGCTGCCACCGCCATGCTTGACAGTTAGTACTTTTTCACATTATGACCAAACAGTTAAATCTTTTGAGCTGTTTCGTGGTTGACGCATATATTATGTAAAACTAGCTGTACTGTGGACAGTAACAACGGTGTCCTCGCAGGGTCCAGGTCTGGATGTAGCCTTGCTAGTTCCTGGATTGTCCATGGTCACTCTAACCAATTTCTATTGATTCGAGGATGACAGTTTGGGTAAGATTAGAGATGCGCCGAACAGGATTTTCTGACCGATAATTTCTGGCGTTTTTTCAGGGTCTAATCTGACGATTTCTGAAGGTTTTTTTCTCTAAGGACACAAAGAAAACAGGGAATATGCACTGGGTCCTTAGAAAGATCCAGCAGTTTTATAACTAACAGAGTATCAAGTATTTGTTGCATATAAATAACTGATTTCAATTTTTTTTAAGTGAGGCAGATAGAAACAGAGAGAGAGACAAAGACATAGAGCACTCACTTCCAGATGAGAGGGTCGGTCACCGTGCAGGAATCAGCTACAGAGAATTCCCTCTTTTTCACAAATATCCCAGACGTGTTCAGACTGTGGTCCACCAGTTTCACAGGACTGGTGCCCACGCAGATGCTGTGTGATTCTGCAGGAACAGCTCTGTTTAAGGAGGGCATGAATGCAGCAAGAGGTGGAGCAGGAGCAGAGCTCATCTTTCCACATGCAGCGATGAGGAATTCTGCCATCTGCCGAAGCTGCTGCTGAAGTTGGCCCTCAGAAATCAGCGGTGCAGCTTCAGACTGTGGTGTCTTCCTAGAATCCTCCTTCTGTTCTGCAGCTGAGACTGGCTGCGGCTTCGAACCTAAAACCGTGGAGTTAAATAGAGGGCGGGGCATTGGACTTTCAAGGTGCTCTGCAAAGAACCCTGCATGGTCAACATTAACAGGAGCCACCAAACGTTTCTCAGCCTCGAGAGCAGAATCTTCAGCCAAAAACTTGTCTTGATGTGAATCCATAGGAAGCTTAAGTAAGGACAAAGATGCTCTCTTGACAATGGGACTGAGAAACTGCAGGGCTGAGGCAACCGAACGACACTCTGATAAAACCTTCAAAACATCAGGGGATGCTTCTGCGGCTTTCTCTGCAGAGTTACAGAGAATGGGACCCAAAGAGCCAAGAGCGCTGTCCTTCGCCTCGCTGGATTCAGGAGGCTGGGAAGTGGAGTGGACTACATAATCCTGTCCCTGTTGCATTGCTCCTTGCAGAGGAGTCTCTGCTGCAGCTGCTAGACGGCTGCAGTCAGACGCATCCATGGTTCTGTGGACCACTGAGGGTAAAGGAGTAGCTTCAGGATGTTCTGTATTCCCAGCGTCACCATCCATGGCTTTTAATGATGCGTTGGTCAGAGGAGATTCAGTATGGGGTGGTAGGTGAATATCAAACACAATTTCTCCATCCTTCAAATGGCTGTTAGTTTGTTCAGTGTGATCTTCAATATGAAGGCCTGTAAGTGGAGTTAACATAGTGCCAGGCAGGTCCTCAGAGGGATGTGAGATCTTCTCAGACACCGTGGCATCATCCGATTTGTCAGCATCCCCTACAGTTACACTGATGAAGCTCAAACCAGTGTTCTCATCCTGCCCATTAGGTACCATCCTTTTTATTTTTTTACTCTCTGTAGCCTGAGTGCTGCATGGCAGTGGGTCCTGAACAGTGTTTAAATTATCAGATGGAGGTGAGGAATTATATTTTACATCACAGTAGGGATGGTCTACATGATCTTTACCGTTTTCTAAGCCATTATCTCTGGCTAACATACTCAGATCCATGCTGTAATTGTATGAGTTGCAGCCAGAATCGATGTGAGAAAGGGGAATAGTCTCATCTGCAGGATCAGTGTCCTCTGAGATTTCGACCTCACCGCCAGTGCAGTTAATCGGCTTCAAGGTTAGTTCAGCCAGTCTATCAGTGGGATTTCCAGATCCCTGTGTGGTAGAGACAGGATCATTTTCACAGCTGCAGTACAGATGATCTTCATGTTCCACTGGAAACAGCTGGGTGCAGTCAGCTGAGTTTGTACCATCGCCTTGTGATGGATCCCAGGGGTCATTCCAGGGCAGAGGAATGGTCTCCTCCTGTAATCCAGTGGAGTCTGAAACTTCTACCTCACCTCCATCACAGGCAAAGGACTTCCAAGTGAAATGTTTCTCATCATCGGAGTCACCGATAGGGAGCGTAGAGCTGGAAATGTCGCAGACACTCAGTGAATCCGGCTGCTCAACATCAGGGTTGGAGAAGGGATGCTTCACAAGCTCGCTGCAGGACAGCTCCAACCTTCTGGGTGAAGCAACTGTATCTTCCACCTCAACAGTAAAAGTAGTCCCATCTTTAGGCAAAATCAAACTCTCTCCTCCACAATCAGAAGAGCCTGAGATCTCAATTTCATCCCCAGAACACATAAAAGTTTTGAATGTGACATCTTCAAGTCCACGAACATTGTGGGTGGTATCCGTAGGAGTGGGAATGGTTGAGCTCGCTTTAATTAATGGAGAACATCCGAACTGGGTCTGTGTGTCACAGAGATGACTGTCAGCCTGGGGAAGAGTTTATAGTGATGAATAACAAACAGCTAAAGGCAAGCAGTATTTCTGAATGTTTGCATAAACTCACCATGCTAACTTTCACAGTGTCACCGCTGAGCTGTGACTTTGACCTGAGCCTCGATGGCGGAGTCGATAAGTGCAGGATCTCGTTTCCCAGGCTTCTGAGAGGGGTGCGCTCGCCACTTCTACTGGAAGACTAATGTCCACAAAGGTTCATCATCAGCTACCCTCAGTGATAATCTCACACTGCGCACAGAAGAGGACTTACCCAGTCTTCTAAGCTGGAACGTGACATCCTCACTGGGATTAATCTGGAGTTCGCATAAACAACTCATCCAACTGCAAATTAAAATAAAAATCTAGTTTTAAGTCACAAATCAATTCTCATTTTGCTTAATTCATGACAGCAAATTAGAAAACATGCATCAGGCACATCAACAGACAAAACAGCTCAATCAGACCCTCGTTTCAGAATATTCTGTCCATTGCTGCTCTGTGTTCTGGCGTCTAAAACTTGCCAAACATTGGTTCTAGAGGACAAAAACTGCTCACTATCATAGACAGCTTTACTGGCTTAATGCTAATGTGGTTAGTCATGTTTCACTCTTAAAGCAAGCACTCCTAAACTGCAGACTATAAACATATATTAAAGAAAAGGCATATGTACAGGGGCTGGACAATGAAACTGAAACACCTGTCATTTTAGTGTGGGAGGTTTCATGGCTAAATTGGACCAGCCTGGTAGCCAGTCTTCATTGATTGCACATTGCACCAGTAAGAGCAGAGTGTGAAGGTTCAATTAGCAGGGTAAGAGCACAGTTTTGCTCAAAATATTGAAATGCGAGGAAACGTTTTCCTCCACCAGTATCACGTAGTGACCCGGCCACTATCCTGCAAGAAGAATGGCTTAAAATCCCTCTGACCACTGTGCAGGACTTGTACAGGTCCTTCTCAAAAAATTAGCATATTGTGATAAAGTTCATTATTTTCCATAATGTCATGATGAAAATTTAACATTCATATATTTTAGATTCATTGCACACTAACTGAAGTCTGTGGGAAGTCTGTGGGAAGGAAAAAGTGTGGCAGAAAACGCTGCACAACGAGAAGAGGTGACCGGACCCTGAGGAAGATTGTGGAGAAGGGCCGATTCCAGACCTTGGGGGACCTGCGGAAGCAGTGGACTGAGTCTGGAGTAGAAACATCCAGAGCCACCGTGCACAGGCGTGTGCAGGAAATGGGCTACAGGTGCCGCATTCCCCAGGTCAAGCCACTTTTGAACCAGAAACAGCAGCAGAAGCGCCTGACCTGGGCTACAGAGAAGCAGCACTGGACTGTTGCTCAGTGGTCAAAAGTACTTTTTTCGGATGAAAGCAAATTCTGCATGTCATTCGGAAATCAAGGTGCCAGAATCTGGAGGAAGACTGGGGAGAAGGAAATGCCAAAATGCCAGAAGTCCAGTGTCAAGTACCCACAGTCAGTGATGGTCTGGGGTGCCGTGTCAGCTGCTGGTGTTGGTCCACTGTGTTTTATCAAGGGCAGGGTCAATGCAGCTAGCTATCAGGAGATTTTGGAGCACTTCATGCTTCCATCTGCTGAAAAGCTTTATGGAGATGAAGATTTCATTTTTCAGCACGACCTGGCACCTGCTCACAGTGCCAAAACCACTGGTAAATGGTTTACTGACCATGGTATCACTGTGCTCAATTGGCCTGCCAACTCTCCTGACCTGAACCCCATAGAGAATCTGTGGGATATTGTGAAGAGAACGTTGAGAGACTCAAGACCCAACACTCTGGATGAGCTAAAGGCCGCTATCGAAGCATCCTGGGCCTCCATAAGACCTCAGCAGTGCCACAGGCTGATTGCCTCCATGCCACGCCGCATTGAAGCAGTCATTTCTGCAAAAGGATTCCCGACCAAGTATTGAGTGCATAACTGTACATGATTATTTGAAGGTTGACGTTTTTTGTATTAAAAACACTTTTCTTTTATTGGTCGGATGAAATATGCTAATTTTGTGAGATAGGAATTTTGGGTTTTCATGAGCTGTATGCCAAAATCATCCGTATTAAGACAATAAAAGACCTGAAATATGTCAGTTAGTGTGCAATGAATCTAAAATATATTAATGTTAAATTTTCATCATGACATTATGGAAAATAATGAACTTTATCACAATATGCTAATATTTTGAGAAGGACCTGTATATGTCATTCCCAAGATGAATTGAGGCTGTATTGGCCGCAAAAGGAGGCCCTACACCATACTAATAAATTATTGTGGTCAAAACCAGGTGTTTCAGTTTCATTGTCCAACCCCTGTAAATCTGGCATAAGAACAATAAAGAATTAAGCACAACAGAACCCATTAAAACAAACAAGGTCAAAACTAAGTCTCACTAATGTTGAAAGCCAAAGAATAAAAATTGGTTTCCAGGCAAGTTTTAAAAGTAGGCCATGAAGAAGCCCCTCTAATGTGCAGGTGTAGGTTATTCCACAATAAAGGAGCAGCAATAGAGAAGATCCTGCCCCTTCTGAGCTCTTAGACCTTGGTACCTGGAGGAGCTGCTGTTCGGCTGACCTGAGGGGCCGAGAAGGTGCGTAGGGATGAAGAAGCTCAGAAAGATACAACGCTTAAAAATGAAAAAAAAATGAATTTTAAAATGAACTCTAAAATGCCCAGACAACCAGTAGAGTGAGGCCAGAACAGGAGTAATGTGATCTGTTTTTAGAGTGCAGCTGAATTTTGAACCATCTGCAGACCAGAGAGCAAAGACTGAGTCACTCCAACATAAAGCCCATTACAATAATCCATCAGGATGAAATAAAACCATGGATTACTGGTTTTAAAGGTTGTCTGGACAGGAACGAGTTCACTTTGCCAACCACGTTATATGATAAAAGCAGGACTATACAACTGCTCTAATCTAATTGTCCAATATTAAATCATTGTCTAAACTAAAATCAAAATCTGTAACAGCTGGTTTAAATTATGGTTTAAAAATCCCAAATCAACAGTAGTGGACTCACAGGGGTGGCGTGTCCAAATACTATAACCTATGTTGTTTTTTTCATTAAAATTTAGTAGGTTTAGGGACAGCCAATCTTTAATATCCTCCCAGCAATCCAAGACAGCTTCAACAAAAAGCAGTCCTTCTGATTTCAGGACAGATAGATCGGACAATCTTCGGCATAGAAGTGGAAAGCAATTAATGCCCTTAATTATGGAACCTAGAGGTGTGAAAGTATAACATAGATTTGCTTAACACCAATAACAATAGGGCCACAAACGATTTTATAAACACAATTCACAGTTTGACTCTTTTCCAGAAAATCTCTAGACTGGCCAGAGTAATATCCCACTCTGCCACCTTAATTGACAATATTTTCACAAATAGCATCATAAATAAATCTTTAGGACTATTAATCAATGACATAAATGATCATTTACCAGTATTTGTTATATATGACACAATTTTCAAAAATATTAAAGAAGTTGTTTAATAATCAACAGGAATCATCCGTGGAAAAGCATAAAATGATCAGTGTAATTCAGTATAGGTTTGGATCAAAACCACCAACAACATTAGCTATATTACAGTCAATAGAAGAAATAACATCTGCAATCAATAATTAAAAACTTGTTGCTGGTATTTCTAGACATAAAAAAGGCATTTGACCCAATAAATCGTGATTTATTAATAAATGAACTGGAAAGAAATTGGATTAGAGGGACTCTGGTAAATTGGGTCAACAGTTATTTGGAAGACAGAATGCAGTTGGGAAATACTGCCTTTGAATGTTTGGACATTGCTTGTGGGGTTTCTCAAGGGTCATTGTTGGGGCCTAAGGTTTTCATTATGTATAAAAATGACATACAAAGTATGAGAACATGAAATTTGTATTTTTTCCAGATGACACCAATGTATTTTTTTTCTTGAAGATGATCGGGAGCAATTGTAAGATGATTTAACCAAAAAATAATAAACAAACTCAAATTGTGGTTTGATGGAAATAAGTTGTCCTTAAACCTGACCAAAGCAATATTGCCCAAGGACCAGGCTGGAGTGGATCTAATCTTGTCTATGATTAATGTATTAGTCAAATTTAGATTTATTGTGCAAATCTGTATAATCCTATATAATAACTCCATTTACTATGATCATTTACTTCCATTTATAGTTTATTCTGACAGTAATGAGTTTTATTTAAGTGCACATTTACTTTGTAGACGTTATTTGTTTAGTTATTGGTTTAGTGTTTTAGGAGGAAATCCTTTACTCATAAAATATATAATACCATGTTATCAAGTTTTACCATCTTTACTGATTTTATTTATTTTGTTTAGCAGGCGTAGGTTTGCTGGTCATTGTTAAAGAAACATTTTGACTACAAGCTAGCTACTCATGTCAATGATCAAGCAGATAATCAGAATCTGCTTATTGGTAAAACTGAACACCTACTACATGCTAAAAAAAAAACATGTTCAAAGTATCAGATTTTGAATTAGTGATGTGTTCAGAACAATAATAGTAAAGTATAAAGCAGCTACAGATGCTCCAATAGCGTTTGCCCATTTATAAGTTAAGGAAAAGCTAACGTTAGGATTCTTATAACGTTGTTAGGCAGTTACACCCGATCAAACTGTACAGATATTTTACTGCAATTATTCAAAACACGAGCGGTAAATTGTCTCAGATTACTATACCTTCCAGTGAACTTGAACCAGCGTTTCAAATTTGACGAATAAACCAGTGTATTTCTCGAACAGACATCAACCGCGTTACGTTCAAAACAGACCCCTCCTAACTCGAATTCAAAAACATAAACCCGGCGCTGCTATTGGTCGTTTCTCTTCTTCTTCTTCTTCTTGTATTATTTTTGGCAGTTGGCAAATAACGTTATGATGTGCATTACCGCCACCGACTGGTATGGAGTGTGGTTCTTCATGGTTTTAAATCTTATTTACTATTACAACAAATTCTATTTATTAATTTAATTTTCTTGAAAAATTTAATGATAATTTGAATATGTTTGCTACCTAAACTTCTTTGCAAAGTATCTCTCAAAATAAAATTTTCTTTAATACCTACAAATTCTCACCTTAAAATTGTTCTTTCTTGTTCATATTTCTGACACTTCAATATTACATGTTCTATTGTTTCCTCCTCTCCACAATGATCACATTTTCCTGTATTATGTTTCTTTATTTTAAACAGTGTAGAATTAAGTCCTGTATGTCTTATTCTTAATCTTGTAATTAATCTTTCCTCTTTTCTGCTCCTTCTTCCAGTTCTTACTTCTCCTACTATCTTGTTGATTCTGTAAAACCATCTTCCTTTCTTTTCTTCATCCCACCTTTTTTGCCACTCTTTCCTGATTCTCTGTTTAATTATATTTCTTGCCTCTGACCTACTAATATTAATTATAAAGCTAATGCTGTTTTGTGTTGCCTTCTTTGCTATCCTGTCCGCCTTCTCATTCCCTCCAACTCCTACATGTGCTGGTACCCATAAAAACACTAATATTAATCCCATTCTTTGTATTCTAAATAAAGTATGTTTTATTTTTCTCTTATTCTTACAGACGGTGCCCGCTTTCATGTAATTCTGCCACCTAGAGGAACTAAATTCAACTACAACATGGCGCTGCTCTGTTTTTGAATATTTTCTGAATAAAGACACTTCTGACGGTCTAATGTTTGTTTTTTAAAGGGATAATATTCCGGACGGAGTCATACTGGAACTTTTTTATATACTGAACCATTTAATAAATTGGAGTATCATTCAAAAGTTCATTTATTTCAGTACCTTTTTTTTACTAAGTAAAACATGAGACAGTTTAATTACACTCAGGCTGATGTTTTCAATCCTTTATTTCTGTTAACTACTATGCTTTTCTTGCAGCTAATGAAAACATGACATTTAGATTTAGATTATATCAGACTGATGAAAAACATTTTTAATCCAGAAATGAGGGCTCAATGAAAAGTATGTTAATGCCAGTTTAAAGGTTATTTTCAAAAGTTACTTTTAATCTGACAAATAAGCCAAATTGGAACACATATTCTAATTTATTGAATATGATTGTATTTCACAATGAGCTTTTTGTTATCCTTATCTTCATGGATGGCGTGTATAGTGTCTTTCATACTGATGGTATAATAAATAATTAAATGAAGCCAACAAGCAGAGTAATGATGGTAACACATTTTTAGATTCTGAAAGGTAGACCATATTTACTGGCACCCTTGGTAAAATGTGTAAAAAGTACCATAGTATCATCTTGTATTGGAGCAGCATAATCTCACACTTGATGTTTTTTTATGTAACAGCAGCATTTTGTCAATAGGACAAGTATTCTCCTGTCTTCTCCTATATCATTCCAGGAAGGTTGAGAGAGGGAAAGAGAGAGGGATCTTTTTTGCACAATCTCTGTACATCCTCCATGGAAGCCATTAAAGAAGATTGTTTTTGTGTCTTGGGAACCCTTTTTGTGTCATTTTGGCTACACATGTTGGATTATTACCCTGTTACTCAGTGAAAACAAATTTTCAGTTTTCTAGCAGATGCTCCAGTTTTAAAAGTCTTAGTGCTTCAACGTGTTTATGATATTATGCACTCTAACAAGGTCCTAAAGAAGGTTTGAAAGTGACCCAGAGCATCACAGATCCTCCAATGTACTTAACATATAAAAGAGGTGATTTTTCATATATGCATCCTGGGTTTCACACCAAACTTGTTTGGTGCAGAACAGCTCAACCTGAGTCTAATATGAGCAAAGCATGTGATTAAATTCCCATTAGAATTCAGCCAACAACAAGTGTTTACATTTGTGACAGTAGGCCAGAAAAGCCTTTATACTGGCATGCTGAATAAATGCAAAGGTTGTTATGGAGATCTGGTGACCCCAAGATGCCACTCTTTGCCATGTTTGTTTAACCTCCCTTACCATCCTGTTCACTGACCATGGGGGCAAGATAAATATGGATCCTCATCCAGTCTAGTGGCAAACAGACCAGTGTGTCACACTATTTGTTTATAACCAAGTCACGGATGACAAATTTTAAGTTCCAAGAAACTCTGAGAAACTTCATTATTCCACAGAAATTGTTAGGCATGTCAATACTTTTCTCACTAGTGACTTCATTAATATAAATATCGCTTAAGATGGTATTTCTTTTTTTTTTATGTTATATATAAAAAAAATTTAAATATATGTTAGTTTTTTGTGTGAGAGCATGATCCCGCAATAATATATACATTTATATATATATATATATATTTTTTTGTAGCACATCTTTAGCTTGAGTGAAAATAAATGTGGTCAGCAATCTATGATGTGACTTTGTAACAGAACAAGTTTTTTACACTAATGCTTCGAGAGCGGCCTGATGAGAATAACAAAATCTGAAAAAGGACAAAGAAAAACATCTTTCACACCATTTTTTATTTAACTTAACAGGAAAAAAAACTAAAATTCATCTAGTCAGGTTCCCAGAATGTCATATTAAAGGTTTGTCTCCTCAGAAACATTGCAGTGAGGAGAATTTAACAGGCAGTTTGTTGTTTTACTAAAATGGGTCCTTGGGTCGCTGAGATCCCGCAGGTCGGACCTGCAGAACCTCAGCAAACCCTTGTCCAAACCAGCAAGTAATGTCAGCCGTGTCCAGAGTGAAGAAGAAGAGTCTGTCTCTGCATCGGGTTCTCCTGTAAACTGATCTGGGATCTGCCGAGAGCACCCCCCTGATGGCAGCGGCGGCCTCCTCTGGACTGCGCAGAAACTTAAATCTGGGTCTTTCGCAGTCAGACGGTTCTGGTAGAGAGTAGTGGTTTTCAAGTAAGTCACAAACAACAGCACCCTCTTGTGGAGGAACAACACATCAAGCTTCACATGTCTTACCTGACAGATGTGCAGGAAGGAACTCCTCCAGCTGTTTCTGAGCATTAGGGGTAAAGTGCACATCCAGACTGGAAACCAGAGGCTCTCTGATCCAATCGGCAATGGTTGTACTAGAATCCCCATCATAGCAGGGCCAGTCCATGATCAATGCTGGTGGTTCGGTTTTTACGTAGTCTGAAACTCTGTTTTTGCTCTTACAGTCAGGTGGTGATGTTTCATCTTTGTTTACAAAGGACTCGACTTCTTTCAGCAAACTGACAGTTTCTCTGGGCAGAAACAACTGAGCCCCGGCAGTCTGTGAGTGTGTTAAAGAAAGACATGTTTCCGATTTCCCTCTCAGGTAAAGACCCTCATCTTTATCTTTATCATTTCTGCTGTCTTCTAGCTTAAATTGAGCATCTTGGTCTAGATCAAAGTTTAAGCTGCTTGTCACCTTGTTTTCAGAAACAGTTGGTAGATCTCTGTTGGATTCATGCTGTTGTGAGTCTAACACTCTCCTTGTGTGGGGAGAGTCATATTCTGGGATGTAAGGTTTGATGTCTAGGACAGGAGTGCCAGCAATCATGTCAATTCCTGAGAGATGCAGTGTGTCACCTAGAAAATAAATAAATGTGCATGATAGCAAAATATTAGGGTTGATGAAATGGTAAAAAGGTTCCTGGGAAATAAAAAAAACAGTGTAGAATAGAACAAAATTCTGCAAAGAGAAAACTACATCAGTCTCAAATGACAAATCCTGGATGCAAATTGATTTCACACCTTGAATTGTATCCAGCTTTGCCAGGGTTAGGCCAAGGGAATTTGGTCGGTGTGGACTTCGTGTTGAGTAAACTCCAACTCTCTGACCGTTCAGTCTGGGGGGCTTCACTTTGGCTTTGTAGCTCAGGTGTCCGTTTTTATGGAAAAGAAAAATAATCCTGCAGAAATGAAATATTATCAGTAAAGATATAGATTACTCGTTCACAACACACTTTATTTGAGCAGAAATTGCAGACAAAGTAGCAAAAAACATCCTATTTTGACATGCTTTGCCTCCCCTGAACAGACCAGGACCATTTTTATAAAGTGGTATAATTGAAAGGAAGGAAGTTGACTGCTTAAGGTAACCTCAGGATTTCATTTTTGCTCTGGAAAGATGATTTTTGTATCTTCAAGTGATGATTCTCAGCATGGGCTGCAGTTTAAAATGGTGCATTGTGAAGTGACCAGGATGAGGGTCAGCTCCACTAAGTCTGAGGGTCTCGTCTGCTGTAATCTGATCCGGTTTATGCAGGTGAAGAAGGAGCTGAGCTGAAAATCATGTCAAATCACCAACTTTGGTATCAAGTGTCTGAAATGACCCCAGGTCAGATATTGAACCTATTGGAGGAGCAGTATAGGCCTTCTGACCAGGGAATACCTTTAAATCCCCACGAAGAGCTCCAGAATGTCACTGGCAAGATGTTACGGGGTTTACCTCCTACAGCTGTTAATTAACTTTGTTAGATGTACTAGTTCTTTGCTATGGTTTATTAAAAGGAGATAACGGTAGGTCAGAAGGTCATGAGCGGGTCATGTGGGAGTTTATCTTTTTGTTGTTGTCTACATAAAAGATGAATAAACTGAAAATCTAATGCAAGTGATTGGACAATCAACTTATTTTGCTTTCACAAAATCCCCCTGAGTGTTTTCTAAGCTTGACAGATTAACAGAATGTCCGTGAAAAATTCAGTATAAGTGTAGCCTACCAGACATGCGAGTACTGTTCAAGGCCCACCAGAGCATGCTCTGGGTTGTTAAAAACGCTCTGCTGGATTTGCAGCTGTGCCCGCGATGTGCCACAGATAGTTGGCTGCCTGGGTGTCCCGTTCTTCATGGAAAAACAGGAACTGATGTAACCAATCGGCACCATCCGGATCTTTCCTGCAATGTGACACAGTACAGTCAATCCAAAGACACAACTTTAGGTTTAATGTTGCATAAAATTTTAACTTTAAAAATAAAAACAGACACTTTAATCATAACAGCACATGTATATTACATTTGTTTAAATATAGCTTTACTGTGTGGGAGGTCTGGACTTTAGGCAGCCCAGTTTAGCACTAAGACAATGAAATGTTCTGAATTCTGAACGTTTTTATAAGCATGTGGTCATCATCGTTTTTCTATGTTTAACAACTGCAGCTATAAAACATGACATTGGTATGAAGGTGATTTAATGTAATCTTATTAATGTTCACATAATTACTTACAATGCAGAAGTTTAAAACCACCACTAAGCGAAAGTGCTTTTGATCAATAGTTCTTCAGGCTTTTTGAAGTTCTGTGAATAACTGTTTTTAATCATTTTGTTTTCAGTCCTGACAGCTGATCCTGACAACACGTTGGGCAGTATGTGCATATTAAATAGAACGAAGGTGGACATATGAAAATATCGACCTTGCTCTAATGCATCTTGGGCTGATAATGAAGGTGATGAAGGTGTGCAGTCTTTTTTATCGTGGCCAGTAAGGTCAATCTTTGACATAGCAGTCTGAAGTGACATCAGATGTTTGCGATGAGCTCTGACGGCACCGTCCAACGTCTGCCTGTTTAGGAAAAGATGGAAAAAAAAGATTATTATTTAAGATGGAGGGTTGGGAGGTCTGCACCTAGAAAAGCCCACTGCAACGCTGGAGATGTCTTACCTCCCAGCTTCAGATTCTGGTTAAAGGACTATATCACCTTAACAGAATGTGGACGACCTTAAATCACTCCTAGTTCAAAATCTGAAATACTTCAGATGGTCAAACCTGGACTGGCTAATTCTACTCTGAATAATCATTCCTAAAAATGCATCTTGCATTATCTTTTACCTATTTGTAAAACCACAAAGCAGGCCATTTCAGTGGCAATTTAGACCACCTTAAAAAGGAGGAAACTTCAAAATGTCAATAATTAGGCAAGTCAAACCTGAACTAAATTAATATACAATGAACAGAAAGGATTTAAAATATTTGTATTCAATAAAATAAATAGAAAACAAAAAGAATATTTTTAGTGACTATTTAAGCACAATAATCAATTATTTTAAAAAGATGGATTACAGTTACAACAAACAAAAAAAAGTCTATGATCCATGAAACCTTCATTTAATTAATGAAACAATAATAACAGTGATTTCAATGACAGTTTTTACAGCTGGTTCACTTTAAATCAGGTCCAGTTCTAAACGCAACCAAAAGTTAGGTAACTCAATTAAAAAGGGGCTAATTGTAAAATACAATTTTTGATTGGTGAAAATTTGATTCCACTTACAGAAACACACAAATAAGGACTGTACCGAACTCTATAATAGTCTGACTGATTAAAAAAGGCTCTGCAATCATGCATCTGAATGAATTCTGAAGTTAAACAGAGGTTTTAGAAAATGCAAATAGTCATGGTCATGTTTAATATCTTGAAAATTATCCAGTTTTAACTGTTCTAAGTACTGTGGTTTTCAAGCTGGACTCAGTCTAAGCTAACTTTAAGAAACTACTTTAGGAAGTATTTACTCATTTTAAAATCGTCCAGTAAAGGTTTTATTCTGTTTTTCAAAATGCACTGAAATGAACTTTTCTTTATTTAGACGAAGAAAAAAAAAAACTTGTTCTACATATCACAGGAATAAATAAAATAATCCAGGTTTGATCAGTCTGAGGGTTCTTTGTAATCACAGTTGATCCAATGAAGTCCAGATTCCTTAAAACAGTGAAATAACCCAATGACCAACAGCCCAATCGGATGCTAACTTCAGCTTGGTCTTGTTTAAGTTAAACATACCTCAGATTTTTTATTTCTTTTCGCATCACAGAAACTTGTTGATTTATCTTCTTAACGTTCTCCCCACAGTGCTCACACCGCGGAGTCATTTTATGAAAATAAAGAGAAAACAACCACAGAAAACAGATTCGTCCACTCAGCCTTTAGCTGCTAACACAGAAACAAACTGGAGCTGAAACGTCATCCAAACGTCAGCGTGGAGGAAGCGGCTCGACGTCAGCGTGGAGGAAGCGCGTGTTGGATTTTATAGTTGGCCAACAAAGACTGTTTACGGTGAAAAACTAACCGCTCACCTAAAGCATTAAAGCGCCCCAGATGCTCATGTACAGAGTACGAGGCTATCCAATGACCGATTTAGTATCGTTAACCAAAATGTTTTTTCCACGGCAGAAAATTCTTAGACGGATTTATGTTGTTGTTTGCATATTTGTTTCCAACAGCAGGTGGCAGCACAGAGGTGGGTGGAAAGATCAAAAATGGCCTTGGGGGCTTTATGTTATAACAAGAAGTAGACATACGGGTTTTATGCCGCGTTTTAGAGCTCTTGTCTTAGTAGATGCCAGAAGACAATTGTGTATTTTGTGCATTTAGCACTGGCAGCAATTGAAATCATTTAAAGCTACAAGTTAATAAACTGTGATGCTCTACAGGATCTGATATAAATTCTTATAAATCTATTTATTGTTATTGACAAAACTAAAAGTAAAATAAGTTGTGCCAAACTTTCCTTTTGTGGCTGGAACATTATCTTGATAACAGCTTAAAACCAGTTAAGCTCTGAGAAGGAATAGTCCAATTTGGATGTGATATGGTCTGCATCCTGACTAATTTGGGGAATGAAATTGACCTATTAGACAAGGAGCTGACATGTTTAGACCATGGACCAGGGGTCATAAGTGAAATCACATTTGGAGGAGTGTCTTAGGGAGTGTCTGCAGTGGCCGAAGGTCAGCGAACATAGTGATTGAAGGTCAGCAGACTGAGTGAATGCTTTATTGAGACAACAGAGAGCATTACCAGGACTTGATGGAGTTTGACACGGGTCTCAGATGGCTGTATCATGCTGGTGCCTTACATATGGGTGTACCAATGTCACAGTAGCTCAATATTGAGACTTCAAAGGTCGCCTAAGACAGACCTCAACAAGGAAGATTATCATCAAGAAGGAAGATTGTCATATCGTCCAAGAAGCCCTTGGCCATTCGAGTTCAGGAGTATATAGTACCGGTATATATATGTAGTCAGTCAGTCAGTCGGTCATTTTCTACCGCTTCTTTCATAGTGGGTCGCGGGGAAGCTGGTGCCTATCTCCAGCAGTCTGCGGGCGAGAAGCAGGGTACACCCTGGACAGATCGCCAGTCCATCGCAGGGCAACACACAAACAACCATGCACACACTCATTCATACACCTAAGAGACCAATTAACCTAACAGGCATGTCTTTGGACTGTGTGCAAAGGTTTTAGGCTGGTGTGAAAAAATACTGTAAACAAAGAATGCTTTCAGAAATATAAATGGTTGTTTATTTTTATCAATTTACAAAATGCTAAGTGAGCGAACTCAAACATACAGCCAAAGTCATTAAGAACTTTCTTCAGCGTAAAGAACAAGACTTAATGGAAGTGATGGTCTGGCCCCCACAGAGCCCTGATCTCAACATCATGGAGTCTGTCTGGGATTACATGAAGAGACAGAAGGATGTGAGGAAGCCTAAAACCACAGAAGATCTGTGGTCAGTTCTCCAAGATGTTTGGAACAACCTAACAGCCGAGTTCCTTCAAAAACTGTGTGCAAGTGTGGCTAGAAGAACTGATGCTGTTTGGAAGGCAAAGGGTGGTCACACTAAATATTGATTTGATTTAGATTTTTCTTTTGTTCGTTCACTGCATTTTGTTGATTGATGAAAATAAAAAATGAACACTTCCATTTTTACAGCATTTTTTCATACCAGCCTAAAACCTTTGCACAGTAATGTATCTGTTAATTATTATGATATCCCGCTTGTAGCTAATAAAACACGAAATTTAAGATAAAAAACAAAATGTAAATAAAAAAAAATTTTCAATCCCTTTTTAATACAGAAATATGGGTTTAATGGGTTTAATGAAGAATATGTTTAATACCTGTTCAATGGTTGTTTTTTTTTCAAAGGACGCTTTTAATCTGACAAATAATCCTCGCCCAAATCCTTATTCTAATTCATTGAATATGTCTGTACACATGGCTTTGTATCAGTTCAACAATGAATCTCATGTTTGCATTATTACCGATGACCAACTGTCCTGCCAATGTTGTGGAGAAATCTACCAATGTTGCTCCTAGGATCATGATGTGAGCCATCTGATCTGACTTCTGGTCACCTCTAGTGAATCTGATGCTATTGTTAACTGTGGTCTACCTGTTTTACTCCTCTTGAGACAGCCTCTTGAAGGAGTACAAAAATAAAACCATTAAAGTCAAAACGTTTTCTATTTTTAATCTGACATCCTTTACAATGCCAACTTCTTCCGGCTCGCCGTCGGGCCGACCAAGCTGCACGTTACCATGGTGATACGGTCTCTGTTGTCCTCTTTCAAGACTGGGACTTTACTTAGAAATATATACCGTATGTACTTGTAACTGTCTGTAATGCTCCCACCACTATGCTTACTCTAATTTATGGCATTTATTACCAACCCCTCAATCTCATTGTGTTGGAATACAGACTTAGACTCATAATTAACAAACATGGATGTCTAAGAAAGTCCTTATTTACTAATGGAACTATTTTAAGATTTTGTTCTGGTCTAGGTTGAATTTGTAATTATTGTGTTTATATTCTTCTAAACTTGCTTTTTCAATCCTTCTTAAGGTCTTTCACTGGATTTTCACTCCATACACTTAAAAATAAACATCTAAATCAGCGTTTTTCACAATATTAACATGTTTTTCTGGCTCAGATGAAAATAATGACCAGCCTTTTATGATGTAAGCAGTGAATTTTATTTTATATTTTTTACAAAATCAAATTAAAGATAACCCACTATTACAAATACAATGTTGAGCTTTCAGTACAATTGTTAGATATTGCTGCTTAAATAAAGAAAGAAAATGTCATCTCTTTGCTTATTCCATGGTACAAAAAAAAGATAAATTTGTATTAAGCTTGCATTAAAGCACATTTCAGAATAAATAACCATGCAGGTTGGATTTGCATTCAAGCGTTTTTAAACAAGCAGTAAATGGCTCTCTTCAATAAGAAAATGCAAACTAACCAAAAGAAACTTTAGACACACAGTGTGACCTACAAAAAAAGATCTGGCTTTGCGTGATCTGGACTGCAGCAACATCCGAACGGGAATGTTTAGAACTGATTTCCTGGAAGATATTCCTGAGGCAGAGGAGGACTGGACAGCGTTGGAACTGAGTAAGTTTTGTTTTGTTCAGCTGTGTTCATCAGCTGTGTTTCATTTAAACCTGGAAAAAACACAGACAAATGGTTAATGAGAGTTCAGCTTAAAGAAGATCATCAGAAGCTCTAAAATTACCACCGCTCCATGGCGTTCCTACCTTTATCTGCTCTGTTGTTTTGCGAAGGAGAGATGTCATCTTCATCATCAGGGCCCAAGTCCTCTATCAAGACCTGGTCTAGGATCTCTCTGCCTCGTGACTCTGTGTAGAGGGTCTCTACCCGGGAAGGAGCTGAGGGAGGAGCAAGAACTGCAGCTGGGACAGAGTCTTGGGATGAAGCATGGACTAGAACTGTATCAGGAAATTGAACTGGGACAGGAACATCATCAGGAGCTTGAAGCTGGACTGGAACATCATCAGGAGCTTGAAGCTGGACTGGAACATCATCAGGAGCTGGGATTGGGACCACACAGGAAGCTTTTACTGGGACCAGGGGGGCATAGGAAGCTTGTACTGGACCTGGAACAGCTTGAGCTGAATCTTGGACAGGAACTGGAGCAGAATCTACATCTAACTTCCCAAAAACTGAGTTCCGGGCCAGTTCAAGAACTGGAACAGGAGGAGTTGCATCTAGATTTGGAACTTGTTGTGACTCCACACCCAGCATGGCATTCTGAGAGCTCAGTATCTGGTCCGAGATGACATCAGCAGGTGCAGGCACCACCACTACTGCAAGATCACCTGCCTCTTCCTGAATAACTGGAAACTGTAGGATGGGATCGGACTTCTGAGGCCTCCCTCTCCTCTTTGTGCCTCTGTTGTTCTCGGCCCTCGATCTTTTCCTTTGGCTCTCCACCCTGAAAGAGTTCAGCTAATTAAGCTTAGCCGCAGAGGACACTAACACAGGGCTGTGTGATACGTTTGCAAAGCTAATAGTACAAAGTCCTTGACTGTGATCTGGGGCATCGGTAGACCCACCGGAGCAACCTTTGGTTCCCTCTTGCTCCATACTCAGTATAAACGAGACGAGAGATAAGAAGCGAGGGAGCTGATAGTGTTATATACGTGCACTGTAAAGCACAGAAAGATTAGAGGTGAGGTCAAAACGTCTACTTTGACGCTCCTCTGTTTTGGCTTAAATAATTAGCACAAGTATTGAAATTTGAAGGAATTCCTCTAAGATGTGCTACAAGCTGCACAAACACTGACAGGGCTTTTCTTAAAATAAATTTACCCAAAAACCCACTGGTTAGTTTCCTTCTCTTGTGCTTCAGCTTTTCTCTTCCTGAGAAGCTCCCTGTCTCGCAGTCGCCGCCGGATCCCACCTGAAACAAATGTTGAAGAAAACATATTTATGTAGCGCACCATAGGCTCAATATGAACTGATCTGCAGTCGTGACACATGAAACAGAGTCTTGGGACATCAATAAAAGTAACAAAAAGTAAGAAAAATAATAGAAAGACCTGCTTTATTGTGATTTTTCCTTACTGGCTACACTCTTAGAAACATATATGAACGTCTAGCTTTAAAATAAATCTCCAGAGTAAGAAAATGTCTCTGCAGCTTGTTATGACTCCCTCAGAGTGCATAATCAACCAAAAGCAATTACCTTCCTCCTCATTCTGGCTTTTATTCTCCGGTTCTTGTATTTTCTCCTGTTGCAATGTCTCCTCCATTCTGTCTGCAGCTATGAATGAATTCAACTGTAAAGGCGTGCAAGCAAACAGTAGAGAGGACAGAGAAAAAAAAAACTTCTGTTGTCTATTCCCACCCCCTAGATGAATTATCTGGTTAAACATTACTCACAGAGCTGGGAGAGTTCTTGCTGCTTCGGCCTTATCATGTTTGTAAAGCTGGAGGAGTTGGCAAAGAGCTGTCAGAAAGTAAAGCAAGAGCATGTTGTGTTTTTGCAGGCGTATGGAGGCCCTGGGTGTAAACAGCAAAAACAATATATAAACCTGGAGAAAATGCATGCATGTAACCTGCTGAGTTATTTTTACTCCTGTCCAAAAGGTCAAGTTCTGTTCAGTTTTTTGCATAATATAAAAATAATTTCTCCAAAAGCTTTTTATTATTTCTATAATCATAATAGCTATCCATAAAATATCAAAGATTTGTTTCTATGATGAAGTAAGCTTTGCTGCAGGTGTTTAAAACAGCACAAAACAAAGTGAGGAATCCCGCCTTCATACTCCAGCAGGGTTTATCCCCTTCTTATCTGTCAGAAGGAGCGCGCTCAGTTGGGGAGTGTTCTCAATCTGCTCACAGCATATTGAGTCCTGATGTGTGTGTTTGAGCCACTCAGAGGAAAATAAAACCAGCCGAATAGATTAAATGACAACAAACGTCCAGCTGTTTAGGGAATGCTAGAGGGTTCCTTTAAATTCATATAAATGGAAATAGGAAACACTAAGTACACCCCATCATTCAACAGCTAGGGGTACAACCTCAAGCTGTTTTTCTTTCTGACATCATCAGTCTCACATCGTTGTGGAGGAACATTGAGCCACCTTTCTTTCCAGCGTTGCTTCAGTTCATTGAGGTTTGCAGAAATGTGTTTCTGCACAGCCCTCTTAAATTCCCACCACAGCATTTCAATCAGGTTGAGATCTGGACTTTGATTGGGCCATTGCAGCATTATTGTCCTTTTCAGCCATTATGTTGTAGGTTTGCTGTTTGGGACATCGTCCTGTTGATGACCCAATTTGGACCAATCTACAGCCGCTAGACAAATGGCCTCACATTTGGCTCTAGAATAGTTTGGTAAACAGAGGAGTTTATAATTAGCTGACTTACTGAAAGGTGTCCAAAAACAAGCCCAAATCACCAGCCCTCCACCACCGTGCTTGACCGTTGGAATGAGTTATTTAAGCTAATGTGTTGTCTTTGCTTTTCTGCAAACATTCTGCCGTGTATTATGACCAAACATCTCTACTTTGGTGTCATCTGTCTAATGGCAATGTTACACCGCCATGTTCTTTTTAGAGAAAAAGAACATACAGCTATACAGCTGCTAAAAATGGCCACCTTAGCAGAACTGAACTGAAATTCCTTGTTTGTGGGCAACTTGGTGAATAAAGCTGATCGGGATTCTTTTTAAACATACAATTATCTGCTATAATTTATCCATACATCTCACTCCTTCTGTCCCTTAAAGACTGAATTCTAATTTGAGATCGTTTGAATCAAAACTCCTCTGTGAAGTTGGTTTTTGGTATCTAGAGGTTCTTTTGTGACCTCCCAGAAGAGTTGTTGATGTGATCTTGGAGTAATTTTGGTAGGTCAGCCTCTGCTGGTTAGGTTCACCACGGTTCCAGGTTTTCTCCATTTTGTGGATAATGTCTCTCATTGTGTTTGCACAGAGTTACAACGCCTTAGTGATGGCTTTGTAGATAGATATCAGCTCGATATCAACAAGATATCAACGACTTTGTTTCCCAGTTGTTTTTGATTTTCTGCAGACCAGAGCATGACTTTCTGCTTTTTACGATCTTTAAACCTACTTCATGTCATCAGATTGTCAGGTTCTATAAAAGTAATTTCTGCTTTATCACAGTTAGTTCACCATTTAACATGGACAGTGGGGGTAGGTTAGTTTCATGTGTTTTTTTATGTTAATAAATGAAAGCCTCATCTGTATTTACTCAGGTTACATCTGTCTGATATTGAAATATTTGATGATGTGAAACATTTACAGTGTGAGAAAGAGGCAAAAACCAATGAAACCTGTAAGGGGACTAATACTTTTTTATTCCACTCATGACTTGCTGCTGGTAACACTGGAACATTTTTATGTCTGAATGATTCAAAGGTCAGAGTTACACTACATGTCTACAGACTTCTCTTTTATGGCTTTTCAGGTCAGCAGGTTATTGTCCTTATTTAACCCTAACCCTACCCTGCTGAGCTAAAAAGAAGAGAAGACAGAAGATAGGAAATACTTTAACATACTTTCAGAAAGACTAAAGAATTGTTTATTAAGACCCTTTAAAAGACAAGAGTCTGGCTGCTTGGAAGCAAAACAAATCAGAGGAGAATATTTGTTTTGTGTTGTGACTTAAATACCTGCAGCCTCATGAAGTCTGGATAAAATTAGAAAGTGACATATAACAGTTAAAAGACTGAATTCTGAAATAAATTGTTGCAATTCCCTACAGATCTCCAAAAAAATAAAGTGTGGAGGTCTGTTAATCAATCAACATTTCTTTAAATATAAAATGTAAAAACATGGAAGACACATTAACAGCACACAAAAAGTGTGTCCATTCTCAGTGCTACTATTAAAAGCCAATTTGATAAATAACTTTAAAAGCACCAGATGTACAATAGAGCAGAAGTTGCAGGGAAGCTTATTCTATATCCTGGGGCAGCATCAGCAAAAAAAACAATTACCTCGCTGCTTGTACTTCAACTTTGGTACTTCAAAGGTGCATCGATCTGAAGACCTCTGTGCCTTCTTCTATTTACAAAGAGGGAGAATTTCTGAGGCATAATATGGGGCAAGGCCCTTCATGGCATTAAAAACAAACATTAAAATGTTAAACTGAATTCAGAAATTAACTGGAAGCCAATGGGGAGATGCAGTTGCGTCTGGATGTGTTGGTTAAAAGATGGACTGCAGTGTTTTGGAATACTACTATTACCCAAGACCACTTTGAAGATGAATAGAAGGTCTGGCTGATCAAAAGGAAAATATAAATACATACAGGTCCTTCTCAAAATATTAGCATATTGTGATAAAGTTCATTATTTTCCATAATGTCATGATGAAAATTTAACATTCATATATTTTAGATTCATTGCACACTAACTGAAATATTTCATGTCTTTTATTGTCTTAATACGGATGATTTTAGCATACAGCTCATGAAAACCCAAAATTCCTATCTCACAAAATTAGCATATCATTAAAAGGGTCTCTAAACGAGCTATGAACCTAATCATCTGAATCAATGAGTTAACTCTAAACACCTGCAAAAGATTCCTGAGGCCTTTAAAACTCCCAGCCTGGTTCATCACTCAAAACCCCAATCATGGGTAAGACTGCCGACCTGACTGCTGTCCAGAAGGCCACTATTGACACCCTCAAGCAAGAGGGTAAGACACAGAAAGAAATTTCTGAACAAATAGGCTGTTCCCAGAGTGCTGTATCAAGGCACCTCAGTGGGAAGTCTGTGGGAAGGAAAAAGTGTGGCAGAAAACGCTGCACAACGAGAAGAGGTGACCGGACCTTGAGGAAGATTGTGGAGAAGGGCCGATTCCAGACCTTGGGGGACCTGCGGAAGCAGTGGACTGAGTCTGGAGTAGAAACATCCAGAGCCACCGTGCACAGGCGTGTGCAGGAAATGGGCTACAGGTGCCGCATTCCCCAGGTCAAGCCACTTTTGAACCAGAAACAGCAGCAGAAGCGCCTGACCTGGGCTACAGAGAAGCAGCACTGGACTGTTGCTCAGTGGTCCAAAGTACTTTTTTCGGATGAAAGCAAATTCTGCATGTCATTCGGAAATCAAGGTGCCAGAGTCTGGAGGAAGACTGGGGAGAAGGAAATGCCAAAATGCCAGAAGTCCAGTGTCAAGTACCTACAGTCAGTGATGGTCTGGGGTGCCGTGTCAGCTGCTGGTGTTGGTCCACTGTGTTTTATCAAGGGCAGGGTCAATGCAGCTAGCTATCAGGAGATTTTGGAGCACTTCATGCTTTCATCTGCTGAAAAGCTTTATGGAGATGAAGATTTCGTTTTTCAGCACGACCTGGCACCTGCTCACAGTGCCAAAACCACTGGTAAATGGTTTACTGACCATGGTATCACTGTGCTCAATTGGCCTGCCAACTCTCCTGACCTGAACCCCATAGAGAATCTGTGGGATATTGTGAAGAGAACGTTGAGAGACTCAAGACCCAACACTCTGGATGAGCTAAAGGCCGCTATCGAAGCATCCTGGGCCTCCATAAGACCTCAGCAGTGCCACAGGCTGATTGCCTCCATGCCACGCCGCATTGAAGCAGTCATTTCTGCCAAAGGATTCCCGACCAAGTATTGAGTGCATAACTGTACATGATTATTTGAAGGTTGACGTTTTTTGTATTAAAAACACTTTTATTTTATTGGTTGGATGAAATATGCTAATTTTGTGAGATAGGAATTTTGGGTTTTCATGAGCTGTATGCCAAAACCATCCGTATTAAGACAATAAAAGACCTGAAATATTTCAGTTAGTGTGCAATGAATCTAAAATATATGAATGTTAAATTTTCATCATTACATTATGGAAAATAATGAACTTTATCACAATATGCTAATATTTTGAGAAGGACCTGTACGTTTCCTGTATTTTCATGTTTAAACATCTTCAGATAAAATCCAACAAAATTTTTTAAACCGATATGGACTCCTTCCAGGTATGCATGGGCCTCCAAATTACCGAGGCTGTCAGCCACATTCAGCTCCTAGAACTGAGGAATGTTTGTGTGGATTTGATCAAACTTAAACCAGTCAGTGATGCTACAGCGCCATCTGCAGGCTACAGTTGTAGCAACTAGAAAAGGTTTCCCTTAACAGCTTTGAAAACAGCTAATAACATGGTTTAAGCTCTAGAATATTATAAAACATTTTGTCTTCATTAAAAAAAAAAGAACTCAGGAACCACATTTAGAAATATTCTGCAGTCCTTTGTGTCTTCAGGACTTCAGGGTCTCAGGAAGTAAAGGGTTTGGGTTGAGTGGGGGAGGCCCTGCCTGCCTGATGCATGCACAATGCTCTCTTTACTCCAAACCAAATGCACACCTCCTTCCAAGCCATGAGTCCCAGCTGAGAAGAAAGAGGAAAAAAGGCAAGCATTTTTCAGCCTAGTGAGTTTATTGGAGACACTGTGGACGTTTTTTGTTTTTTTTTTTCAGACAAAATATAATTTTACAACAGTTCTTCAGTTAGACTATGTTACATACTGAGCTGTTAATGAAGCTGAACATAGAGTTCAATGCATGGCCTGTTCCACCCATGCATCGTTGCACATGTATTTTGAATACTTCCCTAGTAGACATGAGTAGAAAGTGTTACATCTTGTCAATAAGGATACGATGCAAGGAATTATTGGAAGTAAAAATTTTAAGGTAAATTAAATGTAATTTGAGTCGAATTTTGAAAGCTCTAGATACAGTTAAGACTTTTAGTCGTAAAGTTAGATTTTTAAATGTAGGACTTTTTATGACTTGTTTAGACCCTGCAAACCCTGGTACAAGATGGAAGCAGAAATTAGCAGAGGTACATTAACCAGAACCCGTTGGATTACCCCTTTAGTGACGTCACTATAAACCTGTGCAAGTGGAAGCTTGTTTCTGGAGTAGATTTGATTTTGGATAAATTACGTTTAATAATAAAAACACTAGGGGGGAACGGACTGTGGCATGCTCTACATGTAACAAACTACATCCGAAGCGCCTTGATTTATTTGACAAAAAGATCTGGATGGTAGCGTCAAAATAGTTCTTTATTATCGACGTTTTTCGATTCTTATTGTGACGTTGAAACTTTTTTTCCCTCGCAGAAACCAGCTGCACCACAGCTCCGTTTCGTGGGGGCCGCGTCATGTTTTCTGACTGCAATGCCCCTTCCAGGGGCGATGGGCGGTTCAGGGCGTAGGGGGGCGCTGTTGAGCATATATTTTGTTTCAGTCCCGTTTCCCTCCATGGTTTCCCCTTCTCCTCCGACTAACTTAGCGTACGGCTCACTTCATTACACAGCCCTATATTCTCCCTCCATAAGGGGCATCTCTGCCGTTTTGGACTGAAGATCCCATCAGAACCCGAGAGAGAGGAAAAGTTTTACTTCCATAGGGGGAAGATGGACATGAAAAAGAGGATCCACTTGGAGCTAAGAAACAGGACACCGTCTGATGTGAGTCGTGCTTTTTTTAAAACCAACCCTTTAGTTTTCTGGCTAGCCCTCGCTAATGGTGACCACATGGGTTTTCAGGCTGTGTTTCTCCTTTGTAGCAGAGAGTAAAAACAGTCGCATAACAAGCTTAATCCCTCGATACTGTTGTGGATTGGGCGTATTATACAGGGGGGGAAACGAGACGAGAAAAGCTGTACTCAATGGTTACTTTCAAACGGCGGTTCCCCCAGTTTGCTGACATTATTATTGCAGTGCTTTAACCGTTTCGCAGCCTCTTTAGCCGCCGCTGCACACACACGGTTCAGTTCGTCTGTATCACAATCTGTAAACTTCTTTCTGCTGCTTCCTCCGCCGCCGTTTAACATGCACACGGCGCTATATTATATACACTCCTCGGAAGCCATGTTTGCTGCTAGCTCAACTGCTAAAATAAATTAAAAAAAATCGGCGCTTTTTAAGCACACGCTAATGCAGATTTCAGAAGCCTGAATGTTTAACTCCAGTTTAATAATGGGTGAAATCAAGAGTCGTGGTACTAATGTGTCTACTGAGTGCATTAATGTTACAATTAAACAGCGAAACAACAAAAAACCCCACATATACCTCGACTATTGAGTCGATATTCTTCATGTAGATGGTAAATACAGTTTATACGAAACACATAACCACTATTTCTGATTTTATTGCGTTAAAAAGCTGACGCCGTTCCTGTGTTTTAACCTAAATCTACAAAATCCAGTTATATTAAACGCTTTCATAATTACACAAGCTATATTGCGCCGCAAGACTCTGAAAATTGCCTATTTTTTAAATGGAATCAGGCGCTGCCATTATTCGCGACCCAGTCAGCTAACTTAGGAATTTGTTCCCGCCATATTACCACGACGCCGAAGTTCGCTCGTGATTCGAAGCTTCCTCGAGTAAAGGGCCATTTCAAGTCTTTTAAGGCATGTGGACCACATTGGACAAGCTCTGGTTCTGATTCTGAAATACGTACACTGGTCAAACCTGGACTGAATGACTCCACACTAAACAATGATTTGAAACGGAATTAGTGACCTGAAATCTATTAAAATACTTTGGAAAAACCAAAAGGGTCGATTTCAGTGTTGTTGTTTTTTTATGCAGTTACAGTTGGGATGGGAACCATTTTGCAAACTGCACGAGTTATTTTTCACTTAAAGCTAGATTAGGACATTAGAATATACTTGTTAATTTTCTATTTGTGAAAACACAAACGAGGGCAGTTTAAGTGATTATTTTTAGCACAGGGACCAACTTAGTTTTGGCTTAGTTTGTTCTACATTGGCTACAGAATCTTTAACACTAGTTTGTGAAACACTGAAACTGCTCCGCAAAGAAAGACAGTTTGTTTCCTATTTTAAACATGGATTGGATTATTCTACACAAGTTAGATTCCATAAAACTGAAAACACATAAAGGGAGCTTTTTATTTGAAGGCTACATTACACAAGGTTAATCTAACAAAACCAACCGTAATGATCTAACCTAAATTGCCTTACACTTGATTGGGAAAATTTTAAACAGTTTCAGAGTTTTTCCTGAGTTGAGTAAATTACAGTTGGTGTGTTTTTTATTTTTAAATCCGAATTAAATCGAAATGTTTTAATATGCCTTTTCTAACTCAGGCTTTACATATACAGAACAAAGCTGTCATATCTTGCATATAGATTATGAAAAGACAATGCAGATGGCTTTTTTCTGTGGTGTAGTCCATACCATGTCAGTCTCCAAAAATGGTAATCTACACAAAGCTTGATTATCTAAATATGGATTCCTAACAACAAATATGTGAAACCTGTATTCCATTTGTGAAACTTAAATTGTTTCATTCTTAAATTGATAATAGTTTGATTTAGCTGTAGATCAAAAAAATACAATCCTTAAAAAGGGTTGACGTTTTATGTCTTATCAAGATTGCAAGAAAATATTGATCTTTCACAGATGGAATAAAAGTTTCAAAGATTGCCAATGATATTTGGCCATCAAATATAGTTAAAGTTCAGTGAAAGCAGTGAAACAGCCCTTTTCTCAACGAAGCTACAATTCGGAGGCCAACTTCGTTGTCGCCATATTGCCCCTTCTCTACAACAATCAAAGACAATTTAATTTATGCAATCATACACTTAAAATTAAACGACTATATGTTTCAGTACTAATAATTAGCCTAAACTTCGAGTTCGCATCCAAACAAATTGTGATGGCTGGGTGGCGGCCTCATTGACCGAGTCAGCCTGCCTGCGTGACACTGAGATCCGGTGCGCCGCGCTTCATGCGTGGGCAACCGAAAAACTCGGGGGTCGGCGTTTCCGCTCAAGCCGCACTTGCACGAAAAACATTTTTCAGATATTAAAAATGATTTGTGGAGGTCTAAATATCTGTAATGAGCCATTCTGAACATCCCTTTCCGCCATTAGAGTGTCTGTAGAGCTGCATACTGTAGCTGTGGAGTCGCCATGTTGTCGCTCTGTCGTCTTTGAAGCCCTGGCAGAAAGGAACCGTCTCCATCTTTGTTTTTTTGTTTTTTTCCTCACTAAATTTCCGTTCTCTCTCCTTCGCAACTTCGACCTCAAAGCGAGTCGTTAAACAACCTGGGTCGTTCACTCGACAACGATGAATATTCCACTTTACCCTCTTAATGAAAGCGGGTTTTATCGAAAAAGGACGAATCTTTTCGGGGTGTGTGTTGGCGGTCCTTTTCCGTTCCTGTGGTGCTGTCTAATGGCGGGCGGACTGTAGCAGCTGCTCTGCCGCTCCGCAGCGTTTATAAAAGGGCAACGGCTAGCCTGTAGCCAGCTAGCTTCCAAAAATCATTGCATTTGTCATTAGTGACTGCATTAGCGAAGCCATGGGAAGTTGCTGCTGTTCTCTGCTTCGGTTTTAAAAAGCAGGTGTTGGCTGTGTCTGCTGGGTGAAGGACACAGACAGAAAGTCCATTTAGAACCAGAAACGCCATTCATTTGAACGTTTTTCCTCTGCTACTCGTGGTATTCATTGTTTTTGTCCAACATTTAATTGCGCAACCAGTGTGCGTTCAGGCTAACTCAAACAAACTCCGCCTTTTGGGGTTGTTTTTCTGATCTTTAACGTTACAAAATGTCACTGAAAGAATGATTAACTACATATGAATACATTGGTTTTTATTCCCAGCGACATGATTTATACACTGTATGAAAGCCGGGTATGAATAACTATGGGGAGGGGGATAGTATTTAATGTAAAAACGTGTTTCCGGGCTTCCTCCATATCATATTTTGGAAGTAAAATTAAAAAAAATAAATTCCTCAAGTATTAAAAGTCACCGCGAAAAGAATTTATACACTGCTTCAGCATGATAATAAAACTGGTCTTCACTAAGCTAAAAAACTATTTGAATCTCGGATGTTTAAAAATATATAACAGATTCCACATTATCATTATTTAATCAACAAAAATGAAGCCAACATTTTGTTTTTTATATAAGAAATACCTAAAAGTGAATAACTAAAACAAAATTAATTAAATAACTTAAATAAAAAATGTATACATTTAATTTACTTATTTAGTGGCAATTCACAAGCATCTTAAGGCGCTTTACGAGTGGGGTTAATTTTGTTGACAAAAAAATGTTTGCTATAGTTTTTGTCAATGACCTTTTTTCCTGGATAAAAACCAAGCTTAGAACTATGACTGTCTTTCTGGTCGAGGAATAAAAACAGGAGAATGCTAGAGGGAATAAAAAAGTCAATCATATTTAATTCAGTTGTTTTGAAAGAGATGGAAAAAATAGCCAATGACAAAGTTATTTTAAAGCTAAGTCAAAGTATTGAAAGTATTTTAATGCTATTCAATCTTAGAAACTGTTTCACATAGGTGTAAATAGTATTTTCATAAACAAGAAGTCCTGAAAATGTCTTCCGCTGGCTTCATAGTCTTGTTCATCCAAAATTTGGTAAATGTTTTAAGTGTAAAAAGAGTTAGTTAACTGAAATGACTACATATGGCTAAATTATGACTACATTTGAATCGCATCCTGTCAAGGCTCTGACTAAAACTATAAAATTAGCAGCCAATTTCTGATGAACAAATGGATTTGACCAACCAGCCATCACCTCTACATAAGCAGCCATTTTGTTAGTTTGCCGGTCTGGAGCGTACAGGTGTGTATTGGCACAGTGCTGAAGCAGAAAGACGTCGGCAGCGAACACAGAAGAGCAACTGTTGCTGACCATCAATCTGGCACGGGTTATAAAGCCATTACAGCCCACTCTACAGGAGATTCTTCTCGGGGGAAACGTTTAAATCCGCAAGGCTGCAAAGAAAGGCTTAGAGAAACTGCAAAAAACCCAAGAGCTCCATCTCAGAGTCTACAATCCCCTGTTACCTTGTTGAATATTAAAACGTCATGGCGGGGCATTTAGAGAAAACTGAACAAGTATGGCTTGTTTGGAAGGATCTCTCTAAAACTGTGGCACCACAACCTAGATTCACAAAGTTGCATTCGAATGCATCACAAGATATCTTGAACATCATCTTTGGACAGTTGAGACCAACGTAGAGATGTTTGGCTGTAATGCACAGCACCATGTTTGGAGAAAACCAAACACAGCCACACAAAGATGCCATATACCAACTGTCAACCACAGTGGTGGAGGTGTGATGATGTGGGCTGGTTGTGTAACCACCTACATTTAACTTGTTTGTTGACCAAAGTATTGTGAAGTCAAATGTGAGGCCGTCCATCTGAAGTTTGGCCCAAACTGGGTCTCTGCCAGTGCAAGTTTTCAAACACAGCAGCAGATCTGCGACAGATCATAAAAAAAGATTAATTTGCACATCTTTTGTTGACCTAAATAAGTTGTAATTATTATTACTATTATTAAGCACTTTTTAAGAGCCCTTCAAGACACTCAGGGTCACTGTACTGATCAAGACAATCAAATTTAAAATCAGTCTAAAATATTTTTCTTTCAGCTTTTCTGTTTCCCTCTGTCTCCATCATCTTCTGCATGTTCTTCTGTTACACTCAGTGCTTTCATGTCCAAGCCATCTCAGTCTGGCCTCTCTGGACGTATCTCCAACACATCTTCCATGAGCTTTCCCTCTGATGTTCTCATTCCTGATCCTATCCATCCTCTCAAAGAAAACCTCATCTTCATCTCTGCTACCTACAGCTCTGCCCTGTCTCATCCTCAGTGTCACTTTCTCTAAACCATACAGCATGGCTGGTCTCACCACCGTCTTTTACAAATTTCCTTTCATTCCGACTGAGATGCTTTCATCACACAACACACCTGACACTTGACTCCACCTGTTTCAATCTGCCCGGACACGTTTCTTCACGTCTTTTCCAAAAATCAATCTAAAACACAAAGGATTATAATAAAGGATTTAAAATTAAACATTTATAATCTAAAAACATAGCTTGATCATCCTCAGGTTATCCACGATTTTCAAAAAGTTTTTAAAAATTTTCAAAGATAAATTAAAGATGGTGCCTCCTGTTAAAAGACAGTCGCCCTGATGAATTATGTTGCAGTTTGCATCATGTTAGATGTTTTCACCTGTATCGCTTCACCATGTAATCACCATGCAATATAAAAGGATGTTTTACTGTCACCAACTCCTGTTTTTTTCTTCCGAAAGGTAGACTTTTGTACATTTCTATGATAATGTTGAATGTTTTGGTACTGATTAATGCATTAACTTGACTGAAAAAAAATCTCATTTCAGGTACGAGAACTTGTCCTCGATAATTGTCGATCGCTTGAAGGGAAAATCGAAGGCCTCACAGCTGAGTTCGTCAACCTCGAGTTCCTCAGTTTGATAAATGTCGGCCTAATCTCGGTGTCCAACCTGCCTAAACTAGCAAAACTGAAAAAGGTAAGTCCGGCTGTTTCCCCCCTCATACCACCTTAAAATGAGATTGAGCGCCGGCTGCAGTTGACCTCTCTGTCTACTTACCTTCCAGCTGGAGTTCAGTGACAACAGAATCAGTGGCGGCCTCGACGTTTTAGCAGAGAAACTCCCCAACCTCACACATCTAAACCTGAGCGGAAACAAATTGAAAGACATCGGCACGTTGGAACCGTTGGTATGTTTCTGTCTGCAGTGAAGGAAGCTTTATTCCAGTCTATGCCGATCAGTTAACATTTGCATCCTGATACACAGTTTACACCAGACACCATAAACAAGACACGCAGCCATGTTATTTCCTCCCAACTGGCCTAAAACAGAAAGGTCCAGTTTTATTTAGATTGCTTTATGTAAACTTCAGATTTTTTATTTACATGTTGCCTCTGCAGAAAAAGCTGGAAAACCTGAAGAGTTTGGACCTGTTCAACTGTGAAGTAACGAACCTGAACGACTACAGAGAGAGCGTGTTCAAGCTGCTGCCTCAGCTCACCTACCTGGACGGCTACGACATGGAGGACAGGGAAGCCTCCGACTCTGACGGAGAGGTGGACGGAGACGGCGTAGATGATGACGAGGATGAAGGTATAACCCCAGGCCTTCTGACAGTTGAGTTTTACTTCACAGGTGAAATCTGACCGGAATGCTAGATTAATGTTTTCTCCTACTTTTAAATGTATTTTTAGAAAAGTTCCTTTTGTTGCACAGTTATAAAAATCATATTAATGGCTTTTATGGGGCAAAGCTGTTGTTAGTTGAATAACTGGATCATCCTGATGATCATTGATGAGTCAAATAGGGCACAATTAAATAAAATAGTATTGCATAGGGATGCGCTGATTTAATATCAGTGTTATGGCTGAAAACCAATACTTTATTATATATATATATATATATATTAATTTCCCGACCCTTCCGACATAGTTAAAAAATAACCTTGCTGCCAACATTACTTCCCTGCTTCAGTAAAACACCCACAATTCCTCGCTGCGTAACTGTCACATGACCAAACAAATACCACATGGCCGACCCCCCCCCTTCTCTTCCTCCACAAGCAATAATGGCAACAAGATGTAAGTAAACATCTGTTATTAATATCGGCCCAGTTTTCTCTATCGGAACGATAAGTGAAAAATTCACTAACATCGATGCCCCTGTTAATGCATCTATGGTCAAATCGTTTGGCCATCCGTTCGTCCAGACAAGTCGCTTCTCTGTCCGGCCTCCACCCTTCCCTTTTTTTTTCTGCAGGTTCCATATTTAAAGCGGGTCCTCTATAGAAATTTCTGCCATGCACCCAAAGTGACTTTTTGTTTTTATACTTTGAAATTTGATTTAAAAAAGACTGAGGACTGGAAATTCAAGTCTGATAAAGTATTGAATTTTGAGCTGAAAAATGCATAGAAACCCTTGTTAATTTACTTGTTTGTTTTCTGCTCCTGAAAGTATATTTTATGTGTATCAGCTTCAGTTAACACAGTTATATTCATCCTGCTTAAATTAAGTAAAAATTATTTAAGGTAACTTGCCTAAATGTTTTTGTAATCTACGAAGGTGTAAAACTTAACTAACTGAAACCTGCACAAACCTTTTGAATTACGGACTTTTTGTTTGCAAAGGTGAGTTTTTCGCTCAGATCAAAATGTTTACTGTTTTAAAAAAAAACGGAATATTAACATTGGTGTAGAAATGAAGTCAGAGTTAGCAGTTTGGTCTGCTCACTTAAAAAGTTTCAAGAAAAAATGTGTATAAAGTATTTGAGTTTGAAAGAGTTGCATTTAATGAACAGTGGAGAGGAAAACATTCAGTCCAGACGTCCCAGAAAGTCCAAAGATTGTCTCGAATTTACTGAAAATCTTATTTCTGCGGGCATTTCCCCAGGACTCCACTGGGGGGCCTCAAGGTGCCTCCACACCCCCGAATATTTCAGGTTTTATCCTCGTTTTGCAGCCCTGGGTGGTGTTCTGTTCTCCCTCCGCTGTGCATTTTCCCCTTTTTTCTTTTAGAACAACTGACACGACGCCTCCTATCTGCTGCCTTGCCAGCCACGGTTGAAATGCAGCTCTTAGAGTATTTATACTGTAATACAGTATTACTGCATGCAGAATGCTGTATGGAGGCTGCTGAAGGTGAATGAGTTTGAGACGAGCTTTTACAAGCTTTCACAAACACATCTGATCAAAAGGCGACGCAAGTCTTCGGATTGTTGTTTAGGCTCCGTATAACTAGATGAAATATTACAGTCAACATCTCTCTTATCACCGTTCTAACCTTTCAGTTGACATTATTTGTTTTGTTCTGGAAAAATTAGGAACATGCACCTTTCTCCTATGGGAAATTAAATGAAAAGGGACATTTAAAATGAAGGAGCAGTAAAGTAATTGCTTTCCCCCCCATTTATTTTTTAGTGCACCCAGAGAAAAAGGTTGTGGCTGTTATGCCTGATTTAACACATTGTAGAAATAACTAATGGGTTACTTATGGGGTAAGAACACTGTCAAAAACAATGTATGTAAAGATGGAAATGTGTGCATATTAGTCAATAGTTGTGCATAAGTAAAATCCTAAAGAGGTATTGTATATTTTCTCTGTAAGAATACAAAATAAAATGTTACAGCTTCAAGAAATTACAAACATAAAGTTCAAGTTTACAGTTGTGGTTTATTCTTTATGAATACAATATGCTGTAACAGTTTGTGAATACGATTTATTTTCTATGAGAATACGAATTTACATCAGCGACTTGGTGTCACATGATCTCAGGCTCAGAATATAGTGGGTGGAGTTATACAATGATGTACAGTAGGTGGCGCTATGCACCTCTGAATTTGTTGCGAACCGCGAAGAGAAGAAGAAGCAGCACTAGCGCCAAATAAACGGACCAAGAAACTACGGTACAAAGCCAGATAATGTTAAAAAGTTTATATATGTCTTAATGTTGTTAATATATGCTCTTGGTCCGTTTATTTGGCGCTAGTGCTGCTTCTTCTCTTCTTCTGTTGGCGGTTTGCAACAAATTCAGAGGTGCATAGCGCCACCTACTGTACATCATTGTATAACTCCACCCACTATATTCTGAGCCTGAGATCATGTGACACTAAGTCGCTGATGTAAATTCGTATTCTCATAGAAAATAAATCGTATTCACAAACTGTTACAGCATATTGTATTCATAAAGAATAAACCACAACTGTAAACTTGAACTTTATGTTTGTAATTTCTTGAAGCTGTAACATTTTATTTTGTATTCTTACAGAGAAAATATACAATACCTCTTTTGGATTTTACTTATGCACAACTATTGACTAATATGCACACATTTCCGTCTTTACATACATTGTTTTTGACAGCGTTCTTACCCCATAGTTACTCAGTAAAAACTTCCACACCAGATGAGATGTGCTGCAATATGGTGCATTCACTGACAGGGGAAGAAATCTGATTATGGAGCTTCTCTGCTTCACTTTTATACGACAGAGGGAGAGGAGGAGGAAGATGAAGATGGGGAGGAGGAAGACTTTGATGAGGAGGATGATGAAGACGAAGATGAAGAGGAGGTAGAAGGAGAGGAGGATGACGAGGAAGTCAGTGGTGAAGAAGAGGTAAAAAAAAAAAAAAAAGTAATGGATTGTTTAAGTTGTTGAAGTGTTTTGTCCTTAACTTGTAAATGTTGTTTATGAAGGATGAAGAATTTGGTCAAGATGGGGAGGTGGAGGATGAGGATGAAGATGAGGATGAAGACGACGAGGGTGAGTAGCTATTTATAATGTTCCTACTCGTTTCTCCAGCTTTTTGACAACAAAGAAGCACAAAAATAAGTGACTGAAATTTCATGATGAAAAATGGGTCAGAACCCCAAGATTTATAAAGCAAAGCTTTGATTTATTTGTCAGCTGTACAAATAACTAATCGCTGTGAGGACTTTGGGACTGGCATCTAGTTTGGGTGTTTTTAATATTGTGTTGGATTCATTTTTTTCCGTTGTTGGATTTATTAGTTCCCTGTTTTTTCTGTTTTATTTTTTCCCCAATAAAATTATTGTAGTAATTAAACCATCAAAAGTTGCTGTAATTTTCAGTTTTATGCGTGATACATTTAACACAACTGCAAAAATAAGGTCATAACCCATTTCTTTAAAGAAGAGGAAAATCAAGACAGTTCCTTATTTGATCATTTTAATCCTCTGTTTCAACTCCTGATCTCTGGAAGGCACTACAGGATGTGTTAATGTTTTAAAACCTGGAGCATTCAATCTACTTGGGTTAAATCAGTAACTTGGGTGATTAACAGCCTGTATTTTAGACTATCTTTGAGTTAGTACTGTGAGCTAATCAAACCTACGTCACAAAACCTCAGTTTTTATTCGTGGCTCAGCAAAAAGACACAAACGGATAGTGCTGTGATTTTTCTTAACACGGTAAACGAAAATTGTGAGTGGTTGTAGGTAGCAGGATGGGATTTGTGTAGTGGGCAGATGACCTTTTGAAAATCCAAATCAAGTCCAGATTTGACCTTTTTGTGCTCTAGAGGCCATTTGTGTAACGAATGTTTCAAATACAATTTAATGTTTATGTTAAATAACAGAACAAAATGTTTTGGGTTTTTTATACAGTTTGCCTTAACTTCATGCAGATGTTTTTCCAAAACATGGTACCTTTTATAAAGTTTTAAAACTTTACTTCCCTCGTGTGACGCTGTCTGAACACTAGGTGGCGCTTGTTAAGAACAGAGTGCTGCTTACTAGATGCCTGAATATGGAATAAATACACAAATATCTTGTTATAAGCATTGTATTGTTTGACCATAGGGCTTACCATATTTCACCAGACGGCAAATATTCCCCCTGCTGATTTAAAAACAAGCAGGCAGGTGTTTCATGCATTAGTTTGGTGTAGAGTGCTTCAGCTAAATCTGAGGGCTGGGTCATTTTTTTAATTTATGTTTTATAATTGTGTGTCTTTGCTTGTAGATGAAATATTATTCTGCTGAGACCAGTTTTCTGACTGGCTGTGATTTGTTTCCAGAAGCAGAAACCGGGAAAGGCGAGAAGAGAAAGCGAGATCCAGAGGATGAAGATGAGGATGACGACGACGATGATGACGATTAGACGCAAAACTGAAAATGAGAGCCTACCGAGTTTCCCCTCTTCCCTTCTTGATTCCTCACAAACTCGAACGTCCGCCCTCCAACAACTCGCACCACCTTTTTAATCCGCATCAACCTGTCCCCCCTCCCCCCAGCACTGCGCTCTTTTTACGAGCAAGACTGTACAGAGTGGGTTGGCCGAGTGGACCTGCCCCTCCCACATGCCCAGTTATCTTTTTTCTTCTTCTTCCTCCTCCCACACCATGGAACCGAGAGCCACCCAACACCCCCACTTCGCTCCCACCCGTAACCCCAGAGGTTCTCAGGCAGCCTACCACTCAGCATTCCACAATTCCACTGTCCATCCCTCTTTATGTATTTCCGTGTGAGGACTTTGGGACTGGTATCTAGGTTTGGGTCTGTGTTTTTAATATTTTGTTGGATTAAAGTTTTGTTTTTGTTTTTTTCGTTGTTGGGTTTATAATTTCACTATTTTTTTTTTTTTTTTTTCGGTTTTATTTGTTTCCCAATAAAATTATTGCTATAGCAGCTGTGCAACCAGCAGGCCATGGTTTTTAGTGTGGCAGCCTGTTGCACAAATCAAGGTTGTAGCTACATTTTTACTTTCTGTATGACAAAAAAACAACTTTGTAAATAAAATGTTAACATTTTCTGCTTTGTTTTCTGCTGTCCTAAAACAAATGAGATTACAGGGATGATCAGTTTTGATTCAGTTATACTGGGTGAAGAGATTTTTAAATTTAGCTTTTAGCAGGGGTTAGAAGAGTCAGAACTGAGTTGAGGTCTGTGTACCTCAGACTTCCCAAAAATCTGAAATGTTTGATATGCATCAGTGCCTTTTTAATCTGATACCCCTAAATAAAATCCAGCCTAGACAGCTGTCTTCTGAGGCTGCCTGAATGTAAATTAATTTCCTTATAAGTCCAGCTATACTGTGAAGGCCTTAGAGGTTTGTTGGGGAACATCACTGACAAAACAGAATCATGAAGGGAGACAAGGAGACAGGTCAGGGAGAACATTGTGGAGATGTTTACAGCAAGGTTAGGTTCTAAAACGATTTTTTTTAAACATCTCACAAGCTCTGCTCAATCATCTGAACATGGAAACAGGATGGACCAACTGCAGACCTAACAAGACTTGGATGTCCACCTAAACTGACGGAGCAAGGAGTGTATTAATCAGAGAAGTAGCCAAGAGGCCCATGTTAACTCTGGAGGAGCTGCAGAAATCCACAGCTCAGGTGGGAGAATTGATTGACCGGATAACAGTTTGTTTACTGCAGAAATCTGGCCTTTATGGAAGAGTGATAAAAGAAAGCATTAAGAAGTACTTTTTGGCCCAAGCCATGCAGAGGACAGATAACATTGAATAAAGTCCTCTGGTCTGTAATCAAAATAGTTTTTGACCTACATGGAAAATATGAAACTAACGCTGCACATAACCACACCATTTCCATGCTGAAACAGTGGCATCATGCTATGGAGATGCTTTTCTTTAGCAAGGACAGTGAGCTGGTCAGAGATGATGGGGAAGATGGATTAGAGCATATACAATTCAATTCAAACATACTTTATTAATCCCAAAGGGAAATTAAATGTTGTAGCTCATATTATGAAGGTTTCCTCAAAGAACCGTTGTAGATGCTGATGGCTGTGGGCAGGAAGGATCTCCTGTAGCGCTCCGTCTTACAGCAGATCTGAAGAAGCCTCTGACTGAAGACACTCTGTTGTTGTAGGACAGTTTCATGAAGAGGATGCTCAGGGTTCTCCATAATGTTCTTCATTTTATGAAGAATCCTTCTTTCCACAATGATCTCCAGAGGTTCCAGAGGAGTCCCCAGAACAGAACCAGCCTTTTTTATCAGCTTGTTGAGCTTTTTTAAGTCCCTGGTTCTGATGCTGTTTCCCCAGCAGATGATGGTAGAAGAGATCACACTTTCCACAACAGACTTATAGAAGATATGCAGCAACTTGTTGCCAGCACCCTCTTAGAAAGTCATGATTAATTCCCATTTCTTTAGGTAAATCTATTAAAAATACAAGATAAAACCAAAATTACAGAATTATTTTGAGGTATACTTCCTTTATCTGCTCCCACCCTGGTCTTAAGTGATTCTCTTCATTTCAGGGAATCAGCCCGGGGTCCATTCCTTGAGTCTGAATGTTGACTTGGATTTTCTCTGGCAGAAAAAGGCTTCATGAGCTTCTTCCTGGCAACTTACCTCATAAGGCTTGAAACAGCTCTTTTTATGTCTTAAACCCAGTGGTGTTAACAGCAGTCCAACATCCTCAACCAGATCAATCACTGTTTTTTTGTTAGAAATTACATTACTTGTAGTAGAGTACTAGAAAACCAACAGACTCGCATGACGCTGTGTAATTAAATCATTAATTGAAAGGGGCGTGGCCAAAATAATGGCAGAGGGTGTTTTCCTCTGTGAAAAAGCAGGTATCAAACAGGTGGGTTTTATGTCAGGATGAAGGCAGCCAGCACATGATGAACATAAAACCACTCATCAATCAAGGGCAATAATTTTGTTTCTTCCCCTTCACAAATTGATTCTCGTGTTCATAGTGTTTCTTCATCATTGCGTGATGCATTAGACAATGCAGCCCCCTTGAAAAAGAAGGTAATTATTCATAGGAGGCTGGTTCCTTGGTTTAATTCAGAGCTACGTACTTTAAAGCACAATGTTAGAAAATTGGAGAGAAAATGGCGATCTACACACCTAGAGGATTCCTACTTAATCTGGAAAAATAGTCTACTGTTGTATAAAAATACACTTCGCCAAGCTAGAACAGCTTATTTCTCCTCATTAATAGAAGAGAACAAGAATAATCCTAGGTTTCTCTTTAGTACAGTTGCTAAACTTACACAGAGTCATAGCTCTGTTGAGCCATCCATTCCCTTAGCTCTTAGCAGCCATGACTTTATGGGATTCTTCTTAAATAAAATTTATTCTATTAAAAATAAAATCTTTGACATACTCCTGAAGATGATTACTTCATCCTCAGCAAGTGAGACAACATTGGAAATAACTGCAGAACCTGATTTGTGTTTGGACTGTTTTGATCCAGTGGGGCTTCCTGAGTTATCAGAAATATTAGCTTCATCTAAACCTTCAACTTGTATGTTAGACCCAATCCCAACCAAATTATTTAAGGAAGTGTTCCCTCTGATTACCAGCCCCATTTTAGATATAGTTAATCTATCTTTAGTAAATGGATCAGAACCACAGGCTTTTAAGTTAGCTGTAATTAAACCTTTACTTAAGAAACCTTCGCTTGATCGAGATGACTTGAAAAATTACAGACCTATATCCAATCTTCCGTTCTTATCTAAAATTCTTGAGAAAATAGTTGCTAATCAAATGTGTGAGCATTTACACAGCAATTACCTGTTTGAAGAGTTTCAGTCAGGCTTCAGAGCTCATCATAGCACTGAAACAGCTTTGGTGAAAGTCACTAATGATATTCTTATGGCCTCAGATAATGGACTTGTGTCTGTAGTTGTCCTCTTAGATCTCAGTGCTGCATTTGATCCAGTCGACCATAATATTCTCTTAGAAAGGCTGGAATATGCTGTAGGGATCAGGGGAACAGCGCTAGGCTGGTTTAAATCTTATCTGTCTGACAGATTCCAGTTTGTTCATGTAAATGATAAATCATCTTTAAACTCCAGGGTTAATTGTGGAGTACCACAGGGCTCAGTACTTGGGCCAATTCTCTTTACTATATATATGCTTCCAATAGGTCAAATTATCAGGCAGCATAGGATACATTTTCACTGTTATGCTGATGATGCTCAGCTTTACTTATCCATAAATCCTGATGAGCCCAACCAGTTAGATAGACTACAAGCATGTCTTGAAGATATAAAAACTTGGATAACTTTAAATTTTCTGCTTCTAAATTCAGACAAGACAGCAGTTGTCGTCTTTGGACCGGAGTCTTTAAAAAAGAAACTGCTTGGTAAATCACTTAACCTGGATGGCATTAAATTGACCTCCGATAATAAAGTAAAAAACCTTGGTGTTATTTTTGACCAGGACATGTCATTTAAATCCCATATTAAACATGTTTCTAGGATTTCCTTCTTTCATCTCCGGAACATTGCCAAAATTAGAAATATCCTGTCCAGGAGTGACGCTGAAAAACTAGTCCATGCATTTGTTACTTCAAGGCTGGACTATTGTAATTCTTTACTATCAGGATGTCCACAAAATGCAGTTAAAAGCCTTCAACTGATTCAAATGCTGCAGCAAGAGTTCTGATGAAACTTAAAAAGAGAGATCATATTTCTCCTATTTTAGCTTCCCTTCATTGGCTCCCTGTTAAATCCAGAATAGAATTTAAAATTCTCCTCCTCACATATAAAGCCCTTAATGATCTAGCTCCATCATACATCAGAGATCTGATTGGTCCATATGTTCCTAACAGAGCACTTTGTTCTCAGACTGCAGGTTTACTGGTGGTTCCTAGAGTCTCTAGAAGTAGAAAGGGAGGCAGATCCTTTAGTTATCAGGCTCCTCTCCTGTGGAACCAGCTCCCAGTTTTACTCCGTGAGGCAGACACCCTGTCTACTTTTAAGGCGAGGCTTAAAACTTTCCTTTTTGATAAAGCTTATAGTTAAAGTGGCTTAGGTTATCCTGAGCTATCTTTGTAGTTATGCTGCTATAGGCTTAGGCTGCTGGAGGACATAATGACCCCTTTCACTGTCTTTGCTACATTCTCATACTACTCTCCAGTTTTGCATTATTTGCTGTTATTTTAACCTTAAGTTTATGTTCTCTCTCTTTTCTCTTCTTAGAAGCTACACCTGGCCTGACTCTGTGTCTACCTGTGACACCTTCGGGGGGGGGGCATCATCCAAGCTTCTGGTGGCAACAACTTAATGCTCACCTTCTACTGATGATCCACATAGCCCTGTCTTTCAGTGTTTAACCCTTTTGCTCTCCTAGACATGGCGATTGACTGAGCTTTTACTGTAACTAATTATATGTGCTCTCTTTCAGACTCTAACCTTGGAAACTGGCTCAGAGTTTATCTGTTCTTTCTTTCTAGGTGAAACGACTAAAGGAGTTACATCCATTAACATTTACTTTTCCTTCCCATAGAAAGTACTCCTGGATCAGTGCTTCTGTGTTCTTTTTGTGTCTCTGCTTTGTTCTCTCAAACCCCCAGTCGGTCGTGGCAGATGGCTGCTCACACTGAGCCTGGTTCTCCTGGAGGTTTCTTCCTGTTAAAAGGGAGTTTTTCCTCTCCACTGTCGCTGCATGCATGCTCAGTATGAGGGATTGCTGCAAAGTCAACGCCAGTGACTGTCCACTGTCTCTACATGCTCATCCAGGAGGAATGAATGCTGCAAGTCACTGACTGGATGCAATCTGCTGGGTTTCCTTAGATAGAAAAACTTTTTATCCAATTTTAATAAATAACTGAATCTGACTGCACTGTTCAATGGTTAATTGGAATGTATGTACCCGACTTGAAATCTATATGATTCGATTTACTTGACTTAGCCCATTTTAAAGTTACCCACCTTACACACAATGCAACAGGAAACAACACTCTCCAATTATTTTTACCTCAGCCTTCTTCCCTCCCTGTTGGATGGAGTAAGGGGGAGTCAGGTTTAGCCTGAACCGGCTCAGTTATGGTTGAGGTGCAAACACAACCTCAATTTCTGCTACCTGTATGACACCTTCTCTTTTCCAATGGTTTTAATCAGTCTGACAGAGAGAGGTATCCCAATCCTTGTGGTTTTTAGTATAACAATGGCCATCAGTGGGCTCTAGATGGAGAAACTATCAGTTTATTATTTTACTTAGTGCCCCTAAATGTGGCCCATTCTAAAATGGCCAAACTCTAACACCCAGTAGTTTAATCTAACCTCCCCAACAACCCTACACCATTCCAAACCTTTTGTGAAGTGCCTTGAGACGACATGTGTTGTGAATTGGCGCTATATAAATAAAAACTGAATCATCTTCAGAAGAAGAGCTGCATACCTCGATGAAATGGGAAAAGAAGCAAACAGTCTGCTAAAATTATCTTAAATCCTTTAAAAAAAAAAAGGCAGCGAAACCAGAAACAAGCATTTAAGAAAACATGAAGCCATCATTCTATTTAATGATGAGCCCCAGAGTGATCAAAGGTCTACAGTTACTTGAGTTCATTAATAATTAGAGGATGCCTATGTGAAGCCAAGCTATCAGCAATATTCCCTCACCAAATCCCATTAATTTAAAAAAAAAGAAATGTTGAAAAGGTTATAAAAACACACTGACTGGCCAAAAGACAAATTATTCAACACTAATGATGGACGAAGCAAAGTTGTTTCTGGGTCGAGAGATCACCAAACACTGAATTTAAGCCACAGTCAACTGTGCAGCATGGTGGCAGTGGCATTATGGATTTAATGATCAGATTGAATGCATCAAAATGATTGAAGAGGTCATGTTAGCCCCCTTTGAAATGGGTCTTTCCAGAGGGGTGAGTCTGTTGCTTCTCGGTTTGAAAACAAGATCGTTATGGAGGTGCTGGCCCAATTCTGATTCTGTTCAAAAACGAAGAAATGCAGAGAAACTGTAGAATTTAGTACAACCATCCTGGGCTGGAAAATACCCCTTGATCGTTTCTAGAGGTTGGTCAACTCCATGCAACACAGAGGTGAAGCACTTAAAAACATTTCTTATACAACTAAATATCATTTTAGCTAACAAAGTTAAATCTTCAGTTTAAAAACAACTGCAGGTCATGCAAACCACTGATGTTTTAAAACCCATTCTGATTATCTCTTGATAAATGTTGTTTTCAGCAAAACCTTGTGAATTATACTCTATCCATCCATTTTCTGTACTCTGGCAGGCAGCTGGAGTACCCAGAGAGAACCCATGCATCCATAGGGAGAACATGCAAACTTCACGCAGGCTCGGGCTGAGATTTGAACCCAGAATACAGGATCCTCTTGCTTCAAGTCAAAAGAAAAATATTTGACTTTAGAAAACTGAGTATTAATAACGAAGACCCGAATTAATATATTACAGGAAAGTCGGGATATCATAACTCATATCTTTTGCAAAACTTTAAGAAGTGAGGGTAGATTCAAGAAATATGAGAATATTTGTTGTGTTTGGGGCAATCTTGGTGGCTTACCTATCAAGGAAAAATGGCAAAAATTTCTCATATTTGACCAGGTATGCCCAACTCCAGTCCTCCAGAGCTGCTCTCCTGCAACTCTTAGACGCACCCCTGCTCCAACACACCTGAATCAAATGGCTGAATTCCCTTGAATTGAGTTACTGAGAGAAATGAACTTTTCAATAATATTCTAATTTATTGAATATTACTGGACATCCCTGCTCATGTTAGTAGAACCCCATCAGCCCCTGAGGAACATATTGTTCTCTTCCGTTTACAGCAGATGGCATTTTACCGTAAAGCTGTAAAAATAACCAAAAATGATAGGAGACAGTCATAAGTCATGAGGTTTTTCATTGCAAAAAAAAACAAATAGTAATAATAAAAACAGGATTTGGTTACTTTTTTAGATTTTGTCTTCATTATTTGCCATAATCACATCCTGGGATTCAAATTCCTGAATAAAATATGCCTTATGTGCCCACATTTTAAAATAAATATAAAAATCCGGTTCAAAACTTTTACATGGCATCCGTTACAGATTTAGCTTAGATGTTAACTCCTGCGAAATTAATCTGGCTCCAGACGATTTCGAAATAAAAGCTGGAATTAAAAGAACTGCATCTTTATAAAAAGGCAGAGCACAGGTGGGTCTTTCATTTTGCTCTTACACATTCAAGCTCACATTCATGATTTAAACACCACAGCTGTGTCCACCAACAGCAGTTTAAATACAGGAAAAAATAATCAACAAGCACAAAATAAAATGTATCCAGCGCTGTTGGCTTGCAGACGGATGATTTGGGCTCAAATGCCCGTTTGTCCGTCAGCTACAGAAGGAATAAAAAAGCTCAAAATATTACAGTAAACTTGCATAGCAGTGAAGTGTACAAAATAAACGGGATAAAGGTAAAATGGTGCAGCTTTAAAAGTTGATGTACATGAACAAAGAATATGTGCACTGAGTGCCACGTTGGCTATAAACACAAAGTCGGAGTTTGAGTCTCAGGAGAGCTGGGAAGTTTTAAAGAAAGAGGTGGTTCTGATTTTGAGGTTTGAGCTGATATGTCCCGTCAGGAAGTGGGAGCAGCTCAGCTTATTGGGAATGTTGGGAAGCTCTTAAAGTTAGCTCTGTGTCTGGGAGTTCTTGATGTTCTTAATTTCCAGCTCGAGCTGTTTGACGCGCACGTCCCTTTGGTTGAGGAGCTCTCTCAGCCGTCGGATCTCCTCCTGCTGCTTGAGGAACTTCAGACGCAGCTGCAGAAAAACATAAAACACAGCAGGATCATAATGACAGTACAAGGGCAGATCCTCCATAGCGGGGTTTTGTCGAGAGGTTCTGAGTAGCCAGTATGATATGTGTGGATAATAACTCCATTAATGAGCACAGTTTGGATAAAGAAACAATTTTGAGCCAACATCAAATCAGATTAATCCCTCTTTAAAACAACTCCAATCTAAGCATGGGCCGGTGTCGAGGTGTAGCACAGTTGTAAAAACCTAATCTGTTTTTCTTCCTCATCTAAACTCTTTTTCTTACAAATATAATTTAGACACAGCTTCAATTATAAATACAAATATTTAAAAAAATAAATGATCTTTGTTTTAAAACAATATCTTTTCAGGAGTGAGTTTAATAAAAAAAATAGAAAAATGTTGAGAAGCCCTAATTTCTTATCTTGAAGGAACCAAAACTGGTCAAAAATCTATATATCGGCAGATTGAGTAAAAAAAAAAAATGTTAATAAAAAATTGCTCATCTGTAGTGGCCTAAAAGCTGCAGATAACTCAACCTTTTTGCAGGCTTTATTTATTAATTTTTTTAATTTTTATAATTTGCGTTTAGAGATCTGAAAACTGAAGGATAACTGATTTTGTTTTCTGTCAAATAAGATAATTTAAAATCTTGGACTGTGTTGGACAGTCACTACTTATGGCCCATGTGTATGAAAGAACCACGAGCAGAAAGATCACAACCACAAATATAAAACACCTCATTTTCTGTCCTCGGAGGTGAGCAAAGCACCAGGTCGTCCCCGTTGCTCACAGGCGTTCGACTCCTGTCGTCCTCGGCCCGGTCGCTCGCTTCTTTGGTGGCTTCCAGTTGATCCTGAATGTATGAGAGCTGCAGCATGCCCGGTCTGCTCTGAAACCTGCGAGTGTCCTGGGAGTTTGCAAGCCCCTTCATCTCTGACAAAGGCTCCGTTAGTTCACTTCCAGGCTTCAGAGACATGAGAACGGGTCCTAAAAGACCAAGACCAGGAGAAATGTGACCGTAGATTACTTCCTGAACAAAATGTGCCTGATGATTCTCATTTAACATCTAGACAAAGATCCAATTATGTAATTATTTCAACAAGAATGAGCACACAATATATGCCTGACCTTTCTCAAGCCCACTGAGCCACTCCTCTGCAGTCAGCGCTGGTCTGTTACCTGCCGTCATTGGATAGATGTCTTCTTGGTACGACTCGGACTAGAACGAACAAGCGTGCAGCGCAAACTCAGAATAAATAAACTGAAATAAAAGAAGGAAGCTCTTCTGATAGTTGGTGTGCTGAGTTTAAGCTCTGTGTATATCTGTGCACTCTCACCCTTCGGGGTACGATCATAGAAAGAGGCTCAATGAGACTCTTGACTGTCACCACTTTGTAGAACCGGAAAACCTCACATGAACTGACATCCAGGCCTCTTTTCGGCATTACACCTGCAGAACAACAAGAAAGACACAAAACCGACACTCAGGACAGCAGTTTTACTCACCATATTATTCTGTGTTATATCAGAGTTGGGAGTTACACAATGCATATTATTTTAGATTATCCCCAGTTTATGTCAAAACACATGAAGACATTCTTCAAAAGATTCCGGTGACTTATTAAACTTAATATACAGTTGTGTTGAAAATAATAGCATCGTGTTTAAAAATGTGAGTAAACTCAATATCCTAGAATAGTTTTTATTTCCACGCATTGGTAACACTGCACATTATATTCTAAATTACACTATGAAGAAGAATGTATCAATCTTTTAATCACATTACAATAAAACAAAGAAAAATGAACAGCAGTGGTGGCATTTTTATAGACAAGGTACACTCTGGACAGGTTACATTTTATTTACTCTGTGGCCTTCATTTTGTAAGTTGACCTACAGAAAACGGCGTGGAGGGGAAGACATGCAGCAATGGTCAATGGCCCAGGACTCAAACTTGTGACAGCTGCATCGAGGTGTGTAGCTGCCGTACATGGGTGGCGAGCTCTACCTCAATGCCACCGCTGCGACCCAGCCTAAGGACAATTCAAAGTAACCCAACAGTCATGTTTTGGACTGAGGGAGGAGGCAGGAGTACTTGGAGAGAGCCAACGCATGCAGGGGAAGAACCTGTAAACCCCACATGTAATGACCCCATATTGGGATTCAAACCCAGGACCTTCTTGCTGCAATGCAACAGTGTTACCAACTGCGACAACATGCAGCCCTCCTGGCAGAAACCAGATGGTTGAAGTGATTCGTAAGCAATCCCCTTATTTGGTCAACCAGTTTAGGGTTAGAATTGGACCAATCCCCAGTTGGGAGATTGGTCCTGAGAGAGCTCTGAAGCAGAAGCTTAAAATGATCCCTCATCCTTTTCTTTGCACTGAATTCACCAGGTTTTTCTTCACAACACCAACAGCAAGGATTTATTGCAGTATCTTCATCTTGCTGCTTTGTACTTTCTACAATAGTCGGAATAAAGCCGATTTCTGAATAATGGAGGTCTGCAGAATTACATTGAGAACAGGAAGACCTCGTCTCTACAAGTGGACAAGCTCGTAATGTTTGGAAACGTGAACCCAAACTTAGCAGTGTTATGTCGGCACCAGCCGTGTTCTGCTTTAAATCAGCAGAAACGAAGCTCTGAGCAAACAGATTCTGATCAGCTAACAAGAAAACCTCTCAGCACAGGAAATAGAAGAGGACAAGAAAAAAGACAACAGGGGACACATTGGCAGGCAGGAGACTTTACTTGGTCAAGGAACTAGTTTTCCATTTGTCTTTAATGCAGAAAGCAGGGGTTTACTCCTGTAAATGTGAGTGTACCCCTGCCTGTTTGCAGGCTGTACAGATTTGGTTATTCAAATCCAGAAGCTTCATTTGCACAGCAGCTTTGCTTACAGGTGCCAAAGAGTCAACACACCCTGGAAACTGTGGAGCTTCAGGAAACCTTTGTCAACGTTTGAGATGTTCCTTACCCATTCCTTTCTGAGGTGAGTGTGAGCGGTACTCTGTCAGGTAGTGGATGTAGGGTTTTTCTGAGCTGATCTCATAGTATCTGATGTTTCCATCCCCCTAAAAATAACAGCAAATTCACAGTTTTGAATCATTAAAGCCAGATGTGTTATTTTTCTGGGTTTATGAGTCAGGTTTACCTTCCCAGCAAGGTAGAGCATGTGTGTGTCAGCATCGTAGAATGGGAACAGAACCCCTGAGGAACCGTCCAGGTTCTCCAGCAACAAAGGCACCGACAGGTCATCCTGCAAATGCACATAAAGATTAAAAAAATCTTTAAAAATGAAGAGAAAATGAATGAGAGTCACATGTAAGAACTAACAATAAAATCCATCCCGATATCAAAACACACAGTTTAATCCACTGGATTAAAAATACTCAATCCCTAATCCAGGTTTTGCCTTCATCCCCCCCCCCCACCCACCGTGCACCAGCACTCTCAAACTGAATACGTTTGGCCACTAGATGGCAGAGTCCACATGCAGCGATGCAGAATTTTAAGAGCTTAATGATGATTTAAAAAAAAAAAAAAAAACAGAATTTAAAAAGGAAAAACACTAAATTAGAAACAAAGGCAAAACCCGAATCTTCAAAAGGAAATTGCTAGATGTGAAATTATTATTTGGACAGAAAAAAGGGAAAGTGCTGCCAGTCATGTGATTTATTTTATGCTTCTCTCACCTGATCCCACAGAGCTATCTGTCGATCGTTGTAGCGTGAAGTGCCGGACGTGAAGAGCATCTTCATGTTTCCTAGGATTAGCACCTTGCTGGCTTTGTGCGTCTTGCAGTTTGCTTCCTGCAAATATTTAAATGTTAAGCTCAGAATAAATCAGCCACATAGAAGATTCAGGTGCACTACTTGATATTCGGACAATCCCGCTCTTTTCGTTTTCTCTATATTTCTAAAGACACAGCATTGTGCAAAACTTTTAGCGACATTATCTTTATTTTTGTGTCCAAGCAACACTTTCTTGCAATACTTTTTCTTTGGGCTTTGGGTGCTGTTTCTTGCAAATCGGTCCAGTCCTTTCACCTAATCAGGTTTGTCATTTAAAAATGAGGAATGTGAACAAGGAGAGGACAAAAGCTTTGAGGCTGAAAACTATCTTCACCAGATAAAAGACGTCTCTACGGTCTTGTGTCAGGGCTTTGCTGGATTTTTCTTTGCTTTTTAGGACCTTGGAACTAAAATCTTGTCATCTCTTTAAAACTGTTATCTTTGGTATGATTAATAGTTATAGAGAAAGAAATTGGAACAAATGATGATAAATTAGTGACAAAGTGATAAAGTGTTCCATCCCATCCTTGCAAAACTGCATTTTGGGCAGTTTTTCCACCCTTTACAACAACATTCACTGGGAAAGAGAGACTGCATTGGCTGCTTCAGCTCCATGTTTTACTGTTTAACATGGCATTTGCCTGGATCTCCAACAGTAACGATTAAAGCAGCAGCAGCAAACATATCCCCACAGGCGTTTCACCTGCATCGCAGTCTGGAACTACGAGCATAAAACTCGCCTTATTTAATGCCTGAGCCCAGCACAGAGGCGTCTTCAGCCAGTAGCTGTTGCTGTAGGCCAGTCCCAATCATGCAAGGCAGGAATCTTGGATAGCATGTAAAACTGGGATCAGGTCGGATAATCTCACATGGATTCACATGAACTTCCAGTTTCATGTTGAAGGATTAGTGATGATGGTATGATGACGATGTGCTTACAAGCAAACTGTTATCAGTTATGTATCCATCACATGAGCCATGGCCTAAATTTATTTAACATCCTTAATTCTCAAATAATGCTGAATCTGACCCAAAACCACTGGCTTTCTGTGAGGTTTAGAAAATGGGCCCAGGAGACCGTTTCAAGGTCTTGAGAGAGGCCAGGTCTGCACCAAATTTCATAAGATTCAGTGAAAGCTGGGGACGGGGTTGATTGTTTGAGATCTTTTAGGGGGCGTTGTGGATCCATCAACACATGGATGCATTGAGAAAAGAAGTTTGATCAAACATCTGGATTTTTAGTGTTTTATGCGTCAGGTTCTTAATAACTGCTATCCTCAGTGAAACAAACCTTTGCTTTTAATAGCTTTTACATTCCACATGCTTTACATCTTTTACCCATAATAGTTGAGACAACGGTGAACCTTCTGACGTGGGGTTCCACAAGGCTCAGTCCCAGGTCCGTTATTTTCTTTTTATATATTTTCATCAGTCGTTTAATCATTTTCGGTCATTTTGCATGTTATCCCCATGCATGTGCGAGTTCTCCACTCTGCTACAGTCCTAAAATATGAATGCTGGGGTCTCTGGTCTCTAATTTGCTTGTGTGCTTGGCACAGCAGACAAAACCAGCAAAAGAACAACTTCTACAAATTTAAATCCCAACCCAAACACCCCTAAAGTACCTGCAGCACATTTCCTGAGCGTGCTTCCATCAGCCGGACCTTCCTGTCCCTGCAGGTGGTGGCCAGGAGGCTCCCATCCGTGTTAAAAGACATGGAAAGGACCACATCGGTGTGGTGCTTGATGGTGCGGATGGGGTTCTTTATCACCTGCTCTGTAGAGTCCAGGTTCCAGATCATGACCTGGACAAATAGATGCACAAACAACAGTCCATACGTTTCAGACACACAGTGTTTTCAGTCCTTTCAAGTCAAATTTTAAAGTATAAATACAAAAGTTCAATTTTAATTGATGGCACATATCCTCCTACAGAAAGGTCATGAAAACCTGGAAAACCCAGAAACTGGAGGGAAGATAGATGGACGGAAAAACTGAGGATGGATTGATGGATGGAGGGACAGGTGGAAGGACGAATGGATAGACAAAGAGAGACAGACAGAGGGACAGACAAATGGATGGGCAGATAGGCAATAGTTTGGAAATGCAAATATATATTTTTTCACAGTCCGTTTCTTTTCCTTTACTTATCCTAGAACAAAGTGAAATTCCAGACAGGAACCCTGAGCACACATGCTCCAACAATGGTGCAACAATCACCTACAAATCTCATTTCCTAAACCTGTTTGGCAGCACTGTAATACAGATGTGCTGCAGTATACTTCACAGTCAGCTTTTTGTTGTCCTTATCTTCACAGATGGCGTGCACTCAAAACGTTTCTGTTACCTGGTAGTCGTAGGCGGTGCTGAAGAGGATATTGTTAGCCGTTGGATGCCACTCGATGATGCCCACTCTGCGGCTGTGACCCTGCAGCTCTTTCCACGGCACCGTAAGGTTCTTCAGCACGCCATGAGGTGGGATTTCCCACACTTTCACCTGCACATAAAGACACACTCACATATTAAATTATTGGAGAAGCTTCAGCAGAGAGCAAAGGACCCTGCCTCGAGCACAATTTATAGATGCCTCCTTATTTTTCTGCAGGGCTTTGTTCTGAGCGGCCTAACAAGCAAGGTAATCAAATGATCTCCCTACAACAAAGTGCTCACATTTCAGGAATGCAACAACATATCCCTTCAGTCACGCTGAAGGTGTCCACGCACCGTAGTGTCCTCGGAGCAAGAAGCGATGCAGAAATCATTGAAGGGATTCCATTTGATGTCTAGAACGTTTCCTCTGTGGCCCGACACTCGAGGGTGGTGAGGGTCCACTTTACCTGTCTGGAAAAAAAAAACCAATAATTACAAAACAAGACTTTCAGTCTGGCAGTCTGTAAATGATCATTATTCTCTCAGATTCGAACTGTGGATATTTTTTTGGCTTTCAAGGTCAAAGTTTGTTTCATATACTTGTTCTAATGAAAAAGAAACCTCATAGTTTAAATTTTATGTGTTGGAAGACCTCAGAAAGAAAATCACCTGACATCGGTATCAGCCAGCAAGAACCTGATCTACTCTGGATAGTTTGTTGTGACCAATTTGTTTGAATCCAGAAACAATTCAAAGTCACAGCAGCCATTTTGTTTTGCAAACTGATTAATCAGAGCAAATCCGCAGCCCTTCTGCAGCTTTAACGGTGCGTTCATGACACACACCAAAAAGAATCAGATAATAGATGGCCTATCTTTCATTACATTACTAAATTTAGCCAGTTCACAGAAGGCAACCTAAGGACCTTGCATGTTTTGATTTGTGGATTTTTGTGCTGTTTGCAACACCAAAAAAAAACACAGACATGTTCCCACAGTTGAGGTTTGGGTGGGAGGTAATTGCAGGTAACAGAAACTTCTTTCTAACTCATAGCTGCCAGATCTCTTTTTTTAATTACTTTCATTCTTGTAAACTCCAGTCAGCGTTCCTCAGATTAACGTCCCTAAAGGGCATCACGAGACTTGACAGTTCCAGACACATAACTGGGTTCCTGCTGCCTTCTTTCACATAATCAGTCAAAAATAATTTAGGGAGACATTTTAAATGAAATAAATATTGATAAATATGGCTGAAAAGTCAGTCAGCCTTATGCACGGAGAATCAAAAGGTCAGACTGATCAGAACGTGTTGATTTGTGCAGGCTCAGACACGAATCCTGTTTTACACAACGGTGCAAAATATTAACATGAAAGTGGAAAATTTTACAAATTATTTTAGACAGCTCCCTTTATATTTGATCATATCATTTCACTGAAAAAGCCTCCTAATTGAGCAGCTCTGGTAATTATGTCGGAGCAGAACGTTCCTTCGACTTGACGCCTGCAGGGTGGATAACCGAGCCGGTAAAATTATCTGGGCTTCGCACACACTTAAAACAAGACAGAGGGACCTTCAGTTGTTGTATTAATGTGGGTTAAATGCTTTTTTGAGCAGACTGATGGTTGGTGTCCACGCAGAGTGATGCCGTGGTAGGACGAAGGTGAGAGGAGTGCTACAGTTTCACCTCCTCGAGATAGAAGGGAGGGTACGGGTGAGATAGAAGGGAGGGTACGGGGCGAGGGGGGGGTTGCAGGATGAGATTTTTCATTCCTGAGCTCATATGCAATCCTCAACTATGCCAGGAGGCTGGTAAAAACTCAGAGCGAGAAAGAAAGAAGTACTCAGCTTCATAAATCCCTCTAATCTGGAGATAAACAGCGAGACAACAGAAAATTCCCCAGACACCTGAGGTTTTTTTTAAAGATTACGCCAGTGAATAAGATAGTTTGGAATAATAAATGATGAATCTTGCGGGGGAGTAAGGGTAAAAGGGGCCACTTGAGAAGTTTCCTCACACTCAGATTTATAACCAGAGATCAGATCCACCTCCTCTAGGTGCGCTGCGAGAACAAAGAGGAATCAATAAAGACGTTCATCAATCAGCTCATAAAGATATCTCTCCACAAGGAAGGATTTAGTTTATCATTAAGAATGTATTTCTATTAACTACATTGCCCTCCAGCTAAACCAGCTATCTGGGGGGAGAAAAGTCAGTGAGTCTCTAATAACAAAAATGACCAAAAGACAAAAAGCAGCTTTTACAGTTTTTCCATTTTCTCAAACAGAATTGATAAATTATGGAACCAGAATGTTTATTTCTGTCTCTTGTCTGAAGAGTGCCACATACAGATTTTCTTTGACTACTATAGATCAAGGGGACGGCGTTGGGGCAGGGGTGAAGCGAGTGGCCAATGTGCAGAGGCTGCAGTCCCCGACGCAGCGTTCGCCAGTGTGTGCAGTGTAGTGTATCTCCCCCCTTTCTGGAGCTGCCGTTGTGGCCTCTTTACAACCGCCATGGTGCTGGACCTCCACTGGAGGTCTGCGTCCATGTGCACACCCAGGAACGTGAAGCTCGGCACCCTCTCCACACACGCCCCGTTTATGGAGATGGGCTGCAGATCAGTCTTTCTCCCCCTGAAATCCACAACCACCTCCTTCGTCTTGGAGGTGTTGAGGACCAAGTTATTGACTCCGCACCAACCCACCAGCCTCTGGACCCCCTCCCTGTAAGCCGTTTGATCGCCTCCAGAGATGAGTCCAACTAAGGTGGTGTCATCAGCGAATGTATTGATGATGTTGTCGTGGTTGTACTGGGTATAAAGCAGAGGACCCTAACCCTAACCCTGTGGAGAGCCAATGTTGGGGCTGAGGGCTGTGAAAAGATGAGGACCCACCCTGACTCTGTACACGGTCTGAGAGGAAATCTCTGATCAAGCAGCAGGTGGTGGCTGGAAGTCCGATTTCCATTAGCTTTATTGTCAGTTTGTCTGGGAGTCTGGTATTAAGGCAGAACTAAAGTTGACAAACAGCAGCCTGGCATAGGGTCCTGCTGCTTGAGATGGGAGATGGTGGTGTGGAGCGCTGTGCAGATGGCGTCCTCTGTCAATCTATTAGCTCTGTATGCAAACTGAAATGGGTCGAATGTGGGTGGGAGACAGGACATAATGTGGCCTCGGAGGTGTATCTGGGTGATGTGTTAAGTTTTCTGTAACATATAGTATTTTGCATGTTGTCTGAAAAGCTCAGTTTGGGCCTCATCAGACCAGTGCTTATTCTTCTTCACTGCTTGAGGTAAACTGCTGTCAGCTTTCTTCTTTCAGCTGTTCCTCAAAGGCCAACTTTCTGGAGTGAATGTCTAATAGTTCTCCTACTGATAAGCTCTTCCAACTGAGTTTTTGGATCTCTGCAGATCCTCCAGAGTTACCATGGGGCCCCTTTGGCTGTTTCTCTGATTAAGGCTCGATCATGCCCAACAAATCAGTTTAGTTGGATGTCCGTGTCTTGAGTAGGTCTGCAGTTGGTCCATCCTCTCTTCATGATCATATGATGGAACAGAGCTCTGTGAGATATTCAAAGCTTGGGATATTGTTGAATAACCTAACTCTGCTGTAAACTTCTCCACAGCTTTCTCCCTGACCTGTCTGCTGTGTACCTTGGTCTTCATGATGTTCACAACGATGCACTACTGTTGCCTCCAGTTCGGTGTGAAAGCCATTATTCAGTCACTTTGTTCGGTTGGGTTAACGTTTGATCACTTCTGTCTGAGAACAGAATAAGTTGCAGTTTTGTTGCCAAATTGTTTTACATTTTGTGTACAGATGACATTTCGGCACACAGCATGTTTCCAGGAGCACCAAGTTTTAAAGCCAATGATGTTTAAAGTTTTAGATGAAAAGCCAATGAAGTGGCATCATTGTAAAATCCAGAAAAAGTATAATATCTTCGATGGTTTCATACATTTGTATTTTATAAAACCAACTTTTAAATGTGTTAATAACATTGTCCCAAAGGCGATTAGTCGATTTCAAAGCTGCCCACAGCAGAGTCATTAACAAGCCGAGCTGCAATTCAGGAAGATGCTAAACATAATTTTCTTTCATAAATCATCTTTCTCATTTAAAGGACTCCAGATGTGGAATAAATTGCCAGCAGTAATTAAACAACTGACAAACTTCAGAGCTTTTACATCTCATGTGAAACAAAGACAAATAAGTCAACACTGAAACGTGTATAGCTTACACTGATCAGCACTGCATTATCATTTTCTTTTATCGATGTCTTATTTTGATTTGTTTCTTTGTAAATGATTAACTTCTTGGTTGTACTGAAGTCTTATTTACCTGTATTAATAGTTTAAATGAAGGTTAACTTCTGAAAGCTAAACTAGAAACTAACCTTTGTCTAGAGGGCCTATGGGCAGGACATGGTTTCTTAAAAATATAAAATTATTTGATATGTGTGCCTGCTCAAACATGAACAAATAAATAGAACTATTGAATAACTTCTGCAGATGCCAATCTCACAAATGCTTCTAATGCCTTCACCTCTGGTTTTTATGGAGGGTCTTAAACTCATAACAACTCAGTTATTGTTACATTTATTCAGCTGCCAATTAAATCATTCATAAATTTATAAGGAGAGTTGTGCAGATTGGAGTTTGATGTCAAGACTTTTAAGGAAGTGCATGAAGTGATTTATTGGGAAAGTCATGCAGGGGACAATTTCAGTTTGTCTGCAAAGCTGCCTGAGATGCACATACTCACATGATGGACCGACAACACCAGGAAGGCCCCTCCCCCGGCACACTCTGTGATGATGGCGACAAAACGAGGGTTGACAGCGCAGAAGTGGTTGTCCTGGACGCTGCGCGTGATCGGCACACCATCGTAGCAGTTCTCCTTAGTGGCAGCTTTCCCGAACACGTGCCGAAACTTTGAGCTGCGGTACTGAGGACGCCATGTCATCTGAGAGGAGGAAGCAAAACGAGGTCAGTGAAGGAAACTCATGCAGTCATTGAGCTACGTCTGCTTCTACTTCACAAAGAAAGGCAACTAAAGAATAATTAACAAGTGTACGAATTTCCCTAAATATGCAACTCAAGTTAAATAGGACAAAAAACAGGAGTACCAACGTTATTGCAACAGTGAACAATGTGGGTGTTGCAGCTGAAACTTGAATTAAAAACTATACATTTTTTTGGCATATTTATCTTTTTTTTTAACTGGCATAATATATTAATTACTATTCAGGAAAATGTTATATATAATTATGACAACATACCATCTCCTTAGGTGTTCCACAGGGCTGTTTTAGTTACCCTTTATATTGTTTTGTTTTTGTTTTAACAATTTTCTATGCCTGCTTATATCATCGTCTTTTTCTTCTGTGAAAATTAAGAAAATCCGATTTAACCCTAGCTAAGAAATTCTAGCACCATTCTAGCCAATGAATAATTTAATGTTCGAAATGGAAAGACGACATCTTTTAAGTAATACTGAAAACACTCAAGAAAAACATGCCTAAATATGTAATTTAATTTAACCAGAGTTCAATGGCTTTTCAAATTTTTAGTCATTCACAGAAGCAACAAAGAAAAACATACCTGATGTGCATGAAATAAGTACATACTTTTATTTATTGGGACATAATAAAATTACTTTTACAAGATTCCACAATTATTGAAACATAACCTCAAGTGCAGGTGAGTTTTTTTTAGAGAACAAATTCCACATAATCATTTAATTAAAGGTAAAGCCCAAATGGGAAAGCTATCTGTGAAAAAATAATTATACCCTTAAAGGTTCTATTGCATTTAAGATGCCCACTGATCTGCCTATCAGTGCATGAAAATGTACTGGGTGAATGTGGCTCTAAAACACTTTCAGCGGTCAGTATGACAGGAAAAGCGATACAGAAATTCAGCTTATTTGCTATAATGCCAAGAAGGAAAGATGCTAGTAACACTTGACATTGAATTCTGGGATGCCGAGGAATAGGATTCCCAGCAAATTCACCCAAAGGTCATACCCTGTAATGTCCAGAGAATAAAACAACTAAAACCTCCATCGCAAATCCAAAAAATAAAACTCTGTTGTATTGGTTTGTTATGTTTGGGTAATATTTGTTCTATCTAAGATTAACAACAACACAACACTTAAAATATCGGAACACAGAATGTACTGAATACTTCCTTAATCCCGAGTCTCTTTTTAGCCCATTTCAATGAGTCAGTTGATGCATATGTCATTATTGTGAAAGATAAGAGGCTCTGGTCCACTGGGACAAGTCTCGGTCAGCCAGCATGTCTGCCCTTCTCCTCTGCCTGCCTGCTGCAAGCTCATTACTTATGAATAAAGGGTGGAGGCTGACGAACGAAATGTTGCTTCTTAAAAACAAGACCCAAACAACAACCTGCAGAGAGCTGCAGGAGCAACAGACAGCAGAAGGTGTGATGTCATTTCTGGCAAATCCAATATAAAACAATGACCCAATTCTAATGACCTGTGCAGACTGTGTTCAGATGACTGATAAATAAATACATGGCTAGCATGGGGCTGAAAAGAGACAACTGTGACCTCATGTCTCAGTTTACTCTTCCACCTCTCACCTTCTACCCTGAGGTCATCATAAAGAGCAACATGCTGACACGCAGCTATGCATCCATACCTGACAGGGAGCTTCACATTACATCCATCTAACCCTCCCGTCAGCTAAACCTGCAGCATTCCCACAATTAACACCTCAGTGTTTCCAGCTTCCAGCAAACTCAACGTGAAGTGCATCACTTACCTAAATACAAATAAAACTGTCAATATTTATATGTCCTTCATGTCTTTGATCGTTTGTTTTCTGTTTCTCAAAGTAATGGCCTTCAGAAACTGTTCATCTGCTTGAGATCTTTTGTCGGGTGTGGCACTTCCTCTTCTGCCCTTCACCTTTCCACTCTTTACAAGCACACACAGCACAGTATGTTTCTATAGTCAGGGACAGAGACTGGAATAAAACGAGAGACAAATTAGTCAAAGCCTGAAAAACATTGACTTTTCAGTCTGTAGAGATAAAGATCTACGTGATTTATTGACTACTATAAAAGATTTTCAGAAAGTCAGACTGCTTGGCAAGAAAATCTAAACTACTTCATGGTAAATGTGCACAAAGGAGGTTTGATGTCAAACTAATAAGCTCCGACAGGGAAAAGATGAGTTATCAAAGCACACTGATCTTTGCTCAATCAGAAACTTCACAATTGAGAAGAGCAGTGGAGAAAAGTCTCAATGAAATGTTGGTGGATACCTCTGAAGTCAGAACATGGATCTGAAAGAGAAAATAATCAGGTCCAAATTCACCAGCGAGATCCAAACTCAAACTTAAAACTGCAACTTCTGAGTAAAAATGGCACCTCATAATTAAACTGCATCCCTGAACCTATCACACACAGGCTCAATGGATAACAATGTTTACTATTATTATTAAATCCCCTGTCCTACACAGCCTTTTACAGGGTAGCATGAAATGATCATATCTCCATGTCTTTAGGGACTCCCCTGCAGAGGATGGCCGGGTTCAGCAAACGGTAGAAGATCATCCAGTACGCTGATTAAAGAAAGGAACCAGGAGCAGGACCAAACCCAGAACTATCCTGTTGTGACACAACAATCCAAACCACTACACCACAGTGCTGCCCCAAGCAGCATTCACCATGAACTGGAAAACTAGGGAAGTTGATGTAAACATAATTATACTGAATGTCGGCATCTGGAAAAACATCTTCAGTAAAATGGAAACATGAGGCAACATTTTCTAACCAGGAAATTGTGGGGCTTCTTTACTTGCAAGTCTGAAAAGCTGCACTTTACCCCACTAACAACAAAACACAGTAACAATAAAATCAGTTACCCGACAGCTCAGAAAAATGATCTCTGTGCTCTGAGACACGGATCATCCTGACTCTTGGAACGTGTTACCAGCTCAGACTCAGATCAGCTTCCGACCTCAACTCCACCTCAACCCATTACTGGATGGAGATGGCCAGCGATGGAGACTCGGATCCAGTTTGGACGCAAAATCCTTTTCACCCCGATCCTTTTCAAAATGTAGCAGCGAAAATAAAGATGCACAGAACCCGAACACAAAAATAAGCTTATATTACACAGTTTTTTTTCCAGATTCCTACACTTTTTATAGTATTTATTGCTATGGATACATGGACGGACTACAGAAGGATTTTCCAGACCTTGATAACACTTGGATTCCAAATGTTTCCAGAATGTTATATAAAAATGCCTCATATAAAAATCTTCTCCAATAATAAAGATCTTTCACATGTAAACATGGATCTTCTGCACCTAATGAGCTGCTTGAACTACTGATAGCTCTAAATTATTAATGAAAAAAGTAACAAATAATTTCAATCTTGATGAATTAAAACAATCCACTGAGGATAAAAGACAAAATACCAAGTGGGAAAACAATCAAATTTCATAAGATAGTGATTGAGAGAAAACTGATGGTGGACCTAAACTGGATAATTAACAGGTATTTGGTACCTCCAAGCAAACAAACCAACATACTGTAGAAAGGTCAAAGGTCAGATTCTCCTCAATCTCCAGAAAGGGATCTGAACTCAGATGATCCAAAACATTGCAGCAAGAATTTTGACGAAAATTAAAAAGACAGTTTTTTTTACTTGTTTAGCTTCCCTTCATCAAATCCAGAATATAATTTAAAATTCTCCTCCTCACATATAAAGCCCTTAATGATCTAGCTCCATCATACATCAGAGATCTGATTGATCCATATGTTCCTAACAGAGCACTTAGTTCAATGACTGAAGGTTTACTGGTGGTTCCTAGAGTCTCCAGAAGTAGAATGGGAGGCAGATCTTTTAGTTATCAGGCTCCTCTCCTGTGGAACCAGCTCCCAGTTTTAGTCCATGAGGCAGACACCCTGTCTACTTTTAAGGTTAGGCTTAAAACTTTCCTTAGCTTATTATTATTTGCTGTTATTTCAGCTTTTCACTCAATGTTCTCTATGTTTTTTCTCTTCCTAGAAGCTACACCTGGCCTGACTCTGTGTCTACCTGTGACATCTTTCTGGAGAGGGGAATCATCCGAGCTTCTGCTGCCAACAGCTTCATGTTCACCTTCTACAGATGATCCACTTGGCCCTGTCTTTCAGTGTTTAACCCTGTCTCTCCTAGACATAGCTACTGACTGATCTTCTACTGTGACTAACTATGTGCTCTCTTTCATTTTCTAGACTTGAAAACTGGCTCAGAGTTCATCTGCTTAACTGTCCTTCTCTCCTAGATGAAGCCTTTCAAAGGAGCTATAACCATTAATGTTTCACTTTTCCTTCCTATAGAAAGGACTCCTGGATCAGTGCTTCTTTGTTCTCTTTGTGTCTCTGCTCTGTTCTCTCAAACCTCCAGTCAGTCGTGGCAGATGGTCGCTCACACTGAGCCTGGTTCTGCTGGAGGTTTCTTCCTGTTAAAAGGGAGTTTTTCCTCTCCACTGTCGCTACATGCATGCTCAGTATGAGGGATTGCTGCAAAGTCAACGCCAGTGACTGTCCACTGTCTCTACATGCTCATCCAGGAGGAGTGAATGCTGCAAGTCTCTGACTCGATGCAATCTGCTGGGTTTCCTTAGATCGAAAAATGTTTAACCAATTTGAATAATAAACTGAATCTGACTGCACTGCTCGATAACTAGTATCAGTTGGAATGAATGTACCCGACTTGGAATCTGTGTGATTTGACTGAATTGACTTCGTAAAGCGCCTTGAGACGACGTGCTGTGAGCTGGTAAATAAACTGAATTAAATGTTATGAAGGAATCCATCAGCACATCCATGCTAAACATGTAAATTTCTCAGTGAACTGTGTGATGCTACAAACCTCTTCAGATCTGGGTTGCTATGATCAGGAGTCATGTTCTGCTGAGGCTTACAAGAGCAGAAGCTGAATCTTCCAAGGCAGGCAGCTCAGACATCTTGTCACACGGTTGTAATCAGGCCATTGGCAGCCTCCTTTCAGCTGTAGGTACACAGCAGGCTGCTGCTCACAGAGCTGATGACGAAAACACTTTTCTGCCTATTTTTACACCGACTTCTTGCTGATCAAAAGGTAGTGAGGCATTCAGTGACAGCAGGAAATTTGCTTTATTCCCAAGTGCTTCTCCAATGGGCCCCATGTCTGGCAAAATAAGGAAAACGGGATACTGTCCTTTTGTCAGAGGGACATTTATTTTAGTCCATGAGCAGTGAGTTACAGAGCCAACCGCATTGATGGGGACGTAAAACCATAACATTTAGTCATAGAACTAAACTGAAAACACAGATTGGACTTTTAGTACTGTGCAGAAATTTAAACCAACTCTTATTTCATTAAATGTTCCTTTGATGCAGTCCTTAAACCCTTTAAAGCGGTATTATTCATCAGTGTTTCTCCAGGCATTCTAAACGTCTTACTTTGGCTGCTTATTCAATCATTGTCCAATTCTTTTAACAAAATACAGGCATAAAGAAAGAAAGCTGTCTTTCCAGTCTTTGTTTTTGTATTTTTTATGGCGAAGTAAGTACACCTCATGATCTATCCGTTTTCAGAACCAACTTTAAATCTCAGCGGTGTGTCAATTGGAATGTATGCAACTGAATTTGAATCGGTCTGTACGACTGGATTGAATGGACTAAATAATAAAATGTGTATAAATCACACTTGACTCAAGTACACAGAAGAGTTTGTGGTCGACTCAATGCCCCTAAGGTGCCAGGGTCCTGTGGCTGCAAAACAAGGCCCAAATCATTTTGCTTCCACCACTATGCTTGACAGCTGACAGGGTTCTCGCCAGCGAGCGTGCAGCTACACTGCAAGTTGTCACCTTCTGGGCTCCCTCTCTCTGTGGCTTTTATGTAAGCTATAGCGCATGCGCCGAGTCTGTTCCCTCTACCTTACACCCTATGACCCTGTGCGACCGCTAACGGTAAAGCTTTCTAAAATCATGCCATCACTACTTTGGTTTCGTCTGTCCCAGAGAACCTTGGTCCAGAGGTCTTGTGGGTTATTTGAATTAAACTTTCCAAACCTAAGCTGTGTTACCTTATTCTTAAACTTGTGTAAAGTTGTGAACTTTAACAGCTAACATGCTAAATGAGGCCAGTAGAGTCAGACATTTTTGTAGTTTCTCTGAACTTGGGTTGGATTTTGTGGGACATTCACTCCTGGGAACATTGTCAGCCATCTGAAATGTCTTTCCACTTGTAAATAATGCTGTCCTGCTGTCATTGCTGATGTCTTTCTGTCTTGGCATTGTGTTAGGACAGCTTTTTAAACTCCAATGCAACAAACTGACAAAACAATTTAATTTTATTCAGATTCAAAACTACTTTATAAATCCCAATTAAATCAATCGAATAGCAACTCCAGCTTTTATAAAGGTTCAGTTGAGTACCCAAAATCCTGACATTTAAAAAGGTTTGTGTACCTTTTTTATATCGTCTATATAAAAAAATGACTCAACACTTTTTTACATCTCTTCCTCTCCTCTTCCTCACCAAGAAACAGCTTTAAATACCTCGTAAATCACATTCACGCACACTGGCTGCCTCTACTCTCTTTGCTTTTCCAGGCTCCAGAGCTGGGAGCTGCTGGACTTCAGTACTTTGTATTATGGTCTAAATGTAGATTGGTGCAGATCTGCAGATATGATCAAAACCGTTAAAGCCAAAGTACACATTCATCGTTCTACAACTCATGACGTGACACAGAACCTCATATTGAACACAAGTCCTGCCTCCTCTGACTGGAGGTGGGATGTTTTCCCAACTCTCAGGGGGAAATTCAAGACGAGGAATGCACAGGTGTGAATGCATGTCATGACATATCCTAGCACACGTATCCAGAGTGTGTCTGAATGGCTCTGACTGTCTGATATCAACCACACATGACAGCTTACAAACTCTCTGTGGTAACAGGATAACAGGCGATAATCCCAGGGCTGCTTCATTATAGCAGAGCACATGTTTGAGGGGATAAGACAGGATATACGTGGGTCTGTCTGTATACCTGACAGAAACCCCCTCAAAGTCAGCCATGCGCAAACCTTCGCAAAATCCCCCCTTTCGGTTTCAACAAAACCACCAACACCCTGGAAATGCTGCGTTAATCTGCTATCAGGTCAGGAAACTCTGACGTCCCGTATTTATATGTTCATTTCTTCAGGTTGACTCATGACAGCTCTCTATTCTAGCAGGCTGTTTTACAACACTGTAATTTCATGACAAGACAAAGCAGGGCAATGATTAACGAGCCCAGCCGTCTGCTGGACGGGGTGTGGAGGATCAGAAGAAGCTGAGTGGACTCACAGCAAGGAAACAAAAACAGAAATATCCTGATTTCACTGTTAGATTTCTGTTTGATTAAAAGGTTTCCACTTTTTCCTGGTCTCTATCGAGTGCAAATATCTATTTTCAGACATTTGCGTAAAATTCTAGGGGTACAAATTGTCCATAGCAGCCTAAATCTCATATTTTCCTTTCTAATCCCTATAAAGATGCAGGATGTCTGTGGGAGGGGCCCAACTGGGAAAACCTTATATGTCTCTGTTTAGACAAATCAGCATTAAGATTATTTTTAGTTAGTTTTAGGCATGGGCTGGTATGAGCTGTAGTACAAATACTAGTCTTTATATAACATTATCGAATTGGTTTTATTTAAAAAGAAAAAGAAATAATTAATCTAACTGCTGCTGAAATAATACAACATTTAGGTATAATAATGGTATCAAAAACATTCAACGGTGTGTGTTTTAACAGCTGGAATGTTTCCTTACAGCTAAATTTATTTCTTCTAAGTGAGGGGAAAGTGCAGCAGGTTTCCCTCAGGGAGCTGGCTGGCAGTGTGCAGTAACAGGTGAGTATTTTGATAAACAGAGCTAAACATTTAAAGTAAAAACCAGCTGTATTTAGGAGCAGTCCTTACAGAGCAAAAGATTGAGACTTTTCGCCTTTCTAGGAGTTTAAAGTTGAATTAGTTAGGCTGTCTGCTCTGGTACAGCCTGCAGTCAGCCACATAGACATGACACTTAGCTTTTCAAATGCAGTTTGAAAATAATGTTACCTTTAAAAAAAACAAAAAAACTTTAGCTTTAGAAATACCTCCAAACTGCTGAATGTGTCTCTCTGATAGTTTAGGAAAAGTGTTGCAGCCATCTTTCTGTGAGCTGACTTGCAGTGTACAGCAACATATGGAGGAGGGGCACCCCAGCATTCAAACATGCTCTATACAGCCTGAGAAATGTCTAGTCACTGTGGAACTTTCTGTGACATTAAAAGGACCAGAATCACAGACAATATTAGCCATTTTGAAACCCTAACTCCTAAAACCTCAGTGTGAATTGATACCCGGATCATCACTGATTTGTTTGGCAAGGATGTGAAGCTGAAATCAGACTACGTGTTAGACATGTGGATGTCATGTTGGATTTTTTAGGTCAGGGTTGGTGGGAAATCTCAGAGTCTCAATTAATGTTTCTGATTACAAGTGGAATGTGAAATGTGATAAGAAAGGAGTTTTCAACCGAAACTCACTGGTCTTTACAAGGTCTTTTAGGGTGTGTTAAGATCCCAGTGGGGTCCCCATGGTGATTGTTAGAGTGTGAAAAGTTCCCTGAAGGTGATCATGCACACAATGTCTTGGTGGTTGTGGTGATGGCGTTTCAGGGTCCTGGGTTAGGCACAGGAAAGGATGGTGGCAGCATGCCCATTATTTGAACAAGTCTGCTTGCTCAAACCTTGTGCTGGCAAGAGATGGTCTTTCAGTACGTTCAGAGAAAGGTTTCCAAGGATGTGATCTGAGGCATGGTGCATTCATTGGAGTGTGTTGTCAGATCATCATGGGAAGGTGCTGACAACTTATACAACCTAAGAACAACTCCAAAATATGGAAAATTGCAGAGAAATCATGTTTGGTGAGTTCCCAACGAATGTTCAAATGAAGAAGATTTGCAGCGAACCAGACATGTTTGGGTTGTGTAGTAGGATCTTCCGCCACAGTCGAATAAATTCCCACCAGATTTAAAAGATGCAACAGATGCACTGATTCAGATTTAATCTACACCAGTGAATTTAAACAAGAAGGCTTCAACAAATGCAAATAAAAGGTTTGCTTGTTACAACTGACTACAAATATGAGAGATGGTCAGTTTCAGATTGTATGTTTGCAAGTTATATTTTAAAGAAATGTAGTTATTCTTATTTAAAACAGAAACAATTTAATCTACACTTTTTATCTAATCAACTGATATAAAAGGAGGAAGAGTGTGCAAACAGGAATCAGAGAGCAGAGCATAAATCTGGACCAGTGCTCTGCAACCTGTAGCTCAAGCTTCCCCCAAATGCTCTTAAAGTTGGCTAAAATGATAAAGAATCAACACACATTATATATATATAAATATATATATATATATATATATAAAATAACAAACACAGATTTTAGCAGTTTCTTAAAACGTTTTTGTCATGGAATAATTGCACTGAATATTGAACAACATAATAACATTAAAAGTACCAGAGATAATTTTTTTATCTCTGGTACTTTTAATGTTTTCATTAGGTGGAAAAAAACTGCTTTTATTTTTACATCTTTTTTTTTTCCACAAAAATCAACAACCAATAGAAGAAAATGCATCCATCCTCTTTATGTTTTATTTTAAAAGTTAAAAATAGAAATACTAATTTTCTATCATAGATATTTATCTAACATTATAAGTTGCCTTTTTTAAAAGGTCATGTAACATTTTCAGCTCTAAAGAAGGTTAATTTAGCTGGACTGAAGGCAGAAACAGCTCTTTGGATCATAAAGGTTGCAGACGCCTGTGCTAAACCATTTACTGAAGACTCATAATGTGCAGATCTGCCTTTTGAAAGTTTTCCATTAATTCTCTCCACCGGACGCAGTCCACATGCTTTCAGTCCATTAGCTGCTGAAGCTCATCAGTGATGTTTGTAAAAGCATTTCCACTGAAGCTGCCTTACCATAAGCAGACCCAAGACATGTGATAATACACTTAAACACACACGGGTCTGGTTATTAATGCCCTCTGATGTCCAGGAACCGATACCCAAACAGATAGAGACAAGCTGGAGAAATTAGCCAATTCCTGATCAAACTGATCCTAATGCACATGAAATGGGATTACTGCAAAAACGTCAAACTACGGTTCAAACCACAGGCTGCATGTTTTTATTGACTGGCAGTGCTTTGAAGGATGGACTCCTGCAGAAACAGCCAACTGACTTGATCAAGTTGTTTGACCATGAGGTCATTTATTCTGCTCTTCATATTCAGGTTATTTAGTCATAAAAATAGAGAATCTGTTTCCAGCCCTCTGTCCACAATTAAGAAAGTCAAGCCAAAAAGCAAAAACTGTAAATTTTAAATATCAAATTTAATGCAAATTCTTTAAAAAAACACATTCAGCACAGATTCAAACAAAAAGCTGCTCTGAATAAAGCCTTCAGCTCATTTTGGACATGCTTCTCTAATGCACACACTAAAGTTTGAATCCTGAGGGGAAAAACTGAGCTCTGTCCCACAGACACTCACAAATCAAAAGATCTGAAGAGTAAAAGATCAATACCAGGAGAAGCATTCCCTCAAGCAAATACAATGACATCGTCAGAGTTTCCTGCAGCACTCACCCTGTCGAGTAAGTCGTCAGCGTCAGGAGAAGCAGCAGCAGGTCCTTAGGTGAGAAAAAGTTACTCCGAGTCTCCCACAGCAGCCAGGAGGAACAAAATGACCCGATTCGTCCTGGTTTTTATCTCATCGGTCAATGCTGCTGCTGCTGCTGCTGCCACAAACTCACACAGACGCTCTTCAGTCCAAACTCCTCTGATGTCCAAGTTTAAACTCTTTGATATGCGCGGTCAGCGGAGAAGACGGTGGCTGGGTGTGTGTGTGTGCAGCGGGAAGCCGAGTGCATGTGTGAACAAGCAAAAGGAGTGCGCAGGAGTGTGTACACTCCCTGAGAGGGAGGAGAGAGAGAGGAGCAGCAGGTAATCGTACTGCCTCCTCTCACTCAGTGTTTGCTCAACCAGGATTTCTTACCTAATCTGTGCGGAGAGCAAGAGAAAGAGAGCTGCAGACACTCCTCTTGACTCTTGTTGCGCAAAAATCAAACATTCCTACTTATGTGAAAAATGTGTGCGCAAACAAGATCTGTGATTTGTGAAGTATTTGTGTTAGCAGTGACCAAAAAGTTTGTCAGACAGGAATAAAAATGGCACAAAATACAAAAACAGATGCTTTTGGTATGTTGCAAAAAGCTTTGTCCTGCAAAAGCATTCATAAACTTTTACTTTTCCACTTGGTTTAGTTATAACTACAAACATGAAAGCATTTTATTGGGATTTTATGCGATAGACCAACACCGAGAGGAACATAATTTTATGGTTATTAACATTTATTACAAATATAAAGTGCAGCATGAACGCTCATTTAGGTCATAAAATAAAATCCAACAAACTGGCTTCAGAAGCCATCTCATTTTTAAAAAGAGTCCATCTGTGTAATTTAAACGCAGCTGCTCTATGTAGGCCTCAGAGGTTTCTTAGAGAACATAAGAGGACAAACAGCATCATGAAGACCAAGGAAGACAGCAAACAGGTCAGGGAGAAAGTTCTGGAGACGTTTAAAGCGGGTTAGGGTTCAAAACAGGATTCCAAGCTTTGAATAACTCTCAGAGTTCTGTTCAATCCATCATCTGAACATGGAGAGAGGATGGACCAACTGCAAACCTACCAAGACATGAACGTCCACCGAGTCTGACAGCCAAGCAAGGAGACCATTAATCAGTAAATGAGAAAGCTGAAAAACGTCATGGCTCAGGTGGGAGAATCAGTTCACAGGTAGATGACACAACAAACACATGGAAGAAGGTCCTCAGGTCAGATGAGCCCAAAGTTGACCTTTCTGACCAACATGCAAAACATGCTGTGTGTGTCACTGAGAAGTAACACTGCACATCATACTGAACACACAGCCCCTGTGATGAACCATCGTAGTGGCAGCATCATGCTGTGGGGATTTTTTTCTTTCAGCAAATCCAGACATGAATCTAATAGAGAATCTGTGGGAAGGTTGTTCAATCTGTCTCCAGTTGTTTAAAGCTGTAGAGTAGAGCTCCATGATATATCGCAAACATATCGTCATCTCTTTATCAATGTGTGAAAATGACTGTATGGACCGCAATAATCATTGGCTAATATATTCCAAGAGTTATGAACTTGTTTTTTATATGCTAATGTAATATTCACCCAGTTGGACAGGGTCTCACAGCAGCAGATACTCACAGTGGACACAAAAGACATTGTCCAAAATGTTAAAGGTGGCAGAGTGATGGAAACACAGATGAAAAAGAGAGGAGAGACCTGAAACGGGCAAATATCACAAATAATATAGTCAGAGCAATATTTTCTAATATCCTGAATCCATAGTAGAAAGACACCCCTAAAGACGTGGAGCACTAACTGCATTGAAAGGCAACTCCTGGGAGGCAGAATACAAATGCACATCAAACTTTCTGTATCCATTTACTCCCACTTTAACAACTATGACCTGCTTTGTGCTGGCTGGGATCATAAGAACTTAACCAATTACACTAATGTTTCTGATTGATACTTGACAAAACCAGGAAAAAAGCTCAAGGAATATCAATACTTTAGCAAGATTCTGCTCATTGTTGAGAAGATTTTATTTGGGGTCCATTCATCCATCCATTGTCTTCTGCTTCTCTGGGATTGGGTTGCAGGGGTACCAGGTCCAGGAGGGAAACTCAGACATCCCTCTCTCCAGCTCATTCTGGGGAATTCCAAGAAGTTCCCAGGGGGAACCAGACGGGATGTATAGTCCCCCAGTGAGCTCTGGGTCTTCCACAGAGTCTCCCTTCCATCCTGATGAGATGCATGAACCATCTCAACTGACTCCTTTCGATGCAGAGAAGCAGCGGCTCTACTTTGAGCTCCCCATGGATGACGGAGCTCCTCACCGCATCTCTAAAACTGAATTGGCCATCCTACAGAGGACGCTAATTTTGTCTGCTGCCCAAAAAATCTATAGTGTGAAATTATTAAGTTCCAAGTCAGAAAAAATCATTACCTTAACAACAAAATCCAATATGGCTGCTGCAGATAATAGTAAAGTTTATTTATAAAGCCCCTTTCACACACACAGAGTCACTGTATACTGTACAAGGAATCACATTAAGATCCACAAAACCATTTTCAATTGGGTTTTAAACATCTCTACAGAGTCGAGAAAGCGAAGTTGCGGTGGTAAACTATTCCACAATTTAGGAGCCACAGACTGAAAGGCCCCGTCCCCCGTGGTTTTCAGCCTTATACAAGGAACATTCAGGAGATTTCGGGCTTATGATCGAAGGCTACGAGGAGCAGAGTGTTTAGTTAAGAGCTGACATCAATAGTCAGGAGCCTGGCCATTTAGAGCGCTGTAGGTGAGGACAAGAACTTGTCCTCAGTGTAAGCCACTGTAAGGTGTGAATGACTGGGGAGATTTGTTAGAATTTACTAGATTGTGTAAGAAGTCTAGGTGCTGCATTCTGAATAGCTTGGAGGCGTCAAGTTGACGATCTGTCCAGACCTATAAAAAGGGCATTAGTGTACAGTTTACAGTAACAGTCAAGACAGACAAGAATGCATGAATCATGTTCTCTAGATCTGCTCAGCGGACCATGGCATGTATTTTAGGAATGTTTTCTAAATGAAAAAAAAAAAAAGAAACGAGAAACAAATATGTAAATTAAAGCTTAGTGAGGAGTCAAATGAACTCCTAGATTTCTGATGGTAGATTTGGTTGCTGGGCAAAAAGAAGCAACAGTGTGATTGATTTTAGCCAGCAGGTGAGTAGGAGCAACTATCAGGGTTTCTGTCTTTCCTGTGTTTAGACGCAGTCAAAGTTGCAGAAATAACTGTTCCTTTGCACATCAGACAGCTTGTATTCCAGTAAATCAGTCACACAAACACAGAGTGTTGAACAGACTTGTGAACATGTGAACATACGCTTTAAAAACACAGTTTGGGATGACTTTCCGCCAAAGCAATTTCAGTCCTTAGCCTGGGCTGGTACTAGACCCAGTTCATTACTGGTTCTATAAAGAACCGGTTTGATTTTTCAAATCAAACCTGGAAGCAACCTCGGAGGAGACAGTTTAAAGTCACAAATTCTATTATCTATTTTAGGATACCTACAAACGGAACCCTTTCACAATACCAATCATATGATTTCTGGTCAGAACAGTAACAACAGTGGTGGAAAACTGCAGTTAAACACATTGTTTAGAGCAGGATTTACTAAGAGCGACTGATTAAATAACTCAAACGGTTAAAGAATAGAGTCTAAAAAGATGTTCAAGGCTTCAGCAGAAAATATCAGCCTTAAATGCAGCTCTAACCGGAGCGTTGACTCAACTGTGTGACGAGAGCGATCAAAATAAAGGACGACAGGGGCGAGAAAGTTTTATTCCTCTACTAATCCAATTTGAATTAATGTTAAAGCTTGAGGTTTTAACCATTAACTCCAGAGAGGTAAAGATGTTGCTCACAACATTTTGATTGGTTGTTGGTTTCCATGACGACACCTCCAGCTCCTGACGACAACAGAATATAAAGTTGAATATAAAGACCCTCCAGTGAATTCTGGGTCTTCCCTGAGGTCTGCTCCTAGTGGGACATGGTCGAGAAACCTCCAAAGAGATGAGCCCGGGGGGCATCCGGATCAGATGACAGAACCACCTCAACTGACTCTTTTCGATGCAGAGGAGCAGCGACTCTACTTCGAGCTCCCCGCAGATGATGGAGCTGCTCACCACATCTGTAAGGCTGAGTCCAGCCACCCTGCGGAGGAAGCTCATTTCAGCTGCTTGCACCAGGGATCTCGTTCTGTGGGTCATGATCCATATCTCCTGGTCCTAGGTGAGCGTCAGAACGTAGATGGACCGATATATCGAGAGCTCTTTTTTACCACAACAGAACAAAGTAGCGGCAGAAGATTTTTTCTTTTAAAGAAATTGCTAGAACCAGATGCAGACCTAAAAAATACTGTAGAAACTCAACTTTATCCAGATTTTTGGCTTTTGTTACCTTTTATCACCGTTACCATTTCTTAGCTAACAGGAAAAACAAAACACTAAAATAAATGACCAAACGAGATGTTAAAAGCCAAGCTGTTGAAGAGGATTTGAAGTTAGCTTTTTATTTATTTTACCATCACAGTTCGACGCATTAGGCTCGTCAACATGTCCACAACTGATCTTAAGCCAATTTGTTATCCAAATCTTCATAATTCTAATTTATAGAGCATGCTTGGTTAAACATATATGTCTTTAATGGCTGTGAACCAGTTTCTGCTACAACCTGGAACATTTACAGAGATGTTTATCCTGTGCACAGTCCTGGTAGACCATTAAAGTCTACCAGTACTCCCAAGCGAACCGGCCCATTATGTGACGCTACGTTAGCTTTAGAGGCTACCAGGTCGATGTGAGTGAGAGAGCTGGATGTTGACAGCTGGCCTTCACACGGTCAGGCGGGGGTCTAACGAGAGGATCAATGATTGCTGATGCACAAACGTGACCTCCTGCACGCCAGCAAAGAGAAGAGGTGCTCAGATTACAGCGCTGGTAGGTTTAGATTTATTGGGGCTGACCTTAGCTCGCTGTCTCCCGCGAAAATATTCTGTGCAACAATTTCCTAAATTGATGCAAAATATCAGACAACAAGTCTAAGGAATTCTTTCACAACCTTTCAGTTGTTAGAAGTGATAAGTTTTGTTTGTTAAATGAAGAGCTAGAAGGAGACAAAGTGATGTTAACAAGTTTATCTTGTAGTGACAGATGGGAACACGATATAGGAGAAGGTTCAACAAACAAGTCATTGAAACCGAGAAGCTTACAGCCTCTGAACCAAGATTCCCTCAGGACAACAGAAACAACGGAGTTAAAACTGAACACTGAACACAGTGTCACTAAAATTCAACTTTAACACAGATGTTCAGGTTCACAAGTATTTACTTTTATATCTTTTATGTAAATATATCTGGAAATGCATACAGGTTTCTTTCTGAAGTACGTTTCATATGGAAGAATATCACTATCGATCTTTTCTGTTATTAACATCTTACGGCAGCCTCTATCAAAGTTCCTACTCCGGTCCGGATTCGGACCGAATGATGACAAAGTCGATCCGGATTGAATCAGATAACAAAAAATGTGGAATATCATAAAATTTTAGTTTTCCCAACAATTTAAGAGCAGGTTTTCCCCAAATTCACAACAACGTTCACAGTGAAGAAGCAGAAAAAAGTAATTAATAATCAAGATCAGTCCTTTTTTTCCTATAATCTAAAACAGGGTGCCTAAGTCCAGTCGTCCAGAGCTGCTATCCTACAGAGATGCATCCATCCTTTTAGATGCATCTCTGCTCCACACATCTGATTCGCAGGTCATTCAGGTCTGCAGAGGACCGGACATGGGCACCGTTGATATAAAAACTGATTATTGGCACTGAACAAAATGAGCCATATTTTTATTTTTTCCAATTCAATCTCATCATATATGACATTCACAAAAAGCTGTGTATTCAGGGTTAACTAAGTAAAATAATAAGAACTTATATATTTATATATAAATAGTAAATATTACTTTAGGACTGCACTAAATGCCTAGTCGATTAAGGGGCTGCTGTCAGCACAGCAGCGGCAGACCTTCAAACCGTGGATGTGTTGCAGGAGAGTCTTCTATCCGTGGAATATTAAGATAAATACCAACTGCAAATAAGATGAAGACAAGACAGCATGCAAATGGAAAGTAAAATACAGGGGAAGTTTGAGGTCATGGGGGAAAACACATGGTGATAAAGTCAGATTTGGCATAAAACCAACTCCTCAAAATACACAACAAAGTCCACCTGTCATAAAGCATCCCGAGATAAAACAGAGAGGCCAGGAACTGACTCATTAAAGCCTCCACAATCAGTATGGCTCATTTTTAAACCAGGACATCCAATAAACACTCCTCACCTTTCAGATTGATCTCCTACAACCAGGAAACAGAAAACCAGAACCACTCGACCAAAAGTTCAAATACATCCACACGGAGTGCTGTGATTGGCTGACGTAGCAGCTCTCTTATCTGAGCAGACTGGAGTTTTGGTTCATATTTCCTTTAATCCAACTCCAGGTCCAGAGTCAGACCCAGTCTGGGTGCCATATATCAATAAAGCCCTAAAAGCTTTTGACTCTCAGTAATCACAGATCAGTGAAGCCTGAAAGCTGGCTGCTGTGAGAAAATAGGCCAAAGGCTTTGACACTTAAGAATAACATTGACCTTCAGTCATCGACTGCGTCGCTGCCGATTAGCTGTGGGACTGTGTTTTGACTGGGGAGCACCTGGTTTTAGAGCTGAGTTACAGCCCGAGGCCTTCACCTTCTGGAACCAGGTTTCAGCTCTGCTTTACCTTTTGTTCTGCATAAGCTCTGTGGTCCGACAGGGCAAATAGCGCTCTGAAGTTCAAATATATGTTTAACTGAACAGGTGCAGTCAGGAGGTAAACAGTCAGATTAAGCTACATGAGTCCAGTTTAGTAGGAAGCTCCATAAAAAACAGATTAATTTCCACAAGGCTCCATGATGGTAGACTGGGCAAGAACCTTTTTCGACCCGATGACTTGGCCGGATATGACTGAAAGGTGCAGGGCAGCACTGGCAAACAAAGTGAGCCTTTTCTGCTCAACATAAATTTGCATGGCGCCCTACGATGTGGTTTTATTGATTCACTGTGCAAATCAAGGACCACACCTGAGCAGAAGCAAACAACACTGCAAACCTGAGCACAGTATGGGGATATATGGAAAAACATCTGTTGATTTATTCTGACGACTTATGCAAACAAGCATGTAACTTATGTTTATAAAGGAAACCTGTATTTAGACATTTCAATGACTTTTATTATTGTTAAAACAGGAAAGTCAGCTTCACAGTAAGATTCACAATCAGCTGTGCATGATTATGGATTATATTATAATGCTTGTAGTTCCCAAACAGAGGTGTAAATCCTGTCTAGATATCAAGGCTCACCGAAAGAATCACAACTTAAAATAAACATGTGCAAAAGTGTTTCCCTTCCAATAAAACGGACGTTCTGGTAATCTTTTTATTTGGTTGTGATCAAGAGTTTTACAGGCTTTCTAGAAGCCACCTTGCATTTTCCCCTCAATCTCTGTATATAACAACACATAGAGTGGTTTTAAAAATTAGAAAAGAAGTCATGAGGAAGATGAAGTCTTTGCTTTAGGAAACAGGAAAAGTCTACGAAAGGTCATTTAAAGAGGTTCCTTTAGTTTGTGGCTGTTTCTTCACCAACTTTCCGATGAGAAACTGTTTGTTCGTTAGTTTAAACACTTAACTGTGATCCATAAATCACTCAAGCACCAAAAGACTCCTGAAATCACAGGACGAACCAGAGCTGCCTTGACACAGACAAGTTGTGTTAAATAAGTCAGTAAAGTTTATTATATTCACAATGTTCTGCACAACAAAACCTACATTGTATTTTGTATAAAAATAATAATAAAATCATGAAATAAAAGCCTGGTTGAAGAAAAAGGTTTTCTGCAGGTTTTTAAAAGCGTCCAGAGAGTCAGGAAAGCGTAGTCTCGGGCAAACCGTTCCAAGGTTTAGGAACCACTGACTGAAGGGCCCTTAGTTTTTAGCTATTTATGAGGAACAACCAGGAGCTTCTGGGTTTGGGACTGAAGGCTCGTACAAAATTTAAGAACACTTATAGAAAAGGACCCCTTCATTTATTTTCAAATTAAAAAATTCCAAACTTTCCAAATAACATTTTTTTCTGCAATTTTTGAAGCACAAAAACAAACAGAAAAAAAGATCTTATGGATGAAGCTTGATCCTGATGTAGTCCCTTTTTAACACAGTGGACAAATTCAGACAAATTCCTTCTAAACATGAACAAAACACAGACCTATGCCTCTGGCAAGAATCTAAATTTGCCCTCAGGAAGTTCAGTTGCTTGTGCAACACAAACCAAGAAGAAAACACACAACAGCAATAGTATTTTGATGAAATATTTCCAGTCAATTTGAGCAAGTCAGCACAAGTATATTCAGCCTTGCTTCCTGAAACTGAGAAAAAGATCACCACCTTTTCATGAATTACAACATCGGATACCTAGATCCAAATCTACGCCTGATTCAAGACTCTTCCACTGACAAAAATCACTGACTGTAACTTTTTCCTGCTGTAGCCTAAACCTCACAACAGGTTCACGTGTAATCACGTGTTAAAACTCTTTTCAACCAATCCATCAACTTTATAGGAATGCTGCTGCTTGTAAATATGTTTAGGTTTCAGGAGGAAACAGCCAGACAGTCGAACCAGGGGTAATTTTCCGCTCATGAGGTTTTTATTCAAGCGGATTGAGATGAAAATCTGTAGACATTAAGAGATGACGGTAGCAAGAGTATCTGATGAGATGTTCAACAGTCATTCAGAAACCTGGTTGCTATGGCTTAAAGGATTTTAATCATATGGATGCCTAAAGCACACAGTGGTGTTTTGATCTCACTCTCAGCTTAAATCCCACATGACTCACATGCCTGCGTGTCCATGCAGCACACACTGTTCTTTCACATTTGATTCATTGCCTTTGAAACACTTCCCATTCAATGATATCACACCTTCACCTAACTGATTACATCAACAGTGGCAGCCAATAAACTCAGAACAAACACCAGAGGAGTCCTTAAAACCTCAAACCGAGAAGCACATGAACCAAACATCTACTCAACACCCCTAAAAGCTTAAACACATACAGGCTTGACAGTAACGACAAGGAATGCCATATTTTACCAACACAAAGAACACATCAACAGATCTGGTCCTGAGAAGCGTTAAAATAAGCATCTGTAGAGTCCAATATTCTTCTCAGCAATGTTCTCCAACCCATTCTGAAGAACCCCAAGGTATTCCAAGAGCAAAAGTGATTCACAGTCCATCCAGCGAGTTCTGGCTCTGGCCAATCTCCTCCCAGAGATATTTGCTTTGAAAACCTCCAAAGGAAAGCATCCAGAACCACCTTAGCTGACAACTTTCAATGTGGAAGATCAGTGAATCTCCTCCAAAGTCCTGCAAGATGACCTAAGTCCTCATCCAGTCTCTAAGATAGTTTCCCACCCTGCACAGGACGCTTATTCCAGCCACCTATATTCAGGTACTGTGAAGTCAAGCGTGCCGCCGCCCGGGGTGTGGTAGAGGAAAACATTCGGGCCTGGGAGGAGTTCGGTGAGGCCATGGAGGACTACCATTTGGTCTCAAAGCAATTCTGGCAAACTGTCCGGGACCTCAGGAGGAGGAAGCAGTGCTTCGCCAACACTGTTTACAGTGGGGATGGGAGGCTGCTGACCTCGACTGGGGACATTATTGGGTTTTGGAAGGAGTACTTCGAGGATCTCCTCAATCCTGCCATCATGCATTCCCTGGTGGAAACAGAGGCTGGGGACTCGGGGTTGGACTCTTTCATCACCCAGGCTGAAGTCACCGAGGTGGTTTAAAAGCTCCATGGTGGCAGGGCTTCGGGGGTTGATGAGATCCGCCCCGAGTACCTCAAGTCTCTCGATGTTTTGGGGCTGTCATGGTTGACACGGCTCTTCAACATTGCGTGGCTGTCAGGGACAGTGCCTCTGGACTGGCAGACTGGGGTGGTGGACTCCCTTCATAATGGTGCGTTCACACCGAACGCGGATTCTGCGAATAGTTCGAGTCATTTGTGTGCTTTTGCCCACTTGACATTCCGCGTGAACTCTGCGTTGCCATTTGACAACAAGCCGCAACGCTTCGCCGCGTCATCAAATAGGAGGAGCTTCCATCTGCTTCTTGCTGGTTTCAACTGAACATGGCGGACATGGATTTCACGGACCTAATTACGGTGTTTTACCTGTGGAGAGCCGAAAAACGCAGTCGACGTCCCTCGGTTCACCAGATTCTTCAGGGACTGGAACAGTTCGGAGAGTACCATCACCTACTCCAGGAGCTGCGTCTGGACGACGATCAATTTCAGTGGTACTACCGTCTATCCAGGACCCAGTTCGAAGATCTGCTGTCCCTCATTGGGAGACGAATCGGCCTCCGGGACACCAACTACCGGCACTGTGTCCCCGCTGCTGAACGCCTGTCCATCTGTCTTCGGTGAGTAAATAAATCTCAGCTCAATAAAAAAAAATCCTGGACCTGTGGACCTGGAGAAAGCATTTGACTCTGTCCCTCGTGATGCCTTGTGGAGGGTGCTCCAGGAGTATGGAATCGAGGCCCCTTTATTAAGGGCCATCCGGTCTCTGTACAAGCGGAGCAGGAGTTTGGTCCACATTGCTGGCACTAAGTCGGACCAGTTCCCGGTGCGTGTTGGACTCCAGCAGGGCTGCCTTTTGTCAGCGGCCCTGTTCATAACTTTTATGGACAGGATTTCTAGGCGCAGCCAATGGCCGGAGGGTGGCTGTTTTGGGGACCAGAGGATCTCATCTCTTCTTTTTGCGGATGACGTGGTCCTGCTGGCCCCATCTAGCCAAGACCTACAGCATGCACTGGGGCATTTCGCAGCCGAATGTGAAGCGGCTGGGATGAAGATCAGCTCCTCCAAGTCCGAGGCCATGGATCTTGACCGTAAAAAAGGGTGGCTTGTCCTCTTCAGGTTGGAGGGGAGATCCTGCCTCAAGTGGAGGAGTTTAAGTATCTCAGGGTCTTTTTCACGAGTGAGGGAAGAATGGAGCGGGAGATTGACAGACGGATCGGTGCGGCTGCCGCAGTAATGGGGGCGCTGTGCCGGTCCGTTATGGTGAAGAGAGAGCTGAGTCAAAAAACAAAGCTTTCGATTTACCAGTCGGTCTACGTTCCTACCCTCACCTATGGCCATGAACTTTGGGTTATGACCGAAAGAACGAAATCCCGGATACAAGCGGCTGAAATGAGCTTCCTCCATAGGGTGGCCGGGCACTCCCTTAGAGATAGGGTGAGGAGCTCGCCCATCCAGGAGGGGCTCGGAGTAGAGCCGCTGCTCCTCCACATCGAGAGGAGCCAGTTGAGGTGGCTCGGGCATCTATACCGGATGCCTCCTATACGCCTTCCTCGGGAGGTGTTCCAGGCACGTCTCACTGGGAGGAGGCCCAGGGGATGGCCCAGGACACGCTGGAGGGACTATGTCTCTCGGCTGGCTTGCGAACGCCTTGGGCTCCCCCCGGAGGAGCTGGAGGAGGTGTCTGGGGAGAGGGACGTCTGGGCGTCTTTGTTGAGTCTGCTGCCCCCGCGACCCGGTCCCGGATAAAGCAGAAGACGACGAGTACGTGTATGGGTAAAGAATCTTCTTGTGTGCTAACCCTACTAGTCATCATTATTTTGCACCATCACAACCATCTTGTGCATCATCCCAAACTGCCAGTCTCTAGTATTAACTAGAAATATCTTAAATAAGATATTCTGTCCCCGATACCAATCTGACTCATTAAACATTCGGCATTTGGTCTTTTTGAGTTCCACTCCAATGTTGTATGACACATAGTGTAGTAAAGTAACTCTATTTTCCATCAGTTTGACGTGTAGTAATACTGTAGTAATCTTCTCACGTGTGTTACATTAGTATTGTGATTGCGTACCGATTTACTAACTCAACAAAACTGTTCAGGACGGATATTTTGTCACAACTAGAGTTTTGCAGAGTAGCCTTAATATTCTACTCCAATACTGCGTTAACTCCATTAAGAAAACTACTACAATCTTCTACTACAAACTACTACGATCACCTTGTTCATAAACATCTGACTTGATGCTGAGAAGCTACAATCTTCAATAAACTCATGTCTTCGTCTTGACAGTTTTCATGTGTAACTGTTGTCTGAAGTGGTAGGTTAACATGGTCCCTCTCTGTTTTTAAAGGACTCATTGATAGTGGTGTAACATGATTTTGCGATATTAACACACCACAGTACTTCTCATCAAGGCGTGGTATGTTATTTCAATCCACAGTAAGGTGCTCTCATCATGCGACTTCTGCTGGTGAAGGGAGTCTGAGCAGTTATTAGGAGCCCCAGATATGAAGTACTTTAAGTCTGAAAACCTTTTGAATCCATGTTTGAGACTCTTATTTTGAAGCAAGAAAGGAAGTTGTTTTGAATCACCTGGGTATCTTTAAACAACACTAAGACTGAAAACAATAGAGAAGGTTCCAGTATTAGGCCTATGTGTGCAAAATACCGACCAAGAAATGTCTACACTCAGACATTCTTTAAAACAGGGTTTGAGATTACTAAAAATGTTACTATATTTGTGAAAACACACAAAAAAAGTATTTTCAAAGCTTTTTGCTTTGAAAGTCATAAAATTGAGCAACTAGTGTTTCAGCTGCTCTCGGTACAGCTCTACTCCACAGAGATAGCTGTCTGACCACTGAGTGCAGAGCAGGTCACATGACACACGCAGGCAGGAAGCTGCAGCAGCCAAAAAAGTCTCTCTTTCACTGTCAGTATCTCTGTAATGGCTAAAAACACTTAGAAGGTTACAGAAGACCCAGATTCATCTGATTAACAAAATACAGCCTATTATACAGCTCTAGATTCAACAAAAACAAAATTAAGGGAACAAATTCTGTTTTTGTGACAGGCTACTGGCAGAAAAGGGGCCTAAAGGGATGCTGACCTAGGATGTTGCCTTGACCCAGTGCAGGTGGTGGGAGACAGAACTCTAGCAAAAATATGAAGCCGTTGCAGAACTGGAGAGCTCCTTCTAGTGACAGACTGCAGCGTCCTAGGTGCACAAAGGAGCATTATCACAGTTCCTTCCTCCCTTCAGCTATTAAGACTGTATAACATCACTGCTCCCAACAAACTCCATTCCTGCTATTCTTGGCACAAGTTTCCATATTCTTGTAAATAGTCCGTTTTTGCAAAAATATACAAAAGCTCACTTTATACAGTTGTTTTCAGAGAACTTGCATCTGCTGTCTTTTCCATAACTGTATAGATTTTCTGACTTTGAATTTTCTTACTCCATTTTATTTTTATTTTTTAATATAACCAATTTTTAGGTGCATCTGTGCACTTTCCACTTGCCTTTGATTTTGTTTCAGATAAACAGAACCTCCCAGTTGAGGGACAAATAAAGATTATTCTATTCTAAAGGATCAAATTTAAAATAATTTCTTCGCTGAGTTGTCTATTGTGTGTAAACCTGAGCCAAAGTGGCCACTATATACTGGTCTCAATATGTCGACACTTATTATGTTGTGTGCAAATAACAAATGCACCAGTGAAGGCAATGTTACTGTAAGAGGAAATCTGCATCTGCCCAACAGCATCTTACAGACCATGTCACTTTGCTCCACAGAGAGAAGAATTATGGTCGTACCCTCATGAGGGTTTCTATCTCATCTTAATCATGTCTGCATAAAGCTGCTTCCCAGACAGTGATTGCTCTCTGCAGAATAAGCTCATGATAAAAATATTCAGCATCAAAGAAAAGAAGAAGGTAGAGGTAAAACTAAAACAGATGCAGCTGCACAAAATGAGGTCTGATGGTCTAAATTTAGTTCAGGCATTTTTACTGCAGAAATAACCAGCTCTCATATCTAAATAATAACTGACAGGAAGGCTGAATTATTTCCCAGCGTGTTTCTCAGAGTGAACCAAAGGCCTCCCCTTCATTTAAAACAATTTCACTGAGCCTCAGCAGCTTCAGGTCATTCATAATGACTGTAGTCAAGGTGAGATTCACTTTCCTTGACTCCAGGGGATTAGCTTGGCTTTATATGGACACGCCCTCTTTCTATAAACAATACGCAGCCAGCTGCAGTGCACACTGTTATCAAATCGCTCCCATTAGTTAACTGCATTAACGTGTTGTGGCCATCCACATGCAGAGTGCAGCTCGCTGACATGCTGAGTGCTCCTAATAGGCTGAAGGAAATAACTGAAGCTCTGTAAAGCTCTAGTTGGTAATATCAGTTTTTGAATTACTCATTTCTGATGCACCCTTCTGTCGGGACCACAGGGAAACTGGACTTTTGTACAGCTTTTAATGGGTGGGAATAAAATAAAATAAAATAGAATAAAATAGAATACGCTTTGTTGTCCCTCAGTGGGGAAATTCAGGTGGACCAGTAGCAAAGTGAAAGGCAAATGGAAGCATGCAGATTCAAAGATAAAAATATAAAAACAAAAAACAAGAATAAAAAATTTACAACATAAGAAAATATTGTACAGTTATTAGAAATAGATAATAATAATCTTTATTTTGTCATTGCAATTGTACATTCCAACGAAGTTGTTCTCTGCATTTAACCCATCCCTTACAGAGCAGTGGCCTCTGTAAGGGATGGGGAGCATTCTGGGCCTAAGGGTCTTGCTCAGGGACCCAGAGTGGCAGGCTGTGGGATTTGAACCAGGGTATTTGTGGCCTCTCTGGGATGCTCTGCTCTCTAACCACAAGGCCACCACTCCCCAGAAAAACCAGATTCAAAGAAATAAGCAACTGAGTAGGATCATTTGTTAGATTTTGTAAGTTTCTATTATAGGTGATAATTTGGGTTCGAGTCCCAACCATGGAGACCTGTGCTGCATGTATTACCCTCTCAACTCCACCCTCTGTATGATGGGTCAAAGTAAAAAAAAAAAAAAAAAAAGAAAACTTGAAATCCACACCTTCTACTGATGATCCACATAGCCCTGTCTTTTAGTGTTTAACCCTTTCTCTCTCCTAAACATGGCTACTGACTGAGCTTTTACTGTGACTAACTCTATGTGCTCTCTTTCAGACTCTAACCTTGAAAACTGGCTCAGAGTTTATCTGTTCTTTCTTTCTAGATGAAACTACTAAAGGAGCTACATCCATTAACATTTACTTTTCCTTCCTATAGAAAGTACTCCTGGATCAGTGCTTCTTTGTTCTCTTTGTGTCTCTGCTCTGTTCTCTCAAACCCCCAGTCGGTCGTGGCAGATGGCTGCTCACACTGAGCCTGGTTCTACTGGAGGTTTCTTCCTGTTAAAAGGGAGTTTTTCCTCTCCACTGTCGCTACATGCATGCTCAGTATGAGGGATTGCTGCAAAGTCAACACCAGTGACTGTCCACTGTCTCTACATGCTCATCCAGGAGGAGTGAATGCTGCAAGTCACTGACTGGATGCAATCTGCTGGGTTTCCTTAGACAGAAAAACTTTTTATCCAATTTGAATAAATAACTGAATCTGACTGCACTGTTCGATGGTTACGATTAATTGGAATGTATGAACCTGACTTTTGTGAAGTGCCTTGAGACAACATGTGTTGTGAATTGGCGCTATAGAAATAAACTGAATTGAATTGAACTGAGGGAGTGAAATACTGAACATGGTAAAATGAGTGCTGTAAAAACCGAAACATTATTATATCGCCTCTGTGAAAACTAGAATCCATGAATTTGGAGGTCATTAAAATGATAATGTAATTTTGTTACTTCAGGTAGATCAAATACGGCAGCAGCTCCGGCGCGACAGCGGAGTTTGTAGCGACAGCGGAGTTTGTAGTTTGTGACCCACAATTTCCCATGATTCACTGAAAGCAGATTGGTCAAGCTCGGGCAGCAATGGCAGACGATGGTGGCAAAAATTGTGAATAAAAATGTAAATAATACATTTTCTGTGACCTCAAATAAACTTTTAAGATGTTTTTAGGCAAGAATGTAGGTTTGCTGAACTCAAATATCTACTCGGTTTATTGGATTCCACTTATCAAAAAAAGAGGTTCGGCGTTTCTCTGTGGCAGCTCGTTTCGGCAGCTGTCCAACCGAGGAGTGTTTCCCCCCTATTCCGGAGAAGGTGCCTGATTTCCATGTTGAACCTACCACTGGGTTTAACTACTGGGTGGAACAGTGGAACCAACATTCGTCATCGTCTTTTACCTTGAAACAAACCTTTGAAAAGATATACTTTTGTTTGTATATTGGACTCTTTAGACTATTACCTAAACCACAAACCCATGGTGCGCATCAGTGAATGTTTGAGTTAAGTCCTTAGTTTGGTTCATCTGTTTCCTTTGACAAATAGTCACCACACATAGCCTGAAAATAATCCTACAGCATCTTACTCGTGTTGGCAATTTTTGAAGTGCTGTATGGCGAGTTCTGGACCCTAAGGAACTTCCAGCTGTATTGAAAATGCATGCGAATGGCTTTGGACTACATGTACTCCGCTGTCGCCCCGGGGCTGCTGCCGTATTTCAATCTACCGGAAGTAACAAAAGGGAGTGAATGAAAACAGGCAACGTTAAATTTGATCATCTTAAACTTTATAACATTAATATTTACCATGTTATTTTAATGACCTCCAAATTCACGGATTCTAATTTTCACAGAGGGGAAATTAATCACATGTTGGGTTTTACTGAATTCAATTTTACCATGTTCAGAATTTCACACCTTCTATTCATTTCAAGTTTATTTTTGTTACTTTGACCCCTCATATTCCTGTCTGCCTACCTTTGAAAACTAACAAAAAGAAAGGCCATTAGTGGCACAAACAAAAAACTTAAGAAGTCTTACCAGAACCCAGATGGGTTGCAGATTTGTTTAGAAAGCGGTTCATGTTTTTCTATTGGATTACCTAATTGTACTAAATCTGTTCATCCTTCAATGTTGTCTGCTCTAATATCTGATGTGTCTCCTGTCATTAAAGTTTACACTGATTAATAAATGTCGGCTTCTGGTTCTGAAAGATTCTGCACATGTAATTTCTAAGACCTCTCTCATTAGACATCATGTCATTTTATGAGGCTATAAAATGAACATGTTAGATAGCTGCTAGTTTTAGATACAGTCACAGTATTACCAGAATAAACAACGATCTTCTAACAATGCTCTATAAGAACTTTTGTATTTCTTATCATTTTAACACAGACCTCTAGTTTGGTCTGTTAACATGCACATCCAGACCCTCTGCAGCTCCTCCAATTAGTTTGTGAATTTCTGCAACGAGTAAAATGCCGGCGCCTGCAGTTTCCACTCATGATATCTGAGATTAGTCCAACATTTGGTCTGATAGTGTTTTTCATGTTAGCCATTAGATCTGCAGCAGACGTAAAAAATCAATAAGTTAAAACACAGTGGAGGAGGCTGACCACTAACCTTCACGATTAATGGATCAGACTCTGCTGACCCATCTTGCTGCATAATTAAGACCACAAACAACACATGTACATATTTGTGTCTTCATGTGTCGAGGGAAACTTTAGCAATGATTACAGCACTCTAAATATTTTGTGGGAATCCGTAATTTAGGCTAATAAAGGATATTGTGTTCTATTTAACAGTAGCTGAAAGAAAACTACCTCATACTGACGTTTTGCATCGAAGGCCCCATAAAGGACACATCAGGTTAGCATTTAGGTATAGTTGTGGTAGGGGTCTGCTTATGTACACATACAGGTCCTTCTCAAAAAATTAGCATATTGTGATAAAGTTCATTATTTTCTATAATGTAATGATGAAAATTTAACATTCATATATTTTAGATTCATTGCACACTAACTGAAATATTTCAGGTCTTTTATTGTCTTAATACGGATGATTTTGGCAAACAGCTCATGAAAACCCAAAATTCCTATCTCACAAAATTAGCATATTTCATCCGATCAATAAAAGAAAAGTGTTTTTAATACAAAAAACGTCAACCTTCAAATAATCATGTACAATTATGCACTCAATACTTGGTCGGGAATCCTTTTGCAGAAGTGACTGCTTCAATGCGACGTGGCATGGAGGCAATCAGCCTGTGGCACTGCTGAGGTCTTATGGAGGCCCAGGATGCTTCGATAGCGGCCTTTAGCTCATCCAGAGTGTTGGGTCTTGAGTCTCTCAACGTTCTCTTCACAATATCCCACAGATTCTCTATGGGGTTCAGGTCAGGAGAGTTGGCAGGCCAATTGAGCACACTGATACCATGGTCAGTAAACCATTTACCAGTGGTTTTGGCACTGTGAGCAGGTACCAGGTCGTGCTGAAAAATGAAATCTTCATCTCCATAAAGCTTTTCAGCAGATGGAAGCATGAAGTGCTCCAAAATCTCCTGATAGCTAGCTGCATTGACCCTGCCCTTGATAAAACACAGTGGACCAACACCAGCAGCTGACACGGCACCCCAGACCATCACTGACTGTGGGTACTTGACACTGGACTTCTGGCATTTTGGCATTTCCTTCTCCCCAGTCTTCCTCCAGACTCTGGCACCTTGATTTCTGAATGACATGCAGAATTTGCTTTCATCCGAAAAAAGTACTTTGGACCACTGAGCAACAGTCCAGTGCTGCTTCTCTGTAGCCCAGGACTGGGGAATGCGGCACCTGTAGCCCATTTCCTGCACACGCCTGTGCACGGTGGCTCTGGATGTTTCTACTCCAGACTCAGTCCACTGCTTCCGCAGGTCCCCCAAGGTCTGGAATCGGCCCTTCTCCACAATCTTCCTCAGGATCCGGTCACCTCTTCTCGTTGTGCAGCGTTTTCTGCCACACTTTTTCCTTCCCACAGACTTCCCACTGAGGTGCCTTGATACAGCACTCTGGGAACAGCCTATTCGTTCAGAAATTTCTTTCTGTGTCTTACCCTCTTGCTTGAGGGTGTCAATAGTGGCCTTCTGGACAGCAGTCAGGTCGGCAGTCTTACCCATGATTGGGGTTTTGAGTGATGAACCAGGCTGGGAGTTTTAAAGGCCTCAGGAATCTTTTGCAGGTGTTTAGAGTTAACTCGTTGATTCAGATGATTAGGTTCATAGCTCCTTTAGAGACCCTTTTAATGATATGCTAATTTTGTGAGATAGGAATTTTGGGTTTTCATGAGCTGTATGCCAAAATCATCCGTATTAAGACAATAAAAGACCTGAAATATTTCAGTTAGTGTGCAATGAATCTAAAATATATGAATGTTAAATTTCCATCATTACATTATGGAAAATAATGAACTTTATCACAATATGCTAATTTTTTGAGAAGGACCTGTAAATCCTAGTTCTGCTTCATTCCTTCCTGACTGCCAGTGGCAGTAAACAAAGTAGATATGTCTCCTCGTGCTCCGCGCAGGTCGAGGTTAAATGTAAACAAAGTCACGCACGTGACACGTAGTCCACCTGGTCGTGCGTCTATAAGTAGCACGTGGAAGGCTACGTTCAGTCTCTTTCATCTTCTCGCTGTCGACCGTCGCGTGTTTCGCAGGTTGGTCGCTCCTATAAGTCCGTGTTTCGGCGCTTATTGGGTATTGCAGGTCTAAGAGAGGTAAGCACACGGTTTGTGTGATTTGGCGTCATCCTGCCTGTGACTTTTTTGTCGGAGTGCTCTTTGTAGCCCTCTAAGGCTGTGGTTGATGTCTCTCTGTTTCTTTGTTCATTCTAGTAGCCGGAAGCTTGGTGCTGGCACTTCTTTTCCCCTGTTGAGACCGGGTGGGGAGGAGTGGACAGCTGCAGTTTTCAGGTGAGTGGAAGCTGGATGTTCTGACCGCGTTCTGTGCTGCACAGTTCTCACTCGGATTGCCTGACTCGTGTCTGTATTGAGAAGCAGTGGATTAAATAGAGGCCTCTGATCACGTTCTTCAGTTTTATTGAAGTCCTCGCTCAGTTTGCCTGGCTCCTGCCAGCATTTCCCACGTCTGTGATCGCGATGCTGGCGTGCGCTTCGTGTGGGATCCCTCTATAGGTAGAGGACGGACATGATCTGTGCCCCAAATGCCTGGGCGTGGGTCATCTCAGGGAGGCTCTGACAGATCCATGCATGAACTGCAACATTTTGCCGTTGCCTGTTAGAGAGAACAGGCTACGTCAGGTAGAGAATCTACTCTTCACGGCCGAGCTGCCACCCTCAGGGATGCCTCAACCGTGTTCCGGGAGGCGGGGGGATGTGCCAGCGGAAGAATGCCGCAGCCCACGGAGGAAGAGGCCTCGGCTGGAGCGCCCATCTCGGCAGGAAGTGGACTCTTTCAGGGCTTAGGTGGAGCAGCTCAAGGCTCTACTTAAGGCCCCAGGACCCATTCCTGCCTTCCAAGCAGCAGCAGCTTGGGAGTCGGGGGAGGACCTGAAGGATGATGGAATCTCTGTGAGGGCCTCCAATTCAGAGTTCCAGTCCCTCGAGGACCAGCGGGACCCCTTCCCAGACCCTCGGGATCGGGATCCCCCGAGTATTGGAGGAAACGATGGCTCAGGTAATTCCCAGGGGAGGAGCCATGCCCTCTATGGGCACTTATTTTGGCAGCCTTGGCCAAAGTCGACCTGGACGATGCACCCGTGGCCTGGACAATGGGAAACCCATTTTTTCGCCAGGATCCGGCGACCCCTCCGTTCGAGGTGCCACCGTCGCCGGCCTTCTTGGAGGAGCTTCAGCGCTGCTGGAGGGATCCTAGAAGCTTCTCCCACCATGGTCGAGACGCATGGATCCTGGTGTGCATGCGCAATCCTGTGGATCACTGCATCGCATCACTGGTTCTTTCCCCAGATAAGGCGCTCAGGGAGAGGGCCCGCTGTCCAAGCGCCCAGTGTCGGGAGACGGACGACTTTTTGTGCCGTGCCTATGACATTGCGGCTCATATGGCAAGTATTGGCAATTCCCTTTCTGTCCTCCTGTTGGCACAGTCCCAGATGCTGCAGCCGGGCATGGCGGGAGCAGCACTGGGCGACACAAATGACACGGCCCTCCAGGCCTTTGGACTCATGTCCAGGGAATTCAGTCGCCTTTCGTCCACTCTGGTGGTCACCCGATGCCAGGTCTGGTTGGCACAGGCCCCAATCTCGGATGACTGTAGGCAGAGCTTGCGGAGGCTGCCGGTGATAACGGGCCAGCTGTTTGGACCGGAGGCCGAGAGGGCACTGGAGCGCCGTCGGCAGTCCAGCCAGGCCTCTGAAGCTTGGGGTGGTCGCAGCGGGGCCATGGGACCCCCTGCTCCGCAACCCAGGAGACGTGATGTGCGGGACCCGTGGCGTCAGTTTTGAACCGCCATTTCCGCACAGTTTGCGCAGCGGAGCCGCGCTGTGGCGGGAGCTTGGCAGCAGCCTGGGGTGAAACGGGCACCACCTCGCGAGGCTCTGGCGGGCCCGGACAGGAGCCGGCGCCCCCCCCAGAGGCCGAAGCAGGTGGCAGAGGGCGGCCTGAGGGCTGCAGGGCGACGGCAAGGAGGTTTTCCCAACGGCACCTGGCCTATTGGGAAACCCACTGCGGGGATGCGTGGGTGTTACAAACTATGTCCCAAGGGTACAGACTGCAGTTCCGCCGTCGGCCCCCACCCCCATCGGGGGTCAGGGTGACCTGTGATCTTGCTGCAGGAAATAAAGACTGCTGGACAAGGAGGCCATAGTGGTGGTCCCGCCACATTCGCAGGACAAACTGTGGCTGAGACTGTTGGGGATGCTGGTGGCGGTCTCGGCTCTGACTCCTCTGGGGTTGCTTTATCTACGGCCCTTGCAGAGGTGGTTCAACAGCCTCCACATGGACCCCAGGTTGCACCGGCAGGTCAAGGTGTGGGTTACACCCGGCTGTGCAGTGCTCTCCCGTCGCTGGCGGGACAGAACATATCTGAAGCGTGGGGTCCCCCTCAGTAAGGTCCCCGCAAGAAGGGAGGTGGTGACTATGGACGCATCACCTCTCTGATGGTGAGCAGTGTGGCAGTGCAGGTCCGTCCAGGGGCTGTGGGGGCCTCAGGAGGGAAGTCTGCACATCAATGTCCTGGAGCTCAAGACAATTTATTTGGCGCTAAGGCACTTCTCGCCCTTTCTTGAGGGCAAGCACTTGCTCGTCGGGACGGACAGCACCTCAGCAGCGTTCCACGTCAACCACCAGGGTGGGACCAGATCACTGCAGTGCCTGAGGGAGGCCCGGAGGCTGTGGACCTGGGCATACCCTCGCTTCGCCTCCATCAGGGCAGGATCAGTTCGGCAGGGCCCAGGTCGACCTTTTTGCCTCAGGGAGCAGTACACATTGCCCCTTGTGGTTTTCCCTGGAGGAGGCCAGCTCCCCACTGGGGATGGATGCCCTAGCGAATGCATGGCCAGCCGGCCTGCTGTATGCCTTTCCCCCATTTCCGTTGCTTCTGCCAACTCTCCACCGAATGAGGTCGTCAAGCCTGAAGGTTCTATTGGTGGCCCCCGAGTGGCCCATGAGGTTCTGGTTCCCACTGCTCCTCAGTCTGCTGGATGGGGAGCCATGGCGGCTCCCGGTCAGGGCAGACTTGTTGTCTCAGTTGGAGGGGAAGGTTTGGCATCCGTCTCTGGGCCATCTTCTCCTCACGGTGTGGCCGCTGAGGGGTGCTGGCAGCCCCTGACGGATCTGGAGCCCTCCATTCAGCGGACACTGCAGAATGCCAGAGCTCATTCCGCATTGAGGATTTATGCCCGTTGCTGGCAGCGTTTTGCGGAGTGGTGCAGACGCAGAGCAGTTGACCCAATTTCGTGTTCCCTGCATAATATTTTGAGGTACCTGCGGGGTCTATTGGATGCCGGACGGGCAGCATCAACCCTGAAGATGCACCTGGCTGCCATTTCAGCCAGTCACGACGTCATGGATGGCAGACGAGTGGGGACACACTATTGGGTGTCACAGTTTCTCCGGGGTGCAAGGAGGCTGCGCCCCCCATTACGGAGACCAGCGGCAGCATGGGACCTCCCACTGGTGTTGAAGGCCCTGAGTGGGCCACCTTTTGAGCCTATGTGTGCTGCCCCACTGAAAATGGTGTCGGTTAAGACTGCTTTTTTGTTGGCGGTAACAACAGCCAAGCAGGTCAGAGAGCACCACGCACTCGCCATCACCCCTACCTGCCTGCGTTGGAAGGCAGGCGGGTCCGGAGTAACGCTGTGGCCAAACATAGCCTTTCTCCCTAAGGTTCTGCCCCCAGGCTACGTGAATACAGCCATTGAACTGGGGACATACTGCCCTCCCTCGTTTCAGTCCGAGGAACAGAGGGTGGCTAACACGCTGTGCCTCGTCCGGGTATTGCAGCTGTCCATGGTGGCTACAGGCTCTATTTGCCAGTCAGACCAGCTGTTTGTGTGCCACGGGGGACAGAACAGGGGGCGACCCCTTTCTAAGCACAGGCTGTCGCATTGGGTCGTAGATGCTATTGCGCTGGCTTATGAGCATGTGGGGGCAGCTACCCCTTCTGGTGTTGTGGGCCATTCTACCAGGAGTGTGTCTACGTCCTGGGTGGCACTGAGGGGCGTGCCGCTGGGGGATATCTGCGCGGTGGCGTCATGGGCAGCACCGTGCACGTTTGCGCGCTTCTACCGCCTCAATGTGGCACATGAGTCCGCACTGGCTTCGGCAATCCTGCCTCTGGCCTTTTCTACTAACTGAGAGGTGGGCAAGTACTGCATTCTTCGTGACATTGCTGGCATAATTCATCCACTTTGTTTACTGCCACTGGCAGTCAGGAAGGAATGGAACAGAACGGAAGTTACGCTGTTAACTATGGTTCTGTGAATTCCTGGATGGCTGCCAGTCACACTGGTCACTCGGAACTTCTCTCCTGCGAGAAGATCCCAGAGACCGGACGTAGCCTTCCACGTGCTACTTATAGACCCACGTGTCACGTGCGTGACTTTGTTTACATTCAATCTCGACCGGCACGGAGCGCGAGGAGACATACAGAACCATAGTTACAGCGTAACTTCCATTCAGTACATACTCGGGTTTCTGGAGTCATGGTTCAGATCAATTTCAGTCCAACAAAAAACAAAAAACAAAAAAAAAAAGCCAAAATCTATTTGGATTTTATTTATTTATTTATTATTATATTTATGTATTATTTTGTGTAAATACAAATAACCCCAAATGCTGAGATAGAAAAGCAAATGGACCCTATAGGAAGGTGGTTCTGGAGCTACCATATGTACAAGCCATATGAGGCAGGGCAATTGTTGTTTATTCGTAGCTTTACTTTTAATTAAAAATAGAAAAAAACAAGATTTTCATCCAGTTTCAACCAAAAGGTTTACATTTTCATTTTTTTTTTTTTAACGTTATTTTTTCGGCACTAGTGGCCTTTATTTTGTTTTCCATTTTTTGACAGTAGGTAGACAGGAAAGAGGGGTAGAGAGAGGGGGAGACATTCGGTAAATGTCGCCGGGTCCAGGACTCGAACCCGAGACAGCCGCCATTTGAGGACTGTAGCCTCTGTATGGTCGCGTGCTTCCGCCCCTACACCATCAGCGCCGCGCCCAGGTTTACATTTTCAATACAGAGTCAGCTAGCAGCACTGTCAACCAGAAAGGGCTGAGCTTTGATGTGTTGATATTAGACCTTTATGCTATAGATGCGATAGTACACTAAAGACCTGCTGTTATTGCTTTTTATACAATAACTTGTTGATTTAAAAAAAAGTATTAAATTATTTGTTTAATGCATTTCCCGTTTCATATATTTCCATTACTCATAAAATAAGCTTAAGTATTTAATTAAGCATCTGCAGTATGGGCCATTTCCTATTCAATTACTCCTGAGAATAATTGGTAAAATAACTGACGAGTAATTGAAGTTGTTGACTTAGAATTAAATGATGTAAACCGATCAATTTTCTTAAATTCAGAGGGAAACATTTTTGGCTGTTAAGCAAGTTAAAGTCTCTTTTCCCCATAAAACACTTTACAGAATAAGCCCAATTCCTTTTTGGGGATTTTTACCCAAAATGCATATTTATTTCTGCTAATTATAGCATTCTTTAAGCAAACAACCCAATTCTTTTGGCAGCTGAATAATGTCTTTAATGTTAAACAGTGCATGAGCAGATGATGGACACAAAAAACAGGGAAAAAAACCACAAAATAAGGAAAACTGGATATAAAGACTGAAATCAAAAGAAAAGGAAAATAAGTTATGTAACTTAAAATGCATGTGACAACAAATCTTTTGATGACAGATTTAAAGAGTCGAATTCACCCAGTGTCCTATCAGAGCACTGAGATTTTTCCCTTTACAATTCACTACAGGGGTTGGCCTCCCTGCAAGCTGCAGAGGACACCGCCTCTCTGCACAGATCTGCACACTCCAGATCCATTTTTTAATCCCCTCCACATCCGACCCACATGGGCGTGGCCGCAGATAATCCTCAAACAGTCGGACAGTTGTCACATCACAAACATGCAGGACAACCTGCCGTATGGGATCTAGGAGACGGCAAAAACCGAAAGCTCGTAATGAAACTCAATTCTTGGTGTTAAAAGGTCATTAAATCTGCGAGGCTGTGTCATCGATGCTGCCCTTACAGTCATGAAACGGTACATTCAGGAAGCCATTTTGAGGAGTATAACAGATGTTCTGAGATCACATGCCGACCCTGCCGTTACATAACAGCATTTTAGGATTTCCAACCCATTGTCAGGATATTACAGTAATCATCTTTCACACCCAACAGCATATTCGTTTTTAAAATCAAACCCTGACTAGCTTTTATTCACATATTCACACGAGGAAGGATGCACTCAAACTGCAAACAGCTTCTCATTTATGGAAAAGTCCTGATGAATCTTTATAATCGTCAAATCAGTCCTGAATTCAGTAAATTTATTAGAGAAATGAAGCAAAAAACAGAAAACTTTGGAGATTTTATTCAACGTTTCCACTCCGGTCACAGAGTAAGTTTTATTTAAGCTGTTAGTGTTTCACATTAAAACATTTGTCCTCTATTTCTCACAATGTGCTCCGATTTCTAGACTGATTGCTATAAAAGAAAATGTCAATTTACTTGAAATAATTGTATTTTTCTGTCGACAATATTTTCCTACAGAGGAAGTAACTTTTATTTATATTGCGCTTTTCAATGTGTCGAACAGGAAAATAACTAAGACCCATATAAAAATATCAAAGAAAAACCTCAAATACTAACAGGCAAATTCAACTAAAAAACATAAAGCTACTCAAATGTCAGTGTAAACAGGAGAATCTTGAAAGAAAGGCATGTATCTATCATCATTTTGAATCAAAATGGCCTCACATGCTGGAAACAGCTACCAGGAATACTGCAGATGCAAGAAAACCTCAAGGTAAGCTGCAGTGAAGAAGCTCCAGAATGTCCAAGACGGTTCCTCCAGCAAGAGCCAGAACCATCCTGCATACTTTCAGGCGTCCCAACCAGTGCAAAGCTTGCTCAACAACTGCAGCAGATGCACATCTGTCCGAAAATTCAGGTGAGGACTTTTTAACAACTCTGACAAGAAGGACAGCAAAAAGCTCTGATGAATTCTTCTTATTTTGGACATCTGGAAAATAATCTTTCCAAAAAAGGGGAATAAAGTGTTCAGACACAAAGTGGGGGCTTGGTTTTTATCTGGGGGAGTGGGTCTCCTAATCCGCCCGACAACACTGCCAGAAGGTTATTGTAGTTTGTGGTTCTGTGGTAATCTGTGAACTTTACTCACATCAATAGATCACAGAGTTTGGTCCACTCTACATAGTTTGAAGTGACCACAATGCCACAGCCTGCTGATAGACAGACCTTAAAATATTTTCCGGAGGTTCACAGTGTGTTTGCTGATGTCCTTACCTTTCCAACTGTGTACCAATTGTAATCATTATCTAAAAATTGCCACAGACACAAAATTGTCAGTTGTGCCCAATGTTCACCAACGGAAAGCTAAAGCACCCTAACCTGCAGCTTTGAATACACTGAAAGGAAATGTATAATATAATCTACTCAAAAACCCGGGCAAAAACAGATTAAGTGACTCATTAACAGCTTGAGAAAAGTAGGATTAAAAACACTTGGTAACTGCAAAGTCAACTTGATCCTACATGTGAAGTCGAAAGCACAATGATATTAGCTTACATGAAGAAGTACTGTGCTAACAGCATCAAACAGTGCTTTGCAAGCCCGAGTTAAATGTAACAAGAAATTTGCTGTTATTACCGCAAGATCAAATGCCACAAGACCTTGTTACTCCCCTTGAGAATTGGTATGAATTACAGTTGCTGCCAGAGCAGGGCTGCAACCTGCGAAGAAGCACGCACACCTCCAAATCGCACATTCCTTCAGCTGGGCTGTGAAACAAAAGGAGGATTGGTTTTTGAGGTTGCAGCTTGAATGCAGTGTGTGTCAGGCTGTCAACAAAAAGCCCCAGAGTCATTATAATCTCTAAAGGAGGAGGAGAATGATCGAAGAGTGGCTTATGTTCAGCTGAGGTGCAAAGTAATGACTCCAACCGTTTTAACTCCAGACTATGTAGAAAACAATGTCATGATCAAATCAACTTCAGGTTTCAGAGTCTTAACATTAATAACCCAGAGATTAAAACACAGACAAACATTTTGGACCTGGGTTCATAATGTTGTCATTTGTTTTGGGCCTGGAACCTTTGTACAACATCAGACTAGAGGTGGCTGAACACGGAGGAGACACTTCAGATACCTCCATATCCATGATGTGTTTATTCTAGCTCCAATCCTAACCAGTTGGTAACAGGTTTACACTTGGCCTACACAGGTTTGTATATATATATATATACAGTACAGACCAAAGGTTTGGACACACCTTCTCATTCAAAGAGTTTTCTTTATTTTCATGACTATGAATATTGTAGCTTCACACTGAAGGCATCAAAACTATGAATTAACACATGTGGAATTATATACTGAACAAAAAAGTGTGAAACAACTGAAAATATGTCTTATATTCTAGGTTCTTCAAAGTAGCCACCTTTTGCTTTGATTACTGCTCCGCACACTCTTGGTATTCTGTTGATGAGCTTCAAGAGGTAGTCACCTGAAATGGTTTTCACTTCACAGGTGTGCCCTGTCAGGTTTAATAAGTGGGATTTCAAGCCTTATAAATGGAGTTGGGACCATCAGTTGTGTTGTGCAGGAGGTGGATACAGTACACAGCTGATAGTCCTACTGAATAGACTCTTAGAATTTGTATTATGGCAAGAAAAAAGCAGCTAAGAAAAACGAGTGGCCATCATTACTTTAAGAAATGAAGGTCAGTCAGTCCGAACAATTGGGAAAACTTTGAAAGTGTCCCCAAGTGCAGTCGCAAAAACCATCAAGCGCTACAAAGAAACTGGCTCACATGAGGACCACCCCAGGAAAGGGAGACCAAGAGTCACCTCTGCTGCGGACGATAAGTTCATCCGAGTCACTCAGAAATCGCAGGTTAACAGCAGCTCAGATTAGAGAACAGGTCAATGCCACACAGAGTTCTAGCAGCAGACACATCTCTAGAACAACTGTTAAGAGGAGACTGTGTGAATCAGGCCTTCATTGTAAAATAGCTGCTAGGAAACCACTGCTGAGGACAGGGAACAAGCAGAAGAGACTTGTTTGGGCTAAAGAACACAAGGAATGGACATTAGACCAGTGGAAATCTGTGCTTTGGTCTGATGAGTCCAAGTTTGAGATCTTTGGTTCCAACCACCGTGTCTTTGTGCGGCGCAGAAGAGGTGAACGGATGGACTCTACATGTCTGGTTCCCACCGTGAAGCATGGAGGAGGAGATGTGACGGTGTGGGGGTGCTTTGCTGGTGACACTGTTGGGGATTTATTCAAAATTGAAGGCATACTGAACCAGCATGGCTACCACAGCATCTTGCAGCAGCATGCTATTCCATCCGGTTTGCGTTTAGTTGGACCATCATTTATTTTTCAACAGGACAATGACCCCAAACACACCTCCAGGCTGTATAAGGGCTATTTGATCAAGAAGGAGAGTGATGGGGTGCTGCGCCAGATGACCTGGCCTCCACAGTCACCGGACCTGAACCCAATCGAGATGGTTTGGGGTGAGCTGGACCACAGAGTGAAGGCAAAAGGGCCAACAATTGCTAAGCATCTCTGGGAACTCCTTCAAGACTGTTGGAAAACCATTTCAGGTGACGACCTCTTGAAGCTCATTAACAGAATGCCAAGAGTGTGAAGAGCAGTAATCAAAGCAAAAGGTGGCTACTTTGAAGAACCTAGAATATAAGACATATTTTCAGTTGTTTCACTCTTTTTTGTTCAGTATATAATTCCACATGTGTTAATTCATAGTTTTGATGCCTTCAGTGTGAAGCTACAATATTCATAGACATGAAAATAAAGAAAACTCTTTGAATGAGAAGGTGTGTCCAAACTTTTGGTCTGTACTGTATATGTGTGTATATATATATATATATATATATATATACACACTGCTCAAAAAGATAAAGGGAACACTAAAATAACACATCCTAGATCTGAATGAATGAAATATTCTCATTGAATACTTTGTTCTGTACAAAGTTGAATGTGCTGACAACAAATTTATTAACCAATGGAGGCCTGGATTTGGAGTCACACACAAAATTAAAGTGGAAAAACACACTACAGGCTGATCCAACTTTGATGTAATGTCCTTAAAACAAGTCAAAATGAGGCTCAGCATTGTGTGTGGCCTCCATGTGTCTGTATGACCTCCCTACAACGCCTGGGCATGCTCCTGATAAGACGGTGGATGGTCTCCTGAGGGATCTCCACCCAGACCTGGACTAAAGCATCAACTCCTGGACAGTCTGTGGAGCAACGTGACGTTGGTGGATGGAGCGAGACATGATGTCCCTGATGTGCTCAATCGGATTCAGGTCTGGGGAACGGGCGGGCCAGTCCATAGCTTCAATGTCTTCATCTTGCAGGAACAGCTGACACACTCCAGCCACATGAGGTCTAGCATTGTCCTGGATTAGGAGGAACCCAGGGCCAACCGCACCAGCATATGATCTCAAAAGGGGTCTGAGGATCTCATCTCGGTACCTAATGGCAATCAGGCTACATCTGGTGAGCACATGGAGGGCCGTGCAGCCCTCCAAAGAAATGCCACCCCACACCATTACTGACCCACTGCCACACCGGTCATGCTGAAGGATGTTGCAGGCAGCAGATCGCTCTCCTCGGTGTCTCCAGGCTCTGTCAGGTCTGTCACATCTGCTCAGTGTGAACCTGCTTTCATCTGTGAAGAGCACAGGGCGCCAGTGGTGAATTTGCCAATCCTGGTGTCCTCTGGCAAATGCCAAGCGTCCTGCACGGTGTTGAGCTGTGAGCACAACCCCCATTTGTGGACGTCGGGCCCTCATACCATCCTCACGGAGTTGGTTTCTAACCGTTTGTGCAGACACATGCACATTTGTGGCCTGCTGGAGGTCATTTTGCAGGGCTCTGGCAGGGCTCCTTCTGTTCCTCCTTGCACAAAGGCGGAGGTAGCGGTCCTGCTGCTGGGTTGTTGTCCTCCTACGGCCTCCTCCACGTCTCCTGGTGTACTGGCCTGTCTCCTGGTAGCGCCTCCAGGCTCTGGACACTACGCTGACAGACACAGCAAACCTTCTTTCCACAGCTCACATTGATGTGCCATCCTGGATGAGCTGCACTACCTGAGCCACTTGTGTGGGTTGTAGAGTCCGTCTCATGCTACCATGAGTGTGAAAGCACCACCAACATTCAAAAGTGACCAAAACATCATCCAGAAAGCATCGGTACTGAGAAGTGGTCTGTGGTCCCCACCTGCAGAACCACTCCTTTATTGAGTGTCTTGCTAATCACCAAAGATTTCCTCCTGTTGTCTTTTCCATTTGCACAACATGTGAAATTAATTGTCAATCAGTGTTGCTTCCTAAGTGGACAGTTTGATTTCACAGAAGTTTGATTTACTTGGAGTTATGTTGTGTTGTTTAAGTGTTCCCTTTATTTTTTTGAGCAGTGTATACACACACACACACGCACACACGTGACCCTAGGAGACTTAACAAGCCCGGGTGGTTCTGCTGTGCCAACAGAACTGTGTCTGAGGTATCTTTTACTGACATAAGGTTCTCCAAGATCAACACCTATAGGCAGAGTCTGGGAACCAAAAGGCAAAGCAACCAAGAAACACTAGATGAGCTCATTCACCTTCAGGCAGTTTCTAATTAAATCTGCAACATAATCCAACACTAGAAACATGCATCACATTCATGCTATAAGGACACATGCAGAAAATCCATGCACAGCTGTATATAATACAGCCAACACAAAGATTTGATTTGCTGTGAAACTCCAACAACATCATGGCTTCTGTGCCTTTACCTCCTGCTTTTGTGTTATTTTAACCAAGCAGTTTGAATCATAAAGGAAAATAATCAAACAAAATAAAAAACATTTAATCATTTCCAGCTTTATTCTGCTGGAGAATATCCAGAAAACCTTTGTGCACAATGAAGCACTCCACTAGTCTGGCTGATTGTTGTATCAGGTCACTTTCTGAACTATTGAAACATCTGGGCGTGATTCAATTTGCTCTGTGTTGTGTAAACATTAGAATTTGAATATTGTCCTACTTAAAATGGGGTCAATTGTCGGAATACTGCTGTCCTTGCACACTGAGAGCATTCCCCGGATGTTGGCAGTGGGAACACAAACTGCATGCAGCAGCTACTCAATCTGATTTGACTTGAACTTTGAGTGTAGGTTCGGTTTATCGTGTTCTTTGAATGATCCCCATCAGTTTTTGTGGTGTAGCGAGGCATGCTGTCCTGCAGAGAGAGGCTGCTGAATATCTGAACACAATTAAATAATGATTTCCCTGCGAAGACTGCCAGCCCACGTGTTGTGCTGCTTCCATAGCAGCAAAACACACAGATGACCTCACGATCAGAGCCCTGCTTGGTAAAAGGGCTGCAACTTGTTTACCCAAACAACCTCTTTATTGTGAAGGATAATAAATCTTCTGGACAGGTACGGCACGGCAATAAAAAAATAAAAAATACAATTCCGTCATTCGGACGCACCCAAAGCAGTCTGACCTGATCCTGATTAGGTAAATATGTGCAGAAGTCTTAATCATTACTGTGTATTTTCTTAAAAAAAAACTTTCTTGTAATCTTTTAAATCAGTCCTCCTACAAGATGATGCATTTCCAGGTCATGCATCAAATCTTAAAAAGGCTTAACTTCCAGATACTTTTGATCTGTAGAGGACAGTATGGTTTAGGTCTGAGACGACTTATTTTCTGGATTCTGGAGATCGACTCGTCCAAACAACTTTAAAAGATGGCAAGGCAGTTGTGGTTTTTGGAGCTATGAAACAATTCAGAAAGGGTAAAAGGTCTGCAGAGGATTAAAATGAATCAATGGGAGTAAAACATAATTACTTTAAGTCAAATATAGGAAAAATACCTGGAAGAACAATTCGCCGCCTTATAGATTTCTTCTGTTTTTGCTTTTCTGTCAAACTAAAGTAAAAAACTCAGTTTTCAAATTATGATTTTTTAAGGGATCCAAACACTTTTTTGTGTCCCCCCACCCCTTAAATCATGAACTGATTAAACATATTTTTATTTCAATTTCTCCAACCACACCCAGACCTGTAGAATAAAGTAAGCAATTAGATAGAACCTGTCTGACAACATGAAGCAGGCTAGATGGTTTCAAAAAGCAACACATCACCCATTTAGAGAAATCCAAGAACCGATAAACGGTTTGGATATCTCACCTCTGTCAGTGTGCCCCAGGGCAGCTGTAGCTACATTGTACATGTATGAATAAATGGGTGGATGAGTGGGTGGATGACTGATTGAAGTGTAAAGCGCTCTGGGGACTTGATAAAGCGATTTACAAGGCCATTCACCATATCTATCTTTGTGTTACAAAGCCATTTGTAAGGCTTTGGGACTCTAGAGAACCACAGTTGGAGCCAATAAATAAATAAATTAAAACATAGAACCATGAGAACCTTCCCAAGAGTAACTGCCCAACCACAATTACTCAAAGAGGACATTAATAGTTCATCCAGGAGGTCACAAAAGAACCAAGAACAATATCTAAAGCTCTGCAGGCCTCACTGTCTCAGTTGAGGTCAGAGTTCATGATTCAACAATAAGAAAAGGAGACTGGACAAAAATGGCTTCCATGGGAGAGCTCCAAGACCAAACCACTGCTGACCTAGAAGAACAACAAGGCCCGTTATACATTTCCCAGTAAAAATCCAGATGATCTCCAAGACCTTTGGAAAATGTGCTGTGGACCGACAACAGAAACATGGAACCTTTTGGAAGGTTTGTCCAAAAAACAGAATTTCAGAAAACAGACATCATTCCACACGGTGGTGGTAGTGGGATTTGCCAATTTTCATCACTGGCGGACAGATCAGTGCATACCTCCACTTAATTTTTATACAATTTAATATCACAACATCAGCCTAACAGACACATTTCTTGCGTCTGCGTCTCAAGGCCATACATTTGCTCAACAGCATTCCTTCAGTGTCTATAGAAGGCAGAGCTGTAAAACCTGTAGGCAGCGACAGGTAAATGGTCTGAGTGACAGATCGACAGCAAGATAATACAACAACTTCCTTTTCACATCAAAAGGTCAGTAAGAAAACATCTGACATTCTGAAAAAATTATCTTATACATAGCAAACTGCACAGGTCAATGGTTGGATGACTGGGAATCTCAGGTATGTGTTAACAACCTGTGTGATAGCGTGCAAGAAATACAGGTTGGTGTTTTATGTCGTAACGTAGACATGCAACAAGATTTTATTAGCTACAGAGAACACAGCGTCTATAAATTCAAGGAAATACGTTTCCTGGCATTCACTCAGTAAATAGTTTCATTTTGGGAAGATATGCAGCCAGCTCATTAGTCTAATGCTTCTTAGGCAAAGAGTCAGAAATACTGGTGCTGATCCAACTTGGACACAAAGTGTTGGTCCGACACCTCCTAAACAGACAAAGTTACTGAAACTCACACTTCATTATACTTCGAGTTGCTCAGAGCGGCAGAAAGAGTCCATTACACCCTGAGGATTACAGTGTCATACAAAAGTATTTACACCTCCTGAGGTTTCCTGCATTTAAACACAACAACCACAAAACCTTCATTATTTTTAAGAGGATCCGAAGTGATAAACCAACACATTGTAGTGAATGATTGTCAACTAGATGGGAAAATGTTGCATATGCTTCACATTTTTAAACAAATAATCTGAAAAGTGTGGCGTACATCTGCGTTTAGCCCTCCCAAGTCAATAGTTAGTCGAACCACTGTTTGCTGTAATTGCAGCTGCAAGTCTTTTGGTGTCTCTACCAGCTTGGCTTCATCTACTTTGAGAAATAGCTCACTTCAGGACAGTCAGGCTGGATGGAAAACATCTGCAAAGGTTAAATTTCAAGTCTTGTCACAGATTCTTAGATCCTCTGATCTAAACCATTTCACTGTAGCTCTGGCTGTAGGTTTAAGGTTGTTATCCTGCTGGAAGGTGAACCTCCGCCACAGTCTCAAGCCTTTTGCAGACTGTCTTTCTTAATTGCCCTGTGTTTACCTCCATCCGTCTTCCTGTAACAGGATTTCTTTGAACAATGATTTCTTCTTATCATTCTTCCATAAAAGGTTAAACCTATGAAGTGCATAACTAATAGTTTACCTTCAACAGGCTCTCCAATCTGAGCTGTGGATCTCTGTAGCTCCTCTAGAGTTACTATGGGTATCTTGGCTGCGTCTCTGATCATCTCCTTGCCTATATTGTCAATTTAAGTTTGCAGTTGGTCCATCCTCTCTCCATCTTCGGATGGTGGACTGAACAGAGCTCTGGGAGGTCTTCAAAGCTTGGGATGTTGTTTAGACCCTAAACTGCTCCACAACTTCCTCCCAGACCTGTCTGCTGTGTTCCTTGGTCTTCATGATGCAGTTTGTTCTCTAACAAACCCCCAAGGCCTTCACAGAATAGCTGGATTCATCTTGAGATTATATTACATACGTTGGGGCTTTATTTAAAAATGTATGCCTTCTGAAGCCAGTTGATTGTGCTGGATTTTATTTAGGGGAATCAGAACGAAGGGGACAGAACACAAATGAATGCAACTAATTTAAATTAGACATTTTAGTTTGTAAAAGCACCATTTTTTTCCCCTTTGTGATAATGCACCACTTTGTGTTGGTTTATCAATGAAATGTAATGTGAATACACTGACGTTTGTTGTAACCTGAAAAAAATGGGAAAAATTTTAAGGGAAGTGAATATTTTTGCAAGGGCGAGAAACTACTTTTTGTTCCAGGCCTGCGTGAAGATTTGCATCCTACCACAACCGAGCAGATGAGCAGCAACGGACCTGTGCTTTATCTCCTAAGCTCGGGTTAAAGAGCAGAAGGGAGGATGTGGCAGTAAAACAGAAAAAGGCCGTCTTTAGAAAAAGTTGTTTACCAGTTGAGTAGAACTTCTTGATGTTTCTACTTTCTATTTTTATGCCTTCTCATGCTTTTTAAATAACATATGAGATGAGCTTGCTCTATGCAAATTTCTGGCACTGCTTACTACATAATTCCATGTGTGTTCATTCACAGTTTTGTTGCCTTTGGTGGAAATCTATAGTATAAATAGTAATAAAAACAAAAAAGCCATTAAGTGAGAAAGAGTATCTAAAACTTTTGACCGGTAGTGTATCTCCCTGTCTACCATGATGATGATGATGATGATGATGATGATGCATTGCCAAACGAGAAGAGAAAACTGGCAAAGAACTGTCGCCTCCACTATGTGGTCGGACTTCGACTCGGCTCATTGAACACAAATCTTTCCATTGGATTTCTCTATTGTCTCCAGCTTGTTTACATTTAGACAAAACAATGGATGGGAAGCACAGAGTGACCTGGTGGTTGGCCAGAGTTCAGCCACCCCCAGAGCTAAAGAGCTGGCTTACTGTACGAGTAACTCATGAGGTCGATGGAAATGACAATGTAACTTTTTCTGATCAGAGTGGCTGATGGTGCAGATTTTTATTTCCTGTTTATAAGTTACAATATTTTCCATGAACTGTTTGAGGTACAAGTTGGATAAAAACAAAGCAATCTCACAAAACAAACTAGCTAATGTGGGGTTTTCTGTGAGTATGGAATATGTTTATGACGTCTCCAGACTTCCTGATGGTCTTTTCTAGTTTTTCTTTGGACTTTGGCTGATTTTTTGCACATTTTCAGTCTATTCTGCGTACCCGAATATGACAGAATATTAGATGAGCTTAAAAATCGAGGACAGTGAAAGAAAGGTTGAAAACAAAACCAATGTTGAGGACAGCCAAAGGAGTCACATTCTAAAGTAAGAGTTCAGTAAGGCTATTCATCACGACCTCTTTAAAATGCTTAAAGCAGCTGTACAGTCCAGCAACAGATTCAGGTTCTATTGGATGGCATTGATAAGTGTAGAAAGTGTCGATGCTTGTTTACAAATACTGACTTTTAGCTGTTCAAGACAAAAAGGTCACATGTAAAACATACATAACTAAAGTGTTGTTGCTTTAATCTCCAACACATTTAATATTTAACATTCTTAAAACGTGTGTAACTGTAAAAAATACCTTCCTTGTTTTGAGACATTTGCAAAGGGAAACTTTTCCTACTGTGCATTTCCTGTGTTCAGATTAACTCAAACAAACCACACAAAGGGGGGGAAATGAACCAGACTTTGTTTTAAATGGTTTAAAGACCATTGGGTTAAATAATGCCCTAAAATGCAAAAAAATCCTTTTATCTGGAAAGAGGGCTTTGCACCACTGAGCAACATTTCAGAGTTAAGGGGTTGCGTAACACAGGGAATGGTGTAGTCCATGTCCTGGAAACGTGTGTGACAACTCTTTGAGCTCTGACTCCAGCTGCAGTTCACACTTTGTATATCTACTCAAAAATGATGAATGGGGTTTTACTTCACAATCCCATCCCAAGGATCAATCACCCCTCTTGCTTTTACACCTTTTTCTACCACACTTTTTTCTTCCAGTTAACTTTCCATTATTTTGCTTAGTAACATCACTGTGAACAGTCGGGAAAACAATGACTGTATAGACCATAGCAAAACATTTCTGCTTAAATTTATTTTTTTATTACTAGTTTTATGTTTAAATGTTCTAAGGAAGTAAACCTTCACTAACTGTAAAATAAAGTCACCTATCAAGCATACCACTGTGTGAAATGAATCTACATATGACTTTCACTTTTTGAACCGAATTACTTGATATTGTAATTGACTGAGATGCAGCAGTATGACTGGTCGGTTTAACCCGTCGTGCAACAGTCTGCAGGTTAGAAACACTCATGCGGCTGTTAATCCGCTGTTATTCCCGCTCTGAAGAGGCTGTGCAGCCGCATGGCAGCTCTGCAGATCAGACTCTGCAAAGCTCCAAAAATAACCCGTTCACACAAACACATCTGCGTCTTAAAAACCACTTCGGTCTGCAGCGGGCTCACCTTTAACACGGTCATGTGTTGGTTTCTCTCTCCCGCTGGACCTGGATCTGGATCTGGATCTGGATCTGGACCTGGATCTGGGTCTGGGTCTCGGTCTGGTGGCACCTTGCTGCGCTGAAGGAGCGTCGTTAGATCATGGGTGGCAGCTGCATGGCGGCCGCTGTGAAAGTCCTAATGTCCGGCTTCACCTTGTGAACCCCAGAAGGAAAAATCAACAGAAACTGAAAGCCAGGACGGGTCGGTGTCCAGACAGACTGCTGGAGCACGGAGAGGAAGAGGAGGAGGAGGATGGGGAAGAGGAAGAGCAGGGAGGGGCGAGGGCATCAGGTGCAGCCCCAGGAAATGAGGATTAAAAAAAAATCCAGCTGTTATAAGTTCAATAAAGTCCAGTCTGCGAGGAAAACAAACATTTTCCATCTAAAAACACGAGAAATGAATGAACTGAACAAAACCAGAGAATCACCACCGGAGCAGCAGAAACTAATTCATTATTCTGACTCAGTAATTCAGTTTTTGGCTGATAAAAACTACAAAAAGTGTTTCCGCTTGATTCACACATGGTCCAGGTGCGATCCAAACCCTTCTGGGTCCCCAGGTCTTTCTTTCTTGTTGCTTCTATTTAGTTTTAGTTTAGTTTTGGTTGGGTTGATCCAAAACGTTTCTTTTTTTTTTTTTTTTTTTTGGATGAATTTAATTTGTTCATGACTATTCTTTCTTTTATCTGCCTTTAAACTAAATAGAGCAATCTGTGTCTCTTCAGCATTATTCAGTTTTTTTGTTGTTTAGTAGGAACACTACAATTGATTTCCATTTTAATTTGTTGCATCAACAGTTCATGTTTTATCGCTTTCCACAAAATCATTTTTTTTTATATTCTGTAAATGTACTTTGCAGATATGGAAAACAGCTACTATAAAAAGCGACTTTTTGATGCGTTCGTTAACAACTTTGTACAAAGGATGAAAATTGTTCAGAATCAGTATTGAAGCAATTTTTCTGGAGGCTCAGATAGTAAGAAAAAAAAAAAACAGACCTAAACTGCTAAAACTGGCACTAAACGGGAGATAAATTGGAAAATCCATGAATTTCTGTCAACTATGATGAACAATTATATTTCTATTGTAATATTTAAAAAGGCATTTATTTTAACCCAGGAGTTAGAAGATTATTTACAAATGACTTTGCGCTAAAATTAAATGTTTATTAGAAACCTTCATCCCAAGGCATTCCCAGGCCATGCAGGACATATAGTCTCTCCATGGAGTTATGGGTCTTTCCCAGGGTGTCCTCAAAAAATTTGAAACTATGTTTTTTTCTGATTTTTGACACTCCTAGCCCTCTAGAACATTGTGCAAATACTGGACGTGGAAAAATATTGTTTAGGTAGTTTTTTCCCGTCATATTCTAGTAATTTAGTTAGCCAGACTAGATTACATGAGTTACATCAGACTAAACTACATTACTACATAAGTTTGCTGTGTTTCAATTGTTGAGCACTAACATTAAAGCAACATTGAAGACATTATAATAGTTATTTTAAATGGTTATTGCAAACATCAAAACACAGCGTTTTTCTAACTTCCTTTAGCAGCTAGCTGTGCTGCAGTGCTAGCATGAGCTTGTACATAGCAATGAGTGGAGGTATGGTTTCCCGCTGTGTGGGTTTCTTTGTCTTCATCTTTCTCTTTGACCGAGCTTCAAGTTCTATCTTTATCACTTCAGCTTATGAAAAATATCTTCTCTGCTGGTGTTTTTGGAAAGTCACTTTCAAGTTAAGTTGATCTACCCCTTAGCAACTACAATCGGATGCTCACCTCCAATACTAGTGTTGACTGGAAGAAAAAAAAGTAGATACAGTTAGAGACTCTCCAGCCTGTTTTGGGGGACAAAGATGTTCCCAGCCCGGAAGAAATGTACAGTCCCTCCAACCAGTTCTGGCTCCATCGAAAGGTGCAGTCATCCCCCTTTTGATGTGGAGCAGCAGTAGCGTATGTTTTGGTAACATTGTTCTTATAAATGTGTTTCTGCAGTCTGTCGATTTATACAGATTAACAATGAGTGGCGGGGCTTCAAAAATTACTCCAACTAGTAGAAGAAAAGAGAAGTCAGTGATTTTTGGTCCTACATTTGGAAGGATAGAGATCAGGGCTCGTATTTACTAAGAATCCTAAGTCTAAATGTAGCTCCAAGTGACGTCATTCTTAGAAAAATCTTTAAATTTGTCCAATTTTAGAGTTTTTCTTAGAATTTTCCCTCAGTCAGACAAACGTTCTGTCTTAGGCTTTCAGAGAGCTCCTAATGTTAGGAGATGTTAAGAGCTGTGAGGAGGACTTTTATTGAGCCTAAGAGTGTCTTCAGCAGAGAAGATGGTGGAAAGACAGAGAAACGAGAGATATTCTCCTACAATGAACAACAGTGAATGAATAAAACGATACTGACTCCATTGGCAGGGATCCACCCCTAAACCATCTAGTAAATAAACACAAACTTCTATAACAATCATACAATTAATTATACATAGATAAGATAAACCTCATCATCTCCCTAGGGGGAAATTAAAGTGTTAGCGGCAGGACAGGTTAAAGGTCAACCTCCAGTAAGGTAATTTAATAAAGAATAAATAAATAACCATGAATAAAAAGTGAACAAAATGATTAAATATTTACAGACTGTAAAATGCTTTCAAAAAATAAATTTGGAAAAAATGTGAAAAATTTGAAAGGCCGGTACCAGAGCTGCTCACATTCCAGGCTGGTGCTGAAAGCAGAGGGAACAACACATTGATCCGCTGGGAATGCCTGTTTGTTCCCACCGTGATCCCAGGACCAAATCTACCTTTCAACACTCCTCTCTTCTCCTCCACCAGCAGGCTCTGCTCCTCTGTTCACTTCGGTTTTCTAACCTTATTTCTCGGTTTGGTTTTGGTCATTTCACCGAATGAAACCTAATTAAACAAGGAGATCAGAGTAAAATCCTGAATTTTAATATTGATATGAAATAGATGCAGTATAAAAATGACCTGCATGGCGAGTAAACATAAGCAGACCAGAATAACGACGAGCACGACAATAAGCTACGTTCAAACATTTTGATGCTGACAATTTCATTTTGCTAAGTTTTATTATCATGATTTACACATTTCTGAATCCAGTCTAAATTCTATCATTGGTTAATTTCTCTCCATTGATTGTTTATTTTTTGCAACAACCAATCACAGCTCTTAGAAGGCAGCGTCACACCTAGTTACGAGGTCAACCACACGCAGCAACAGGGTCAACCACACCTCCTCACTAAGATAGGAGGTTCTGTCATCTCCTAGCTGAGTTGCTGAAGCTGGAGTCCTTGGCAGGAATGTTTAGGCTAAGAGAGGAGCTCTCTGAGAATCTTTGTGAGTACCGGCCCAGAACTTCAATGGACTCAATGAGCCCAAAAACTACAAAGCATGTGAGAGGCCTAGTTGTCATTATGGAAACGGATTTAAATTTGAACACCCAAGTAAAGTCCAGAACTAAATTAGGGCACTGCCATCTTCAATTTATTGTATAATGGGTTTTCTGTCAAAACAAGAAACATAAAAACTGGTGTATGCTTATTATTAGTAAGTTAGATTACTCCAAATAGGTAACTGCAGGTAATCCAAAACGCTGCTGCCAGAGTCCTGACCAAAACCTGAAAAATTGATTGGATCACATCAGTTCTTAAATTACAGCACTGGCTCCATATCTGCAAAAGGACAAAATCTAGTTGGTCTATAAATCAATGATTGGCCTTGGAGCCAATTTATTAAGGGTTGTGGTCCGGCTCACTGAGTCTGTCCAGGACCAGAACTAAACAAGGTGAGGCAGTATCTACTTTCTTTGCTCCTCAGCTGTGAACAAACTTCCTGAAAATCTGAGATTTGCAGAAACTGGCTGATTTTGTTATTGCATCTTCCCAATAAAGGCCAGACTATGAACCAGTTTATTTTCATAATGCCTCAATTAATTTAAATTTTCATTTTTTTTTATGGGATCTGTAATTTTTTGTGTATTTCTTGTTCTTAATGTAACTTTCTTTACCTGTTCATTTAATTTCCTGCAAAGCAGTTTGAATTACATTTATAAAATATGAATAAACTTTCCTTGCCTGAAATTTCTGCAATATCGAACAAATAAAAACAAAAAAAGCCTTAGTTGTAGATTTAGTAAAATTTAATTTATCTACAAGTATTTTCCATACGGCATACAGATAGATTAACTTTTCAAGGTGGCTCTTAAATTGATAAGTTACACAGTATCATACAGAAGCTGGATGCCAGAACTGCATAAAAAGTTGAAAAAATACGTCTCATTTCCACGGTCTTTAGGTTTTCCGTCAGAGTTTTGCAGCATATCGTAGAGCAATTACGCGGAGCCGTCCAGGAAACATGGAACGACTTGTGGTTAAAACACCAGAACAGTAAGATGGTTCTGAATGTGAAGGAAATCCAGGTGAAGACGTGAGACAGGACGCCACTATGCTACTTTTTAAATCCTCCCCACCAGATTTCTCACATTAATGGTGTTAATTTACTCTAGCCTCTGTTTTGTGATTAGGAAATATATAAACAGCAGAATAAAATAAACACGAGACCGATGGGGAACCCTGTGGAGATGAATGCACTGACAAGCTTAAATCTCAGCCATCTGAAAATGCAAGAATAACCTGAACATGGAACGGTTCAAAAACTCAACATGCTCATGTGATGTAACCGATTACAGGAAAACAAAGACAGCATGGCAGCAGGGAGGAGAACTGGTTCAGTGAACACCCGTCCTATTCCTCAGTTTCTCAGACGTGAAGTCTTTTCTTCTCTCCTTTCTATTAATGTTTCCTCTCTAGTCCTCATCTTCATCCTCCTCGTCAGATGTCTGATCCCGGGCATCGATGTCATCTTCATCTTCCACCTGAAAGGGAAGAGTCACAGTCTAACTAAAGCAAACAGACAAACCAAAGCTGAGTCATAGGAAATCATCGTTTTGCTGCTGTAACTAAAGTGAACACCAACAGTGCAACCAGGCTGATATATAATCATTTAAAGGAGTTTCGGTTGTAGCTCTCCAGATTTTCTGAGGGTCTTTTATTTGGATTGTAGCTCCTGTTTCTCTGATCATCAGTCAGCATTTTAATCTACAAAGATTATTTTTTTTTCCCAGCATACCCATGCTGAAAGGCCTATTTTAACGAATAAGAATAAATCTAGCAATGACAAAGGACCTCAGGAAGGAAGGAAGAAAGGATACATAGGCTATCTGTCAAATCAGGAAGGCGCATCAAACATCAAACATAATTGGGGCAAACGTTTAACTTGCATTAAACGTTTTTGGGGGTTGGGGGCTAAAAAATAGAAACATTTCTAAATTGCAGTAAAAAAACGACCTTCCACATGCTCGTGACAAAAACATACGACATAAAAGATCTACAGGAACCTAAAGACAGCTACAAAGTACCATCATTTTCTGGTGCCTCTGACTGGAGGAACTCATAATTAGGAGGGCTCCACGGTGTTCAGCATTTAGGGTAATTATGCAATGAGTCTGATGATATGTGGGAATCTACCTGACAACCAACTTTAGAGGTCCTAAAAATAAGTTCTGCTGTATAGAGGTCAGAACAACTGTGAGCCTGAACATACCAACTAACTAGTCCTATTTTCTAATAATCCAACCCTCACTGATAGTTTTCTTACTGTCTCTCCAAGGTCTTTGAGTTTCTGCTTGAGGCTGTGGATTTTCTGGTCCTGATCTGCGAGCAGCATCAGCAGGTCGTCCTGCTCCTTCTTGGACTCCTGGACTTCAGTCTGCAGCTTTGACTTCTCCGTCTGCAGGATGGCCACCGTGCTTGTGGCTGAAGCCAGCTGCTTCTCCAGTTCTGATCGACTCTCCTAAAAAAACAGACGGGGGAGACGTAAAGAGAGAGATGGTAGGAAAGCCACAGTGGATTTATCTGGAAATTATAAAAACTGAAAGAAAAAAACTGTTTAAAAAAAGTTCAGAGATTTCTCCACACCTTCAGTTTCTCTGTCTCAGACGTCTGAGCTGCGAGTCTGCTCTCAAGTTCTGCCTTGGCTGCATCTGATGAGTTGTCACTAGGATGTGCTGTGTCAGAGGACTGACAGATACCAGAACAGGGCTCTTTAATTAAAACAACCTGGTATGTTTCCCAAACTGGTGTCACATTATTTTTCTTAATGATCTTTACCGCTGCTTCCGCTCTTCTCTGCAGCTCCTGCCTCTCGGCCTTCAGATGGCCAATTTCTGCCAAATGGGACTGAACCTGGTTCTTTAACGCCTCTAGTTCCTGCAACATGTGACAGAAAAATAAGATGAGTGCCTCACGTTAAAAGCTCTAGTGGCTCAGGGTTATTCAGACAGCTAATTAGCAAAAAGGATGAGCGATTATAATCGTGGCTCCAAACAGAAAGAACACATTGAGAAGTTCTGTGGAAATAAAAGTGAATGATAGTGAACCAGGAACTAGTACTACAGGTTGGTTGAGCTGTTCCAGTGAGGTCTCTACAGGACCTGGCAGAAACAAACGGCACAAAGTCATTTTGCTGATTTTACTCACAGATTAGCTTTAATTGATCATTTTGTACCACAAAATATTAGGTTGGACAACGCTGAAAATAGCTTTATGTGTGAGGAATTGTTCTGCTATCTGGGGATTTTTTTAAAGTTTTAATATGTTTAAAAATATAAAAAAGATTAAACTTTCAGATAATTACTCCTCAGTTGAAGAAAAACCTGCATCCAGCAACCTGAGGGAGTTTAGTGATTTCCATCATTTCGAATGACAGTGTTTTTATTTACCTAAACAATTAAACATTGCTATGTTGTAGGGTGTCCGTTACAGATTTATTACAGAAATCAGAAATAACCATTATTCGCTCAGCAGGTTAGAGCTTTACAGAAACTGGACTCCGTTACAAAACCGCCGTCAGTGCATCTCGGTCAGATTTAAGCTCAGACTTTGACTAGGCCACTCTGACATGCTGTTAGTTTTATTCCAGATGTAAAACTTCCAAAGGTTCCATAGTCCCTCCAGCCCACAGAATATTTTCCCAAACGTGGTGGGGGTCATCTGACTGTTTAAGAAGATGTGAGACGGGCCTTCATGTTCTTTTGGGTCAGCAGTGGTTTTGGAACTCTCCTATGGAGGCCCAGTCTTACTTTCTTTTTGCTGAATCATGAACTCTGACTGAGACAGTGAGGCCAGAAGTGCCTGGATGGTGTTCTGATTTCTTTTGTGACTCCCTGGATGAGTTATTATCCCGGTTTTAGAGTGATTTAGGGATGACCAACCACTGCTGGGAAGGGTCACCAACGTTGCACTTCATTTCTCCATTTGTGGATAATGCCTCACTGGGCCACTAAAGCCTTAGAAATGGCTTACAGAGCATATTTCTTACCTGTTCTTAAATTCTTTAGATCTGGGTATGATGTGTTGCTTTTGAGATCTTTAGCCTACTTCATGCTGCCAAACAGGTTCTGTTTAAGTGATTTCTTGACTCTACAGCTCTGGCAGTAATCAGGCTTGGGGTGTGTCTAGTAAATTTGAACCCAGGCTTTTTTTTCGCTTTGAGCTAGCCTGGTTTGGTTAGCTCTTCCCTTTGTACATAAAACCATTATTTGAGAACTCAGATTATGTTTTCTGATATGAACATGTCTTCATTAATCTTAAATATTAAGGCTTGCAATATGAAAGGTGGTAAATACGTTTTCACAGTTCTGTATATGTTTTAACAAATAAATGCCATGTCATTTCCAGAAACGGCCCATTTAACCTTGTGCTCAGGAGGGTAACCGTCTACGCCACAACATCATGAAGGAGCATCACCCTCCCAGGTTTACTCTGAAGGCTGATTGGATGAAAAGTTAAACAGATGCTTTTGTACAACACCCCCTACCCCCCCTCCACAAAGAATAGAGGTCATAAAAAACCACCTGGAGAAGCTCAGTGTTGTCTGATCCTCCTGCTGGACCCTCTGCTGCTTGTGTTGCTGATTTCTACATTAAAAAGCACAAATAAAACACATAAAACAATCAGTCACGTTGACTCTACTTGCAGAGAGTTACACAAATAAGAACACAGGAAGCCACAATAAATTTAATATGAATGAAGAGTGTTTTAAGACCAGTGTGGGTCTGCATAAATTAAAATTTTTGATCCTGCAGGAAGAAAACCTTGTTACTTAAGAGGCACAAATTAAAATCAACTGTTACCCACACTGTGTTTTCAACAGGTAGATCTGTTGCTCCTGATTTCTGTCCTGTCAAAAAAAAAAAAAGCCTGACCTGCCGATTCCGATTTTGGCCCATATCTATTTTCTTCATAACTGACACCATCAGGTGTCATAAGGTCACAAAAAACCTTCAATGCTCAAATCTTATGTTGTGAACAGTTGTGACCTGGTGGGCGGGTCTGTCGGTCAACCCTCTCTCGCCGATCGATCACTGCGTCCCTACTAAAAATAAATTAATATATCCCGAATTTGACATAAAACAGTATTTAGGTTTTTCTGATGTCGGTTTATTAGTCCTGCATTCATCATTAATATAATGCTGGTATAATGACATATATCTACTACAGATGCAGTTGAAGAGGAGCTGAAGATATAGCTCCTCTGTTGTTCCAAGCTGCGGCATATTTTAAGCCTGTTTAGCGCTTCATGCTTGAATTATTCCATTTTAGTCTGTTTATAAGCTAGATCATTTTCTGATGCTCGTTTCACTTGGATCCGACCAGAAAAGGTGCGACGAAATAAAGACAACGGGCTCATTTAGATGGAGGTTTTATAAGGATAAGAAAACCAAAAAGTGATTTGTTCTCTATTATAAGTCCCAGCAAATATCCATTATATCTGAAACCTGCCTGCGCCGTGTCCTACTACTGTAAACCCTTTGATTTGTTCAGAGCTACTTACATCTTGAAAGATTACCTTTTCTTTTAACAAATGCTCATAGTTTGCAGTTGTGTGCAGCACTTTATTTCAGCTGTGGTTGTTTTACAGTGGTTTACAAATAAAGTTGGTAGGGTAGCGAATTACAATAATTCAGACTTCCTGCTAAATGTGTACAACACTTCAAATCCTAGTTACTTCCAGGGGGCCGTATTTCATTGAAATTAACGGTGGAAGCACGGTCAATATTTATTAAAAACATATTTAGTGGGAACTCTGCTTCTTTGGGTGCAGTGCCACAGGCGTGACTCTCCAGGGTTGAGCTTAGCTAAAACCATTCACAGTCGTCCTGCATGTTTGTGAGCGGAGAGAAATTTGATGTCAGGAGTTCATTCTTATCGTGTTGTTTGGATTCAGAGGCCTGGCTTTAAATAAAATGGCAAAGACCGCCTCAGGAGAACTGGGAGAAATTCACTAATTCACTCTAAAAATGGTTGTAAAATGTTGCGGTACGAATGGTGTAAACTTAATCTGCTTTATTTCATGTTTTTAACCATATCTGCACTCTTAAAACGGTTCTCCAAATAGGTTTCTAAATCAATATGTTGCCTGTTGAGACCGTGTAATTTTGTCGGTCTGTCTATCTTTTTTGGTCCATATAATCTAGTTCTAGTAGAAAATAAATAAAATGACTCCATAGAAAACTGTAACAAATGTACAGGACTTTGGTCCTGTGCTGGTTGTTTAAAGTGCTTTTATAAATAAAGCTGGGATGGAAATTTAAAGGGATTTTGCCAAAGCAGATTCACATGTTGTAGCACATTGAGACGAGAGAAACGAGAGCTCTGGTGTTCTAGCCAAACGGCTGTGCTAATTTCACAGTGTTTACACTGTGAAACTGTATTATAATCACTTTAAAGTCAGAAAGCTTGCAGCATTCAAATGCGTCGAATAAATCCTGAGAAACAGCAGCGCCTATTGTGGTTGTTTCTGTCTCAGAACATTTTCTAAACCCTAAAAAGCTACTTTGAATGAAGTACCTAGATCAACAGCAGACTGTTTTAATCAGATGCTGATGGTTTATAATCTATTAAATTACATGGAAATTTTCAACCAATTTGAGATGGGGAGCACTCTCCTCTTCAAACGTTCCTGAAAAATGAAAAAGTACTCCCATCCTCCCCAGGTCTTTCCTCATGTAAAGTTCTACCATGGTAAATTCAGTGGAAACACAGAGGTGGGGTGTAGCTGTTTCCTGGGAATGTTTCTGTTGTCTGTTAAAATATGGATTGTTCCAACAGCTCTATCTAAAAGCTACTCATTAAGTCAGGGTTCTTACAGATCAGACGAGCTTCAAGATGTTGCATAAATACCAACATCTCAGTACTCTGAATCCAGAAACCTATCTTTTACAAGTCTGGATATTTTTCAAAGCGATCATGAAAAGGAGAAAAATGTCTGGCAACGGCAAAGATTTATTCAGATTAAATTTACCTTTTAATACGAACCCAGGCTGGGAAATTATTTCAATTGTGTTCTATGCTTTAGGAAGTATTTAATGTCGACTAGCCCTGTCTTTTAGTGTTTAACCGTTTCTTTCTCAGACATGGAAATTGACTGAGCTTTTACTGCGACTAACTCTATTTGCATTATTTGCTGTTATTTTAACCTTACGTTTATGTTCTCTCTCTTTTCTCTTCCTAGAAGCTACACCTTGCCTGACTCTGTGTCTACCTGTGACACCTTCGGGGGGGGGGGCATCATCCAAGCTTCTGCTGGCAACAACTTAATGCTCACCCTCTACAGATGATCCACATAGCCCTGTCTTTTAGTGTTTAACCCTTTCTCTCTCCTAAACATGGCTACTGACTGAGCTTCTACTGTGACTAATTATATGTTCTCTCTTTCAGACTCTAACCTTGAAAACTGGCTCAGAGTTTATCTGTTCTTTCTTTCTAGGTGAAACGACTAAAGGAGCTACATCCATTAACATTTACTTTTCCTTCCCATAGAAAGTACTCCTGGATCAGTGCTTCTTTGTTCTCTTTGTGTCTCTGCTCTGTTCTCTCAAACCCCCAGTCGGTCGTGGCAGATGGCCGCTCACACTGAGCCTGGTTCTGGTTCTGCTGGAGGTTTCTTCCTGTTAAAAGAGAGTTTTTCCTCTCCATTGTCACTACATGCATGCTCAGTATGAGGGATTGCTGCAAAGTCAACGCCAGTGACTGTCCACTGTCTCTACATGCTCATCCAGGAGGAGTGAATGCTGCAAGTCACTGACTGGATGCAATCTGCTGGGTTTCCTTAGATAGAAAAACTTTTTAACCAATTTGAATAAATAACTGAATCTGACTGAACTGTTCAATGATTTGGATTAATTGGAATGTATGTACCTGACTTTTGTGAAGTGACTTGAGACGACATGTGTTGTAAATTGGCGTTATATAAATAAAACTGAATTGAATTGATAGATGGTGCCAGAATTTTAAGATGGCGACTTCAAGCCTAATTTATTTACATAATACAAGCAAAAGCTCCAGAAGGTTAAATTCTAGAAGGCTTGAAGACCATTAAACAAAAAAACTTGAGTCAGTCAGCAGAGTGAAGGCCAAGCGCCACCATGTTCTCAGACATGTTACTAACCAGGCTGTCGATGACAGCATCTTTCTCACTGAGCTGTGTCTGCAGAAGTGTTTGTTGCCTCCGGAGCTCCTCCAGCTGCTCTCTGAGCTGAGAAAGTTCTTCTGTCTGCAGCCCGTTCACCTGGGTGTCTCCCTGGTTGTTTGACTGACTCTGGTTTTCCTTACCTGAAGACAACAACCACAAACAATCGGTTCAATTTTGCATTGAATGTTTTTATAGATGCAGCCACCATGATCTTCTTCCTCATGATTCAAGTTTGAATTCAGGGAAATGTTTATCTTCACGATAATTTAAACTTATAAATCATTCACTTTATTTTCCTTTCTTTAAAAAGAAAAGGTGATTCAATCAATGTTTTTTTCTTTCAAAGGAAACATTTTCATGCGTAGAAAATAATCCCATAGAAACGTTTAGTCCCAAGGACCGGATTTTAAACTGGTCCAAGTTCAGAAACCAACTTCAGGGTTCCTTCCATCGTCTTCTGCTTCCAAGATCGGATCGCGGGGGTAAAAGGTCCAGAAGGGAAACCCAGACATCCATTCTTCCCGGCGACATCCCCCCAGCTCATTGTGGGGGACTTGGGAGACGTTCCCGGGCCAAATGGGTCATACTGTCCCTTCAGTGAGTTCTGTGGGACGAGTCCAGTAGGGGGCCTAATCAGCTCAACTGACTCATTTGATACAAAATCGTTCTGGGATGAAGCAAATAATCTGGTATGAATTCCCAGAGACAGCTGGGTTATTACCAGATGTTTATCAACTGATGGTTTCTTCACCTCCTGATTTTGAAAAGAAACATTTTGCTGGAAACTCTCGTAAACTTAGGCACAGTTGGCAGCTAATTTAAAATAAAAAAATGGGGGCGCAGGGTGGCTCAGTTGGCAGAGGCTAAGTTTTCCTGGGTTCGGGTCGTGATCTCGGGCCATTTGCTGCATATCTCCCCCTGCTCTCTTCACCCTCTTTACGGTCAAATCACTGTTTAATAAATTCTACTAGTGGCAAAAAAAATCTTTAATAAAATGAACTATAAGCATAACCTACTGATGTTTTAAACTCAAATATGTTGAATCGGGGGAACATCTGAACCCTGCAGGACAGCGCATCCTGCGGACCAGTAGAGGGAAACCCTCATGTAGAAGACATAAACACATGAACCCACCTAATTTGAGTTTTAGGATGTTGTACTGGTCTTTGTGCTGCTGAATTTGACTCTGCTGCTGACTGACTGTAGCTTGTAGCTGTTCAGTATGAGTAGTCATCGACACAACTTTCTCTTTCAGCTCCTGAATCTGAGCATCCTGATGATCAAAAGCAAACAAAGAGACTCAACATGTCAGCATAAAAGAAACTATACTATAACCTCGAATATTCATTCATTGTTGCATCAGCATTTACCTGTTCTCTGATCAACTCTTTATACTGAGTAACAATGTTATCATGTTGTTCCAACGTCTTCTTCACCTCCTCTTCCTTCTTGTCCTCCTCACTAGACTTGTGAACAGCTTTGGTTATCAGACCTGTGTGCAGCAGAGAGAGAAATTGTTAACTTTTTATTGAATAAAAACATTTTAGATGAGCCGATCTGGAGGACGACGGACCTTCCAGCTCTTTGACCAGTCTGGTGAACTCGTGGTCGAACAGCATCTGCTCCGGAGACGGGAAAACAGGCTGCGGCTTCAGCGCCGCCCGGGAATACAGCTCATGTTTGGTGATGAAGCCGAGTTTCTCTACGAAGTTTTCCTTCCCGATGCGTTTCTCGATCAGCTGCTTTAGTTTCTCCCTGAACAAGAAAAAAAAGCAAACTCAGAAAAGAACGTTTTTAAAAAGGAAATATCGTGCAAAACCAAGTCCAAAACTACTCTTGCCAAGAAGACAATTAGTATATTGTTAAAATTCTTTACTGCCAGTCATTAAAAGAGCCTGCAGAGCTGAGGAAAAGACACTTACTTGGTGTAGTTTTCCAGAGAGTTGTCGTTATAATAGATACAGATACCAAGTAGGAGAGCACAAAGACCCTGAACGAGCCGCTCATCTTCTCCCAGATTCTCTGAGATCTGAGCCGTCAGCTACGACAGTCCCTGCGTCAAGGATTCGTTCCAACAACTCGTAAAAAACTCGAATCTCCTGCTTTAGGTTAACAAATGAATTTAAAAGCAATAAAAGGTCTGGACACAAATATTTAATTTAAAGACTTAGAAGAAAGGATCTGAAACAGGGTCCATTTCAGTTTAAATGTGCAGAATTAAATCCTCCACTTTTACCCACCCTAAATTTGTTTGATTTTTGCTTAACTTTGGGTGTGTTGGTGCATAAAATTTGTTCACATTGTGTATTTTGGGGTAATTGCTTTTTTTCCCCTTTTAAACTAAATAGAGCAACAAGTACCCCTTTGACATCATTTCTGCCATTGAGCCCCATTCTAAATGCATTTTCTGAATGCACTAGTAATTCAATTTCTATTTTTTTATTTCGTTCTCATATTTTAGTTTTTTATGTTATGTTTCATTTTTTTCTCATCAGGCAAAGATGTAAATATATACATTTGAAAATAGGATGATGAAAAAATGATCTTTTTGACAACTTAACAAACACTCCTTGCTCAGATTGTACCCAAAAGAAAGATTACAATCTTTAAAACCGGCACTTAAAGGGGTGAGAAACTGAAAGGCGACCTGTCCTGGACATACCCAACCTTGTTGAAAGAACATTCGTTTAATGCCACGGAGATCCAAGTTTAACCCGAAATCAAGGGACCCCAGAGGTTTAAAACGAAACTGTGTGCAGGCAGCTTCAAGGATACGAATGGAACATTATCCTGATTGTGTAGGAAGTGTGTGACAGCGATCGGACAGTTGCTGATCCACGTGCAGAGCAACATGAGAAGACCCACTCTGGTCTGTACTTTACTGCCCTGCAGAGAGACAGAAAACATACGAAACGTTTACAGACATTAGGGTGAGGCTGCTGAAGAATCCAAAAATAAAACCCCAACTCTGAAACGTTTTAAGCACACTCTTTGTAAGGAAAAATGTTAAAACTGAAGGCTTTGGGGACTGATCAAATCTGCTGTTAAAATAATCTGTACATCTGAACATCTAGACATCTAGCAAACACCTTCATCAAAGATATCTGATGAATGTAAAAATAACAAATAAAAATATGAAATGTTGAATAAAATATGCAGGAGCTATAATTTCTCCGGGTGATTTTAAGACAATTTATTATCCCGACATAACGGTTGTAAAACCAAAGCGACTTTTCCAGTTTAACGCTTCGGATGGCATATGCTGTTAATATTGTTATAATTAGTTCAAACAGACATAAAAACATTCAGCTTATCAAGGTTAGATTTAAAGCACGTGCAGGCCTAGAGGATAAAACTCGTTTATCTAAAAGGATCGACTGCAGCACAAATTCAACACTTTATTGTTTTCCTGGTTTGTAAATTAAAGTACGATGACACTGATGTTAAATCTGGAGCCAAACCTGCAAAGCGAATCCCACCAAAGGTGCTTTTCAGGAAGGAATCCTGAATTCAATGCAATTAAAACCAGCTTCTCTTCCTAACCAGAAGCACTTCATGCAGCAGAGAAGCTGGTTTGCTGGTGTAAGCTGAGGTGAGAAGCTTTTTGTGGAGCTCTGATGGAAAATTAAAAATGTTGTTTAAGCCTGAGAATCAGCTGATGCATTAAAAACGCAACGCTCAGCATGCTTTCAGACAAGGAGAAACATTTCCTGCTGCGAAACAATGGCTGACAAGCAGGTACGAAAATCTGAGCAAAGAAAGTGCGAGGGGAAAAATAAAACTTATTTGCATTAGATAATACAATTTTAAAAAAGTCACCTTCTCAGCTTTTGCCTCCAAATGTGACGTAATGCAAAAATGAGGAAAACAGAAAATGAAAACAAGTTTTAAATAAGCAACCTATAATGTGTTTGTTTCTGAGATCCAGGTGTTTAAAAGTCATAAACTCAATCAGTTTGTTCAATGTGGCAACGGTTCAGTGAATTTCATTTTGTGAACTGCTGCAACAACAGATTCATATGAACGCTCTGCTTTGATTATTAAATCAGAGGCGACTTACATTCTGTCATTCTTAATGAGCCACCAAAACATAAGGAACACTTCAGCACCACAGCCTACTGCTTTACTGGGTGCCTCAACACAACGTTGCTACATTGGGTTAATGTGCAGCAACTACAGAGTTTCTGACATTTCAGAAAAAAGGTTTCCAGGAACTCCTCACATCTCCTACTTTTAGCTGTGAGAGACTTTGTCGGAGCAGGACAAATGTCAGCTTCTGGGTTATAGAGAAGGGTGTAATGAGCTGCTCATGTAAAGAGACAAACCATCCTGGATTCCCAAAGTTCAGACAAATCAAAATCATATTTTTTATTCTTTTAGAGCTCAGGAAATGTCCAGATCCCTTTATTGTCTAGATTCTGACCTCATCAACTCTACATTGTTATGGTTTTGCTTCATGTAGGAGCTACTGGCAAACTCAGCAGTTTAGCAGCTAAACGGTAAAATACAAGGAGTTCACCCAGCTAACTAAGGTGAAACGACACACTTCAGAGGGAACTTTAAAAGGAAGAAGATAGGTTTCCAGGGAACAACGATAAGGCAAAAAGGATTAGAATGGATTCCTGAATTTATCCCCCTGGACGACTAACTGGTCGTCTTGGTGTAAAATAAAGGTTTTTAAATAAGGATGTCATTCAGAGGAAAAAATATGCTAAATAATCCAGTCTCCTGGTAAATCACTAATGAACTATAATTAACCACAATTCTGGGGTTTAATTTCACCAGCAGCACCCAGGCCTGATTCCTGCCTCACCGGTACAATTAAATCGATTCAATAAAACCTGTCTGACAACATGAAGTAGGTTAAAAGATTTTAAAAAGCAACATCATGATCTAAAGAAAGGGTCACAAAGCCATTACTAAAACTTCCAGCTAACCACAGTGGCAGAGGAAAGACCGGCCTTCCAAAATTACTCCAGGAGAGTATTGATGACTTATCCAGGTGGTCACCAAAAAACCCAGAACTACATCTAAAGCACTGCAGGCCTGCCCTGCCTCAGTTAAGGTCAGAGTTCATGATTCAACGAGCAAAAATGGACCTCTATGGGAGAGTTCCAAGGCCAGAACCACCGCTGAGCAGAGAGAACATAAAGGCCCGTCTCACATCTGCAACCCGTGAATCATCTGGGCAGCTTGGACCCGAAATGATGGAACTCTGCTCTCTAGCAGAAAATCCTGAAGGAGCATGTCCTGCCATCAGTTCGCAACCTCAAGTTCAAGCACACTCGGTTTATGAAGCAGGACAATGACGCAAAGCACACCAGCATCTGAGTGGCTCAAAAAAAGCAAAATCAATGTTTTGGAGTGGCCTATTCAAAGTCTGGACTTAACTCTGATTACAATGTTTCTGCATTACCTTAAACAAGCCGATCACGCTCAAAAACCTGCCGATGTGGCTGAATTAAGACAATTCCACAAAGAAGAGTGCGCCAACATTTCTCCACAGAGATGTAAAAGACCTGATGTTAGTCATCGTAGATGGCAGCTGTTGGGTTTAGGGGGAGGATGTTTTTCTTTCCCTTAATGAATGAAATCATCTGAAAACGACCTTTCATTTTTACTGAGAATATCTTTATCCGATATTAAATGTGTTTGATGAGCTGAAACATTTAAGTATGAATCAAAAACGGAAGATATCAGTAAGAGGTTTTTAGAGCACGCAGCCAAACTGCACCTTAAACTTCTATTCTGGCGTTGGACCGGTTAAAAGTTGCTGCCACTGTCAGATTGTGTGGGAGAACTGCTGTAGTTTGTTATTAATCATGCTGTTGGAAGGAGGAGCAGAGTCTGAATCACAGTAAATATTACCATTATATTGTCTGTCATGATAAACCTCTCATATACTATAATATTCTTCAGTCATATCGCCCAGCTCTGCTCCACTAGGCTGCTGTTAGAACAGGATTAGCAGATTTATGGTGTCGTGTCTTTCAGACAGAACATCTCTGACATTTTAAGCATGAAATAAAAATAATTCCCAGATTATTGTAATTGACTCAAACTGACATCAGCAAATATTTGAAGAGTTAGCATTTATATTTGTGTGGCTAAACACACCCTGAAAGGTGACGAGATCAAACGGTTCTCTGCTTATGGTCAGCATAATAAAGCAAACTCCCACTAGCATACAGACTTTTCAGTGTAGAGGTTTTTAAAGGCCTACAACTGGCAGAAAGAATAAATAAATAAACGAGTTAAAACAAAGAACTAGAGTCATAATCTGGTGGATAAAGAGAAGAGCAACTGTCACTTCTAGAAGCTGTGTATGAATTAGACACCATTTAGTCAAGAAGCTGAAATGTAAAAAGAAGCTTGGGACATTTCTTCTGTTAAATGCTGTTCTGTTATCCTAAGGAAACACTTTAACGAATGAGAGAGAACAATACGAGTAAAAGTTTCTAACTTGAACAAGAAAAGACCCCAGATTAGCCACAGCACACACCTCCCTGGTAGCGCAGAAACAAGCCGTTAGGATGACAACAACCACCAAAACTTCTCCTCTCAAACATCTCTTCGTGTCCTTCATGCATTTCTCTGTACAGTCAATGCAACCAGGTTGTCAGTGTGTTTGTTACACTACTGACGGTTTAGTGGCAAAGCAGGACACTAAAAGGTTAAAGGTAAGCAAGGTGACAGGTGGACCACCGAGACCCCTACTATTTAGGCCAAGCCAAAAACAATCAGCATAGATACCACCTAAAGACTCAAAACACACACATACACACACTACAGAGGCACTTTACTCACCCGTCGGACGATCTTATCACCCTGCAAAACCACAACTTCATTGAGCTTTACATGTCAGTGTTACAGCTATGCTACCCAGAAGCACCAAGCCCGTTAAGTGTTGGGGTTGTCGGAGCGGTTTTCTACCTGGGACAGGATGTTGGTGCACTGCTGCAGCAGAGAGACGGGCGGCTTGCCCAGGCTGGTGGCGAGCTGCACCCTAAGCAGCTGCTCCTTCTGGGTGAGGTTGTCCTGCAGGGCGTGAGCCAAGGCCACGGCAGCACACCAGTTAGAATGAGAGTCAACTGAGAACAGGCCGCCACACAGCAGCTGGCCTGCTGAGATGGAGTTGGCTTTAGGAAACAAGAGGAGAAATTCATAAAGAACTGAAACAAGTATTAAAACAATAAAGGATGTGAACAGAAAGCTTACCATCGATGGTGGAGGGCAGCAGGGTTGCAACTATCTCCCCCTGACCTTTCTGGTTCCTATAAAGAAAACACTGGAAGCAGTAAAGGACCGCACAGCGAAGCACAAACGGTTGCCTCTCGTTCACCATGGACATAAGCAGCACCACAATGGCTGGTCTGAAAGATAAAGACCCCAAAACATCCTTAAACAAAAAACGCTTTAAGTTAGAAGCGGGAGGAAGTTTCAATACATGGTGAACTGGTCGCATTACCTTGGAGGGTTTGACGGGGCATTGACAGAAGCAAAGTAGTCCTGGTTGACCTGTGAGCCCCTGATAACCTCTGAAACTGTGTTTATATTCTAAAAGAAAGCAGACAGATCAGAGTGGACATCCACAGAACCCCGGAAACTGTGAACTTTCACATGTCTGTCATGTTACAACTGGAAATCCACCCATTATTGATTAAAAAAAAACCTCAAGCACAGTCATACTGGATGGAAAATACCTCAAAACATCAATTTAACTTGTCACAGATTCTTAATTTAATTTGGACTTTAACTGGGCCAATTTAACAAGTCAATATGCTTGATCTAAACCCTTCCATGGCTACCTTCAGCTGGAAGGTAAATCTCCACCTCGGCATCTAACTGGTTTTCTGCCAGGACAGTCTTTTATTGAACTCCATCCATCTTCTCATCAACTATGACTACATTCCCTCTCCTTGCTGAAGAAAAGCATTCCCACAGCATGATTCTGCCATTAACATGTTTCATGGTGGGATCTGAATGATACCACAGGTTTGATTTACAAAACAATCTCAAAAGCATTAGTCATTTTTATTCCACTTCATAATTATGCACTGTTTTCTGTTGGTCTATGGCATAAAATCCCAATAAAAGTTGTGGTTCTAACATGACAAATATAAAACGTTTAAGGGCTATGAATACTGCTGCCAGGTAAAGTAACTGAGCCTCACAGGCAGGGCTATGAAGGTGTATAATGAAAGTCCATCTGGGATTATTACCTCTGTGAGGATGTCAGCAGGGACACCAGTCGCCATAAGGATGGTACACAGCTGCTGCAACAGGCCACACTGATACATGCACTTCTGACAGCTAGCTGTCGCTCCAGGTGAGTTCACTGGTGACACCATCACTCGCACCAGCTGGGATAAAAAATAAAAAAAAGTTACCGCTTTTCTTAAAAAACTACCTAAATCAGTGACCAGATTAAAGCAACAGTTTGTGTCTTACCTGCAGCATGAGGTGGAGGTTTGTGACTTTCTGTGCAGACCAGCCGGAGTTATCATTCCCCACTTCAAACCAAGGCTTCATCCTCTGGATGTAGGAACCCTCCTTAAAGAAGTTCTGGTTGGAGCTGTTGTTCTTTAGCAAGTTCACTAGCAATAACAAACAATCCTCAACCACGATACCTGCAATGACAACGGATCGGGAGATAAGGGAGGGTCTCCAAGCAGTGTGACTTTAAGAGGTCTTTCCAATAGTTCCTGGGCTTCCTGAATGCATTTTGTTTGACCTTTGCCCCCTCAATTGCAGACAGGTTTTCAGCTATTGGTTTTGAGTCAACTTGAGCCATTTTACTACAGAAATAGTTCTAAAATGGTCTTTGGAAAACGTTATCAGTGACTCATTCCCCAAAAATATTATCTAAAGTTGGTTGCTTGCTAAATTTTGTGTGTTGACGACACTGGTTCAAATTCAATTCAATTCAATTCAAATTCAAAAATACTTTATTAATCCCAAAGGGAAATTAAATAATTCATCCCTTGAATATATGAGCCTTTTTAGGGCTAATTGAAGCAGAATTAAATTAAAAACGACCTTTCAAAATAATCAGGTACTGGTTTGAATGTGTGTGAAAAAGCAGCCAAATTCCAAAGAAAAGTACGTATCAAGAACATATTAAAGTATTATAAGAAGCTGAGGCTTATTGGTGACACCAGGGATGGTTGACCCAAAACCTTTGGCCAAATAAACACACAAATTGTTTGCCAGACATAAAAATCACCGTTTCCAGGCCTGTTGCACTGAAGAGAATAGTGAAGACCTAGGACTCTGGAGGATCAAGAGCAGAGGTGTCCGAAGTGCGGCCTGGGGCTATTTGCGGACCCTGGACAGATTTTGCGTGGAACCCAACCACAATATTTGTCCCAAAATCTGCATTTAATTGATTCATTAAACTTGATTAAATATAGCAAGTGTTTTCAAAAAATAGTGAAAACCTACAAAAGCCTTTTTATAATTTGGATTTAAAACAATCTACAGATCCCTTTTCCACAAAACTGACTCCATTATTTATTTCCTTGAAATGATGCATGGTTTGTGTCATTTAAGATGGTTAAAAATTGCAAATCTTCTTGTGTTCATCATTAAAAAAAATATGGTGGCAAAAAGTTTGGACACCACTAATCTAAAGGAATTGTTTGAATAGGAATAGTCCAAGATCTCTATATGCTTGTGAGATTTTATAGGAACCCGACTGTTGTCCTACTGGCAAAAAGGAGGTCATACCAATACACAACGAAACAAGAATGAGTGTTTTTAGACATATCTATGAAGACTATCTGTAAGTATGAAGAGTCCTGCAGTCATTTAATCATTCAGTGGTCACAATTTTCTCACCTCCATCGCTGCTGCCCTCTTCTATGGTGATATCCAGAAGACGCTCAAAAGCGTTTTCAAATGCCACAATTTTCTGAATGGCTGCGTTGCCTTTGGTCAGCTGCTGCAGCAACAATAAGCCCTGTTTGAAACAAAAAGCAAACAGAACGTGGGAACTTTAGCGGCTGCCAGAGACCCGTTTAGACCTCTACGTTTGGAACGATTTATAACTTTATTAAGCACAGACTAAAAACGTAAGTACTCACATCATTGCGAATTACTTCTCTCGAGTCAGCCAAAAGGTCCATTAATCTGGAAACACCTATGAAAGAAAACAATCAAATATAAATAAATGTCTGACCCCCTGAATAACTAAAAGGTCTCAAGATGTTAATAGAAGGCAGACTGCAAAAGGCCTGAGGTTAAAGCAGTGTGACGTGAAGTGACGAGAAGAGCCTCACCCATGGGGCTGACGAGGACAATCCCCTGCACCTGGATGCCCTGGTTCTTCAGGAGAGCAGTAAGCAGCTTTACACCGGGCCAGCGTACGTGGAAGTCAAACTCCTTTAAAGAAATAAAATAAAACCATTAGCTAAAATTTCTGATACACTGCAACAGGACCAAAACAGTGCAGTACCTCCAGCAGAGTGAGGAGCAGGGTTATATGCTCTGGGTCCTGGAGGAATTTCTCTGTAAACAGGGTCCCGAGGTCATCTCCCTGCTTCTGAGCATTTTCATCTGTCACAGGAAATGCAGCGGCAGAGATAACATTTTCTTTAAATACTACAGCAGGAACCACGCTACTACTTCAGGACTGACAAGTTTATTTACAGAAATCATCCCAAAGCACAAAGCAAAGGCATGCATCCCTTCTCAAAACCACAGGGGAAACTAAAAGGGGCTTCACAAAAGACATGAGTGAGAAACATTAATCTGACCAAGGTAACAGACCTTAAATACACTAATGGAGGGATTTGATTTGTACAGCAAAGCTGTGATTTCTGTGTTTGAAGTCGCAAAATCAATGATGGCCTGAATAGCACCATGGAAAGTCAGTGGTCCCAGGACCACTGCAATGGTCCAGTATGGCTGCCGTGCATAAAGCACTTATTCCCCTTTCACAAAACACTTCAGGGCAGGATCAAGTCTCCTTTTTGCCATCTCCATGTGTTTTGTAAAATGACTCATATGGTAAGTCTAGAGGTCAACCCGCCACCGTTACGGTGCTAACTTATGGGGAGAGTTCCGACACAAATTTGTGTGAGAAGTACTGACACCACTATCGTCCCGCACTACCGGCTTCATTTCTGAAAGCTCACAGCTGTGAGAAACATTACCATCTCCACTTAGGAGACTTTCTGTATCTGGTTGCCAGGCAGGCTGACGCAGCTCGTTATCAGGGGTTAACGATGGAAATGTTCAGTGAAAAAGGTTGTCTTCCACATCACAATTCTAAACAACTTTGTGCTGATCTATCTCATACATTTTAAGAAAAGACAAAGAAGTTAAAGACTGTGATAAACCGATATGAGAAGAAACTCAAAATACTGTCCAGTCCCTCCAACAAAGTCTGGGTCTCCCCAGGGATCTCCACTCTGTTGGATGAGCCCAGAAAACCTCCAAAGGGAGGCATTTAGGGGAAATCCTAATCAGATGCACGAACCACTTTACCTGGGCCCTATCAATGTGGAGGAGCAGCGGCTCTACTCTGAGCTCCTCACATTATCTCTAAGCTTCTCCCTACAGAGGAACCTTATTTCAGCAGCTTGTACGCAACATCTCACTCTTTTAGACATGATCCAAATCTCATTGGGTTGGGTTGGGTTGGGCAGGGCTGGAACGCCAGCGCACAACAAAATGAAACAATACAAATTATTTAGACAAACTGAAAAAATAAAGAGTTGACAAAACTGTGAATAAAGATAAAAAACTACATAAAAATATAAGCATTTATTGGGAAAACGAAGAAAGACTGAGAACATTACAGGAATAATTCAGCAGAGAGCACTGTGGGGTTAGTGAAGCATTAGAATCCAAACACCTTCCTGGATTTTAGTGAAGTTGGTTAAACGTTTTGTACTTTAACGACAGCACAGTTGTTTCGGTGACAGTAATGACCAGCAGAAACACAATCATGTGGTTTCCTGTGTGACAGTGAAGGGATCATTGCATTTGTGATGGAAAGGTGAAAAGGGTGCTTTGAAATAAAGCCACAGCTCACATGCCACAAAAACACAGCTGAGAAATCGAACAGTCTTTTAGGATTAGGCCACTGTGCAATGTTTTAAAAAAATACAATAAAAAATAAAACAATCATAAACGTATTTCCACATTCAAATAAAGGGAGCGTGTAAAACTGGCAGGAGTTGGTGGTCAAAAGTATTTTCATCATGCAGAGTAAAAGGTTTTTACCTTCTGATTCATCTGTAGGGTTAACACATGAAAGAGAAGAGAGAGACACGAGTCTTTACAGAAAGTCACCATCAATACATGGAAGAATGCAGATTTGAGTGTTTTCCAACTAAACACGTTTACACATGCAAACATTAAACTGGATCAGTCCATTTATAGCTGCCACACACCTAGGAGGAACAATATTCTGACTAGATTAGCTTTTTTCTCCTAATCGTGAAACTTTCCAATGAATTCTGCCCCATCTGATAAGAGATAGAACCAGTACTACCTTGTTCTTCCTCCTCATCGTTGCTGATTACGTTATAGAGTGTGTCCAAGGCATATCCCAGGATTTCCGAGTCAGTTCTGTTGAATTTAGAGGGGGAACCACAATATCCACTAAATATGTGTCATTTTGGAAAAGTGAAAACCAGCAAACAGAAAACATTACTGCTACATCTTTCATTAAAATCAACTCCAGCAACAAACTTTTTGTAGAAGTTTTGTGTAACTCCACACTAAAACTTAATGTTTTTGTCTGTTAAAGTATTATGTATTTGTGTCTGTGAGCTCATTAAACAAGGCTGGAATTAGCAAAAGCAGACTAAAAAAATGTTTAACAAAATATTGAATTATTGCATTTCATCTACAACAATATGCAATAAAATAAAACTTTGTCATCTAATACACTGAGGGGGAAATAGGGATTTGATGCACAGGTTTTCTCACTTTCAAGGATATGAACAATCTGTGGTTTCTATTGTAGTTTCCTTTTATCATAGAGGGAAATAAAATCAACCAAATATGCAGAACAAAATATCACATAAAAGTTATAAATTGACTTGCATTTTGTAGAGTGAAATAACATAATTTGATCCCAAAAGCAGCTAGTATTCTGGCTCCAACAGATGCATAATCAGATATTCCTGATCTGGACTCCTTGTGTGTATAAAGCCAACCAATCCACAGTCAACTCTTCCATTCCAGTCTTCCCATTAGGCTTGGGCTGGTTACTGGTCCTCCATCTAAAGGCATTTTAATGAGGTGACTGAGAATGTTCCTGAGTTTGTTTCAGTTGGTTAAAGCAAGGGTAGTGCTGTGCTGCCCTTACCCCACATGTTGCTGCAAACTACCAGTAAACTACGTAGCTTAAATGAAACAGCTGCACTTTTTCCCTCACTTCAGTTCAGTTTAGTCCCTTTATATCAGAACAAGGCTAAGCCTCTTTACAGGACTGATTTACAATATATAATCAGTCCCATACATTCCTGACCAATCCTGACACAAAGCAGTCAAATTCAGCGGATTGCAGTGAGCCGTTGCAGCAATCCCTCCTACTAAGCGAGCATGTAGCCACGGTGGAAACTTCCAGCTAGACCAGCTCAGTATACTGGAGTTAGGAGTTAGGTTTTCAACCTGAAAACCTAACTCCTCTTCTTAACCAGCTAATTCCAGCTTGTTGCACTTGTCTTACTCTATGAAGCAGAAGGGCAAACAATAATCAATTTGTTGTATTAACAGTCATAGTAATTGTACTCTTTGAGTTTCAGTTCAAAGTGATTAGATTGGGTTACACACCTCTGCATTTTCTGGGTAAATTTCATAGTAAAAACATGGCACATTTTCTTAACACTATGACTTAACATACCGACCCGTTTCTACTCCCCACTATCACTGACTAAAGACCTATCGAAGGTTGTCAGGGAAAAGATAGCTCGACCCGAACTGGTATGAAAGAACCAATCAGAAACGAACTTGGTGAGAAAATGACAAGACCCGGTGTGATTATTCAGAAACAGATTAAAAATAAAACAGCCGTTGACGGCCCTTAGTTTGCAGCTCCATACAAGATCTCGCCTTATATGTTGAGGATCATCATGAGAATGTGTTGGATCAGCCCACCAGTAAACAGGAGGAGCTTGTTGATGATCTGAATGCAGTTGGGACCACAGCATCATTGATAACACACTAATGTACTGGACTGAAGCAGATTCATCTTAAAGGATTTTTTTATTTTCAAGTGAGGTTCTGTGAAGTTAATATCGGTAATGATTTCCTTATCTGTGGTAGAAAGATGCCATAAAACTGTGAGCTTTTTGGAAATGATTGAAATCTTCTTAATGTTGGAAGGCTTAACAGTTAATTGTCAACTTAAATAAAAATGTTCATATCAATGGGATCCTATCTTACGCTTGTGGATATTAATTATCTACACTTTCACAAGTAACCATTTTTACATCTGGTGCCGTTTGGCTCAGCCCAACAGCGTCTTTGTTTCTAGGTGAAGTTATGCTGTTTGAGCCTTCCAGCTAGTATCAATCCCCCAGAACAGTTGTCAGTCTGCTCTAGCTCTGCCAAGAACAGATTACATTTTTGTATTTTGTGTTAGTTGTGCAGCAGAGTGATGATAGTATGTTCCTGTGTTTTCCAGGTTTCACAGTTGTTTGAAAACTAGCCCAACACTCACAATCAGCTGATTAGCCAAATCTGCCTACGTGGCGGACTGATACGGCGTGCGTCTGACTTGCTTGTTAGACTTCGGCCCCCTGTTAGGATGCACTACATTTTCCAACAAGCTCACAATAGATATGAAATCTTTCAGCCGGGAGAAGGAACTATTACCGTTACCTTTACAAAAATCCCAACTAAGTCTTAAAGTTTGCCAATGAACACATCACTGATTCAGCGAAAAATTAGGAAAAGGTTTTGTGATCAGATGAAACTGAAATCCAGTTCTATGGCATCAACTGTGTTTGAAGAAAGATAAATGTTGAGTATGACCCAAAGGACGCTAGCTCTATAATTCAGGAAAAAGCTGGGGAAACATGCTTTGGGATTGTTTTCTGATAAGGGTACAAAAGCGCTTCAAAGCATTTAGAGTCCAATGGACAAGGCCATGTTCCATGAAATCAAACACAACAACGTTTTTTGATCGGTCATAACAGTGAAGATGGTGAGTGGATACGTCTTTCAGGATGAAAATGACCATAAACACAACCCTAATGCAACTGAAGTGTAGCTAAAGAAGAATCACAAGAAGGTCATGGAGCAGGCTAGTAAGTCTCCAGACAACAACTTATAGAATATATTTAGAAGGAAGATTAAGAAGCGACCAAGAAACCTAAAAGGTTTAGAGTTTCTGTACAGAGAATTTGGCCAAAACCCAACTGGTGATCAACCACAAGAAACATCTCAAACATACAATATTTTTTCAAGCCATGCTTGGGATCAAAAGCTTGTTTCACTCATGATATGCAAATCAATTTGAAGTTTTATGCAAGGTGTCTTTGGTTGATGTTGTTTCTCTACGTTAAAATAAATCTACTATAAAAATAGAGACTGTTTAATATGTAAACAGTCTTAAAGTGCCTGTGACACACTTTTCCCACAAATGCAGAAATTGAAAGAAAACATCTGAATATTGAAAGAATAGGGCAGTAATTGACATATTAGGATTAAAGATGTGATAAAAGACAATTGTGATACAAAATAAGCATATTTCGATGTAAAATTTTGCAAGTCTAAAGTCGCCCGGAAATGACGTCAGAGGAGAAGTCTCCGGACATTCACTGTGTGAGCATCAATGATAAACGGTTCAGGTGGAAGCCAAGTTGTCTTAAAAACAGCGTTAATATGGTGAAACTGTGCTGGTGATGGCAGCAATACTATGACAGCAGCTGTTAGTCTGCACTACTTTCCTGAAGTGAAGAGGATCAGAGCTGCCTGGATCAGAGCTGGAAAACTGAGGAGGGACAGATGGGCTCGTCACACCAAGCACAACCAGTTGAGATCGGACGACTTCTCAGCAAACTGCTTCAAACAAGAAACGTCTGAATTCACCAGAGAAATGATGTCAGAGGTCAGAAATCTGACAGACGAAGGAAAATATTGAAGCAGTCTATAGCCGTGCTGTTAGAGCATCTGATGGGAAAAGATCGCCAAAGAAAAGGTTGTTGCTGCTGCTGCTGCTGCTAAACGGATTAAAGCTCAGCAGGTAAGAACAATTCCTTGTTGCAAAAGTAGATTTAGATATTGGTAGTTAATGTTAATAGTTAAAAATCTGAAATTATTACTTTTATTATTAATTACCTGAAATTATTATTATTAAAATAAGAAATTACAGGCGCATAAGATATATTTAAATAAATGTTTCTGTAAAGATTCTGATACAAAGTAAAAGAAATCAACCCCAGGTAGTGTCTTCAGATCTTGAATCATTTCTTGTGTCTGCTGCTGCTCCATGTTGCTCACTTCGCCTCCGGTTGATTCACTCAGTGCCATATTTACTGTAACCCTGGATTTACACTGTATCCGCTCCGGTCTAGTCCGGTCCGCTGCGTAGCCCAGAGGCGCTCCCAGAACCATACGCAGATTGCGCAATAAAACCAGTGATAAATGTGGTTGCAAGTCCAAAACAACTCATTCTGTGGAAGTTAAACTGCATCATTTTTTTTGTTTTATGCATCCAGATATTTTCATGTTTTGTTCTACAAAGGGTGAGTACAGAGTACAGCAAAGCTATATTTGCTGCTTAATTTGGTGCGTTTAATGTTGAATTACTCGGTTTGTAATACCTTAGTTAACCCAGTAACTGATCTAATTGATCTAATGTTAATAACTGATGAAACACGTGTATATATAAATGCATATGTGTATTTATTTACATAGCGACGTCTTTTCCATCTTTAGTGAGTTATTTTGAAAATCCAGATGTTGTGCGGTATGATTCATGCATTTGGACTCCGGCCGGCCGTGCTCCGTCATCCGGCAACAACAGGCTCTGGTGGAATTAGATGGCCGTCCGCACGCTGCAGCACTGGTGCTCTGCCATCTGATGGAAGCTGACTTTCTTCTCCAGACTCTGCAGCGTCTCTCTGTGATAGTGGCTGAAATATGTCTAAAGAAACACCAGATTCTTTGCTGCTGTCTGTGTTGCTGCCATTGTAGCAGCAGTCAGTTTACCTGCGGGGTTCCGCTTCTACATCATAAAAGAGCTCAACATAATCGCAAAGGAGTAGCGTGGAAGTGCCTTTTTAATGAAATTTATGACCATATATCTCAACGACTGTTCATTTCAGTGGCATGAATTTCCTTTTTGAAACATTTTAATAATGGTTGCTTTCCCTAAATGTAATTGGATTTATCATGAAAATTCAAAGTCATAGGCACTTAAAAAAAAAAAAAAATAGTCAGTTCGGATTCCCCCATTATATACTTAATAATGCCTAATTACAATGAAATAAACATATTATTTGGCAGTGAATAGCAATATCTAAGTAGAGCCTCATAATACCTGTCAGTTTGCAGAATGTTAATCAAGTGATCCATCGACTGCCTCCCAACTTCCTTGCGATATTTCTGCAAAAAGGTAAGAATTTCTCTTAAACCTGTTGACATTTAATTAACATGGATAACAACAAAAACACTTTTTCAACCACACAATGCCTCCTGAACCCATTATTCAAACCTAAATATTTATGGTCAAAGAGAAGGGAAAAGCGACTTGATCTAAGCCAACAATTATTTCACTTTCATACATTTGAAATATTTATATTATATTTGAAAAGTTAAGCCAGTTTAGACTAGTAGAACTCCTTCCAGTGAATTAATAATCTAAGAAAAATAAAGATGCAAAGCTTTCAAACCACCATTTGCATCAGTGCCAAATCTTTTGACCATGACTATGCATCTCTTTTTCAGTCATTTTTAGTAATTTTTTACCTTTGAGAGGGACTTAAGAGCTCGGACAGCATCTCTACGGTCTTCTAGTAGCGTCGAGGAGGCAACCCGGTCACATAGTTTTTGAATCTGATAATAGGGTGAAAAATTACATGAATTAATTTCTTCTACATCAGCATATTTTTGGGTGTTGATGTTATATTAAAATCACTTCTGGTTTGGGTGTGTTTTCTTACTGTGACCCTCAAATGAATAACGACCTTTGTGAAGACCTGAGGGAAGCTGAATGTTGATGTTTTAAACGAAAATTATAAACATATTTATTAAATGTTTAAGTATAGTTGAAGTTATTGGTGTTTGATGACTTAGTTAAAGATTGTAACTAATAAAACTTATACCTCTGTATTGGTAATATTATCATTCTATTACATATTTTGATCTTTGCATTTCTATCGTTTATTTAAAGGTTTAGGCTGTTAGCATTTTTGTGTTTTTATAACTTTGTATTTTTTGCTTAACTATATTCTGCCTTATACTTGGTTTGTTTTACCATTGTCAATATGAAAAGTGCTCTTCAAATAAAGTTTAAATAATCTAATATAATACATTTGTTTCCATTTTCATCAGTTACATGCCAATTATCACTCTGGACAGAACAAATTATTGTTCTTGAAATCAAAAGCCCATATAGAGTTCTGAGCAAAGACCCTAAGTACTTTGAACAATCCTCCTAAAACAGTAGAATATGGCAACACACATCAATGCTTTGCTGTAGAGTTACAGGGAAGAATCTGCACACAGCAGATTACACACACAGCATTTACATACAAACGACGGGCGACAGTGGTAGAGGTTCGTCCTGTAACCGGTGGGTTGCCAGTTCGAACCCCCGCTCTCTGTCTCAGATGTTGTGTCCTTGAGCAAGACACGTTACCCGCCTTACCCACCGATGGTGGTCAGAGGGCCCGGGGCGCCTCTATATGTCAGCCTCACTTCTGTCAGTGGATGAATGATTTGGGGTCTCCGGGCGTTTGATAAAGCGCTATACAACTGCAGGCCATTTACCATTTTTACAAATTAATAACTAAAAAGAGGCAATCTCAGCAATTTCTGCCGAAATAATTATAATTTTACAGAGCAGAATTACCAATTGATCTATCGCTAGAACCAACAAAAAAAAAAACAAATGACCAATTTTTTCCAGCAGGTGATATAGTTTGTAATTAAAAAAATATAATTTGATCAAGCTTTAAAAATGACAAACACTGACGATAAGACCTCTTTTTGGCAATTTTCTATTTTGACCCTTTCGTTATAGCTCTGAACAGTTTGAGGTAAAACAGCAGGTACATTTCATCCATCAACAGCTAACTGACAGATCCGCTAACTTTGCTATTTAGCATGACTAGCTAACTAGCTAAGGTCTATCTATCTTAACTAATTTGGACGCTTTAAGAAACGTAAACAGAGATTAAGATTATAATGAAAGTGAACGTCAGTGTGTATTCGCTATTAGTCTATGTGTCTTCACTTTAGGTGAAATGTCTCAGCCACAGCCAGCAAAGTAGCTAACTGATTAGCCCTCCTACCGTCTCCGCTTCTGTCGGTTGCGGCCCGGCAGTCTGCCCTCCCATCACTCCTCTTAAGAAATTCATCCTTAATGTAAAATATCCAAAGCGTATATGTATTTCAAGGAAATACTGTGTGTCTAGAAAGTGCTTATAAATACGAAAAAAGAGGAGCTCTGGTTCAATTACCTACACCGACCGAGCCCCGGAACACAGATGAGGCCAATGCGCATGCGCGCAGACGTGGCGATACGTGGTTGATCTGCAGCTGAAGGAGCTAAACATTTAAAGGGCCAGTGCACTCATCGATTGTAAAGGCTGCTCCAACCTGGTTTGGTTAGATATACAGGTCCTTCTCAAAAAATTAGCATATTGTGATAAAGTTCATTATTTTCCATAATGTCACGATGAAAATTTAACATTCATATATTTTAGATTCATTGCACACTAACTGAAATATTTCAGGTCTTTTATTGTCTTAATACGGATGATTTTGGCATACAGCTCATGAAAACCCAAAATTCCTATCTCACAAAATTAGCATATCATTAAAAGGGTCTCTAAACGAGCTATGAACCTAATCATCTGAATCAACAAGTTAACTCTAAACACCTGCAAAAGATTCCTGAGGCCTTTAAAACTCCCAGCCTGGTTCATCACTCAAAACCCCAATCATGGGTAAGACTGCCGACCTGACTGCTGTCCAGAAGGCCACTATTGACACCCTCAAGCAAGAGGGTAAGACACAGAAAGAAATTTCTGAACGAATAGGCTGTTCCCAGAGTGCTGTATCAAGGCACCTCAGTGGGAAGTCTGTGGGAAGGAAAAAGTGTGGCAGAAAACGCTGCACAACGAGAAGAGGTGACCGGACCCTGAGGAAGATTGTGGAGAAGGGCCGATTCCAGACCTTGGGGGACCTGCGGAAGCAGTGGACTGAGTCTGGAGTAGAAACATCCAGAGCCACCGTGCACAGGCGTGTGCAGGAAATGGGCCACAGGTGCCGCATTCCCCAGGTCAAGCCACTTTTGAACCAGAAACAGCGGCAGAAGCGCCTGACCTGAGCTACAGAGAAGCAGCACTGGACTGTTGCTCAGTGGTCCAAAGTACTTTTTTCGGATGAAAGCAAATTCTGCATGTCATTCAGAAATCAAGGTGTTAGAGTCTGGAGGAAGACTGGGGAGAAGGAAATGCCAAAATGCCAGAAGTCCAGTGTCAAGTACCCACAGTCAGTGATGGTCTGGGGTGCCGTGTCAGCTGCTGGTGTTGGTCCACTGTGTTTTATCAAGGGCAGGGTCAATGCAGCTAGCTATCAGGAGATTTTGGAGCACTTCATGCTTCCATCTGCTGAAAAGCTTTATGGAGATGAAGATTTCATTTTTCAGCACGACCTGGCACCTGCTCACAGTGCCAAAACCACTGGTAAATGGTTTACTGACCATGGTATCACTGTGCTCAATTGGCCTGCCAACTCTCCTGACCTGAACCCCATAGAGAATCTGTGGGATATTGTGAAGAGAACGTTGAGAGACTCAAAACCCAACACTCTGGATGAGCTAAAGGCCGCTATCGAAGCATCCTGGGCCTCCATAAGACCTCAGCAGTGCCACAGGCTGATTGCCTCCATGCCACGCCGCATTGAAGCAGTCATTTCTGCAAAAGGATTCCTGACCAAGTATTGAGTGCGTAACTGTACATGATTATTTGAAGGTTGACGTTTTTTGTATTAAAAACACTTTTATTTTATTGGTCGGATGAAATATGCTAATTTTGTGAGATAGGAATTTTGGGTTTTCATGAGCTGTATGCCAAAATCATCCGTATTAAGACAATAAAAGACCTGAAATATTTCAGTTAGTGTGCAATGAATCTAAAATATATGAATGTTAAATTTTCATTACATTATGGAAAATAATGAACTTTATCACAATATGCTAATTTTTTGAGAAGGACCTGTATTACAATATTTAAAATTATAATTATTTCTCTGTCGTTAGATAAGTTGAAATACATATTTTGCATTAGCTCCCATTCTTTTATAATATGCTCTTCAGAGTAAAACTCATTCGAAAATCTTTTAAGACCTTTAGTTGAGGAGCCTTTGTTCCCCAGTGACTCCTGAGGTCAGAGTTAAGTGTCTGAGGTAATAAACAAAAATAAATTGCAACGGAAATTCCAAGAGTTAAAAATGTTTAGCTGTGTTTAAACTCCCATACAAATAAAACTGACTGAGACGCTTGAGTCACCATCCAAAAACAGACAAGGAGATAATGTCAGAACTTTTGTTAGATGCAGGTCCGGTGAAGCATTTAAAAGTGGTTGCCTGCAGAAAAAAGCACATTTATAGAAAATTTAGGTTGTGTGTCCAGCAAAGGATCAGAAGGCATACATGTCATATCTTTACACTGAATGCACATCCTATGGTTTCTATTTTAGGCCTTGGTATTTATCACAACCGTTTACCCAAAGCAGTCAACGCTTTGATTCCTCTCCCAGCTCCTTGTCTTTGATCCTAACAAAGGAAATCCCTTGCATGTAAGCTAACCTTCTCTAACTGGAAACCTAAGAGGTTCTGGCCCATGGGATACACAGGTTTTACACATTTTTCAAAACAAAACTCCATAATTGTCCACAAATTTCTCAGTACGTATTTTGCCTTTTCAATAAATATCTAGACCTGGAAAACACCTAAATCAACCTCCATACTTTTCCCTAAGCAATGGCACAAGATAACTTGTGGGATAACTCAGTACCTTGCAAAAGCATCCAGAACTCTTCCAACACTTTGTCCCCTTACAGCCACAGATTTCAGTGCATTTTATTCGATAAATAAAGCAGAAACATCACCCTGAATACACTCTCCCTGCTGTAAAAATAGGTGGCAGCATCAAGCTTTCCTTCAGCAAGGCCAGGGTAGACAGAAGGATGGAGGGAGCTTAAACAGGGCAATCCTGGGAGAAAACCTGTTTGAAGCTGCAAAAGACTCGAGAAGGAGCACAATGTTGGTAGTGACATGCCTCAAAAGACTTTCAGCTGTGAGGGCAGCGAAATTTGGTAATATGAAGTATTGATTCAAGGCACCAGAATACATATGCACACCACACTTTTCAGATTTTTATAATTATTAAAAGAAAACAATTATTCACTGTATTTGTCTATCACATAAAGTCAAACACAAAATGCATTGAAGTTTGTGATTGTATTGTGAAAAAAATAATTCAGGTTTATGAAAAAGGTAAGTGAATATAAACTCAATTTTCTGTACCTTTCATACAGATGATTCAAATAGGGAGCAGAGCTTTATTAACATGTTTGGTAATAAACATCGTATGACCTACAGACGTCACACGGCAACACAGAACTCACCAAATGTTTCATTTTCAACCGTACCACATCAACACAACCTCTAAATGAGATGTAAACATGACAATGTGAGCAGAGCTGTTATCAGTAGTTTATTGTATTTAAATCCAACACATTCAGGATTGCAAAAGCGGGAAAAGAAACCTAAACTAAAATCTAAAAATGAAAGAATTCTCCACCTGCAAGATTTCGCACTAGAATAAAGTTAAAGGGTAAACACAGCGAAACTATGATGGCAGCCAGCTGTTCACCACACCTGCTAAAACCAGCCAGGGATTTCTATTTTCACTCAGAAAAGACTGGAACGGTTTATATTGATCAGGGGGGAAATTCATTTAGATTCCTTCTTTCTGAGGATCCTGAACAGTATCAGAACGCGGAGTGGTCTTCAAAACCAATCAGACCGTTCATTTCTACACTTTGACAACATTTCCTTTACTAAGATGTACTGTTCTGAAAGCATGATGGCTCTTCTTCCCCCTCTCCCCTCATGGACCGATGCTGTAATAATGACAGCTGTAAAAGGTCCACGGTTCGCAATTAGTAGACAAATAATGGAGTCGCCTACAGGAGAGAACCAAGCAGTCCACCTCAAAACAAAGAGAGCAAACATTTTGGATTTCCACATTTTTCAAAGTTGGGTAAATTCTTGTGAAAGTCCTTTGTTCAGAACGACAGATTGTCCCAGGAACCTTGGAGTTAGTGCAACACCACCAGACCAGGAAGACCAAAGTATTTTTGTCAAGAAAAAAAAAATGCTACATCATTTAACTTTCCATTTCAGTGCAAGACAAAATAATCACAAAGACAAATTAAACGCTCATGTCGTCCTTTCTGACTGAAACCAAAGTCTTCCCTCCTTACCGAATGATTAAAAAAAAAAAAAAAAGGGTTCAAACGAGCACAGCGCCAACCAATTTGGCCTTAAGCAGGAAAAAAACAAAACACTGAATAAAATGAGCACAGTGAATGATCAGCATATGAAAATACAAATGCATTGACAATAGAAAAATGTTCACAATTATTTACTTGACTGAAGGCTGCAGGTACAAAACTGTTGTTGGGAAACAAACGTGTGAGTCCAAGGTTTATCCAAAGTGCTGCCATGAGGTGCAAAAACAAAAAGGTTGAACAGTACATCATGCCCATGTAGAGCCACGATCTGTTAAACCAGGGATTAAACATTTCATCGTCACCATCATTAATGTACCTTTTGTTTCATTGTGAAAGTTCCTTAGATGCATTTATTAGCCATTTAACCAACTGCAGGCACCTGTTGTCTCTACAAAACCCCAGAGAAGACAATTACAGCAAATAAACATGTACAAAGCTCACAGCAGATCAGCTTAGATAGTCAAACAGTACAGAAAGAGTGAAATCTGCACCTGAAAAACATAAATCTTATGAATACTGTATTTCCATCTGCTCCCAGCAGAATATAGTTCAAAGAGAGGCAGCTCTGTAAGCCCCGAACCGCTTTTCAGTAAGACTTGAAGAGGTGAACTAGAAGGCACCATCATGCTTTTTTTCTTTATATCGAGTGGAGAAAAAAATAAAACATACACAGAAAAGCATAACATACAGTAAACTGATTTTTGCTGTACATTTATTCAGATACTCTGCACTCATGAGAGGAAGGGAGGGAAGAGGGAGGAATGGTTTCGCTCATCCCAGTTTCGCAGTCAGGAAACATTTTTTAAAAATAAACAGAAAGCTGGAATCAAAATATAAACAGCGAACCACCATCATCGATCTGTTGATCCTTTTGTCTCCCACTCATTTGGTAAAAGGTCAAGTCCAGGAGCCAAACTTTTAATTTACAAATGACAAAAAAAAATATGTAGATTTGCTTGTCAGCTTGTCCATCCAACAGTGACTGCAGAGTAGTTTTGGGTCAAACATGTGAGAAGTACCTTGGTCACAGGAGCCAGGCTGTGAAACGGACCTGTTGTATCACTTTAACACAAGCCTCTCCAGCTGTGGTCCAGGCAGGACGCCAACGTAATGAGACGAAAGTACCCATTAGTGCATATTGAGTGCATTATGCAATTTTGTAGCATTGGTCTCTTTCTCAAACCGGAAATGGTGAAAGGCAAGCTTTTCTTCTGGAACTGCAACCAATTCTGCATCTCCCTCTTCCTTGACAATAATGGGCAGAAAACTACGATATAAAATGTGCAATTGAGGAATTTTATGAATCAACACCTCAGTTAAGTCAAGGTTTATAATCTCTCTGAAACTGATGGGCTGTACTGCTGTAGATTAAAGTCTTATCAGTCCCTCCTAAACGTGGCAGATTAGTCCTGCTTGAGTTGCCTTTATTCACAAATTGACAAATTTAAGTTTGAACTCCTGAGACACCCGAAAGGATGCTCAGCTCACAACTAATAAGCGAACATTTTTCTGTTTGCCTGTTTTGTCTATTTCACAAACAAATGGTTGACAGGCTGTGTCACATTCCAAAGTAAGAAGGGAAAAAAAAGCCAAAAAAAAAAAAAATACACCACCAAATATATACTTTATACATGACGATTTCTTTTCATTAATGAGAACGGCTGAAGATGAAGAACACGATACTACTTCCACACTACAGGTGGTGCTCTTTTCAGCGACGCTGAGCTGTAAAGCGGCTCTCTCCTTGCCCACCAGAACCTCTTCCGGGACCCATGCCAGGTTTGGGAGCCATGCCACCTCGAGGTGGCGGTCCCCTCCCATCGCGTTCACGCATCATTCCTGGTCCGATGATGCCTCTTGAACCTCCGGGGCCCCGATCGCTGCGTCTCATGTCCCGACGGTCATCTCCGCCTCGGGTCTCTCGTTCACGCACCGCTCTCGTCTTCTTCTCCTCTACATTCAGACGCACTTCGCCTCGGAACATGATGGGCTGCAAAGAGGGGAGCACAGTTATTACATATGAACCAGGGCTCGTTATTTACTGGTATACACAAACAAGTGGGTCTCAAACTCAGTATAAGCTTTGCTGTGCATTACTCTGGTTTGTTCCAACTGGTTTTATTATTCAGGAAGTACATATTTTCCCGATTTAAAATAAAACAAAAAGCCACGCTTAGGCATTTACTATGAAGCAGACTGAGCCTAACCAGGGTTTCATCTGAAACTTAGACTGCAGATGGCACAAAGAACCTGATCATCAGAGACTAAGAAAACCATCCTTGGTACCAATAGGAATGAGGCTGATTGATTTGCACTTGATTTTAAAGAACTTGATATAAATTTTAGAGGAACACTGATGATGTATGACATTTCAACATGAAAGTCGGTCTTTTAAACATCGAATAACTACACACACAATAACAGACAAGTGGGTAATGAAATGAAATGTAATGAAATGTTGATACATGCCCCTTCTACCTTGGCCCCCAGGATTCTCTGCACAGGATCAGAGTCATCGAAGACCACAAATCCAAAATTGGGCAACTTTCCACCGACCCCCTTGGTGTTAATTCGCAGCTCCACAACATTGCCGTACGCTACGAGACAGGAACCAGCAAGTTTAACTCGAGAGCATCAGATAACCATTACAAAAGTCTGAGGATGATAAAAAGTGGATCTTATGCTAAGAGAAAGGAAAAATAATCCTACTCATGAAGAACTCTTTGAGCTCAGCCTCGTCGATGTCATGTGGTAGGTTGCCAACAAAAAGCTGGTGGCTGTCAGGGTACCGAACAATCCGTCTGCCATCCATGTCACCAGATTCAACATCTCTTCCACCTGCGAGGTACAACAAAGCATGCATGAGATCAACAACGCATCATCCCCATCACAGCTGAACAATATTTTAAAATAGGATGAGGTCAGATAAGAAGACGAGCAACAGATTTATATACCTTTGTTGACAAAATTTAAGTGTGGTTTCCCCGTTTGTGACTCTGCAGATGGAACCCCGTCTGACAGTGAAAGACGTGCAGATAGTAAGAAAAAGAACAAAAAAAAAAAAGGAGAAGATGAAACAAAGTAAATCTCTGAGTAGAATTATCATTACCAGGTCTGGGACCTCGCTGCATAAAGGTCGGTCTATCACGGGTCCGCTGATCTCTGGAGCGGGGAGGTGCTGCTTGGGTCTCCTGCTTGGCCTCAACCCGTTGCTAAAAAAAGGACATACATTAAAATAAATAAGTCACATGCTCCAACTTTTATTTAGAAATCATTAAAAAAAAATCTGAGCTGGTTATGCCTGTAGATTGTAGCTGTAGAATGTGGTGATGGTTGATTTTTATCGCCCCATTTGTGTGATTTTACTTAAGGTGATTGCTTTGTAGCATCTGAACAGAAATGTCAAGGTCTGAATGACGACTTGTGTTGGCTGCATCTTTCAGGTCCAAATTTTGAACTTTTTTAAAGCCGCATTCATTTTATTACCTTACTTATGTAACAAATGTCACGTAATTTGGCATTTAATTAAATTATAGAGGTACATTACTTTCTGAAGTTTAAAAAAAAAAAAAAAATGACCCCTACCGGAAAAATGGCTGCCAAATTGAAAAACCTGCTCAGATTAATTATAGAATAATTCAGACCTTTTATGAACAAAAACACAAAGAGAGTCTTTCTTCACAAAATTACAAAATGTATTATTGCTCTTCAAATTTTCACAGGGAGGCATGTTTAATCCGTTTAGACTACAAGCTTAAAATAAAAAAATACAAGCAAAACCCAGGGGTCAAACTCAAAGCTCAACTGACATTAATCTCTTTATGTAAATGATTTAATCTCATCAGCATCTATAAAACCATGACCAGGAGATAGTATGATCATTTCAGATCAGTCCTAAATGATAAATGCTGATGTGTTTCTTTGGGTTGAGATGAATGTGGCACAACACTCCTCCACCAGGGCCCATTTATACAGTTAAACATCAGACATAGTAAATCTGGTTTCATAATGTTAATACAACAGTTGTGACTAGAAGTTTACCTGTGAGCTTGTAGCTTTAACAACATGTGGAGAGATTCCAGAGGAGGTGACTGTGCCAGAAGGAGGCAGGTTTTTACTGGTCACCAAAGCCCAGGAGAAAGGCTGTAATGAATGCAATGATGCATTGTTAGGGCTGCTAATGCACTGTTATGCTTGTTAATAATACTTTGACTGGTGGACCTTTGAGCACAGACCTTACATCATCACTGTGAGTTTACTATATAGTAACGAAACTTCTAACCAGAGTGGATGTTTTCTCAATGCTTTCTTGCAGACCAAACGTTTATGATCATCTGCACCTCAACTGCTAACAACTGAATAATCTGCCTATGAAATAAAATTTTTCTTTATATTTGGTTAGGAAGACATAGGATTTACAGAGATAAAAAGTCATCCCTATAAGTAGGACTGAATAAATTCTGGTGTGCGTCGTCAAATGAAGCCACTGAACCCTACCTTGGCAGGCTCCTGGGTGTTTGGTGGAGACTCTACAGGCGCAGGTGAAGGTGCCTTCTCCTCCATTTCTTCCGTAACTTTTTCTTCTACCTCAGGTTTACCCTCCTCAACTTTTGGCTCCTGCTCAGGTTCCGGTTCCGGTTCTGGGGCTGGCTCCTCCATGGGCTCCTCTACACCATTACTGCAGGGCACAGTTCAAAATGTTGTAAAATGCACGCAGAAAGTAAAAAATTAAAGGTCTTAATGTGCATTTGGAGGTTCCACTCAGCCACTATAGAGAGGTTATTACAGAGCAGACTCGAGTACTTAAAGCCTTTCCTCCACTGGCTCTACTTAGGCCGGCTCCACTCAGCCCGTTTTGCAAGTGTTTCTATTATGGTTTTTTCCAGCCTGGTGATTTTTTTGGGACCTACTCAGTAGCAGGTATGACCGGGGCCGAGTACGGACTACATGTGACGTGAACGGACTGCGGTTCAACTGATTGGCCATGGGGCCAGGAGAAATCAGAAGGTTTTTGAAGAGCGACTAATATTAAGGACTGCAATGGCCGGGGCGGGTCATACCAAAATCTAATTTTATTATTTACAGATCATAAAACATGCCTGAGGGCTTACAGTTTAGCTTGTGTGAATTGTAGCCTCGGTTTCCTGTTCCCATCTGACAGCAGTAGCACCTAGTGTGGTCTTTTGCTGCTATAACCACATCAACTTCATGGTGTCATGAGTTCACAGATAATATTCTACATTATTTGGTTGTAAAAAGTATTAAACTACCGTTGCTTCTTTACTCTCCGACGTCAACAATGAATTCTTAATCCAGACAACGTAAACTCACCATTCTCAGTTTTCTGTAAAACCTTGAGTTGGTTGTGTTTAAAATATCAGTAGCTTAATAGTTTCTGAAATATTGAGAGCAGCTCATCTAGCACCGACAACGCCACGTTTAAAGTCACTTAACTCTTCTTTCTTCCCCATTCTGATGCCTGGTTTGAACTTCCCAAGTTGTCTTCACCACATCTAGATGCCAAAATGTTTAAGCTGCTGCCATGTGCCTGACTACTTGTGTTAATCAAACAGATGTACCTGATATAGTGGCCAGTGTGTCTAATTACAAATATTCAGCATTTTTTTCTATATAAAACAATAAAAGAAAAACATTTGCATTATCTACACAAAGATCCAAACATGTTAACAACCGGTCCATTCATTAAAACTTTGACTGTTTGTAGAAGGATTATTAACCCCACAATAAACTTTAATGATGCTACACTGGTGTACTGTTTATGGTTATTTCACCATCCTTGAAGTTGTGCGGACAGACCTGCCATCATTTCATCTAAACCTGATGTTGCTGCTGTGCTTTGCTTCTATGCATCAAGTCAGCCTCTTTGGCAGCAGTTAATATGGCACATTTCTTTGCTCTTTAAACTCCACGCCAACAAACTGAATCATTCCAGTCTGGAAAAATAACTTTGTTAATAATTAATGTGCCACTTATCGACTAGAGACCTGCTTCGGATGGATGTGGAGAAGAGTTGTGGAACCCCGTATTCAGGGACATCATCAGGCTGCAGCATAGCTGCTAGCGCCGTCCTGCTGCACTCAGTGTTTATTTAAATAAAACTTAGGGTGTATTCACACTTGCCACTTTAGGTCCGCTTTAAAACGGACCAGAGTTCATGTGTGGGACCGGGCACACAGAGCATACCGTCTTCTTTGGCGTTCAGCACGCATTCTCCAACACTGTTCCAAACTTATAAACAGAACGTCGCAAAATCTGTGTTAAATGAGCTGCTCTTCACCCTCACAATATTGCAGATGTAATAACAGCATAAATATGCAGAAAAATATGCTGCACGCAGCACGTCTGCAGCTGTTTTCCTATATTTCCGGGTTTGAGCTCTGTCCCGCCCCATCACTCTGTCCAATGGGAGCCATGATCGTCACCCCCCCCCCCCCCCCGTGGCTTTGTTTACAAGTAATAGTTCACTTGCAAAAAGTACAATGTGAAAACAAACCACCACCAAATGTTATCTAGAATCTGACTACTTTGTTTTGGGAAGTAACTTGAGATTACATCTGAACTGGCATTACATAAATAAACTGTATTATAAAACAGAAGAAAATTGATATGAAACAGAACAGATCTTTGTTAACCAGAACGGAAAATAGCCGTTGTTCACCGCTGGTGGTGATTTACATAACTCATAACGAGCTAACATTTGTAGCTAACTGAACAAATATTGGTAGAGTTTGTTCCCAAAACAGCTTTAGCTGCTCAGATTTATGAAATGTTCTTACGCAACAGGGTGAGTTTCATAGTAGGTGGTGCTGTTGGGACTTTCCTGAAGAGGCTCGGGGGACGGCTGCCTCTCCTCCTGCTCCTCCTCAACTTCCTCCTCTGATTCTAGATTGGTCGGAGCAAATAAATTGTTGGGTGGATGGTTTTTTTTTGTTTTTACATTAGGTGGATGGAAATTACTTTTCAATTATGCAATAATTATTCAAGACAACCTCACCTTCATCCAGCTCCGCCTCAGAGTCTCCAAAGACTTCGTCCTCATAACAGAAGATGTCGTTGTGGACGTAGAACTTGTTTGCCACTGAACCCTAGCAACATACAAAAGTACTTTTCTCATAGGTTCATGTCTAGGTTGGACTAGGACAGTATTTCTTCTACATCCTGATACTCCTGCCACAAACCCAATAGTCTCGGGAAATAATCACTTATTACAACTCTGCCTTTAACATGTAAACTGCCCTGTATGATGGAGGCACTCACCTCTGGAGCAAGCACGAATGTTTGCATAAATTTCCTCATTGGCTGGCCATTGTTAGACAGTTCTCCAAGGACCTGCACCACAACTCCATCACTCAGTGTGGCATGAGCGTCGACGTGCCTGATCTTTGTGTGGCATTCACTGAACTGCAATGACATGACCTTCTTGTGGATTTCCTAAAAGATGCAAAGAAAGTGGATGAAGAGAACTAAAATCATCAATTCAATGCAAACAGATTATACAGATATCTCTCAAGACTGAATCGAGATCCAAAACTAAGCTAACTTTGAACTTATTCGTGTATGTGTGTTCATAATAGAAAAAAAACAAATAAATACCATTTGTCAAGCAAAAAAATTGTACTTTATGATACATCAATGTGTGTGTGGTACCTACCGCTTGCCCATACACAGCTTCTGCCAACTTCCCACTTGGGTCTATTCCTCCATGAACATATGAAGAGTTCCTCCCATAAAACCTAATGACAGAACAGTTAAAAGTATATCCAACACTTGTTAATGATAAAAATCCCATATTGCATTGCTTTAATTACCTGTGCAGAAAATCAGGTGCCTTGTTCAAGAGTGTGTAATACTGCCTCACAAACTCCCGCCCTACAAGCAGGGGACTTGGCTTCTCCATCACCATTTCTTTGGTAAACAATATTAAGTGCTGAAACAAAAGATAGAGCATGAGTTAACTACTGTCCAACGTATTCACCTGAAAAAGACATCTATTACGGTAGATAATGCACGGCCTGATTATTCTCATATTGAATATGTGATCGCAATTAAAACAAAAGACAGCTCAACATGCATTAAGTTAGAAATTTTGGTGGCCAGAAGTTAGAAAGAAGTGCCGGGCACCATCGACATTTGAAACATCTGCCGTTTTTGTCTCAATCCCCTCCCAGAGGAGTTGTTTACCCCTAGTCTCGCAGTTTTTTTTTTTTTACACTTCTCTGAGTCTTTAAAAAGCTGATAAGAATTGATCAAAGTAATTACCCAGTCTACTGTAGAAAAACTGGGTTATGTGAAAAGAATAAAATGTTTCTCCTTGAAGGAATTAGCCCATTTGTTTTATTTGATTGAGGGTCAAAATATCCCACATCATCCCAGTCCACTCGTTGTTTTTATGCTACAGTGGGAATAAGGCCTAGAGCTCCACAATATAGCAAACGAAAAAACGGTTTAAAAAAACATCTTATATTTTAGATTCCTCAAAATAGTCAACCTTTATCTTTGATTACTGCTTTGCACACTCTTGGCATTCTGTCAATGAGCTTCATGAGGGAGTCAATTTAAATAGTTTTCCAGCAGTCACGAAGGAGGTTCCAGAGGTTGTAATAAAAATAAAGAAATACCATTGAATGAGAAGGATTGTCCAAACTTTTGACTAGTACTGTATTTCACTTGACAACATCTGATGAGCGTTTTTAAAACTACATGTCAAATGAACCACATGCATCATAGAATAATAATTTAGTCAGTCTACATCAGGAACATCAGCCTCAGCTTACAACAGGATAGCATTTTATCAGCTAGTAAAGGAAGTACAAGACCGGGTATTTATAATGTTTCCTTCCAACAACACAGTTTTCCTTGTTTGTGACCTAATTAACAACAACAACATATCGGTCATTAACATGAGGCACTGAAATCTGAGAATGAGATTCAGGTCACATAGGAATTTAAGTTGGTCAAACCATTTAATTTGGTTATTTAAAACATGTTACCGTGACTTGTTCTCCAATACTGATGGCTTTCAAATAGAAGATGCCACCCTTCAATATTAAATTTTTATATATTTCAAAAGCTATGTAGCAAGACTTTAAAGTATAAGTCTACATGACATACATCATTTGACGATAATTATTTACAGTTTACACGTCAATAGAGTGCCAACTTCGAGAGCCACATGATTATTCTGACTCTATAATTAACGCTACATTACCATCACTGGAAACAATATGATTACAATGATCACAAAACTACAATAAAGAACATCCACACCTGATTGGTCACGTAAACATTTCTCTCAATGGCTAACAAGCTAGCCAGCATTGAACTGCGCCATCAGATTCATGCAAGAAGACAAAGAGGGGAAACCTGCTGTAGATGAAAAGGGGAAGCGACCTGTGCTGTCGTTCATGGTCAAACGTGGATAAAACGAGCTTTACTTTGATTAAACGGCACTTTTAATGCTGCGTCCCACACCTCAGTAACATTTCTGTGCATAAATAAACAGCCTGAGGCCTTTCGTGTATTAGCTGACAACACTTTGGCAATCTCGCTCATTTGTCGCATGTTCACAGGCGGCATGACGTGACAGATTCACGTCTCTCATGAGTGTTCTCAGGTAGACGAGATTTCAGGTAAATAGTACCAACACTGCGTGGTAACTCTACATTATTAAAATTGTACGAAACGAGACTGTTGGTGCTAATAAATCGGCCTTTTCACTGTCGAAACAACAGCAACTCTGAGGTTGCTACTTGACAAGCTAACACTAGCGCTGGCCAACTTGTGGCGTCGTCGCATTTCCTTCACCAGTGAGTATTTCTTAAAGTCAGGATGAAGGGTTTTATTTCAATAAACATTAAAGGCTTTCAAAGAAACAGTGAAAACTGCCTTCAAATAGGTGTTATTTACACGAAACGCCACATTGGAACAAGTTGTACGCTATCCTGCTTAAAGACAACAAAGGAAGGAAGGCTGATAATGCTGCACAAAACTCAAAATGCCTATATAAATACATAATAAGAGTTTTCTTTACAATTAGTAACAATGACCTTTAATCTTGGAATTGTAGATGTTAGTAATCGACTAGTTGTGATTTGGGCTAGACAATGCAGCTAACATCAAGATAGTTAACACGGCTAGCTCGCCGGGTCGTCCAGGAGGAGAGCTAACTTACCTTTTGAGGTACCTATCTATGCAGACAGAATTAAATGTAATAAAGAAGTACAAGTAACCGGCTGTAAACTGTTCTGAAATACAAAGTATCTCAGGCGAAATATACAATATTTCCCACACTGTTCTTAGGGCGCCAGTGTGGTCTCTACTGAACCACAGATTGCAGATTTTTAAAGTGATACGTTCAGTTTATTTTTTTGCCCCTGCAATCTAGACCCGGGAACCCCTGTGCACTGATTCAGCCAATGGGCTGCTTACACTAGGCGACACAAAGTGTGACGTTGGACGATTAGTCACGCCCATTACAAACTTTCTCCAGGAACGGGTTCTCTCTCACCTTCTGTCAGGTCTTGTACGTAACCATTGCTGCAAATTCTGCTGTTCCTACAGCATGAAAACGGACTAGTGGAGAACTAAAATAAGTCCCAGGCCTAAAAACATCTAGTAACAGCAGATGAACAACATCGGAAAGTCAGTCCTTTAAGAAATAGGAAAAAAAGAACTCGGAGAGCCTGATACATTATTTTAAAATAAAAATAATTCTCTAACCATTAGTTTTCCAGTACTTATATACTAAAAATCACCTGATTTGACATGTTACATCATGTTTTGTATAATTTAGCATACCTCAGTATATATAATTTTAAAATCCTGTCACTCTCCTAATTTTTCACCTAAATATGTGATCCTGGTGTATTATTAGAGAAAGGGGTCAGTAGTGTGTCAAAACATACAAAAAGGTACATTATATTGAACATAAAAAAAGAGCTTGATATAAATAAAAATCCATCCATTCATTTTCTATACCTGCTTCTTCCATACAGAGTCACAGGGGAGCTGGTGCCCATCTCCAGCAGTTTACGGGCGAGAGGTGGGGTACACCCTGGACAGGTCGCCAGTCCATCGCAGGGCAACACAGAGACACACAGGACAAACGACCATGCACACACCCAAGGGCAATTTAGAGAAAAACAATTAACTTAACACTCATGCTTTTGGACTATGGGAGGTAGCCGGGGAGAGAACCCACGCATGTACAGGGAGAACATGCAAGCTCCATGCTGAAAGACCCCAGCTGGGAGTCAAACCCAGAACATCCTTGCTGCAAGGCAACAGTGCTATCAATTGCTCCACCGTGCAGCCCACAAATAAAAATCATTAAATAAATGAATGTCACAACTCATCAAAGCTTGTCCTTCTCACTCTTAAATTCATGCATAAAAAATATTCTGTGGGGTGGCTATTGGCCCACCTAACACCCCCAACCACCTTTGCTGGGGGCCTTTAATACCTGAATAATTCATAGTTAAGTGGCTAAACATACAAAAAACATGTATCTGAAAAAGGTTAGGCTGCAAGGTGCTGAGGTATTTGACCTTTTTGCATCACATTAAAAAAAGTTATTGGTTCAAATCTCAGGTTGGACGTGCAATGAGCCTGTTCTCCCTGTGCATGAATGTTTTCTTTAGGCACACCAACTTCCTAAAAAGTAGGCATGAGACATTGTGAGATTAGACAGCATGATAACCTTGAATACATATACTACAGCATCCCGGTGTCAACACAAAAATAACATATATATAAAGCAATCTTATTGCTTTTCAATAAAAAAGCAAAGATTATTTCTTCCAATGCCAAAATATATTGGTTATTGTGGTTATAGTAATACCATCTATGACATTGTTTTATTAGTATTTTAATACATAGAAGTGAGCAAAAACATTTCAGCATTTTGCACAGATTATTATACCATTTGGCTAATTTGCTTGTTATAGAGTAGCACAGGTATAACAAGTTGACATTAGCTGGTAATTAATTGGTCAGTCTGCTTAAGTAACCAACCTGCAGTCAGGTTGGTTACTTAACTATTAAGGAATCATTACACATTTCAGCCGATGCTTCCAAACAAATGTTCTGAAGAGGGTAAGGAACAGAGTCAGTTGTGTTAAATAACAAACAGAGTTATTTCTGTTAGATGACACGACATTTCAAAATATGTTCTTTTCGCCTCTTTAACAACGTCCTGGTACTGATGCCAGCACTCTTCTATGATCTGATGTGACACCTGCAGTTTGTCCTTTTTCCACATGCTGCTCATAGCCTGCAGACTATAGTTTTAAAACAGTGTTACTTTAATAAGAGTGATGTTTGGCACCCATTTAGAGTCCAAACCATGACTGAACCTGTTTTATTGATTAAAGGTATTTCCAAACAGCTTGGTCTTGCTAATTAGTAAGGGAAAAATGTAGACCATTTTTAGCCAGCTGACCAGCAGTGAGCAACAACAGGAGTGGGAAGGACAGCGTTGTTTTATGCTCCATGCAACCAGAGAAAACTCTGGTCTTTCCATCACTGCATGGATAAAAATATGAAAAGAAGTTAGAGATGAAAATAGACTTTAGCACATAGTGGTTTTAAAGGCAACTTTACCTATTTTACACATGAACATATTTCTTGACCTACAGAACTCATCTCACATATTTTTTAGAGAACTCTTCAGGGAAAGGGTTTTTCATTTGCCCTAAAATATCCTCATCCTCACAACACTGATTACACAAATATAATGCGATTAAACAAAGAGCCAATAATGTTAATTTGGTCATTTAACCTGACTTTAAAAAGAAAATATGATGCCATCTGTCTGTAAATCAGATTTCAACAGGAACATGAATACGACATGAGTTTAACCAAACAACGACTGAGATCAATGGTAATCCTCTGTAATGGTCATGTCCAGACTTTAACCCAATAATCTAATTGATTTTATTTGGTGACCTCAAGCAGTCAGCAGATCATGTGTAGAAAACCAACCTCACAGATTCAGAGATGAATCTGTTTGGAAGCAGAAGAAACATATAACCTACAGGAAAAAGGATTGACTCCAGAAAAAGGGCAGCCAGACCGAGAAGTCAGGAAAACCCAGCAACTTCGTAGTTTATCACCGAGAAGGAACCAACCAGGCAGATATGAAGACAGGAATCAGGTAACACTGAAGAACTGAACATACAAGAAACAGAAATACTGGGAAGAATGACTAATCAGCAAAACCGGTTTAGAAAAAAGTACTCAGGACTTCTACATGAAGTGCAGCTGATTTTTTTTTAAAGCTCACAAGTAAATAGACACACAAGTTTCCACAAATTTAAAAGCAATGAACAACCCCACCCAAAAAGACAATAACAAGTATAGCTCTGTAGTTATCTTGGATTAGTATAGCAGTATTAAAATGATAGAGTCTCAGATTTGCAGGCAAACCTGACAACTGGGATGCTGGCTTCCTGATCACTTCAATAGCCTCTTGTCTTACATATAACACAAAACAAAACCCAGTTGTTAAGCATATAAATATAATAAATGAGTACGTTTTGATCTGATGTGAATTTGACATATTGTCTTCACCACAGTCAGACAACAGGTGAGGGCCCAAGGCACAGAAAATCTTCACAATATGACCGAGAATGCAAAAGAAACAGAATATACATGACATTTTCCTCTTATGCAAGGCAAGTTTATTTATAGCACCATTCTCACTCAATGCAATCCAAAGTGCTTTACAGAACATCCAAGGAAAGACAGAAAATAACAATGCATAGAAGTAAACACTGTTTAAAAGTAGATATCGACCTCTTAAAAGAAAAAAAAGTTTTAGTTTTTTAGTCACCTTGATTAAAAGTTGCCTTAAACAAAAGGTGTTTCAGTCCTGATTTAAAAGAAATGACAGTTTCTGCACCTTTCATCTTTTCAGGGAGTTTGTTCCAGAGCTGAGGAGCATAGAAACTAAATCCTGCCTCCTTTAGTTTAGTTGTGGTCCTGGAAACACTAAGTTAGCGGATCTCTGACAACTTGAGGGGTCTACATGGTTCATATCCAACAAGCAACTCCATATTTTGCCCCAACACCGTTTAGTGCTTCATAAACCAACAGAAATTTACAATCTATCCCTTAATAAACAGGACTCCAGTGCAGGGAATTAAGAACTGGTGTTATATGATCCATTTTCCTGGTGTTGGTCAGGACTCTGGCAGCAGCATTTTGGATGAGCTGCAGCTGCCTGACTGATTTTTACAGAGAGCAATAAAGACACTGTTGCTGTCATTTCTAACCCACTGGAAACAAAGGCCTGCACCAGGTTTTCTGACCTGTTTTGACAGGAAATCCTTTATTCTAGTAATGTTTTAACGATGTTAGTGAGCAGATTTATTAACCAGCTTAATGTGGTTATCAGAATATAGATCAGAGTCCAAACCTACATTGCCTGCAAGCTCCATGGTCTTTATCCCCATTGAATATAGTTGAGTGATGATCTCGATCCTTTTATTTTTGTGTTGTGCCAGATAAAAAGTCAAAACCACATGATTCCTTAATATGTGTGGATGTTGGTATTCTTGCATAGAGCCACTTCATTGGCCCTTAGTGTATCCCTGTATCAACTGTCATCTACTGGCCAACCAATGGAAGTTCACAAAATTGGCCTTCAGACAATGCAAGGCACCTGGTGAAATTCTTCCCATTCATTCTGTAGTTTGAAACCCTTACATCACACAATTATATTTGATTACACGTAGAAAGTCAAGGTAAGTAATGTAACATTGGTAGAATCTATTAACAATTAAGGACTAATACAACAGCAATATTGTTTGCTGATTATTTCATTAGTGTGAGTTAAAGTTTGCATCTTATAAAGCTGAAATGCAGTACTTGACTAGTATTATTAATATTTCAATCAAATGAGTTTTATACTAGTAACAGTGAATGTCTCTTGGAAAATGAAGGATTTGGTTATATCAGATTAAATGGGTGGTGAAGAATGTGAATATTTGCCACCTGGCCAAGCTGGACAAAAGAAAAGCAAATATTAGGAAGCTAAATGCTTAGGAAAGAAATGTTTTTAGAGTGAGGACTTTGTTTTGGTGTTGCTTGGTTGTGCTAACAGAATTTTGTTAGCTATGAACAATATTTTTGTTGTTTTTGTAGGTATTCTAGAAATAAAAAAGCTGAATGAGGAATGAATGGGGCAGGAGCGTGTAGAGAGCACAGACTGAGGAGTTAGTAATTTTTATTACCACAAACAATATTAGACATGGGTAAAATATGTGGCCACATTAGCTTAAAACAGGGGTCTGCAGCCTGTGGCCCCAGAGCCACATGTAGCTCTTGGCCCCTCCACTGGGGTTATTACAAAATCAAACAAACAATGTATTTACTTATAAAGGCAATAAGAAGGGGGGGGTTAACAGTTTTTCTGTATGTTTTATGAAATATCTGAAAACAATATCAGTAACTAATTTAGATTTTTCCTTAGCTTTGAACTATGTGCTTTATACAGTTTATACATTTGTTTTAATGGGCTACGTATCTTTCCTTATTTTTTATATTTTTGAAAAATACATTTTTTTTTCTCCTTTGTAAAAGGAAAAAACTTAACTTAAACTTAAGCTTGAGGGTTAGCTGTAGAAATAATCTTTGAAACAAATAGTCTACATGTAAATGGTTAATTAAGAAGTGGTATAATTAGGCCCGAGCAGGACAACTGCAAGGGCCTATTGTAATCGCTCGAATTCTTATTCTTTTTTCCGCTGCCTCTTTGCGGGGCAATATGGGGACTTTGCCATGCCCCAAAACTCACCAAACTTCACCCAAAATTGTCCCCCGCGTGAAATTCTTGATCCTTAATGTCGTGGTCTGTGGGCGTGGCCAAACCACTTAGCCACGCCCACAAACGTGAGATAGGTAAGTCGTACAGATCTGAAATTCGGCACAATGCTAGAACTCCTAAAACCAAGAAAAAAAGTCTCTTGGGGGTGTGTCCTAAAATGCACAGGAAGTCGGCCATTTTGGATTAAAGGCCGATTTTTGCCCGTTTTTCACTTTTACTCACCTCGAACTTTAACGAACTCCTCCTAGGGATTTTGAGCTATCGGGTTCATATTTGGTCTACATGCAGTTAAGGGATGGGGGATTAAAAGTTATCAAAATCGTGAGTTTTTGGCCATGTTTAGGGGGCGTGGCTGGGGCACGAACTTGGCGTTCGCGCCGAAAGTGAAAAATTGCAATAACTTTCCCAAAAAAATTCCAAATCACACCAAAGTTGGCAGCAAGGAGGACCTTCGGGTTCCCGACAATCCTATGGGGTCATATGCTGACATCATCAAAGCCACGCCCCTCAGAACAGGAAGTCACTTTTTTCACTTGGAAAGTTGCCTCTCTGACCCTTTTGACCCAATCAACTTGAAAGTGTGTCAGAAGACAGATAACTAGTGGGTCTAACTTCGTTTGAGGCACAGTGTCTTTTCATAAAAGGGCGTGGCCGTGGCGGCGCCGCAAATTCAGACGTCACGCCATGGCCATACGTTTGCCTCTAATTTCCACATAGATCATCTGATCTGCATCACATTCAATGTGATTGATCCTTGTCCAGTCCCCCACAAAGATCTGATGACATATTCGGTGGGCGTGGCCTAATTCGTCCACAGCGCCCCCTAGAATATTTAAAAAAATCAGCCCCAAGCTATGCTTTGACCGAGGATTGTGAAATTCGGTACACATATGTCACTTCTTAGGACCTACAAAAAAGTCTCTTGGAGCATTGGTCCAAACCCCACAGGAAGTCGGCCATTTTGGATTGAAGTTGCCATTTTGACCCTGTTTTGGCCGTTTCTAACCCGCATATCTGAGCGAACTCCTCCTACAGCGTTTCACTTAGAGACTTCAAAATAACTCAGTATACTCTTAAGGCATTGGGGATCAAAAGTTATCAAAAGCTTTTTGATACATGAAAGCGTGTGGGCGTGGCCATGCCTCAAAATATGACTTCTTGCCATAAAACACTAAATTTATATAGCTTCTACAAGGAAAGTCACAGACAAATGAAACCTTCTGGGATTGATCTGCCTCTAGGCCTCAACAATATTCACTGATCAGATGCTGACATCATCGAAGCCCCGCCCCCTGACAACAGGAAGTAGCAAGTTTTCCTTTACAGAGTCAATGTTTGATGTTCTTCACCTAATCAATGTGAAAATGTCCCAAGTAACAGATAACATGATGCTCTTAGACAGTCGCCAGTACTTACAGCTTTAGCTGGAGGGTGTGAATATGATGGCGTGGCGAATTCTGATGTCACGCCACGGCCATACGTTCGGCTCTAAATTACACATGCATGGTTCGATTCACTCCAAACTGAATATGCTTGATCTTTGTCATCCCCCAAACAGCTCTATTGGATTACATTTAAATTTGGATCAATAGCGCCCCCTAGGACACTTCAAGGGCTATATCTCCCTCACACATCATCGGATCCACTTGAAATGTAGTATACATGATCCTGAGTTAATGATGGACATTTTGACACAGTCAATTGATGTTGTTTTAGCCCCGCCCACAAACAAACAAGCAACTGCAGCGTCCTTCTGGAAGGTCAGATTTACTCCAAATTTTCAATGCTTTTTGCCAGACTGAAACTCTGCATGACCGAAGATAATATGACATGTTGCTCAAAGTGCCACCTACTGGCGACGTGTTGAAGTGACGCGGTGTCATCGTATGTAGGAGGCGATGCCAGGCTCCTGCGGTCGCTCAACAGCCCGAGTTGCGCTGAGGGGTGCGAGGGCCTTCAAAGCTGCTTGCAGGTTTCTAGTTATTAGGCCCGAGCAGGAAAACTGCAAGGGCCTATTGTAATCGCTCGAATTCTTATTCTTTATTCTTTTTTCCGGGGACTTTTGGCGGGGCAATATGGGGACTTTGCCATACCCCAAAACTCAACAAACTTCACCCAAAATTGTCCCCCGCGTGAAATTCTTGATCCTTAATGTCGTCATCAGTGGGCGTGGCCAAACCACTTAGCCACGCCCCCAAATGTGAGATAGCCCGAACCGTAAGTCGTAGAGATCTGAAATTTGGCACAATGCTAGAACTCCTCAAAACAAGAAAAAAAGTATCTTGGGGGTATGGCCTAAAATGCACAGGAAGTTGGCCATTTTGGGTCAAAGGCCGATTTATGCCCGTTTTTCACTTTTACTCACCTCAAACTTAAACGAACTCCTCCTAGGGATTTTGAGCTATCGGGTTCATATTTGGTCAACGTGCAGTTAAGCCATGGGGGATTAAAAGTTATCAAAATCGTGAGTTTTTGGCCATGTTTAGGGGGCGTGGCCGGGCCACGAACTTGGCGTTCGCGCAAAAAGTGAAAAATTGCAATAACTTTCCCAAAATAATTCAAAATCACACCAACGTTGCCATGAAGGAGGACATTCGGGTTCCCGACGATACTGTGGGGTCATATGCTGACATCATCAAAGCCACGCCCCTCAGAACAGGAAGTCACTTTTTTCACTTGGAAAGGTGCCTCTCTGACCCTCATGATCCAATGAACTTCAAAGTGAGTCAGAAGAGAGATAACTAGTGGGTCTAACTTCGTTTGAAGCACAGTAACTTTTCATAAAAGAGCGTGGCCATGGCGGCGCGGCGAAGTCAGACGTCACGCCATGGCCATACGTTTGCCTTTAATTTTCCCATACATCATCTGAGCTGCACCAAATTCAATGTGATTGATCCTTGTCCAGTCCCCAACAGAGATCTGATGACATATTCGGTGGGCGTGGCCTATTTCGTCCACAGCGCCCCCTAGAAAATTTAAGAAAATCAGCCCCAAGCCATGCTTTCACCAAGGAATCTGAAATTCGGTACACATATCTAACTTGGTAGGACCTACAAAAAAGTCTCTTGGAGCATTGGTCCAAAACCCACAGGAAGTTGGCCATTTTGGATTGAAGTTGCCATTTTGACCCTCTTTTGGGCGTTTTTAGCCTGCATATCTGAGCGAACTCCTCCTACAGCGTTTCACTTAGAGACTTCAAAATAACTCAGTATACTCTTAAGGCATTGGGGATCAAAAGTTATCAAAAGATTTTTGATACATGAAAGCGTGTGGGCGTGGCCATGCCTCAAAATATGACTTCTCGCCATAAAACACTAAATTTATATAGCTTCTACAAGGAAAGTCACAGACAAATGAAACCTTCTGGGATTGATCTGCCTCTAGGCCTCAAAAATATTCACTTGTCAGATGCTGACATCATCGAAGCCCCGCCCCCTGACAACAGAAAGTGTCCCGTTTTCCTTTACAGAATCAGTGTTTGATGTTCTTCACCTAATCAATGTGAAACTGTCCCAAGTAACAGATAACATGATGCTCTTAGACAGTCGCCAGTACTTACTGCTTTAGCTGGAGGGTGTGAATATGATGGCGTGGCGAATTCTGATGTCACGCCACGGCCATACGTTTGCCTCTAAATTACACATGCATGGTCCGATTCACTCCAAAATGAATATGCTTCATCTTTGTCAGACCCCAAACAGCTCTATTGGATTACATTTAAATTTGGACCAACAGCGCCCCCTACAACACTTCAAGGGCTATATCTCCCTCATACATCATCGGATCCACTTGAAATGTAGTATACATGATCCTGAGTTAATGATGGACATTTTGACACAGTCAATTGATGTTGTTTTAGCCCCGCCCACAAACAAACAAGCAACTGCAGCGTCCTTCTGGAAGGTCAGATTTACTCCAAATTTTCAATGCTTTTTGCCAGACCGAAACTGCATGACCGTAGATCATATGACATGTTGCTCAAAGTGCCACCTACTGGCGACATGTTGAAGTGACGCGGTGTCATCGTATGTGGCGTGTAGGAGGCGATGCTAGGCTCCTGCGGTTGCTCAACAGCCCGAGTTGCGCTGAGGGGTGCGAGGGCCTTCAAAGCTGCTTGCAGGTTTCTAGTTTAGTGTTGAGGTCATTAACAGAAAACCTAAAACAAGCCTAGTATTTGGCCCTAAGCCAGGGGTGCCCAAAGTGTGGTCCGGGGGCCATTTGCGGCCCTTAGACTGATTTTGTGCAGCCCTAGACCGCAATTCAAGAATGGAACATGTTTGGTGTATCATCAGAGACAGCTGATGGAGGTGAAGGCTTTTTGTAATTAGGGCAAAGTTTTTACGGACATTGAAAGAATAAAACAAGTATTCATCTTTCATTAATCGTGCTTTTTTAACTAAGACCACATCCTGTGACCTTTACTCACAAGCAGACATGGGTTGGAACTAACTAATTGATTTATCAGACTTGGCTAAAAATAGCAATTGTTTTCACAGAAAGAGTGACCCAAGTCCACAAACACACACACACACACACACACACACACACACACACACACACACACACACAGGCCAAGAAGGTCCCTCCTTATCCCTTTCTACTTAACTACAAAAATATTGCATGAGTTTTTTTTTTTTCATTCTTAACAAAAGTAAATCAAACATTTTTATAATAACAATAAAATCATCTTTTTGTGGCCAGTAAGCACTTTTAAAGATTTCGGGCCACGTTGGAAAAAGTTAGGTACACCACTGCCCTGAGCTCATCATTGAAAAGGGCCCCGTTGCCAGGGCAACCAACCACAAACCAAAACACGTTAAAGATGGACAACTTTTTATTCTACTGTGTATGTCACATTTTTTTTTCAAGTTTTAACGTATTTTAAAAGGGTTCAAAAACATTATTTTTATACATTTGCATTATTATTTGCATTACAAACTTAAATTACTCTTGCCCGCATGATCACAACGAGCACAGCGTTTACAGATGGGATAAATGTAATCATATAATGCTGTAATTATTACGTCCAGATGTTTTAAATGGATAATGTATTTAAAAACGCTTTTCCACTAAGGGGCATTTTCCATCATCCTCTTCGACGCCATGACTTCATGTGTAACCTGAGTCCAGGACGAAGGAGGCGGAAAAAAAGGAGAAATTCTGGTGGTACGGTCCAAGAAGAACAAGATGGCTGTTCCGGGAGAAGAAAAACATCTTCGCTTTTTCTCTTAAACACGTATTTTTTATGGTGGTTATTTGCGTGCTTATATTAAGCTACTTAAGCCACTTTTTGGGAACTATTTTATACCGAATATATTGTTTCTCCGAGAAAAGGTCGAAGAAAGTTTTCTAACGGTTTGGTAATTGTTTGTAGGACATCTTTACGGGACGAGCAGCGGTCTAAAGATGTATTTCGGTCATAAATTCTTCTCATTATTAAACTTTTTACTGTGGAGTCAATAGTTTTATGTTGAAAGACATCTAATTTTTCAGTCCTTAGGTTTTTGCTCTCGTTTCGGGGGATAACCTCACATTCCGATGGTCAGAACCCTTCAGAACAGCTAACTGGACCACCATGACTTCGTCTAGAGTCAAACCCCAGAGCCAGACTGGCAGGTCGCCCCAAGGACCGGACTCCAGCGAGGGGATAGAAATGGAGAACATCCAGCACCAAGACCTGGGTCTCGGAGGGGTCATAGGCACTCCGTCTCCCCCGTCCAGGCAGGCGTGGAGCCGAGACAACCCTGTGTTCGAGCCGGAGGAAGAGATCATGGAAGCGGACTGGCCTCAAGCGAGTCCCGGGAGGAGGTCGGTGTCCACGGCCTCCAGCGGGAGCAGCAGCTACAACCGCGGGGTCAGCAGCGCCCAAATCCCCCGAGGAGGACTTTATCCAACACCGACCCCCACCATCAATGGCCGGCAACAGGACAGACGTGAACACCTCAGCTGCCTAAAGAAGCTGCTCCAGAAAATCAGAAGTAAGTCATATTTTATTTACGATGCACTTCAAAAAATAAAACATTCTGCAGCTTAAAAGCTTGAAAATGAGATCAAAATTTGATAAGGACAATAAACATAAACGTGTCAATGATCTGTCAGAATAAGTCTATTTAAAGTTTTTTCAACATACAAAATAGTTTAAAACATTGTTCTGGTCATCAAGAGTGATGTGTAGAGCTGGAGTAACTCCAGAGAGATAAAGTTGATGAGCCATACAGTAGAGATATTAAAGAGTTGAAGCCTTGTGAAGAGGAGCAGATGGCGAGGAGGTTTTCTGCAATGTTAATGTAAATTTAGAGCATATCAGCACCAGGGGTTGAGCAACCTGCAGCCACATGTGGCCCTTTGGCCCCTGCACTGTGGCTCTTACAAAACCAAATGAGAGATGTTTTTAATCAGTCAGTCAATCATTTTCTACCACTTATTCCATAGTGGGTCACAGGGAAGCTGGTGCCTATCTCCAGCAGTCAATGGGCGGGAGGCGGGGTACACCCTGGACAGGTCGCCAGTCCATCGCAGGGCAACACACAACCATGCACACACTCATTCACACACCTAAGGGCAATTTAGAGTGACCTAACAGACATGTCTTTGGACTGTGGGAGGAAGCCGGAGTACCCGGTGAGAACCCACACATGCACGAGGAGAACATGCAAACTCCATGCAGAAAGACCCCTGGCCAGGAATCAAACCCAGGACCTTCTTGCTGCAAGGCAACAGTGCTACCAACTGTGCCACCGTGCAGCCCGTGTTTTTAATTATAAAAGTAAAAGTAATATCTGCATACAATATCTAGAACAGAAGGGCACCAAGGGTACAAGGTTTTAAAACTAGTTTAATGTGTTTCTGCTTCAAACTATGTGCTTTATATTTTTAAGTGGGTAACATATCTTTCTTTATTTTCCATATTTATGGAAAAGGCTCACTCAGCTGTCCTCGCATTTTGTTTCTCTAGTAAAAGTTAGATAATTCATTTGTTCTAAAAATTCAAAATAGTTTAATTTCCTCAGCTTTAAAAACAAGTCGTAGACAAATTGGATTCTGTTGCAGCAAGGGCAAAGGTTGCTGAGCCCTGGTCTTACGGCTCAATGTTATGATTTTATGTTAAAACGGCCTTCCTTACAGAGGAGCAGCGTGGGTCTGCGTGTGGTAGTGAGGTGTGACAGAGGGCTGCTGTGGCTATGAAAGTGTTCACACCCTGTTGAAGTTACAGGTTTTTTTTAATTTATTTCCAAACTTTTGCATTTATCACATATCAATGATGTATAATTTAACTGAACATCAAACAAATCTGTTAGGGGTAAAGATATAAAAAATAAAAAAGGAACAATAACCTGGTAGCATAACTGTTCCTTCTGATTTGATTTCAGTCTTCTCGAATTCACACCTGCCAAGTGAATCTGATGAACCGGAAATTGTCACCACCTGTGTGATTTTCAGTTGTTTTTCATTCCTGTGAATTCAAACCTGAGTCTGCTATGAGTATGAATAATTTGGGGCTTACTTGTGTTATTTGGTCTCCTGTGGTCTCTCAGGCCTGTTCCCTTCGCAGCTGTGATCTATTCGGTTCATTTGCTTACCTGGTTTTTTCTTACCTTGTCTCAGTCAGTTACCTGTTAGAGTCTGTTCCTGTTTTCTCCCGTCAGCGTGGTTCTGGTTTCATCACCAGTAAAATTCCTGCCACAGCAACCTCTAGATGTGGTGAACAATGCCATTACCAACAGCAAGGTCTAGATAATTTTATGTACTGATCAGATTCAAATCATGGAGTCATTTATATAAACTGTCAATTTAAAGTAAAACATTTTAGCATCACTTTTAAAATATCCTTGAGACTATTTTCTGATTGCGTTAAATCTGTGTTGTAATAGTCACATTTTTATGATACAAGCATGTTGTACGTGTTCACATGTTGATATATTTTTTAACCGTCTCCTTTTCAGTTCTGTGGGGAACTGAGCTAATGGAGGACAGCGACAGCAGCAGAGAAAGGTATCTCAGAAACGTGTTGAGGGAGATGCTCACATACATCGGGTTCCTCATCACTGTATGTGTTTGTAAGTAAACACACACAAAACAAATTCATGCAAACCTTAGATCTGTTTGCATCTGTAGAGATCCCTTACCCGGCCTTTTAAAATGTGGCACTGCCCCCGTAGTTAAAACAACTATTTTCCAGCCATAAGCCTAATAGGTTTGGCGAACATTCACCCAGTTTCCAATGTTTTTCAGGGGGGATTAATTTTCAACAACAGCACAAGCTCAAGTACCCAGTTTGACATGAAAAATATCATTGGTGGCTAATGTGTGAAGAGAAAACTAACATTAAAGTTCCTTTCTTTTTGCTTTTTACTGCTGTAAAAAACTCATAATGTGGTTCTGGGTGGATCAGGAAATGCTTTTCAGTTCAGACAACATCTATGCATAACTGGACCATTTAGTTTCCACCGACTCTGAAAGCTGCCGTTAGACATTAGCTCTGCTCAAACAAAGATGTTAGATGTTTTGCTCCGTGTCAATATAAACAAAAAGAAAGTCCTAATTTATTTGACATGATGGAACCAAAATTTCAAAGATGTCTGAAAAGTATGAGGGATGAGAGAGATTTAAAATATTTCAGAACCAAACAATTTTTATGTTAAAAAATAAAACCCTAAAACGGACAGAAAGTGTACTTTGTTTTTATCACGGCTGTATTCAGAAAGCAGTCATTCAGTGCTACCTTTGGTGTGTTTAACAGCTCTTTTAGTGCAAACTAACTTGTACTATCATTGGTTGTTTTCTGCACCACGCTCTTCAGTGACGTATGGGATGGTGAACTCCAACATGTACTATTACACCAAAGTTATGTCTCAGCTTTTCCTGGACACCCCACTGTCTCCTGGGGACGCCACTACATTCAGGAGCCTCTCCAGCATGGCGGACTTCTGGAAGGTAAAACAGAGACAGAGTGCCTTTAAGATCAAAGACTTTTTACTGTGAACTTCTTCAAACTGAAGCAGACTTCACCCAGCTTTTAGACATAAATAGCCCCTTTTCCACCAAAAGCCCTGGGATTTGATTTACTCAGGTAAAAGGAATCCTGGAGATTTGTGTGCCTTCTGGTTCCATTGCTCAGAGGCTACGAACCATTTATTTAAATCAGCCTAATGACTTATGGGAAGTTGTGAAGAAAACCGCAATACACCTTCAGTCCAGCAGATGGCATTAACCATTTACTCTGTTTATAAGACTGTTAAGTAATAAATATTTTTTGTTTGAACTGATCAATAATAGATGATGTGCAGCTTTAAAGTTATACAGTTGATTAATTCCTTCCATTATTCCTTAGTTGCTCTGGATCCATAAGCAGGAAAAGTTAAAATCATTATTTTACATAAACTTTTTTTACCAACCTGCATCTGGCCAGAGTTGTTGCTTTACAACTGCATGATTCATTTACAATAAGTTCTAAACACTGATTGACACACTTATTTTTCTTTTATCATGATCAGGTGAACTCATATCAGATAACTACAGCACAAACCAAAAAGGTTATTGTAAAAATATTATCTAGTAGAATAAAAACACTGATAATCAGTCCAGAGGTTCAGGACCATTGACTGTCTTATCATAAGCAAATATTTATATAAAGTAAAAGATGCATAGACAGCAGAGCAGAGGATGGCAGGAGATGAGGGTGAAGAAGATCACTGGAAGCTTCTGGAGAGCTCCTGCAGAGCTGTCTGCATAAAACTATAAAAAATTAAAAATAATAAAGAGTTCACATTCGACTAAGTTAGCTTTACATGAAAAGCCAATCTTAGGGAAACGTGTATTTTGTGTGTGCATGGAAAATTGCTCTGCAGTGCATTCAGTGTTCTGATCATGAGCACTGCATTAAAATATTTAAAACTGTGGCAAAACAGTTCAGAATTATTACCTGCATTAACTTAAAATCTGAAAAACATTTTCAGTTTTATTTTCTTGTACTTACGGTTATTCACCACATACCTACTAAACGCTTTATATGCACTTTCAGCTGCCACAAACACATAACAGGTAGCTGGAAATCTTAGAGCGACGGGCCAAGGTCTGGCAGCGGTTAGTGGGGAAGTCCAAGCAGCCAGACCATCCTGTAAGCGGAGATCTGCTGCTCCGAATACTGAGAAAAAACTTTTCAAAGTAGGCTCATTCTGGATGAACTGTTTTGAGGACTACTTTCTTGCTTAAAAACATCTTTAAACTGCTTTTTCTGCCAAATTAATGGTATGGAAACGATAAATTTGTATACTGACCTCCGCTATTACCGCTGCTGGTGATGCCATGCCTTGCTGCACACAACGCCGCTCCTTTAATAATCCTGAGAAATCTGGAAAGACCTACCTCAGACCAGGACCTCTTACCAATGAAAGTAAGGCCCTAAGAAAGTGAATTTGTATTAAAACGTGCCCTGGGCTTTTAACAAGACATGGACAGGAGCCTAATGTTTTTTCATATAGTTCCACCAAGTCTTAGGTCTGAACTCCCCTTTCTGACTTGATATTAAAAACTGGGTTTTTTTACCCTTTCAGTTCACACAGGGACCTTTCCTCAACGGCATGTACTGGGAGGTGTGGTATAACAACAAGAGCCTGCCGGAGAATCAGAGTTTCATCTACTATGAGAACCTTCTCCTCGGAGTACCGCGACTCCGGCAGGTCAAGGTCCGTAATGAGTCCTGCTCTGTCCACGAAGACCTGCGGGATGAGGTTCCCGACTGCTATAACATGTACACTCCCAGCAACGAGGACACTGCCCCCTTTGGTCCAAAGAATGGAACAGCGTTAGTTGATGCATTGTAAAACGCTGCACTAATCAGTGCAATTTACATTTTTGAATGCATGACTACAGGTCCTTCTCAAAATATTAGCATATTGTGATAAAGTTCATTATTTTCCATAATGTCATGATGAAAATTTAACATTCATATATTTTAGATTCATTGCACACTAACTGAAATATTTCAGGTCTTTTATTGTCTTAATACGGATGATTTTGGCATACAGCTCATGAAAACCCAAAATTTCTATCTCACAAAATTAGCATATCATTAAAAGGGTCTCTAAACGAGCTATGAACCTAATCATCTGAATCAACGAGTTAACTCTAAACACCTGCAAAAGATTCCTGAGGCCTTTAAAACTCCCAGCCTGGTTCATCACTCAAAACCCCAATCATGGGTAAGACTGCCGACCTGACTGCTGTCCAGAAGGCCACTATTGACACCCTCAAGCAAGAGGGTAAGACACAGAAATAAATTTCTGAACGAATAGGCTGTTCCCAGAGTGCTGTATCAAGGCACCTCAGTGGGAAGTCTGTGGGAAGGAAAAAGTGTGGCAGAAAACGCTGCACAACGAGAAGAGGTGACCGGACCCTGAGGAAGATTGTGGAGAAGGGCCGATTCCAGACCTTGGGGGACCTGCAGAAGCAGTGGACTGAGTCTGGAGTAGAAACATCCAGAGCCACCGTGCACAGGCGTGTGCAGGAAATGGGCTACAGGTGCCGCATTCCCCAGGTCAAGCCACTTTTGAACCAGAAACAGCGGCAGAAGCGCCTGACCTGGGCTACAGAGAAGCAGCACTGGACTGTTGCTCAGTGGTCCAAAGTACTTTTTTCAGATGAAAGCAAATTCTGCGTGTCATTCGGAAATCAAGGTGCCAGAGTCTGGAGGAAGACTGGGGAGAAGGAAATGCCAAAATGCCAGAAGTCCAGTGTCAAGTACCCACAGTCAGTGATGGTCTGGGGTGCCGTGTCAGCTGCTGGTGTTGGTCCACTGTGTTTTATCAAGGGCAGGGTCAATGCAGCTAGCTATCAGGAGATTTTGGAGCACTTCATGCTTCCTTCTGCTGAAAAGCTTTATGGAGATGAAGATTTCATTTTTCAGCACGACCTGGCACCTGCTCACAGTGCCAAAACCACTGGTAAATGGTTTACTGACCATGGTATCACTGTGCTCAATTGGCCTGCCAACTCTCCTGACCTGAACCCCATAGAGAATCTGTGGGATATTGTGAAGAGAACGTTGAGAGACTCAAGACCCAACACTCTGGATGAGCTAAAGTCCGCTATCGAAGCATCCTGGGCCTCCATAAGACCTCAGCAGTGCCACAGGCTGATTGCCTCCATGCCACGCCGCATTGAAGCAGTCATTTCTGCAAAAGGATTCCCGACCAAGTATTGAGTGCATAACTGTACATGATTATTTGAAGGTTGACGTTTTTTGTATTAAAAACACTTTTCTTTTATTGGTCGGATGAAATATGCTAATTTTGTGAGATAGGAATTTTGGGTTTTCATGAGCTGTATGCCAAAATCATCCGTATTAAGACAATAAAAGACCTGAAATATGTCAGTTAGTGTGCAATGAATCTAAAATATATGAATGTTAAATTTTCATCATTACATTATGGAAAATAATAAACTTTATCACAATATGCTAATATTTTGAGAAGGACCTGTATATCCTGAATCCCTTTTTTCTGGGTTTGTGACAGGTGGGTGTACACCACAGAGAGTGAGATGAACAGCAGCGGTCACTGGGGGCAGGTGTCTAAGTACGGAGGTGGAGGGTACTACCAGGACTTGTCTCGAACAAAAGAGGAGTCAGCCAACCATCTGCAGTTTCTCAAAGACAACTTATGGCTGGACAGAGGCACCAGAGCGGTCTTCCTTGACTTCTCAGTCTACAACGGGAACATAAACCTTTTCTGCATTGCCAGGTAAGAGTCATCAGTCTAATCGCCCACATTTCAGCTTGACTGGGCCTAACAGGTGACCAGCCGGTCAGTGAATGCACCATACTACCAGAATACATGAACAAAAACACTGTTCAGTGGGGATGCTGGTACAGAGGAAAGCATATTTAAAGTTGGCCAGACATGGAAGAAGCTATTTAAAAAGAAACAGTGTATTCTACTACATATTCAGACATGTATGCAGTTCAATTAGGCTGTGAGAGAGCAAGACTTTATGCAGATAACAGAAAGACTTAACCTCTGTCTGTCATGGAACTTGCTGGATTGGGAAATGGCAGTGCTTTGGAAATTTCAGGGTTAGGGTCAAGATTTGCCCTCTCTAAAGAATCCCACACTGGTGTGAAAGTGATGCGACCTTTGCTCACAACAGTAAGGCTGAAAAAATATTTTAAATGCTCCTTTTACACGATCATCTTAAAAGAGAAATCAGAATCTGGTAAAATAAAAGTTTGCGAAGCCAAAGCAAAGACCAGAGACTGGATATCGGTCACAGAATTCTGATTAAAGCCTTTCTATTCTAAACCACTGGTTCTGAAAGTGTTAAACCTCCAGCCCACAAAATGACAGTGGTAAGAACTTCAGCACTAAATATCAGCGAGGCAGAACCACAAAATAATGGCTTTACTATTCCCTCCCCTGTTCTATTTCATTTATCACTACATAAAATTATGCTATTAGAGATGAAGTCCATTTGGTGGTCATCCCTAAATGTCACAACAGGGAAGATTTTGGACCAGAACCATGAGAAAACATGTTTCCAAATTCACCAAAATCGTAATAACAAATTACATCAGCAGTAAAATAATAATTGGGGACATGAGATTTTTTGGCTGCCATAAAGTAAATTAAGTTATAAAAACATATTTGCTTTATCATAAATAATTCTACTATTGTTTTAATTTCCGGGTTTTGATAGACTCTTGACTTGCACACTTCAGTTGTTTTTGTCTGTGTAGAAGTATCCTTCAATACAAAGTAAAGATTAGTGTCTGGATCCGTCAGGTTGTTGGTGGAGTTCCCTGCTACTGGAGGCACTGTGACCTCCTGGCACTTCCAAACGGTGCGTCTGATAAGATACGTGTCCAGCTGGGACTACTTTGTCGGAGTGTGTGAGGTGGCGTTCTGCCTCTTCATTCTCTACTATGTGGTGGAAGAAGTGCTGGAAATCCACATTCACCGGCTGCACTACTTCAAGAGCATGTGGAACTGTCTCGATGTTCTGATTGTTGTGGTGCGTATCAAGCTTCCCTTTAGCAATTAGGCAGCTGAGGTTAATTGAATAAAAAAAAATATTTAATTTGATTTTCTTTGCTCATTTTATGTTACAGTTGAGTGTTGTTGGCATTATTATGAACATAACCAGAGCAGCCATGGCCAGAAATCTGCTCAGTGGGCTGTTGGAGAACTACACAGCTCACCCCAGCTTTGAGCCTCTGGCCAACCTCCAGGTTCAGTTCAACAATATGGCAGCAGTTATTGTCTTTTTCTCCTGGGTCAAGGTACAAATCCTCCTCCTGTAGTTCAGTGTTTCTCATACAAATTCCCTATTATTCTTCTAACAACATATTGCTCACTTCCACCAGCTGTTTAAGTTCATCAGCTTCAATAAAACCATGAATCAGCTGTCCACCACCATGTCCCGCTGTGCCAAAGACCTTGTAGGTTTCGCCATCATGTTCTTCATCATCTTCCTGGCGTATGCTCAGCTCGCCTACCTGGTGTTTGGGACTCAAGTTGATGATTTCAGCACCTTCCAAGCCAGCGTGTAAGAGCTATGATTTTGGCTCAGGAATCCAGTAGCATTTCAGACACATTTCTATTTTAATTATGTCCCATGTTTGATTGTCCGTGTAGATTCACCCAGTTCCGCATCATTCTGGGAGACTTTGACCTCTCAGAGATTGAGGAGGCTAACCCAGTGCTTGGACCTGTTTATTTTACAACATTTGTCTTCTTCATTTTCTTTATACTAATGGTGAGTGTCGGTTAAACATGATTTCAAAAGAACGTATGTTTGAATATTCCTGTAAAACAAGCGAACCAAAACGTTTTGACTTGTCTGAACAGAACATGTTCCTGGCTATCATCAATGACACATACTCTGAGGTGAAGGCTGACATGTCCCAGCAGAGGTCTGAAATGGAAATGACTGACCTCATCAAGAAGGTATCAAACCAAAATACATTTTGCTTTCATTTTTTAAGGTACATCTTATTTTAATTCCCTGTTTTTATCTTTTACTGGGATTTTAGCACAAATGCAAGATAATACAGTGCAGTAACATTACATGAGCCCTTTTATATGGGCTCTACTTCGGCCGGCTCAGCTCCACTCAGCCCGTTCTGCGATTGTTTCTGTTGCGGATGTTTCTGGCCCAGTTCTGGCTATTTTGTTACCTGCTCGGCGACAGGTCCTGTTGAGGCTGAGCAGGGTCGAAATGTGAGGTGAACAGACTGCTGTTCATTGATTGGCCACGGGCGGGGTCAGACCAATAAAAAACATTTTTATACAGAAATGTGGGATTGATTAAAAGGATCTTTAATATCTGCTTAAAGGTGGGTACTTTTAATCTGACAAATGAGCCTCATCAGAACGCAGATTCTAATTTATTTATGACTGGATATACCATGTTACTGCTTTTAATAAAGGAGACAAACGCTGCGTTTTGCACACGTTGGTGTCGGCTGTTTCTGCTTCTGCAGGAATACACACACAGTCCAGCAAGGGGTAGGATTAAAAATGAGAAAGATCAGTGTACTGAGACTATATAGCAATGAGAGATGGGAGGGATAAGAAAAGTATGGATAAATGAGAGCCAGATAATTGGGATAAGAAGTGGGGGATGAGAAGGAGCAATATAAATATCTTTATATTGGTGTTCACTAGTCTTCCCTAAGACGACTTCAACTTGTCTAGAATGTAGCTGCCCGTCTTTTAACCAATACCCCTAGACGTGAGCATATTACCCCCGTTCACTGGCTCCCTGTTCAGTTCAGAATTGATTTTAAAATCTTATTGTTTGTTTTTAAAGCATTAAATGGATTAGCCCCACCCTGTTTATCCGAAGTTTTGCCGTACATAGGAGATCTCTGAGGTCACCTTTTATTAGATGTCCCAAGAACCAGATGAAAACATTGGGGTGATCGGGCCTTTTCCGTGGCAGCACCCCAACTCTGGAACAACGTCCCTTTAGACCTCCGACTAACCACTGATCAGATAATTTTTAAGTCTAAGCTTAAGACTCATCTTTTTAGACAGGCTTTTAATTCCATCTAGTGGAACAGCATCTCCCTTATTTGTCTTTTATTGTTATTCTTGTGTATTTCGTTTGTCTTGTAACTTTTATTCTATTTTTGATGTAATTTTTATTGTAAAGAGCTTTGGTCACCTTTGTTGGTTGTTGTTAAGTGCTATATAAATCAATAAATCAATCAATCAAATAATGAGAACAATGACTGAAATGAGAATGACAGGAATAAGGAATGAGAGGGATACTAACAGTAAGAATAAGGAAGATGAGTCGGATGAGGTCAGGGTAAGGTAGGATGAAGAGTTGAAGCAGGGAGGGGTTGAGATTAATGGAAAGTTACAAACTGAGCTGAATGTAAAATGTACAAAAAGGCATCCAGTGTAAACCAATGGGACATGTTACAAAACAACAGTATGGACACGTTTATGTCAAATGTAATTGTTTCCTCCTGCAGGGCTGTAACAAAGCTTTGATGAAGTTAAGACTGAAAAAAACGCCGGTAGATGCCATTTCCAACGGTTTGCAACCAGCACGCATTAAAATGAACTTTGATGAGGTCCGTCAGGATCTAAAACGGTGACTGAAACCTCACATCACATCAAGAGCTCTCAACTACTGATGATGCTGGGTTGTTGCTTGTGTTTGATTTGTCTCATGTGTTCTGTTTGTTTATCTCACTCAGGAAGGGCCACACAGATGCAGAGATTCAGGCCATCTTTGCTAAATGCCATGCGGACGGCGATCCGGAGCTTACGGAGCACGAACACCAGCAGATGAGAGACGACCTGGAGAAAGAGAGAGTGAGTGATGAAGCACACACCTTGTTCCGTTGGGATGTGGAAGAAAAAAGCCACATGGGGCGGCGCTTGGTGTAGAGGTAGAGCGTGTGTCCCGTATACGGAGTTCTTGACACAGCCGTCCAGGGTTCGATTCCCATCCTTGGAACCTTTGTTGCATGTCCTCCCCTCTTCTCTCTGTGCACATTTCCTGTCTGAATAATGTAAATAAAGGCAGCTAGTGCCACAAAAACATTCAAAAGAAGAAAAAACCACAAGACCTGCAGATGCTCAGTGTGTTTCTGCTCACATGCTAGGAGGACTTGGAGCTGGAGCGCAATTCGCTGACCCGACCCAGCAGTGGGCGTAGCTTCCCTCGCACTCAGGACGACTCAGAGGAGGACGATGACGAGGACTCCGGCCACAGTTCTCGTCGCCGAGGCAGCAGCTCAGGGGGGGTCTCCTATGAAGAGTTTCAAATGTACGCAGCTCATATGCCTGTTGTCCTTTAGCCACATAGCTTCACACGCAGATCAGTCCAACAACATTAGTGTCACATGAAGGGCTCTTCTAAGTGGGACTTCGCTGAAACTCATATACCCTAACATGATCTGAAAACTGGGAAAATTGCAAAGTACAAGGATGAGGAAAGTTTTTGTTGGAAGCAGTGATGCTGAATAATCTACGAGACTTGCTGCTGATTTGTCCTGGTTCCGACTGCTGAGTTTTGGTATTATTGGAGCACTTTCGGGGTACTCCGAACAAGGAAACACTGGTGTAGTCCAACTGGTGGTTATGAAGGTATGGATGAGCCAGAGCTGGCTTTAAAATAACAATATTTGAATTTAGTGAAAACCATAGGACAGAGAAGAGTCAAAGATGAAACCAAGGCTGCAAACCTCAAATGAATGGAGATGGAGCACCCAACTTTTTCCAAAAGGGCTTTCTGAACCAAGCCATTTGGAAGCAGAACCAATCGTTTTGCTGCTGGCTCTGTTCAAGAAGATTTGCACACATTCAGGCTTTAAGGTCAGCTGGACACGGGTTGGGAAATCATGTGGTCTTTTTAAACCTCAAATAGAGTTGGGTCATCCGTGTAGAAATGTAATTTAGGTGCTCATGAGATGATTCGACCAAGGGGTTGTGGATTAGAGGAGTTATCCAACAGCAGAGCCCTGAGGTACTCCTCATCTAAACACTTAATCAGTTTATGGGATAACACATCATCAATTTCCATGAACTGTGAAGCAGTGATACTCATGTCAGAGTCCTGATCACATAACAACACAAACTCTGTTTAGATCCTTTAGGATTCTAGACCTCTGTGTTTTCTTTCTTCCAGGCTGGTGAGACGAGTGGACCGGATGGAGCACTCCATCGGCAGCATTGTGTCGAAGATCGATGCTGTGATTGTGAAGCTGGAGGGAATGGAGAGAGCTAAACAGAAAAGACGAGATGTGTTGGGCAGGCTACTGGACGGAGTCATGGAGGTGAGAAGAACCAGGATAAACAACTGCTGCACCAGTTTGTGTTACATTAGTGTCTAGTCCAGGGATCATTACTTACTGGTTACTGGTTTCCTTACTGGTGTCCTTTTAGTGAGCTTTGTATATGCAGGTCATTCCTCCCTGTGTTCAACAGTAAAGCTCCTGTCACACCTAAATGGGTCTAAACATGGAGAAATAAGGGAGTTCTGGTGGAACATCAAGTCCTCTGATGCCTTTCAATCTATTTTTATTTAAAAAATCAGCTGCCATGTTTGAATTACATTATAATTTTCCATGAGTGGCCTCGAATGGTCGATTATTAGCCGAAATAATTGCAAGTGACAGCTTAAATTTTACTTTCAGTTTTAATCATCACACTTTCTCAGTCTTCCTTTATGCAGTTATGCATCGTACAGTGTGAGATTGCTATTGGGACGTTGCTGCATTTGTGTGCGTCTACTCAGTGTGTAAAAGCTGCAGCGCTGATGTAGTGGAGTTTTTCAACACCTCAAAAAAATCTGTGCCAGCCTGGCTTATCTGGCGATCAAACTGTGAATGCTAAAGCGTTCAGTGTGTAAGAAGCTAACGGGAGAACATCATTTTCCTTTGGCCTAATGTCATCCAGCGCAAACGAAAGGCTGATACGCAACCTTGTGATGGGCGCATTAGAAAGAAACTGGGTGAAACCACTTTGAATACAATAACACAAAGGGCCGGCTTGTACCAAAAAACATCTTGATGGTCCCCAAGACCTTTGGGAAAATCATTTTGGAAGGTGTGCAATCTATTACATCTGTCTGTGAAAAGAGAGGAATCTGTTCATTGGGCATAATAAATAAAATCATACCTTAACAGCTGCAGATTTGACTCTTTTTCTGATGTTTTTAGTTTTTGCTTTAATTATTCAATAATCAGACACTTGTTTAAATTGGCTTCGAAGTCAGAGATCAGCTTTTTTTTTTTTTTTTTTTTTTTTGCTTGACAACAAAATTGTTTAAAATCAGGTAATAATTGGAACCTCTTCAGAAAATGCACTACTTCACAGTGTGCTCCTCTGCTGCGCTCGCATCCTTGTGTAAGTGTAAAAATGGTGCATTTTTATCTGGCAGGATGAGCGTTTGGGTCGAGACACCGACGTCCACAGGGAGCAGATGGAGCGACTTGTGAGGGAGGAGTTGGAGCGCTGGGAGTCGGACGACTTGGGCTCACAGGTCAGCCACACTCCCGTCGGCCTGCGGGCCCGTCCTCCGTCCTCGCTGTCCGCAGACGGCCTCGATGCGAGCTCAAACGCAGGCGCCCATGTTTAAAAGTGACTCCGGTCCGGAAAAAGACAATAAGAAACTCCTGCAACAGTGAATAAAAACCTTCAGACGTGGTGAAGATTTTTCAGAACAAATTCATTACTGAAGGCGTTTAATTAGCTAGAGGCAAAACCTCTGCAGTGAGAATCTGTCCAATCAAAAAGCATTATTCTGATGAAGCACCACAGGATGAAGATTAATAGCATTAAAGAGCCTTGCAAGCATATTGAGTATTATTCAGTTTTCTGCTTTTTAACTCTGCGTCCACACATCACATTTACATGTTTATTATTTTTCATGTTAACACAGATACAGGTGTGGCCCATCCCGCCATATTTAGTCCTCTGCTCATCAGGTAATCAGCTTATGATTTTATTATGATACATATTGTAACTTGAAACAAACTTCAACTTGGAGTGCGAATAATGTTCACAGGAAGCCTGTGCGTTTACTATTATTTCCTTAAAATCGCTCTGATTTACAATCTGTTTGTTTTTAATCTGTTTCGCCCAATAAACTCGTAATAAAAAAGTAAGTCTGATCTTTGTTTTTTAATGTTCGACAACAAAAGTAGATCTGAAACGTTTGGTGACAGATTAGGATGTGATGAGCTTTAATATGAGAGTTTTTGTATGTTTACTAATGTGCTGACGAGTTTAATATTCCCTCTTAGCCTTTTAATGTTAGTTTTTATTTATTATAATCCTGGAATGCTTCATTTCTGAGCCATTGATTGGATGTTGTGATTTCATTAAAAACATATTTGCAAAATGCTGAAGCAACTCTGAACGAACATGAGAAACGCCAGGCACCATTTGATCTCCCCATGAAGACACGTTCAACGTTTGAAACGGTCGTTTAATGAGACAGAAAATACCGCTGGACTTCAGCTGGGGGTAGTTTTTTTTTTTTCAGAAGTAGTGATGCTTGAAAACTTAACAGAAAGGTTAAGGATCAGTTTACCTGAAATCGTTACAGGTGTATTATGGCTGATGTGTTTTGTGGTTTACTAATAACTCACGGTATTATTTATTGCCTGAGGAGATAACACTGATACTTCAAATATGGACGTTTCTCAGTCAACCCACAGGATCTTGGATCTTTTCAGTGCATATTGTTGTGCAAAATATCTCCTCAATTTAAGAGAGGAAAAACGTTAGCTGGTTAGAAAGTAACCAGCAGGAATACTTTTCTTGATTTTAAATTGTCTCATTTTATAAATGATAATAGTGATAATCTGTGACTTTTGTTTTTGTTCATGTCACAATGTGGGTCAAGCAGATGATCTCAGAAGAGTAAAAACACCCCTTCAAATGTTGAGTTCAGAAAACGACTTGAATTTTGTAATATTTTGTATATATATTTACAATACAAGTTTTTACAGTTTTAAAACCCTCCATTATATCAGGCGTGTGAACACTTTTCAGAGCCACTATAATGACAAAATGACACAAACTAAGAAGTTAGATGATGGTGTTTATTAATTCTAGAGAGCAGGAAAAAGCAAGATCATAAGGGGAAAAAAAAACAATAAAACATTAAATAATTTGCATAATATCAACACTGGAGTTTCTACAATAATTATTAGAATAATAAAACTGTGTCAATGTACGTTAAAATGCTGCAAACTGGTTAGAAGAAATGAGTGATGTAAATACAAATCTGTTTCATTTGTTCATTGTCGACAATCTCTTTGGTTAACGGGATTAAAAATATCGCCATTTTTCACCAAAAATGTCGATATTTATCTATACTCCGTGAAAAAGCCCATAAACATCCTTTCTTTTTGATAATTTGACACTACAATGGCAGCACTTTGGTCCTGCAACAATGTTACCGTTCACCATTGCTCTGTCTGAGCATGCTCTGAAAACTTGTGATGTTAAAACTGCTTTAATGGGTTTACTAATCGTTCCTCGCTTGAAGATGCCAGCAATGAGCCTCTAGGTGTTCAACAGTGGTGAGAAAATGGTGAACAAAGTGAAAATTAAGATGAGCCGCAACGGCTTTGAGAAAATCACTGGCGAATGTCTTCATTTTGACACGCGGCTGAGGGTATTTAAGTGTTTGCATCTTCTGGTCCGGCAATTTATTATTTATAGGAAAACCTGCAGTAAATGGGCCGGGGGCTGGTAATCGGACCTGGGACGGCTCCATTGAGCACTGTAGCCTCAGCACATGTTGCGCCTGCTCTACCACTGAGGAAAATGGCGCCCCAATACCACCTTTAAATGGAAGGGCGAGAAATCAGCTTCTATACAGGGCTGTGAAAAAGTATTTGCCTCCTTGCAGATTCCTGCGTTTTTCACTAAAATGTTTCAGATCATCAGACTAACTTTATTATCACACAAAGGTAACCTGCATAAACAGAAAATGCACCCTTCAAACAATTATTTCATATGTACCCAAACCAACCTGTGTGAATTACCCCTAAACCTAATAACTGCTGTTTTGGATCATTCTCCTGCTGTAGAACCCAAGTGAGCTTAAAATCAGGACCATGAACCATGATGAGCAGAATTCATGCTACCACAAATTACAGCAAGTCATGCAGGTCCTGAAGCTGCAAAGCAGTCCCAGACCATCACACCACCACCACCGTGTTTGACTGTTTGTGCAACGTACTGTTTCTGAATGCTGTGTCAGTTTTTCTCCAGATGTGACTGGACCCGTATCTTCTCCTGTACCCCCGCCCCCAAGGAGGCCATTTTTGTTCAGTCTCTTTGTTATTGCTGCATAACGACCTTTGACCTTAACTGAGGCAAGGAAGGCCTGCAGAGCTTTAGATGTTCTGGATTCCTTTGCATGAGCTTTTGATGTGTTCCTTGAGTATTTTTGGTAGGCCAACCACTCCTGGGAAGGGTCTCCACTGTTCCATATTTTCTCCATTAGTGGATAATGGTTCCCAGTGTGGTTTTCTGGAGTCCTGAAGCCTTAGAGATAGTTTTGTAAGCCTTTTCAGGCTAATAAAAAACCAATGACTGTTTCTCATTTGTTCATGAATATCCTTAGATCTGGACATCATGTGTTGCTCGTTCAGAACGTTTAGCCTACTTCATGTTGTCAGACTGGTTCTGTTGTTGTGTTTTTTAATGCTACCAGTGATCAGGACTGGGCGTGGCAGGTGAAACGGAGCCAAAAAAACGTGTTTAATTACAGTTAATTCATGATTTACCAGGAGAGGGATTTTTTTTCATACGTTGCCAGGTTGGTTGGGATAGTTTTTGTTTTTAGTAAAAAACAAATCATCCATTAAAAAACTACATTCCTGTATTTACTCAGGTTTTCTTTGTATGGTATCGAAATTTGATTGATTGTTTTGTTTGTTGTGGGTTCTCACCGGGTACTCCGGCTTCCTCCCACAGTCCAAAGACATGCCTGTTAGGTAATTTGGTTTCTCTAAATTGTCCTTAGGTGTGTGAATGAGTGTGTGCATGGTTGACCTGGTGACCTGTCCAGGGTGTACCCCGCCTCTCGCCCGTAGACTGCTGGAGATAGGCACCAGCGTCCCTGCGACCCACTATGGAAGAAGCAGGTATAGAAAATGACTGACTGACTGTTTTAAAATAATAACTGTAGCGGAAAAGGGGGCAAGTACTTTTTCACAGCACTAAAATGTAACAAAAATGTAATTCTCCTAAAATGTACGCAGTTATAGAGGAGTTGTTTTCCTTCGTTGAGATTTCCACCAAGCATTTTTATTTGTCACTGCTGCCAGTCTGTTTTGAGAATTGGTGTTTTTAAGGGAAATATGTGTACACATGTGAGAGGTTGTCCCAAAATGTTGCAGTTAAATTCCGAGTCTCACTTTAAGTGAACTTCTTGATGTAGCGAAGCTTCAGGTAGGCAATCAAGAGGAATACGACCATCATAACGGTCAAAGCCACATGATTCTCCCACAGTCCCCAGGAGCTGTACTTTATCCCCAGGTAGTCCAGGTACTGCTCTCCTGTGCACCTGAAAGAACACGGTTCTCTGTTACTAGAAGATCGGAGGAGGATTTATGATCCAGTAAGATTCTGCCGTGTGCGGTTGGTTTACTCACATCTGGCCTGCTGAGCTCACACCACAGTCGGTCATTATGTCAGACATGTTGGCAGTTTGGATCGCAGGTTCCTCACAGAACTTCAAACCCACAAACTCATTGATCTTCAAGGCCTGAATGTGGAGAAAAAAGACATTAGTTACAACATACTTCAGGTGAACTCTGGGAACAGATAAGCTTTGCTACACTCAGTAGGTTTGTCAAACGTGGAAACACTGTACTTAAAATGTTTGAGGGAAAAACCTAAATTTCTCCTGGTTTCTCTCTGCTCACACTTACTGCGAAGCCGTATCGAGGAATACTGAAGTACTTCAGCCAAGCCAGCCAGTCCACGATGCTGGGAAGGTTCACAAGGAGGCCAGAGAAGATCTACAAACAAAATCCACAAACTTGGAGGCCTGCTTTCCACCATATGGCACTGATTCAGACCAGCAAATACTCAAAATCCAATTCATCCAAACCAACATTGGCAGCAGCTTTGATTGGGATCACTTTTTATTTTTTGTGCAAACTTTTTAAAGATTTTTTTTAATTGAAGTCTGTTCAAATGAGTGGCTTTACAGTGCATTGACATTTATTTATTTACCAGGTGGAAAACAATGATATGAAATTCTGAAGGGATTTCAACACACACAAAGATAATAGAAATCAAATTGCCAAGGGTGGGAATAATAATAAATATAATCCTTGATGAATTATTTTTGACTGATGAAATAAAGCTTAATTTTGATAAATGTGCAGAACCTCCTGGCTTTAAATGTGGGTTGGAATCAGATTAATAATCAAATAATTGGGAATAGATTACTGATAAATAGACTGATAGTTTATGACTTAAAATCACCAGCTGCAACACTGGAACCAGGCAGTCTTCATCTTTCCTATTAACATGGGTAACCTGAGTGGGTAATACTGGGTTTTAAAGCAAAAATGGCTTTTTATTATTAATCGTCACGATGAAGGTGATGTACATAAACTAAAAATGTTTATGCATTCTACTTGTTTTTCTGTACAGCTGCGTTTCTCACCATCATGAAGACAAACGTTATGGTCATGAAGATGTTGGCGAGAGCCACGACGCTCTGATCAGCTGAGATGGCCATAGTCATGGCTGTGGCTGTGTAGGCTACCAGGGTCACTGTAAATGTGAAGATGAGAAAACCTTCCACTGTGGACTTCAGCCCTGAGGAGACAAGTCATCATCACGGAGGTGTAAGTTTTCCTTCAATAACCCCAAAGATCAAGAACATTTTTAAAAGACTCCAAGACTGTCTGGCTCACTGGAAGGAAAGCCGATAGAAACAAAGAAGGGTTTGAATACTATGCACAGTACTCAGATCTGCGTTTCTTACCGATCAGAAAGTAGACAACGACGCTGAAGATAACCGAGGTGATGGTGCGCATGATGAGGTCACACAGGATTTTAGACAGAAAGTACACAGATACTCTGTAGTAGCCACTGATGTACTCATGCCTGTAACCAGACGGCACATTTTAAAAGTCCAAACTGTTAGCCACACATGTGGTGTCTTCCTGCAGGACTACATACACAAACAGGTTCCTCTCTGTGATGAAGAGCTCGGCTGCAGACACGGTGCTGAAACACTGGTTAGTCGTGATGAAGAAGAGGGCGCCCATCCTGCAGGGAACAAACCAGAAACAGTCACTGGATCCCTTTCTGGGATAAATCTCAATACTATTACTAAGGTTTTATCTTGTAGGTTACAGTAACTGGATCCAGTTTAAAATACAGCTGTTCGTATTAGGTTGGGATCCTGACTACAGATCTAAAATGTCCTCTTCCTGATCATTTCCCAGATGAATCTCGTGAGCTGTTCCTAAAACGTCCTTCAATATAACTTTCAAATCCATTAAATTTGCAGTAAACCTAATACGAAAGATGCACTGTGATCACAAGGGGGCACTAAAGTGAGGTCCAAGCTTGAAACTAAACTGGACAAAGTTTCTACTTTAACACAGTCACAAAACCGGATCCTTCTCAGATGTCCAACATGTCTCCTGTTGGTAACAGCTGCAGTTTTCTTTATGTACTTCCTGATCTAAATGGATCTGGCACAAAACAATGAATGTACATCATGAGTGAGAATCATCTAAAATCTTCTCCATGCACGGCCTTTTCTGCACTTTGAGTCTTATGTTGTGTCCTACATCCAAATGTTTCTGATGAGGCATCTCCAGAAGCTCTCTGTGAACAACCTCTGTAAACAGGAATTGTGTGGAAAGTCTAAACCTTATTCCCTGCAAACTTGCACTATTTACATACAAATATGGCTCCAGAATTCAAGCCATTTTGCGCTGAGGACAGATATAGACCGCAGAGTATTTATAAATTTTAGCTTTTTAACACATTTTTATTATTTTTTTCTTTTTGAAGGATTATTTATGAGGTTCTGACTATGATTGTGTAGTTCTGTACACAAGATAAAGGGAGTAGCTGCACATAATACAGCCCATATCTTCCTAGAACCTAAAGGTTATTTTCCTTCAACATACAGGGTACTTTCCAGAATATACAGGGTACCTAGAGGTTACTTTTATAAAACTGACAGGTAAAGTCTTTGGGATTTACTCGTTAGTTTCTAGAAACCCACAGGCTAGATCTCTTTTACTTTTGCAATGCGTACTTCCACTTTCTGAAACTTACAGATTACTTTCACAAAACATACAGGTTATGTTCCTGGAACAAGCGGTCACATTCCTGTTGACCAAAAGTTAGTTTTAGTTGCTTATGGGTTAATTTTTGCAGAACTTACAGGCTACATCCGTGAAACTTGCAAGGTATTTTTCTGTGACTGACAGGTTACTTTCCTGGAACTTCATAGTTACTTTCCTTGAGAATGCAAAATACATTCACAGAATGTACAGGTTGCTTTCCCAATACCTAGTGGTTACTTTCCTACATTTTACAATTTATTTTCTTAAAGTTCAAGGTTTGCAGAACTTACAGGTTACTCTCCTGGACAATACAGTTTATTTTCTGGGGAAAGTAAAGTGCCTTTAGGATCCAGGAAAGTAACCTGTGAGCTCCATAAGTCTTTGACGTACTTACTTTGGTGGAATTTATAGGTTATTTTCTAGAGCTCCCAGGTACAGGGAATTATATGTTACTTATTGTACAGTTACTTTCACAGGACTTACAGGTTATACTCCAGAACCTTCTAGAAGTTAAAAGCTGCTTTTCCTAAAGGTTACTTTTACACAAAGTAACCTGTAGGTTCTCGGCTATATTGTGTATTGGTACCAAACTGGGTACTTTTCAGTACTTTTCAAACTTAAAATCTATAATAAAGTTTTTAGCTGTTTTCTGGACATCTGTGCAGAACATTCTGTGAAAGGAGCTAAGAAACAACCTCAGCTTTAGGAAACATGTCAGGTCAGTTCTCTGACCTGTTTTGAAGACCACTCTGATCATGTTGGACTGCGAAGAAGATGACTCCCACAATGAGGGCAAGGAAAACATTAACTCCCACCTGCACACAGAATGAGAGGCAATGATTGGCCGGCCTTTACATGAGCAGTATTCCTCATGTCTTTACATGAGCAGTCCATGGAGCCAGAATCTTTGTAACGGGTCTTAATCAGAAGCTCAGCAGGATTTCTAAAAGGTCAAAGATGTTCTGTGGACTTTGGTTGCTGTTTATGTTAATATTTCTGATCATCTAATATTGTTTTATGTCAGACAAAGATAACGTGAGTGAATACAAAACTGTTTTCTAATGATGATTTAATTTATTGAGAGTAAAAAAGCTGCATGACCCTCAGTGTGCTTCAGGTTATGGTGGTTGGTTTGGAGGAGCGTTAGGAAGGTCACAAACTGATGTCGGGACAGACTCCTTCAGGATCTTCCGCTAGAGAGCAAAACTGATGGTTCCATCACTGAAAGCCATGCAAGTACACCAGACCATCACACCACCACTACCATGCTGGACTGTTGATGTTCTTTTCCTGAAATGCTGTGTTATGTTCACACCAGACGTAATGGCACCAAGACCTTCCAGGAAGCTCCACTTTTGCCTAATTAGCCAAGGAATATTTTCTCAAAAGTCTCAGTGATCATCCAGATGTATTGTGAGAAATGTGAGACAGATCTTTATGTTCTTTTGGGTCAGCAGGGGTTTTGGCCTTAGAACTCTCCATTGTGCTATTCTTTCCCAGTTTCTCTTTCTTATTGTTGAATCAGCTTTAGAGGTTGTTCTGGGTACTTGTGTGACCTCCGGGAGTCGTTTACCTGCTCTTGTAGTAATTTTGGTTGGCCGGCCGCTCCTAGGAAGGTTCAGCACCATTATATTTTTTCTCCATTTGTGGACAATGGCTCTCACTGTGGTTCTCTGGAGTCCCAAAGCTTCAGAAATGGTTTTACTGCCCTTTCCAGGCTGACAAATATAAATGACTTTGTTTTTCGTTTGTTATTGAATTTCTTTAGATTGGGGCACAATGTGCTGCTTTTAGCCTACTTCATGTTGTCAGACAGGTTCTTCTTAAGTGATTTCTTGATCGTGCAGTTCTGACAGTAATCAGGCCTGAGTGTGGCTAGTGAAATTGAACCAAAAACAATGTGGTCAATCACAGTTCATTCATGATTTTATAAGCTGGGGGGTATTCTTTTTTTTAACATAGGGGCAAGGTTGGTTTGGATAGCATTTCTCCTTAGTAAATGAAATCATCATTTGAAAACTGCCTTCATTTGATAATCGCAAAAATACAAGTGCAGAATTGGAAGAAAATGACCAAAAAAAGTTAAAAGGAGCACAAGTTTAAGCCTAACAATTGACAGGTCATGAGAGGACGGAGATGTTCCCAGGGTGAGCAGAAAAGTCAGTGAGGTTAAGGCTTTTTGACCTCATTCCCCTCAGTCCCTCATGTGGAATCAAGGGCGGCAAAGATCGACGGGTCATGGTGCCATCATGTGACGGCTCCCAGACTCGGGTCAAGGGGGATTTTGCCTGATATGATATCAGTTTAGATCTAAGCCCAAACAGGCAGGAGTAGGGTCACAACAGTCACCAAAGCCGATTAGAGCACCCATGCCACCTAGAGCACCTCTGGTGGGATTATTTTGACTTATTTAGGGCCAATTAGCTGTTGATAATTCTTAAAGTGAGGAGACTTCTAACAGCATCTTACCACCCTGGGATGACTAATGAGGGCAATAAAATGGCCTTTGCGTTTGTTGTTTATTAAGATTTATACATTACAAAACTGAGAAGATAACTAGAAATAACTAGGTTCACCTGAGCCACAGACGTTTGTGGAGTCAACATGAGGGTCTGGAAGGTTCTCTGAAAAACCCATCGAAGTTGGTGAAGGAAGGAGCTGTTGTAGGTGATGCTGTGGGACCTCATCTGTGATTTACATTCCTTATTTTGGAGAATAAGCCTTAACTCAGCTTGTGCGTCGCTGCAGTAGCTGCTGTTCCTGTACTCTTCTACAAGGTGTTTCTCGATATTCTGCCTGGTAGAAGAAAGATCCTCAAAGGTCAGATCTGTTTATGAACACACAAGGTAAAAAAGCTTTTAAGTGTTGAAAATACCTCATGACAAGAGTCAGAATCAGACTGCATCACAGCAGACGAAGGCCTAATTCATCCATTTCCATGTTTCACACTGCAGTCACTCATTAACAGGACACCAAGATACCTGAACTGATCCCACTGAGACAGAGACTCACCTTGAAACTCTGACTCTCATCCCAGTTGCTTCATACTTGCTTGCAAATCAGTCCAGAGCATACTTTAAACTGTGGCTTTATAATTACTCGCAGAACCACATCATCCCCAAAAAGCAAGGATAAGGCCCTGGGTTCCCCAGTCCAGACATCATCGGCTCTACGACTAAACATTGATCTTGTCCATGAAGACCATAAACAAGATTGGTGACAAGAGGGAACCCTGATGGAGTCCAAGGACACAGGTTTTGCTGATACCGGAACCAGATAGCCCATGAAACCATTCCCAGCACCCCACATGGCTGCAGCAACCCCACTGAATGCTCTAAGGGTTTTAGAGACAGAGGCACCGAGGAAGAGACAGGAGGTAGAGCTGGAGGTAGCAGAGATGAAGGTGTTGAGGTTTTCTTTGGGAGTAAAGAGAATGGATAGGATCAGGAATGTCAGAGGGAGAGCTCATGATGTAAAGAGGAGGGATAGTGAGAACATCGGTAGAAAGATGCTAAGACTGGAACTGCCAGGCAGGAGGAAGACCAAAGAGGGGATTTATAAATGGAGTGAAGGAGGACATGAAGGTAGTGGATGTGAGAGAAGAAGATGCAGAAGATGGGGTTAGATGGCTGTGGCGACCCCTGAAAGGGAAAAGCCTAAAAAAGAATAAGAAGAGAGCAGAGGTGGTCCTCAAATCTCTGGTAAGTTTTATATGTGTATTTGCTACAACACATAATTAAAATCCTTGAACTCCCAGTGTCCAACCAAGGAAACATCTGAAACATGCTGGGCAATGGCCATCGAGGACTGGAGTTGCCCATCCCTGTTTTAAGCATACTATACCAGGGAACCTGAGAATGTGATTGTAATGAGGCAGCTACAAGATGCCAACAATGTCCAGAACCTTCAGCATATCAGGACAAGTCTCTTCTGCTTCTGGCATCCTGCCACCAGGGGGCCTGTTAACTATGTCAACAAGCTCTTGCACGGTAATGGACGGGCATTCCTCTGATCTTCAGACTCTGCTTCTGCGTTAGAGGACCCTGTGACCGGATTAGGAAGATTGTCAAACTGATTCCTCAACCTTTTCCTAATGTCTTTTGCACCATGTCTGGAGCTCCCTCTGCCAAACCAAGCACATCCTGGGATCACTTTCCATTTTTGACTTGACCAACAGTTTGTCAGAATTTTATTGAAGCCAATGAAAAATCCTCCTCTATAAGCTCTCTTTGAATTGTATTGAGGACGCTGGGAACAGGGATCAAGCATTTGACCGAGTGTCTTGGTAACTCTGGAGGAGCTATAGAGATCCACAGCTCAGGTGGGAGAATCTATTAACAGAACAACCCAGTTGTGCACTCCACAAATTTGACCTTTATGTAAGAGTGGCATGCGAAAAGCAATTATTAAAACCAGCAATATGCGGGGAAGAACTCTAGAAGCTCGAAGTTTTCAGGTAAGACGGTCTTTATTATCCATGGCAGGACACAGACAGGGTAGCCAACACACGAGATCGCACATACACATAACATAACATAAGGAACCAGCGGGGAACAACGGAAACAAACGGGCTTAAATACAAAACTGAACAGCAGGGGGAACCAATGAGGAGGGAAAACACAGAACAGGTGTGGGATTGGGGTGCAGGGAGACAAAAAACAAAGGATCAGACCAGGTAATATTACAAAAAACACAAGCAGGTATAACAATTTAGCTCTGACCAATGAATAATTTATACACACAATCTTAACCTCAAGAGATGAACCATGACACACAGCAGAGAACTGGGCATGAAACCTCTTTGGGAATTTAGTTACCAGCATCCTGTCGCAAAGACAGGAAGTTAATGTACAAATTCTAGGATTTTAGCTTCAAAAAGGTAAATCCCAAACAGCTAGTAGCTTTAACCTTGGCTCACAGCAGAAAATCCACTAATAGATGCTCCTTTGTCAGGTTTTTGCTGGACTTTTTGCAGCTTTCTTAAAGACTTGACTGCCAGATACAGCTCATCTCCTAGAGACATTTCTTTTTGACCTGGTACTTCTTCTCTAGCTCTTCACTTGTCCACTCATTTTTGAGACACACACCAACAATATGGTGGTCATAGTTCTGGTTCACAATGACTGGAGAAATGGATGCAAAGAGCAACCAAAGACATCTGAGCAGCTTTGAAGATGATGGTTGTTAAAACCCTGATCAAAGCCAGTTATCCGTAGAAATTAAATGTTTATAAGGGAATTTACCTCCTGTGTCTTGAACTTTGGTTGGCTTAGTGAAGTCTCCGTTTATAACGTCCAGAAAGAAGTCCGCTGGGTTGTTGTGGGGCTCACATGTAAAGCCTGGAACATTAAAACACACCTAACAAAATCAATCAAGAACAGCAACAGGTCTACAAAGATATGGAGACATTCTTTATGAATCCTTGGTCACCAATATTGGCAAAGTAGTCCAGAGTGTTGGGGGCTGGTCCATGGTACACCATTCTCCCACCAACCAACAGAGTCAAGGTGTCAAACAGCCGGTAGATGGAGTAGCGAGGCTGGTGGATAGACATGATTATAGTCCGACCATGACTGGCCATCCTGAGGACACAGTGAACTCAGTCAAGCCACACTGCACCGTATCTATATAATATAAATACAAACATGCTATTTTGCATTCCTATATAAACAGATGCGAAGCAACAAGAATGGGGTCTTGAGATTCACTAAAAACATTAGACTAAATAACAAAAACAGTAATGGTAAAACATGATGTAAATGTTGAAAGATTAAAAACAGCAAGAGTCTGTTGATGCAGTTTGGGTTGTCATTGTGCTCTCGTGTAAGTTAGTGCATTTTGTGCAATCTGTTCACTAAAACCAGCCGCCACAAAGACAGTTTCTTCCCCCAGGATGTTTCTCTGATGAACATTTAATAGAATACAAAACAACAGCATAAAGATGTTGCAAATGCACCTTTTTCATGAGATATGTGTATATTGTACATTGTAAATTGTAAATTTGTATATTCTGTAATGCAAAAACAGAACAAAAGAGCAAAGTGTACCGGAGGCAAATTCCTTGTTTGTTTGCACAAACTTGGCAATAAAGCTGATTCTGATTCTGATTCTGAATTGCATGAATTTTCAACCGATTGTCATGGTCAAGAGTCCCTTTCCTGGGACTTTGTGGGTCACAAGATGAAAATCATTCAGCATCCTGAGTCATCTCCTATGCTGTACTCTCTTCAGCTCACCACACAGGTTTTCGACAGGACTTACATCTGAGACATGCAGGGAAGAAGGTCGATTTTGTGTCAAGGGAGCCACTTTTGTGCTGTTTAGGCTAATTGTCGTTCTAAAAGATCCAAGGATGAGATATTTTCAGTTGTATGGCAAAGGCCGGCAGATATTTATTTGAAATGTTCCAGTATTTCAAAGAGATCCTGATGCTTTGCACTCTAACATGGTTCCTAGGCCTTTGGAAGAGGAACAGAGCCACAATATCACAGATCCTCTACCATACACCACATACCACACCACAGTACCTGGAGTGCAATCTCGACCTTAGTCTGACCAAAGCACACACTTACTGTTAAAATCTGAGTATAGTTTAGCAAACTCAACACACATCTTCCTTACTTTAATGGCATTTTCTGTTTTTCCCATTTTGAATAGTGGCTAAGAGAAACGAGGGCTCTCTAATGTCATATTTATATCCCAAAGAAACAGGGAAGAATGGGTTACTAATGAAAACTTTGTCCAAAATCTGTCTGTGATTGCATAAAAGAAGCAAGAAAAATTTGGGTTTTGTTCACCTTTTCAGCAGCCGCAGCACCGAGTTGGCGGTGCTGGCATCAAGCCCTGAGGTCGGTTCATCCAGAAACAGAACAGCAGGATCAATGATCAGCTCCATCCCAATGTTGGTTCTCTTTCTCTCTCCTCCTGAGATTCCCCGGGTCATCTGTGAGCCCACCTGAAGAAGCAGATAAATATAAAAAAACAGATATTTTGGCTTCTAGAGCAGACTAACAGATAGAAATACTGTTGAGAAAGTTATGGTCTTCTACCTTAGAGTCAGCCACTTTGGTGAGACACAGTTCCCTAATAAGATTATTGACTCGAGCCTCCTTCTCACTTTGTGGCACAGCGGTCGGAAGCCGTAACGCTGCAGAAAAACTAAGATTCTGCCTCACAGTCAGGGTGCCCATAACCACATCTTCCTAGAAGGGAGACAATATCAAGCACATAACAGTTACCCTGTAATACGTACCATTATTCAGGGCTCCCTAAGCCCATTTTTAGTTGATAAGGAAACATAGCTGTTTGATTACTTCACCTGGACCACGTAGCCAGAGAGACACTTGAAGTTTGGAGGCTGTGGTGCTCCGTCAATAAGAACTTCCCCTGATAGACCCAGAGGATTCTTCCTCCCAGCCAGAATATCCAAAAATCTTTAGGGAACGCAATATTGTCACATATTAATATCATGGGATTTACAAAAACATTTGTAGTTAGCAGTGAAATGTTTATATGTTTATCTATATGTCCTAATGTCTTCAAGAAATACAAGCTTGTCTTGATGACATACCAACCAAAGTTGCTGTTGGAGGTACTGCTTCACCTAACTGCGGTATATGTACGCTCTTTTCAGAACTATTGGGTCGGAGCATATCTGTTCAGCTATATTTCTCTCCTAGAAGAAGCCACAGCAGAGCTTCTGCTGCCATTAACGTTGTGTAGATTTTCTTCAACAGAAAAAACACTCCTGCACCAGCTTCTGTGATTTTTGTGCGTCTGCCTTCGGTCCTCTTACTACCAGGTTGGTGCGGCAGATGGCTGATCAAACTGAGCCGAATTCTGCAGGAGGTTTCTTCCTGTGAAGAAGAAGTTGTTCCTTCCCACTGTCATGACATGCTTGCTCAGGTGGAGGAATTACTGCAAAGTCAATGACTCAGTGCAGTCAGCAGGTCTTCCTTCGATAGATAACCATTGACCAACTCACATTATAAACTAAAATTGACTGCACTACATTCTAAATCTGTCTCTATATGTCTATATGTCTCTTAGATTTTGTACAACTATCAGGTGAAGCATCTGTGTGTTTGAGCTTAAATAATCATGAAGAACTATGCTGACACTATTGACCTCTTTCTTTGTTTGAAAGCCACCAATCAAACAGCAAAAGTTCCACAATGGAGGCAGGAAACCTAAATGAGGTGAAAAATTGGTTTTTAGAGAACAGAAAAAACTACGCTTATAGCAGCACCGTGTTAATCAAATGTTGCTAAAAACTGTGAAGGATTTTGCATCACATTGTCTTTTACTTCTCAGAAAACTCCAAATCATCTCCTCCCATATGTAACAGGTGTTTAAGCAATCAAAGCACAAATAGTTTCAATATGAATTGAAATGCATTATGAGACCTCAGCTTTCTCAACACAATCCATCATATTTTACTTACATTTTCCCTCCTAAAGGGTTTATTTTTCCGTGGAATTGTTTAGAATATTTATCATAATTAAGGTGGGAAAGGTTTTGAAATGATGTATTATGGGTAAACCTTTTCACATCACAAAAACCTGGCTTTTTTCCTGGGGTGTGGATGCTTTTTTTAATGTTTAAATGTAGATTAGTGATTGGTACTCACGAAGATTTTCCACTTCCAGTTGGTCCAAGAATGGCATTTAAACCAGGTCTCATAATCCCACTGAAACACAGACAAACAGGAATAAGCAGCAAATAAAAGAAAATAAATTTTAACAGTAATGATTCAGAGTTCAGTTTTACTGTAAAATCTGTGAGACGTTTGAGCAAAAGTAGACTACTCTCATTTGTTGAGCACATCCTGAAACCTCATAAATAATTTCTATTGTAGCACTTTTCCCAAGATCAGTTACTTCTTTGCCCCTTATAACTTCCTTTACAGGGCTTTTCTACCAGCAGGAGTAACATCTAACAAAAGGTAGAAACATAAAAACTAACTGAATAACCTAGAAAACAATTGAGGGAAAAATCCAAAGCAAATCCTTTGAAGCTATTAAAAAAAAGTCACAAAGAGTCAATGAAACAAAAAGAGAAATAAGACTGAATAAAACTCAGGAGATGGATCACGTGATGCCGTTTAATTCGTTTCCCTGGCAGTCTGCTCCTTAGTGCATTAGAGAGATTATATGCAAGAACCCATGCTTAATATAATATAATTAACAGAGTGGCAGGTGAAGGTCAAAACACTTGTGAAATTATTCATTCTTCCATGGGAAATGTCAGGAACCGTTAATACCATCTGAGAAGAACCACTATAAGAGTCCATTCACTATTGTTCTGCCATGTTCCCGGATACAATGAGCCAAATCCGGCAGAATTGTCAAGAACAATGTTCTTAAAGTTCTCCCTAATTTAACCGACTTGAAAGGGTTATTAAAATATGTTGCTATATTTGCCAAAAATAATTAGTTTAAATGTTTTCCTTCAGGTTGACAGACTAAAAAGGACTCACGTGATCTCAAAAGCTTTGAAAAATATTCGTAAGATTAGTTGAAAATCTACTTATTTTATTACAAAGAAAATATTTTCAACAGATGCAACTCTTACAGAAATTAAAAGTTAATTGACAACAAACTATGCTATGGCTGCATGAACGGACGGACGGATAATAATGTTCTAACATTACTATAATAATGATGATTTAATAGACGAAAGATGCAGAGATTTTATACAATTAACAACTTACTTGAGGTCCACCAGTATTTCCTTTGGGCTTAGTTTAGCTTTGCAGAAGAAGCCACTCCTCATATGTACGTTATACTGGATGTTGTGGAAGCTCACAGTGGAACCACAAGCCTGTTTGGTTCTGTTTAAATCCGTGCTCATCTTTGATTGAGCGATCCCGTTGGTGCCAATGTCTTCTATCATCGCAATGTTGATGTGACCGGCGCCCTCCATCAGTCTACACAGAACCAAGAACCCTGAAAGGATTGTGGATTATAGAGTTACTTTATTTATTCCCTAGAAACAAAATCTAACATGAATGACTTTAGAGTGCAGCTATGGTGGCTTTCATTTGCACTTGGAGTCATTGTGTTCCAAGTCAAATATTTCTCACTGATTCTGAACTCAAAATAATATATAGATGCCCGACTTATAAAACCTTGTAATGAATGCAGTGGTAAACTGTGTATTTGCAGTTCTAATGGTTTTTATCACACTAAAGTTATCAAATAGATATTACTTTACAACATGTATCTGTGAAAATGCCCCTTTGGAGTTTAAATTCGTCAAATGCAGAGAAATACTTTGATATTAACTGGTATTGCTAACAGTAGTTTAGTAACTACAAATCCCAGACTTGTATTACAAGCACAACAATTGGAAAATCCCACTGGGTTTCCATTTACAGGGGTTGGACAATGAAACTGAAACACCTGGTTTTAGACCACAATAATTTATTAGTATGGTGTAGGGCCTCCTTTTGCGGCCAATACAGCGTCAATTCATCTTGGGAATGACATATACAAGTCCTGCACAGTGGTCAGAGGGATTTTAAGCCATTCTTCTTGCAGGATAGTGGCCAGGTCACTACGTGATACTGGTGGAGGAAAATGTTTCCTGACTCGCTCCTCCAAAACACCCCAAAGTGGCTCAATAATATTTAGATTTGGTAACTGTGCAGGCCATGGGAGATGTTCAACTTCACTTTCATGTTCATCAAACCAATCTTTCACCAGTCTTGCTGTGTGTATTGGTGCATTGTCATCCTGATACACGGCATTGCCTTCAGGATACAATGTTTGAACCATTGGATGCACATGGTCCTCAAGAATGGTTCGGTAGTCCTTGGCAGTGACACGCCCATCTAGCACAAGTATTGGACCAAGGGAATGCCATGATATGGCAGCCCAAACCATCACTGATCCACCCCCATGCTTCACTCTGGGCATGCAACAGTCTGGGTGGTACGCTTCTTTGGGGCTTCTCCACACCGTAACTCTCCAGGATGTGGGGAAAACAGTAAAGGTGGACTCATCAGAGAACAATACATGTTTCACATTGTCCACAGCCCAAGATTTGCGCTCCTTGCACCATTGAAACCGACGTTTGGCATTGGCATGAGTGACCAAAGGTTTGGCTATAGCAGCCCGGCCGTGTATATTGACCCTGTGGAGCTCCCGACGGACAGTTCTGGTGGAAACAGGAGAGTTGAGGTGCACATTTAATTCTGCCGTGATTTGGGCAGCCGTGGGTTTATGTTTTTTGGATACAATCCGGGTTAGCACCCGAACATCCCTTTGAGACAGCTTCCTCTTGCATCCACAGTTAATCCTGTTGGATGTGGTTCGTCCTTCTTGGTGGTATGCTGACATTACCCTGGATACCGTGGCTCTTGATACATCACAAAGACTTGCTGTCTTGGTCACAGATGCGCCAGCAAGACGTGCACCAACAATTTGTCCTCTTTTGAACTCTGGTATGTCACCCATAATGTTGTGTGCATTTCAATATTTTGAGCAAAACTGTGCTCTTACCCTGCTAATTGAACCTTCACACTCTGCTCTTACTGGTGCAATGTGCAATCAATGAAGACTGGCTACCAGGCTGGTCCAATTTAGCCATGAAACCTCCCACACTAAAATGACAGGTGTTTCAGTTTCATTGTCCAGCCCCTGTACATCAACCTCATCTATAACCAATGTCTGATGAAAGTTAACTGTGTACCAGTTGCAAGTTAGAAAACCAGTGAAATTAACTGGTTCTTGTACTCATAATATCAACATTTGCCAAACAAAGGATTTTTCTTTAACTTTATGCTATCAAACTCTAAGTTAACATGTTCACAAACCAATGTTAGCTACAGCCATACATTTATTTAGATAGAAGTCATTAGAAGTTCAAAAAAATTGTTCATTACTTAGACTTAGGCTTTTAACCATTGGCAATTCTAGCTTCTGCAGAAAAATTAAATGCACAGTTAGGGTTCAGTTTGTAGTCAGAAGTTGTAATAACCAAGTTCCAAGTTGAAAAAAAGTTATCTGGAAACTCCTAAGGATCCGAATTCTGATTGAGGTTTCTTCCTGTTTAAAGGAAGTCCTTCCTTCCCAGAGTCACCACATGCTTGCTCAGGAGGAAGCATTGCTGTTAATGACTTCCCTAGATGGATAACACTTTACCAGTTGGCATTATATGGGTCACCAAGTTCGTATTGTATCATAATTACAACTGAATTGTAACCGAATCTGAATCTGTCTATTTTACTGGCTTCCACTGGTATGAATGATTTGGTTACATATTGCTATACAGTTGGCAATGAATTGCACCTGGTTGTCTTGTAAAGTACTAGTACAATATGGCGGTGTGTGTATGAAATGTTATTTGATGTGTTAGATGTTTACTCCAAAATCAGAATTGCTGAGTTTTAAGTAAAAATAAAAAAAAATAAAAATCAAGTGAAGAGCCCAATGTAGATGGAATAATGGCTTAGGAAGAGTGACCCCAAGCCCCAGGTTTCAAAATCCAATATGGCTGCTGCACGTGTAGATATAGTTAAAGTTGAAGAAATAAACTGGTATTTGAACACATTGTACTGAACATTTATCTGTTCAACGTTAACTTAATGCTAGTATGTTTTAAATACAGAGAAGAATATTATTTTTGTCTTGAACGGTTGATAGCTGTTAGCGTGGTCAATGTTAACAGCACAGATATCCCTAAAAATTAAAACAGCAACTGCTTTAGAACTGAATCAAAATCCATGAAAATGTTTTAGTCTGTTCCTTGGTTTTTTCTTAGAAGAAACATTTTTACAAATACCAAAGACAGCTGAAACCAAATCTAAACTTATTGTTCCTGTTTATGTCCAAGCTAGCATTAAGCTAGTGTTTACTTTGCAGCTAGCCACTGACAGTTTCAATAGTAAAGGAAAATTGGTTTATTTATTTTTGCTATTTGATAAGATTAGAGAAAGATTTAATGTGTGTTCAGTCATTCCTAGATCTGAGTTCTGACTTCTGAAGTTAATGGATCGTAGTTACTCTGCGTAGGTGCTGCTGTTCCTATTAGCCCTGCTGGTGGCTAACAAATAAAGCTACTTGCTTAAACTTGAAAAAATATCAACCTCTAAGTGAAACTAAACCTCCACTTGTTCCACTTTACGCACAAGCCAGCTTTAATTTAGAATTAGCACAGCTAGCCCCTTAAATTTAATGAGCAGCTGCTTCAAACGTAAGCAAAACACATAGGAATTTTGGTTTGCTTATTTATTTTGCCATAAAATGTTGTTAATAAAACAGAAAGAACATATCACTTCTAAGTAAATTATCTCCATTTCTGACGAACGTTATATTTATTTCATGTAATAGTCCGGTATGAAGGATCTCAACCCATTTACCAACTTTACATCAACAAAACTATATAAATCTGTTATTTGAAATCCTGTGTTCAAAAGAAAGCGGAACATTTCAGATTAAATTTATTAGTATTTTAATCTATATGTGGCTGGTTAATGTGCAGACCTAACACCAAATATTAACCTTTTACATGCTAAACGTTTCAAATATTCATACTCTCAAAAACCAACATTGATTATGCTGGATGGCCATGACAGCTTATGAAGGGTCAAATGTTTTAAAAAAAAGATTATTTTATAATCAGCAAATAAGTGGAGCTGTTGAACAAATCTACAGAGGCCTCGAGGGGACATGGGGGAATTTTTTTCTTTTGCGTCCCAACGGAATACTTTTGCATTCGCTCACAAAAGTTTTTAATCACCTTGAGAAAGCTGTGCATTTTGGAACTGCAGCACAGATGACAAACTGCTCACAAAACAACACTGATATTGGTATGGTTTATTTGTCATATGCAGGTTAACATGCAGTCAACAATGCAATTAAATGCTTAAGATAAGAAGAACCGTTCAAATCACGATAAAAAACAAAAGCACTAATGGCATGCAAAAAAAAAGTACACATCATGCAGCAGCAATAAGTAAATGTGGTTTCGTGCAGTATTATTGTCCAGAGTTCAGTAGTTTGACAGCTTATGGATAATAAGTGTCTTTAAGTCTGATTGAAGATAATTTTATTTAAGGCCAATTTCAAAATAAAACTCAATAAATCTCAAAAACGGGTCTCCCACAAAGTATTGCGAGATAACGCAAAGACTATTGCGTGAGAACACAAAAGTATTGCGTGGGAACGAAAAGAAAAAAATTCCTCCATGTCCCCTCGTGGGCTCCGTACAAATCTACTGCTCTAAAAGTATTTCACTTTCATAAAATACTGTGGTGGAAGCCGTTTCTGAAACTGCCTGAGCAAAATATCCTAAATTTGTCTAATTAGTATAAAAATATTTTTAAATGTTTGGTGTTGCTTAATTGGTTTATTAAACCATCGTGCTGAAATTGTAGATTGACAAAAATGGTACTCTTATTTAAATTTTTTATTTACTTAGTTATTACAGTTTTGTTTTAATTTTAATAATATTGTTTTTACTGTTATTATTTTAGTTTGTGGCTCATTTTTTTTAGTTTTCTATACTTTTTTTTGCTTGTTCTATTTGCTCCATTAATCTATTGCTTATATTTTCTGAATTAGAGACCAGTGCAGTTCATTCTAAGCCACACAAAGTGATGCATTAATAAAATATATAGAAAATTAAAACTGATTTGACATTTGGATTACTCATAATGAAATAAGCTGTCACTTTTCAATGACATTTTTTAGCTATAAAATTAATAACTTACATCTGAAACACTCATCACAAGATGTTATATTTGAATATTTTACAGCATGCTTGGAATAGGCCACTGATTGATGTCACTCTTTTTAAGATTTAATCTTATAAATGTAAACTCAGATAATGTAAATTAAATTAGTCGTCCGTTCTGTCAAATTCAACAAATTAAGTTTATCAAGATTTTATTGGCCCTTAATTATCATTTAAAAATAATCTAACACCTAAAAATGAGAACATCCTCATTACTTCTTGGTTCTATTATTTGTGAGGATTTCTCTACTTCTGCGGGGAATTTAAATGCTTTTTAAGAGAAGAGAAAACAGACCAACAGCTTTGATAAATGCAAAGGAAATAATGAAATACAGCATAGTATAGCAAATTGTCACAGTAGCCAGCAGACTTTCTGCTGCGTAACGCATCATTTTTTCCCTGAACAGTTTACTGGAGTTTCTGTGCCTGAGATAAAATCACCTCGCAACACATTTTTCCCTAACAGGTGCTGTCTTGCTGTGTGAAATCTGAGGAAAAGGATCACCACTATGATGAAAAAGTAATAAATGTATTTTAAACTACTTACCGCTTGATGAAGAAGAGAGAAGACGGCTGCTGCAGACTGACAGAACAGAGGAACTGTTCAAGCTGAATAATATCAACTTGTTAGGGACTGATAGGTTTAATGGCGACCCCCACCAAGCTGCATGGGGGTGTAACCCTTTATTTTCCCTTCAGCTGGTTGTTCAAACCTTCCACATCTCCCCCCTCAACCACCTTAATGATGATATAGACTTTAAAACATAGAGCTAACAACACTGCAGCTTTCTGTTCTTCATGTAGAGCTATGAAAAAGTATTTCTCCTGTTACCAATTTTGTGTCATCAGAGATAACCTACATAAATACAAAAAGGCTGTTTTGAAATTATTTTATTTATTGAAGGAAAACAGTGATCCAAACCAAACTGAACTTTTGTAAAAAAAATAATTCCTCCTCCAGGCGCTTTTTCTTTCTTTCTTCCAGTTCCACAAGACACACCCAGGCCTTATTACAGGCCTGACCTGTAGATTCAAGAACCTGTCTGACAACATGAAGTCGGCTAAACAAATTTAATAATTTAAATTTCATTCCCCGATCTAAAGAAGTTTACAATTAGATGAGAAAATTCATGATATCACCTCTTTTTTTTACAGCAGTGGGACTCCAGCAAGCTACAGTGAGGGCCAAAGGGAGAAAACATAGAGGCTGTGCAGAACCTTCCCAGGAGTGGCCGGCCGACCAAAATTACTGCAGGACACTGGCGACTCATCCAGGAGGTCACATAAGAACCCAGAACAACTCGACAGGCTCCGCCTGCTTCAGTTAGGGTCAGAGTTCATGAAAGACTGGGCAAAAATAGCCTCAATCAGGGAGTTCAGAGGTGAAACACACTGCTGACCCAAAAGAGCACAAAGGCCCGTCTCACATTTCCAATAACATTTTGATGATCCACAAGATGATCCAGTCATACAAGGTGGTGGTACTGTGATGGTCTCAGGTTTACTTGCTGCTTCAGGATCTGGATGGGTTGCTGTAATTGATGGAACCACAAATTTCGTCTCTGGCAGAAAATCCTGAAGGAATGTTTTTGGCCATCAGATTTTGTTCTCAAGCTAAAGTGCCTTTGGGTTATGCAGCAGAACAATGATTCACAACACACCAGCAAGTCCATCCCTGAAGGGCCAAAAACAAAACAAAATAAAGGTTTTGGAGCAGAGTGGTCAATGTCTGGACTTAAATCTGATTTAAATGCTAATTTCTTGCTGCCAAGGGTGGCAAAACCATATATTATTTCCTAGGTTAGTATAAAATAAAAGGAACTAACGCATCTTTTAAATTTATAGTTTACATCTTTAAGTTTCTAGTCACAATTAGTAATCCAAGACTTTCTGTCTCCATGCGCTGTAAATATGGCATAAATTATGGCACTCGTAGCAACTGGCCAGTAGGCTGGATAAGTTCCAGTATTTATCACCACCAGGAACGGTGAGGAAGATTGTGATGGAGGGAACACATCTCCAGAGCTCACTATTGGAGAAAGGCAGCAAAGAGTGGCATCCTGCAGTCAACATGCCTCCATAACCCCCATCAGATGCCATGAATAAACCAACTGATCATTTCAGACACATTAAGAAAAAGTCTGTTCTGTTCAGACATTTAGCTGGAGATGTGTGCTTTGGTTAAAGGGAACCAAAGCACACAGACGAAAACAAACACCGCAGGTGGGTTTGGTACGATAAAGGATGAATATGTGAAGGAGAAACGGCCCGCATTGTAAAGTAACGTGGGGGATCTGCGATGTTATGGGCCTGTGTACTTCCAAAGGCTTTGGGAAGCTTGTAAAAGTGCACAGCATGATGAACTCTTTGAAATACCAGAACATTTCAGAGTAAAATCTGATGGTCTCTGCTAGGAACCTGAACGTGTCATCCTTAGATCTTTCTGAAGGATGTTGATCCAAATCAACACAAAAACTTGGTTTTAACGGCAGGTTTACCAATAATTGTTGAAAACAATCTTTTGAGATTGGAACAAAGTGGGAGTTTTTCAATGTGAGATTTTGCTGCTGCAATAAAAGTTTTATACCCCTGTTAAATAAAGAGAGATAATAAGAGTATTTAACGCTTATATTGGTCTGGTTTATTGGAAAGTATCCAACTGTAAGGATACTGGAGGCCACTGTGGCTCAGTAGGGAGAGTAGATGTCTTGCACTCTGAAAGTTGTGGTTTCAATTCCAGCTTCTTTGTGCCACATGTCAATGTGCCCCTGGGCAAGGCACTTAACCTTAACTTGCCTACTCGTCTGTGTATCAGTGTGTGATTGTGGCTCCAGGGTGCAGCGCTATATAAACTCAGTGCTAGAATGGCCCTTGGCAGCTGATTAAGGCAGGAGGCTTGAGGCAGAGAAAAGGTGCAGACCCACTGGGTGTTTATTCACCAACACTGAAGACATACAGGTAGAAGACCCGGTTACACAGGTCACAGCTGGACTCAGGTTGTTAACCGGCACCCTTTTATAGCCCCTCCCATTAACAGACCTACCATGACATGGGAAACAAACATATACACTAACATACATACGAAATATCTAAAACATCACTTTATTTAACAAACATTAATACTAAACATCTCTAAAACAAGTCTGTACCTATGCTTAAGTCTTTAACACTAGACTGCACACAGTTTACTCCTCCCCTTCAATTTATAATATTCTCTTCCAGAACCTTTGAAAGGTGCTCAGGCACCCGGGGAACCTTTTAGCCCAAACACCCTACAGAGGAAGAGACATTTGTTTGTTTTTTTTGATATTTTTTCAGCACTAGTGGCCTTTATTTTTGACAGTAGATAGACAGGAAAGGGGGTAGAGAGAGGGGGAGACATTCAGTAAATGTCGCCGGATCCGGGACTCGAACCCAGGACAGCCGCCTTGAGGATTGTAGCCTCCATACATGGTCGCGCGCTTAACCCCTACACCATCAGCGCCGCTGATTCAGTGTGTATTCATGTGTTTAACAATAAATACACTGGAAAAACAATCAATTTCAAAGATTAGTCACAGTACTGGTATTTTATCCATTTGTTTGGTTTGTTTAACAGGACAGGTCATCATCAGTACCAGCTGAGAAGAAGCTGCCTAAAACACCCACAGACTAAGAATAAAATACTCCAATCATTTTCAGTGTAATTTGTTCTTTCAACAATATTCAAAACAGCATTTTAAGTGTACCAGCATAAGTAATGAAGCTCTTCAGTCCATTTACCAATTCTGAAATTGGTTCAACACGTTTGTTTTATAGCCTTATCTGTGTAAAAGTTTGTTTTATTCATGTGCTTATTTAATAAATTCCTCCCAGTTGGCCCCTTTTGACTGGAGTAAATTGATCCCTACTCAGCTCAGGCCCCTGCAAACAAACACTAAACAGACCAGAGCAGCAAGAAGCATTTTGATTTATTTTATGATTGACGAGCAGATCAGAGCAAACATAAAAACAAGGTAAAACAGAAAACCAGTCACAGTAACGGTTTAGCCGATGCATCACATTTAGGTCCCAGTTATGAAGGTGGGTGTGGGAGGATCCACACAGTGTTTAAAACCAAACAGTAAAACACCGAAGAACATACTACAGGCTGTGGCTGGAGGATATGTGAAAAGCAATACATCATATTTAATAATACATCACAGCCCCATCAAAAAATGTTCACAGGCACCCTGCTAACATAAAGGGTCATACAAGCTCTGCAACACTCACAGATAAAATACGAAGCAATGCGATCGATCACAAAGTGCCAACAGACACAAACAACCCATTTATATGTTGGTTTAAGTCTGCCTTCTACTGACTAAATGTTTTAGCTCACACTAGGAGGCCAGGGTCAAAACACAGCTTGCTTCTACGCTGTGACTGTTTCGCTGTAGCGCTGCATTAAAAATGCTTTTCGTTCTGTGGACCAGAGATGGCGTTCTTAGTGATTACCTGCAAGTGTGAAATATTCAGACATGTGGGATCCAAGATAAATATTACACACACATATTATATATTTATATATAATGATCTTTTTTACAGAGGTACATAAATATAACTATTTACAAACACATCCAGTCTCCATTCCTGTACCTTAAACAGACCTTTGAGCCCAAACAGCAACACAAACTGCTGCAAACATTTGAACTTGCATGACCACTTCAGAAATGTGCAGCTATTACACCGAAATCAAACTTCTCTTCTAAAACTCCAAGATTGTGCTAAATGATGCTTTCAGGGCTGCTCTGGTGACTTTTTTATTTATACAAATAACCAAATTGTGCCGTTTTGCAGTTGTTTTTGGACAGGTCGGGCTGCTTTTCTAAGAATTGAAAGCTTGGACCCTTTAAAAACAAAGTTTTTGATTTTCACTCCCTAACGGTGAAAGAAGCTAAATCATGTTCTGTGAATATTTACCATCACTTTAAAGCAGTGGCCAGAGCTCTCTGACATGGTTCTCTCAGAGCATGAACATTTAAAAAGGAGAGGATTGAAATAAATCACAGGGACTAATTCACGAAGCCTTTCGTGTGGCCCGGTTTCTTGCCTGCTGTGTTAAGGATGCAAGGTGTTACTGGCAGGAGGCGAAAGAGAAGAGATCCAGGAGTCCCTCAAATGGCTTCATGTTGATTGAATTCAAGCTGGACTGGAGGAAACTGTAATGAACTTGAACCTGAAATTAATGGGAGTTTGTCCAACTATTCAAACCGGTGATAAACTGGAGTGTGTTAGTTCAGCACCGGTTCCGTTTTCCCTCTTGGAATCAACTCTTTGAAAGACAGAAAATGTCTGAACTTGAACCTCAATAAAAAGTCAGACTGCAGGGAAACACACCAGAACATTTTCTCTCATCTTCCTTTTTAGTTTCAACACCAGAAGTCACACAGTGAATGTAGCTTAATGTAGGACAGAGAAATGCACGGCCTTTGAAATCCTGGCCTGGCCTCAAGAAGAAGAAGATGTGATTGAAGCATGTTTGTGGGTCTGATCAGAAGATCCGGTCAGCACCATTAAGGCTTCTTTTTTGAATAAACACTGTTGCTTTAAACTGCATTTATAAATTTGCGTGGTGATATTAGGACATCTGAATGAAAGAAAGTATAACAGATAAACTTTAGTTAAACCATCTTCCTGCACATTTATCATCTACAGAAGTTGAGGATACATCAAAACATTAACTGGAAGAGAGAGACGTTTCTGGACATCATCTGTGAAAAACCGGCCCGGTTCTTAACTGTACAGAACCAGTTAGGAACTGATTCGGACAATAAAACCCCTAAGAAGGATTTTTTTTGGTGGTTGGTTTTAACTGATGCAGCACAACTCATTGCAGAGAAGTTGGCGTCCAGATACAGTATCTAAAAGCCTTCTAGGAACATAGACAGCAGGCTGGTGGTGATGTTCAGACCAAAAATGTTTTGCTTATGATTACTTGGCTCCAAGTCTCCATTAACTATTCCTTCGTTTTCCCTAAGCTGCTGCAAATGTAATTAAACTAACAGTAAAGTTGGGTGAAGTTAGAAGTTTGGCTTTTCTTAAACAAAAAAAGATCTTAAAGATCTAGAAGGTGGTCAATGAAAGGTTGAAGGCCGTGTTGTAGAGAAACTGCTCTGTGCATAAAGATGCTAACATGACTGGAACAAGTTGTTTAGGTCTGTGACACTAAGCTAATTGACGGATATGGTTCATCGTTATCTTATCAGTCATTTCGTGCGTTAAAATGGTAAGTTAGGAATTTATTCCACTGATTATTAAGTATCAAAGTTTTCCCACAAGTTGTTTAACCTTGAAATGTGCTCCAAACATAAAAGATAAAACCCCCAAAATAAGTAAAATAAAGAGGAAATCTTTTTCTTCCCATTGGTTTCAATCACAAATAAAAATTAATTTGGTTTGGCCACATTTTTTCCGAGCTTGCATGTCATTATGACTTTCTACCTGCCGTTCAAACATTTCCTTGTTTTTAGCACCGCAATGTTGCTTCTTTACTTGTGTACAAAACCTTATATAACAAGGGATTATTTTATCTAGTGCACATCGTGAATTTACAGCCCCATTCTTCACAGGAGCTGCACATCAAGCTGCTCTAAACATGTTAAACCTATTAGGTATCATCGTGTGGGCAAAGTGCACTCTATGTTTATCCAGGGGTACAGCCTGTATTGCACGTTAGTGAAGTGTGCAGAAAACACCTCTTTAATTGTGGGGCTGCAGACTACGCCCAGCGGCCACTGGACACGAAGCTCCTGCTGAAGGAGAAACTGACGTCTGAACTCTTGTGTTTTCCCCAGGCACCAAACGGCACCACGATGATGGTGCTGTTGTCCTCCGTACCGTAATGAAGAGCCTGACAGAAACAAGAACCACTATTTAACAAAAGAAACATTTTAATGCTGTTTTTTTTTTTTTTTTTGTTTGAAAATATCAACAGTTTCCATAAAAATCACATAAAAGAATCAGTTTACAGACTCAACTTAAGACAAAGAGAATATCAGATAAAATCCTAATTAAATATATGGAAGTTTGCAGTTCTGGAGAGGCAGGAATGCTCTGGTAATGTACATGTTTGTGTTTCCATGTCAGGGATGTGTTTTTTACCTGGTCAGATATTCTCTGAGCTGCCTCTTTGGGGTCGTGACACTGGTTGATGACGTTGCAGATCTCCTGGCTATTCATGATGAAGTTGATGCCATCTGTGGTCAGAGCCAGGAAGGAGTCATGGACATGATGCAGCTGCAAGAAAGACAACAAAAAGTTGGTTTTTAAGATAGTTGAACAGGTCGTTTGACCAGAAAACACCAATGTTTTAGATGTACCTGTATTATAACTTTTATAATACATCTAAAACATTTGAATATTGTGAAAAGGTTCAATATTTCTTGTCTCTCATATGCCATAGGGAAACTCATTTATTACAAATATTCATTACACAGAGTCAAATAACACAAGACTGTAATTTTGATGATTCTGACTTACATAACATTAATACATTCAAATGTTTTTTTTAATTGCCATTTATGTGATATTCCATTTTTCTGAGACCAAATTTTGGATTTTCATTCTCTGTAAGCCATAATCCTCAAAATTACAAGAAATAAAGGCTTGAAATATTTCACAATATGGGATGAATCTATCTAATAGATGAGTTTCTGAAATGAGGGACCAAACAATGCAACTTTTTAAGTGATATGTAATTTTGTTTAGATATAAGACTGCTCATCTTGCCATTATCTATATCTGGAGGATCCTTTCCAAATGATCTTGTTTTCTAGTTTCCAGAAACTCTGGATCTGAACTTACCGTAACTCTTTTGGTCTCTGGCTCAGCAATGACTCCCATCTTCTTCAGGTCAAAGTCTCCGATGCTGCGAGTCATCGCCAACCTGCCGTTGACATTCGGCTGTCCGAGACTATTCCAGGTGATGAAGCCCCCGCTTTTCTTTATCCTGAACATGGCAGCCAGACGTAAGCAAAACACACGAGATGTTTTAGGCAGATGACCAAGGCCAACTTCCCCTGGTCCCTACTTGGCCCGGTTCGGTACGGCTCTGTTTGGCTTTCCCATTAGTGGATATGTGAATCTCTTCTTTCACCCTGAGTCTGACAGCAGCCACAAGGCAGCAGCTCCTCCATTGGTGTTATGTTGGTGTCACTAAAAATCACATCAAGTTACTTTTTTGGACTGTGAGACAATACCGTCCACAATGAGATGGTACTCTACTCAACGAACCAAACTGCGTGGAGCCGACCCGACCCGAGTCGAGCAGAGTGGGGACTAGTGGAAAACGAGCATTAGATGTAAGATCTTCACCACAACTACTGGAGGAATCCATCCAGAAATAAAGACAAAAAATTGTTGAAGATTTGATTTAGTTTTAGCTGTCTTTGTTTTTTAAAACGTTTCTTTCTGTGCAGTAATTTATTAACCCAAAACAACCGATCAGAGCTGTCTTTCTCAAAGAGAAGCCTGATAGAAAACATGTCATCAATCAACAACCAGACAAGCGTAGTTAGAGGCTTGTAGAGGAACAGAACTATTTTATGCACAACTGACTAAACTTAACTGCTTTTTTGTTTATTAAAATTGGAAAAAGTGACTTTATGTAGACCCAATTTAAAATAATTTTCCAATAGGGTGGTACAATTTCAGAAAAATATATTTTTTGTGATATTACTGCTGAAAATTTCAACAACACCACCATCTATAGTCAACCTTCATTTCTGGGAGACTTCCCTTTCGTTACAATGACACAACGTGACAATGAGTCTTACAATCTCAGCCACGAGGAAACACACGTGTTGCAGGAAGCCAACAGTTCATTCAACTGCGGTAGATATGGAGGGTGTGAACGCGTCACACTTGACAGATTTTGGCTGAAATTCCTCGCACTGATACTGGGACGACAACTGCAACTAGATATATCGTGCAGCTCTGGTTTCCAAACTATTCTTAGTTGACTTTTAATGACATTTTTTAAACAACCACAGGAGTTTGTGCAGAAGGATTTACGTCTTACCTTCAAGTGTCACTGTGGGGCTTTCTGTCAACTTAATACAACTTAGCAAATGCAAACCGTTATTTGTTGGCCTCCTTAAATAAATTCTACTTCAAGAGATATTCCCATGATTTGTGAGGTTTCCAGAACTAAAATTATTCTTCTATTTGGTCCATGTTGCATGTCCTGTTCTTGATATTAATGTGACCAAAATCCAAAAAAGGGAAGGGTACATTTTCCATACAAGGTCAACAAAACCAAACAAAGTGATTTCTTGTTTCTACAGGTCTGGCAATAATCAGGCGTTGGTGTGGCAAGTAAAACTGAACCAAAAAACTAAATTAATCACACAGTTAATTATTGATTTACCAAGGTGGGCAATTATGTTTTTACATAGAGACTTACCTGTCTTTCTCGTCCTTTCTTTCAGGGGTGTGGTCAACAGTCAGTTTAAGAGCCTTGCCTTTGCGGCACAACATGGCGCGACTGTCCCCCACGCTGGCGACCACCAGCTCGATGCCGTCCCTCAGCAGGGCCACAGTGGCGGTGGTTCCTGCGTTAATTCCTGGCCCTACAAAGACAAAAAAGGAACCGTCAGAAGTAGAACAAGGCCTGTAGAAGGTCAACAATCACATGGTGTATCTCACATCCACAAAGCACAACATAAACAAACGAGTAGAAGTTACTTTAGACTCGGAGCAAACTACAGTTTACACAGTAGACGACACAGGATGTAATCATACATGCAGGTAGAACTGTGTTGCAGCACAACGTTGAGATCCGGAGCAAATTTCATAGAAGTTTAATGTAAAAATAAACCTTAAAACAAATGACACACAAGATGTTTAAGTGTTCAGTCTTATATAACAACACACAAGCTAATCGAAAAGGTCTAAATAATCATTGAAGACTTATATTTTTTTGCTGCCCAAAAACAACAGAGTTGTAAAGAAAAAAGACAACAGAAAATGTCAAAGTGAATCGTTTCTAAACATTAACTAGTTGTTATAAAGGGCAAAGAGTTTAGCAAAGCCTGGAAAAATGTGCAACTATACAACAGCAATGTTTAGTACCTTAAGGTAAAATTATTTTAATTTAGACAATCAGTCTCTCAAATGAATGAAATGACTGATGAATGTGAGATCTTACAGCAGCCTCCACAGTTACTGGCACCCCTGGAAAAGATGTGCAAACCTACAGCAACTCCTATTATTCAGATCAATGTAAAACAGGACAGCATTGTCATGAAAGTCTGATGGATTTAATGTATGTATGTACTGAAGCTTTCCATTGCATTTTCTTTCCTGTTTAGACTTCTGTTGTAAACTGATTGTGGTTTTGGCGAATTCCCCTACAGGGACAATAATAAAGTGATATTGATCCACTTTTAATTGGCATTTCTTTCTTTTTATATATTTTATTTTTAGTGAAGGACAAATGAAAAGAAGACGATCCCCATTTCAATGTTAGAAGTTTCCAAAGTTTTTAAACAGTTCGTGTGGTATCTAAAAAAAATAAAAGACAGAGACTGAAGGCAAGTACACAAATATAAGCAAATAAATAATAACCATACATTAATGGGTGTCTGTTCATTTTCAGTTGGAGGATGTAGATCTAGTGTCCATGAAGATTTCTCAGTATTATCTAGTTTTAGTCTTAGTGTAAATGTAAGGCTCTCAACTATCAGTCCTCCGTTTCTGGGTAATTACCCTTTTTACTAGCAGCTAAAATAATCCTGAATATATACCTTCTGCTGGTTCCTTTAACACCACCTGAGAGTTTTCCCAAAAATATAGGGGATCCCTGGTCCCAATAACCTCCTCAACCCATTTTCTTAATTCCAGTACAGAGTTTCAGACAAATCCAGAAGACACGATGCTTCTCTGCTTTTTCCGAGCCACATGCCCTCCAGCACGAGTTATCTACCTTTGAGCTCCTCTGGGCAAAAAAAAGACTCGCACTACATTTCCCAAGAAAATGATTCCCTCCATATCAATGAGAAGGTACATTTCCAACAGTTAACTGGTTCTCTAATTTTAAATACGACTCTTTCCGCTTGTTCCCATTTCGTAGCAGCTCTGTTTTAGTAATAATATTCTTTTCTGTATATGAATCTGTAATTCTTGGTTTATTTGGTCTTTAATTCCTTTTATTTTCTGCGTAGTTTCTGGGTCTATATTGTTTTTATGTTTTTCTTTACAAGCATCCCACAGTATTGCAAGGGAGACTTCGTCAAGATCATTTTCCTGTATTTAACAATAATTAGGACTAAAATAACACGTCAGGTTGGAGTGTTGATCTCCTTTAGTCGGGAGAGGACTACAAGAAGATAGCTACTCACCTAAACTTCTCCAGATCTGCAGTCAGAGCATTAATTAAAATGTTTAAAACAACTGAAACTGTGACAAACAAGGCTGGTTGAGGACAAACGAACAACGTGCCATAAAAGCACGATAAGGAGGATGGCAAAGGAGATAAACAGAAACTCACTGTTAGAGAACTGCAGCAACGGGTGGCATCTTGGGGACATCAAGCCTCTCTAACATTCATCAGATACCATCTAGATGCCAACTGGTTGGTTAGGAAGCATGCCAGGAAAAAGCCTTTTGTCCTTCAATCACATATGTAAACATGGAATGGACTTTAAACGCCACCAGAGTTCGACAAAGAGCTGCTGTATTATCTTTTATTGGTTTATAAATCCATTTCCAATAAAGGTTAGATATCAGTGTAATACTGCGTTAGAAGATGAATTTATGTCAGGCTTTTTACCAGCGGTGTCTGCAAGTGTAGAGTGTGCTGTATTTCAAACATTCTGCCGTTATTGGAGGTCTTTCACTAAGAAGATACTGAACATCTCATACAGCTGGTCAAACAGATGCATTGTCTCACAGGAAGCATACACTTGGTAAGAGAAGAGAAAGAAAGAGGATTTAGAGAAAGATAGGGAACCTTCCAGTAGTCCAGGATTTAGGACCCGCTGGACTCTCCAATATCTATCCTCTCGTCATCCACACTGGTACCAAGGGCCTCCAGCTCTGAGCTGGGTCAGCAGCTGCCGTAGATAACATGCACACACACACACACAGGCATATTGGGACATTTCACACAGCGTGGCCCGAAATCAGGCCACATAACACGTTTACTAGCTTTTACAGTAAGACAGAATCTTACTCTCTAACTGCATGATAACTGAAAAAAGAAAACAATATGAAGAGTTTCACTGAGACAAATGTGTAAATTATAGTATTTTGAGAAATCATGTTTTGCACTGTATGATTTAAGACCCACTGTTTTCAGTACTAAATTATCTCTTGTGTGACCCCCCCCCCATCCCCAAGCCATATTCACATACACATGGAGGGCTGAGGCCTACCCACACCTTGCTTCTTTTCCATTTCAGAAATTCTGCTGTTTACTACTTTGGTTTGGATCATGATTCTGTTCATGAGTTTGGGCCAAGCACCAGCTGACCTGCCACCTGACCTCAGAATACTTTGGTATACGGTTGAGTTTATGATGACTCAGCAGCAGGTTTGGAGACCTTAGCTATACTGCCACATTTGTCTTAGACAGAAAAGAGCTTGTCATGAAATTTACTTTCGAATGAAGCACGCCATGGCATTGAGACACATTTGCTGCAACATCTAACTCCTGGGAATATTGTCAGCTATCTGATATATTTCCCTCACTTTCTTCCTGTAGAATAATGGGAAACTTAATTTTTGTCTGCCAGCAACTTTTGCTGCTGAACCTCTATAATCCTCTGCTGTCAGAGAGACATTCACAAGCGCTAATGATCAGTTCATTAAGTGGATTTTCTCTGCTGCAACTGGCTGCAACTGAGTTTTTTCATTTAGATTTTGTCAGGATTAACACAACGTAATACTTCACATACTGATGTTTAACAGAGGTTGTATTCACTAAAGACCTGTTCAGGACCAGTTTAATCTGTCTAACTCTGATAAACAGATGAGTAACAAATTAAAAGAAAATAACAGCACAAATCAAAGAAAAACACACCATTAATAACTTTATAAGGGATCAACTATGCTTGTTGAAATAAGCTCTAACAGATGAGTCGGGGATATTTCTGCATATTGTTTAATGGTTGAGTTTTTGCAAGTCCATTTTTATTGATAGAGAGTGAAAATGACTACATTATTCACACTTTTCAGGTCTTAAGGGCCTTCAAAGGGTTAACATCTAGTGACTGCAGCATAACACACATTTACTTGCCTATCTACGTGTTTGAGAGCCATGTCATATGTACTAAAGCTCTATTGTTTCCTCCATTTGTAGCTCGTTTATCATTTGAGAAACTTTGGATGAAAAGGCAGACCTTTAACCGAATCTGCTCAGGTCATGTCAGTGGGGAAATCCAAAGCCTCAATGCCTACACAGGATAATTACATTTGGTTTAAACATACAGGTCCTTCTCAAAATATTAGCATATTGTGATAAAGTTCATTATTTTCCATAATGTCATGATGAAAATGTAACATTCATATATTTTAGATTCATTGCACACTAACTGAAATATTTCAGGTCTTTTATTGTCTTAATACGGATGATTTTGGCATACAGCTTATGAAAACCCAAAATTCCTATCTCACAAAATTAGCATATCATTAAAAGGGTCTCTAAACGAGCTATGAAACTAATCATCTGAATCAACGAGTTAACTCTAAACACCTGCAAAAGATTCCTGAGGCCTTTAAAACTCCCAGCCTGGTTCATCACTCAAAACCCCAATCATGGGTAAGACTGCCGACCTGACTGCTGTCCAGAAGGCCACTATTGACACCCTCAAGCAAGAGGGTAAGACACAGAAAGACATTTCTGAACGAATAGGCTGTTCCCAGAGTGCTGTATCAAGGCACCTCAGTGGGAAGTCTGTGGAAAGGAAAAAGTGTGGCAGAAAACGCTGCACAACGAGAAGAGGTGACTGGACCCTGAGGAAGATTGTGGAGAAGGGCCGATTCCAGACCTTGGGGGACCTGCGGAAGCAGTGGACTGAGTCTGGAATAGAAACATCCAGAGCCACCGTGCACAGGCGTGTGCAGGAAATGGGCTACAGGTGCCGCATTCCCCAGACCTGGGCTACAGAGAAGCAGCACTGGACTGTTGCTCAGTGGTCCAAAGTACTTTTTTCGGATGAAAGCAAATTCTGCATGTCATTCAGAAATCAAGGTGCCAGAGTCTGGAGGAAGACTGGGGAGAAGGAAATGCCAAAATGCCAGAAGTCCAGTGTCAAGTACCTACAGTCAGTGATGGTCTGGGGTGCCGTGTCAGCTGCTGGTGTTGGTCCACTGTGTTTTATCAAGGGCAGGGTCAATGCAGCTAGCTATCAGGAGATTTTGGAGCACTTCATGCTTCCATTCTGCTGAAAAGCTTTATGGAGATGAAGATTTCATTTTTCAGCACGACCTGGCACCTGCTCACAGTGCCAAAACCACTGGTAAATGGTTTACTGACCATGGTATCACTGTGCTCAATTGGCTTGCCAACTCTCCTGACCTGAACCCCATAGAGAATCTGTGGGATATTGTGAAGAGAACGTTGAGAGACTCAAGACCCAACACTCTGGATGAGCTAAAGGCCGCTATCGAAGCATCCTGGGCCTCCATAAGACCTCAGCAGTGCCACAGGCTGATTGCCTCCATGCCACGCCGCATTGAAGCAGTCATTTCTGTCAAAGGATTCCCGACCAAGTATTGAGTGCATAACTGTACATGATTATTTGAAGGTTGACGTTTTTTGTATTAAAAACACTTTTCTTTTATTGGTCGGATGAAATATGCTAATTTTGTGAGATAGGAATTTTGGGTTTTCATGAGCTGTATGCCAAAATCATCCGTATTAAGACAATAAAAGACCTGAAATATTTCAGTTAGTGTGCAATGAATCTAAAATATATGAATGTTAAATTTTCCTCATTACATTATGGAAAATAATGAACTTTATCACAATATGCTAATATTTTGAGAAGGACCTGTAGGAGGAGGAAAACAATATGTTCTATATTTAAAAATAGAAAAGTGTTTAAGTACAGTATACACAATTCTTAGGTGATATTCAAATAAAAGTACCTACCGTTTGGACAGAAGTGCAAGTGCCTAGCAAAAGCTTTGTCTACTTCAAGGAAGGCTTTTGTTAAAACCAATTCAAGATTGTCTTCTTCTGCCAGAATGTCCCTGAAATAAGATCAGAATTATTAGCAGCTGGACGTTAAAGTCTTTATTTCCCAGACAGACATGAAAAGTATGTGTACAATTCGCTTACTTGATGAATTTCTCCATGTATTTTTCACAGAAGTCAGCTGCTTCTGCTCCACCGTGCCCATCAAACAAAGCAAAGTACAGGATGTTGTCAGACATTTGGGAGACCTGGAACCGGTCCTCATTCTCCTTGCGCTGACCAATTAGGGAAACACACCCTATCTTAGATAAGCTAACTTTGGGAATGGGTTTGCCATAACGAATGCTCGGGGGGAGCATGATGGGCTCATCAATACGATCATCCCAAATGCCAAAGGAATCCCAGGTTGTAAGGTGGCCACTACTGTCTGTGTCAAAGCGTGTGTTGCTGTATCGCCTCCCAGAAGGTCCATAAAGTTGTCTGCAGAGGAATGGGAACTCTGTTTTGTTGCTATCAAGCTGAAAGGGCAGTTGATCAATAGCCTTCTGTAACAGACCACTACAACTGACTTTAGAACCACTGCACCTGGCCAGGCGCACAAGGCAGGAAGCTGACATCCCCTTGAAGACACTCACAGAGGGCGGACCAGATGCAGAGGTAAAGAAATGTTCAAACACTGAAGAGAAATAAGCACAATTAAACATTTTAATTAGGATCGTTATAACCAAAACGTCCATAACATCGGTATAACCCTTTTCAGGATAAAAAAAAAAAATTCATCTCACCGTGTCATTGAAGACATCTGGTATTTACAATTTGTATCATAAACACCAACACAACAAGAGTTCTTTGAACTACATTACCAATTTAGGAAAGAATAAATATATAAAAACTGTTAAGCCACAAGCAAGCAGACCTCCAGGAAAGAAAACACAAAATCTTGGGCAAGAAAATACTACTGCTAAGGACGGAAACTCAACAAACTCGCCTTTACCATATGGAGCAAAAACAAAGTAAAATAAAGGAATGAAAGTGTGTGAATAGGGGACACGAACAATTCAATTCAATTCAGTTTATTTCTATAGCGCCAATTCACAACACATGTTGTCTCAAGGCACTTCACAAAAGTCAGGTTCATACATTCCAATTAATCCTAATCATTGAACAGTTCAGTCAGATTCAGTTATTTATTCAAATTGGTTAAAAAGTTTTTCTATCTATGGAAACCCAGCAGATTGCATCCAGTCAGTGACTTGCAGCATTCACTCCTCCTGGATGAGCATGTAGAGACAGTGGACAGTCACTGGTGTTGACTTTGCAGCAATCCCTCATACTGAGCATGCATGTAGCGACAGTGGAGAGGAAAAACTCCCTTTTAACAGGAAGAAACCTCCAGCAGAACCAGAACCAGGCTCAGTGTGAGCGGCCATCTGCCACGACTGACTGGGGGTTTGAGAGAACAGAGCAGAGACACAAAAAGAACAAAGAAGCACTGATCCAGGAGTACTTTCTATGGGAAGGAAAAGTAAATGTTAATGGATGTAACTCCTTTAGTCATTTCATCTAGAAAGAAAGAACAGATAAACTCTGAGCCAGTTTTCAAGGTTAGAGTCTGAAAGATAGAACATAGAGTTAGTCACAGTAGAAGCTCAGTCAGTAGCCATGTCTAGGAGAGAGAAAGGGTTAAACACTAAAAGACAGGGCCATGTGGATCATCTGTAGAAGGTGAGCATTAAGTTGTTGTCAGCAGAAGCTCGGACGATTCCCCTCTCCAGAAAGGTGTCACAGGTAGACACAGAGCCAGGCCAGGTGTAGCTTCTAGGAAGAGAAAAGAGAGAACAAAGTTAAAAGCTGAAATAACAGCAAATAATGTAAAATTGGAGAGTAGTGTGAGAATGTAGCAAAGAGGGTGAAAGTGGTCATTATGTCCTCCAGCAGCCTAAATCTATAGCAGCATAACTACAGAGATAGTTTCAGTTCAGATTATTTAGTTAAATGGTGCTTATTTACAACAATGTCGCCTCGAGGAACCCCACAAAGGGTCCCACTGATGGTCATTGTTATACTAAAAACCACAAGGATTGGGATACCTCCCTCTGTCAGACTGATTATAACCATTGGAAAAGAGAAGGGGTCATACAGGTAGCAGAAATGGAGGGTGTGTTTGCACCTAAACCATAACACCAGGTTATGAGCAGTGTAAATAATTGACTCAAATTATCTCAAAACATTCCTGCAGCCATGAAATCCCAAGGTGCTCTTTAAATGACAAGGAGAGCAAGCAGTGGTGAAAATTATGAAATGATGTCGTTACATCATGTTTGATTTAAGGTGATTTACTTTTTCAGGAAGTTTGCTTGTGTGTTGTTGCTCTTTGTTTACAAATGCATTTTAAATTTAACATTTACATTCAGGAGCTCCTTTCATTCAAAGCAAGTAACGGCCCAGGAAAAACAAGTCTTAGTAAATACTCCTGGCATGAATATGTTAATTGAGGGGTCCAGTTAACTGACAGAATCGGGTTAAATTGTACCAGGTTCTTACTGGTTTGCATTCTTAATTTATTTTTATTAGATGCTTTATTAACTTCCTGTAAAATGGAGCAGGGAAACTGGGATCTCCCACTACGCTGATTGGTAATATTTATGGTATTAGGGTGTACTACCCAAATGCTGGAGAGGATATTTTTTATGTAAATCTGAATTTTGTTGTATTTATTAGAATTAACACAGGAGACACTCTAAACTACAACATTACCGCCTGGAAACTAAATGATCTAAACAAGATTCAACAACGTCCTTTCTAGAATGACCGTCTTTAAATGACGCAGACATCCCACTGTTGTTAAATACAACGCTGAAGCTGTACTTTACCATCTACTACAGTCAGACAGCTCAAAGCTGGACACAAAACCACAATAACAACAGATTCCTTTACCCAACGTACGACTTGTCAAACCTGTATTCGTAAAACATTTTAAAAAAATTGCTATTTATTAACTTTCGCGAACAGAACAAAAACAACACAAAACATAAACGTTGTTTTAGAGAACATAGAAGTGTGAATTTAGTCTAGGTTTTAATATTTTAGATTTTCAACCCTAGCCGAGATTCCTTACTCAATTTAAGTGAGAAGCTAGCTTTATCGGCATGCTAGCTGCTAACATTTGCAGTACAAATCTGGCATAAGCATTATAAGATAATTGCATTACTTCATGCGTTCGATAAACAAATAACATGCTCTAAACATAACAACAAATAAACTCTAAACCAATAAGACACGTCAGTAAAAAGGTCGCTCGTCTTTTTCAGTCTTGTGCATTAGCTAGTTAGCAAGCAATCTAAGTGGCTACCTTTAGCTTGAGAGAAGCAGTTTACATAAGCATAGCAACACCAACCTACTGAGCTTTCTGTTGTGTGTTTAAAGTCATACCTTGGATCTATTAAAACAATAACTGTAGACCTGAATCCTTTCTACTTCCCGAAGAGCGACTGAATGCAAACGAGTGAAAACCTCCGCCCTCCTCTTGGTGTTATCAAACAAGGCCTCTTCTTCTTCTTCTTCTTTTTGAGATTTTTTTCGGCGGGTGGCATCAAACGTCGCCATCTACTGTGTCTGGGACAGAGTACAAGGCCTCTTATGTGACCAATCAGCGTTTATCTCGTTTCACGCCCCGCACACAGCGCTTTCAATTGGCCCAGTAAGTTATGACTGACAGAGAATTGCACCAATCAATACGCCCCGTCTGGTGTCTGCCGTAGAAAGTAAAAAAAAAAAAAGAAGGGCTTTATGACCTGGTCGAATAAATATCTGAGTTTATGTGAGAGTAAAAGGAAAAATAACACTTATTTAGCCTAGTTATTTCCATTTATCTGCCTGTATTTTATTAACAGTGAGAATGTTGACCAGCCCCTTTGTTTATCACCCACAACTGCTTCAGTATTTTGAGACTTGACTGTTTACTTAAATTTTCTTTTAGCCCTGAAAGAATTTAGGGTTAAAGGGAGAATAATCCAAACCTATTCATGCATTGTTCTTTTACTGGGCAAACTGCCCTCCAGTTTTAAGCTTTTCCAGAAGACAGACATGTCTTCTGGAAAAGCTGGCACCCCTAATAAAGATGTGTGAAAAGTCGTAAAATAAACTCATCTTCTATTGCAGTAGGTTAATGCCATGAAATGACACAGAGGCTACATTTTCTTATTGTTCTTTTAGCCACCGACTATGAGTCTGGGCAAGGAGACTTATTTCTTTACCACGACACAGATTAAGCAGGATTGTAAAGGAGGTACATATAAATTCTTCATAGATGACTTTTAGAGAACTGTAGCAAAGAGTGGCATATTGAGATAACCAAATCTTCATTCCAAACATTAGACAGTATCTACATGTCAACTGGTTGTTTGACAGCCATGCAAGGAATACTTTCTGCATGTGAAGTTTACTCAACTGTTACCATGTGCTTCTCAACAACGGTGGGTCTCTTGTGAAAAAAGGATAATAATGTGCAAAAGCAGCTCATACTCCCTGTTAAGTATGGTGGAGAATCTGAGATGCAATAGGCATGTTTCCCTTTCAATTCCTTGTTAAGGAGCACAGCATGATGAACCAGGGATTTTATATTAAGATCTGGTGACTTTGGACTTAAAACTGAAAATGGGTCATCACTTGGTCTTTCAACAGGATACAGATCAAAACATCAACAACAAGTCATCTATCTTAAGTACATCTTCCCCTTACAGCTTCGCAGTCTCCCTCTCATTGACACACATTAAACTGACTCTAATTAATCTTCTCACCCGAGCATACTTTTATCATTGTAGGTTCTGTTCTGCCTGCTCCCTACTCTCACCACACATCACAATGTAATCTGCAAACATCAAACTCTGTGGAGATTCTTGATTGACCTCAGAGCTGAAATTGAAACATATATTGTGATGCATCTCAGAATGTGGCTTAAAATGTATTTATACAACTAACATGTACACAACATAACTCAATTTCTTGTGAAATAATATTCCGGTAATTAAAGGAAGTTTATTAGACTATGTACTGAAATTTCAAAATGAGATGAAGAATCTTATTAGTAAGAAGTATGTCAGGGTGTCCTCCTCTTGTTCTTCCCGTTCCTTCACAACCCAACCTCAGACAAGTGGAAGACAATAAAGGGATGGATGGACGGTTTTTAAAACTATCCAGTCCATATTCATTGTATTACTTTGTATTTCAAGTGTTTGTCATGTATTTGTATTGATTGTTGTTGTATTTTATTGCCACAGTACAATAATGTGAAATAAACCTAATCTGAACAGAAATTCTGCCTCTAGCTTGTAGACATGGAACCTATATTGGTGGAAAACAGGTTTAAAATTGGCCCCATATTGAATTGTCCACTGGTTACATGATGTCCTTGTGTTGATTTGCTCATATACATAGCTTTAAAACATAAGGCTACCATCATCATGCTTCATATATGGACTCTAAATGTCAGTCAGTCACTCATTTTCTATGCTTCTTCCGTAATGGGTCGTGGGGAAGCTGGTGCCTATCTCCAGCAGTCCATGGGCGGGAGGCGGGGTACACCCTGGACAAGTTGCCAGTTGTTGTGGAATTTTCTTATCAAAGTGGGTAGAAGTTGACTCATAACAAGAGAAAATCCGGACTTTGTCTTTATAAGTTTTATTCAAAGGCATTCAGCGTTTGAATGACTCTGTCACCGAGCAAGTCAGTTGAAACAGAGCCCCGATCAACATTTACACACAGTATTTATACCAGAACATGACAGTGTTATCTCAACTGCAAAGAGTCTGTGTTTTATGACCCAAACCCTTCTTGAGTTCAAAGGTGACAAGGTTATCTAGGAACAGACCTAACTGCCCTTCCTGACATTGTCCTAAAGATGGGTCTGAACCATTAAACTTCTGATAATGGCTTTTACAGCTTCTTCCTCTAACACAGATGTTCTGAGGAGTAAAAAAGGTTATACACTGTGAAAATGCTTACTGCAAGAATTTCCATCACACTCCCTTCTTCTGATTACAAGATAATCACAACTAAAGGAAAATTCTTCAAAACCATCACCCCTCTCAGCTAACAGATAATCCAAAGCCATTCTAGTTTGCAAACTCATAGTTCTTATAGCCTGCTGCTCCGTAGTTAGAACAGTGAAACCTTCCTCAGATAAAGCAGTAAGATTAAAAGTTAACACAAAAGGATCTGGAGCCAAAGATCATGAAATAGTATAAGGATCAGTTCTGATAGGACATGACTCAAATTTATGTCTGTTGATTAAAGCACATAAAACAGATATAATAGCTTCGCAACCTACTGTCTTCCCAAGGAAATAAAGTGTGCTTTCCTCCTGTGTAATACAAATATCTGGATCTTTAATCGGATTTTTATTACCCCGAAATCTATAAAGAGTTCCTGTAGACGCACATGTTAAATTAGTCTCACTAGAAAATCTACTAACATTTCTGCTTTTTCTTACAGTATAATTCCTCACCCAAGGAAAAATGACCTCCACCAACCGGTTATCTGGAAAGAAAGTAGCTAGGGTATAAGCAGTATCAATAGGAACTGGTACCAAAAATGGTTGATCATTAATAGCACGTGAAATCAAACAACAAACATAGCAACCATCATTTCTTATCTTCCTCACAGTTTGATGCATTAGTTGCCACCAAACATTATCAGTATGATCATAGTAGTCAGAAAAGTGATGAATCTCTCTTTGAATCTGCTGATGAGTATTATTAGTCAGATTAACCACACATTGTCTTTGCTGTACCTTTTCCCAAAATGAACACAAGAGTTATAAAAATACTTGCAATACCAATCATTAGCGTCAGAACAGACCATCTTCCGTTTAATTGCATCGTGACCTTGAAGTGGAATGTCCTTTCTTCTGGTACTGAAAGCAAACAGTTTTTCCCAAAGAAAACAAATTATAAACACAACTTAAAAAACAAAAAAACAAAAAATCCTGCTGTCTCTCCTGAGTGGCTTCAAGCTGCCTGTCACCAGTCTGGTACAGGTGGGCGGTCGTAGGAAGCTCCTCTAGAAATATATTTAGAAACAGGAACTCTAACCTGCTGGACGTTAGGCTTCCATAGTCCAACTAAACAACGGTGGAAATGAACACATTCAAATTTGTAATAATACCATAATGATAAATATCAAGCAATAAACATAAAAGTTTGATAAAAGCATCCGAGATATCGTGTGCAGTGAGGCAAATGACCTTATGATTTCTAACTTTCAGGCAATGCGATGGCCTTAAGTAGATTCTGAAATAACGTTGCACTGCCCAAGAGATTGTTGTGCCCTTGTAAGAACAGTGTTCTTCAACCACCTCTTCAATCACTCGCCAGTGATCAGCTTACAGTTCTTTATCTTGTGGTGGTCCGCTGTCCTCACACCTTTCAGCCGTGGATGATCCAGTTAGAAGATGACTTGTCCTGGAAGCCAGTTGAAGCTGGATGAGCTAGAGCTTTCCTGCAGCTTTCCTGGGTGTCTAGTAGGATCTGATATGGGCCATTCCAGCCCTGGACTTCCTGTGTTTTCTCCTAGATTCTCTGAGCAGAATCCAGTCGCCGGGAATAAAGGACTGGAGGGTGGAAGTGGCTGTTTCTGGTAATGCAGCCTTCACCATCTGTGAAACTTGAGAAAACACAGTGGACAGGTTTTGACAGTAAAACAACATCCTATCTTCACACAAAGATGTGGAAGAAAATGATCTTGGCAATGTCCCCATGTCCAAATTAGGAGACCTGCCACACAGCACTTCAAAAGGACTGAGATTTGTCTGTGTCCTTTGTCTCAATCTCATATAAGTGAGAACAATAGGCAGGGCCTTCACAATGCTTGGCTAATTTTCAATTCAAAGTCCCATTCTCAAACCTAAGTGCTTAACTACATGAACTTCATTAAAACATCCAACAAAATCCAAAGAATTGATCTTCTGACTTCACCTGATATACTAGCAGTGACCATCAGCTAAATATTCTGAATATCAAAAATGTGACATGATGTTTGTGGAAGGCCTGATTACAGGTCAATATTTCATAGTTTCAGAATACCCAAAAATAATTTCAAAAATGGTCTAATCTGTGGAGATGTAAAATTTCACAAAAGAATCAACACCATAATTTCAGAGAGGTTTTCAGAATGTGGTCTTAGGGAGCTATGCACCATTTATATAAACATAGTACAACGTCTCTCTCGCATTGTCAATAAGTCCTCACTGGAGGTCTGAGCTACCCTTTTTCCCAAGAGTGCAAAAACTTTTGGAACCCCATGTTACTTTATTCTGACATTCCCCTCTTCTGGCGCAGGGTCCAACCCATGCGACAATCCAGCAAAAAGTTTGTACAAAAATGTTTAGTAACCAAGATCACATAACCTAGAACCAAAGAAATGAATTCTGACATAACTATGTGTCACTATGAATTTAACGAAAGCAACATAAAGAAAATCCAGATGTTTTTAACTGCAATTCAGTTCCATTAACAACAAAACACAAACTTTAATTATTCAGTTCATCAATGTCTCACTTAGAAATGAGTCACATATCATCCTGATTTGTCTTGTACAAAGATGAGTATTAGATTAATGGACATCTAATGTAATTCAGATGCATAAACCCTACAAATTTGAATTTAATAAATAATTCCCACCAAGTATAAAGTAATGACTCAGATTCTTTATCAAAAATATATTCCTTACTTTTGGCATATCTTGAATTGTCAGCTAGCTTAATGGCACCAGGGAAACTTTCAATCTAATAAATCACCAATGATTCTGCTTGCAAAACTAATTCTTCAAACTAGTTTAAACTATTTCATTAACCTTTTAATAATAAAACACATAAATCCAAGTCATCCTACATCCTTAATCATTATACAAAAAAAACATGTTTTTAAGGCAACAATCACTACAAGCATTTTGATTCTATTGTCTCTTAAACAATGTTAAAACTCAGGAATGGAGGTGCTGAGCGTTACCATGACAACAAAGGCGTGAACCAACCTGGTAGGTGGGCGGAGTCAGGCAGAACTAACCTCTGATTGACAGCCTCAGAAACAAGCTGCTTCTTAACTCTCCTGAAAACTCAAAAGTTTAATCAATCTGGGATTTAGAAACATTATTCTAAACATGGATTATTGTTTCATGCAACATATAATCAAACATTTATTCCAACAAAACAAAGACAAAACATCAAAGACAGACAAATGGCCAAATTTGAAGCTTCAAGAATTCAAAGAAATTTTTAACAATCTCTTTTCAGAATATGTTTTCTCAGCCATATCTTTTAATGCTATAATTGATCAATTTTGTTATGACAATCTTCAGGATCCTTTTTAAAAAAATGAGTGCACATAGTCCAAAAAATCACAGCTGTATTGCAGAATTTCAAGTTAAATGCAAAGAAGTATTTTTAATTTAATTCAAATTCAAAGATACTTTATTGATCCCCGAGGGGAAATTAGAAAAGTCGGCATTGACATTTTTATGTTATACCAAAACTAAACAAACTGCAGTGTTTGACTTAATCAGAAATTAAGATAAGAAGCTTGTCTCCAAACTGGACTTTTTCCCACATAGTGTTTTAAAAAGAACAAACATAATTTTCTTTAATTTGGGCTATTTAAATTTTGAGAGTTGGGGATAAAATTATTACTAGAACCCCTCTTTAATAATCCAAATGCTGATAAATTTTCCAATATTTTATCTCTTAGTAATCTGAAATCACCTTGTGTACCTTTGTACTCATATGTATTCTTTTAATCTTTAAACCCTAAGAAATCAAACAAGGAGACTTGAGTTTGAGCCGACCATCCTCTTACTGTTAAGAGGGCCTTTATTTCTTTTCTTTTCCTAAAATAAAGGATTTTACTTGTCTTGATTCTGTTATAAAAATCCCAACCTTGGTTCCAAAACTAAACTCTTCAACCCCAATCTGTGTTCCCCAGAGTAGAAATTTTTAGTATTATTGCTTTTCAAAGCCACCAAATGACTGGAACTCATCATTGGCTTAGATCTGTTTTAATAAGTAATCGGTCTACCTTTAATTAAATATTATAATTTTATGGACCCAAAATCTATGGCTTACGGGCTTCAGGTGTCCAGGAACCACAAGTTGAATACTACTGCATTAAACAATGGTGTTAACTTTCTGCAGAGATTGAAGGATTGGCTAAATATATTATTTCTGCCTGGACAATAATCAGATTTAAAATTATTAGTTCACAGCTCCTAATTTACCTCAGATCATATTTGCTCCTAACCCAGTTCATAAGAAGCTTCAGACAAACATTATGCTAAAAAGCCAAAAACAAAACAAAAACCAGATCTGTTTTAAAATAAAGAAAAAGCATGCTTAAAAAACTTGTTACTGTGGTGGAAAATAACTCCACGGTTCTGAAGGCCTTTTCATGCAGAGTCTTTTAGGAAGCATGAGATTAGTTTAATTTTTGTGTGGTACCACTGTCCAATCAGATTCTCTCTAAATAACCCAATTTTTCATACTCATTTTAAAGGTTTGTTTTACCAAGGGAAATGTGTTTAACAAAACCAATTACTCTCAAAAGTTTTAAAAGTTTTTATCTGGTGATATCTTAGAAAACAACTAGTGTTTTAATAATATTTCTGTGCAACACAGAACTGATCAGGTCCTTTCCTTCTCCAAAGGGAGAAAAAAGAACCTGCAGAACCAAACCTTTCATAGTTTTTGTCAGGACCTGATATAAGGTACAGTATAAATCAACACGCTGCATGAATCAGAAGAGGGAAGAAAAAACCTAATATAACTTCTTCCCAGCAGCTGCTGTGAAAAACAATGAATTTGTACTTTCCATAAGCGTCAGTTAGCACTTGCGGACAAAAACTGCACCAAACTGTAAATACTGTGTCAGAAACTGTATGAAGACCATCTGCAGTAGAACTAAGCCTGTTTTAATGAGGTCTCTACCCATTAGATTTATGGAATACAAACTCTGACAACAGAAAATAATATCTGAAGGAGAAACCCATCAGGTTTTACGCATTCGCTGGGTTTTAAAAATGCTCCTTCATGAGATCTGTCCTGAGAATAACATAGAAACACTTGGTTACTGCTGAGTTTTGGAGATGTTGTAACTTCCTCTGCATTTTCATAACTTTTAATAACTAGAATAATTGACCCTGAATATTACACGATGAAAGAGAACTTGTTTCTCTAAAAGAATTAACTGGAAAGTATCAAATGAGTTAAGTTATCACCCTTTTAAAGATACTTTTCTAACCCTAAAATAATATTTTAACCCGCTATATCTGTCAACGTCAAGCAAGCATCACATGAGCAGCGGTTAATAAGCGTTCTTCATTGCAGAAAATAGGAAGAGATTTATGCAAATGTGTGTGTGTTTGTACGTTACCCCCATCAGTTTCTAAATCGCTCCAGAGTCAGACTGTCACACACAGTCCTCTATCAGTCCAAAAAACAACCAGGCCCTTCCCCGGTCTGTTGGTGAGACATTCAATCATTCTTTGTCCACTTTAACTTCTCCAGGAGGGAGAAAGAAGAAACTTTGCTCCGGTTTCTCTTCTGCCCGAATAAGATGCTTTCATTATAAATCCAGTGTATCGCTCTTCTGGCTCTTGCAAACAGCATGGATCGTTGTCCATCTCAGTGGGTCCAGACTTCTTCTGAGCTTTGTTTTTTTTTTTTTTTCTTGTAGAAAGTCACACTGCGATTTTCAACATGCAGGAAGGCAGATCTCTCTCTTTCAGGCTGTGCTGGAGAAGCATCTCTGGCGGAGTAGCCATGGAGAAGGGCAGGTTTCTAATATCCAGACTCAAAAACGCAGATGTTGAACTCAAATCCCATATATGTGCGTATTTGTGTGTGAGAGAGGCAGAAGAAAAGTTTAGTATAGGTTCAGATTTTGCACAAAGAAATATTATCAGTCAGTCAGTCAATTGTCCCCCTGCCTGTCACTTCCTTCCACAACATGAACTATACTCCTTTCTAAAACAACTTTCTTTTCGCATCTCTAATGTCCCTTTTCACTTTTACCTTCTTTTCCGACTGATCGCAATATTTAAGACAAACAAAACTTCCTTCAGGAAAGTTTTAACTCTTTAACCCCTTAATTGATGCACTCTGTGCTTTTTAATCTTTTTCTCATGTTTTTTTATTTTTCCATCGACTGTTTTACTTGAAACTATTTAAACTATTTAACTTATTTACACTCAAACTTCCACGCTGTGAAAAACCAAACTTATCTTCCAAATTAAAGCACATTTCACACAATCATCCCCACTTTTTCCTTTCATTATTTTATAAATCAGAGTATGAAGAAGGAGACACCCCTGATGCCTCAAGGTTCCGGAACCATTTTTTTTTACCTGTCCAGCGGCACGTCTGCCCTCTGGATTTTCTCCTTTATGAGGTGTAGAAAATTGCTAAAAACCACCCGCAAAACCCTGTGTTTTGCTTTATCCCATTGTTACCAATGAGAACCTCCCTGCCATTCCTTTGCAGGGTAACTGGGCCCTCAGCTGATGTCCTCCCTCTCGCAACTCTGGAACCTAATTAATTAGTTAGGAGATGATGGTTAATGTATAATAAAAAATAATAATATACATTATATCATATAGAGCAACTTCTCACCCAGATATATTTGTAGACAATTAGTTCGGATCCAATCGTCCAGAAGCCGCAGGCGGGCACCCGGACTCCCCTCCGTAAAATGGAGGTGGACTGAGAACAACTCTCAGGCTGGCCAGGCGTCCGTGTCCCATCCTGCGGTCTCCTCTGGCACGTCAGATCCTGTTTGTGACGCTAAAATTGTTGTGGAATTTTCTTATCAAAGTGGAGAGAAGTTGACTCATAACAAGAGAAAATCCGGACTTTGTCTTTATAAGTTTTATTCAAAGGCATTCAGTGTTTGAATGACTCTGTCACCGAGCAAGTCAGTTGAACAGAGCCCCGATCAACATTTACACACAGTATTTATACCAGAACATGACAGTGTTATCTCAACTTCAAAGACTCTGTGTTTTATGACCCAAACCCTTCTTGAGTTCAAAGGTGACAAGGTTATCTAGGAACAGACCTAACTGCCCTTCCTGACATTGTCCTAAAGATGGGTCTGAACCATTAAACTTCTGATAATGGCTTTTACAGCTTCTTCCTCTAACACAGATGTTCTGAGGAGTAAAAAAGGTTATACACTGTGAAATGCTTACTGCAAGAATTTCCATCACACAGTCCATCGCAGGGCAACACACAAGCAACCATGCCGACACCTAAGGGCAATTTAGAGAGACCAATTAACCTAACAGACATGTTTTTGGGTTGTGGGAGGAAGCCGGAGTACCCGGTGAGAACCCACACATGCACGGGGAGAACATACAAACTCCATGCAGAAAGACCCCCGGCCGGGAGTCGAACCCAGGAACTTCTTGCTGCAAGGCAAAAGACTCATGTCTTGCCACCTTCCCCGATAGTTTAGACCTACGAAGAAAATAGGATACTTTAGCCATGTGCTTTTAGCTGTTGCCAGAAACTCCTGCATTCCCTTTATTGTTGCTGTGAACCTCTTGGTTCCACTTGTCTTCTCGTCTGATCATCAGTGTTGGAGGGCCTTCCAGTTCTGTTGTCAAATATTTTCTCCCCCTTATAACTGTCTTCACTGCATTCCCTTTAATATCTAAAATCTTGTCTTTTGTACCCTCCTCCTGACTGATGCCTCTTGACATTGATCAGAAACCATAGGTAGGCGGCACAGTATGGACCCTGCTAAGAGCTCGGGATGCAGCTTACAGATCAGGTGACCGACTGTCCTACAGTAGGGCCCGGAGAGAACTGAGAAAGGGAATCCAGCAGGCTAAACAAAGGTATAAGCAGGACATCGAGGAGCACCATAACGACAGCCCACGCAGTATGTGGAGAAGCATCAGATCCATCAGAACCTATAAGCAGAGCGACCAGCAGCTCAACCATGACCCAGCTCTCCTTGACACCTTAAGCAGCTTTTTTGCATGCTTTGACACTACACGCAGCAGAAGTCAAGTCAAGTCAAGTCAAGTTTATTTATATAGCTTTTTTCAGCAACAAAGCACTCAAAGCGCTGTACTTGAGGAAAAACATTACAATGATACAGAAAATCAAACACAGAAAAACAAATCAAATGACACTAATAATCCTTGGGAGTTTACTGGTAACAGCTGGTTCTAATCCAATCTGTCTAATAGAGGTAATTAGCTCATTAAGTCCTCTGTGGTAAGGAATTCATCAGGTGCTAGAAGAAAAATGATAATATTAATCCTTGAGGTCGCTGGTATGAGGCAGTTGTGGTCCCATCATTCAAATAAGCTGCGTCACTGGTATAAAACAGTTTTAGTCCAAACTTTTTAAATACTAATAATGTTTGGCTGTCACTGGTATGATATAATTGTAATATAATCCTTTTAGGAAATCTAAAAAGAGGAAGGAGAAGGACTAAACACCTACCTTAGCCAGAGGTGCAGCACCAGCCTCTCGTCCTGCAGCGGCACCAATGACCTCCATTATGAGAAAGATCAACATCAACTAGGCTGCAGGTCCAGACGTGGTGTCAGGTCAGATGCTAAAACCATGTGCTGACCAACTTGCAGGGTTTTTCTTGGACATCTTCAACCATTGCCCGCAGCTCTCCATGGTCCCTCCCTGCCTGAAGTCCTACACTACTGTGCCTGTGCCCAAAAAATCAACCACCACCTGCCTTAATGATTGTGTCCTGTTGCTCTGACCCTGGTCATCATAAAGTTGTTTAATAGGATCATCCTGAAGTACATCAAGGACGCCATCCCTGCTGGCCTGGACAGCCTGCAGTTTGTCTACAGGGAGAATTGCTCCTGGATCAGCGACTTCCTCACCAACAGGCCCCAGGTGGTGAGGATTGGGAAACTCACATCTGCTCCACTTATCCTCAACACCGGCACGCCCCAGGGTTGTGTTCTCAGCCCTGCCCTCTTCACCCTATTCACACACGACTCCTCTGCAATTCACAAAACAAACATGGTTGTGAAGTTTGCGGACGACACCACTTTGGTGGGTCTCACACCTAACAATGATGAGACCCACAACAGACAGGAGGTCCTCAGTCTGACTCAGTGGCGCTCCAGGAACAACCTCATTCTGAACACCAGCAAGGAAATGATATTTGATTATAGGAGGTCCAGGAAGACTAAACATGCTTCTCTCTGCATACAGGGGGAGGTGGCGGAGCATATGGACAGAATTAAGTTCCTGGGCATTCACACACCTCCCCTGGACTGAGAAAACATCCAACCTGGAGTTACGTGAAGTCCCCCCCAGAGCCAGGTCTCAGCTAAATTTCATTATGGTGATATAATGCCAATAATGAATCTTTAATCTTGAACTGTGATCCCTCTGATGCTTTGGAAAGTTTCTGAAGAATGTGGGTTTTATACACACAGAAGATTGAATGGCAGAAAACTGGGACCCATACGGGTCCTAGCACACAGCTGTACTGATATTCCTGATGCCTTTTTGAGACCTAGTGAAACTCCTTCTGGTTTTATAAATACAGGACGTAGTTGGTCAACCCAAGTGGGTCCCATACAAGAAGCTATGTACCTGGTCAATCTGAACAAATATCCATGCAGGACCCACATTCACATGTTGGCTGGTTGGGATGACTGTACAGCTGCACACCTTTGTACCTAAAGATGTTTCAGTATTTGTATATAAATTAATACTGCTTATAGTTTTAGTTAGTACAGTTTGTAGCCATAATTAGCATTTATGTAGCAGCATTTTACCTACACATATCTAAAAAAATATTTGAGACAAATCAGTTTATAAATTCCAACATTTGAGGAGGTTTCAGATTTTATGACAGCAGCACTTCCGGCTAAGCGGACCAATCACATCTTTCCTCGCAGAAGAGTTTGGTGACTTAAGCAACGGGAGCGCTTCCTCGTTTGTTGTATGAACTGGAGAGCAGAAAACGCCCCTTCTTCAACATGCATTTGTCAAGGTGAGATTACCCACGTTCACATGCGATTAACAAGCATTATTTATCTCACAGCAGCCGTTTAGGTGACGCTGCAAACAGCCGAGGATCTAAAGGTTCCCGCTGGTTATCAGCGGCGCTGGAGCCCACAACTCAGTTAGCTGATACGTTAGCTGGTTCTGTTTTGGTCTCATTACGAAATTAAAATAGAGACATATCAGTAGACATAGGCGGGTACGTTCATTGCACTTAATTAACGCGATTGTTAGTGTAATATCTGATATGACCGCAAGGTTGGAGCGGCTTTAGTCCGATAAAGTAGAGCTAAAGTTAGCAGCTAGCCGAGCGGAGTGATTATGTTGTGATAATCCTGTGAGATAATAAACAGCAGCTCAATCACAGACACGGATGGATGTTAGAGGCTTGTTTTTGAGGATGTAGGGTCCTGTGGTTAACCGTTTCTATATAAATATAACTGACATTAGTGACAGTTGCTATGTGAATTGATTTGACTGCTGTTAAAGCTAAAATCAGGCTGAAATTCAGGTTGATTCGACCCAGACAGCACACACATATTTATTTTTAAGATATTAATAATTAGTTACCAAAGAGGTGGCCAAAAATGTCTTCCGAAACTATTTATTCAGACCAAAAGACAAAAAATGCAAGTTTTTTTAGTTGATAAAGAAATCAACCAAAACCTCTCATAATCCATAATTTCAGATGTTAATTTATAGGAGATATAAGCAGAATGCTACATTATGTCTACTTTAGGATGGCCTAGAATGAGATTTTCATGGTCTGATAATAATTAGTAAAAATACCAAAGTTTCAATGCAGCACGCTATTTACACAAAGATTAAAAACCAAATATATAACATGAAATTAATCATCTAAATGCTCTTAATTTAATGAAGAAAAGCAACAATTATTCATAATTCTAAAAAATATAATGGATTATAACAGTTATAAATGTCAAACATGACAATTTCAGTGTGTGCAAAATCTCAATCCTAAATGACTGCTTTGGATGCAGCATGTTGTAATATAATAGATTACAGTTTCAGTGCTGATATTACGCTTGGCCAGATAACAAATCAGCAACGGATGTTATTGTGACAATAATATCTGAAGTGGATGTTTTCCTGATATGAAGCAGCAGCCCTAAATGAAACGCATGTAGAACTGAAACCGTAAAGAGAAGTTTTACAGAATGGTGGTGAGACTGGCTCCACTGTGCTAACAAAACCACAAAAGACGAAGATGTTCAGAGATAAACAGCTCAGGTTAGAGACAAAGGTGGAGGCGATGCTGAGGTGGTTTGGCAATGTTCAATAGATGGATAGTGAATGTACTGAATAAATGATGTTAAATATGTTGCTTTCAGGTGTGAGGAAAAGAGGAAGACCACAGAGAAAGTACATAGATGCAGTGCAGAGGAGGATGGTTTGGATTGAGGAAGATTCAGGCAGATGGTCCACACCCTAAAGGCAGCATCTGAGAGAAGAACTATTTTTCTGCAGTTATGTGTGTCTGCAGGGATGTTTCTAGTGTAAAAACAAATCCCCAACCTTTGCTAATAAATAATCCAACATTACAACATTAACTGCTTTAAAGGGGTTTTGACCAAATAAAACACGTTTTATTTTTATTCATTCGTTTGAACCTGCTCTTTGGTCTCTCTGCTTGTTTTATTCTAGCAACAATCTTTTCAAAATTAAACACTTGCTTTATAATTAAACAGGCGTCAGGATTTAAACGGTAGTGCACAGTGACTAGCAGGCGGTTCTACTAAGGATGATGACATGGTCCTGCTGGTTTGGTTTCTCCCAGGGTTGGAATTTACATGAAGAGGAGAAAGCGGAGCTGCTCTGAGGCCTGAACAGAATCATCTCCCTCCATCTGGCCCTCACTCTCTCCGCCTCTTCAGACTGCTGCTCATTTCCTCTCCTTTCCTCAGCATGCTGTGTTGGGGGAATGCCAGGGATGGACAGCTGGGCATCGGTGAGGAGAGGAACCCTGCGTTTGAGCCCAGGAACTGCCATGTGTTCAGTGGACGAGGATTGAAGGAAGTCGCGTGTGGAGGGCAGCACACGCTGTTCCTGCTGCACGATGGTAGCGTGTACACATGTGGCTCCAACAGCTGTGGACAGCTGGGCCACAACAGAGATGGGACGTCCCCAGGTAAGCTATAAATGAGGGCGGTTATGTTCTGCAGCTTTTGCTTCAGCGATTTCAGCTGTATCATCCTGCAGAGTTGCTGGCGTGTTTGTGGAGAGGCAGCAAAGCAAATATTCTTTAAATATTTAAATGTAAAAGAATGAATTTTAAATGATTAAGTAAATTGGTAGACACAAGAAGCAGTGCAGGTGTTTATTTTCCTCTGTAGTTGGACTGTAGATGTTCAGGAAAATGTCATCTGCAGGTCGCAACAAGTCCATCATTTAATACATGGATCTGTCATGAATTAGACCTGAACCAAAACTAGAAAGTTGTTTTAAGCTGGATCTAAAAATGTTCCTACAAAGGATAAAAAGACAAGTTTGGAATTAGTTTGAAGTACTTTCCGGGGCTTTGATAAATATGGTCAAATATTGGTATTTACAGATTTTATTTATGTTCACTTGTCTAGATGTCATATCCATCTACAGGTCCTTCTCAAAATATTAGCATATTGTGATAAAGTTCATTATTTTCCATAATGTCATGATGAAAATTTAACATTCATATATTTTAGATTCATTGCACACTAACTGAAATATTTCAGGTCTTTTATTGTCTTAATACGGATGATTTTGGCATACAGCTCATGAAAACCCAAAATTTCTATCTCACAAAATTAGCATATCATTAAAAGGGTCTCTAAAAGAGCTATGAACCTAATCATCTGAATCAACGAGTTAACTCTAAACACCTGCAAAAGATTCCTGAGGCCTTTAAAACTCCCAGCCTGGTTCATCACTCAAAACCCCAATCATGGGTAAGACTGCCGACCTGACTGCTGTCCAGAAGGCCACTATTGACACCCTCAAGCAAGAGAGTAAGACACAGAAAGAAATTTCTGAACGAATAGGCTGTTCCCAGAGTGCTGTATCAAGGCACCTCAGTGGGAAGTCTGTGGGAAGGAAAAAGTGTGGCAGAAAACGCCGCACAACGAGAAGAGGTGACCGGACCCTGAGGAAGATTGTGGAGAAGGGCCGATTCCAGACCTTGGGGGACCTGTGGAAGCAGTGGACTGAGTCTGGAGTAGAAACATCCAGAGCCACCGTGCACAGGCGTGTGCAGGAAATGGGCTACAGGTGCCGCATTCCCCAGGTCAAGCCACTTTTGAACCAGAAACAGCGGCAGAAGCGCCTGACCTGGGCTACAGAGAAGCAGTACTGGACTGTTGCTCAGTGGTCCAAAGTACTTTTTTCGGATGAAAGCAAATTCTGCATGTCATTCGGAAATCAAGGTGCCAGAATCTGGAGGAAGACTGGGGAGAAGGAAATGCCAAAATGCCAGAAGTCCAGTGTCAAGTACCCACAGTCAGTGATGGTCTGGGGTGCCGTGTCAGCTGCTGGTGTTGGTCCACTGTGTTTTATCAAGGGCAGGGTCAATGCAGCTAGCTATCAGGAGATTTTGGAGCACTTCATGCTTCCATCTGCTGAAAAGCTTTATGGAGATGAAGATTTCATTTTTCAGCACGACCTGGCACCTGCTCACAGTGCCAAAACCACTGGTAAATGGTTTACTGACCATGGTATCACTGTGCTCAATTGGCCTGCCAACTCTCCTGACCTGAACCCCATAGAGAATCTGTGGGATATTGTGAAGAGAACGTTGAGAGACTCAAGACCCAACACTCTGGATGAGCTAAAGGCCGCTATCGAAGCATCCTGGGCCTCCATAAGACCTCAGCAGTGCCACAGGCTGATTGCCTCCATGCCACGTCGCATTGAAGCAGTCATTTCTGTCAAAGGATTCCTGACCAAGTATTGAGTGCATAACTGTACATGATTATTTGAAGGTTGACGTTTTTTGTATTAAAAACACTTTTCTTTTATTGGTCGGATGAAATATGCTAATTTTGTGAGATAGGAATTTTGGGTTTTCATGAGCTGTATGCCAAAATCATCCGTATTAAGACAATAAAAGACCTGAAATATTTCAGTTAGTGTGCAATGAATCTAAAATATATGAATGTTAAATTTTCATCATTACATTATGGAAAATAATGAACTTTATCACAATATGCTAATATTTTGAGAAGGACCTGTATCTGTCCGTCCGCTTGTGCTCAGGTGTGGTTTTTCCAGGTTTCTTATTTAAAACCGGACATTTCTGGAAATATTCATCATGAATTCACAGTAAACTTTACTTTTGCTTTGAGGAATTTGCTGAAAGTGACTGAGAAGTTAGAAACTGTACATGAAAAATGTGTAGGAACCAAGATGTAAGGAAGGTTTGGTACAGGCATCTGGGTGAGTCTGCAACAACAACACAAACCATGCAGGAATCGGTGGAAGCTGAGAAAATCTGGAAGCAATAAAGTTGTGACCTAGTAGCAGAAATGGGAGTGATGGACAATATTTCTCTCTATAGGTTAGCTGTTTTATTTCCTTTAACTGATCCTGGAAACATTAAAATCAATGTCTGTACGCTGTGAACATGTGCACATAATCCTGGCCAATAAAGCTGATTCTGATTAAAAGCTGTGGCATGTTTAGGATTTATCCATTCCTGCAAAGCTTCTTCGTTAAACTCTTTAGCTGAAATCTGCAGAGGAAACATAGAGTTACTGTTTGTAAGTATCTGCGTCCCTTCTGAGCGCATAAAATCTCTCTGGCACAGTTTAAATGCGTCTATCATAGTTTTATAGAACAAGTCTTGTAGCGGCAGGATTTCTAAATTCCTCTAATGGGTTGGGTTTATGAGGACCTCGTGAGTTCTGTAGGCCAAAAGATTTGGTTTGTTTGACTGCATGACATTTTTAAGAAGAGTCAATATTCCAATTGTTTATAATGTCTGTGATTCTCTCAGACATGCTGGGTATCAGGTTCTGTTCCAAATCTTGAGTGCCGGTGACCCAGTCTTGTGTTCCCTGTGCTTGGAGATAATCCCAGTTCGTAGGCTTTAGATTCTTCTTCTTTTTGAGACCTGACTACAGGTTCTCAGTGGGGTTGAGGAGTGTCCTGAACGCAGGTCCACATTTCCAATGTTCTGAGCTCCATCATCCACACACAGTCTTCCAGTTGTTCCTGGATTGTCCCATTCAGGGGAATTTTCCTGGGGCAGAATTGGAGGAAGCTCAATACCTTGGATGAGAAGCAGCCCCAGTTGTTTCATGGAACAATTCAATTCAATTCAAAAATACTTTATTAATCCCAAAGGGAAATTAAATGTTGTTGTAGCTCATTATGTAGGTTTCTTCAAAGAGCCGTTGTAGATGCTGATGGCTGTGGGCAGGAAGGATCTCCTGTAGCGCTCCGTCTTACAGCAGATCTGAAGAAGCCTCTGACTGAAGACACTGTTGTTGTAGGATAGTCTGATGAAGAGGATGCTCAGGGTTCTCCATAATGTTCTTCATTTTATGAAGAATCCGTCTTTCCACAATGATCTCCAGAGGTTCCAGAGGAGTCCCCAGAACAGAGCCAGCCTTTTTTATCAGCTTGTTGAGCTTTTTTAAGTCCCTGGCTCTGATGCTGCTTCCCCAGCAGATGATGGTAGAAGAGATCACACTTTCCACAACAGACTTATAGAAGATATGCAGCAACTTGCTGCAATCACCAAATGACCTAAGCTTCCTCAAGAAGTACAGTCTGCTCTGTCCCTTCTTGTAGATGGCTTCACAGTTGCATCTCCACTCCAGTGTGTTGTCCAGGTGAACACCGAGGTATTTATACTCCTCCACCACCTCCACTTCTTCTCCCATGATAGAAATAGTGTTTGACTTATTCCTGTTTCTCTTAAAATCTACAATCATCTCCTTTTGTTTTAGTCACGTTTAAATTGGGATGATTGTTTCTACACCATGCCACAAAGCGGTCCACCACCATCCTGTACTCAGCTTCTTGTCCATCTCTGATCCGCCCCACGACTGCAGAATCATCTGAGTATTTCTGCAGATGACAGGAGTCTGTCTTGTACTGGAAGTCTGAGGTGTACAAAGTGAAGAGGAATGGTGAGAGTACAGTCCCCTGTGGTGCTCCTGTGCTGCTGACTACCTGGTTAGACTCACAACCCTTAAGTCTCACAAACTGTGGTCTGTTTGTCAGGTAGTCTTTGATCCAGGAGATTGTTGAGGCCTCCACCTGAGTCTTCTGGAGTTTCTGACAAAGCAAATCAGGTTGGATTGTATTAAATGCACTGGAGAAATCAAAGAACATGATCCTCACAGTTCTACTGGCTTTGTCCAGATGACAGTGGGTTTGTTGAAGCAGGAGTATGATGGCATCTTCAACTCCAACTCCACAGCGATAAGCAAACCGAAGGAGGTCCTGATGGTTTACTGTTTGCTTACTCAGGTGGGCCAACAGGAGTCTCTCTAGGACCTTCATGATGTGAGAAGTCAGGGCAACAGGTATATAGTCATTGAGGACTGATGGGAGAGTTTTCTTTGGTACCGGAACAACACAGGAGGTCTTCCACAACACTGGAACCTTCTTCTGGGCCAGGCTAAGGTTGAAGAGGTGCTGCAGAATCCCACAGAGCTGCTCTGCACAGGCCTTCAGGACTCTAAGGCTGACATGATCTGGACCTGCAACCTTATTCCTATTCAGTCTCTCCAGTTGTCTCTTCACCTGACTTCTTGAGACACACAGGTGGAAGGGGGAAGCAAAGGAAGCATCAGCATCTTCTGATATGGTTGATGGCAAACATGTAGAAGGGTCTAGGGCTGAGGTGGAAGATAAAAAATGTAAGGTGTTACTGGACAGCTGTGGGTCCTGTTGGTCAAAGGAAGATGGAATGTCTGTTTGGCTGTGAGCAGGAGAAGAGGATGCTGAGCTTCTTTCTGAACTGAACCTATTGAAGAATACGTTCAGTTCATTGGCTCTGTCCAGACCTCCATCGGTCTGATCATCCTTCTGCTTGAAGCCTGTGATCTTCTTCATCCCTGTCCACACATCTCTGATATTGTTTTGCTGGAGCTTGTTCTCCAGCTTCTTCTTGTACACCTCCTTGCTGTCTCTTATCTTGACTTTAAGTTGCTTCTGTAAATTCCTCAATAATTCTCTGTCTCCCTCTATGAAGGCTCTTTTTTTCTTGTTAAGCAGGTCCTTCAGGTCACTGGTGATCCAAGGTTTGTTATTGGGGAAGCATCTCATGGTTCTGGTGGGGATGATGTTATCCACACAGAAGTTTATATAGTCGGTTACACACTCAGTCATGGCATTGATGTCCTCTCCATGTGGCTGGCACAGTGCGTCCCAGTCTGTAGCCTCAAAGCAACCTTGCAGAGCTTCTTCAGCTTCCTGTGACCATTTACTCACAGTCCTCTTTATTACAGGTTGCCTCTGAACAAGGGGCTTATATTTCGAGCAGAGAAAAACAAGATTGTGATCTGATATGCCTAGAGAAGGTCTTGCTGTAGAGATGTATGAGTCCTTGACATTTGCATAAAACAAATCCAATGTTTTGTTTTCTCTGGTAGAGCAGCTGACAAACTGTTGAAACGTTGGAAGTGTAGCAGAGAGTGAAGCATGGTTAAAATCACCAGAAATTGCCACAAAAGCAACAACTGAGCTGATGGCATCACATGCAGTGTCAGCAACAGCGGAAGGTGGAACGTAAACTGTTGCCAAAGTAACACTGGTGAACTCTCTGGGTAAATAATATGGACGAAAACTTACTGCCAACAGTTCAATATCTGGACTGCAGAGATGACACTTCACAGTAACATGTCCTGGATGACACCATCTGTTGTTCACAAGTACTGCCAGTCCACCTCCTTTACATTTGCCGCTCCTCTTTAAATCTCTGTCTGCTCGTATGGTTAAAAAGCCCGGCAGAGAGACGCTGGAGTCGGGGATATGATCCTGCAGCCATGTCTCAGTAAAACACATAATACTGCATGCCCGGTACTCTGGCTGGGTCCTTTGTAGGACTTGGAGTTCATCCAACTTGTTTCCCAACGATCTCACATTGCCCATCATAATCAACGGAAGAGATGGTTTGAACTTCTTCCTTCTCTCTCTTCTCTTAGCTCCTGCTCTGCATCCACGGCGTCTCCTTTTCAACTCATCAGGGATTTGGGGTTGTAGTTGAAGTATTATTTGAGCTTTTGAGATATTAATCAGCTGCTCCCGGTTGTAAGAAACAACCCCGTTGCCATGGCAATGCATCATAACAAATGTCCAAAAATAGAAAGTATTAAGAAAAATCCTCCAAGCTGCACAGCATCCGACACCGGAGTGGACAGTCATCCAAAAAAAATCAACTATATCCACCACAAGAGGAATAGTTTCCAAAAAAGAATAAATCAGAATCAAAAGTAACAGAGCTACTCCAACCTGCTGCCACCTTGAGCGACACAAATCTAGAATTGAACCAGAAGTTTAAACTGATCAGATTTCACAGGAATAAAAAAAATTCATAAATCATTTAAAAAAAGTTTAATAACACTTTGATCAGGAAAAGATAGGGTCAAAGGTCACCATGAGTGTTGATCTTCAGGTTATGGGCTGTATGGGTTATTTTAAATGTATTCTAAAATGATAAAAAATGTAAATGAGAATTGTTGATCTTTCAAAGCAGTATTAAGTGTAACTGTATAAGTAGAACCAAGACTCTGATGAAAATGTCTTCTCCTCGCAGAGCTGGTGGGGGCTCTGGATACTCAGAAGATAACGATGGTGTCGTGTGGTTGGGCCCATTCGATGGCCATAAATGAGCAGGGTCAAGTGTTCGCCTGGGGAGCCGGCGAAGGGGGACAGCTCGGCCTGGGGACTGCGGAGGCTGCGGTTCGAATCCCAAGGTGACAACATGGCACATCGATGACAGATCATAGCTTCAGCAAAATGAAACGGATGCTTAGAAATTATGTAAAAAGTTTACTGATGCCTGTTAATGCTGGGTGGTTTTGAAGTTTTGAACATTTGGGACCTCCTATAAACACTGCTGTGCGTCATCAGATCACACTCTGGGGGTGTGAGATATTACTATTAAAGTGGTCTGACTGTTGTTCCCAACCTGCAATCCTTTAAAAATACCTCCTGATGTTAAACAGCTAAAATCCCTCCAAGCAAGAATAGAAAAAACGTTTTACAACAAGTCTCCTGATGAGGCAAGAATATGTGAAAGGAAAAAAGTTTGTAACTCTGAAAGAACTCGCTTCTGGTTGTATTTGGGCCAGCGACTGATGAAAACCCGACCCTTGACCACAGCACCACTGTGATCAGAGATGTGTTTTTGACACAGTCTTCACAAGTTTAACCTAAAAAACACTGGCTTTCTATTTTTATTTTACAGATCTTTTATTGACCCATTTTTTTTATTCCAATCTTTCTGTAGGAAACCAAAACCGTCTGTCCAGAACTGTTGGTGTTGCCAGGAAAGTAGCTGGCTTACAGTAGAGCCCTGCTTTACAAACCCATGACAGAAGTTTTACTGAAAGTTTAGTCGATACCTTGCAGTTCAGATCAGCCTCTACTAAAAGACACGGAGGTCAAAGATATAAAGGCTCCTCTTCAACCAGCAAATTTTTTAATTTGTGTTTAGAGCTATTACTGCTATATTTGACCCCTGTTATTGTTTTAATTAAGGTTGTGTGGTCTGTTCCCTTTACTGTTGTCGTGTTTCCACGGATATCTGTTCAGTTGTCTTTACTCTAAATGATGTTCTTTTCTTGTTTCAGGTTGGTGAAGAGGCTCTGTGACCACAGCGTCTCTCAAGTAATGTGTGGGAACCAGCACTGCATCGCACTTTCTAGAGGTGGGAAAAATTATCTCTAAAGCACCAAACCCTGCATTCCTTCCCTGTATCTGACTTCTCTTTGTAATCAAATAACCTCGCAAATTTATTTTAATTATTTGGGCTACATATTTGCCCCAGTTTACCTTGCGTATGTACATTTTTGAGAACCTGTAGTAGTTTATAGTATTTCTATCTTGATTATATTTTTTATAATGATGCTTTGATGTGTTGTTCATAATGTAAGGTGTCTTTAAATGCACTTAGAAAGAAATATTAATCAATATAATTTGCTTCTCTGGCTGGTGGTTATGTATGAAATAAGAAAATAAAGTCTGGAAAAATATGTTTTTCCAGGCTTTATTTCCTGTCTCATTGTTTAAATGTCAAAATAACTGAATATTTACAGTATGTCTTTCTCCGCATATATTTATATTTGTTTTATTTGGGTTGGAATAAAAAATGAGCGAGAATCCTGTGATAAATTCCAGCTTTGAGATGGATTTCATCATGAGGGAACTCTTTCAAAGTGTTTTTAATGTGGTTCTCTTATCTTTGTTTCTTTATTTTATGCAGAGCACTTTGAATCACCTTGTGCATGCATGGTGCAAAATAAATGACAAACGTGTTTAGGAACCAGGACTTAAACAGTCCTGGTTCCTAAGCAGCAGCAAAACTATTACAAAATTGCTGGAAAAAGAGTTAAGGTGTTGCAATGGCCTAGTCAAAGTCCAGACCTTAGCCTAGTTGTAGTGGGACCTTTTTAGAGTGGTGAAGAAATGGAACAAAAGTCTGGCTCCATTGTGTTTTTAGACCTTTGGGGTTTAGATAATTTAAGATACTAGTAAAATAATTATTTTTTTATGTCCTGATACACGAAACCCTAGAATTTAGAGAGTGCATGTTTTCCTCCACTATGACGGGATCTATAAACTGTATGTTTGGATGTTTACATTAATAAAGTTCTTGTGTTTTCCTCCTCAGATGGTCAGCTGTTCACATGGGGCCAGAACACCAATGGTCAGCTCGGTCTGGGTAAAGGAGAGCCGAGCAAGCTCTCGCCTCATCCCCTGAAGTCTCTGGCGGGAATTCCTCTGGCTCAGATAACGGCTGGAGGAGACCACAGTTTTGCCCTGTCCTTGTCAGGCGCCGTCTTTGGATGGGGCAAAAACAGAGCGGGACAACTTGGTCTTAATGACAAACAAGGTAATTATCAGCTGGTTGCAAATAATCTTGCATCCTACCCATAAAGAGTCAAGGTGTCTAGAGGGAGCAGTGTTTTTGGTCTAGAAACCTAAGTACAAAATCCCATTTTACAGCATCCTCCTTTGGTTTCTTTCTTTTCTGTTTTCTTAATTTTACGTGACTTTATCGTTTCCATCTTCAGACCGAGCCGTCCCGTGTCACATCAAATTTTTGAGGTCCCAGAAAGTTGTTTATATCAGCTGTGGAGATGAGCATACTGCAGCGCTCACAAAGGTATATCATTTCTCAACTGTCCAGTAATTTCCAGATGTAAGGAGAAATATTTGAGTTCCCCGACTTTATTCACTGTCCCATTGTCTAAATCACAGGTGTCGAACTCCTGGATGGCCGGTGTCCTGCAACTATTAGATGTGTCTCTGCTTCAACACTCCTGGATCAAATAATTAGGTCATTAGCAGAACCACAAGCTGAGGAGGTAATTCCTCCATTTGATTCAGCTGTGTTGGACCAAGGCCACATCTTTGCCGGACACCAGCCATAGAGGACCAGAGTTTGACATGGATGATTTGGCCACCTGGTCTGAATTATCTGTCCATTAGTGGTTAAATAGTCCAGTTTGGTTGCAAGGTTCCCCTCTAACTAAGGATTACTGTGTATCATAACCTTAGAATGAACAAACGGCAGTAATTATGTTCATTCTGCGGCAGGATGGAGGCCTGTTTACGTTTGGAGACGGCTCATGGGGGCAGCTGGGTCATGGCTCCACCAATAATGAGCTTCTACCGAGACGGGTGCTGGAGCTCATGGGGACCGAGGTTTCCCAGATTGCCTGTGGCAGGTACTGTGAATTTTAAACTTACATCAGTTCTAAGTGAAAATCTGTTGCCACCAGAAACGGCAACCAGACTGTAAACTCTCTTAGTTGAGCTTAAATTGAGATGATGAATGTTTCCCAACGTTTGCAGCGTCAAACTCAAGAAAGAACAGCAACAGAGAAATTTGACCCTGACAACTGCTTGCTAACCCATACTAAAAGGCATATAAAACTAGAGCAAAGGGATAGAGAGCTTCAGCAGAACAGTTAACCATTAAATCAGGTTTAAACAGTCATGGTTTCAAAGCTAGAAAAACCTTCGTTCATACTGAGCTGCTGGAGAAAATCCAGAGTGAACAAAGTGTTTCTGGCTCTGAGGAGCGCATCTACACCTTTTTGGTTTTTTTTTTTTTTTTTACAAGAGAGTAAGTCACAGCTTGGAAACCAAAGGAGCGTCGTCCATGTCTCTTATAAAGGGAAAGGTGGATTGCTAGAAGGCTGGAGAAGCGAGCAGCAGACTGGTTGGTTCAGCAACTGATGGCAGCTTGTTAGATTCCCGGTGAACGAGTGGAGATAATATTCTTTGCAATAAGCATATTTACTGGAAAACGTCAATTCAGCAGGTGTATATTCTAAACTTACCTTAGGTTTTTCAGTTCTTTGTACATCCATGCCAAAAAAAAAAACTAGAAAGTAAATCTTAAAATAATCATTTAGGTCACATTTATTTGCGGTTCAAGTAGAATTTAAGATTAGATTTTTCAATAAACTGATTGGTAAATCAGTTTGTCTGTAAATGCTACTTGAACACTGAAACCTGCACAGATTACACTGCTTGGCACGTTATATGCATTTTCTTCTTATTTTACTGTTGGTTTTAAACAACCTTTGTAATCGCGGTTTTACAGGTTAACTTCCTGATTGTATTGAAGTCTTATTTTGCTGATAGTTTTAAATGACGTGGTCCTGCTGGCCCCCTCTAGTCAAGACCTACAGCATGCGCTGTGGCGGTTCACAGCCCAGTGTGAAGCGGCTGGGATGAAGATCAGCTCCTCCAAGTCCGACGCCATGGTACTCGACCGGAAAAGGGTGGCTTGTCCTCTTCAGGTTGGAGGGGAGTTCCTGCCTCAAGTGGAGGAGTTTAAGTATCTCGGGGTCTTGTTCACGAGTGAGGGAAGAATGGAGCAGGAGATCGACAGACGGATCGGTGCGGCTGCCGCAGTAATGGGGGCGCTGTGCCGGTCCGTTGTGGTGAAGAGAGAGCTGAGCCGAAAAGCAAAGCTCTCAATTTACCGGTCGGTCTACGTTCCTACCCTCACTTATGGCCATGAACTTTGGGTCATGACCGAAAGAACGAGATCCCGGATACAAGCGGCTGAAATGAGCTTCCTCCGTAGGGTGGCCGGGCACTCCCTTAGAGATAGGGTGAGGAGCTCGGCCATCCAGGAGGGGCTCGGAGTAGAGCCGCTGCTCCTCCACATCGAGAGGAGCCAGTTGAGGTGGCTCGGGCATCTATACCGGATGCCTCCTGGACGCTTTCCTTGGGAGGTGTTCCAGGCACGTCCCACCGGGAGGAGGCCCAGGGGACGGTCCAGGACACGCTGGAGGGACTATGTCTCTCGGCTGGCCTGGGAACGCCTTGGGCTCCCCCCGGAGGAGCTGGAGGAGGTGTCTGGAGAGAGGGACGTCTGGGTGTCTCTGTTGAGTCTGCTGCCCCCACGACCCGGTCCCGGATAAAGCGGAAGACGACGAGTACGAGTACGAGTTTTAAATGTGTTTCTTTCTATTACTAGTTTAAAAGGTTAACTTTAAAAGCCTGACCATTGACCCGGCCTGTGAATTAACCTTTAGCCGAGGGCCTATAGACAGGACGCCGATTTCTTTTTAAATGTAACATTGTTTCATGTCTTGTTCCTGATCAAATACATTTGAAGCATCAGCAACTACAACAAATATGTGATCTGTCAACACGCTCAACGACTCAATCAGCACATGAAATATGAGTCTATGCATCAACGTCAAAATTATCGCTAAAGATTACAATAATAATATGATCATTTTAGCAGCAGCAAAGTATAATTTTATTTTTATTTTTTTTAAACAACAGGATCATGTTGTACATTTTTGTGTAAAAAGCCTTGTTTTTACACTGACACTAAAAGACTTTGATATTTTTACTCCTAGTTATCATAACCTTGGAATCTTGTACTGCTTTTATCTTGTAACATTTAAAATAAACCATCCAATTTCTCCCCCCTTAAACTAGTTAAGAGTTTAGTTTTGTTATATACACATGTTGCTTTTAAGACATGTAAAAATCACATGGAACATGTATGTTTTTTAAGTTGTAATAATATTAATAGCATTCTAAATATGTAAATCATTTGAACTGGTAAACTGTTTCCTTTGGAGGAGTTTTCTTTTACATTTCTAAGAAATGCCGCTGATATTTTTTCTTTTTGTCAGGCACCACACTCTGGCCTTAGCCCCATCGTCTAGCATGGTGTATGCATTTGGTTGCAACAGCCACGGCCAACTGGGGACAGGAGTCCTGGGCGATTCAAGAAGCCCATTTCCTGTGAAGTCCAGTTTCCTGACTGGAAACCTGCAGAGAAGAGGTGCAGTTTTCACTTGATGCTTTTCATATTTACTGACAAACTGATCTCCTGGTTGCTGTCATTTGCTCATAGATGGTTGCTATAGAGACACTGGAGGGAAAATCCACCTGCTTATTATCAAGCTGTGAATGTGGAGCCACTTTTCCTTTAAAAAGCTTATGGCTGTTTAAGCCACCTGCAGCAATAAAATTAAACAATGACCACATACAGGACTGTGAAAGCTGTATATATATCCAGATTTCTTTATATTTTCCTTCCAAGCAGACTGAGTTTAAAATCCTTTTAAAGTGGACCCCATCAATATAAAGTAGATGACCGACTTGGAGGACGATGCACCTCTCAGGTCCCATGTCAGCACTTTGTTGGAATGTTTTCCTGTTTAAGGACATGATTTAAAAACACTGTTAATCTGTTGCAGATGTATATTTTTTTAGACCTCTTTGTCCTCCACTTGTCTGCCTTCCTCAGTTTATCAGGAAAATGCTGCAGAACATGCTGTCATGGCCCAGGACTGGACTGAAAATGGACCAGAAATACTTCTTATTCAGCAGTTTGCTTTACAGTCGGGTCGACAGAGCTGACAGAAAGTCTCCAGATATTTTAGTTCAACTCTAAAAGAAAACTGTGACTTTTCTGACCTACTTTCACCTCGACCTTTCTGGTATGGGTCATTTATAAAGATGTCTTTGCGAATTGTTGGCAAAACAGTCGCTTTAAAGCCGATTGTTTTCGTCGATAGTTACACGCAAACAAAACCTCCTTTCTGTTTATGATTTCTCAGAAATGGATTTCAGTGTTTGCATATGATGATTTCTGGAAGATATGTGACTGCAGAAAATATCTCTTAAAAATGAAAAATGTTTAAAGAAATTGTTGAGATTAAATTTTGGTCTTTTATGAGAAATGCTTCGACACAATGTTAGTTTTATCCTTCATTTCTGTCTCCTTGGATACAAATGCAATAAATGAAGCAAGGCTTTAGACTATTTTAGATAACTGCCATTAGTTTAACAGTTTGATTCACTTTTATCACATGTTAATTTTCTTTTCTTTTTTCATTAGACTCAAAGCAGTATACAAAAATCATCTGTGGAGGAGACCACAGTTTCTTATTGTACTCCAATGAGCAGGTATGTGATTTATTTCTCCTATTAAAACGTATTTCTTCTGGAAAATAACCTAAATCTGTAATTACAGATACTGTGAGTTTCACATCAGTTTAAATCCTGCTTTACAGAATCAGAATTAATAAAAACATTTTTAAATGAACTTTTGAAATTGTATTTAAATTGTTTTTTTGTTTAGAGGAAAAGAGGAAAATGTGTCAAATACAGAATAAAATCAAAAGTTACTTAAAGCCATGTTTTATGGTTTTTACCTCTTTGCCGTTTAAAATGGGGTCAGGCTTCTAACTTAGGATCGTTCTCCACATTTCCTGAAGTCAATAAATGTGTTGATTGTAAAGAAGCTGAGCACAAGAAAGCCTAGCATGCATCCAAAATTTGTAAAATAAATATGACATTACATTCGGAACACGAACCCATGCAACGGCCACCCAAGACGAAAATGACGGCATAAATATGTGCAGCTTAAATCTGAACCCAGTTCCCTGTAACTCACCATGATGGCAAATGACTGCTTGTGACAAAAATTCTCATTCAAAAAAAGGAAACGTTTTCATTTTGGATTCAGTTTTGAATGAAGCAATTTTTAGTCGTATGTACACGGTTGTCAGCACTAATGTTTCCCAACTGTCTACAAAATACTTGAGTAAAACATAACAGCAGTGAATGGAAGCAGCTGAAAGTCCCACTTTCCTACCACTGATCAGCAGATGGTTTAACTGCTTTACAGCAAAGTGTTTCTACAGTTAATTTTCTGGCAACAACAGGGTGTGTGGGCCTAAAAATTCACTTCAGTCCTTTACACGTGTTGGGTGGAAGAAGTTAAGATACTGATATACAATCAGACAGCATCTTCAGTGAAATACTCTTGTCCATTTGGCTCAGACACCAAGAAAAAAAACGCTCAATCCTACAGCTAATATTGTGGATAAAATCATTCAGGAAAATTTGGAGAGAATTTTTGATTGATTGAATAAGATCTGCAGATCTCTGTAGCCATTTTCCTTTACTCAATGAGAACATTTAAACAGTAAAAATCAGTTTAACGGCATATTTTCGTACATGAGACTTCACCATCACCCTTTTACCAACACCTACTACACCTCAGTGGCCATGGTGTAGACTCTGCTGGAGACCGCTGTAGCCTTGTCATGAACAACGTTGTGTCCTCGACCTTTAGCCTTGTTTCTACCCTTAAAGAAAAGATTTTATATAAGACATGTTTCATATTTCTGAGATAAGAAGTCTTTTGAACAACTGTTCAACTGTTTTTTTTTTTTTTTTGGTCTATGGAAATCCACCCTCTTCTTCTTCCAGTATTTTCATTAATCTCACTCAATTTTCCTATATAGCTGGATTTTTTTTTTTTAATGGAAAATAAGAGTGCTCACTCCATTCCTTTTATGTTTCCAATAAGTGACTATCCATCCATTTGGCAGTTCCTTACAAAGTTTCATTTAATTTTTTTAACAGACAAAACAATCTGATTTCTGTTTGTGTCTAAAGTCCATTGGACTTGACAACATTACGTCCATATGTTAGTGCAGGTACTAAATGATTCCAGAGCTCTCATTGTGCCAAGAAATACATTAAAATGACTGATCTGCTTTTAAAAACAGTGGAAAAGGTTTGCTGGTCCAGAAATGTGACAAAATGTTTTTTTATAACCAAGAAATGTGAGACACTGAGAACAATTCATTCAATTCAGGTTTATTTATATAGCACTTCACAAATGGTTTGTAATGGTTGTTGGGGAGGTTAGATTAAACTACTGAGTGTTAGTTTGTTATACTATTTGTTATACCATTGTTATACTAAAAACCACAAGGATTGGGGGAACCTCTCTCTGTCAGACTTATTATAACCGTTGGAAAAGAGAAGGGGTCGCACAGGTAGCAGAAATGCCGATTCAATCGAATCATACAGATTACAAGTCATGTTCATACATTCCAATTAATCCTAACTATCGAACAGTGCAGTAAGATTCAGTTATTTATTCAAATTGCTTAAAGTTTTTCTGTCTAAGGAAACCCAGCAGATTGCAACCAGTCAGGGACTTGCAGCATTCCCTCCTCCCAGATGAGCATGTAGAGACAGTGGAGAGGAAAAACTCCCTAATTAGATCTTAATTCATGTTTAGACACACTTATATTTTCTACTTGTTAATCTAAACTGCAGCAATTTAACACATGCAGTAAAGAAGTGGGTTAACTTTTCCCCAACAGCTTTGGGTTCGGTGTTTCACCACAAGGTGGCAGTAATTTCTAAGCTATTTGCATCAACTATGCATAATTTGCTGAGAAAAAATGATGAATTTTCACTTTATAGATCTTCTCAGGGTACTTTTTTTTTTAAAGAGAATCAGCATTAAAGAGATGTTTATTGTTCAGATGTTGAATCTACATGACCTTTTTGTGTTTAAGATGGTTCTTCTTGTTTTCTTCAGAGTTCTGTTGTCACAGAGGACTTCAGAGTGATTAATGTCAGTAAAAGCCTCTTCCCGATCAACTATGAACAATTAAATTCATGGAGATTAAAAATGATGTACAACACAGACTCTAGTGTCACCAAGTAAGTCAGAAATATTGAATTAATTTAATTATTGTTCCCATTTTATGTCATTACCTCAGGGCTAGTCTAAAGCTATAGTTTTAAAATTTAAAATGATAGCTTTAGACTTTAGAATAGATTCAAAATTAGTTATTATGAATGGATAAAAGTTGTAAAATGTTTTGTCAGGCAGTTTTTTTTTTGTTGCCCTGGTTTAATTGAGTTTTTAGACATAGTTCATATTTAGCTACAACTCTGCCAGTCTGTTTTACAGGGTTGAATGGATTTTGAGCCACTGTTATAATGTTAATCAAATATTTGTTTCTTGGTTTATAGCGTGCCTTTAAAACATTCCTTATCCCTCTTGATATCTGGTCAGATGAAACCATAATCTAACTTTTTGGTCTTTCTGCAAATGCAATGTGAAACACATCTTTCCCTCTTTTAAGCATGGCAGGGGTAGCATCATGCTGTGGGGTTGCTTTTCAGCAGAGACAGGAAAGCTGGTCAGGTTGATGGGAAGAAGGATAAACCTGCTAGTGTAAGGGTCTCAAACTCCAGTCCTCGAGCCCGGTTTCTTGCAACTTTTAGATGGGTCTCAGTTTCCACACAGCTGAATTAAATAATTAGGTCTGTAGACTTTAATAGGAAACGATGAGGCGATTGATTTAGAAGGGTTGAATCTGGAACACAACTCAAAGTTGCAGGACAGCAGACCTTGAGGAATGGAGCCCCTTGTTGGGTGCTACCAAAGACCCGAGGCTGCGGTGGAGGTTTGCCTTTCAGCAGGGCGATTCTTCTGTGGCAACGCTTTAAATGTGATTTTGACAGACGCTGTACATCCTGTCTGAGCTTGAGCTATTTTGTAAAGCTGGTACAGGCATACCCGGAAGGACTTGCAGCTTTTCAGATTTTTATTTGTAAAATATTTGAAAATAATGTATCTTTTTCCCCTAAATTTTGTAATTATGCACCACTTTTAGTTGGTCTATCACATAAAATCCTTGTAAAGATAAAGTCATACGTTTTAGCTGTGATATGACAAAATGTAAAAAGCTCAAACTGAATGAATAGTTTTGCAAGGCACTTTGTCTTTTTGCTTGTTTTGCAGAAAACATGCTTTGTTTTGTTTTCCTCTGCAGCGACATCGTGATTCAGCTCTCCTCGACGGCTTGTTGGAACGCCAGCTTCCTGGACCAAAGGTAAACAAACCTGACTTGGAACAAAGAGCTTCTGAATCGTGACTCAGTTATTCGATCGTTGTTTGGTATCACACTGCACCTTTACAGAAGACATACATCTTCATCACTTTATTGCATAGCACCGTGCAGATATGCCCCGCCCACCTAAGGGAAAACTTTTCATCATGGGAATATAGCTGACGAATATCATCATAAACGCAACGTCGCTGCTGTCAACAAGGATTCTTACTGAACGACAGGCAGAGGATTAAGCTTAAACTCTGTACAGATTCAGGTTTTCTGATATCTATGTCAGAAACTTAATGTTTCTACATCAGATCAATTAACGAAGTAAAGCTGGAAGACCAGAGGACATACTCGGAGTTAAATTACTTCCTGCATATGTTTTATTTGTAGCTGAAAGTTTAACAACTAACTTATAATTGCAGTGTGGACTTAGATATACCTCAAGGTAACCTTTCATAAAACATAAAAGACACAGAGTCTTTATCAGGTTGTTTTGTCTTGGGATTGGACCTGCCTTCATGATAAACAGATCAGTTACTGTTTCTTATTTCTAAAGTTTGTAAAAAGCCATTAGTTTGGCCTGAATCTGTTTGTACTCCCTGCTGCACTGCAGCTCTGCACCACTTCACTCCTTTTTCTCTCAATTAGTCTCCATTTCCTGAGATGTATCATTGTAAACATAAATGGTGGAAAAGTGAACCCCTTCTTTAACTTTATAAATGTAAAATGCCTTTAATCAGATTTCTAAAAAAAGTTGAATTGGTACTGTAATATGAGCAGGGCTTTAGGTTGGGATGTGTCTCCTGATCTACAAGTGAAGGATCTTCTGATGGGCTGCACTGTGAAGCAATGGCAGCACTGCTGCCTCGCAGCAAGGACCTTCTTGTTTGAATCCCAGCCTGGGGTCTTTCTCTAAGGAGTGTGCATGTTCTCCCTGTGCATATGTACGTTCTCTGGGTACTCCTGCTTCTTCCCACAGACCAAAAACATGACCGGTTAATTGATCTCTCTAAATTGCCCTTATGAGCGTGTGTGCATGGTTGGTTGTCCTGTGTGTCTCTGTGTTCCCCTGTGATGGACTGGGGGGCCTGTCCAGGGGTCACCCCGTCTTTTGCACAGTGACGGCTGGAGATGGACACCACTGGAATATTTAGCCTTTTTCATTGTAGCGATGTGGTGTTCGGCAGCCCTAAACTGCTTGTTTCATATGGAAACGGAGAAGAGTCATTATGTTGCAGCTCATTGCTCTGACTCGGTTTACTATAGCTGTGTCTGCTTTGGTGTTTTGTGCTTGGTCTCAACAGGATGGCATCTGATGTGTTGGGGGTAAGTCCAACCTTTGCTTTGTTTAGAAGGTTTGGACTGTAAATAAAATCTCCTTGTTCATGTAGAAGGTTTTGGTTGCTGCTTCTGGGGTGATTTTTCTGCATGTGAATCTCTGTCTGATCATGCCCCCAACCACAGCTTATTGAGAACTGGAAAATCAAACTGAATTAACATTTAGTGAACTTAACTCTTGGCTGATAAATACAATAAGATCTTTATAAGCGTAATATATTGAGACCTTTTTTAATTTAAAATTTAACCAGGTTTTGTTTTTCTTTATTGCTTCTGAATATGAACCAGAACCTGCTTCTGCCCCTTTTTTCATATATATATTATATTTTTTGTCTTCTCAGTGATGATACTCACTTCAAAACCAACCCAAAGATCCCAGGTATTGATCTGAATTTGGTCAGAACATTGTTTGAGGTTCTCAGCAAACCCGCCTTCACTGGACTCCTGGAACAGGTAATAAATCAGAAATATGAAGTGTTTTAATAGTCATCTCATTGTTTACAAGTCAACATGCTAATAATGAGACAAGCTGCTATAGATGATTTATTAGATAGAATAATGTTGCATCAATATCAGTCAGATTGTCTGGTGATGAGGCCTTTTCATATCACCCTGAAAATCTGTCACTGAGGAGGTTTGGTTTGGATGAAAGCAGGATTTTAATGAATAGAAATATTTCCAATAAAATCATCCTCCAGACAGGGTAAAACACACACTATATGTAACATAACATCTAAATCGGTATCCAGCATTTTTTGATGTAGTTTTGGAAGAAGCCGACCCTCTGGAAGCACAGCGCCGTGTTCCTTGGATGTAAACAGGTGCACAAAAATTTGAATAAAAAGTTCAGTATTTTTTTTCTCACTCGTATCAGAAAGTGAAACTCGTGATAGAGATTCATTACACATGGAGGGAAATATTTCAAGACTTTATTTCTTGTCATTTTAATGATTATGACTTAAATTAGGCAAAAAATGAGTATAGTGTGAAACCATCTACCAGGACATTTTAGAGCACTTTATGCTTGCTTTTTCTGAGAGTTTGTTATAAAATCAGAAGAATATTTCTGTCTCCTGCTTTGGTGGAGCAAATCTGCCCCGACACTCCAAGGCACCAAGACTCACCATACTGTTCGTCGGTGCTGCTGGGTTTTACATCTTAAAATAAATAAATTGACTTTTGCAAACATATCTAATGACTGCTAAATGATGTGCACTGCTTCCATCCATCCATCTATGCATGCTTGCATGGGCGCGAGCAAACCCAACATCCCAGCTTTTCCTTGGCATGCAGACTGCAGGTGGGCCTGCATTATTGTGGCAGAGCCCTGATCCATCTGTCTATCTCCCACTGACCTCTGAACCAGACAGTTGAACACTGCTGGAGACTGATCATGTTGAGGAAGCAGCCCTTCAACAGAAAAATCATTGAAAATCCTGTGTTTCCATTGCTTTAATTAGTCTAATCAAAATAATATTCATTTATTTTACATCACCATATCAGTATACCTAAATCATTGCTTTAGAAGCATCTGCACGCATTAATGTTAAAGTGAGTGATTTGTGGAGGTGTAATGTCCCGTTGGAGAACCATTTCCATGAAACTCATCACTCCCAGGGTAGATGTTCCTGTGCATATGGGTTTGTTTTGGAAGTACATCAAGTTCTGCCTCAGGTCTTAAAAAAGAAACTGCAGCTCTGACTCATGACCACTATTTATGGGGCAGTAATGGTAGGTTTGGGAATTGTTTGAATGAAGTTGAGATGAATTTGTAATCAGCGGTTAAACCGAAGCCACAATCCAAACATTCAGAGTCTTCTGCCTTAGTCCTGCTGCCTAGCTAAGCAAGACGAATGTTTCCCGTCCTCTGTGTAACATTTTTGAACCTGATTTGCAACTTCAATGTCTCTTTTAGGCCACCAAGAGTTTTGAGAGCCTGTTGATTCCTCAGCTGCCGCGCTCGCCCCCCGATGTCGAGGCCATGAGGATCTACCTCATCCTGTCTGAGTATCCCGCCCTGCAGGACTCCAAGAACTACATCCGACTCACTATTCCCCTGGCAATGGCTATTCTCCGGCTAGACGCCAACCCCAGCAAAGTATTGGGTATCATATTTCCATGCACACACCACAGTCAAATAATCCAATATTTCTTTTAGGTAATCTGTGAAATCGTTTGCATTTCAAGTGATTTAACAAGCAAAGTTGAAGTCCTTTCCCTTTTTTATCGTCTTTCTTCTATTAGATAACTGGTGGTGTTTTATGGACGACAGCTTCTTCACCAGAATGGTCGACATGTACAAAAGCATCGTTGTGTTCATGCTGACGGGCGGCAAGACTGTCCTGGTGCCCGTCTTCTACGACAACTATTTCCTGGCCACCTTACGGCTGCTGGAGAAACTCCACAAGGTATCCAGACTTGACACCTGCTGCTGTGAGCTAACATTCAGGACGACTTGAGGAGGAAATGCTTTACTGCTTGAAAGTTCCTGGAAATGTGTAGTGGATTGCATTCTGGGAAATCAGATGGGATTTGGGCCACAGATTTGTTTTGTGTTGCCAGGTAAACCTAAAAGCTAACCACGTGGAGTACAGTCGCTTTTATATCCCTGATATCACCAGCCTGGTGGACATCCAGGAAGACTACCTCAAATGGTTTCTGAGTAAAGCTGATATTGTGAGTGCCGTGTTTCATTTGTGTTATTTGGCTGTTATTCATTTTGCATGTCGAAATATGACATCACAAACCACTCGTAAAGGAACACCTAAATATCAGAGATTTCAGTCACCGTCGGGTAATATTTCTCCCCTTCTTATTTTGATTCTTAGAAAATGGGCTCATCCCCTTCAGAGGTATTTTGATCTTGAATATTAAAGATCTTGCATCACTCATTTAATGTTGGGTTTGTAATACAGTAACTGTTATAATCCCAGCAGAACGACTTTCCCTCAGTGAACCTGTGTGCCTTCCCGTTCATCCTGAACGCCCAAGCCAAGACGACAATGCTGCAAACAGATGCTGAACTGCAAATGCAGGTAACTGCAACAGTGCATCTTTTTTAGCTAATAGAGTTCTGTGCAAAAGTTTTAAACCTCCCCGAATAGCCGACTTTCTTGTGATCTTTTAAAGTGGTCTTGATCAACGGTTCTCTAAGCTTTCTGGATTTGTTTTTTTTTTTTTAAACTAATTTTCATTCAGTTCAGTTGATTTATGCTGTGACAGTGCTTGTACCTGACTGTAACCTAAGAACGTATGTGCGGTTTGTAAAAAACGATGAAGAAAACGGGAAGACCAGAGCAGAAGTACCGGGCCTTAAAAGAACTCTCTACAGCAGACAAACAGAGTGTGGAAGTCATGTGTTTTAGAAATGGGGAATAAAATCCTGCAAAGATGTGACACGGGGGCCCAAGATCATCATTCTGCATCTACACTATGCCAGGTTTTTGGGAATCATCTTGTTTGAGCAAAAATCCTATTTTCTGTCGATCTGTGTTATCTTCAGGATTTTATTTATAGATTTGACAAAACGAATGAGAACAAACTGGCATCGGGATGGGCTGCCACTAACAAAACGCCTAAAGACCCTTTTTTAAAATGGACCATTCGTCATGTCCATAATTTAAGTTTAGGAGGATTTGCTTAAAAATCAAAGAAAAAAGCAAAGCTTCAGAACTGCTGATCAAGATCATCTTTTAAAGATTAGGAGGAATGATGTTTGTCTGCTTAGAAAATAAATCAGAATAAAATGACAGATTGTGAAAAAATGCTATCTGTTATTCTAAATATTCATCTTTCTTTGTTACTTCTGCCAAGATGGCAGTTAGTGGTGCAAACCTACACAACGTCTTTATGCTGCTCACGCTGGAACCCCACCTCGCTAGGAACCCATATCTGGTGCTGCATGTGCGCCGGAACCATTTAGTCAGCGACACGCTACGGGAGCTCACCATGTACTCTGATGTGGACCTCAAGAAGCCACTCAAGGTGAGCAGAAGCCTGACTTTTAAATTTTAGTCATACTTTATTCAACATTTCATTGTCCAAAGGTTGCTTCCATTCAGTCCGCTTTTTTGCTCATTCTTTATTTACTTTTGTATTTAAACTTAAAGAAATACAAAAAAAATAAAAAATACAAGAAAAGCTCCGAAAATGTGAATATTGTGAAGTAGTTCAATATATTTTAGCACTAATTTCATAAAGTGAAACTCCTATATAGATTCATTACACATAGAGTGAAATATTTAAAGCCTTAATTTCTTGTCATTTTGATAGTTATGGCTTACAGAGAATGAAAGCCCAAAATTCAGTGTCTCGGAAGATTAGAATACTATGAAAAGTTCATTATTGGACACCCATGGTGTCACATCGGCTAATTACCTCAAAACACAAAACTAGTATATTACGTCGGATCAATAAAAAATATATTTTAAACAGAAATATCAGGCTTCTGAGAAGTATGTTCATTTCTATGCACCCAATACTTGTTTGGGGTTCCTTTGACATGAATGGCTGCATCAGTGTGGTGTGGCATGTAAAGAGATCAGCCTGTGGTTCTGCTGAGGTGTTCAGGAAGCCAGGTTGCTTTCATAGTGACCTTCAGGTCATCTGCATTGGTTCTGGTGTCTCTCATCTTCCTCTTGACAATCCTCCATAGATTCTCTGTGGGGTTGAGGTCAGACCAGTGCACCTAGTGGATGTTCTGACTCCAGTCTAAGTCCACTCTTTGTGATGCTCCTCTAAATTCTTCAATATATTTTGCTTGACAATCCTCTCAAGGCTGCAGTTATCCCTGTTGTTGGTGCACCTTTTTCTACCGTTTTCTTTCCCACTCAACTTTCTGGGAATATACTATAACTTTTTCACAATATTCACATTTTCTGAGACAGAATTTTGGGCATTCATTAACTGTAAGCCATAATATCAAAATTACAAAAAGTAAACCCAGCAGCTTGAAGCGTTTCAGTCTATTCAATGAATCTACATGAAATATGAAGTTCACTTTTCACAATAATTTATTTTTATTTTTTTGCCGCACTTGTTAACTGAGAGGTCTGGGATTACGACATGGAAAATATACAGGAACCCGTCCTGATGTACTTTGTAGCCTCCTTCATTATCTGCTCCCTCCAGGTGATCTTTGATGGCGAGGAGGCCATAGACGCAGGCGGAGTAACTAAAGAGTTCTTCCTGCTGCTGCTAAAGGAGCTTCTGGATCCTGTCTATGGGATGTTCACTCATTATACAGAGTCCAATCTGCTGTGGTTCTCAGACAAAGTAAGTTCTTCTGTGGGACTAAACTGGAGTTTACACAAGCCCAGATCCAAACAAGCTGTACTGGTTTTTAGTTGCAGCCGCTGTGTGGGAACTGTTACACTGAGGGCTGTTGGATCAAGTTAAAGCAATTAAAACAAGTTAAATCCGTCTTTTTTTTTTTTTTAAATCACAGTAAACTTATTTTCAGGCTGTTTCCTGAGCGGTTTGAATCTGTATTTTAGGACATTAGGTGACTTTCTGTTGGGTAAACCTGATCTGCAGGATGATGCAGGCAGATATTTGCCCTGTATGTCCTGGTAATATAAAGTCATGCTGTTTATCAGAGCGAACATTCAGGTTTATAAAACAAGAATCACCATGAGGGAACATTTACCTGAACTGTGACCATTATTAGATTCTGAAGTAAAGCTGTGAAGCAGGTTTGTAATGGCTCTAAACCTTTTCCACAACCTTATCCTGATTTTAATCAATTGGAATTTGTCTAAAAGTGTATTTTCCCTCTAAAGCTTGAGTAGATGTTTTTTTCAGAAATGAAACATGTAGTGCAATAAAATGTTTAACACTAAATCTTCAAAATTAGTCATCTCCTAATTTCCAGGAACATTCATCTTGTTTTTTCACTCTTTTCTGAATCGGATCATCTGAGCAGCTTTTCAATGGTTGTTGTTCTTCATATATTAAATGTTTTCTCTCCACATTTAATGCTGCCGATATCTGTCACCTTCAGCCCAATAAATCCTAAATATTTTTTTGAATCTAATGTGCATAACATGTTTTTTTATCATGGACATAATTTCTAGTTACTTATTTGTGAACCTGTGCCATAGTTGTGCTACGCCACAACCCCTGAGTTTTCACCAGATCTGACAGACGATTGTTTTAACGCCATTGTCTTCTCAGATATAAGCTGTATATAATTTAATCTTTAACAATAAAATTAGCTTTTTTTTCTTGAAAAAAAAAAAAAATTCTTTCCAGTTATTTCTAGACTAACATTCTCGACTGTTAATTTATGTGGTCTTGTTTCCCGACATGGACCAGGCTTTTAATCACCGCCGGCACATTACCAACGGGTTGGTGTTGCAGTTTTGAGAAGATTTTTCCAGACCGTTTTTGTTAACCTGCTGTATCGGATCCATCGCTGTGTGTTTGGGATCATTGTTCTACTAAACTGTCCCTCGTGGATCGGGAGAAAACTCATCAGGATCTTCAGGAACAACGCAGGAGCCGCCAAGGCTCAGGACAAACCGAGCGTTGCTGTCCACAGCAACTGCTGGGATGGCATTCCCAGAACCCACACCTCAACTTGGTTGGACATGGGTGAAATGTGCTTAAAGACCAGAAAATAAACCCACTGAAATGACTTGAACCAGTTCTGCCAAGTTATAAAGTATTCAGACAGCATATGCTAGGAATCCTCTGGTGGATACAAAAAGCGTTTGGCGACTATTACATCTCCCAAATATTGAGGGGGGTGTATGTATAATTCTGACCCTATGGATTATGGGAAAAAACACAATGAAGTCAAACCCAGTAATGTGTATTAAAAAGGGCTTTTTCTTTTTCATAAAACATCCATGCCTTGGAGATTGATGGATGTGAGTCTTCATGTTCTGCAGCTACTTGAAGAGGACAGGCATCGCTAAAACCAAGTCCATCAGGTTCATTAACATGTAAATCTGTGTGCATGTCCAGTGTTTTGTAGAGCAGAACTGGTTTCATCTGATCGGGATCATCTGTGGTCTGGCCATCTATAACTCCACAGTGGTGGATCTGCACTTTCCCCTGGCGCTCTACAAGAAGTTGCTGGATGTGCCGCCCACACTGGAGGACTTTAAAGAGCTCTCACCAACAGAAGCCAGGTTTGCTCTAGTTTTTATGATTTCCAATCAATTTATTTTCTTACAGTAAGCATAACGTCTGCTACAAATGGTTTATTAAACTGCTTTATGTTTTAATGTTGCATGCACTGATGTCTCATTTGCATAAATTCATGCTTTGTTTTTATTGAGGTAAGAAAGTCAATGTTGGGCTTAGGAGGACTAATAGCTTTGTTTCTGTAGTGCGTAATTCTCCTCATAAATATTTTTTTTAACGTTATCTGCCTGCGTAGCCTGCAGCTCCACAGACATGATCTTCGAGGACAGGTTAACTTAAAACAGATGCTTATTTGTTAGGAGTTAAAATGGAACCAAATCCATGCAGGTCACTGGCTCCAGTTTCCTTCCAGTTGCACCGTGATGACCTCACCTTAGTGGAAACAAACGTCGGTCCTCTTTCACTAATTAACCTCTTTGTTGTCGGACTGTTTGACGTCTTGCATTGTTCCCTGTGTTTTGGAAATGAATATCCTTCATGTTTCTTGCAGGAAAACGTCAGGCCACACTCCCTCTGAGTTATATCCTGTTCGCTACTGTTTTACTAGATCACCTCTAATCAGACACACACTGTTGGTTCAAATCTGTTACTTTTTACATGTTTAATGGATTGAGTTTTTTTCTGATGTAATAATCTTAGACTTTTATAACTAACAAATGATTTTTTTTTTTTTCCAGGAGTCTTCAGCAACTTCTAGACTATGAAGAAGGAGACATAGAGGAGACGTTTCTTCTCAACTTTTCTGTGTGTAACTTTCATCTTTTCTTATAACATGTATTTGCCGATCAAAGATGGCGGATGTTTTGTTTCTCCCTATGGTGTAAAAAGACATTTTTCTTTGGCATCCCTTTTCCAGGTTTCCAAACAATTTAGTGAAAGAACTAGATGTTATGCACATGCATGTATGCATGTATCTATGCATTTATGCATGCGTAAAATAACTTGTATTTACGATTTATTGTCATCGTGTCAAAATAATATCCATGTTCATTTTTAAGATGCTTGTTAAGTGTTAATTTATGGTTTCTTTCTTGTAACTGCTGCCCTTTACTGCTGTAATTATAAACATTCAGAGTTGAGACTGTTGTGTTTTCTGTCGTAGATCACCAGGGAAAACTATGGGATGACAGAAATCAAGGAGCTGGTTCCGGGAGGAGAGAGCATCGCTGTGGACAAAAACAACAGGTTTGACAGCTTAGTATCTGTAAGGTCTGAACAGCTAACAAAGAGGTTTATTTATACGTCTTTCAGTCAGGACAGTCATGTTTTTGTCCATCTTGCAGCCTGTGTACCTTGCTTTTAGTGAAAGCTATCATCAACAATGAACAGAGTGTTTTTCAGAACCACTTTAATGTCTTGATCTGATGCCAACGGGCTTGATTAGGCTCTGAGCTGTGGAACAGGTGGTGTCGGCGGGCCCAACAGTTAGTGGTGAACAGATGGCGAGAGTTGCAGTGACAACTGTTGAACAGCTGTTGCTCTGCAAGCCCTCCGAAAATAGTTAATTTTCTTCACAGGTGAAGCTGTGTGGTGCAGTAATCATTACGTTATCTCATGCAGAAGACAGCAGCCAGTGTGATCCAGGGTTGGACGACCGGGAGGGTCAAGCTGAAAGCTGCAGTCCATTCAGGAGCAAATTTCTACCATGTGAAGCAACTCAAAACATTTTAAGTGAACTACAAGGCGTTTATTTTCCACCGGGCAGTTGTTTATCCATCTAACCCAGGGGTCTGCGACATTTACGATCCAAAGAGTCATTTTTACCCTCAGTCCAGCTAAATAAAACCCATCTAGAGCCGCATATGTTAGATGACCTTTGAATAAATAAAAAACATGTAATTTTTGATAAATATCTGGTATAGAAAATTTGTCGTTTTAAAAAATTGTAATTTTATTTCTAATTTTAGGTTTTAAGATAAAGAAAAACTAAAGTTTTACAAACTGGATGGATACATTTTCTCCAACCTGACAGGAAAATTAGATCTAAAAAGTAAACCTGAACCTTTTAACCTAAACATTCATTGGTTCTTTATCATTTTTAGCCAGTGTTATTTGGAGCCATGTTGGAAGGTCCAAAGGTTGCAAACCCCTGGTCTAACCATTGTTTTCTGAGTTAAGGTTACAAAGATGAGTGTGGTCCATAATCCAGAAGTCGCTCTTTATGGCAGGTCTTCCAAAATATTTTCCAAAGCTTTCTGAAGCCATGGGGGGTATACAGTCTCTCTAGAGAGTTTTGGGTCTGCCCAGGATCTCCTCACAAAGGGAAGCATCCAGTATGCTTGCTAATCAGAACCCCCTGGAGGAACAGCAGCTCTACTCCGATTCTCCCCAACTTTAAAGCAGAACCCGGCCACCTTAAGGGTAAAGCTCATTTCAGCCGCTTTTTCTGCAGGCTCAGTCATGTTTCATAATTTGTATAAATAGGTGAGAATCAGAACCAGTAAATCGAGAACTTTAACTCTTTGCTCAACTCCTTTTTCACCACCACAAACGGATCAAGCTCCTCTTTACTATAGATGAAGCACCTGTCTGTCCATCCCGTTTCACCCGCCGTCTCTCGTGGACAAGATACACTATACTGTCAAAGTATTTGCTCACCCATCCAAATAATTGAAATCATTTGTTGCAGTCCCTTCCAAGATGATTAAAATCCAGCACCTAGACATGCAGACTGTTCTACCAATAATGGTGAAAGAATGGGTCGTCCTCAGAAGTTCAGTCGTGAAATTTCAATCCAATTCAGTTTATATAGCGCCAATCAACAACACATGTCGTCTTAAGGCACTTTACAAATTAAATTCAATCAACTCAAACAGATTTCATGTCTGGTTCATACATTCTAATTAATCCCAACTATCAAACAGTGCAGTCAGATTCGGTTATTTATTCAAATTGGTTAAAAGGTTTTTACCTAGGGAAACCCAGCAGATTGCATCGAGTCAGTGACTTGCAGCATTTCCTTCTAAATATTTCACCATCAACTGTCAGTGATATAATTTAAAAGGTGGAAGCAACTGGAAACAGCAGCAACTCCGCCACAAAGTGAATCCAGTCATAATGGTGTCCAATGCAGTGGTGTAAAGCACGTTGCCACTGGACATGTTCTCTGGAGTGATGAGCCGCACTTCTCCATCTGGCAATCTGATGGACGAGTCTGGGTTTGGCGGTTCCCAGGGGAACGGTTCTTGTCTGACTTTATTGTGCCAAGTGTAAAGTTTGGTGGAGGATGGATTATACTGTGGGGTTGTTTTTCAGGAGCTAGGCTTGGCCCCTTGGTTCCAGTGAAAGAACTCTGATTGCTTCAGCATACCAAGAGATTCTGGATAAATCAATGCTCCCAACTTTGTGGGAACAGTTTGGAGATGGCAACTTCCTCTTGTCCCTCAACATGATTGTGCACCAGTGCACAGATCAAGGTCTATAAAGACATGGATAAGAGAGTTTAATGTGTATGAGCTTGACTGGTCTGCATGGAGTCCTGACTGAGACCCAGGCTTTCTCACCCAACATTACCTTATGACCTCACAAATGTGCTTCTGGAAGAATGGTCAAAGGTTCCCATGAACACGCTCCTAAACCTTGTGGACAGCCTTCCTAGAAGAGTTAAAGCTGTTATAGCTGCAAAGGGTGGATCAAGGTCATATTGAACCCTATGGATTAAAAATGGGATGTCACCTAAGTTCATGTGAACACAAGTTAGTGAACACTTTTGGCAGTATAGAGTATCACAATGCCTAAACTCTCTTGGAGTCTCCCCACCAACCTGGATGGAGCAATCCACCTTGGTTTATGCCGTCACTACTTTCTGAACCGAAACAAGGATTCTCCAAACTACTGACAGTTCATCACTTCTCCACATAACCTTTTCTTGGAAAAACAAAATTCTGGCCGAGTTTAATTGAAGTGATCATTTTAAAATGAAGACCTGTGTTTTATATGCTAAAGAAGATATTTATTAACGGTAAAGAATAAAGCTTTGGTTTTTCTTCTTTAATCGGTCACAGCGACCTTATAATTCTCCTGCTTCCTTTTCTGTGGAGCCCCTGAGAGAATCTACGTTAAAGCTAGCACCTCATCTCAACTCAAGGAAGAATGGATTCAATTGTTGCAGTCTGAGTTAAAGTCGCCGTGACCTCATAAAAACAATTTCCAGACAGTTGTAAGAGATGGTTTATTAGTCTGGACAGAAATGAATGTTAAATAAAGCTTGAACTACGCCTCAGTCTGGAGGTTTATGACCAAGAAGCAGATTTTCAAGGTTTTGAAAAAGGTTGTAAGTTTCTTCTCTTTTTGCTTTTTTGTCAGACTTGAATGTTTCAGATCATTGAAATAATTTTACTATTAGACAAAGATTTTCGGATGTTTTTATTCATTAGGGGGAAAATCTATCCAAACCAGCCTGGTCTTAGGTGAAACAGTAATTGCCTCTAAATCTCTTAACTAGTTGCACCACCCTTAGCAACAGCAGCTGACATGAAGAGTTTATGATGACTAGCAACAAGTCTTTAACATCAGCACTGCAGAATCTTGGCCCGCTCTGCTCTGCAGAAATGTTAATTCAGCCACGTTGGCGCGTTCTTTAGTATGTAGCAAGGCCACACTACAGTATCTGAATGGATTCCAAACTTCAGGGGTGCCCTTGCTTTGGACCATTGTCCTGCTGCTGAACCAATGTGTGGTTGTGCTTAAGGTTCTGTACCTGATGGCTGGATGTTCTCCAGCAGGTAAAGGGCAAAATTCATGATTCCATCAATTATGGGAAGCTGTCCATGTCCTGAGGAAGCAAACCAACCCCAGACCATCATACTACCACCACTGTTTGTCAGTATGTTCTGGTTCTGAAATGCTGTGAGTTTTAGGTCAGATGGAACATGACAAACATCTTCCAGAAAGGTCAACTTTCGTCTCATCAGTCCATGCAATGTTTTCTCTAAATTCTTGGGGATCATCAAGATGTTTTTGGCGGCTGTATGTTCTTTTGGGTCAGCAGTGGTTCTGCCCATAGAGACCATTTTTGCCCAGTCTCTTTCTCATTGTTGAATCATGACCTCTGACCTTAACTGAGGCAGTGAGACCTGCAGAGCTTTAGATGTTGTTCTGGGTTGTTTTGTTACCTCCTGGTGGAATCATCAATGAGCTCTTGGAGTAATTTTGGTTGATCATCCTCTCCTGGGGAGGTTCCCCACTGCTACAGGTTTTCTCCAGTTATGGATAAATGTTCTCACTGTGGTTCTCTGGTGTCCCAAAGCCTTAGAAGCGGCTTCATAATCCTTTCCAGACTGATGTCACTTGTTTTTCTACATTTATTAATTATTTTGGCTTGTTGGTTTTTGAGTTCTTTCAGCTGTCAGAGAGGTTCTATTTCAATTATTTATTACATCTCCATGTCGGTTAATAATCAGGCCTGTGTTTGGGTTGTCAGAGTTTATCTTTCTAAAGAACATAGTTTAATCAGAGTTTTAATTTGTGATTTAACAAAGGGGGTAATTACTTTTCCCAGAGGGCCAAGTTGGTTTGGAGCTTTTTGACCTTAATGAAATCATTTGAAAACTGCTTTTCGTGTTAACTCAGGTTAACTTTATTTAATATAAAAATGTGTTTGATGATAACATAAAAAGCAGAGAGAGATTATAACATGGCTTAAATGTTTTAAGTTGTAGTTGGTCAAGAATTTAGATGAAATTTTATCACAAAATCAAATTGCAGATTTTTCCTTGCAGACATTATTACATTTATCATGCTCTTCTAAAATGATTTTAAATGGAATAAATATTGAATAAATTTAATGAAATATTCTGTTGATACATCTGCAGCACCAGCATCCCTGCAGCAACGGTTTCCTTGGGCTTTTTTTGAACATTTCTGTTCAACCTCTAAAGCTTTGCTAGTTGAGAGTTTCAAGTAAACAGTGTAGCAGGTAAACGGATGCAGTCACCGGTGGTCCAGCACAACGCAGCAGATTACAGATCTAATCTGTTTAAAGAACCTCTGCAGAAAGACGCCACTGAGATGTAAACAGCTTCAGCTCAGGCTGCTTGTTGATGAACTCGTGTTCGTCTGGTGAAAACAATGAGAACGCACAGATACAGACACAATGACGGAGTGTTTACAGTCTGCATAAGCTCTTTCCTCTCAAGCTGATCTTTAAGGATGCAGATGTTTCACAGAGTTAGCTGATTACCTGAGGTGGTGATTCGATTGTGTTTCAGGAAGGAGTTTGTGGAGGCCTACCTGTGCTACGTGTTCTCAGGCTCGATGTGCGAGCAGTACTCGGCCTTCTCCTCTGGTTTCCTGAAAGTGTGTGGAGGGGAGATCCTGTCGCTGTTCCAGCCCTCTGAGCTGATGGCCATGGTGGTCGGTAACAGCAATTACAACTGGGAGGAGATGGAAAAGGTCAGTAAGATGGTCAAAGACCTGAACACAAACACCTTTACCAACAGGTTCCAGTCAGCAAGGCCTATCCTAGATTCATCATTTGAAATTTAGAAACAAATATGATTTTTGGATTTTGGTGGGAGTAATGTTTTTATGCTTATAAAATTTCCTTGGATCCTTTCCTCTATATCGTATTACGATTTGTCTTGGATTGCAGGTCACATTTTCTTATTTCTGCTTGTAGTTTTGCAACATTTATGGGCTAAATCTAGATTTTTCTCTTAGAACAAGTTGCAGCGAAGAGGTATTTTTAATTGCTATAACATCTTAAGTACAATATGTTTAACAAACCAGAATAGTGGATCAGGTCTGAACAAATACTCAGCAGGTTGCAAACTTTCTTGGAGTGCTGTTCAGTGGTCCCTGTAGCTCAGAGGTTAAATGGTGGTCGTTTGAACCAGATTAACATCATCTGTGTGGATCACATGATCTCTGCAATGACCTACTCTGATTTGCTTAGACTGCTGAATGGCAAGGCGAGTTTATCTGTGAATCCCAGTTCAGCAACAAGACGATTCAAAGTGCTCTACATGATGAAAACACACAAACATACAGTGCAGTGGCAAAACCAAGTAAAGAAAAGTTGGACTACTGACAAATGTTTTAGTAAATATGTTGTCTAAGTATATTACAAAAGCAAATGTCAACAAATGGGTTTTTAACCTTGATTTAAAAGAATTCAGGGATTCAGCATCTGTGCAGTTTTCTGGAGGTTTGTTCCAGATTAGTGCAGCCAAATAACTGAATGCTGCTTCTCCATGTTTGGTTCTGATTCTGGGGATGTGGAGTAGATTTGAACCAGAAGACCTGAGTGGTCTGGAAGGTTGGTACAACAGCAATAGATATTTTCATGTATTTTAAAGTTATTCAGTGACTTAGAAACTAACAGAAGTATTTTAAAGTCTTCTCCTGAGCTACAGGGAGTCAGTGAAAGGACTTTAGAACTGGGCAGATGTTCTCTGCTTTCTTAGTTTTAGTGAGGACCAGGCAGCAGGGTTCTGGATCAACTGCAGCTGTCTGATGGACTTTTTAGGCAGGAATCAATTCCACTAAAGATGAACGCATTGATGGGTTTTTCGAGATCCTGCTGGGACGTTAGTCTTTTAATCCTGAAAATGTTCTTCAGGTGATAGAAGGTCCATTTAGTGATTAATGAAGTGTCCTTATGTGCCTCTGAAGGTTCAGGTCCATTACTACACCCAGATTTGGTGCCTGGTCTGCGGTTTCTAGCTGTAGTAAATAAAGCTGGGTTCTGACTCTTGATCGCTCCTCCTTTGGTCCAAAAATAACTTTCGTTTTTATTCAACTGAAGAAAATTATGGCCCACCCACGCATTGATTTGTTCTATGCATCTGCCCAGAACTTTAATAGGTTCATAGTCACCTGGTGACATTGTCATGTGGAGCTGTGTCTCATCTGCGTTGTCATGGTGACTTATCATGATCGGAGCTAGGGGGAGCATGGAGGTGTTGAATAGGAGGGGACCCAGGATGGGACCTTGGGGAACCCCAAGTTATTCTGGTCAACTCTGATGTGAAGTTATCTACTGACACAAAGAAGTCCCTGTCCTTCAAGTTGGGCTCAAACCAGTCAAGTGTTGTTCCAGAAGGACTGACCCAGGTCTGCAGTCGCTCCAGTAATATACCCTGATCAACAGTGCTGTACTGAGGTCCAATAATACCAGCGATGTGGTTCTTCAAACGGTCTGCATTTATGTGGCTGACTGGAAGACATCAAGACGTAGCTCCGATCATGACAAACAACATACGTTACCATGACAACGCAGATGACCGGCAGCTCTAAATTAACTACTGCTGAATGTTTCCTTTTTATTTTTGCGTTTAGGCTTCGATAGCCTCGTTCCCCTCCTCAGCTTCTGCTCTGACGGCTGCTGAGATACCGTGAAAGATTCAAATAATAGTGAATGCAGAGCGGTGTGTTTCTGTTGATTTCACGTACATAAGTGGCAAGTCTTGAGTCATTGTATTAAAATAATACTGTTACACTGTAGTTTAATGAAGGTATCCCTCTTTAATGTTGTGAGAGTGACCCAACAGGTTCTTTTAGAAATCTGAGATACCAAAAAAAATGCCCAAGTTCAGCTGGACTTAAACAATCATTCGTACATATTATTTCTCTGTGAGGGAAGTCCTTGCACAATGTTGGAGTTTATTGCGACAATTCTTACTTCCTGAACACTTTTTTTTATCTCATTAAAAAATCCTGGCTCCCTGCACTCTCACCACTCCCTCCATGCCACCAGCTCATTCCTGTGATGACGCCAACATGCTTATTTACAGGTTCAAAAAAGCACTTATAGAAATAGAGACGTAGTGTTGTTAGTCATTAATTGTAAAAACAACTGCTCACAGGTCTGAGAAACCATCTGCAAAGGCAGGCTGTTGGCAGCTTTGCAGAAATAAAACATTGACGCATTATTCTTGGATTTTTAGTGTTTGCTCTTATTTCAGGCATCCTAACATTTTAATTGGGTCTAATTACCAAAGTCACCTGGAGTCTCTGTGAACATCTGCCTCTCTCAATCTTAACACAGCAGCCTAAGGCTTTTTACAGAGAAAAGTTGCTCTGATTTGTTGGGAATAAATTTTACCTCTTGGGACTAATTTTTATGCTGAAAACTTGATAATACAAGAATAAACCAAAAATCAAAAGACTGTTTAAGGTTTTTAAGTTCAGACGGACATACGTAATTTCACGATTTTATCCCAACTATTTAAAGACTGTACTTCCACAGTCTTCACTTCAGAGTGGCCTGTTGAATAAGAAGTGAAGTTTTTTATCCGTTTTTCTCCCGTTTCTTTATAGAACGCTGTGTACAAAGGAGAGTACACCGCCACTCACCCAACTGTTCGATTTTTCTGGGAGGTTTTCCACGAATTCCCGCTGGAGAAGAAGAAGCAGTTCTTATGTGAGCATTTTCACTGGTTGAAGGCGATAACAGTTCTCGGTGCTTGACAGCAGACTCTTTTTGTTATTTCCTTCATAGGTACATGTAGTTAATGTGGTGTTTTGTGCCTTATTTCATGTCTGCAGACGAACCTTTTTTTTATGTAACTTTAAACTTTTTGGCCTCAGAAAGCATTTTTACAGTTTGACTTGCCCTGCACTCTACATAAGAGCAACAAAAATATAAACAATTTGCAGAATTTTTGCTGCTGCTGGATTAAAGTGGTTAAAAACACAAAAAATGCAAAAATGCTTGAATTGAACTCGGGCAAGTTGGAAAAACATTAAATATGACTTTAGAAATTCTAATGTATTATTTTAGACAGTACAGAGAACCATTTTCAACATGTGCTAATCTGTTTTGGAGCTGTTGAGTTGAAACTTCCCCTGTCCTGTTCTTGCAGTGTTCCTGACTGGCAGCGACCGCATCCCCATCCACGGCATGGAGAGCCTTCGGATCGTCATCCAGTCCACCACGGCAGAGGAACACTACCTGCCCGTGGCTCACACCTGCTACAACCTCCTCGACATGCCCCGCTACCAGACCAAAGAGATCCTGCGCCGTCGCCTCACTCAGGCGGTGGAGCAGTACGAGGGCTTCAGCCTGGTCTGAGGAAACGGGGTTCCAGGAGGGCCTTTAATGCACTTTAACAGATACGGGCGGAGTATTAGTTGGAGGATGCCGGACGCAGGGAGGTCACTCGCTCAAGATTGTTTAGTATCTTAAATCCTAATAGGTCTATGTGTATAACCAATGTTTTTATATTACTTTTATTGCTGGAAAACGGTTCAAAATTGAGGATTTGATGAGCCGACATTGATATTTGGACATAACTCAGAAGATTCAAATAGAGATCGCTTTCTGAAATGTGCATGACGACCTGAGATCAGAAAAACCGGTAACAGTCAAGAAACGTCTGGATTTTTGCAACGTTTTCCTTTTCTTTTGCAAAGCTGTGTATTTTATATTCCTTAAATTCTATTTTTCACATTTAAAGACTGGTGTTATTACTATGAGACACTATTTGTTTTTGTTGTTTTAATTTATTAAATAGAGTGTCTATATTTTGATGAAATGGAGATGTATAAATGTGTGTAAATAGGACTTTGAACCAAATCCACAGCCCTGATCTTTGGGAGGGGTGATAGTCATGCTGATCCTTTAAAATCTATACACCAGGATGTCATCCTTGCCTGATTTTTGGAAAAAGAGGGCAGCAGAGGAGTCTTTGGCAGGCCTACGAAGGCTCCAGGGCAACATCATAATTGCTCATTCCTGTTTAGCTGTAAATCATTGAGCAGCTGACGCATTTTAACCTGCATTCAACAGTGTTGCCTTCTGTAAGGACATAACGCTGACTTTTAGTCCCTGGATGTTGTCTGTGTGCATGTTGTTGGGTAAAACCAAATCCCAGATGGGCATTTTCTTGGAAATACAGTGACTCCTATTCTTGCAGAGACCTGAATGAGACTCGCTCTGATGCATTAATGGATTTTCTGGCTGTTGAATTTTGTTAGGGCTCAACTCTTCATGTTGATTCTGGTTTCCATTAATTTTTTGATTTGACTGTTTATTAATTGGACAGCGTCGTCTCTGCAAGGAATCAAGGAAACTTGAAGTATGTCCCAAAAATGTCGCTTAGAGCAAAGCATATTCAAATCTTAGTATTAGTACATGTAATTATTAGCTACTGTATCATAGATTAGCAGTAACTAATATGTAATAATTGAATAAATCCATATTTTAATGATGTATGCATATTAAATACTTAGATATATATAAACATTTGATACAGTGTACCTGCCACTTATTCTAGAGCTTGCCCTGATATTGTATCTATTCCTGAAGTCCAACCTCTTAGTGTGAAGTGAGTGAAGTCATTTTGCATATCTAACAAACACAAAAAGTATGGCTACTTGGTCCGCTGAGCAATAACTTGAATCAGCCAAGTTGTCGTAAAATCTCTGGGTTTACCGTCAAAGCACCTGAAACTCTTCTGATGACGCTGCATCCTTTGGCTTAAGCTCTATGCTGCATGTACACTCATGTTCAACATTTCTCATTTCTTCATTTTCAGGCTGATTTCTCCTACAGACTTTAGTCCTATGCAAAGGTTTGTGCAGCCCCTGACTTTTTGCACCTTTTATTGTGCTTCAGAGGATGTGATGTGATTTTTCTGCATATTTGTCTGCAATATACAGAATGCTCTCTGTTCAAGCCCAGGTTTGAAATAAAATATGTTGGAAAGGTTTCTGTTGTAGGTAGTTTGGGTATTGTTGGCTATTCCTTTTATTGGTTCACAGTAATGCTCCAAACATTTCTTGTTTTGCTGGGACACGGAACTTCAATGGCTCATAGGTTGAGGTTTGGAGAGTACGATGAGGTCTGTCCCTGAAACCGAAGATCTTGTGGTTACTTACCCTTGTTGTGAAGTGCCTCAGTAGCATTTAAAGCGACGGCATCAAAACAAGGTCTCATCTCAGAACAGGAGTAAAAGAGGAGCTGGTGGAGCTACAATAGCAAGACTTCAGACCAAAACATTGCAGTTCCACTTTGTATAGACCAAAACTGAATGATTAAAAGTGAAAAGGAAGCATTTAACAGGCATGATATGTGCCCTTTAATAAAGCTACTGCTTAGGCAACTTAAGCCTAATAGCTCAAACAGTTATTAGCTTCATTAGCTATTTCTTGTGTAGTGTTAGTCCAAGTAGTCATTAGCCTTAGCAGCTAATTGACAGTAGATGTTAACGTAGATGATATAATCTGGTGATTAGAAGCAGTTCTTAAATGGATCAGTAGATTATTCCACAGTTTTGATGCTGCAATAGATCACCTCTACTTTTCTGAGTAGACCTTGGAACATCTAAGAGCAACTGGTTGTTTTGACTTTAAATATGATGGGGTGACCATTAAGACCTTTATAAACCAGTAGCAAAAGTTTCAAATTAATCCTGTAACCAACAGGAAGCCTGTGGAGTGAAGCCAGAACAAGAGTTATATGTTCCTGTTTTCTAGTTCCTGTCAACAGATGAGCAGGATTATTTTGTACAAGGTGCAAGCGGTGAAGGGATGACAGATCTGACAATTACAATAACCAAGGCAAAACATGAATCAGATTGAAAACCAATAGGAAGAAAATAAGGCTTTGCTTTAGCAAGAAGTTGTGGCTGAAAAAAACAACAGAACTGATTTGCTTTGTGAGTTTAAAGGAGCTGTCAAGTACTATGCCAAGATTCCTGAAAGAAGAACGATTGTACAGGTCCTTCTCAAAATATTAGCATATTGTGATAAAGTTCATTATTTTCCATAATGTCATGATGAAAATTTAACATTCATATATTTTAGATTCATTGCACACTAACTGAAATATTTCAGGTCTTTTATTGTCTTAATACGGATGATTTTGGCATACAGCTCATGAAAACCCAAAATTCCTATCTCACAAAATTAGCATATCATTAAAAGGGTCTCTAAACAAGCTATGAACCTAATCATCTGAATCAACAAGTTGACTCTAAACACCTGCAAAAGATTCCTGAGGCCTTTAAAACTCCCAGCCTGGTTCATCACTCAAAACCCCAATCATGGGTAAGACTGCCGACCTGACTGCTGTCCAGAAGGCCACTATTGACACCCTCAAGCAAGAGGGTAAGACACAGAAAGAAATTTCTGAACGAATAGGCTGTTCCCAGAGTGCTGTATCAAGGCACCTCAGTGGGAAGTCTGTGGGAAGGAAAAAGTGTGGCAGAAAACGCTGCACAACGAGAAGAGGTGACCGGACCCTGAGGAAGATTGTGGAGAAGGGCCGATTCCAGACCTTGGGGGACCTGCGGAAGCAGTGGACTGAGTCTGGAGTAGAAACATCCAGAGCCACCGTGCACAGGCGTGTGCAGGAAATGGGCTACAGGTGCCGCATTCCCCAGACCTGGGCTACAGAGAAGCAGCACTGGACTGTTGCTCAGTGGTCCAAAGTACTTTTTTCGGATGAAAGCAAATTCTGCATGTCATTCAGAAATCAAGGTGCCAGAGTCTGGAGGAAGACAGGGGAGAAGGAAATGCCAAAATGCCAGAAGTCCATTGTCAAGTACCTACAGTCAGTGATGGTCTGGGGTGCCGTGTCAGCTGCTGGTGTTGGTCCACTGTGTTTTATCAAGGGCAGGGTCAATGCAGCTAGCTATCAGGAGATTTTGGAGCACTTCATGCTTCCATCTGCTGAAAAGCTTTATGGAGATGAAGATTTCATTTTTCAGCACGACCTGGCACCTGCTCACAGTGCCAAAACCACTGGTAAATGGTTTACTGACCATGGTATCACTGTGCTCAATTGGCCTGCCAACTCTCCTGACCTGAACCCCATAGAGAATCTGTGGGATATTGTGAAGAGAACGTTGAGAGACTCAAGACCCAACACTCTGGATGAGCTAAAGGCCGCTATCGAAGCATCCTGGGCCTCCATAAGACCTCAGCAGTGCCACAGGCTGATTGCCTCCATGCCACGCCGCATTGAAGCAGTCATTTCTGCAAAAGGATTCCCGACCAAGTATTGAGTGCATAACTGTACATGATTATTTGAAGGTTGACGTTTTTTGTATTAAAAACACTTTTCTTTTATTGGTCGGATGAAATATGCTAATTTTGTGAGATAGGAATTTTGGGTTTTCATGAGCTGTATGCCAAAATCATCTGTATTAAGACAATAAAAGACCTGAAATATTTCAGTTAGTGTGCAATGAATCTAAAATATATGAATGTTAAATTTTCATCATGACATTATGGAAAATAATGAACGTTATCACAATATGCTAATATTTTGAGAAGGACCTGTATATCAGCCTCAGAAATAGTATTGGAGAGATCCAATTTCCCAAATACCATAACCACCATTTTATTATTGTTGATGTGGAGGAAGTTCATCCAGGTCTTTATATCACCAAGACAGTCCAATAACAGCTTCAAAGAGCTATTTGTTTTTGTATAAATTGGAAGATAGATTTCAGTGTAATCAGCAAAGCAGTGGAATAAGACATATTTCCTAAAAATATACCCGAGGGCAACATAAATACAGAAAACAAGATTAGCCCTGAGATGGATCCTTGAGGACCTCCACAAATAAGTGCTGTAGCTGAGGAATAAGTATAAATCTGGACTAACAAAATCCTATTTGTTAAGTAAGACTTAAACGACTGTCCATCGGCTCCTTTAATGCCCACACAATGCTCATGCCTATGATCCGCAGCGCTGAACGTGGTTCCCAGATCAACAGTTATAAAACTCTTAAGAGAGGTGTTGTCTTCTAAAAAAGTTTGCTCCTGGATAAAAAGCTTTTTTTCAAGAACGTTGCAAAGAATCAGCAGGTTTGAAATGGGTCTGAAGTTTGACATGAAAGAAGGCTCAAAATATTTGTTCTTGATAGGTGGCTGAACCTCAGCATTTTAAAGGCAGCTGGGATACAGCTTGAATTGAGGGAAGTGTTTATCAGTAACAAAAAAATAACCCAACAGTTTGAAAAACCTCCTTAAAAAAGCCAGCTGGTACAATGTCTAAAGAAGAGTTTGTGGGCCGCAGTTGTTTCACATTATCAGTTAAAACTGATAAGGCAAAACTGGTTGAAAACCGCAGGGCACAATGAGTAAGGAAGACCGAAAAGGAAGGATCACAACCACAACGACTTCTATTGACAGAGCCCCTCAAATGTAACATTTTTGCCTTGGAAAACGAGAAATTGTTCACAAAGTTCAATAGAAGCTGTAGGGCCAAATAAGTTGGAAAGATTTAAAACATAGTTTAAAACATAAAAAATAACTTTAGGGTCTATGACTGTTAGAGAAGACAATGCTAGAAAGAAAGCTTGATTTACCACACTTTACAGCATTTTCATAATTATCTACACGGTCCTTCAATGAAGATTTTTTTTTCCAACATCTCTCTGCTGGTCGGCATTCATGCCTAGTCCATTAATGGATTCATTTCATTGTCAGTGCTCTGGTGATGATTTATTTATTATGTTCTTCAATGGAGCCACAGTGGCAAAGTTTCGTACAGACGAAATTAAATAACGAGACAAGCTCCTCAACGTTAAAGTTATTAAAAGCATCCAGATCAGAAAGTTTACTTTCAGAAAAGGCTGTGGAAAACAATAAACCTGTTGAAGAAGAGTTTATCAGACGGGAACAAAATGGTGGAGCACAGGGTTTTACATCTAGAGCAGGGACCGATGAGGTAAATAGAACTAGAAAACGGTCAGATTTACCAGCCTCACTTATTAATGTCCACGCAAAGTCCAATGGGCAGTACGAAATCCAGTTTGTTTCCTTAATTAAGGGTAGGACCGGTCAGAGATTGAATGAGGCTAAAGGAGTCGAAGAAATTCAGAAAATCCTGGACCAGGGGCTTGTTATTACAGCATACATGTACGTTAAAACCTCAAATGATTACAAAATGGTCATACTTTAAACCTGAGTCAAGAAATCAGTAAAATCTTATTAAACTTAGGTGGAAGATGCACCACTGTGCACAACAACGGACTGCATCAGTTTATCTCCAGTAGCTGCAGTTTAAAGGCTCTGGGAAAATCTGCCAACAGTGAAAGCAGGATTTAAATATTGTAGTAAAGCCTCCACCCTTGCCAGCCATTCTGGGAGTCAAAGCACACACAATTTAAGGGAAGATCAGAAGAGGCTGTCAGCTCACCATCGAAATGAGTAGTTTAAAACCTTTGCACCACACTTTATGTTGTACGATCATCGTAGCCTATTGTATATTTTCATGTGCTTAGAAATGTTCTCTGTCTTCATACGCATCTTTTAATCTTTGAAACTTTATTTGAGGAATGAATATTCTCAACATTATTTTATGCCAAACAAAAAAAGCGCAAAGGCCATAAATGTCAATAAAAATATGATTTAATCCATATTATATACAAAATACAATTTTATGTACTAAAATGTACACACTCAAGATTCGTTAAGCCTGGCCAGTGTTTACACTAAGTGAAAACAAAATTCACACAAGTAATCATCCATTTTGGAGAAAGAAAGGAGAAAAGTACTCGCTCACAGAAATGTAAACATACTTAGTGATCCATATTTACAGAGAAACAAACAGGCAGCCATGTTCTGTCCTGCACACTCACCTGGCCTTGTCTGCTTTGAACAGTGTGTGAAAACACCAAACAGTGATTTCCAGACCAGCTTATGTGACATAAATTAAAAAGCATATAAACAATATCCTGCCAAACGCTGCTGAAGTGGTCACAAAATTGAGAAGTTTGATTGACTGTGATCATTTCCTATACTCTGAGCCGCCATTTATGGGTTGTAGTGAAAGAGAAATCCGTTTCTGTTAGTGAGCAAGTACTTGATTAAACTTCTACAGAAGCAGAATAAAAATATTATTTCAGACAGTACATGGAGGGCAAAACTGAAATAACAGAAGCTATTCATCTGGTGAAAACTGATACAAACAATAACATCTCCCTTAGAAAAACAGCATAAATACACATCTTCATCACAAAATCCTTCAAAAATAGCAACAGTTTGATGACATTTTTTTTTTTTCTAAATAATATTAGGATTTTACTTTAAGGATTTCTACAGTTTAACATAACAATTCTTTTAAAACTATCAAATTGATAGAAATAAATGATCAGTGATGCAAGTTTATTTGTGCGTGTGCTGCTTTGTGTGAAGAAAGTTCTTGCTTCAAAGTTGAGGTGAGATGGAGAAGAACGTCTGGCTTGGCTTTGTGTTTTCCCAGAGCATCGCGTTGTTCCCAGTATATTCCAACAGAGTGAGATGTGTTTTTTCACAAGAAACTGAGCACCAGTCCTGGTAAATTTTATTTGAATCTATATTGTCTCAGATGAACTTAGTTGAGTCTCTTTTGCTGATGAGGACTTCCAGCAGTCGCAGTTTGGCTTTCACATGTTTGTATTCGTGGTACTCGTCTGCAAGCGGGGAGCGGTCCTCCTTCTGGACAGTTCTGTGACAAAAAACAAGACTGCAAAAATTAGCAAATGAAGCTGGAGAGAACCTCTAACGTGAAGGACAAAATGTCTATACCTTCCGTTTTGTCTGAAGAATTGGTCCTCAAACTCTTTTAGGTTCTTGCGGATCCTCTTCTTTTCCTCTCTTGTCTCTTGAAGCTGCTCCACGAGTTCCTGCCTGTGATGGAGAGAATAAAAACATGTTTTACGCTTAAATTAAATGCTTAACTCAGAGATATATATAAATATATTTTTAAAGATATGTTTTCGGCACTAGTAGCCTTTTATTTTGTATTTTTCCTTTGACAGTAGGCAGACAGGAAAGAGGGGTAGAGAGAGGGGGAGACATTCGGCAAATGTCACCAGGTCCGGGACTCGAACCCGGGACAGCCGCTTCGAGGACTATAGCCTCTGCACATGGTTGTGCGCTTTCGCCCCTACACCATCAGCACCACACCAACTCAGAGATATTTAAAGTGTTCCCTAGACAACAGCCTAAAAATGTTGCTTATTTTCTGTTTTCTTATGCTAGATTCTTTAATATGTTCTTGGTCAGTTTTCTGAACATTAGAAAACCCATTAATCTAAAAAGGGCAGGACAAACCAAGATGCTAGTGTGGAGGAGTAATGAGCAGTCAGTGTGGTACCTGAGGTAAACAGTTGTCAAAACAGTCTAAGTTTGGACAATCATGTAGAAATTCTCAAAGATAAGTGAAGCTAACAGCTACAATATGAGCCAATTTCCTCTATAGTAAAAAATAAATTTCAAGTCAAAATAATCTCAATTATTCGAGCTATTCTTATCGCTTGTCAATTTTGCATGAGACTTGATGAACCGCAACCTTTTTATTAAACATCTTTTTCTTACGCTGAGTGCAGAAGGCTTTATTAATGTATCCATTAGCAAGTCTCCTGGGATGCTCATTTATCACAGAGTAATACCAAAACTACAATTGCTTCGGATACTGAAAGCGATTACAAAGGCAAAGACAGTATGTCGTTTTTTAAAAGGTTAGAAGTGCTAGATGTATGAGCCAGAATATTTCAAGGAACAAATGTTGGCGAAAGACGGAAGGATAAGTTAGAATCCCCAAAGCACTGTTAGCACCAATACAGTTTGGTTGAGAAAAGGAAAAATAGCGGATGACAAAAACTATGTTATGGAAGTAATAAGGTTAAAATACCTGATCTGGTTGTCACCAGATATTCTAATAAAGTTTTGAAGCTTAGGTTTTATCAGAAGACAAGGCCTGATAAGCTCTTAGCCTGAATAGCTTGAGTAGATGTTTGCTTAGGAGTAGCTATTAGTTATTAGCTGTTCGCCAAAACTGTTAGCCTAAATAGTCCATACACAAGTGACACAAATAGCTAATGGTTGGAGTACCTGTAAACCCTTATAGCCATTTGCTTGAGCAGTAATTACTGGTTGCCCTGGGTAGTTGTGGGCCTGATTAGCTGTTAATCCTTTTAGATGCTACCCTGAGATGGTATGAGCTCAAATATCCAGTAGCTCAAGTAGCTATTAATATTGTTAACTTACATTTGTAACTGTTGACTAGCTGAGAGGCTAAGCACAGTAACTAACTACTGTTAGCATGAGTAGTTTGAGTAGATGCCAATTTAACTAACTGTTAGCTTCAGTAGCTAGTTGTCAGTCTCATTAGCCAGGTGTGAGATCTGAATAACTTAAGTAGCTAATAAGTAGCTATTACTTTGAATAGCTGTAAATTTCACCAGCTGTTAGCTGAAGTTGCTGTGAGGGTAAGCACAGAAAGCAACTAATCCATGTTAGTATGAGTAGTTGTTAACATAAATACACATTAGCCAGTTGGTGGAGTAGATCTTAACCTGTATAATTGAAAACTTGTATAGCTTGTTAGCTTGTGCATGAGCTTGAATAGCTATTAGCCCGAGTTGCTGTTAGCCTAAATAGACAGTCTGCTTAGCCCTTAGCTTTAAAGTAGCCATTAGCATGAGTATCTGTTAATGTAATTTGGTCTTGACTTCAGCAGCTGTTAGCTGTAGTAGGTCTTAGCCTGAATAGCTGTTAACTTGAATTGCTGCTAGCCTGTGTATTTTCTCTTGCTTGAGTAACTGCTCGTCTGTGTAGCCATTAGCTTGAATAGCTGTTAACATGAATAGGTGTTGCCTGAGTAGCTTTGAGCTTGGCTGTCCCATAAGTATACACCCTGATTCTCTAAACTCAGATCACGGACTGCTCTCTACGTCAGTAAAAAACTAGCTGATCATAACTACTCCAAACAACCCTGGTCCTGAATACCAACCTTTATTGTGTGGGATCTCAATTCAGTTTCAGTGTTTTATTATGTTAAATCAAAAGGTCTGATAAGCACTGAGTGTTATAAAACACAACAGGCTGTGCTTATTCTTATTAATTTACTTACATGGTGGCCGAGTGCAGGTTGGACAGCCCCATGTCTGCTGTGGTTTTTGAGGGTGAAAGTTCATCCACAGGAGAAATGAAACCATCCACTTCCTCATCCATGAAGCTGAAAACACTGAGCTCGGGCTGAATGTTCTCTGTGAAATGAGTCTTTGTGTCTCCATCGTCCTCCGAGCCGTCCTCCTCCTCCTAAAAGAAAGAAAAAACAGCACATGGTTAATAAACAGAGCAACCAGAGACTGAAGAACAGGACAAAGGGTTAAACCCGATCCAGCTTCAGGTATTAGACACTGAGGATCATGCAGGGTTAGTCCTTAAATCATTGTTTACACCCATTAGTGTGTACAAACTGAAATGGAGAACATTGCTTTAATTTTTCATCACCCAACAATAAACATATGAATCCAAGCGATATGGGGATTCAAACATCAACAGCTACTGATTTAACAGCTGTACTGATGCAGCCATCTGCCCAATCAACAGGCACCAACTAGGTCCATCAGAGTGAAAATGGTAGCAAATAGGATGGAGGAGGGGTCTGTGGGAGGCAGCAATAACAGCAGCAGCTCTTCACCTTGATATCGTCGAAGAAGAGTGCAGTTTCACCCTCGATTATTGGCTGAAGGAGGGGCCCTCGGCGCTTGCTGGAGGGGGAGCCCTGTGGTGACGGTCAACAAGGGAGGCATTAACCACACCGAGATGCATTTAAAGCAAGGCCACAAGCAGGAAGAGACACATCTGGGTGTCTTTATGTCTTTTTTTAAAATTAAAGTCGTGGTGTGGAATTAAGACGTGAATCCACATATAATGGCAAAGCATGCAAGTAAACAATCTAAAAAAAACAATAACACATTTTTTCAGTTTTATTCCATTCAGAACAATCCATCCTCTCTTTGTGGAGAAGGTTCTACAGTTTCTGAGCCTTTCCTGTTAAGGATCCTCTCTTTAATCCTTTGATCAGTTAAATCTGGACTTAAAGTCTTGAGAGGGTAACAACATGTCTGTGGCGTGACTGCCACGTGTTCTTGCAGCAGGCACCATTCGGGATTAAGCGCCTGCAGACGTGCTGAACGTGTGGTGAGATTGAATTAAGATGCGGTACTTACTATGACAGGGATGGTGGAGGCTCTGCAGAGGATCTGCTTCACCAGGCGATATCTGTCGTACAACGGTTTCATGATTTGCCTCTCGTTCTTGGTCACCTTGAGCAGGAAATTTGTCCTTTTAGAATGCTTTTTTTCACATAAAAACAACATGACAGCTATTGTACTTTTCCCTATTATAGCTCTGCAGCTCATGCTTTAAAGAAAGGAAGTCAGTTAAATGATTTTTATAATGGGATTAGAGGATAGAAGGGTCAGCTGTACAGTTTTTATTGAAATCTAAACTGTGCCGTTTACGCTCTTGCAATTAAAACGCATTGAAGTCCAGAAATACACAATTTGTAAAGGTTAATTTAGAATTGAGATCTGGACTTTGACTGGACCAACACATAAATGTCATTGGGTCTAAACCTTTCCATTGGTTCACAGGTTCACTGGATTTTATTTAGGGTTCCTGAGTACTGAATACATACTTCAGATTTTAATTTGCAAAGAAGTTTGAAAACTGCATCATTTTCCTTTCCACTGTATAATTTTTCTTCTGCATTTTGTAAGCCTATAATTTGTATAATTTAAAAACTTGATCTGTAGCGGTTAAGATGGAAGAAGACTCACAGGCCGGCCGTGGATGCTCTCAAATTGGAGAAGACCCTTCTGCAGAGCAACTTTCTCTGCTCCAATTTGTTCTCGTGTCATATCCTGTCGTAGGACAGTAAGAAACTCAAAATTCCTGCTGTTTGTTTCTGTGTGCATCATTGATTCTTAATGCAAGGTTGTAGTATGGTCTTACCTTAATGTCCTCGGGGCGGTTCATCTGCTCCCTCTTCTCCTGCAGCTTCTTCAAGATGGACTCCAGAGTGCTCTCCACTGGAGGCTGGGGCGCTTTCTCCTGCTGGGGCTTCTTGTCCAGCTGGGAGCCAAAGCTTTTGGGCAGTGTGTTGCTGCGCTGACGGGTCACAGGGGGTAGGTCCTCCTCGGACATCAACAGCTTGCGTTCTGGAGAAACACATGGAGACAAATATTTGATTTACTGTCTTAAAGATCCAACTTTCAGTTTATTTGCACAGAGTCTTTACCTTTTAGCTCTTTTCGAAGCCTGGCCAGTTCGTTGAGCCATCTCAGCACTTCTGGGTTTGCAACTTTATCACTGTGGGAGGGCTGGAAAACAAGAAACAATTAACTTTTCTATTAATCACCTGAATGAATCATGATTTTTTTTGTCTCTTTTGTGATAACTACGTACCCTGTATTTCCTGTCATCTTGAAACTTCTCTTCAAACCTCTGGATCTTTTTCTTCAGAACATGAATCCTCTTTGTAAGCTGGGCGGAGGTCAGCTCCTCTTTCTCATCGTCACAGGAGCCAAGAGATGAACTTCGTCTGCGGCTGAGGAGACAAAATAAGATTTTAACTCCAACTTTTCTTTCCTTCTTTCTCCACCTGCAGCCACGCAGAAAAATGTTCAGGCTACCTGATGAAGGAGTGAGCATTCGGTGGTGAAGGAGGCACCTCCGTGTCATCCAAATACTGCTGGCTGTGTCCATAGGCGTAGAAACGGGGGGACACCATCGGGTCACTGTCCTCCTCCAGCAGTTGGCGGATCAGACGTCCCCCTGCGTGGGGGGATAGCCGAGCTTCCTCGCGGTCCATGCTCTCCCTTTGCAGTGGGCTTGCCGGGATTGGCTCTGAGGAACACGTAAAGGGATTGTTGCGAGGTCACATTTTGATTCTTGTCTGCACATATGAAACAAAAGCTGCAGCAAAGATAATGTGGGTGGAAATGCAGTGAATGAAACCGGAAAACGTGCAGGATTTGTTGTAGTTGGCACACTTGCTATTGCAGAGAGATCCGGAGTTCAATGACGGCGAAATTTACGACCTTAATTATGTTCTAAACTATAGTAGTATATTAAAAAACACAAAAGAAACAAATATGTAATTTCTGACTCAGAAAAAGAAAATAAAAACAAAAAACCCATTAGTAGTTCCTTAAAAATAAACATATGACACCTTTAAATTGCTTGATTTGGCTTTTTGAACCAACAGTTTCAACCTAAAAATTAAAATTAAAATGAAAAGAAATCTGCACAGTGGTCCCATCGATGGGAGGAACAGGGGGAAGGCAATCTGATATGCATCATGCTTTTTTATAAATAATTAAATTGTTTATATAAGCTGCAGGATTTACTTATTCATCATTGTTTATGGCTGGCCCCTATTACGTATGGTGACACTGTAATAAAACTGAATTTCTGGAGGTGCTCATGAGTCTGCATCTGTAAAATCAGTCTTTTGGCTAGGTTTTCCTCTAAAATTAGAGAGATTAGTTAAATCTTTTAAACATTTTAATTTTAGAAAGAATAAAAAAAGGATTTTAAACTAAAATGCCAGATTCAAAACATTAGAAAAAGCAACGTGGTTTCTTTCTGATGCAGTAATCTAAACAACAGCAAAGCTCTCTACAAGCTCTTTAAAAAACTTTCTCTGGGGGCAGAAGAGCCACCGATGTTGTGAAAGTGTGGGTAAACCACGCCCACCTTGACTCTGGTCCCCCTGGTTACTGCCTCCGCTCTGGTAATAATTATGTCTGGGGAGAAATAGCCAGGCGGATACCCCTGACGATCCCCGAGCTATTAATAAAAGCCTGAATCTCTGTGGGATAATGTCAGGCCACGATCCCTGTTGAGAGGTACTGTGATGAACTTGTGTTTTTTTAGTTTCCAGAAACAAACGCTGCATCTGTTCAAGAATGTATGCATGAGGAAACAAAAGGAAAATAAGACACGCGAGATGGGAAAATATCAGGCTGTTTGGGAAATTTTAGTGCTGAAAACACAGAGACTCAGTGGGAATTACAAGGTGGATGCCGTGGAAAAGGGGAGCAGGGAGTGGAAGCATACTGAGGAGCTGTTATTCTGACAGAACAGAGACAGCGAATGAAAACAAGCCGACCTTCAGTGTAAATGAGCCATAGCGTCAGTATGCAACCTGGAAGGCATGCAGGGCCAGTTTGACACTGCTCATGCATATTTTTCTTAGCTGGGGGAACATTTGGGCCAAACTGGAAGAGATTTAGCTCACATTCCAGCTCTAGAATCCTGGAGGTTTTTGCCCTTTATGGATGTGGGACATGCAGTTTATCAAGCAGCGACCCTGCGGCGCATCAGCAGGTTCAGACTCCATCACATCCACACGTTTTTTCCTGTGAGGCTCGGGTCAGTGTGGTGGAGCCTGCCGCTAAGGCTCCATGGCATTTTAAATTAATCCTTTAAATCAACTGCACACTGATGGTTTGGGATTAACTAGATTAATGAAACAAAAAACCCGCCTGTGCGCCATTCCAGATACTCGGCGGTTATGTTCCAGATCGTTCAAGCATGTTGCCGTGCAGAGGAAAAGGTCAGACAGACAGCTGCTTCTTTCTTTCCTTTTAATTACTTTGACATATTAGCTGCTCAGATGCTGACAAGACTTACCATCACAACAACCAGGATGGAAAATGCTTTTGAAATCGAGGAAACAGAAGTTAGGAAAAAGGAACTCTACAAGAACAGAGAAAGAAAGGACAGATGGACATGGTGAAGAAATGACAACTAAGAAATAGAAATGAAGTAGAGTCAAGCAACAGCAATTATGAGACATAACTGTGTCACTTCCTGCTGTAATTTCTGTGATCTCAGCACTGCTGGCAGCCGACAACAAATATCAGGTCACAGTGACCAGAGTGTACTGGGACAAAGGTCGGAGACCCCTGCCTAATGCTCCCATCCATCCATCCACATGCCCATTTCTATAGTATAATACTGTTTTATTATCTGATTGCACATAACACAAATCCCTCTTTGGGTCCTCGGTGATGGGGAATAATTGAGTCCATAGTTACACTTCATGCATTGCCAGAGACGGACTGTTTTCATGCTTGAAAGGAATCCCAGAGGAGGTCCGGTACATCCAGGCGGCCTGTTGCAGCCACTCATGGAGTCTCTTTGTGGTGCTGTTGTATTCTGCCTTCAGCACAGAAAGTATGAGTAGGATGGAGCCAAATAGAAAGGTAAAAGACTTAGAAATGTTTCTGATATTAGATGTGCTTTAGTTACGCATGGGCCCGTTACCCCTCTCTGGGTTTCTCACGTGAACGTCCAGATTTTCCAGGGAAGAAATAAAAGATGTAAGAAAGGAAGAAATAAAGGAAGAACAAGACAGGATAGAAGGACTGAGGGATATAAGAAAGACAGCAAGGAAGGAGGGATACAGGATAGGAAAGAAGGTAGAAAGGAAGGATGGAAAAAGGAAGGGGACAGACGATAAAGAAGGCTACAAAGAGGTAAATAAGAAAGCAAACGTTAAAAGAGGGGCAGAAGGGAAAAACAGAAGAATACAGGTACGGAAAAGGGAAGGAAAGAAACACAACGGAAGAAAGGGATGGAGGAAGGACAGGGTAGGATGGAAGAAAATAAGAAAGAAAGAATGAATGAAGGACAGACACAAAAATGAAAGGAAGGAAATAAGGAGCAAGGGCAACTTTTAGACAATGGAAATGTATTAATGCAACAATTTTCCATATACGTTTGCAGACAGTTTAGGAACCCTATGGTATAAAAATGAGGTGCAATTGAAAGTGACAGAGAGATAAGAGCAGGAAAGAAAATATGTATTTATGCAAATATTCCAAGACATTGCAATATCAATAGATATGAGTGCAATGTTTGATGGGCTAATATATGAAGTGCTATGCCGTCTCACTCTACATGGCAATAATAAATGTAGTCAGTTGGACGCTCTGACCTCACCTGAAGCACATAAGAAGCTGTTGGGACATTATGACGGTGGAAAAGAAAGGGCAGCATTTGGAAAATAGCAGTTAACTGTCATCCTACGGTAAGGTCACATGTTTTCCTGATGTTGTGCAGCTCTCGTGGGGATAGAAAGAAAATCCTCCATGCACCATGTGTGCAGGAAAAACGGGGTCTGGCTGCATGGCAACAAACCCCCCCTGACAGAGCTCCAACTTTTTTCCAAGTGCAAAGTTTGGCCACTAGAGAGCTCCACGGCCATGAGCCAGCCTCCAACCATGAGGCTGCTGAAGCTGACACGTTTTATTGCACAGAACAGTTTTCTCATATCGAACAGGAAACTGCGTCGTTGGAGCATCAGCATCAAAACCGGAACAAAAACAGGCCAGTACATGGTGTTCTCTGAATGTTTTCCTGAGGATGAACCGTGTTTGTTTACCATCCCATTCATCCATGTAGACGCTCCGATCAGAACCTGAGAGGCGGGTGTGTTGCAGTTTCCTATCTGAACAATCGGTGTCTGAGCACAAAACAAACTGTGTGTTGTTTCCTTTCTGCACTGAAGCAAACTGGGCAAAGGCAAACAGAGAAACAAGAAAATCTAGAAACACTCCGAGAGGGAAGGAGGAGGAGGTGAGTGAGTGAGTGCTGCAACGCCTTGGCTGCTTCTAATAACCCTGGATTAATCTTTTCTGATGGCGTAACTCCAATTATTTCCCAACACACATCATGTCAAAATGACTTAAACTAAAAGAATAAACACTTCTAATGCAACCAGTTTCTGAACATTGCAGTAAGCTTTTCAATAGAGTCCATTTGTGGTGTGCATCAAAACAAACTCTCAACCTCCCATATACTGAAAATTACGGCAGCAGGCGGTTTGTGGATGAGGCTCCACACAGTTCAGCAATCATTGTTTATCATGAACAAAATCATGATTAGCGAAGCTCAAGCTGTTTAAACTAAACTCAGCTGCACAATCCTGCAGCAAATGCGACTAATCTAAGGCAAACGAGGTGGCTGGAGACATTTTCTTATGGTTGAAGCTGCAGTGGAGGCGCAGTTGGAGCGGAAGGCGTGTGCAGCTGACGCCCATGTGTGCAGATCTAAATGGAGGTCATTAAAGCATGGTGTTTTTTTTACCCTGCTTCCCCGTTTACAATAACACGCAGGTGTAAATAAAGAAATAAGTGAATAGTCAACGTAAGCGTGCAGCCTCACCTCCCCAGCTGCTGTCCTCGGTCAGAGCTGTCAGGTCCAGCCTGGGCACGTCCTCTCGGTCCGGTTCCGAAGCGCGCACCTCCCCATCTCCGATCCTCCCCGCGTCACAAGCGACGGGCGATTCCTGGATCTTCATCCTTAACGTCTGCACAACCATGGGAGTGAAAGCAAAGAGTCCTCAATCCAACAACAACAACGTACAGGCTGGGGTGGTGCACTCTTTAAACGGAGCAGAGACTCGGGGAGGCCCTGCGCTTCCAGAGAGGGGCTGGTCCCTGCTTCTGATTGGCTGCAGCAGAAACATTTAAAAACATCCGCCCACCGGAGCGTTGCTAAACCTGATTGGGCAGAAGTGGCGGAGCCCCGCCTTGACTTTGAATCCGTTGTCTCCCTCCTTCGCCATAGAAGTTTTCCTTTGCTCTCACAGGTATGGCAAGCCGTGGTGAAATATAATACACAGGCGCTTTAACGCAGACATTCCGATCACTAATTTCTAAGTCTAGATGGATGGATGCCTTTACATGAACACTGGTCCAACATTAAGTTAGCAAATAAATAAAAAAAGACAAAATAAACATTCCAGGTTGCCATATTTACCGTCCAAAATTAACATTCCAGATATAACATACTTCTATTCTCTCACTGGGACCCTTCTCTTAAAGTACAAACTACATTTTTACTATGAACTAAAGCTCTGATAACTCTTTATAAAATGGTTTCCCCAACACATTTCAAGTGTAAAATATACATTAAATCATGTTTTGCATAAAATAACCACACAGTGGGTTGAGGTTGGCAGCCTTGCCCCACACTGTTGCTTCAGTTATTTACTGCTGAGGTCCAGTTTGGTGTTGCTCCACTTAAGTTAAAGGTAGTAACTGTAAATTATGTGATCCACTGCACTCCCAACACGTATTTCTCTAAATATAACTATACTTAAACATTAAATATAATATGCACTTCTTTGCCTCTTTCAATATCTGGGTGGATTGCTCAAACTGGACAGTTCATTTTCTGTGCTCTAAGTTCAGATTGAGATGAGTACAACTGCTAGATAGATAGATAGATAGATAGATAGATAGATAGATAGATATATATTAAATATACCTGTTATTGATCCCACATTTCTGTTTTAAATATTACTGTTTTAATTTTTACTGTCTCATTTTTTTCCGGCTGTGATATTATTATAATGTAATATTCTAATCTTAAATGATCTGTTTTCATTAGCTGTAGGAAGTAAAATCATCATAAATAAGGGGTTGAAGACACAATTTTTGTGTATATATATATATATATATATATATATATATATAATGCAGCTACATCTCAATAATAAATATGTATAATTGTGTATGTGTATTCTTGAAGTGTCGACTGTTGCCATCGATTGATTAGAAATGTTTACATCTGCTATTGTAATTCGGACGGAGCGTCCTGAGCGTTTTATGACACAACAACTTGCCATACATTTCCGCGACCCCTGAACGGAGCGCTGCTGCGGGCTTGTTTGTTTCTGTGGGAAGGGGCGGACGGACGCTGGAGGTGGGGCGAGAGAAGAGGACATGAAAAAGCACAGAGAATGTGAGCTGTTACACGTAGGCTGACTGAATGGTTTCTTTTTCCCTCCATAACTGTGCTGCTGTAACTGCAGGAGAAACGCTCGCCTCCAAGCAGGGAAACTAAATGAAAACATCCTCAATACCTCTTTTATTTTATCAACATTTTGAAATGTAATGCTTTGGAATCTGTCATTTATTTTTTATTTTAGATTTGCTCAGATGTTATGTTGCTCATAAAACAAATGAAAATCTGGGGTGGAAACAATTCAGTTTTAGGATGCCCTTGGGTTCTCATTTCCTCTGTCTGGGAAGGACTGGGCTTATTTTTGAGAAAAAACAGGTCAGAACCATCAGACACACTGGGCGCCACAGATGGTTTACAGTGAAGGTTGCATTTAAACCCCCCCCCATGGGTTTGGTAATGTTACCCAGAGGTCTTTTTTAGGCTAATTCATGACCCATTACTGGAAGCAGCTTGATTAGGATCTGTAGTAGCTGCAGTATCGGGCTCAAGGCCAAAACCAGGCGCTTATCACGTCTCCTTAGCTGTTGCACGGTAAGTAACTGTGATGTGAATCAGAAAGCATACAAAATGGCAATGCTGGCCTTGTGTGAACGTGCAGACTGTGACCGACTAACTGTACAAATTTCCCTCACATGGGGAGAACAATCACAGCTGACATTCAGGAACACTCCTCCCTCCTGTACGTGTACAACATGCACTCACTTCCTCTGTCAACACTCAGAATCACCTCATCATAGACGCACTCAGGTGATGTTAATAACGCTGCTCATCTCATTCCAGCTCACCTGGTAGGAAACAGCACAGTGGCGTTTGTACAGAAAGTTATTTAGCAGCTGTGAATCACCTCTGAACATCTGTCCTCAGAACCCACCCCCCAGCCCCGCACTATGGCCATCCTAAAATCAGTTTTAGTGCAGCTCAAAGGACCCAATAAAAACATTCAGGGTTCACATTTTCCAGATACTAATTTGAATTAATCTCAGAGCCAACCCAGCCCACAACCCACAGCGCTCATTTACATCTACCTGCCAGAATTTTCCAGACACATCCTCATGTTCTTTGTTCTGATGTTGTGACCTGCTGAGTGTATCCCGCATGGTAAGGTTTTTTAGCTCCAAGGTGAAGAAAAATACAACTACAGCATGATTCTGTGACCATCCGTCATGCAGTGTTGTCAAAATAAATGGTGTCATTCACAAATGCATGTCACATTTTGTGGATGGTTTTTCTAAACAACATTTAAAACCCATGTATCATTTTCCAGATTATGCACTGCCTCGTGTTGGTCAAGCACATAAAAATCCCCATGAAAGATTTTTGCTTGTAAGTGAAAAAGGTCAAGAGGAGTGAAAGCTTTCAAGAAACTGTAGTCTTCTACAAAAAGTTAAATTTATTAGGAAATGAATTGCATTGTCATGCAGAATTTCCACTCTGGTTTCTGTTGACCTCGTTAAATGTTCTCATGCTGCTCGTATTCACACCATTTTCTGCTTTTGTCAGAAAGCAAAAAGTGAAACTGATTCTGGACTGATTAAGCTGATTCTTTTAATCACAGTCACCTTCAGAGCACTTCAACCTTGATGTTTTGCTTTGATAGAACCCTGATTTTGTTAAAACCCAATACCGCCTCACACATAAATCAAAGAACATCTGTGGTGTAAATGTGGCAATAATACATGTATGATGGTCAGGCAGAAAAAGCTGCAAGTGGCAGAGGATGAAGACAGGAGCACACAGGAGTGTGTGTAACAGCCTGACTGCATGGCGAGAAAAACAGCGGACAACCACTTTCTGCACATCCAGGCTAAAATGTGTCCAGAATGTTGTTCAGCATGCAGAACCTGCTCATTGCTGAACAGAACACTGAGCCCAAGTTCTAGTTTGCCAATGTGCAAAACATTTCTTGCCGAACTTTTAATTTTTTGGGGATTAAACCCGTAGTTATTACAAAACAGAGGCTATTACAAAATGGACAACATTTTCTCTTTCTATAAAAAGCAAAACAAAAGACCTTTCCTTTTTTTGCTATTCACAGCATAGATTTCTGGTAAGAGTTTTCTTTTTTTCCCCTGCCTTCAGGCCTTACTGGTCAAATTAGACTGTAATGGCCTCAGCCTGTTTAATCATTAGAGATATTCCTTATAACAAACAACCCGTGTTTGCATTTTAATGTTAAAAAGGTTAAAGCAGTCTGTTGAGTAAATTTGTGTTTACATGTCATCACCTTTTGGTTTTATAAGAAAATGTGATTAAATAGATTAAATCACTTTTTGGCTCTGTCTGAGATCAATGTGGGTCCAATAAGGAAATCTTATTAAGAACTAATCATTGACAACAGACATTTACACATTTCTAAAACCTGTTTATGTTTCATTTGTTGATTAACGGAGCAGTAATCTGTATGTGGATAGCTTTCTGTATTCATTTATAATTTAATCATTTAGATGATGTGTGGGCTGCATGGTGGCACAGTTGGCAACTGTTGCCTTGCAGCCAGAAGGTCCTGAGATTAATTCCTGGTCTGGGGTCATTCTGCATGGAGTTTGCATGTTCTCCCTGTGGATGTGTAGGTTCTCTCTGGGTACTCCAGCTTCCTCCCACAGTTGAAAAAGGTGTGTGTTGCCCTGCAATAGACAAGCGACCTGTCCAGGGTGTACCCCACCTCTCACCCAATTACCATTGGAGGTAGAGACCAGCTCCCCTGCGACCCCACACGCACAGGCGGGAAAAAATGATGGATGGATAAATGATGTGGTAATTGTTTTTTAAAGCCAGTGTGCCTTAGATCTTCAGGTTATACCGTTTGTTTTTTATTATATTTCTTAAGTTCTTGAGTATTTAAAGCTCTTGTTTTGTGCTTAGTATATATTTGTACTTTTTTGTTTTATCTTTTAAACTCAGATCATATGTTCATTTAGGATAGTTTTGTCCCGTCACACGCCAGGCTTCACATTAAAACACCTCTTTTTTCCGGATTACTCCTCAACAGACATTTGTAATTCCTTTATTTTTAGCTTGTTTGAGTCTAAATGGGAAATAGTATGAAGTGAGATTAATGTTTGAAAGTTAACCTGCAAGTCAGGGCCAACATGTTTTTCATACACTGAACCTAGAACTTTATTTTACTTGTTCAGTTTCAGTGAATTCTCCATAAAAAGTTTCTTTTTCTGATGATGGTTTCACAGATACAAACGTCAGACTTAAATTCAATTAAATTCAGTTCATGTGCAAATACACAGAGAAACTATCTATATGAGCATCCAAGCATTATTGTAAGTCACTTAAACAGGGGCACTCAGGCAACACAAGTTGCATAAACAACCAGAGAGGTTGTTTATGCAACTTGTGTTGCCTTGTGTTGCATAAACTTGTGTCGTTTTGAGAGGTCCCACTACAGAGTGGGACTTCTCGAAACGAATGTAATTAATTCAAACATGCAGTTTGTATCTTGAATATTTTTTATTATTATATTATTATTATATTATTTGGAAACACATTTCTCAGTGAATATTAAAATAATTCATGCCAACCCCTCCATCCACAACCCAGCCAAAACATGCACAACACCCATATTAACAATCATTTTCAATGTACTAGTCTCTTTTAATTTTTTATAAGGATAAACAAACTTATATCATAACTTAGATGAGGAAGGCATGGTGTGTTCTCGGTCCTAGAGCATTCTGCACACATTTCGGCATCACTGGCATCCCATAAGTAACTGCCTAGAAGTCAGAAATCACATCACTATCGCAGAGCTCACAGCTTAAAGGGGCCATATAATGTAAAATCCAATTTTCTAGCCTTTAAATACATTTTGTTGTGTACTTGGAGCCTGCAGGAGTGCAGAAAAGTTTAATTTAGTCTCTCTAGGTGTTGCGGAGCTATCTTTTTATTCTGTTTGGGTCATATTTTTCAGTCCGTTCAGTTTTCTCTATAATCTGTTACGTTTTTCCAACTGTTACGTCACAGTATTTGCTGCGGAATAGCTAAATAAGGTCATGGACATCCGGCTGATCAATTTTGTGCATTTGTCATATTTATTTCATGCTGCAATTTTGTAGTCCAAGCTCCAATATGCCTACGCTGAAAGAGCGATAAGTTTGGTGCGGTTGTTGGCTGTATTAACCCAAACAATTCATTACACTGTCCCTCAGCATCAAAACTACTTTCCTGGTAAAATTTTATTTTTCATGGAAATGTTCCCACATCAGTGGGGAAATTTCCCCACTTCAAGGATGAGTTCTTCATCAACCTCCGCCAGTATCAAGAAGGATTTGCTGAAAGACTACATCTAATGTGGCGTCAGTTCCTTCTGTCAATGGAAACGACGGACACAGCAAAGTGGTAAGCTGCTAATAACGCTAAAATGACAATAAACTTTATTTTAGACATGAATTTATTGTGTTGATATGATGTCCTGGTCATTGTTCTGATAGCAGCAGCATCGAGCCTTCTACTGATGTTAGTGCTGTGTGCTGCTTTTAGCTCCTTGAGGACAGAACACTACTCCGTGTTTTGTATTGTTTTTGTCGTTTCTGCGGTGCTAGATAATTGTTATCAAACTGCAAAATGGCTGAACGGGTTAAAGTTCAGCCTTCTTGGACCTCAAGTGGGGTGTGGAGTGTCTTAGTAGCATTTAAAGAGACGAGTTGCTCTCAGACGCACCTCAGAACAGGTAAAAGAGGAGCCTGTGGAGCTACAGTAACAAGGAGTTCAGACCAAATCATTGCAGTTCCACTTTATATAGACCACAACTGGATGATTTAATGGTAAAAAAACGATTTAAAAGCATGATATGTCCCCTTTAAAAGAAATCAGTTCATTGACATCCGCTTTCGTCTGCACCAAAAAATGTTAGAAAATGTGCCAAAACATTGTTGTACAGAGTTATGCGGCACATAAAATCTTTTGCGTGTCCGTCATGGAAGAAGCAGAAGAAACAAGACAACAGGAAATCAAGCGTACACTGGAACACTGAAGCTTGAATCGCATCATCCTGCCAAGGACAGCCTAGACATTCGTATACACAGGAAAATATCTAATTGGGGCCGTCAGGCGCTATTGGTCTTTGGAAAAATTCAGAAACGTTCATATTTAGAGGTTCCACTGAGGACAGATGTTTGCTTTTATTTATTTATTAGTACTAATTCCTTGAGAGTAGAGTTAAAAGTTGTAGCTCTAGGGAGCTGATGCCATTTAACATTTAGATGTGTCCCAGCTTCAGCACACAACATGTCATTGATTATCTATATTAATCTATTATTTGTATTTGGTGGTTTACAGCAGGGGACACGTCTGTAACACGTAGAGCACTGGTACCCACAGAACCTGGGTTGGGGACACACATGCACCAATTTCCAGTATCAAGGTTTACCAAGGTTCAAAAAAATATTGTTTCAATACTGCTAAAAGTTTCCCTCAGACTCTTCCTACAGTCTTAAACCTTTTACTGGATAATGCCCAAGGGTCAAAGTGTCTATGGCTGCATGAAGCATAGAAATAGTGCTACCCCTCTTTCATTTATTGCTGCACACTTCTTGTCATCTGGCTGAAAGAAAGCTAAACATTTTCCTGATTAAAAAAACAAAACAAAATGTGTGCGTTTGTAAACATTTCTTGTTGGACAATCATGGTTTGGGAGCTAAAGGAGCACTGACCAAAAACTACAATTAGCAAGTTATGAGCTGCATTTCTGTTGAGCAGCTGAATGAACGATACACGTAAACACATACCCTGACTAATTAACCTGCTAATATCAGCTTAATGGGCTGGTGTTACTCTCTAAATAACAAAATTGGTAAAAGTTTTAATATTCAGTGCAATAAGTTAATTTCAAAATCAGGATAATAATAAAATATTTTACTGAATATAATATACAGCATTATCAAAAGTGTAATGATAACTGTGTTATATTATTTTCAGATGAGCAGAACAAATTGTTGCTTTTCTGTGTCCATTACAGTATTTGCATTGTTTTTGAAAGGATTCATTGTATTTTGTTTCAGTTTTGTTTTTCTTGACTCCTGCATGGCGTTTCTTTCTTCCAGTTCTCCTTCAGGCTTGGATTGTGATATTTTGGGTTTTGTGTTGTCTCTTGTTTAGCATCGCTATCATTGCTTACAGAAACATTGCATTTATTCAATGCCTCCAACTCCTTCAGACATATTGTGTTTTAGGGAATACAGTGGTTAAATGTGTTTTAAAACAGATTATCATGTCTTACACACACACATTAACAACCAAAAGTGCCAGAAATCTCACCAGAGAGCAGTTTTTCTGTTCTTTCAGAAACAAACGGCTCATTAAGCAGAGAAAAGCTGTTAATCAACTTTAACTTGATTACTTTTTCCTATTTGCTTTAGCAGACAGACTAATCAATCCACTGATAATAAATAATTGAAAAAGTGCTGCTGTGAGCTTTCTGGGGGGAACAGTGACGCAGACACAAACCAGTTCGATGATGCTCTGGAGAGAGCCCCTGTGAATTAACTCGAGCGCAGATGTTACAACTCACATCATCCTGATGTAATTTAGATGTACATAGGTACACACACACACACACACACACACACACACACACACAAACACACACACTCTAGACACCACCATGCGTTCAGCCTCCTGAGCCACGGTTACATCATCGTGACTGACCCAGGTGGTGGGAATGAAAGGCTTATATTGACACTAGCGTGTGTGTGTTTGTGCTTGTTGAGTGGACAAGGGGATGTATTAGACAATGATTAAGCTGTGGGTTTACACATGTATACTCTACAAACAGAAATGCTGTGAATTTGAAAGGAATCTTGCTGAGGTTGCAGAAAGACGCAGCCCTAATCCTTGTCTTCGTACCTATGAGGGGACTATTCATTGACCTAATGCATCCCAGAAACCCTCACTCAAACCTCCATCTGGCTGGGCTTACAGTCGCGTATCTCATATTCCTGCTTCATGTTGTCATGTTCCAATTTCCTAAACAAATATAGCACACATGTAGTGCCTCTCAGAAGTCATCATAAACTTTCCACATTTTCTGATGTTACAGCCACAACCTTAGTATTTATTTGGGACTTCATGTGATAAACCAATGCATTGTAAAGCATAGCTGTAGTCACAGTGGAAGGAAAATAATACATGGGTTTTTCTCTCTTAAGCCCGAATCCCTAGTACTGGGGGAATAATTAAACTTTATTTAAACTACTGTAAGTTCCCTTAGTCAAACATGGACATGTATTAACAGAAATATTAGAATCTTGGCTAAAAGCTGATAGAAAACATTTTTACAAGCACCAAACACAGTTAAAACTACAAGCAGTTGAATCAGAAAGTAAACAAACTCCACAAAATGGCATCACTGCAAAACTCGGTCTCAACTGTTCACCACACGGCTTCTACACACATATCCAGCATGTCTGCTGAAAAAAAGAGATCTCACAGATTTTCAAATAATATACATTTTATCACTCAGGATTGATATACTCAACCAGCATCAAAGGAAGACCAAAATTCTCACTCGCATTTGGAAAACATAACCATTAACAAAATGATTATTTTAGTAGTTTGTAATTTGTAAAAGAAAAACAACTCAACTCAAACAAGTCAATTAGGCGTGTTATTTCGAGCACGAACCTTTCGAAAACTCCTTGGGGATTAAAAGATTGAACTATTCAGCAATAAAAACCCTAGAAAGTGTGGTGTGCGTTTGTATTTATTATTCCTTTCATGTAAAAGCACAAAATAAAATCCATCTGTTCTGTGAAGGTCTCAGAGGGTTGTTAGAAAACATTAGTGAACAAACAGCATCATGAAGACCAAGGAACCCAGCAAACAGGTCAGGGAGAAAGTTCTGGAGAAGTTTAAGGCAGGGTTAGGTTCTAAAACCAAAATTTCCCAAGCTTTGCACATCTCACAGAGCTCTGCAAAGAGAACATTAATCAGGGAATCAGCCAAGAGGCTAATGTTTACTCTGGAGGAGCTGCAGATATCTACAGCTGAGGTGGGAGAATCTGTCAGCAGGGAAAACATTAGTGCTACACTCCACTAATCTGACCTTTAAGGTAGAATGGCTAGAAGGAAGCCTGTTTTCTTGCCACAAGCTATGAAGCAGACACAGCTAACACATGGAAGATAGTGGGCTGGTCAGATGAGACCACACTTTAACTTCTTGACCTACAATCAAAATGCACCCCGAACATGCAGTGGGAAGCATGGTGGTGGCAGTGTAAGGATGTGAACATCTTTGATTAGTCTAACATCAACCATTATTACCAAAACACCTAAAAGGCGCGCTAAAATCTAATGATAAACTGTTTATTTACTTGTTAGTTTAATACAAAAGGGGTCACAAATAGCCTTAAGTAGCTTAAAAGAAAGTCCTTACCAAGTGTAAAAATGTATCTGCTGCAAAAATCCCCCAAAATTATACACAAAGTCAACGACACGTCAGTGTATGTCGTTGGAAATATCCTCATGATTTTGTGATTTGATGTGCGCTCGAGCTGGCACGGGAAAAAAGACAGCTACTGTATCACATCCCACTATCAGTTTTCTGGCATTGCAGGTACAACATGTTTGTGTTGAGCTCTATCAGTTTACCGATACAGACTGAAACAAATACACAGAGCTAAAACAGCTGTTTGTGTGTTTAATGATTAAGAACTGTTTGTGTCAAAGGTGTGAAACAGGAGGCTTAGGTAACCAGTAACAATAAGATCAGTCTGACACCGTAATGTAAAGCTAAAGTTTTCATGCAGATCTAATCCATAACTTAAATAATCCTACAAACAAACATCTGGGTCAGAGGTTGTCATCTCAAAGATCTGTAGATTATTATTATTTTTTTTGCAAGTAACTAATAGCTTGTTAGTCAAGAAAATGTCACGAAGGAAACACTTTAAAGCACCCAGGCAGCCTCCGGCAGTGCAATAATGCTATAGTATAAAAAACTAATTAGTTACAAGAAATTTGTAAAGAAAAATCTAATCAAATCAAATAAAAATATGACTGTATGCATCATAATTTCTACCAGGTCACTAAAAACACTATGAATCTTTGAATTACCAAAGAAAGTAAACAGAGTAATACTGTGCAACATTGGTAAACTGAATGTTTACCAAAGAAAAAGCCATCCTGATGGTAATAAATATGAAAACTAGGCATTGACGAGCAACTGGGAGAGTCCTGCACTACCCCTCTGTCAGAGATCGGCGATATGCCGGCTCCAGATGGCAGCTCGGGGGCACCATGTGGGTGTTGTGGTTGAACTGCTGCCTGACCTGCTACTAAAATCCATCTGCTTAGAGAAATGATTCACTGAACGTTTACAACTGGAGACAAGTAGATCGAGAAGGTGGCTTCTTGTCTCCTCAGACCCACTGGCATCACTAAACATCGACTTAAAATCTTTTGATATCTTCAAACAGCAAAACGAATGACTGTAAAAGTTACACTTTACGAAAAAAAAACTTTGATAGGAAGCCAAGATCCCCTGGAGTCAACAATTTAATTAGACATTCACCAGATACTTCCTAAGGTAAATAAGCTCAATTGCTCATTTACACAGACAGTGAATCAGCCAGTCACATGGCAACAACTCCATGCACTTGTGCATTTAACTGTGTTGGAGATGACCTGCTGAAGTTCAAACCAAGCATCCGCATGGGGAAGAACGTGGAGTGAAGGAACTTTGAACATGGCATGGTAGCTGCACACACAACCATCTCAAAGAATGGTCCAGAAAAGGGAATATATTCAGTAAGTGGATTAAAATATAATGTGGACAACCATGCCTTGAAGATATCAGAGGTCAGAGCAGAACAGGCAGACTGGTTTAAGATGATTGAAAGGCAACACTAACTCAAATAACCACTCAACACAACCAAGATTTGGGGAATACCTTCTCTGAACCTCCAGGCAATCTGAGGTAATTCACATCATGGGATGTGCAGTCAACCAATCTGCAGCAGCTATATAATAGTGCCAAGTCTGGGCAGGAACTAGTACCAGCAAAGTGTACCTAGTATATTTGCAGGCCAAAGAGGCAATTCTTAAACTGCTGGATTAAATTCTTCCTAATTTGTTTTTAGCCTTTCTATCTAGTTAAATTCTTTAAAAAAACACTGAAACCTCTCAAGAATGCAGTTCACTGTTTCTGCTTGACTACAGTGTCTCCATCCTCAACTCCAGTCCTTCTCTCCTGCCCCTCCACTTTCCTGCCACCTTTGTGAATTATTGAATTTACATTGTCGCAGGTTCATTCTTTACTGATTAGATTTTGAGAATAAACTGTACCACACAGTATTGTTCTGCTTTATGTTTAGTTTGACCTTTGGCAATCTTTTTTTGGGGGGGTTTGTTTGTCTATGCACTTTTCTGACTTCTTGATTCTGTTTTGTACCACAGTAAACTGTTCCTGTCTCTATATACCTACACTGGAGCTTAGCTGTGCATTTAAGACCTTAGTTTACAGATTTTGACCTAACAAGAAAGTTAAATCAAGTTCAGAGCAAATGAACTTACCTGGGAGGCGGATCCAGGTCCATCTCTTCTTAAAATTTCATTTCTTGAAAGGCAAAAGGAAAACCATTTCAGCAAAGGTTAAACCTCTGGATGTGAACAACAAAGTCTTGTGCGTTTTAGCCTAAAAACTTGAGGAAACCTCAGGCAGTAAATTCATTCACATGTATAGGTCTATCATAGTTCTTATCAGGTTAAGTCACAGAGCACGTCATAAGAGAAAAAACATGGTTGCCATTGTTAGCAGGTAGCTTATCAATAAAAAAAAAACATCACTTGGGTGACAGGTTGGCCAAACTGTGTACAACAGGGTTGGTGATTTTAGTTTACCCTTTATCAAGTGGGTCCATGTGGTTTTCTCCAGGTCTTTCACCAACACATGCTTTAAACTGCAAAAAAGAAATCCTCGATCAGAACCTTGTTTTATTGTTTTGATGGCCAAATTAAGCAAATGCTAAAGATGAAACCAAGATTGGTATTTAAATAATACCAATTAAAGTTGAAGAAAGAATGATGTTCCAAATTAGCTTGCATGCATTTAGAATTATGAGCATTATGCTGATGTGAGTGTGAAAAAAACTTGCATGTAAGTTAAGCAAAAATAAAACTTATAGATAAGCTACCCTGTTTATCTCTGCTACGTGCTGTCTTGGCTAACTCTGCTATCGGTTATAAGCTTCAGGCTATCTCTAGGTAGGCTGTGTAGGCCATGTTGCTAGCTAGACATTCTTGTCTATCCCGCTGTTTAGACAACAAGTTATCTTTGATGTCTAGATTATAGCCTACCTGGACCTTTAGGTCATCTTGGTTGTGGACTATCTAAGCTATCTTTGTGATCTTAGCTATAGGCTGGCTTTGCTGCCTTAACCATAAACTATCGGCGCTCTCTCAGCTATATAGGCTATCTTGGGGATTTTAGTTATTGGCCATTTTGGCTGTTTTGTCTGTCTTTCCACAGTCCACAATATCTTGGCCATCTTGGCTGTAATCTATCTCAGCTATAAGCTAGCTCCTCTGTCTAGGCTTTCTGCACTATAAGCTATTTTGTTTATCTACGCCATGTCACATATTAAGGTTATTTCTGCTATCTTTGCTATACCATATTTTTGCTACCTCAGTTATCCATGCCTTCGTAACAATTGGGTATCTAGGCTCCCTCGACTGGCTGTCCTATCCCAGCTTTTGAACTGTCTCAGCTATCTATACTTTAAGCTATCCTGCCCATCAAGGCTACAAGCTATCGGGGTTATCTCTGCTATCTTTGCTATCCATAGTATCGTGGCTATCATGTATTTGGGCTATCTAGATTAAAAGCTACCTAGACTTTCAGCTATCTCCGCTATTTAGACAGACAGACAGACAGACGGACGGACGGACAGACAGACAGACAGACAGACAGACAGACAGACAGACAGACAGACAGACAGACAGACAGACAGACAGACAGACAGACAGACAGACAGACAGACAGACAGACAGACAGACAGACAGACAGACAGACAGACAGACAGACAGACAGACAGACAGATAGATAGATAGATAGACAGACAGACAGATAGACAGATAGATAGATAGATAGATAGATAGATAGATGGATAGATAGGACACTGACAACTTTGAGCAATTTCCTGATGCATTTTTGCTATATAATCAAAATAATTTTAGGTTGAAAGATTATAAAGCTACTGTTTAGCCTCAATGGCTTTTGAGTTAATGAGCTGTCATTCTCAGAGAAAGCTGTTCACACCAACTAACACAGATCTAACCTAGAACCTGTGGTGCTATCATGTGTCATCTGTGCTGTTATGTAACTTACTGGCAGACAGGGAGAAAATAATAACTGTGTGATCTGACTGTCTCTCACTCCTGTTACTTGTGTATTAGGCTAAAAAAAATCAAAGTAAGTAAGTCGGACAGCGGGTCCTGCAGTTCAGCCTAACACCAGTGAACAATTTTGTATATGCTGTTTAACTGTGACTGCTAATAAAGAGTCTTTTCATAGATCCGACCTACACTACCGGTCAAAACCTTTAGATACACTTTCTCACCAAATGGATCTCTTTATTTTCATGACTATTTACATTGTAGATTCTCACCAAAGGCAACAAAACTATGAATGAACACAAATGGAATTATATTGTAAACGGAAGGTGTGAAATAACTCTAAACATTGTTATATTTTAGATTCTTCAAATAGCCACCCTTTGCTCTGATTACTGCTTTGTACCCTTAGCATTTTCTCCCTGAGCTTCATGAGGTGGTCACCTGAAATGGGTCTTGAAAGAACTTCCCGGAGGTTCACTGAGAGATGGCTAAAGGTTAATATTCCAGTCATCACAGCAAAGGGTGGCTACTTTAAGGAATACAAAATATATTCAAAGTTCTTTTACAATTTTCCGTTTGCTACATAATTGCATACCTGTTCATTCACAGTTTTGATGGCTTCAGTGAGAATCTACGCACAATGTAAATGGTTAAAACTGTCAGGATCTGCCATTTTGGTCTTTGTTTTTGTTTACTTTGTCATTAGAGGTTTTCCCTGTTCCTTTAATTAGTAGTTTACTTTGTCTAGTTAATATTTGTTTAGATCCTTGTGCTTATGTGTTTCCTTTAGATCTTTAGTTTTTTCCTTATGTTTATTTCCTTCCTGTCAAGTTTTATTTAGTTGTGTTTGTCGCTTAGTATTCTTGTGCTTGTTTACTTTTGCAGTTCGGTTTTTCCCGTGTCCTTAGATTTAGTTGTTGCTTCCATCTAGATTTAGTTACCATTTATGTTCGCTCATTTTTAGGTTTATTATTTAGTCTAGTTTAGTTCCTCATGTCCCGGTCTTCCCAGTTAGTATTTTGATCCCTGTATTTGTGGCAGCATGGTGGCAGCATCATTCTTCTGCTAGAAAGATGAAGAACATCATCTTTCAACATGACCATGACCCAAAGCATATATCTAAAGAATGGCTACACAAGAAGAAGATTTTAAAATGCAATGGCTGAGCCAGAGCCCGGCCCAGACCCTGAAAACCTGTGGGGTGATCTGAAGAGGACCCTGCACAGGACGTGTCCTTGATATCTGACACATTTGGGGGCAATATGACAAAACTGAAAAATGCTTACACAAAGTATAAGTTGAAGGATGTGACCACTTATGCAACCATTTTATTATGTCTTTTTTTTTTACATCTGTTTTTGCTGAAAAACATAATTATTCCAAAGATAATCAATATTCTAAGAACATGTTACAGGCACGACACTGGGTGAGCTTTGATCATTTTCTTTTGTGATCGTCTTTAAGTGGATAATGGCTAATCAAGCCCTCATCGCTCCCTACATGTGAACTACTTTAGGGGAAAAATTCACAATTAGTACAATCTGCTGGAAATTACATGTCGCTGTCTCGTGGTTTAAAAACCATTAGGATGCTACTTCCTGTCATTAACCAGCTTTCCTACAGAAATGATTCTTGTTAACAGGCAGTTAACAAGACAGTTATTTGCTGCGCAGAGAAAACGATGAATAGGAGAAAGTAAAATGCTTCATTACTACTGGTGAATTAATGGACAACTCTTGAAAATAGAATTGTTAAAATAGAATGAAATAATTTCTGCCACATTAAACTGACATCAATTTCACCAAGCAGTATCTCCCTTAGTCCCACACATGGTGCTACGAGCAGAGATGAGGATGAAAGGCATGACTCACTGTGTGGGCGGCCTGGTTGTCAGTGAGTTGCACTAGAGTTGGGCAGTGTTTGGACTTCCTAGGTTTGGAGGTCTGTTCAGCACGACCGCTCTGGTCTTCTAACGAGTCCACGCTGCTGCCCGTTTCCTCCCCTGCGCTCCCTGAACTGCTGCCGCCGCTCGTTGGGATGTTCTCCTTGTTGGTGTCGGCCCAGGTGGATGCAGCTCTGCTCTCAGATGGAAAAAGAAAAGAACCACAACTTTAGACATCTGCCTTCAGTCTGACTCCTTCCTGTTCTTTTTATCAGCTCGATGTCAGATGAAAAACAAACACCAAGGTCATCCGGGTGGCCTACTTATACCTTCCGAAGCAGATAATGTGCTGTTTAGCTTTGTACTAATTCTATTTACAGTATATTTACTATCTGTGCTCTTAATGACACTTTCTGCTTCCCTTGGACTAAGACACAGCTCTAATCCACATGACAGTGATCTCTCAGACTCCACCAAGTCTCCATCAACAAGGATTAGCTCCTTACTGGTGTGGGTCCAGTTGTTTTGACTGGATTATGTCTCAGTAAAAAAGCTTACCATTCAGAAGGACACTATGAATTCTTTCTGCTGGCAAAAAAACTATGTTCATCTATGACTGCAGAAGCTCTGGGGTCAGTTTTTGTTAACAAATGGAACTAATCTGGAAACAAAACGCTCTTTCTTGAAAATGAATCCTAAAGGTTCTGATTATATTATACATAAAGTTTATTTTGTGATGCATTTACTGTTTATCACAGTTGGCTTTTGTTATTTTAGTCGTTTTACTAGTGTCAGATGTTTTTATTACTTAATATTTGATATGTTTTAAATTGCCTAAGGTCATGAATCTTACATTTCCATGCACATAACGAAAAGTAAAAAATTAAAAAAATATATTTTTGTTCCAAAGTTGTCTCTTATAACCTTTCAATTTTTGTCCAAAAAGAAAAAAAAAACCTTTAAGAAGACTTGATTGGAAAACCCAAAGAAAACTAATGTCTCTGTGTCTAAACAGAGAAAAAAAATCAAATTTACCTTTAAGGTTTCACTGTCATATTTTCATATTCCACAACTGGTTAAGTTGTGTGGGGTTTTAGTGGGGTAAGATACCAAACTATTCTTAGTGAGAACCCAATGTTGAAATCATATCCATCTGCTCTCCCTTTAAACTTGATGATGGCTTTGCTTTATTCAATTCAATTCAATTCAAAAATACTTTATTAATCCCAAAGGGAAATTAAATGTTGTTATGGCTCATATTATGAAGGTTTCCTCAAAGAGCCGTTGTAGATGCTGATGGGTGTGGGCAGGAAGGATCTCCTGTAGCGCTCCGTCTTACAGCAGATCGGAAGAAGCCTCTGACTGAAGACACTCTGTTGTTGTAGGACAGTCTCATGAAGAGGATGCTCAGGGTTCTCCATAATGTTCTTCATTTTATGAAGAATCCATCTTTCCACAATGATCTCCAGAGGTTCCAGAGGAGTCCCCAGAACAGAGCCAGCCTTTTTTATCAGCTTGTTGAGCTTTTTTAAGTCCCTGGCTCTGATGCTGCTTACCCAGCAGATGATGGTAGAAGAGATCACACTTTCCACAACAGACTTATAGAAGATATGCAGCATCTTGCTGCAAACACCAAAGGACCTAAGCTTCCTCAAAAAGTACAGTCTGCTCTGTCCCTTCTTGTAGATGGCTTCACAGTTGCATCTCCACTCTAGTCTGTTGTCCAGGTGAACACCGAGGTATTTATACTCCTCCACCACCTCCACTTCTTTTCCCATGATAGATATAGTTTTTGACTTATTCCTGTTTCTCTTAAAATCTACAATCATCTCCTTTGTTTTAGTCACGTTCAAAATGAGATGATTGTTTCCACACCATGCCACAAAGCGGTCCACCACCATCCTGTACTCAGCTTCTTGTCCATCTCTGATCCACCCCACAACTGCAGAATCATCCGAGTATTTCTGCAGATGACAGGAGTATGTCTTGTACTGGAAGTCTGAGGTGTTCAGAGTGAAAAGGAATGGTGAGAGTACAGTCCCCTGTGGTGCTCCTGTGCTGCTGACTACCTGGTTAGACTCACAACCCTTAAGTCTCACAAACTGTGGTCTGTTTGTCAGGTAGTCTTTGATCCAGGAGATTGTTGAGGCCTCCACCTGAGTCTTCTGGAGTTTCTGACAAAGCAAATCAGGTTGGATTGTATTAAATGCACAGGAGAAATCAAAGAACATGATCCTCACAGTGCTACTGGCTTTGTCCAGATGACAGTGGGTTTGTTGAAGCAGGTGTATGATGGCATCTTCAACTCCAACTCCACAGCGATAAGCAAACTGAAGGGGGTCCTGATGGTTTACTGTTTGCTTAATCAGGTGGGCCAACAGGAGTCTCTCTAGGACCTTCATGATGTGGGATGTCAGAGCAACAGGTCTATAGTCATTGAGGACTGATGGGTGAGTTTTCTTTGGTACCGTAACAAGACAGGAGGTCTTCCACAACACTGGAACCTTCTTCTGGGCCAGGCTAAGGTTGAAGAGGTGCTGCAGAATCCCACAGAGCTGCTCTGCACAGGCCTTCAGGACTCTAGGGCTGACATGATCTGGACCTGCAGCCTTATTCCTATTCAGTCTCTCCAGTTGTCTCTTCACCTGACTTCTTGAGACACACAGGTGGAAGGGGGAAGCAAAGGAAGCATCAGCATCTTCTGATATGGTTGATGGCAAACATGTAGAAGGGTCTAGGGCAGAGGTGGAAGATGAAAAATGTGAGGTGTTACTGGACAGCTGTGGGTCCTGTGGGTCAAAGGAAGATGGAATGTCTGTTTGGCTGTGAGCAGGAGAGGAGGATGCGAAGCTTGTTTCTGAACTGAACCTATTGAAGAATGTGTTTAGTTCATTGGCTCTGTCCAGACCTTCATCGCTCTGATCATCCTTCTGCTTGAAGCCTGTGATCTTCTTCATCCCTGTCCACACATCTCTGATATTGTTTTGCTGGAGCTTGTTCTCCAGCTTCTTCTTGTACACCTCCTTGCTGTCTCTTATCTTGACTTTAAGTTGCTTCTGTAAATTCCTCAATAATTCTCTGTCTCCCTCTCTGAAGGCTCTTTTTTTCTTGTTAAGCAGGTCCTTCAGGTCACTGGTGATCCAAGGTTTGTTATTGGGGAAGCATCTCATGGTTCTGGTGGCGATGATGTTATCCACACAGAAGTTTATATAGTCGGTTACACACTCAGTCATGGCATTGATGTCCTCTCCATGTGGCTGGCACAGTGTGTCCCAGTCTGTAGCCTCAAAGCAACCTTGCAGAGCTTCTTCAGCTTCCTGTGACCATTTTCTCACAGTCCTCTTTATTACAGGTTGCCTCTGAACAAGGGGCTTATATTTCGAGAAGAGAAAAACAAGATTGTGATCTGATTTGCCTAGCGGAGGTCGTGCTGTAGAGATGTATGAGTCCTTGACATTTGCATAAAACAAATCCAATGTTTTGTTTTCTCTGGTAGAGCAGCTGACAAACTGTTGAAACGTTGGAAGTGTAGCAGAGAGTGAAGCATGGTTAAAATCACCAGAAATTGCCACAAAAGCAACAACTGAGCTGATGGCATCACATGCAGTGTCAGCAACAGCGGAAGGTGGAACGTAAACTGTTGCCAAAATAACACTGGTGAACTCTCTGGGTAAATAATATGGACGAAAACTTACTGCCAACAGTTCAATATCTGGACTGCAGAGATGACACTTCACAGTAACATGTCCTGGATGACACCATCTGTTGTTCACAAGTACTGCCAGTCCACCTCCTTTACATTTGCCGCTCCTCTTTAAATCTCTGTCTGCTCGTATGGTTAAAAAGCCCGGCAGAGAGACACTGGAGTCAGGGATATGATCCTGCAGCTATGTCTCAGTAAAACACATGATACTGCATGCCCGCTACTCTGGCTGGGTCCTTTGTAGGGCTTGGAGTTAATCCAACTTGTTTCCCAATGATCTCACATTGCCCATCAAAATTGACGGAAGAGATGGTTTGAACTTCTTCCTTCTCTCTCTTCTCTTAGCTCCTGCTCTGCATCCACGACGTCTCCTTTTCAACTCATCAGGGATTTGGGGTTGTAGCTGAAGTATTATTTGAGCTTTTGAGATATTAATCAGCTGCTCCCGGTTTTAAGAAACAACCCCGTTGCCATGGCAATGCATCATAACAAATGTCAAAAAATAGAAAGTATTAAGAAAAATCCTCCAAGCTGCACAGCATCAGACACTGGAGTGGACAGTCATCCAAAAAAAATCAACTGTATCCACCACAAGAGGAATAGTTCCCAAAAAAGAATAAATGAGAATCAAAAGTAACACAGCTACTCCAACCTGCTGCCACCTTGAGCGGCGCAATTCTAGAACTTTATACCTAATATTATTAATTGAAGCCTCATGCATTACCCTCTAATAGTTTAAACTGAGTTCTTGTGCACCATAAACTTTATTGTTTATGGACAGGAGAGACAGCGAAGACAAGCAGAGAAGCTGCAGCTCAGTCTGTTACATTTCTAAGTTTCCTCTCAGACCATCCTTACGGTAAGTAGCCAAAATAACTACATCCCTTTGGTCTTTAATTTATATAACTACAGATTTTGTTGATAATGTGTCTAAACAGAATCAATGTTTTAATTAAGAGGAATATTATGTTGTTTTAACCTTTTTAGATATATCTTGAATTTATGGCGGATAATTATTATTATTTATTTATTTTGTGAGTCAGTGCTTCTGCTCTTTTTTACCAAGACTTCAACCTTCAGTTTTTGGTAGTTATTCAGTATTATTGTGCTTATGGCAGTACAATAACAGTTTAAAGGGCAAAACAAAAACAAGGAAACCTGAGTAAAAATAAAAGGCAGTTTTCAAATGTTGATTTAATAAACAGCTTGCAAATCTGCTTCAGAGCCTGGACGACTTTCTGTAATTGATGGAAGTGAAAGTTCTGCTTTCTTCCATAAGATCCTGAAGGAGAATATCCAGCCATTAGTTTGTACTTGGGTTATGGTCTAGTCAAAGTTCAGATATAAATCTAACTGTTGTTGAATGGGCTTAAAGAAGCGAATCATGCTCAGTAACCCAGAATTCACTTAATGGCAGCTGCTGCCGCCCAAGGGGCACAACCACTAATTAATGGTAGAGGGCTATTTAATCACACAGGGTTGGGGTTGGTTTGGATAGCTTATTTTTTTACCTTAATAAAATAAACCATTATTTGAAAACTACTTTTCTTTGTTTCCTCATATTTGCTGAAAACAAAACTAGTTTTTGATCTGAAACAAATGATACAAATACTTTTCCACAGCACTGCACATAAAACACATACACAGACATCATGTGACCACCAGAAGTACACCTCACACAAATGAAAACTAATTTCATGCTGGTACCATCAGACAGATTGTACCGGTTTCTTTGTCGGAGGCCCTCCCCCTGCTGCTCCCTCTGCTGTCGACGTCTCTGTCGAGCAGTTGGCGTTCCCTTCGGGCTTGAATGACGTGGAGTCAAGCCACAAGTTTCTGAATGCTGCTCTGCTGAGGGGTTTATGTCAAAGAGGTGCTGCTCTACTGCGGAGCTTATGGTCTGATCCAGAAAACGCCTTGGGAGGAAAGATAGAAAGTGAGAAGTTTAAGAAATAATTATAATTTTGTGTTTAATTGTTTTACAGTAGGTTTACAGGTGTTTGGCACCTGTAAATAGAAGGAAAACACTAAACTACATTTTATTATTATTATTATTTTTTATCATATTTATGTGCTTTATGTGCTTACATACCTCACCACATCTGGTCTGCAGTGGACAGGGCAGAGGTGGTTACTGAAAGAAAACAAGTGGGGAGAGTTAATGCTACAAAAACAAATGGTCACAACAGGTCAGTGAGGAACACTGAACCCCCCCCCCCCCCCCCCCCCCCCCCCCCTAGGGGGCCAATGTTCAAGCCCTAAGTGATCCAAGCATCTACATGCATGGGGGAGAGTTAACTACAGCTCCGATCAGAGCTTAAGGAGGTCCTGTGAGAGCAAAACGACTGGTTTCTACACTCAGGAAAACAAAAAGAACCCTGGTCCATGTTTCAGAAAATGTTTGCATAACACAAATCCATCCATCCATCCATCCATCCATCCATCCCAGACCCTTTTGATGCCTCCTGGCATTAGGACATGTCCAAAAGGCCTCACTAGTTAATGTCTGATGATTCCAGACAATTTTCTGAGGACTGACCAGATAAAAGTGGATGTCCTCGGCCCTGGCGAAGGTGTCAGTGCCCCTGTGGCCAGTTATGGCAGATGCTTTATGGTAGCTGTTGCTTCCAAAGTCGAACCAATTATTAAGTTTAGGGAGCAATTACTTTTTCCACATCAGACCAGGTTGGTTTAGATTTGAGCTTTTTTCCCTTAATGAATGACATTATTATCTGAACACAGCTTTTTGAATTTTCTCAGGTTATCTTTGTCTTATTTTAAAATGTTTTGATAGCATTTTTGTCATAATGTGGTTTACAGGCGGACCAAAGTGCAGACAAGAGCTGGGCAGCAGCATGTTGTAAACGGTTTTAGCTTTATTTCCAGAGGTTTTCAAAAGAAACCAAACAAGGCACTGCAGATACAAAGTCCTGATCCAAAAAACTTAAAAGAGGTTCTGCAGGCACATGGAAAAAACTCAGCACCAATAAGTGGGTTGAGAACAGGGTATGACAAACACAAGGAACCAGCAACAAACAATGACACAAAACCAACTAATATACTGAGGGATAACAAAGGGCAGGTAATCAGAGAAAACAGGGAACAGGTGTGACAAGGAGGCAGAAGGAACAGGTGAAACAAATACAAAGACTGAGGATGGTCAAAGTAACTAATAAACAATAAACAGAAACACAGACCAAGCAAACCTATAGACAAAGATAAATAATCAAATGGGGAATAAGAGAACTAGAATAATCATGACTAAAGTAAACAGAGAAACTAGAGGGAACATAGGAACAACAATAACAACCTAAGAACAAACAAAGAACCCATAAAGAAAACCTGAATACAAAAGTTAACAAACCTAACCACACTGATTGAATTAACTGGAAAGGAAACAGAAAATAAACTAGTAAACAAGAAGAGTGCAAAGGAACAAATAAAACACAATTAAACACAAAGATACTAAAGAGAAATAAAACTAGAGAATCCAGGGAAGACCAAGAACTATAATAATTACAATAATAATAATAATAAACCATACCAAGTAATAAGAAAACAACCATAAAAGAACTTAAGAAGTAAACACTAGGAGGCAGAAGAGGGAGAAAAGAAAACATGAAACAAAAACCAAAATAGAAAAATCTAAGCAACAGGTAAACAAACACAAAGCCACAAACACAGTCCAAAAATGTCACTCCGTGACAATTTTGGTGTGACCCGAAAAGGAAAAACAGAAGAAATCTGTTGAGTGGTAAACCGCCTTTCATGTCACATAGATGCTAATTGTTATTATTTAAATCATCTCTTATTGTAATAATTTCTTATTTTATTTTAAAACCAGGAACATATTCATAATTTCCCTGAGTCTTGGAGCATTGTCTGTAGTTATACGGGAACAACATGGTGTTTCGTGTGGAAGAAAGAGCTCATCTATGCTCCAACTCTTACCGATTGTCATCAGGTATGGATTGTGTTTGAGGGGAAAAGATTCCAGAATACAAGCAGCTATGATGAATTTCCTTCACAGGGCGACTGGCCTCTGCCTTAACAAGAGGGCTTAGGAGCTTCTTGAGGGAGCTCAAAGGAGAGCCACTGCAACTCTGCATCAGAAGGACAGTTTTGTTGGTTTCGGACATCTGATCTAGATGACTTCTGAACTTCTCCCCCAAGAGATGTTCAAGGCAAGTCCCACTGGAAGGAGACCTCTGGCCAGTGAGGGACACTATATTCCTTCTGGTTTGGAAATGTCTTTAAACCTGCAGAATTACCTGAACAGTGTTGAAGAGGGATGTCTTACCTCTGTGACTTTTGTTTTATTGCTTTGCTTTAGGAATCTGTTTGGGATTGACACAAAAACCAAATTAAACAAGCAACTATAAGAAATATAAACTCAGAAGGATGTTTCTTCCCAACTTTCTGCTGTAGTCAGCCATGTATTTTTTTTTTTACTTTAGCTGATTTTCAGGTCATCAGCAACACCAGCCCTGGAAAACCTAAAATCAAACATTAGAAGTATGTTTATTTTGGAATTTTTTGTAAGATTTTAAGCTTAGATATGAAAATGTTACATTTTCTGCAACATTTTGATGGCTTTGAAGTTTTAACTGCATACACAATTCTTGGAAATTGTCCTGCAGGCTACCTTTCACTTCATTACTGCCTTCCTGTTTGCCTGTCCTGGAGTACATGTCCCTCAACATACAGAGATATGGATGAAAGCCTCTATAAACAGTGGTGTTGACAGTGACAGCACAGCGTGGCAGACGGCCATGTCTGGAGCAGAGTTACGGAGCAATTGAAGGTTAGTTGGGTGAAGCTCTTTAAAATGACTTCTGGCATAAGGAAACTCTAAAAGAAGACTGTGAACAAGATCAGAAGAAGGTCAAACCCCGCGGTCCAATAACCAGATAAGGAACATCAGAAATTCTGAGACTAAAAGCTTTTACCATCAGTGACATTTTATGTGCACACTGAAATGATGAAATACAGTCTAAAAAGTAAAGATTCAGATGAAAAAATTAAAGCTGCTCCAGAGGCAGCAAATTTAACTGCTTGATTTTGTCAAAGCTGAAACCTATTCAGGCCAACAACCTTAAAATAGCCCCGACCCAAACGGCTACAGGTCAAAACCACAGAAAGTAGTTTAATGGTTCACCAATGTTGACTTAAGCCTTAATGTTAAAGCTAAGAGATGTCCGAGGCACAAACATTATTAACACATTATTTAAACGTTTCGGGATGTTTAAATAATGTGGTCAATTATTTGTAAAGCTTGAGGTCAAATATGACCGAAGAATCCAGAGCCGTCCAGAACCTTGTAGGACTCTTCTCCTGCTACAAGCAGTTATATCATGACAGTGACGAGATGATGAAGATTTAGAACAAGAGGCAACACAAGACAGCTGCTAAACCTTAGGGGACATTTATAGCATCCAGACTATGCTCTCTGCTGCAGATTTAACTCTGAGACTGTGATCTTTTCTGGCCCGTGAACAGTGACGATAAACATCACCCTGCTTATAAGTGTAAAGTAGTCTCTAATAGAGATGCAGTAATGTAGTGCATGTCAGTGCCATCTGAAAAAGACAAGTTTAGATTTTACAGGAGGTCGTAACTGTTAGAAAAATTAGGAATGTTTGAGAAAGAAGAGAGAAGAATGCAAAAAAATCAGGAACCCTGTTGTTTACGTTGCTTGGAAGGTGAAACTTGTTTGAAACAGAACTATATTTCTTCAAAGAATGTGGCTTTCTCAAAATCTTAAGTCTTAATTAATTCAGATGTGGAAAAAATCAGAAGAGCGGTGACCAGCATCTCCTGTAGCAGGTTGTACATCTTGAGTTGCCACAGGAAGTTCAGTCTCTGATGGGCCTTCTTCCAAACAGTATCTATGTGTGAGGACCAGCTCTGGTCACGAGAAGTGGTGGTTCCAAGGGTCATGAAGTGCTCCACAGCAGGCAGGATGAGGATGGTGGGGGCAGTGAGTGTGTGTAGGGGGGCATCCCCTGGAAATCTACAGTCATTTCCACAGTCCTAAGAGACTTGACTCTTACTTCTGACTTGTATTGCAATGACTTGGTCCTGCAGTATATGACTGAGGTATATTTAGTCAAGGTGATCGTTCTGTGAGAATCTCATACTGACAATATCCATGATTAGGAGCCCCTAGCATTCAGTATGAACAACCGGCCTAGTTGACCTCAGGTCTAACATCATAGTAGGCAGTAAATCAATGCTTTTTAGGTATCTGCTTGCATGGCCTCAATCTGTTAATGACATTAATAGCTAAGAGTCACCACCAGCAAATGTCAATAGCAGCATCCAGTAAATAAATATCATCATGTTGTAGCTATCATATTCTTAGATGTTCTTCAGCTTTACGCAGGACAGAGCACCTGCTGGAGTTTTGGCAAAGGGACCATGCAGACAGAGCATGGATGAATGTGTCCAGCTGGCTTAGCTTTTAACTAACAGAGTGAAGCAACTCTGGTATGAGGATGGGAAAGTTGCGTAGTGAGTAACAGAAACAAGGTGACTCATGACCTACCAGCAGGACAGGCTTGGGGCTCTAAGAAGGTGAGTCAGTGCAGCAGAAATGTGTCAGAAACGTGACCAAGTCGGGTATTTTCTTTCTTAAAATATAGGCAGCAAATAATTCATGATTATGATTTAGGGTCATTTAAGTACATTTAGTTTGCTTTCATACAAACAGTTGTTTGATACTTATTTCATTATTATATCATTATCATTATTATGATTGTCATCAATGACAAAAACTACAAATAAAATATCTTAATAGAATGAGTAGAATAGACAATTAATAGGTATTAATATAGTAAATGGAATACTACAATTAAGAAAATAAAAATCATACTAAAATAGAATTAAGAAAAGTAATATAACATTTATGATGATAATAAACATAAATACAATGTAATAAGAGAATAATAATGAACTAATATGTATTAATAAAATTAAATTCACATTAGAATTAATACCTAAAACTAATATTAAAATAATAACATATAAATATTAAATTTCAAATAACGAAAACAAATAAATATGTTAATAGAATAAAATAAAGATAATAATGAATAGAAATAAATGAAAGCAAAACATATTAACAGAAATAATGACAATTTAATAATTATTAATAAAACAGAATTAATAATATTAGAATAAATACAATGAAAATAATAATTCATATAATATATTTGTATTTTTTGACACAAGCCTTTAGAATTTCACTTAAACATAGTGTCATCACCAAATGGCCTTTTGCTTAACATAAAGTTAAAAAAACTGTTTCTTAGGATCTCCATAAAACTAAAATACTAATTTGTGATTTTACCTGAAGTCCTGACTTCAGGTATTTGTTTTCTAGCATATATTTATCACAACAATTCATCAAAATACTTAACTAGCAAGATAAATACAGTATGTAACGGTGCTGTAATATTCACAAATACTGTGAAATAACCTGCAGCAAAATTAAGACACATCTGTCTGACTTCATAGGCTGAAAATATAAATTTTTAACCTAATTACATACTAAAGAAGTCCTGAATGGTTGCTACCAAGTTGTCTGTTGGTTTCCAGTTTAATTGTGTCTGAGAGGCGGAGAGATTAGCTGTGACTGTAATTAATTCATGTCTGGGACTTTATTTATCGGGCTGTGCTATTCTTGCAGAGTTAAAAAAGGTGACAATGCAGGTCTTTGTTTAATGAAAGCTTAAAGATTGCCTCATTTATTTGCTCAACTTCAGACCTTCTAACTAACTGGATTATTTTGCAAACACAACAGCAAATCAACTTATTAGCTCCTCTGTTGTTGTTTTTAAAAGTTACGTGCCTGGATGTCATTAAAACTCCACAGCTTCCAGAGCACCAGCTGAAACCAGTTAAATTCTCCAGCACTGTTTACCCAAACACATCCGTTCAGGTAATCCAGTATTACACCACAGTCAGGTATGAGGCACAGCATTCACACACAAACAGGAAAAAATATGTTGATCTATGTCTCACTCTGACAGGGTCAGAGGTTACGCCTCAGAATGTGTAAATGAAGGAATGCAAGCAGATCTTAACAGAGAGAAAGCGCATGGAGCTGATTAATGTGAGGTATGAGGAGCAAACACTACCTGCTTTAACGACAAATGAGCAGGATAGTTGCACAACTAACTCTGTTGGTGACACGAATCAGATGATTTTTGGTCTTATCCTCTTTTTCGGTACATCTTGCACTCACAAAGCTGTTCCCTTTCAGTCAGTTCACATGGTACAACACATAAAGTATGGGATATCATGCCCCCGCATGGCCTGACTGAAGACACTTCCAATCACTTCTTTAGGCAAACGACGTGCGATGACAGGTGGATGGTCCAGACCTCCACTTAAATACATCCGTCATCACAGTCATTATTCCGTTCTTACGGTCTTCACCTCACTAAGAACACCCATTCCAAGTTTGAGCGATATAGCCACTACTGCCTGCTGGTTAGCGTGTCTGTCCACTGGGCGCTACTTCTGTTTTCTTTTCTTTTCCCTATTTTTGGCTTTGTGGTTTGGAATGAGCACCAAGCAGAAAATAGCGAAGCAGAAGTCTACTGTCTACTGTCCTCAGGGGTACAGCTTCTCCTTCATGGCAAAGACCAGCACTCAGCAGGTCCCATCTGCCTTGAAATTGTGTGTTGACGGATCTGGATTCATGTACATTTTGCAGCGAGCTTTGGAGCTCGAAGTTTGAACGGTGGGTCAGGTTTGTGCAGGAAGTACTGGGAGAGGCTACCACGTCACAGCAAGGCCTCCTGCTCTCCGGGTCAAGGAACATGGTGTAGTTTTAGTCCAACGAGGATGGCTTTTGGTCGAACTCACTTCCAGCCAGCAGACCATAAGGAAAATGTGGACTGGTTAGCTGAGGCGGAGCAGGATCCTGCTGCCTCTTAGTATCACCTAGAGCCTCATGGTAAGGATAATGATGTGCTGGACATCCGTGGACGACAATGACTTTCAACGGGTCAGTGTACAGCTGCTGCTACTCCTTTCCAATGGGCCAAGACAACACTTCATGTCTTTCCCTTTGCTGCTGTGCAGCTGAAAATTTGGAAGGCCCACTCCTCCTCCTCCTCAGAGGGTGTCAAGGTTCAGTGGGATTTATCTTACGATGGAGCCAACTATGGTTAAAAGCGGCCTGCCCATGTCCTCGGATTTTGTCTCAGAGTAAACATCCTCCTGGAAAAAACACGCTGTACGTACCCGTAACTGTGTCTGGCTATAGACAGTATGTAGATCTGAAGGGCGCCGACAAAGTTGCACTGGTTAATCCTCCACCCTTGGACCTATCCCTTGCAGCTTGCCTGGTGCCATCATACAACCAAAGTGAGAGTGGCCCCTCGACCGTTCCATCTAAACAATCTACACGCCATCAGGAGAAAAACTTGTCCCACTCTGAGCTCAGCTACCATGCTGAAGCTTTGTGCCTGTTCGAGCTCAGAGCTCAAATGTCACCTAAGAGCCCTCTGGTCCTGCTTTTAAATGAGATTAGAATCAATGCAGATTGTATCCTCCACACGTCCCGCTGTGAAGGGTTGTCGCTGGGCAGAGAGATGGTTTCAACGGTTGTTCGGCAATTATTAGCTGTAGAGACATCATTTCTGACATCCCAGATAGGGACAGGGCCACCTATTTGAATGAACCAGTGTCCTCTCAGTTGTAAATAAAACTGTAGGAACCAAATTTAGAGAAAGTTGAGGGTTGGCAAAAGTAGCGATGCACGTGGTTCCAACTTTTAAAAACAAAGATTGGTACAGTTGCTACTTTGTTGTTCTAAAGAAGGAAGGTGGCCTTCTTCGCATCCTACATTTAAGAGTGTTAAACAAATACCTTCCCATGTACAAATTCAAAATGTTGACACTAAGAAAGCTTCTGGACGTGGTCAGCCCAAGCAATTGGTTTGCAACAATTGATCTTATGGACGCTTACTTTCACGTAGCGATACAACTGGAACACAGGTAGTTTCTAAAATTTGCCTTTGAGGGCATATCTGACGAGTACCTGTTCTTGCCTTTTGGTCTACTGCTCGCCTCGTGCACATTTACATTTGTTACGAGTGTTAGCCCTTTTCAAAGAAAAGGAAATTCAAACCCTGGCTTATCTGGACAACTGGGCTTTAATAGCCATATCCATGCAACTTGGCAGGCCTCTTGTCAGTACTGTCCATCTCCCATCTTTGCCTATGCTTTAATAATATATTTTGGATCTTTGTTCTGCTGAAAGACCGAATAAAAACCCATTTCCGGTGTTCTAGCAGAGGTTATCAGATTTTGAATTAAAATCTCCAGGTATTTAAAAAAGTTCTCAATGACATGCAGCCCAACCAGGTTCTCAGGGGAAACAGGCCTGCAGCATCACAAATCCTCCACCGTACCTAAAGGTATGCATTATGTGCGTTTCTATGTATAAAGTACTGTGCAAAAGTTTTAGGCAGGTGTGAAAAAATGCTGTAAACAAAGAAAGCTTTCAAAAAGTGTTAATCGTTTATTTTCATCAATCAACAAAATGCATTGAATGAACAAAAGAGAAATCTAAATCAAATCCATATTTGGTGTGACCACCCTTTGCCTTCCAAACAGCATCAGTTCTTCTAGGTCCACTTGCACACAGTTTTTGAAGGAACTCGGCTGGTTGGTTGTTCCGAACGTCTTGGAGAACTAACCACAGATTTACTGTGGATGTAGGCTTTCTCACATCCTTCTGTCTCTTCATGTCATCCCAGACAAACTCCATGATGTTGAGATCAGGGCTCTGTGAGGCCATACCATCACTTCCAGCAAGTCTTGGTCTTCTTTACGGTGAAGAAAGTTCTTAATGACTTTGGCTGTATGTTTGGGTTCGCTCACTTAGCATTTTGTAAATTGATAAAAAATAAACAATAATCATTTATATTTCTGAAAGCATTCTTTGTTTACAGTATTTTTTTCACACCTGCCTAAACCTTTTACACAGTACTATATATGTTTTGCTTCATACTAAAACCACCTGGAGTGTTTGTCACGTACAAACATAATCTTAATCTCATCTCATCAAAGCACACGGGTCCAGGTAAAATCCCAGCAGACTTTAGCAAACTCTACATGGTTAAGTATGTGATGGTTGGACAGAAAAGGCTCTTTGCCACTTTGACCTCTAAACAATTGGTTGGTATGTGAGTGAGCTGAGGAGATGTATGTACCTCTCTTACCATCCTCCTAACTGTACATCATGGCAAGGTAAACCTGGGACCGACTGGATTGGTTAGTTTTCTTAGTTACCCATGTCTCTTTATAGGAACATAGAAAGAAAATATGTAATCTGCTTATTAAATGCCTTATTAGAAGTTTTATTGCTGCATGCATCAGTGCTATCTTCTCATGACCATTTTGTGATTCACAAATCTCATCTGCTGACCTTGAATAGGATATTCTTTTGTCTTTCCCATTTTGAACAGTGGCTAATTGAATATGAACCTGTTTTACACTGTACTTAAACACATGGGAAACGTGAAGCCATGAAATACTATATTCTACCTTCCTGAACACTGTAGGTAGCCAGCAACAAAATACAACCAGCAGCAGAGTATAAATGACAAACATGCTTGAAGGGGACATATCATGCAAAATCCACTTTTTTAGCCAGAACATTTTGTTGTGTACTTGGAGTCTTTGGGAGTGCAGAAAGGTTCAGTTTATTCTCTCCAGGTGTTGTGGATATCATTTGTTATGTTTTTCCAACTGTTAATGGACAGTATTGTCACGTTCTGAGTTTGGACCGGACCAATGCGCAGACAAGAGCTTGGGAGCCGCATGATTAAACGAGTTATCAGTTTTATTTAGCGATTTCCAGGCGTAGCAAAAATACACTTCAGGTACTGGTGTGAGAACAATGCCAAAAACTTACTAGAGCTCACTACTGCAGGAAAGTAGAAAAACACAAGACTAAACCAGGGTGTGACGAGGAATAGTGACGGAGGAACCAGCGGGGAACAAAGAACACACACCAAATAATATACAGGGAGAAAACAAAGGCAGGTAATCACAGGAACTAAGAACAGGTGTGGCAAGGAGACATGGAGGTAGAAGGGACAGGTGGAACTAATTAACAACAAAGGGAAACATAGACCTAACAGTTAACACAAAAACACAAACCAAGTCCAAAGATGTCATACCATGACAAGTATTTTCTGCAGAACAGCTAAACACGGCCATGGACTTCCAGCTGATCAATTTCAGCCATATTTATTTCTCACTGTGATTTTGTTGTCTAAGTGCAAGTATGCCTACGCTGAAAGAGGATACGTTTGGTTCATTACACTGTCCTCCAGCATCAGAACCTCTTTGAAGTGCCTGGTTAAATTTTATTTTTCATGGAAACGTTCCTACATCAGTGGGAAATTCCTCTTTACCCACTTCAAGGATGAGTTCTTCAGCAACCTCCACCAGTATCAAGAAGGATTTGCTGAAAGACTTCATCTGATTAAGGGTCAGTTCCTTCTGTTTATGAGAACGACGGACACAGTAAGCTGCAAATAACGCTAACATGACGACAAACTTTATTTTAGACATGAATTTATTGTGTTGATATGATGTCCTGGTCATTATTCTGATAGCAGCAGCATCAGGTTTTCTGCTGATGTTAGTGCTGTGTGCTGCTTTTAGCTCCTTGAGGACAGAACCGTACTGTGTGTTTTAATATTAGTATTACATAAACAGTTCAGCATTGCTTTTGCCGTTTTGTGTTATTTCTGTGCTGCTAGGTAATTGTTATCAAACTACAAAAATGGCCGAACGGGTTAAAGTGGAGCGGTTTTTGACCTGGAGGGGGTGGGGGTGGGAAGAGCGTCAGCAGCATTTAAAGAGACGGGAGCAAAACGAGTTGCTCTCAGATGCTGAAAAGGAAGGATTTAAAAGCATGTTATGTCCCCATTAAGTTACAGTTATTTTATGTCACGGTTGCATCATTTATCATCAGAATCAGAATCAGAATCAGAAAAGCTTTATTGCCAAGTACGTTTTTGGACATACAAGGAATTTGTTTTGGCGTAGTCGGTGCAATACAATACAAATTAAACAGTATAAACATATCTACAATATAATATAAATATAAGTGCACAGTTTTAAGTGAGTGAGAGTAAATGTAGAGCAGTATAAGATGCAAGAGCAATACAACAGTGCAGGTGATCATTGTGCAAGTAAAGCAGTGCAAGTAAAGCAGGAGTCCAAGCTGAGCGTTAATGTAACGCATAGAGTTACAGGTTACAGGTGTCCTGTCAGCAAAAAAAGGGGGGGTGTGGGGGAAAGGGAGAGTGTCAGGGTGGTTTCCGGGCTTTGTTAACAAGGCTGGTGGCAGATGGGAAAAAACTGTTCTTGTGGCGTGAGGTTTTGGTCCGGATGGACCGCAGCCTCCTGCCAGAGGGGAGAGTCTCAAAGAGTCTGTGACCGGGGTGGGAGGGATCAGCCAGAATCTTCCCGGCCCGCTTCAGGGTCCTGGAGGTGTACAGTTCCTGGAGCGACAGTAGACTGCAGCCAATCACCTTCTCAGCAGACCGAATGACACGCTGCTGCCTGCCCTTATCATTGGCTGTAGCAGCGGCGTACCAGATGGTGATGGAGGAGGTGAGGATGGACTCAATGATGGCTGTGTAGAAGTGCACCATCATAGTCTTTGGCAGGTTGAATTTCTTCAGCTGCCGCAGGAAGAACATCCTCTGCTGGACTTTCTTGATGAGGGAGCTGATGTTTGGCTCCCACTTGAGATCCTGGGAGATGATGGTTCCCGGGAAGCGGAAAGATTCCACAGTGTCAATTGTGGAGTCACAGAGGGTGATGGGGGCAGGTGGGGCTGGGTTCTGCCTGAAGTTCACAACCATCTCCACTGTCTTTAGAGCGTTGAGCTCAAGGTTGTTCTGGCTGCACCAGTCCAACAGATGGTCCACCTCCCATCTGTATGCGGACTCGTCACCATCAGAGATGAGTCCGATCAGGGTGGTGTCGTCCGCAAACTTCAGAAGCTTGACAGACTGGTGACTGGAGGTACAGCTGTTGGTGTACAGGGAGAAGAGCAGAGGAGAGAGAACACAGCCTTGGGGGGAACCGGTGCTGATGGTCAGGGAGTCAGAGACGTGCTTCCCCAGCCTCACGCGCTGCTTCCTGTCAGACAGGAAGTCAGTGATCCACCTACAGGTGGAGTCGGGCACACTCAGTTGGGAGAGCTTCTCCTGTAGCAGAACTGGGACGATGGTGTTGAAGGCAGAGCTGAAATCCACAAACAGGATCCTGGCGTAGGTTCCTGTGGAGTCCAGGTGCCGGAGGATGAAGTGAAGGGCTAGGTTGACTGCATCATCTACAGACCTGTTGGCTCTGTAGGCAAACTGCAGGGGGTCCAGGAGGGGGTCGGTGATGTCTTTTAGGTGTGAGAGCACAAGGCGCTCAAAGGACTTCATCACCACAGAGGTCAGGGCGACGGGTCTGAAGTCATTAAGCCCTGTGGTCCTTGGCTTCTTGGGAACAGGGACGATGGTGGAGGACTTGAAGCAGGCTGGCACATGACATGTCTCCAGTGAGGTGTTAAAAATGTCTGTGAAGACTGGAGACAGCTGATCAGCGCAGTGCTTCAGGCTGGCTGGTGAGACAGAATCCGGACCAGCAGCTTTCCGGGGGTTCTGTCTCCTGAAGAGTTTGTTGACGTCCCTCTCCTGGATGGAAAGAGCCGTCCTCGGCGTGGGTAGGGGGCTGGTGGGGGGGAACTTCAGGGTGGGGGTTGGAGGTGCCAAGGCCCCTCTTGAGGTTGGGGAGGTGGGGGTGGTGGATTGTGGCTGCAGGTGTTGGGGGGCGTCGTGGGGGATGATTGCAGGACTGTCCCTTTGTCTTTCAAAGCGGCAGTAGAACTCGTTCAGGTTGTTGGCGAGGCGTCGGTCGTTGATGGAGTGGGGGGCTTTCGGCTTGTAGTTGGTGATTTGCTTGAGCCCTTTCCAGACAGACGCAGAGTCGTTGGCTGAGAACTGGTTTTGGAGCTTCTCAGAGTACAGTCGTTTGGCCTCTTTCACTGCCTTGCCAAACTTGTACTTAGCCTCTCTGTATATGTCTTTGTCCCCACTCCTGAAGGCCTTTTCCTTATCCAGTCTTAACCTTCTGAGTTTAGCTGTGAACCAGGGTTTGTCGTTGTTGTAACTCACCCTGGTGCATGATGGTACACAGCTGTCCTCACAGAAGCTGATGTAGGAAGTCACAGCCTCTGTGTACTCGTCCAGACTGTTGGTAGTAGTCCTGAACACATCCCAGTCTGTACAGCCTAAACACGCCTGGAGATTCTCCACAGCCTCACTGCTCCACTTCCTTGACGTCCTCACAACAGGTTTGCAGAGCTTTAGTTTCTGCCTGTATGCAGGAATCAGGTGGACCATGATGTGGTCGGATTGGCCCAGTGCAGCACGTGGGACGGCGTGATAAGCGTCTCTGATGGTGGTGTAACAGTGATCCAGAATGTTGTCCTCTCTGGTCGGACATTTAATAAACTGTCTATATTTGGGGAGTTCGTGGGTCAGATTACCTTTGTTAAAGTCACCAGCGACGATAACTAAGGAGTCCGGGTTGGTCCGCTCCACACTTAGTATCTGGTCGGCGAGCATGCGCTGTGCGACCTGCACGTTAGCTTGCGGCGGGATGTAAACACCGACCAGGATGAACGAAGCGAACTCACGGGGGGAATAGAAAGGCTTACAGTTTATGATGAAGGATTCCAGGTCTGGAGAACAGTGCTGCTGAATCACTGTCACGTCGTTGCACCAACCACTGTTGAGGTAAAAACAGATTCCTCCACCTTTCGCTTTGCCAGAGAGTTCCGTGTCTCTGTCCGCTCTGTAGAGCTGGAATCCTGCCAGCTGCAGCGCAGAGTCCAGTATTAATCCACACAGCCACGTCTCCGTGAAGCACAAAACTGCCGATGAATAAAAGTCCCTGTTTTTCCCCAACAACAGTTGTAGTTCCTCCATTTTGTTGGGAAGTGAGCGCACGTTAGAGAGAAATATTCCAGGTAACGGTGTTCGTAGTCCACGCTGGCGAAGTCGTACCAGCAACCCAGCCCGTTTCCCTCTCTTCCGGCATGAACAAAGGTGAGCGAACCTTTGACCAGAATGTCCAAATATTCCAGAGCAGTAGGCAGAAAAGTTGGAAATAACTCCTCTGGTGTAGTAGCCATGATGTTCATGAGTTCTTCTCTGGTTAGAGAGCTCCGGGTACCATCACAGAAGACCGTTTTAAAGCAAAAAACAAAACAAAACAATGCGCACCAACACGCCGAGGCGACCATCTGCGGCGCCATCTTGTTTAGAAGCTGTTGTTGTGAAGCTGTCATTTAGTTTTTGTTCTTCAACCCTGCTAAATAAAAGTCATCAAATTAAGAGTTAGATTTTTTCATATTCCTTCAGTGTGACCATGATAAATGTACTATTATTATTATTTTTATTTTAAATTATTTTTACACATTTTTTGTATTTTGTTTAAGAAGATATAAGTACACTGCCTGGCCAAAAAACAATTGCCACTAAAAAAAAGGTCACACACTCTAACCTTTCGTTGGACCGCCTTTAGCTTTGATTACGGCACACATTCATTGTGGCATTGATTCAATAAGCTTCTGCAATGTCACAATATTTATTTCCACCTAGTGTTGCATTAATTTTTCACCAAGATGTTGCATTGATGATGGTAGAGTCTGATCGCTGTGCAAATCCTTCTCCAGCACATCCCAAAGATTCTCAATGGGGTTAAGGTCTAGACTCTGTGGTGGCCAATCCATGTGTTAGAATGATGTCTCATGCTCCCTGAACCACTCTTTCACAGTTCGAGCTCGATGAATCCTGGCATTGTCATCTTAGAATATGCCCGTGCCATCAGGGAAGAAAAAATCCAAGGGTAGAATAACCTGGTCATTCAGTATATCCAGGTAGTCAGCTGACCTCATTCTTTGAACACATACTGTTGCTGAACCCAGACCTGACCACCTGCAGCAACCCAGATCATAGCACTGCCCCCACAGGCTGGTACAGTAGGCACTAGGCATGATGGGTGCATCACTTCACCTGCCTTTTCCACGACCACAGGATGTGTCTTTCAATATGGTTGTTTGAAAAAATGAGAAGCATCTTGTTCCACCTGTTGGGGTTAAATAACTTGTTGCCAGCTGAAACATAATCGCCCATGCCGTAATTATCCAATGAGAGGCTCGTACCTATTTGCTTACATAAGTGGAGACTTTTTTTCTAGCCAGGCAGTGTATATCACAATTGTAGTTTTTATTATGATTTTATTTTGTTATTTGGGGAAACCAATCAGTTAGTTAGTAATGAGTAAAATCATAAATAAAGTGTCTTGACTGAAACGTGCTGCTGCTGCTTTCAGAACAAGAACCAAACTGTGCTGCATGTGTAAGCTGCCTTGGTTTCTCTTTAACTATTGCTTCCATTGAAGCTGATAATAATGCACAAAGGCAACACATGACCAACATCCCCCACGCCTCCAGTGTACAACAACATACCATGCTAAGTTTATAAGACACTCAGAAAGGAGGCCTTACCTCATGTAGAACGGGGATGCTGGTTTGTCTTCATCCTGGGAGCTGAAATATTAAACAAAGACAAATATAATTTACCTCCAGAATGTTTCTGTACAGAGAAGTGGTTTAAACCTCCGAGTACACTGAGGCTGAAAATAGGCAGATGGAGGTGGCTTTTGTCTGCAGAATAATAGCCGTGCAGAGCTACAAATCGCTGCCTTTGTGGAACCTGTCTCTGGTTACTATATTAACCAACCGAGTAATGATTACTGCTCCATAAAACAAGCTGCATTCCAGCATAACCTACATTAAGCTGTGCGAAAGTCTCCAGTCACCTATCATTTTGCACCCGTTGCATTAGATTTAATTTAGGGGCATCAGAGTGAAGAGGGCTGAATACAAATGCACATTAAGCATTACAATTGTTTTAAAATATTTAAAATTATCAGTCATTTTCTATCAACTTCACAATTATGCACATTTTGTTCCTATTTCCATAACTGAACAGTACAATTAGACAGAAAACTGGATTTTAACACCAAAAAAAACTGGATAGATCTGGTGAAAGATTATTTATTTAGCAAATATTTGTTGGCACTTTCTTATCTTGAGGACATACGTTTAATACAATATTAGGACTGGGTTACTCTTCAAGTTTTTTATTTTATTTAGGGATATGCTCGTGGGTATTAGAAGGTGTATCAACTATCTAAAGAAAAATAAAAATGAAAGTCTATCCCACTTCAAGCAAAATGTTCAAGAGCTGGTTAAAAACTTTTGCAAAGTGCTGTGTGTCAGCAACACATGATGACATTATGCAACAGTGAGAGGAACTCAATGTTGGCACTAAATGTCGAAGTTGCTTAACATTCTCAAAACCCTGGCACTCACACACTGCAAATTTCATAACCCCTGTCGCGTTCTGTGGTTTAGAGTGACCAACGTGCAGACAAAAGCTAGGCAGCAGCATGTTAAAAGAGTCGTCGGTCTTTATTCAAGAAAAGTTTAAAAAGGTTTTCCAAAAGCGTAGCAAGAACGTAGCAAAAATCACTGCAGGTAGAAAAACTCAACTCGAAACTCCAAAAACTTACAGCATAGATTCTGCAGGAACATAATACAGAAAGCACGTAGACATGAGCGGAGAACGGGATAGTGAACGGAGGAACCAGCGTGGAACAAACAAGCTTATGAACAGAGGTGTGAACAGAGTGAGGTATGAACCAATGAGACACAGAGGTAGGTAATCAGAGGAGAATAGAGAACAGGTGTGAACCAGGCTGCAGAGAACTGAGGGAGTAGGAAAAGTGGTGAAGGAGACCAAACTAGAAAATTAAGGGGACATAAGACATAACTTAAAGAGAACTGACTATAAAACAAAACCATAAGTAAGTACTGCATAAACAAGAATCAGTGAACCAGAACTAAACGAAACTAAGGACAAAGATAAATAACCAAAGAAACATAAGAACCTAGAAAGAAGATTAACTAAAGGAAACAGAAAAACTAGAGGAAACAAAAGAACACCATACCAAGTACAAAAGTAAACAAAGCAATACTGACTGGAAAGGAAACAGAAAATAAACTAACAAGAATGCAAAGGAACAAATACTAAAACATAAATAAACACAAGGATACTAAAAAAGAAATTAAACTAGAGAATCCAAAGAAGGCAAAGAGCTATAATTACAATAATAATAATAATAATAATTACAATAATAATAATAAACCATGCAAAATAAGAAAACAACCATAAAGGAACTTAAGGAAAGCCCTGCAACCATCCCCCACGACGCCCCCCAACAGTTGCAGCCACAATCCACCACCCCCACCTCCCCGACCTCAAGAGGGGCCTTGGCACCTCCAACCCCCACCCTGAAGTTCCCCCCCACCAGCCCCCTACCCACGCCGAGGACGGCTCTTTCCATCCAGGAGAGGGACGTAAACAAACTCTTCAGGAGACAGAACCCCGGAAAGCTGCTGGTCCGGATTCTGTCTCACCAGCCAGCCTGAAGCACTGCGCTGATCAGCTGTCTCCAGTCTTCACAGACATTTTTAACACCTCACTGGAGACATGTCATGTGCCAGCCTGCTTCAAGTCCTCCACCATCGTCCCTGTTCCCAAGAAGCCAAGGACCACAGGGATTAATGACTTCAGACCCGTCGCCCTGACCTCTGTGGTGATGAAGTCCTTTGAGCGCCTTGTGCTCTCACACCTAAAAGACATCACCGACCCCCTCCTGGACCCCCTGCAATGTGCCTACAGAGCCAACAGGTCTGTAGATGATGCAGTCAACCTAGCCCTTCACTTCATCCTCCGGCACCTGGACTCCACAGGAGCCTACGCCAGGATCCTGTTTGTGGATTTCAGCTCTGCCTTCAACACCATCGTCCCAGTTCTGCTACAGGAGAAGCTCTCCCAGCTGAGTGTGCCCGACTCCACCTGTAGGTGGATAACTGACTTCCTGTCTGACAGGAAGCAGCGCGTGAGGCTGGGGAAGCACGTCTCTGACTCCCTGACCATCAGCACCGGTTCCCCCCAAGGCTGTGTTCTCTCTCCTCTGCTCTTCTCCCTGTACACCAACAGCTGCACCTCCAGTCACCAGTCTGTCAAGCTTCTGAAGTTTGCGGACGACACCACCCTGATCGGACTCATCTCTGATGGTGACGAGTCTGCGTACAGATGGGAGGTGGACCATCTCTTGGACTGGTGCAGCCAGAACAACCTTGAGCTCAACGCTCTAAAGACAGTGGAAATGGTTGTGGACTTCAGGCAGAACCCAGCCCCACCTGCCCCCATCACCCTCTGTGACTCCACAATTGACACTGTGGAATCTTTCCGCTTCCTGGGAACCATCATCTCCCAGGATCTCAAGTGGGAGCCAAACATCAGCTCCCTCATCAAGAAAGCCCAGCAGAGGATGTTCTTCCTGCGGCAGCTGAAGAAATTCAACCTACCAAAGATTATGATGGTGCACTTCTACACAGCCATCATTGAGTCCATCCTCACCTCCTCCATCACCATCTGGTAAGCCGCTGCTACAGCCAAGGATAAGGGCAGGCTGCAGCGTGTCATTCGGTCTGCTGAGAAGGTGATTGGCTGCAGTCTACTGTCGCTCCAGGAACTGTACACCTCCAGGACCCTGAAGCGGGCAGGGAAGATTCTGGCTGATCCCTCCCACCCCGGTCACAGACTCTTTGAGACTCTCCCCTCTGGCAGGAGGCTGCGGTCCATCCGGACCAAAACCTCACGCCACAAGAACAGTTTTTTCCCATCTGCCACCAGCCTTGTTAACAAAGCCCGGAAACCACCTTGACATTCTCCCTTTCCCCCACACCCCCCCCTTTTTTGCTGACAGGACACCTGTAACCTGTAACTCTATGCGTTACATTAACGCTCAGCTTGGACTCCTGCTTTACTTGCACTGCTTTACTTGCACAATGATCACCTGCACTGTTGTATTGCTCTTGCATTTTATACTGCTCTATATTTACTCTCACTCACTTAAAACTGTGCACATATATTTATATTATATTGTAGATATGTTTATACTGTTTAATTTGTATTGTATTGCACCGACTACGCCAAAACAAATTCCTTGTATGTCCAAAAACGTACTTGGCAATAAAGCTTTTCTGATTCTGATTCTGAAAACACTAGGAGGCGGTAGAGGGAGAAAAAGAACTAATAAACATGATACAAAAACCAAAATAGAAACATCTAAGCAAAAGGTAAACAAGCACAAAGCCACAAACAAAGTCCAAAAATGTCACACCTTGACAACCCCCTTCTCCTTTTCACTCAAACAGAGCTGCTCTAAAGTCAAATAAGAGGAAAACTGTCAAGTAAAATTTGATATTCTTTAGATTTAATAAGCTGAAGAGCAGAAGGATCACAGACAGACAAATTTAAGTCTATTTCAGTAAAAAGGTTCTCTGAGTGAAACATAAAATGTGATCAAGCCGTTCTCCTGTTGTTCTCCAAATCTGTTAGTTGGTTTAAATCTATATTTACACACTGTTTCAGTGGTGGAGATCTATAACATTTTTCACTTAAATCAAATATGTTACCATGCTTTACCCTCGAGTTGTGTAACGGCCACTGTTGATGAGTCATGCTTCGTTCCCAAAACTGGTGGAAACGCACGTCGGTGCTCAACAAAACATCAAAGTTCGAAGGCAACTGAACCGAACTGGTTCAAGAACTAAAGTTCTTTCGGAGGAAAAACAAAGAGAGAAAGAAAAGAAATAAAAAATATATCTGTATTTTCCTGGTATTTAGCAAAGACAAATAATTTTGGTAACCCTGACTGATCTACAAAACCTTACCTTAATTGAATGTCAGACAGCAAGAAAAAAAGAGTTTGTTGTTGAGGACAACAACTGGATGTTTTGGTACTCTGGTGTATTTTTCTACATGATGTACCTCCAGGAGGCTCATTGGAAGAGGCAGGTATGCTCAGGGAACCACCACAACCTCAACAAGCTCAAAACGCAGGCATTAGGTTACAAGTCAGGTGCAGATTAAAATGGGCCAGAGTTCACTTCCAAATGTTTCCCTTAAATGACACACTGTACAGAACTTGCATGTTTTCCTCCTCTGTTGCTTTACTTCACATCAGTTCAGGTCCTTCCACATTTCCCAGAGCCTTGGTGCCCTCTGTCCTCCATATCCATGTTACTAACCGGCGTTACACAGACTGGCAACTCATTAAAATAATGCGGGCTGTCACTGTGCTGCCGTGAATTGCAAAAGTGGAAATCCTGCTTACCCACTACCTCTGCGAGGGGATAAGGAGCAGCTTTAGGAGGCATGCTCGGAAAAGGACTGATCCCTCCAGGGAACAGAGGAAATAAATACCAAGAAGCTGGTCACCAGGGTCAAGCTTCCAGTTTTTCAAACTCCTTAAAAATATTGGAAGTTATCTGATTTAAAGTATTTGAACCACCAAAGCTAAACCACTCCCAATTTCCTCTCTTTCGCTCCCAGGCAGCCAGAATTTCTTGTGGACTTGAAGGTTCTGTGGGTTTTTAAAAGGTTTTCTTTGGACTTTGGCTGATTGTTCAATGAGTTTCAGTCCAGTCCTTGTTCCTGACCAGCAAAGCACATTGTGAAGAAAATCCAGGAAAGACAATTCAATTCAATTCAAAAATACTTTATTAATCCCAAAGGGAAATTAAATGTTGTTATAGCTCATATTATGAAGGTTTCTTCAAAGAGCCGTTGTAGATGCTGATGGCTGTGGGCAGGAAGGATCTCCTGTAGCGCTCTGTCTTACAGCAGATCTGAAGAAGCCTCTGACTGAAGACACTCTGTTGTTGTAGGACAGTCTCATGAAGAGGATGCTCAGGGTTCTCCATAATGTTCTTCATTTTATGAAGAATCTGTCTTTCCACAATGATCTCCAGAGGTTCCAGAGGAGTCCCCAGAACAGACCCAGCCTTCTTTATCAGCTTGTTGAGCTTTTTTTAAGTCCCTGGCTCTGATGCTGCTTCCCCAGCAGATGATGGCAGAAAAAATCTCACTCTCCACAACAGACTTATAGAAGATATGCAGCATCTTGCTGCAAACACCAAAGGACCTAAGCTTCCTCAAGAAGTACAGTCTGCTTTGTCCCTTCTTGTAGATGGCTTCACAGTTGCATCTCCACTCTAGTCTGTTGTCCAGGTGAACACCGAGGTATTTGTACTCCTCCACCATCTCCACCTCTTCTCCCATGATAGAAATAGTTTTTGACTTGTTCCTGTTTCTCTTAAAATCTACAATTCTAAGGCCTTAGAGATGCCTCATCCTTCTGCTGATCTTCAACTGTATGGCAGATTTTCAGCTAATAGCTCTTTGGAAACCACATTGTTGGGACAAAGATGCTACTCTCTGTCTGTCTGTGGTTCTGTTGGCATCTTTGGACCTGGGCCTTTAGCTTGCACTAAAGCTGTGCAGCTCACAATGAAATTGTCTGCACAAGTCTATTCCTCCAAATTTGCAAGTCACTGTGGATGGCAGGATGGAGCGAGACTTTGTCTGCAGTAATGACAGAGCTCCTCCAACTTATTGTGGGAAAGAACACATTCAGCAAAAATGTGAAGGCTCTTGATTTATTGGTCCATGTACCTTCTGACCCTCACCTTTGCTCATGGGGTATGGGTCAAAACCCAAAGAAAGAGATCCTGGTTAGTATCCGAAATAGGCTGTCTCTTTAGGGGCTGAGAAGCTCTATCATCCAAGGTAGACTTGTGTTGGAGCTGCCAGATCAACAGGAGTCAATCAAAGTAGTTCAGACATCTGACGAGGAGGCCTCTTGAACACCGCCTAGACCTTTAGACACATGTTGATAAGTCATGATGCTGATTTGGTTTTGATAATCAATCAGACCAATTGGTTTATGGACTTTCAAATAAATTAAAGTAGCTGAAATTTGCAACAGGATGGTTGAAGACATTTGCACAGGGCTTTATTCAGACATTTCAGAAGGCAGATCCAGTGGATCTCATTAGCTAAGTTCTCATCATCTTCAGTTACTTAGATTCAAAGTATTTTAAATCACCAGAAAGGTTAAAAATAGAGATTTATCAAGTAACTTGTGGTTTCATTATTTCCCTACGTATTATATGACCAGTACAACCCTTTATGGTATTAAATAACTTTAACATTGAAGCCACTGGAAACCAGTGCAGTACAGTACTTTGATATTTGCAGGAAAGCCAGTTTCATCCAGTCTGCAGGCTGCCTTCAGACACTGAGACTTCCTGACTGATGGCCAACACTGCAGTAATATCAACAGGGTACCTGCATTCACACCACAGCGCTACGTTCCTCACTCCCAGCAATTTCCAACAGGGTTCTAAGAAATCCACTGGTTACATCACAAGATTCGGCGAAGCACAGCGACTCCACACAAAGACCACTATGCATCCCCTATGAGAAACTATGCAACTCTACAGGCACAATAAGATCCCTTTACGATGCAATGTCAGGTTTCTGCAGCATGTTTGTTGGACAGGGATGGGTGGAACCATGCTGGACAGAACTCCAGCATTTATTTAATAAAGGGGAGAAAGGTGGTACTGTTCTGGTCAGAAGTTTACAAACACAAATTTTGTGCACTAAAGTCATATTTTTGGCTTTTAGTGATTTATTTAACCGTCCATTTTGTTCACAGCAAAACTTAAAAACTTTGAAAACAAGTTTATAAAAACAGATGCACATGTTTTAATTTATTGAGGATTTTCTGGAATCCACACAGGATCAGAAATATACATACATTCAGTCAAGGCCTATAAACCTCTACCTGGTTACTAAGACTGATGGCAGCAGGTAGGTTCTCTTTCATTTTTTGGCATCCTTCGATGGATTGACCCAATTTTCAGAGCAATGATAAAGGCCATGGAAAAGCTGTGAAGATCTGAGAAGGTGAGATGAAGCAGATTCAAAAATCATCAGCTCAAACATTCTATAAAAGGTTATTCTGATATGTTACCACTTTGCCAAAGTCTGGAAGAATAACCCAAACTGTCACAGCCTTCCATGGTACGGGTGCATTAAACAACCTGGACAAATTAATGAAGGAGGACTACCTCCAGATTCCACACCTTCATCTCAAATCAACAGCTGAACGGTTGAAACTCAAACTCAGATGGGCGCCACTTTAAAACTGGTTTCGGATGGAGAAAAGGAGGTTAACATCAAGCTTCTGTAAAGGTGCTGTCTTGAACCCTGGAAAAACATTTAAAAGCCAAGAAATTAACCAATTTAAATGAATTCCACCATTTCTGCCCAGAGGAGTGGTCCAATATTCAGCCAGAATTATGCCAGAACTTGCTGAGGGACATAAAACCTGTGTTCGGGATGCGGGTTGCTAAGAAACATTTATTGGTCCATCACGGGGCAACACAGAGACACACAGGACAGACAACCATGCATTAACCTAACAGTAGGAAGAGGCCGGAGTACCTGAAGAGAACCCACAAATGCAGAAAGACCCCAGGCTGGGATTTGAACCAATGGACCTTCTTGTTGCAAGGCAACAGCAGTACCAGCTGTTCATTAATGGAGGTGTATGTTCATATTTGAACCTGTAGGTATCATTTTACCTTGTGTGTATTAGATAAAATCCAAAAAAATTAAAACTTGTGCATCCGATTCCTGTTTTTAAAAATCCTTGAAGTTTCATTTTGCATAATCATAAAACCCTGGAAAAAGAACAGCTCAAATAAATCAATGAGAGCCCAAAATTAACATGAGATCAATGCACATAATGAGTGTTGGAAAACCTCTGAGCACTACTGCATATTAATGGCCATTTTATTTCTTTCCTGTCTAAAAAGATGCTTTACAAAGGTAGCTAAAAGAAGAAAAATCCCTGGATAATTTCATTTCCATAGAGAGTTAAACCTGACCCGAGAAGCCGGAACGGCTCGGGATGGGGGAGTTCCTGGAATGTAGGGAACCTGTGTCAAATTTAACACAATAACGAAGCCGATGAGAGAGGAATAAAACCCTTTCAAAATTCAAATGGGCTTTGAAGTAAAATGCACAAAAACTGTTTCGATTAAAATGAAACAGACAAAAAAAACTTGCACGCCTGCTGTTTGTGCTGCATTAGGCTCAAACAGACACTTAGCTATGAAAAATGAGAGCAACCTGTTATGTTGCCATGAGAGCAGATATATTTCCACTGGTGGAAAATCATCAGGTATATTTTAAAATCACAGCTTCATAAAACTGATTTTAATGTAGATTTAAAAAACATACCTCTAAGCAATTACAGCCACCAAGGATGAAAATCCAAAGCTTTCTTGTATAAAAAGATGTTTTTTCTCTGCTTATTTTGCTATAATTTATTGGTTCAGATTGCTGACGCAAATCTGTGAGACGTTCCCATCAACCTGGTCAGGGATCGGTGACCCAGTCTAAGTTGGCAGCCAAAGTCTCAGCCTGTGAGGGAAGCCGCCCGAAGATTTACTGGCTTTCTGACATGGTGAGGATGACTTAAAAGTATCAGATGTGCTTCGTTCCGGCGCGGTGTGAATGTCTGATTGAAAGGCAGGGATTGTACCACATCTCACAGATTAAAACCTGAAAATGTATTATTTTCCCCCCCGAAACAGAACTGAACTTGTTTGATGACACAGAAGCAAAAATTATTATGAACACAATATCTGTAAAAATAAAAAATAATAATACTCCAAGTAATTTGCAATAAAATTTAAATATTTTTACAATTTTGTGCACATGTAACTTTTCTGCAAGGCATTACTGGATCTGGTGCTGACACGGTTTTAATCTCTGATTTATGTTCTTCCAAAGGTCACTTGTGCTTCAGGCAGAAGCCAAAACGGCCATTGATTAGAACTGAAACGCTTCAGTTTGAAACATAGCAGGACATCTTTGTGTCTCATTCACATAGCTTCCTGTCTTCCTCTCTGTTTTTACATTTATTCTGGCTTCAGACGTTAATCTCTTAGTCTATTTTTCTTCAACAACAGACACAGATGTCAGTTGGGTTTTGATGCCGGTAAAGATCCAACCGGTGCAGAAAAAATTGTGGTCTTTATTTATGTCTCATCAGAAATGCCCTTTTTTAATTCCATTTTACTGAAAATTTTAAATGGTCTTTTATTTCCAGTTTCTTTTGTTTATTTAAATTATTTCTTTCAGTATTGGTAATATTGAAACAATCTGTCCAAATCTGGACATGTGTTTTGAGAGCACGGTGGTTTGATGGTTAGTACCACAGCTGCTTGCTTCTCTGCAAGAAGGTCTTGTGTTTAAATCCATGCACTTGTTACTTTTAGGCTGGATGATTAGAATTAAAATAAAAAAAGCCCTCAGTTAATCTAAATACTGCAGTAAGAAAACCTTCTTAAGACATCTTGTTGTCTTTATGAAGTTCTTCTACCTGTTTATTCCATAATGCACCTAATATTTGTTTCAGGATGCTGCCTCTGCCTGTTGGTCTGCCTGTAAAGAGTGAAGACAACAGCTGGAAATATGTCTATAATCTGATATACATCAACTCCAGGTAATTATAGCGAAACACGGGGCATTCCTCCAAGCTGTATTAGTTCAGCCACAAAGCAGGACACTTATCCGACCTCAACGATGGATATTGTATTCCAGCTGTTTATTTTTTTTTGCTAAATTTGAAAGGATTATTCAGGGTTTACTATAGTAAATTAATACTATAGGAATGTGTTGCTATATATATGTGAATTTTGATCTTCAGTTTTTTCATATGGCACCAAATTACAGCAAAAGCCATCTCAAAGGGCTTTTCTCCAAATTCAAATCAAATCAACTGATAACCAATATTCAGCTTAATTCACAGTAGAATAATCCAAAGTTTCAGTTAAATTTAGTGTTAACAGATTTATTTTGGCGGCTGTGCGCTGTGACGACACCTCGAGTCCTGTTTAATGAGACAGACTTGCAGTTTATCCCATCACGATGAAGACGTTTTGCACAGGTTTCTGAGTGGCTATCACTTTATTATGTTATGTACTGTTAGGTTAACTTTGTCATCTCCTTTGGTTTTTCTTTCCCATTGAAAGTACTCCTAGCTCAGTGCTTGAGTGTTTTTCTCTGCCCCCTCCGAACCTGGATTCAGTGCAGTCTAACTGTTCATCACCTGAATCTGACGGAATAGTATTAGACTGATGGAAATTTACTGTTTTTTGATCAGATTTGAACCTGAATCTGTCATTATTGGACTGGGTCGTACTGGAAGGTATTGGACCTAACTCCTGAAGTTGTCATTGGTCTGATCCAGGACAATGATACATGCAAACAGAAGGTGGATCAGCTGGGACACGGGTGTGGTCAGAACCACCTGGAGCTTCACCCGCTCATGACTGTTGAGATGACGGTGAACTTATGGAGAACACCCCCTCACACTCCCTCCCCTCATCATCCTCAACAACACTGTGTCTACTATGGATCACTTCCGGTTCTCCCCTTTCTTGGGATCTGGGATCATTCTCACAACTTTCAACCTTCAACAGGAACTGCTGCTCATCGTCTACACTGCCATCATTCAGTCTGTCCTGTCTTTGTCCATCTCAGTGTAGTTTGGCTCATCCACAAAAATAGGACAGGTCCAGACTGCAACAAACAATCAGGTCTGCAGAGAGGATCATCAGGTTCTGACCTTCCTTCCATCCAGGGCTTATACAGGTCTATGGTCAGGAAAAGAGCAGCTAACATCTTTGCAGACCCCACACATACAGGTCCTTCTCAAAATATTAGCATATTGTGATAAAGTTCATTATTTTCCATAATGTAATGATGAAAATTTAACATTCATATATTTTAGATTCATTGCACACTAACTGAAATATTTCAGGTCTTTTATTGTCTTAATACGGATGATTTTGGCATACAGCTCATGAAAACCCAACATTCCTATCTCACAAAATTAGCATATTTCATCCGACCAATAAAAGAAAAGTGTTTTTAATACAAAAAACGTCAACCTTCAAATAATCATATACAGTTATGCACTCAATACTTGGTCGGGAATCCTTTTGCAGAAATGACTGCTTCAATGCGGCGTGGCATGGAGGCAATCAGCCTGTGGCACTGCTGAGGTCTTATGGAGGCCCAGGATGCTTCGATAGCGGCCTTTAGCTCATCCAGAGTGTTGGGTCTTGAGTCTCTCAACGTTCTCTTCACAATATCCCACAGATTCTCTATGGGGTTCAGGTCAGGAGAGTTGGCAGGCCAATTGAGCACAGTGATACCATGGTCAGTAAACCATTTACCAGTGGTTTTGGCACTGTGAGCAGGTGCCAGGTCGTGCTGAAAAACGAAATCTTCATCTCCATAAAGCTTTTCAGCAGATGAAAGCATGAAGTGCTCCAAAATCTCCTGATAGCTAGCTGCATTGACCCTGCCCTTGATAAAACACAGTGGACCAACACCAGCAGCTGACACGGCACCCCAGACCATCACTGACTGTGGGTACTTGACACTGGACTTCTGGCATTTTGGCATTTCCTTCTCCCCAGTCTTCCTCCAGACTCTGGCACCTTGATTTCCCAATGACATGCAGAATTTGCTTTCATCCGAAAAAAGTACTTTGGACCACTGAGCAACAGTCCAGTGCTGCTTCTCTGTAGCCCAGGTCAGGCGCTTCTGCCGCTGTTTCTGGTTCAAAAGTGGCTTGACCTGGGGAATGCGGCACCTGTAGCCCATTTCCTGCACACACCTGTGCACGGTGGCTCTGGATGTTTCTACTCCAGACTCAGTCCACTGCTTCAGCAGGTCCCCCAAGGTCTGGAATCGGCCCTTCTCCACAATCTTCCTCAGGGTCCGGTCACCTCTTCTCGTTGTGCAGCGTTTTCTGCCACACTTTTTCCTTCCCACAGACTTCCCACTGAGGTGCCTTGATACAGCACTCTGGGAACAGCCTATTCGTTCAGAAATTTCTTTCTGTGTCTTACCCTCTTGCTTGAGGGTGTCAATAGTGGCCTTCTGGACAGCAGTCAGGTCGGCAGTCTTACCCATGATTGGGGTTTTGAGTGATGAACCAGGCTGGGAGTTTTAAAGGCCTCAGGAATCTTTTGCAGGTGTTTAGAGTTAACTCGTTGATTCAGATGATTAGGTTCATAGCTCGTTTAGAGACCCTGTTAATGATATGCTAATTTTGTGAGATAGGAATTTTGGGTTTTCATGAGCTGTATGCCAAAATCATCCGTATTAAGACAATAAAAGACCTGAAATATTTCAGTTAGTGTGCAATGAATCTAAAATATATGAATGTTAAATTTTCATCATGACATTATGGAAAATAATGAACTTTATCACAATATGCTAATATTTTGAGAAGGACCTGTACTGCTCACAATCTGTTTAGACTTTTACCTTCAGGTCGGTGCTACAGAGCTCTATTTGGAAAAACCAGCCACCACAGAGACAGTTTCTACCCTGAGGCTGTTGAACACCTTCCAGCCTGAGTACTCAGTTACTCTGCTGGGAAACTAAATAAGCTTATTTTGCCCTATCACAACCTGTCTTTAAAAAAATTATTATTGGGTGTACATACACATATATGTACATATTTGTTCTTTTTGTTTTTTAATCTCCTCTAAAATGTATATTTTTATATTTAATTAGCATGTGAAGCCAAAGTAAAATTCATTGTTTTGCAAATGGTAAAATGGTAAAACAATAAAACTCATTTTGCAGAATGTGAACTCTGCCTGTTTTTGCAAACTGCTGCATAATACATTACCTCTAATGAATTCCACGTTTTCTTTGTTAATTGTTTTGAATACTTGAATACTAAAATATTTCTAAATTTTTCAAAGCCTGTGAAAACATTAGAAATACTATTAAAATGTATTATTTTTTAAAATTAACTTAGCTCACACTTTCACTTAGATTTTTAACTTTACATTTACATCAGTATACAAATGTTTACACTGTTGTAGCAGTGCAGGTGTACTGTTAAGCCTAGAGCCACCTCGATGCCCTGAGCTGAGGCAGCATTGAGGAGCCCAACAACAGGCACAGCAACAGCGCCGCTATTCCAGGACTGGGGAAACTGGACACCACTCAGCTCTGGTTTCAGCTTCCTATAAAAGGCTCTTTGCATGCCGAATGCACGCCAACACGGGGCTCAGGATACGGATCCATAATTGCTGTCAGACACTTGAGATTCTTCACCCTTACCCTCGGCTGACAGGGCGGTCACAACCAATTTTACCAGAGATAGATCCTGTCCCAATATTTTCAGTTAAGGAAAGATGCTCTGATGGAACAAGTCTGGAAATGATGAAACTAGCTGACCACATTCGTACAGATGCTGATTTTTCACATCAACACCTCTGGAAGGATGTGTAGAAATTTTTTGTCTGGTTAGGTCTCAGCAGCAGGTGACTTTCTGCTGGAAAAAGAGAAGGCTGTGAAAATTGAACACGTCAAGAACAGAAGGCGAAGCGTCCGTTTTTGTGGAAACCACAATGTTGTTTCTGTAGGATATATGGCTGCTCAATCAAGTAAACACATTTCAGCTCAATTCACAATTTGTCCTATCTGTTAACATTCAACTCACCTTACTCTAGGAGGTTGAGTGACAAATCTGAGCAAAAAACCTGCAGATATTTGCATCTATTTGTGCTTTTCTTCATAAATATCTCCAGAACATTCCTAAATTAGAATTCATGTGGGCAAAAAAACTGCTATTTCTGACTCTTTTCTTGTGATTATGTGCATAAATCATCTGAAAATGGAAAATAACCCCTGAATTTATTCACTTTAGACATGTAAATCCCACTCACTGACCTGCTGAGACCCTCCGTGCTGCCAGAAAGGCTAAAATCAACATGCGGGGAAGCAGTTCTCAAAGTGTCCAGTTCTGGTAGAGGGGATGTGTTCATCACCTCCGGGCTTGGACTCCTCAGCTCTGAGGTCAGTGGTAAAACTATTGGTATGGAGAAGGACCTTGTGCTGGGCGACACAAGTCTGGGCTGACAAGCTACTTGAGGCATGCCGTTGTTCCTCCCCTTTCTAACCTGTTTGACACAGACAGAACAAAGTTAGATATGTGGTCCTTTGCAAGGTATATTTCCCCCAAAACCACTACATTTCTAGATATTTGAGGTTCGTAAGACATTAACATGGAAAGGTGCAGAAAAAGAAAGCTAGAAAAAGAGGGAAGAGCAGTAAATATCAATGTTTAGTCAGATTTCTGTCTTACCGTTCTGACCCGGAGTGGGTATAAACTGCGGGAATTTCCAACTCTAGTGTAGGAAAAGAACCTTAATCTTATCACTGCAACATTTTGAAAGTTTCCGTTCTGCATGTTTTGAGACCAGAAGAGACTTAAAATGCACCCTTCTAGGACCTGTTAAAGTTTCTCTCCCATTATCATGTCTGCAGAGCAATAATATTGCAGCACATTAAGCCCAACCAGCGGCTACTGAGGATAAAATGGGTTTGACATCAGCAGCTTAACCATCGATAATGGCCTCCGACATCCAATGCTAAAAGGCTCGTTGACTAACAGCTCATTGCTGAATTAAAAGGCTTACATTTTTGTTACTCACTCCAATTATCAGAAAAGGTTTTCCATTTAAGCTTTAATTTAATGGCTCGTTTGAAAGAAAAATCCATATACATGTTCATTCAAACATTCAGTTACTTAATGGGGGCTCTTTGCAGCATAATTAGTTGCACAAACTCCTTTAGCTGGACCTCATATGGATTTTGCCCCTTGGAGCTTTGGATTGATTTGGCTCCATTTGCCATTAAGAGAAAACCAAACAGAAAGAGAAAAAAGGAAAACGAGTTCTGACGTCAGCTTGTTTTTAGGAGGGGTTGGAGGGTGTGTCATCAAGAGATGTTATGGAGAAAAAACAGACCATAGAAAAGACAAGCATCTACTGTCCTTTTCCTGTTGATGCATATGGAAAAATGTGCAGAAAATCAGAAATGATTTTATGGTTTAGTTAAAAATGTATTTAAAACTGCCAACCTGTCATCAGTATGTTCTCCAGGTATAGGATGCAGGAATGGATATTCAGCTGAAAAACAAACTACATTTTTTCTGACTAGAACTAACCCATGTTTTGTTCTCACTTCTTTGGCTTCTCACTGTGATTAGCTAAGTCTGAGCAACAACATGCAGGAGGTCAAAAGGCCAGATGGCAAAGAAATCTGACACACCAAAATAAAAATATGACCTGGTTTCTAAAACGTAATTTTAAGGCGATGTGAGTTCAAACTCTGGGGTTCAAAACTGAGACTGTTTTGCACCAGAAGTGTATCATAACGAATTAACAAGGAATCAGAAACACAGTGAAAAAGACAACTGAGCAACCGACTGACAAAACAAACTGTTTGACTTTTTCACCTGCAAAATGGGTGCAAAAAAGGGTTTCTGTATCTGCATAATTCTTAAATCTGTTGCAAAGGGAGGTTTTCACCTCAAGTTACACCGCTGGGCAAATAACTCCACACAGATGCAGTTTGATCCTGTTTATGAGATGTGTATGTTATATTAATGTATATTAACATAAATAATAGCCAGGGCCAAAATTGTCTCTCAAACACCAATGCTGCTTGTGACACAGATGGGATGCTATATTTACTATATATATTATTATATTCACTGTCTTTACTCCCAAGAAAGCTGGTGATAACGGTGACACAGGAGAAGAAACAGACTAAAACATAAAGCCATGCTTTGGTTTTACTCTAAAAAGAAGACAGTTAATGCTTGCCAATTTTCAAAAAGGCCCTGAAACTGTCCTGTCATAGCAAAAGAAAGCTTTTCTATACAACAATAAAGGCTCAGGAACACAGTGATAGAAACAGCTGAGGGACTGCTGTATAGAAAAGAGCCACAATATTTGTGTACCTGCAACAAAGGAGCCGGTCTGTTCGACAAATGCCTCGTAAATGGAGGTTTGCACCCAGAATTGCACCACCAAGCAAATACCGGTTCTCTATGCTGATCCGATCTTTGTGGGATAGTATGAATGTGTTCAGGGGGTTAACTGGCCATATTAATGTGTATTTATGCAAATTATAGCCAGGGCCAAAAGCATCTGATTCTAAAAGACCAACACTGTTTACAACATACAGTAGAGCACTGGAAAAAAGTTTCAGTTGATCTTCTCTTCTAGTGAAGAGCATTTGACTTGCTAATGATTTCTGTCACCTGCAAAATAATCCAGAAAGTACAATTCTGTCATGACTGTTTTATATTTAGAATACAAACCCGAAGTCCACAGAATATTTTAAGAGACTGAGCTTTAGGAACATACCCCAAATAAACTGAAACAGTAAATAGGAAAATAGAGAATAATGACAATCTCTTTGTCATCTGGCTGTTGTTCTGTAGATGAGGTGGAAACACAACAGAAGCTGAACCCGCTTTCCATGAACGCTGATGAATGAAGGTTTGTGTGGAACAAGATTTTTCTAAAGTTTCAAGTAGATTGAACCGGACCTACTGGGTGAGAAACTGATATCGATGGATGTGGATGCTCCACTGGTGTCTTGGATAGTGGATTATCCAACTGGCAGACCACAGAGCTGTACGTCGGAAAAGATTAACAGCATCACTGAGGTTCCACAGGGTACTGTTCTCACTCCTCTCCTTTTTACTCTCTACACCATTGATTTCAGCGACTGCACAGAGACCTGCCACCTTCAGAAGTTTTCTGACGACTCCACAGTAGTCTAACTCATCCCTGGTGGTAATGAGAGGAAATACAGGACAGTGGTGGACAACTTTGTCTCATTGAGCGTGAAATAAGACCTATAGTTCAATGTGGCAAGGACCAAAAAAACTGGTGGTGGACTTGAGAAGGACCAGGGGCCCTTTCATAATAAAATAATAATTTTTCATTCAATTTGTCTCACTTCTACTTTCAATCATGAGTTTGTTTTGCGATGTCAAGCATTTCCCCGTGGTTATTAATAAATAATTCTGATTCTGAACCAGGTAAATGTAGAAAAGTACAGTGTGGCCTTATCTGAAAAATCGGTTGCATTGAATTCTTTTCTGAAGTTTGAAACTTTGCTGAAACTTATCTTTAATGTTTTTCCTTGCCAGACGTCTGTCCTCTTTTAAACATGTCTTCATATCAGTCAGCATTTCTTTTATCTCTACAGTGACACCTTTCATGACATAAATGACCTGGGATGACAAACCAATCTGCCCTGGAAGCAACCACAGAAAGATAATTTCTTAAAAGTCTGATTTTTTAAGAGTCTAAAAAGGGAAGACATGCTTGGGAAGCTGACGGGTTTTTACACACCCCAGGAAATTGTTCTATTGACCTCCTTGAGTCCAGAGCTCAGTTTCTAAAACACAAACAGGAAGTTTTTAGTGAGTAAATGTTTGTGACAGAAAGCATATGTAAGTCTTAGTTTTTCTCTTTCTGCAGATAATCTCACTCTTGTATCCTGAGAAGGCTTCTTTATCGAATCACAGCATGTGACCGAGGTCAAGAGCATCGGAAGCTATCTGACCGGACAACCTCAAGGCCAATTAGCAGCAAGGAAACCCAGAAAATGAGAAAAAGGAAGCATTCAGAGGAAAAACATAAAGCTAATAAAATGTGACAAAAAATGTATATTTCTGTACCTTTGTCTTCTTTGATTTTGGAGTTTTGTTGCAGCTTTTGTTCAGATGTTGCATGTCTTCAAGTGAATTAAGGTCATTCTTTAGAAATCAAGAAAGAAAACGACCATGTAATTTGTAGTACATGAAAAATAGATACTTTTATAGTGCATCATAAAAATATCACATTTACTGTATTTTTGGATGTAAAGCGTCATTGTAAATCTGCATGTTGCGAATATAAATAAGGTCAACTTCTCCTCTAGCGTAGAAGAATGGCATGCAGTATATTTAAATCAGCTGACTGTGACAACATTTTGAAGCTCAGAGAAACACATGTAGAAAAGAGCTTTTTCCAAAACATGCCCAGGACATGTTAATCAGGTCACACAGATCACATGGTCGGGCCATTAAAACGGTTCTTTAGGCTATAAACAACAACACTGCGTTACACAGCATGCACTATGGGACCACATTATCAACAACAAACCTAATGCATGTAAAAGTCTACACACCCCTGGTACAATGGCAGATTTTTGTGATCTGAAAAAATGAAACCATGTGAAAAACTTTTTTATGCATTTAATGTGACATTTTTTCTATAAAATATAACTGGGGATAAGCCCCTAGTGACAATTGTTTTAAAAGCATAAAAAGATGCAATAACCTGATTGAATAAGTGTGAACACCCTTTAATTAATACTTGATTGAGGTACCTTTTGATTTAATTTCATCGTTTAGTTAAGTTTGGTACAGAACAAACATTAATTATAGTAAATCTGATTATCCTGAAGTAAAATTTAGCCATCCTAGTAGGATTTTCCTCATAATTCCTTTAACTTAAATTGTAGTTTTAAGAGAGGTTAGAAAGGATCAAAATGATCTCATTGCACAAAGGTATTAGCCAGGAGAAGGACGTAAAAAAGCCAGTCAGTCATTTTCTACCGCTTATTCCATAGTGGGTCACGGGGGAGCTGGTGCCTATCTCCAGCAGTCTATGGGCGAGAGGCGGGGTACACCCTGGACAGGTTGCCAGTCCATCGCAGGGCAACACACAAACAACCATGCACACACTCATTCAAACACCTAAGGGCAATTTAGATTGACCAATTAACCTAACAGGCATGTCTTTGGACTGTGGGAGGAAGTCAGAGTACCCGGTGAGAACCCACGCTTGCACGGGGAGAACATGCAAACTCCATGCAGAAAGACCCCCAGCCGGGAATCAAACCCAGGACCTTCTTGCTGCGCCACCGTGCAGTTGGTATTTACTTATAAATACCAAGGCACAATAAAAACAAACAAACAAACAAGCAAAAAAACAAGATGGAAACTTGTCCCAGCAATCCCGCGGGAGCTGCAGGCATTGGTTGTATTCTCCATGTGGGACCTCTCCTAATATCTCCATGTCTGGACTGAAG